>NC_060122.1:147237370-148487370 GCF_021461395.2 Schistocerca americana
GATACTGATGAGGATAGTGCTTCTTTTAAAGTAATACGGTCAACAAGTGTGCACTACAGTGATCTGGGTGCTACATTTCGTCAGAGAAGTCAGTTTGCAGACAACTTCCAGTGAGCGCTCACGGTTCGTCAGTTAAGTTCACTGGAACCGCGCTCCCACACGACTCCGTTGGTGGTCCTGACAGGTCCCACGCGAGTGCTGCCCTGTGGGGAATCCTGGCACTCGCAAGTGACACTGTGGAGTGCCCAACGTGAGCGTTGAAGAGCACCTTCTACGCCTTAGTTTTTCCAGCTCCGTCCGTCAAATTGATACCAATTAGCGGCGCTAGGAGCGCGACTTCCTGACGTCACGACACGGATACGTCACCGGACACGTCACTCATTGTGCGGGTCAGCTGGACTGTGGAGACAGGCCGGACGCGACACACAGCGGAGGGTTTTTCCAGCGCTAAATGTGCTCATAGACAAGAGTTAACCACGTAGCAAGAATTCTGAACACCAGGCACCACACTCTGGGTCTTCTGTTTCACAATGGTCTTTGTGTTTTACACATTCTGTCTTCCATGGCCGGCCGGTGTGGCCGTGCGGCTAAAGGCGTTTCAGTCTGGAACCGCGTGACCGCTACAGTCGCAGGTTCGAATCCTGCCTCGGGGATGGATGTGTGTGATGTCCTTAGGTTAGTTAGGTTTAATTAGTTCTAAGTTCTAGGCGACTGATGACCTCAGAAGTTGAGTCGCATAGTGCTCAGAGCCATTTGAACCATTTTTTTTGTCTTCCATGGACATTGTCGATTCTTCACTGAAGCCATATGACACTTGTTTGCATCTTGATGGAATACTTACTCGTACGATGGTATGTCAAGTGCAATATTTAAAAACATCCACGGACATGGATCCCAAGTGTAATATTTTTGAGGGTTGCACTTACTCAAACTGTTTCCTCACAAAGGGGATGGCATGTGCCTGTTGCCTTTTTTCCGAAAAGGTACAAATTGTAATCCTTATGTACTACACAGTGTGTTAACTGAATACAACACTTTCCGTCAGATGCAACATACACGGTGGACTCCTGAGTGTATTATCGGCGCCCACTTTTCCTAGCGTGACTGGAGGCAAAGTATTTACGTCCTGTATTGAAAAGAAGACTCATTGTCGTCGCCCCGATTAATTCTTCACCGGCCGCAGATTCTAAGTTGAACGCAGTGAACACTTCACAGCAGAGCGACAAAATGGAAAAATCTCAATACTACTAAAAATGAGACTTGCGAAATAACGGGATTCCAATATAATTTCTGTTATTCATAGAACCACAAAATCCAGAAAAAGATTCCGAGAGGAAGTCTGCTCTCAATGGTCACAGTAAAGTTTCAAGATGTTAACCATTACTTGCAGGGCGCCGTAAAAGTCGTAAGAGTACTTCACACGACCCCGGGACCAGCATGAGATCACACTTGTACGTTTTGCGACGTAATTATTTTAGCAAAGTGATCCGTCTGTACGTGAAATCGCACTTCACACGCTCAATCGCGTTTTGCCTCCTCAGAAACCTATCGTAGACTCCCCCACTATCGTGTAAGATTAACGTGAGATTGCACTTGTACGTCATCCGAGGCAACTACTCTCTTTTTCTTGAGACCGCACTGCATAGCCAAATTTACGTGTAGTCTATTCGGTAACTGATCGAAGACTTCGTCTATTCGGAAAATGATCGGAGATTTCCACTGAAGTGAGCAGATCAGGGTGACGCTCGATTTTGGAACCGATATTCACGATTTTTTCAATTAAAAAAAAAGTTACAAAACTGACTTCAAACCTTTATTGTACTCCCTAAATTTTCTATTAACTACTTTTTAAGTAAAAACTTGCACCCAGAGGACACTACATGACATCGACGAAAGGCCTTCGCGGAGTGCAAGAGTGTTTGGTGGAACCTCCAAACGCCACAATTTTCAGCCTAGAACAAAAATTCATAAACTGCTTTGAAACTGATGATAATGTGTAATTTTTTACGTAGGACATTTAAAAAATGTTTTTTTTTAAATGGCGGCCCTCTGAAATAAGCCATTTTTTCGGCAAAAAATGTTGTTACAAAAACGTGCACTAAAAATCTAAATTAAAACATATCGCAAAAATCCTACTTACTACAGTAGAAGAAAAGCCGACTCACAAATTACAAACCGGTATCATGTAACTGCACGTATATTTTATAAGTTATAGATCCTGTTAAACGGAAACATGTTGTTTTGGAGAAAAAGCAATTAAAGTTTCAGCTTGTGTTTTCTTAATACTGAAACTGAACAAACCTTTAATCGCCAAGACCATCACCGAAGAAATGACCTTATCTTGAAAATGTCGAAAAACTCATTTTGACAAAACTTATTTGCTGGTTTCCGCTTGCCCGCTTCCCAACTGAAGCGTAGTTTACACAACTGGGGCTACTTTTCGAAGTTTTTGTATCCGTATAAACGTGTTTCTTTGTCATTTTGGTGCAATCACGTACTACCACCTACAAAAAAAAAAAAAAAAAAAAAGCGAAATGAGACGCTAAACAGACAAGCACGCGCTTTCAGATTTTATCGTAAACGAGTCATGTTACGAAGAGAAATCTTGTTGAGAATAGTGTTTTAGTTGGTACTTATACCCTCTGTGATACTATCCGCAACTAGCAGGACTCCTATTCCGTCAGTAAATACTATAGTATTACATCGGTTGCATTCAAGTGATCGGATGCGCCATATCGACCCCCCCCCCCCACCCGCCCTATAACCACCTACGTAGTAAATCTATCAGATTACCTGTGATATCCGTGTGATCAGCGACCGATCGCTGCGATTTTCCCACACACATGCGATCTATCGAGCGATCGGTTTCCCATGCGACGTGACAACGAAATATAATATACGAGTTCTGTTATCCATGTTCAAAGAACAAACACCTTTATAATCCAGCAATCATTGTAAAAAATTAAGACATAAAGGAATTAAAGACATCAGCTGCCATTTGACATTGAGTTACGTCAATGATGCAAGTTGAAAATGTGTGCGGGCTTGGATTCGAACCCGAGTTTCCTGCTTACTAGGCAGATGCGCTGACCACTAATCAATCCGGACAAAGCGGTCTACACAGCCGCATAGACCAGCCTAGCACGCTTCCCGTCAGATCCGAATTCTCAACTTAAACCGCAGACTACTGATGCAGTGGCCATGCTTATTAGCCTCATTACTTGCGACATATCTACATCTACATCTACATCTACATTTATACTCCACAAGCCACCCAACGGTGTGTGGCGGAGGGCACTTTACGTGCCACTGTCATTACCTCCCTTTCCTGTTCCAGTCGCGTATGGTTCGCGGGACAACGACTGTGTGAAAGCCTCCGTGCGCGCTCTAATCTCTCTAATTTTACATTCGTGATCTCCTCGGGAGGTATAAGTAGGGGGAAGCAATATATTCGATACCTCATCCAGAAACGCACCCTCTCGAAACCTGGACAGCAAGCTACACCGCGATGCAGAGCGCCTCTCTTGCAGAGTCTGCCACTCGAGTTTGCTAAACATCTCCTTAACGCTATCACTCTTACTAAATAACGCTGTGACGAAACGCGCCGCTCTTCTTTGGATGTTCTCTATCTCCTCTGTCAACCCGACCTGGTACGGATCCCACACTGATGAGCAATACTCAAGTATAAGTCGAACGAGTGTTTTGTAAGCCACCTCCTTTGTTGATGGACTACATTTTCTAAGGACTCTCCCAATGAATCTCAACCTGGTACCCGCCTTACCATATTGCAGATCCCGTAAAAGGTCGAGCTTGGTGTGTATCGGCACTGAATGGATCACGGCTCGAATCTTAAAGGGAATCGACGAGATACCGCAAGTAATGAAGCTAACGAGTAGGGGCACTACATCAGGGTCTGAAGGGAGGCATGCTAGGGTAGTCCGTATGGTTGTGGCGACCATTGTGTACGGGCGGGATAGTGTCCAGCGCGTCTGTCTAGTAAGCAGGAGAACCATGTTCGAATCCTGGTCGCGAACGATTTTCAACTTGCCCCATTGATATAAATCAGTGCCTACTAGCAGCTAATGTCTAAATTCCTTTGTGTCTTCAACAAAATGTAACATGTAGGCAGAGACGCGGCATAAACGCCACACTGATAATGAAATATTTTCTCAGAAGCAGAGAAACTGGTTCTTGACGAACAAATAGTGCGTCGACGCTGCTTTACCTTCACTGTTCTTTAATTTCTTCGCATTTCATGGACGGCAAGGCGACTACATGCCGTTCTCTAGCCACAACTCTTTACGCGAAAAGGAAAAGTTTTAAATATTAAAAAGGATAAAATACTTCCCATGTTCTTAAAATTATTAAAATGAAGATCTCACGACGATGCCTCTTAAAAGAAACAGTGAAAAACCTGTTGAAGTGTTTCACTACACTTACACAGTAAGGACATGCCCTGGGAAGCGTTGATGTAGGAGAGATTGACTGGTTGTGTTGGTGTATAGAGTGGTGTATCAATGTAGCAGGAGGGTTGATATCTTTGAAAGTGTGTAATGGACGATGGTGACTGGTAGCAAAACATATGAAGCAGATATAACCAGGATGGAGACCTGATCGTGCATGGTTATAAGCAGAAAGATATATATGAGATATTGAGAAGAGAAGAGGAATCCTTTATGTGGGAAAGAGAGAGAATGCGCTACATCAAAAAGAATGAGTAAATGTTAGAGCAGGTATCGTTATATGGGAGAGAAAAACTGTTAAGACTGTCTAAGGAGAGTGCAGGGAGAGTGCTGCTGGGATGCGTTTGTATAGGTGGAACTGCATACCAGGATTGGAAGTTAAAGTGAAAACAACGAAGTTGTTGGAGTAGAGTTAGTGGGATGTATAGGGTATACGAACTGGCTCGCTTTGTGAGCTTCGGAAGGGAATGTGATGAGATGGTAAAGCAGACCCCGACATTCAGGGTAAAGTTTGGGAAATCTCTCTGCTGTGTCTCGTCTAGTGAGAGAATGCTCATTGCAGTGCATCTGACCGATATAGATCTCAACTTTGGCAGCTCCATTGATGCTATTAACATCTGGTTTGTCGTATTTCTGTCACCACTACCATGTGGCCATTGTTACCGTTTATAAGCAACGCTAGTTCGGGTACCTTCCCATAGACATTCCTGTAGTTAACTAATATATTAATCTTATTAACCTCTCCTTTCTCTCGTCTTCCACGACGAATGGTACCCACTTTAATTAATGGGCATAGCATTCTCTCCCGTCTGAGATAAGAACATATTGGGCCTGTGGGAGAATTTTTCTATCCTCTGAAACACACATGTATTCGCCACAAGTACTCCGCTACCCTCTGTCGCCACTTCCTGCGCGTAACCCACGCCTCTCGTATTAAGGGTGCTCTACAACTCTCCACCCGATAGTGCAGCTCCATAAATCCGCATCCTACGTGAGAATCATCTGAGCCTCTGGTTTAAGCCTTCCACTTGGCTCCAAACCAGAAGACCGCGATCTGTTCTCCGAACGATGAACGATGCTGCAAAACGCTAGCTGTCTTCACCAAAGCATGCCGCCACATGTGCGAACCAAAGATTCTCTCTGGAACCAAGAGGCAGGCGTCATTCATGTCAACATGAGACACAATTTGTAGCTGGGTGCACGCAGTGCACTCTGACGATTCCTGCAGCGCCCCTCCACAACTCAGATGTGACAACCCCCCCCCCCCCCCCCTGCCCACCTCATCCCAGCGGCAGTTAAACAGGGTGGAAACTGGACTTCCTTCCAGACCTGTCCACTATTTCCCTAAGGGTCTCCCTGTGTCACCTAACGTTGGAGCTCTTAATCACAATCAGTTTCACCCTACGGACTTCTACGGACCTTTCGGGAAGATCAGCCCCAGTCCCAACATTCGATGCGTCCTCTGTTGGCTCAGACGTACTTTCAGCAGTAGGCAATACCTCAAAGCTGTTTTTAAGGCGTAGAGGGACAATAATGTGACCTGTACCCACTTTTCCTCTTCCACTTAGAGATTCGTGACCCTGCCACTGTTTGAAATTCAGCGCTAGGTAAGTGTCGACCGACCGGGACGAGCGAATCGGGAGGCGCTGCGTGACCAACAATCCCAGATGTCTCTATAGGCTCCAGAGGTGCGGTAGCGTCCGTATCAGGTGCCCCAAGGCCACTGCAGCCTACAGCACAACCTGAAGCCTCTCGACAGTGCCCAATACTGCTCCCAGCTGTTTATAGACCGTTCCCAGTTTTCCCTATATCCATACTCAACAGGTGCAGTCCCTATCCAACTGTAATCAAAGTTCGTATACATCACAAAGAATATACCATTAATTCAAGCAAGTCGTTGGACGTATTTCATCTACTGCTGTTGCGCTGCTTCCGTTATTTACTACATGCCAAAGCATCTCAACGATGAAAATGAACTTAAAATTGAGCAAAAATTTAGAATAAGTTGGTTCACACTTTACAAAACGAAAACTATGACTATAGTAGAGGAAGTGGTAGCAATAAAGCCCCTGCAACAAATATGCCCCCCCCCCCCTTAATATCTTAGTAACATTTAGCTGAACTCTAGTGGTGACAGCCGGAACTAGTGTAGTAGTATCTTCACTGTCCTGCAGGAGCTCTGGAAGCAGGTGGTTGAGTGACAGTGAGGTAATACACTCCTGGAAATTGAAATAAGAACACTGTGAATTCATTGTCCCAGGAAGGGGAAACTTTATTGACACATTCCTGGGGTCAGATACATCACATGAACACACTGACAGAACCACAGGCACATAGACACAGGCAACAGAGCATGCACAATGTCGGCACTAGTACAGTGTATATCCACCTTTCGCAGCAATGCAGGCTGCTATTCTCCCATGGAGACGATCGTAGAGATGCTGGATGTAGTCCTGTGGAACGGCTTGCCATGCCATTTCCACCTGGCGCCTCAGTTGGACCAGCGTTCGTGCTGGACGTGCAGACCGCGTGAGACGACGCTTCATCCAGTCCCAAACATGCTCAATGGGGGACAGATCCGGAGATCTTGCTGGCCAGGGTAGTTGACTTACACCTTCTAGAGCACGTTGGGTGGCACGGGATACATGCGGACGTGCATTGTCCTGCTGGAACAGCAAGTTCCCTTGCCGGTCTAGGAATGGTAGAACGATGGGTTCGATGACGGTTTGGATGTACCGTGCACTATTCAGTGTCCCCTCGACGATCACCAGTGGTGTACGGCCAGTGTAGGAGATCGCTCCCCACACCATGATGCCGGGTGTTGGCCCTGTGTGCCTCGGTCGTATGCAGTCCTGATTGTGGCGCTCACCTGCACGGCGCCAAACACGCATACGACCATCAATGGCACCAAGGCAGAAGCGACTCTCATCGCTGAAGACGACACGTCTCCATTCGTCCCTCCATTCACGCCTGTCGCGACACCACTGGAGGCGGGCTGCACGATGTTGGGGCGTGAGCGGAAGACGGCCTAAAGGTGTGCGGGACCGTAGCCCAGCTTCATGGAGACGGTTGCGAATGGTCCTCGCCGATACCCCAGGAGCAACAGTGTCCCTAATTTGCTGGGAAGTGGCGGTGCGGTCCCCTACGGCACTGCGTAGGATCCTACGGTCTTGGCGTGCATCCGTGCGTCGCTGCGGTCCGGTCCCAGGTCGACGGGCACGTGCACCTTCCGCCGACCACTGGCGACAACATCGATGTACTGTGGAGACCCCACGCCCCACGTGTTGAGCAATTCGGCTGTACGTCCACCCGGCCTCCCGCGTGCCCACTATACGCCCTCGCTCAAAGTCCGTCAACTGCACATACGGTTCACGTCCACGCTGTCGCGGCATGCTACCAGTGTTAAAGACTGCGATGGAGCTCCGTATTCCACGGCAAACTGGCTGACACTGACGGCGGCGGTGCACAAATGCTGCGCAGTTAGCGCCATTCGACGGCCAACACCGCGGTTCCTGGTGTGTCCGCTGTGCCGTGCGTGTGATCATTGCTTGTACAGCCCTCTCGCAGTGTCCGGAGCAAGTATGGTGGGTCTGACACACCGGTGTCAATGTGTTCTTTTTTCCATTTCCAGGAGTGTATTTTTCAGGCTACTGTTCAAAACTTTGAGAAGTATGTGAATTTCACTTTATTAACATAGCATTATTGGTTAATTCTTAGATGTAAGCACTATGCATACGACCTAGGAAGTATTGGTAACAGTTTCAAATAGATTAAAGAATGTGGTATTATTTCGTTTATAAGTTGTTTACACGAGTTTACAAGGTGTAGGTGACTGCAATATGGCCACCAATGGTGCTTGTAACGTGGATCCCGGGGTCCATATTATAAGCAGTCCGTAAAATGTTTTTATTTTTGTTTACAGATGCCTAGGGCTAATCTGGCACCTAAACCAACCTCTAAAAGGCAGGTTTGGGATAAAAACAAAATGTGAGACGCCGTGGTGAGACGCTGTGTCTGCTGTCGTAGGCAAAACGATGGGAATTAAAAAAGAATCGAAACATTTTGCTGTCCCAAAAACAACACTGCGCCGGTATTTGTGTGAGGCTAATAGCTCACAGATGGCAGATGTTGAAACTAAAAAGCTTGGAAGAAAACCAGCTCTACCAGCAGCCCTAGAAAGTGAACTAGTGGATTAATTACAGTATATGGAGGCCAAATTCTAGGGTTTTACTCGTATGGATGTTCGAAAGTGGCCTACGAACTTGCAGTTAGGAATGGAATTGCAGCAAACTTCCAAAATGAAATTGCTGGAAGGGCTTGGCTTGACCATTTTCTTCTACATCATCAAGATAAGCTTTCAATTAGAAAGCCAACCAGAACGTCGCATGCTCGAGCAAAAGGCTTTACCTGCGAGAGAGTTAACTTATTCTACGACTTGCTACAAGCTGAATACCATAAACATAAATATCCAGAAGATCGTCTATGGAACGTCGACGAAACAGGCCTTAGTGTAGTTCAGACTAAGATACCGCAAATAAGTGTAAGCAGAAGTAAACGCCAAATTTGTTCTCTGACTACTGCAGAGCGAGGGTCTGTAGTAACTGTCATCTGTTCGATGAGTGCGGGAGAATCTTATGTTCCCCCGATGTTCATATTCCCGAGAATGAATATGGCAAACGTTCTTATGAAAATTGCTCCTCCTGGGTCAATTGGGAGAGCCAACCCATCTGTTTGGGCCAAAAAAAACCTATTCATAGGCTGATTGATACATTTTGTTGAAAAAACAAAGCAAACAGAGACTTCGTCTAATGTACTCATCCTTGATGGTCACTTCTATCGTGTAAGGAACATTGATGTGGCAAGAGAAAACTTCATCACATTTTTCTCACTGCCTTCACACACAACACACAAACTGCTACCCCGGGATTGTACTTTTATGGGTGCACTTAAGACTCACTACAGCGAGAATATTCATCAATGGATGTTGCATGAAAGCAAACCTGTTGGTCCCTATGATATACCGTCTCTCTTTGGCAAGCCCTATCTCCGGTGTACAACCGACATTAACGCAGTAAATGGGTTTAGGGTAACAGGAATTTATCCCTCAGAAAGAAATATATTTGAAGATGAATTCATCGCTGAGGAAGAAGTCCCGATTCCGGCGTTTGCCGACCAACCGAAACAAGAGGAACTCGAAAAGAGATTTCAGACTGAAGAGGATCCTAATGCTATTGAAACTGATGCCCATGATCCTATTGCATTTGGTGTGTCTCCAAGGGATATCCATCCCATACCTGAGAAGATGAAAATATCGTCTCGTGGACGAAAACCGTGTGTTGCTAGTCTTGTGACAGGACCTTCATATAAAAGAAGCTTTCATAGAAGCTTACATAGAAGTGAAAAAAAGATGCAGCTAATCTTCGTGGCCGCGGACGCAGACGAGGGAAATTAACAGCTATCAAAAGGAACTTGACTTATGATATATCACAGCCATATTTTTCTGGAACCCAAACTCAAACTCGTAGTAGAGGGCTTGGTGCATCTGGCCGTGGATGAGGCGTTAGTAAGAATAGTCGACATTTAAAGAAAACTTTGATTAAGCAAAAAGAAATGCACAGTAATGACTCAGATTGTGTTGACGATGACGTCATGCGGCTCTCAACTGGTTCTGGTGATTCTCCATGTGACCTTTCGGTTGGTGGACTCCAGCCAGATAAAGACGATGCTCTTTGCCCATTCTGTGACGGGAAGTTTCCAACTGATGTCTAATAATTATTTTCGAACCAGTTCTTAGAAAACGTTTTTATGATTTTAAACAGAATGTATTCGCATATTATGTCAAGTACGCTTCACGTATTTTCTTCAACTTGCTCGCTTCTTTGTTTTTCATCAACTGTATTCCAAGCTTTTATAAGTCGTAGAGATGAGTGCAGCACGATTAGGCAGTACGAAACTGCGCTACGGCCAACGCCCGCTTGGGTAAATAGTTCTTCAGCCTCACTTTCCATACCAAGTATATCACCACTGTAGCTACCCTCTCAACCTCCAAGTAGTGAGACGTCCTAGCACACAGAAGGACTCCACTCCGCTTATAATGACGAAAGCCTATAAATTTCTCGCAGGTGCTCATAATAACGCACTGTTTCCACCGTATTTCATATTCAACGCAGAACAACCTGTGTTAAAGCGGCCTAAGCATAAATGTTGGTAACTTCTCAGTGATTGGTAACGGGAAACACTATTTCATTACCAAAATAAAGATTAAAATTAGATTTAGGTCATTAAAGCACAGTACCTTACGTGGGCAATGAAATCAAGAATAGTCTTGAAAGTAATTTAAAGTGTGTGGGACTCAACCAAACAGGACTAAGAGGGGTTATTGAACGGATAACAGCTGCCAACATGAATAACTTAGAAGTAGATACCTTAGGAGTAGTGAAGCAACTTAAATCGCTTAATAAAAGCAAGTCTTCTGGTCCAGACCGTATACCAATTATATTCCTTTCAGAGTACGCTGATGCAATAGCTATCATATTTAACAATCATATGCAACTATTCGCTCGACGAAAGATCCGTCCCCAAAGACTGGAGAGTTCCACAAGAAAGGTAGTAGGAAGTATCCACTAAATTACAGACCCATATCATTAACGTGGATATGCAGCAGGATTTTGGAACGTATATTATGTTCGAACATTATGAATTACCTCGAAGAGAATGGTTTATTGCCACACAGTCAACAAGCATTTAGAAACCAACTTTCTTGTGAAACAGAACTAGGTATTTACTCACACGAGGTGGTGAGTGCTGCTGATAAGGGATTTTAAATTGATTCCGTATTCCAAGATTTCCAGAAGCCTTTTGACACTGTACCACACAAGCGATTTGAAGTGAAATTGCGTGCTTATAGAACATCGTCTAAATTATGTGACTGGTTTCGTGATTTCCTGTCAGAGAGGTCACTATTCGTAGTACGTGACGGAAAGTCATCGAATAAAGCAGAAGTGATTTTTGGGGATTCCCAAGGTAGCGTTATAGGCTCTCTGCTGCTCTTTACCTTCATAAACGACTTAGAAGACAGCCGGAACATTAGTCTTAGGTCGTTTGCAGATGATACTGTCGTTTATCGTCTAGTAAAGTCATCAGAGGATCAAAATAAATTGTGAAACGATTTAGAACATATATCTGTATGAAGCAAATAGTGGCAATTGACTCTGAATAATGAAAAGTGTGAGGTCATCCACATGAGTGCTTAAAGGACTCCGTTAAACTTCGGTCACACGATAAATACGTCAAATCTGAAGGCCGTAAATTCAAATACATATCTGGGAATTACAATCACGAACAACTTAAATTGCGAAGAACACGTAACAAATATTGTGGGGAAGGCAAACCAAGGGCTGCTTCTTTTTAGCAGAACTCTCTGAAAATGTAACAGATCCACACTACGGCTGTCCGTCCTCTTTTGTGGTACTGCTGCGCTGTCTGGACTCCTTACCAGATACCACTGACGCATTACACCGAGAAAGTTCAAAGAAGAGCAGCACGTTTTGTATTGTCGAGAAATAGGGGAGAGAGTTTCACCGACATGATACAGGATTCGGGGTGGACATGACTAGAACGGAGGTGTTTTTCGTTGCGGTGGTGTCGTCTCACTAAATTTCAGTCACTATCTTTCTCCTTCGAATGCCAGTAATATATTGTTGACGCCGATCTATATAGGGAGAAACGATCATCATAATAAAATAAGGGGAATCACAGCTCGCAAGGAGAGACCCGCCAGGTTAGCCGAGAGCGCTAATGCGCTGCTTCCTGGACTCGGGTAGGCGCACTGGCCCCGGATCGAATCCGCCCTGCGGATTACCGACGTCGGTCGGTGTGCGGGCCAGCCTGGATGTGGTTTTTAGGCGGTTTTCCACATCCCGCTACGTGAATACCGGGCTGGTTCCCACGTTCCGCCTCACTTACACGACTCGCAGACATCTGAACACGTTCGCACTATTCAATGGATTTCACTAGACGCAGACAGCAGGGGTACACTAATTCCGTCCCGGGGGGTACGAGGCGGCGGCAGGAAGGGCATCCGGCCATCCCTTTCCACTAACCTTGCCAGATCCGTTTCTAACAATGTCGACCATGCGTCAGCGCGGGACGTGGCACCAGTGAAAGAAAGAAAGAAAGAAAGAAAGAGTCACAGCTCACAAGCAAAGATATAGGTGTTCGTTATTTCCGCGCGCTTTCCGAGACGGGAATAATAGATAATTATTGTGAAGGTGGTACGATGAACACTCTGTCCGGCACTAAGTGTGATTTGCAGGGTATGTATGTAGATGAAGGACAACTGGAACGATCACTGACTTGTTTGCCCATGGGAGAGTGTCACTAAGATGCTGAAAGAATTGAACTGGCAGATGCTTGAAGATGTGCGCAAACTATCCTGTGAGAAACTACATACAAATTTTCTAGAACCTACTTTAAGTGATGAATCTAGAAATATACTACCAACCCCAACGTATCGCTCCCAGAGGAGTCGCGAAGGAGAGATTAGACTAATTACAGCACGCACAGAGCCATATAAGCAATCAGTCGTTCTGCACTCAATACGTGAATGCAACGGGGTAAAGCTGTAATACTTGATGCAACGGAACGTATCTCTGCCATGCACGTCTCACTTGTTTGCAGAGCGTAGATGTAGACGAACTGCCAGGATTGTGATTAATGCAGCAGTCCCAGTCATTTATAAGAAACAGGTTGTACACCATGAGCTGTACTTCACAAGTATTTATTTGCCAGACAGCCCATCATCCGTGTCGTATACTGTACACGTCTACATCGAACGACTTCAGTGTCACACGTAAACTCTTTATGATGCTTGTAAATGGTCTCGATCATTACTATACACAGATCGTCGTCGGTCGGCAACTGTAAAATTTTTGTAATGACTTAAAATGATGTAGACGTGCACTTTTGAAGTGCAGCTCATAGTGTGCAACAAGATGTCCTTTAACAAACACAAACAAGCTGCAGAGCACCCAGCATTCTACAGTTTCAAAGACATAATCGTGTCTTTGGTGTGTGGTTACGTTTAAGTTCGCAAACTGCCCACATTTTCGATTGTAGAGGATGTACGGTAAGAGGACTAAAAAGCATACATATTCAGTTCAGCCGTCATGTTGCTCAACCACGTGCCACATCTAAACAGCGTGCCAGTACGAATCATACGTTACATTTCTATTTCACGTCAGTTCGCAGCAAGTAACAGTAGGAGTGTTGCAGACATTTAAGCTGCGTCTTTTCTGGGCTGGGTATTTCGGTTTCCGTCAGACGCTGGAAGTCCCGTTAGTGAGCTTCGTCAGCGGACAGTGGCCAAGCAGCCGTCTCATTTGTCTTCTCAGCAATTAACTGACGTCCGCCGTGGTACGGACGCGACGCGCCGTCCCGGAGACCAACAGCGATCCGATGACGTCCCCCCGCACATGACAAGAGTGTGACATTTCTGCAGAAGAAAACACTTTGAGGTCATCTCCTAGAATAGGCTTTGGAACCAGCGTACAGTAGAAATCGTAGAAGCTGAGTCTGATCAATCACAATAACACCAACATGCGATTCACGCAGCGTGCAAATAAATTTCAGAACCGCCGTCTGAATCATTGTACAAATTACAAGAAACTTCTTAACAAGGGGAAAACTTACGGAAGAGTTTAAAAACATTTAGGAGATTGACTGGCAACGGCAACGCAAAACTGCATTTTACTTTTATTCGCGAGCGTTTAACACTACCGAACTTCACAGCCGCGTTAACAGGCAAAGGAAAAATAAAATCCCTGTTATAAACTGTTCAGATTAACACACGAATCATTGTACATATGCAGTACGAGAGACCAGACTCATGACCACCATCTATTAGCCTGCAATATTCTAATGAAGCAAGGGTACACGAGTGGGCCTTCGGCTCCGAAAGCCCATATCGATGATGTGTCGTTGAATGGTTCGCACGCTGTCACTTGTTGATCGCCCAACATTGAAATCTGCAGCAGTTTGCGGAAGGTTTGCACTTCTCTCTCGTTAAACAAATCTCGTCAGTCGTCGTTGGTCCCTTTTTCCGGTCGCAGCGTTGTCAGAGATTTGACGCTGTATCGGATTCCTAATATTCACGGAACACTCTGAAATGGTCGTACGGGAAAATTCCCACTTCATTTCTACCTCGGACATGCTGTGTCCCATCGCTTGTGCACCGACTGTAACAGCACGTTAAACTTACCTCGTGATGACTGGGTGTTGTGTGCTGTCCTTAGGTTAGTTAGGTTTACGTAGTTCTAAGTTCTAGGGGACTGATGACCATAGCTGTTAAGTCCCATAGTGCTCAGAGTCATTTGAACCATTTTTAAACTTACCTAAATCGTGATAACCTGCCGTTGTAGCGGGAGTAAACGATCTAAGAAGTGCGCCAAGCGCTTGTTGCCTTTTATAGGCGTTGCCGACCGCAGCGTCGTATTGTGTCTATTTACATGTCTTTGTATTTGAATACGCATGCCTATAGCAGTTTCTTTGGCGCTTTAGTGTATAATCCATGATATCATAAGCAGCGTTTTGCATACCTTAAAAATGTACCTCGTCGTGATCTAAGGGGCAGAAATAATTCACTCTTGAACTGTTTTCGCATATGTTTACGTCCTTCGACCTTCAGCAAAGGTGGGTTATTCTGAACTGTTTCTGCCAATATAACGGCGCTAAAAGCAGTCTAGGTCGACGCAGCCAGACAGTTAGTATAGCCACACGGCAATATCATGCATATACGACTGGCTTCCTTAACAATATACGTAAATTTTCGGTTTGTTGCACAATGGCAAGACCCTGCATTAGATCATGGGTGGGCAACCGACGACCCCCGGGCCGGATCCGGCCGCGATAGGTTTCCATCCGGCCCGCGGAAGAAATTCGTGTGAGAGAGCGAGGCACTCACACTGAACCCATTTTTAGATTTTTCCGCCAGCGTCCCACTCACCTCGGGTTCGGAGCTCACGATGCAAACCACTCAAAATTCTGGTTACTGCGCTCAAGCACAAAGTAGTTTCGCTACCGCTGGATTTGAACAACAAAGAGAAACATGTTTCCGTTCACAGCGCGAATTCATGGTTCATGTGCTCATGGGCGTGCAGATAGTGGGGGAAGGAGGCCATTCCTTGAAAAAGTGCGGGGAGAAATATTTTCGCCTGTGTCACTGCTGACAACGCACACACGTTATTTATAATTTTAGATCGCTTGCAGAAACAACCCATTGCCTATGTGATCAGTTAGCAAAAGTATTTTTGAACAAAAACTGACTTATAGTTTTTGTAGAATTTAGTACATTAAATTCTGAGAAGTCTAATAACTTGCCTGTGGCCAAAAATTGCAAAGTTACTCTTTGTCGACTGGGATTGCCTACCTCATTGCAGTATTTAGTTTTTATTTTGTTTCGCATATTAAAATTACACATAATTCTTGTCCATAAATAAATAAATAAATAAGTAAAACTTAATATTATGAATAGTTATTGTCCATTTTGGATGCGGTAGAACAATGCTGCTCTTGAAGTTCCAAGTAATTTAATGAATAAACTGAAAGCAGTTGATTTTTTTCTCTCTGTGACATTTCAAGATGCCTGACATCTAACCTTCAGAAGTGTATATCAACTTTTTTTCGTGAACATTGTTTCTTTTTTTTTTTTAAGCACTATGGGACTTAACATCTGAGGTCATCAGTCCCCTAGACTTAGAACTACTTAAACCTAACTAACCTAAGGACATCAAACACATCCATGCCCGAGGCAGGATTCAAACCTGCGACCGTAGCGGCAGCGCGGTTCCGGTCTGAAGCGCCTAGAACCGCTCGGCCACAACGACCGGCCAATGTTTCTTTACTGACATCATTGTAGAGGTTTCCAATTGAAGTTTTTGAGCTAGCTATCGTATAACGTCATCAATAAGGAAATGTTCATGCGGCATAAATAAATACAAACATCTAAAGATGGAGTCAACATGAAAGTACACTCGAAAATGCGTTTTTGACGTATAATTTGTTGGCGTGGAATATCGTGAAAGGGATGCTATTCATGTCAGTATTTTACCCAGTAAACATTAACGTCACAGACGCTTTAGTTCTGACTAGCAGCACTGCTGTCGCGTCACAAAGGTGGCCCGCGAACTGAATATGAAGAATCTGAACCAGGCCCGCGGGTCACCAAAGATTGCCCATTGCTGCGTTAGAGGGTTAATAGCGAGTTGGTTCAAGTTTCGGTCACAGCAGTGATTCAAAGTGGCATAGATTTGACAAGTGCGTTTTAGGTCTTGATTCTATGTGGCATCAGCTGCCTACGCATGGGTTTGCGATTCTCGTTAATTACCGGCGGGGAGTTTTTGGGCGCGGATTTGACTCACGACAGCATCCTAGAGATGTTCAAGCTGGTGTTCATTATCATACCCTTCAGTTAACTGTGGTACGATTCTGGTTTTGAGACACAGACAGTTATTCTGCTGGAGCATGTAATCGCCATTCGGAGAAGGCATTAAGCAGTAAGGAATGCCGGTGGTCAGCAACAACATTAAGGAGTCCACAGCTGTCATGTTTCCTCCGATTACTGCCACAGCTCCAGTGCAAACCTAAATTAATATCCCTCAGAGCATAAAACAGTCTCCCCCGGCCTGAATCTGTGGCTTGATGCATGTTTCGAACAGTAGTTTTTCAGAGTGACGAATTATCTTGACGCGATCACTGACACAGTACAACAAGAAACGTGAGTCACCCAACTAGGTGACGCATTTCCACTGGTCCACCTTCGAATCTCAGTTATCATCTGCCCGCTATAAGCCGTCATCTGCTGCAGATCCTCATGTTCAACAAAGTGCTCTGAACCATGTGCACCGAAACACTTTTTTCTACAACAGGACGGTACTTTGTCGTCAGATCGGCCGCCTACCTTGCTTTACAGAGTGGGCGAGTCTCCGACCTCCAAGTTCTGTGATGAGGCGTGCGTTTCAAACTCCTGGTCACCTAGTCGTGGTTTCACCGTCCTCCAATCACTTTCCTTGGATGCTCACGACACGCGAACAGTCGACGAGCTTCACCTTTTCTGAGGTGCTCGATCTAGAAGCCGGACCATATCAATTTGCCCTTTGTCACAGTCGCTTCTGTCAGTGGATTGCCCCATTTGCAGGCTACATTGCACGTACCCGGAGTGAGTCCCAATTCGTCTCTGCTTCGCTAATGTACTTTTCTTAAGGGGTCACGTGACCGCAGCGTCACCAGGCAGAACTCAGCCCTGCCATGGGCACTGATCGAAATGTCTAGACTCATCGGTGTACAGCCTCATGTACTCTATTAGACTTTTGACATCCTAGATGCTACAAGGCTAGACGTCTACTGATTATAAATCATACAATCCCTGCATTTGTTCCAAAACTTCGTGGCAGATTAAAACCGTGTGTTGGACCGAGACTCGATTTTGGGACCTTTGCCCTTCGCGGGAAAATGCTGTACCAGCTGCGTTACCCGAGCACGACTCACACACAGGAAGTAAAGCTGTGAGGTACAGGTCTTGAGACGCACTTGCTCACGAAAGGAAAAGGTCCCGAGTTCGAGTCTCGGTCCGGTTCACAGACTCCATATGCCACGAAGTCTCGTATTAGAGCAGACTTTTCACGAAAGGAAAAGGTCCCGAGTTCGAGTCTCGGTCCGGTTCACAGACTCGATCTGCCACGAAGTCTCGTATCAGAGCAGACTTCGCTGCAGAGCGAAAACCTCATTCTGGGAACATTTGTTACACTTTATCGACAAGAAAAATGCACATATTCGTATTTCAGTATTCAGTATTTAGTTTTCTCTTCTTTAAAACAAAGATCCTACACATAGTATTTTAGTAAATTGTTAAGCCTTTGAGCCGTGGCACCTTCTCTTTATCTGTGGCATCAGCCATGCGTTAACTCTTTGCCTTGCTTTGCCGGTGTGTGATTGGCCACGAAAAGTTTAAACGGAGCAGGCTAAAGCTCTTTTTACACAATGAACGAAAATTATCAAGAATCAGTGTAGTCTGCTGAAAGGCTCCAAGCATACTAGGCCCGAATTACAAGCTCGTACAAGATCTTGTCAGAGCGTGTTTAAATGATAAACGTAAAAACAGCGTACCGCTAGCAGCATATTTGCCGCGAGTCTTATTTGTTGTTGTTTTGAGGGAACGTACAGTAGCGATACATTTACCAGAAATGAATACTTACCGACAAATTTAGCTACGGCGTGCGTCGCTAGAAGCAGACTACAACATCGAAGAAAAAATAGGTGCTGGTTGAGACCGTGACTTCACAGAAGAGAAGAAGAAAACGTGATGCTTCAGCATCTACATCTACATCTACATGGTTACTCTGCAATTCGCACTTAAGTGCCTGGCAGAGGGTTCATCGAACCATTTTCATACTACTTCTCTACCATTCCACTCTCTAATGGCACGTGGGAAAAAGGAATACTTACATCTTTCCGTTCGAACTCTGATTTCTCTTAATTTATTATACGTAGGTGGAAGTCAACAAAATATTTTCGCATTCGGAAGAGAAAGTTAGTGACTGAAATTTCGTAAATAGATCACGCCGCTAAGAAGACCGCCTTTGTTTCAGTGACTGCCACCCCAACTCGCGTATCATATCAGTGACACTCTCACGCCTATTCCGCGATAACACGAAACGAGCTGCCCTTCTCTACACTTTTTCGATGTCCTCCGTCAGTCCTACCTGGTAAGGATCCCATACGGCGCAGCAATATTGCAGCAGAGGACGGACAAGTGTAATGTAGGCCGTCTCTTTAGTGGGTTTGTCGCATCTTCTAAGTGTTCTGCCAACAAAGCGCAGACTTTGTTTCGCCTATGTGGTATTTAGCCGAATTGACAGCACTTAGATTTGTGCGATTTATTGTGTACCACAATTTATCGAATTTCTTTTAGTACCCATGTGAATGACCTCGGACTTTTCTTTGCTTAGTGCCAACTGCCTCTTTTCGCACCATAGAGAAGTTCTCTCTAGATCATTTTGTAATTGGTATTGATCGTCTGATGATTTTACTAGACGGTAAATTTCAGCGTCATCCTGCAAACAATCTAAGGGGGATGCTCAGATTGTCACCTAGATCATTTATGAAAATCAGAAACAGCAGAGGGCCTATGACACTCCCTTTCGGAACGCCAGATATCACTTCTGTTCTGCTCGATGGTTTACCGTCTATCACTACGAACTGTGACCTCTCTGAGAGGAAATCAAGAATTCAGTCACACAAATGAAACGACAGTTGACATACACGCAATTTGATTAATAGTCGCCTGTGCCGGTCGGTGTGACCGAGCGGTTCTAGGCGTTTCAATCTGGCACCGCGCGACCGCTACGGTCGCATGTTCGAATCCTGCCTCGGGCATGGAAGTGTGTGATGTCCTTAGGTTAGCTAGGTTTAAGTAGGTCTAAGTTCTAGGGGACTGATGACCTCAGATGTTAAGTCCCATACTGCTCAGAACCATTTGAACCATTTGAAGTCGCTTGTGAGGAACGCTATCAAAAGCCTTCTGGAAATCTAGGAATATGGAATCGATCTGGGATCCCTTGTCGACAGCACTCATTACTTCATGGGATTAAAGAGCTAGCTGTGTTGCACAAGAACGATATTTTCTGAATCCGTGTTGCTTATGCATCAATAAGTCATTTTCTTCAAAGTGATTCATAATGTAAAAGTACAGTATATGCTCCAGAATCCTACTGCAAATTTAGGTCAGTGATATGGGTCTGTAATTCAATGGGTTACTCCTATTTCCTTTCTTGAATATTGGTGTAACCTGTGCTACTTTCCAGTCTTTAGGAACAGACCTTTCGTCAAGTGAGGTGTTATATATGATTGCTAAGAAAGGCGCTATTGTATCTGCATACTCTGAGAGAAATCTGAATGGTGTACCGCCTAGACCGGAAGACTTGTCTTTCTGAAGTGATTTGAGTTGTTTCTCAACACCTAAGATATCTACTTTTATGTCACTCATGCAAACAGCTGTTCTGGTTTCGATTTCTGGAATATTTACTTTGTCCTCTTTCGTGAAAGAATTACGGAAAACTGTATTTAGTAACTCCGCTTTAGTGACACCAACACCGGTAACATTTTCATCGCTATCGCGCAGTGACGGAATTGACTGTTTTTTGCCATTGGTGTACTTCATATACGACCAGACTCTCTTTCAGTTTTGTACCATATATTGAGACAATGTTTCATTGTGGTAACTATTAAAAGCAACTCGCATTTCGAGCTTCCGTGAAACTTAGCAAGTCTTGGGGATTTTGCGTTCTTCTGAATTTGTCATGCTTTTCTCGTTGCTTCTGCAACAGTATTCTGACGTGTTTTGTGTATCATGGTGGATCAGTCCCGCCTCTTATTAACTTATGCGGTATGAATCTATCTATTGCTGTCGATACTGTATCTTTGAATTTGAGCCATATCTGGTCTACACTTACATAATTAGCTTGGAAAGAATAGAGACCCTCTCTCAGGCAGGCATCAAGCGAATTTTTAGCTGCTGTTTTAAATAGATATATTTTGTGTTTATTTTTAGTGGTTTTGGTTGATATGGTTTCGAGCCTCGCTACAATGATCTCGTGTTCACTAATCCGTGTATCCGTAATGACGCGCACTATTATATCAGGATTATTCATGGCTAAGAGGTCAAGTGTATTTTCGCAATCATTTACAATTCGTTAGGGCTCATGAACTAAGAATGTGGGCTCATGATAATGAAAGAATTAATGCTGAATGCTTCAACAAATTATTGGCATTCGTTGAAGGAGGAATTCAGCATCAAACTACTGCGATGAGGGAGAGTATTTCTCCAAGTCGGAGATACGAATACATCAGACAATTTGCCTGCATCTTCATATAATGAGTATCACATACCCATTTCATGTAACTTTTAATTTGCGGACTTACTGTTACAGTGCGGTTTCTGGCAACAGGAGAATTGTACAAAAGCCTGGCTTTTGCTCACCGAATTTCTGTATCAAGCATAACCAACAGAGGGTTAGAAGTTTGCAAAGCAATATGTTGCTATATGAGACATATGTATCTGAAGGTAAGTTACAGATGTCGAGCCGGCCAGAGTGGCCGAGCGGTTCTAGGCGCCACAGTCTGGAACCACGAGACCGCTACGGTCGCAGGTTCGAATCCTGCCTCGGGCATGGATGTGTGTGATGTGCTTATGTTAGTTAGGAATAAGTAGTTCTAAGTTCTAGGGGACTGATGACCTCAGAAGTTAAGTCCCATAGTGCTCAGAGCCATTTTGAACACATGTCGAAAGTGAACAGTGGGACACATTTGTTGTCTTAGAATCATCGCCAGTGACACCCGGCAAGGCGACGGACACTTTCTTGGAAGATATTCCTTTCATCCACGCTGTAACAAAGTAAAAAAGTCAGATGTTGCTGTAACTTCAAAAAGTTTCAGCCTTTTTAACAAGACTACGTGTTCTACAGGAACGAATATAATTTGGTGTCAATTTTAACTTCCGCATAGAACTACAAACTTATTCTTTCCTACGGAATCATCCGATATGAAATTGTTTATATTTTTCATATGTGCACATACATCATTGACGTATGTTTAGGTTCAAAACTGTCGTTCACTATTCACATATGTTCAAGGTACTCTCTACCGGTCTCACGACCACCATATAAATCATAGCCAAACTTGTTCCATCTCGAGTGACTGCATTCACTTTTACTGCTATACGGTGTCGCATTTCATCGAAAGTTATTGGTAGGAATGGATCATAGACGGAGCCTTTCATAAACCCCTCAAAACAAAAAGTCACATACAGTGAGATAAAGCGACCTTGGAGGCCAGTTGTGGTATGCGAGATCCGTATGTCGCTGACTACCGACCAACTGTTGAGGCAGCTCATTGTTAAAAAATATTCTTACATGTAAAACACTGTTCAATGTGCTCCATGTCTTGGACGAGCACATGGAGGTGACGCCTCTTCAAAAAAATTCCGGAACTTTGCCCACAAAATTTTTCTGCGTTTACCTTTTACTTATTGTGCATACTCTCCTTCGAAATACTCTTCTCCACAATTGATACACCGTTCCCAACGCCATTTCCACTTCCGATACCAATCTTGGTAGACATCTAGCTGGATCGCTCGAAGCGGCGTCGGTGAATTTTCTTTTCTCTCATCTATCGTTGCAAATCTTCGTCCTTCTAACGCGGTTTTCAACTTTGGAAATAAAAGTCCGCAGGGGCCAGGTCTGGAGTGTACGGTAGATGAGGCAGGACTGTGACTTCGTTTTTTGTGCAGTAGTCACGCGCCAACAGGGATGAATGTGCGGGTACGCTATCGTCATACAAGAGCCACGAATTGTTTCGCCACGTTTCATGCCGTTTTCTTCTCACATTTTATCACAGACGTCGCAACACGCCCCGGTACTATCATCGATTAACATTTTGTCCCTGTGGCACGAATTCATGGTAAACTAATCCTTCAAAGTCAAAGAAAACTATCATCATAGCTCTGACATTTGACCTGACCTAACGACCTTTTTTAGGTCTTTGAGAACATTTACCGAGCCGTTGTAAAGACTGAACACTGTTCTCAACATCATAACCGTAGACCCACGACTCACCACCAGTTTATGATTCTCTTGAGGAACATCTCGATGTCATTTGCGCTATCCGAAAGCTGTTCAGAGATTGCGGGGCGAATGTCTTTCTGGCCTTGGCCCATGAGTCTTGGGTCGAACTTGCGGCAACACGATGCTTTCCAGGACGCTGTTTCAGGATTTCATGACACGATCCATGTGAAATATTAAAAATATTACATTCTTCTGCAATCTCTGGCAGAGTGAGTCTCCGATAGGCACACAGTTTCTTTGACATTCCTGACATGAGCTGAACGTAGAACTGGGATATAGTGGAATTGTAGCAATTGTAGATGTACTTCTGGAGGAAGCAGAGCAGAAACCACAATACAAACAAAATACGCGGTGATTCAAAAACAAAGAACAGATTTCGGTTGTTTATTAGAGAGAAACTATTAAAGATAGAAACACACTGCACACGTCACTGGATAGAGGAAGCCTCAAAGTTTTACGTCCACTCAGACACTATACCATATACTCAACATTAGCGCCGTGTGTTGCTCGAGAATAATCGAAACGGTGGTCCATTTCATTCCACATGCGAATCAACAGGTCCTGTTTATTTAATCGACAGCTTCATCAGTTCGATTTCTCAGCTCTTTAAGAGTAGCTGGCATACGTGGGACAAAGACTGTGTTTTATGTACCTGCACAGAAACAAAAAGCGCAAGATGTGAGGTTTGGTGACCTGAGAGGCCAAAAGCAATTAACAAGGTCTTGTTGCCCATCTCTTTCAATCCGTCGTTGCGGGGTGGTGTACGTAAGACAACACCGCACCTGAAGCTGAAAACGAGGCGGGCCGCTGTCATGCGTAGAAATGAAATCACTGGGATCTTCGTGAAGTTGGAGAAACAACCAACTTTGCAGCATTTCCAAGTATGACGTTCTTATCACAATTTCCTCCGGAAAAAAGAAAAGTCCATAAACTCTGTGAACAGAGACGGCATAACACACATCCAGTTTCCATGAGATTCTTCCATATTCGACTCCAGGATTTTGTGTTCCCTAAGGTCTTACATTATGGCGGTTTACTTTACCCGATAGAGGAAACGTCGATTCGTCTGAAAAAGTAAGTCGTTTGGAAAAAGTGTACTCTGCCATATCCTGGAGAACTGAAATGCAATATTCGTAACGTGTGCTATGGTCGCCGGAAGCAATTGCTCTACTAACTGCAACTTTTAAAGCTTAATATGCAGGCATCGTTTCATAACACGCTACACCGGTGTTTAGGGCCCGTCTTACGATCTTCCGAGGGCTCCCCATGAACACGTCCGGGGTATGCTCGACATTTTCATCAGACATGCGTGGCCAAGTGCTCTTCTCTTTGCGTATGCAACCAACTTCCAAGAATTTTGTGTATCAGCCAAAAATATGTTTGTGCAGAGGCGGCTTCTTGCTGAATCGATGGCGGAATTCACGTTGCCCTTGATCAGTGGAGTGACTTCGCGCAGATTCCAACACACAAAATGATTTCTCTTATGGTGTAGTCGCCTTATTTGCTACAAACAAACAACAACGCAGCCGTGTCAAAACTTTTAACCCTGCTCAAAGCAGATATATGTGCAATTTATTTCTATGTTTTATAGTTTGTAATAAAAATTTGAAATATGTTCTGTTTTTGAATCACCCGGTGTTAGATCACTTTATTCAAAAACTGAACAACGAAGAGCACAGCACTTGCCTTCCAAACTATCCAGGTTTACAGGAATGTCAGTACGTATATTGCTGTCGCTGAACAATAAAGCTTACCACAAGGTTCAAATGGCTCTGAGCACTATGGGCCTCAACTGCTGAGGTCATTAGTCCCCTAGAACTTAGAACTAGTTAAACCTAACTAATCTAAGGACATCACAAACATCCATGCCCGAGGCAGGATTCGAACCTGCGACCGTAGCGGTCTTGCGGTTCCAAACTGCAGCGCCTTTAACCGCACGGCCACTTCGGCCGGCCTTACCACAAGGTTCTATATCGAGTGGTATTCATATGTCAATGTGCAATGAGTGTAAACTTCGATATACAGTTCTGGCATGTAATACAACTCACACTGTTGGATCTGGACGATGCTACTGTCCTAAGCGATGATCAACAAGTGGGTTGAGAGGCGCTGCGCTCTGACGTACATAAGCATCCAGCAGCGGTGGAGTGTGGAACCTCATGGCCCGTCTACGCTGACGTCTCTCATTTGTTGCTGTGTCAGTCAGCGACTGTCCTTAGTTGCGGTTTCGTCGTCAGATACCAACTCTGTCATTAGACCTCGTTCTTCTGACGACACCACAGAGGACTCGTCTGAAATCCCTTGTCAATAGCACTGAACACTTCATGTGAGTAAAGAGCTAGTTGTGTTTCACAACAAAGACGTTTTCTAAATCCGTGTTCACTGTATGCCAATAGACAGTTCTCTTCGAGGTAATTCATAAGAATGGAACACAGTTTATGTTCCAAAATCCTGCTGCATATCGACTTTAATGATACAGGCGTGTAATTCAGTGGATTGCCGGCCAGGGTGGCCGAGCGGTTCTAGGCGCTACAGTCTGGAACCGTGTGACGCTACGGTCGCAGGTTCGAATCCTGCATCGGGCATAGATTTGTGTGATGTCCTTTGGTTAGTCAGGTCTAAGTACTTCTAACTTCTAGGAGACTGATGACCTCAGCAGTTAAGTCCCATAGTGCTCAGAGCCATTTGAACCATTTGTCCGCTGTCACCCATCCAGGTATACACCAGGCACGATGTTGCTTAACACTTTCCTGGCCATTGTTGCTCTCAAGCCAAGTGTAAATCGCACACTGTTTTCTGCAGTGTACTTCAGGCTTCACCCTTGGATGGGCAATGGTGCTTGCAAGCAACATATAAGCCATCTAATTCAGCGATCTTCGGCTATCTCAAGTGCGAAGTTCGTGCATGATGTGCATCTTTACCAGACACCGTGCAGAATTATATATACATCAGTAACCAGTGCAGCCATTTGTGTGCACGAAAATTGATTATAAACGGAAAGAGGAAGTGTCAAAGGTGAGTTATTATACGAATGTGTTAGGGAATTCTTACCTGGGCCGTTGCAAATGATGTGTTATGTGAAGGTGATGCGTCACAAAGCAGCAGTGGATGGACAGTTAGTTCAGAAGAAGGAGAAAACATCAGCTCGTTAGCCTGTGAGTGATGTACAATTTGACAGTTTTAGTCACTAGAATATGACCCAAAGGAAAGAGTAGGCTTTTCCCTCAGGGGTATTCGACTGTAAAAGGTGGAATTATTCTGTGATGGAATTTTTTAAGACATTTCACATTAACCAATGAAAATACAAAAGGTTACTCAGGCACAGGAACAACATTGCAGTATTTATATCACAGTAATCACGCTCCTTTTATTGGCATTGGTGCTTAGAGGCAGCATACTGTATTTTGAAAAAAAATGAAAGTCAAAATTTCAAATGACCATATACGCCTAACTGAAGTATCTTGATGTTTTCTTTTCTTCCTGACATGTGGCAGGACCGTTGTCGTGATACAAAGTGATGGAGTAGCTATTTCTTTTTATCTCGCTGGGCCAGAGATGTGGATCTCAGTCTGATGACAAATCTTTGTTGATAGACTAACATTCATCGATTTACTGAGGTGGATTACCATATTTCGTAAAAACAAAATGTTGTTACTGTTTCATGGTATGGCTGAGTTCAAAGAATGGTTAGCCCCATCTCCCCACAGCGGTCTTTGGTGTGCAGTCTCTTCTTCCTACCGTAACTACTGGAACAGACGCCCTCTGGAACCTGCTTACTGTAGTGAAGTCTCCGTCTCCTCATACATATTTTACAACCCACTTCTCGCTCCACTGCAGAATTAACTTTTCTCCGATGTCACGATGCGTCCTATTGGTCCTTCAGTTGAAGCTGCCAGTTTATTCTTACCGGTCACAATTTATTTCATTTATTTCTTTTTTTGTATTACAGGTTTGAGAGCATTAACCACCGTCATCATTGTGTGTCTGTTTTAGTTAGTAAGACATGCACGTGTTGTGTGTACGATCTTGGGATAACCTTTGGCATTATGTAGCCGCAGAAGATAAAACACAGTTATCTACATATACATGTACGTGGATACTCTGCAAATCACACTTAAGTGCCTGGCAGAGGGTTCATTGAACTAACTTCACAATAATTCTCTATTATTCCAATCTCGAAAAGGGTGGAAAATAAAGAACACCTATATCTTCCCAAGCGAGCACTGATTTCCCTTCTTTTACTATAATGATCGTTTCTTTCTGTGTAGGTCGGCATCACAAAATATTTTCACACTAGGAGGAGAACATTGGTGATTGAAATTTTGTAAGACGTTCCCACCGCTACGAAAAACGCCTTTATTTTACTGATGTCCACCCCAAATCCTGTATCACGTCCGTGACACTCTCTCCACAATTTCGCGATAATACAAAACATGCTTTTGTTCTTTGAACTTTCTCGATGTACTCCGTTAATCCTATCCGGAAATTTTTTGGAAATTTGTGATAAGGTCTTATGGGACCAAACTGCTGAGGTCATCGGTTCCTAAGCTTACACACTACTTAATCTAACTTAAACTAACTTACACTAAGCATAACACACACACCCACGCCCGAGGGAGGACTCGAACCTCTTACGGGGGGAGCCGCGTGAACCGTGACAAGGCGCCTAAGACTGCACGACTACCCTGCGCGGTAGTCCTGTCTCGTAAGGATTCCAGACCGCACAGCAATACTCCAAAAGAGGACGGACAGCCGTAGTGAAGGCAGCCCCCTGGTAGATCTGTTACATTTCCTAAGTGTTCTGCGAATAAAACGCAGTCTTTGGCTTGCCTTCCCCACAGCATCTTCATTCTAATTTAAGTTGTTCGTAATTGTAATCCCCAAGTATTTAGTTGAATTTAAGGCCTTAATATTAGACTGATTTTTAACAGATTCCTTGTAGCACTCATGTGGATGACCTCATATTTTTCATTATTTAGGGTCAATTTCCAATTTTCGCGCAATTTAGACATCTTTTATAAATCGTTTTGTGATTTGGTTCAAATGGCTCTGAGCACTATGGGACTTAACATCTGTGGTCATTAGTCCCCTAGAACTTAGAACTACTTAAACCTAACTAACCTAAGGACATCACACACATCCATGCCCGAGGCAGGATTCGAACCTGCGACCGTAGCGGTCACGCGGTTCCAGACTGAAGCGCCTTTAACCGCACGGCCACACCGGCCGGCTTTTGTGGTTTGTTTTGATCTTCTAATGACGACAGAATCATCTGCAAACACACTAAGACGGTGCTCAAACGATCTCCTAAATCGTTTATATACATAAGGAACGGCAGAAGGCCTCTAATAGTACCTTGAGGAACGCCAGAAATCACTTCTATTTTACTCGATGACTCCCTTTCAGTTACTACGAACTGTGACCTCAATGACAGGAAATCACAAATCCAGTCCATACCTGAGATGATATTCCTTAAGACGCCATTTGACGAAAAGCCGCTTGTGAGGTACAGTGCCAAAAGCATGGAAATCTAGAAAGGAGGAATCAATTTGAAAAGATGACGTGGTGCCTCTCAAGTTTGTTTTCAGTGTTGTTGTTGGGCGCACCATGGTCGGCGCCCTTCTCTCTTCTGCTGCTGCGTCAGATGAAGCCGAAACAGTCCTCGCTGCGCTAACAGCACGTGGTGCTCCAGACAACGCCGCGCTGTAAATAAGACAGTTTCCTCATTAAAAGAACAAGACATGGTAGTACAATTCCGCACGGCCGACCGAACCGTAGGTCTGTCCTTTCGGGCGCTGCTCGGACGAGGCAGTTTTGATCCTGCGTGGAGTTAATGGTCCTTCTGAGCCCATAAATTCAATGTTCGCCTCACAGTCTTGGCATCCCCACTACAGCGAGCAGTAGTACAGCAAAATGATAGACCACAGTATCGATAGGCTACAACCTTGCTGCTGACGAATTCAGACACGTACAGGCACAGACATTTCTCTCTCCATCTTCCTCCTTTCATCAGTCTTTTCACTCGTTTGATGCAGTCCGTCTCGAATTCCTCTCCTGTGCCAACCTTTTCATCTCTGAATAGCACCTGCAACCTACGTCCTCAATTATTTGGTGGATATATTTCAATCTATATCTTCCTCTACAGTTTTTACCCTATCAGCTCCCTCTAGCACCACGGAAGTTATTCCCTTATAACTTAACAGATGTCCTATCAGCCTTCCTTGTCAGTGTTTTCTATGTAGTCCTTTTCTCGCTATTTTGTGAAAAATCCCCTCATTCCATACATTATCAGTACACCTTATTTACAACATTCGTCTGTAGCGCCACACCTCAAATGCTACCATTCTCCTCGGTTTGTTTTTTTCCACACTCCATGTTTCACTATCATACAATGCTGTGCTCCAGACTTACATTCTCAGAAATTTTTTCGCGAATTAAGGCCTACGTTTGATAGTACAGGGTGTTTCAAAAATGACCGGTATATTTGAAACGGCAATAAAAACTAAACGAGCAGCGATAGAAATACACCGTTTGTTGCAATATGCTTGGGACAACAGTACATTTTCAGGCGGACAAACTTTCGAAATTACAGTAGTTACAATTTTCAACAACAGATGGCGTTGCAAGTGATGTGAAAGACTTAGAAGACAACGCAGTCTGTGTGTGCGCCATTCTGTACGTCGTCTTTATGCTGTAAGCGTGTGCTGTTCACAACGTGCAAGTGTGCTGTAGACAACATGGTTTATTCCTTAGAACAGAGGATTTTTCTGGTGTTGGAATTCCACCGCCTAGAACACAGTGTTGTTGCAACAAGACGAAGTTTTCAACGGAGGTTTAATGTAACCAAAGGACCGAAAAGCGATACAATAAAGGATCTGTTTGAAAAATTTCAACGGACTGGGAACATGATGGATGAACGTGCTGGAAAGGTAGGGCGACCACGTACGGCAACCACAGAGGGCAATGCGCAGCTAGTGCAGCAGGTGATCCAACAGCGGCCTCGGTTTCCGTTCGCTGTGTTGCAGCTGCGGTCCAAATGACGCCAACGTCCACGTATCGTCTCATGCGTCAGAGTTTACACCTCTATCCATACAAAATTCAAACGCGGCAACCCCTCAGCGCCGCTACCATTGCTGCACGAGAGACATTCGCTAACGATATAGTGCACAGGATTGATGACGGCGATATGCATGTGGGCAGCATTTGGTTTACTGACGAAGCTTATTTTTACCTGGACGGCTTCGTCAATAAACAGAACTGGCGCATATGGGGAACCGAAAAGCCCCATGTTGCAGTCCCATCGTCCCTGCATCCTCAAAAAGTACTGGTCTGGGCCACCATTTCTTCCAAAGGAATCATTGTCCCATTTTTCAGATCCGAAACGATTACTGCATCACGCTATCTGGACATTCTTCGTGAATTTGTGGCGGTACAAACTGCCTTAGACGACACTGCGAACACCTCGTGGTTTATGCAAGATGGTGCCCGGCCACATCGAACGGCCGACGTCTTTAATTTCCTGAATGAATATTTCGATGATCGTGTGATTGCTTTGGGCTATCCGAAACATACAGGAGGCGGCGTGGATTGGCCTCCCTATTCGCCAGACATGAACCCTTGTGACTTCTTTCTGTGGGGACACTTGAAAGACCAGGTGTACTGCCAGAATCCAGAAACAATTGAACAGCTGAAGCAGTACGTCTCGTCTGCATGTGAAGCCATTCCGCCAGACACGTTGTCAAAGGTTTTGGGTAATTTCATTCAGAGACTACGCCATATTATTGCTACGCATGGTGGATATGTGGAAAATATCGTACTATAGAGTTTCCCAGACCGCAGCGCCATCTGTTGTTGAAAATTGTAACTACTGTAATTTCGAAAGTTTGTCTGCCTGAAAATGTGCTGTTGTCCCAAGCATATTGCAACAAACGGTGTATTTCTATCGATGCTCGTTTAGTTTTTATTGCCGTTTCAAATATACCGGTCTTGTCCGGAAATACCGTTTTTGGCAGTGCTCGTCTGCTTTAAATGTCCCCTTTGCTCCGTCCGTCATTGGTTATTTTGCTGCCTAGGTAGCAGAATTCCATAACTTCGATATTTAGGCTGAACAGTACGGGCGAAAGACTACTTCCCTGCCTTACACCCTTTTTAACCCGAGCGCTTCATTCTTGGTCTTTCTGGCTTATTGTTCTCTCTTCGTTCTATTACATAGTGTATATTACCTGTGTTTTCCTATTTTTCACAGAATTTCGAACATCTTGCACAATTTTTCGAACTGAAGGTGTCTTCAGTTTCTTCAGTCTTGTTTTCATCATGGGCCGCAACGTGACAACTGCCTCTCTGGTGCCTTTACCTTCCCTAAAGCCAAACTGATTGTAATCTAATAGAGCCTCAATTTTTTTCCATTCTCCTGTATATAATTATTGTCAGCAACTTGGACGCATAAACTGTTAAGCTGACTGCGCTACAGTTCTCAGCTCTTGCTATCTTCGGGGTGATGTTTTCTTCCGAAAGCATGTTGGTGTATCTCCACTCTCATACACCGTCCATTTGTTGCCACTTCACCCATGATTTTAGAAATTCCGATGGAATGTTATCCATCCCTTCCTCCTCATTCGATCCAAGGTCTTCCAATGTTATTTTAAATCTGATTTTAATACTATATCCCTATCTCCTATCTATCGACTCCTGTTTCTTCTTCCATCTCATCAGGCAAGTACTCCCTTTCACAGAGGCCTTCGTTGTACTCTTTCTGACCATCCGTTCTCTCCTCTGCGTTGAACACTTCAATTCTCATTGCACTCTTAATGGTACCGCCCTAGCTTTTAATTCCACCTAAGGTTGTTTTGACTTTTCTGTATTCTGTGTCGACTATCATTTCTTCTTTGATATGTTTACAGTTTTTATGCAGCCATTTCCCTGTAGCTTCCCTGCACTTCGTATGTATTTCTTTCTTAAGTGAATTGTATTTCTGTATTCCTTAAGAATTTTGTGCTTCCTTCTTTCGTCGATCATTTGTGGTATATTTTCTGTTACCGATGGTTTCTTCGCAATTACCTTCCTTGTACCTATGTTTTTCTTTCCCACTTCTCTGATAGCCCTTTTTAGGGTTGCCCATTCGTCCACAATTCAACTGGCTACTGATCTATACATTGTCTTATCCACACCTCACAGAACTTCAGCCATATGTCTTATTTCCTTAGCACAGCCTTGTCCCTCTTCTTTGTGCATTGATTCTTTCCGACTAGTCTCTTAGACTACAGACCACTCCCCATCATTACTAAATTGCGATCTGATCCTTTATCTACTCCTGGGTATGCCTTAAAATCCAGTATCTGATTTCGAAATCTATGCATGACCATGATGGAATCTAACTGGAATCTTTCCATATCTCCCAGCTTTTTCCAAGTATACCTCCTACTCTTGTGATTCTTGAACTGAGTATTCGCTATTACCAGCTCCGATTTATTCTAGAACTCATTTGGTTTTCCTTCTCTCTCGGTCCTACTACCAAGTCCATATTTTCCGGTAACATTTTCTTCTACTTCTTCTCCTACAACCGCAAACCAATCCCTCATGATTATTAAATTTTTATCTCTCCTTACGTACTACCCGTTCAGTATGCTCATATACTTTCTCTATCTTTCCATATTCGGCTTACGACATCGGGATTTATACCTGAACTACTACTGGAGTTTGTTTGCTGCCCATTCTGATGAGAAAAAACCGATTACTCAACTGTTCACAGTAACTCACTCTCTGCCATACCTTATTATCTATAACGAATCATATTCCAGTTATATAATTTTCTGTTGCTGTTAATATTACCCTACTGCACACGTCTGACCAGAAATTCTTGTCTTCTTTCCATTTCACTTCATTGACCTCCACTGTATCTAGATCGATCGTTAATGTTTCTCCTTTCAAATTTGCTAGCTTCTCTACTTCTGACAATCGCGCCAAGACTCGTAGATCGTTATCCTTCCGTTGGTTATTCGACCTTTCTTTCATGATCACTACACTCTTAGTAGTGTCTCGTCCCTGAAATCCAAGCGAGGAACTACACAGGAATCTTTTGCCTATGGAGAGATCATCATGACACTCTTTCAATTACAGGCCACATATCCTGCAGATACACATATGTGTCATTAATTCACTAGTTTCAATTGCCTTCTGTATCCTCATCAATCGTCGCTAACTCTTCCGCCTTTCAGGGCAGTCCCGACACCAAACTGAAGAGAGTGCCCTGAACCTCCGTCCGCTCCTCAGACATTTTTGACAGGAACGTTCACTGACCGAGGGTGACTTCTTATGCCGGAAGTCTTCGGTCACCATTGCTTATCTCCTTCCATTACAAGGCATAAGACGATCTCACAAACAACCAACATTAAATACGATTTCTGTCAAAACCCGTTGCGTAATCTTTCTTTCAATACAGAAGGTAGTGGCGATAATCCAATCCACATTGTGCGATTACGCTGAAATGTTGATAATTTGCATTTCTAAGCGTGTAGTACTCTTCACGCCAATTACATGTTTTTCATCTCGTCAGTAAGGTCCACAGATCAAAAACAGTAGGGTGCCTATCACTTTTCCTTGCGGAGCGCTATATACGATTTTATATGAAGATGGTATCTGTTTTTTCGGACACGTCCAAAGGAACAGATACCATCTTCATATAGGTAAGGCTTACCGTCTAATGATCTTCTTCAGTGCGGATGCACTCACAATGCCCGAACTCTTACGGCAATCGGTAGATTGACTGTCGCGCGAAATGAGTATAGTGGGCAGGAGCACTACAAATGTAGTGTGATGACAGTAATTTGAAAATTTGGGTCTCGATGGGAGCGTGCCAGAGATAAGTCCCTGCAGTTGCACTGTCCTCGGTGGCTCAGACGAATTGAGCGTCTGCCATATAAGCAGGGGATCCCGGATTCGAGTCCCGGTCGAACCACACATTTCCAACTGTCCCCGTTGATATTTATCAACGCGTGTAAGCGGCTGAAGGTCTGGATTTTATTGCAATTTCATATACAATTCTGATTTCAGTAGATGAGTTTCCGTCAGTTCCTGTGTGCTGTAACCTTCATCATATGATATGAAATTAAAAATCCAGTCGTATAGTTGAGGTCGTACTTCATAGATACAATTTTAATGGCCAGCATGGAGAGCATAATTTCCAATGGACACGATGAAGATGTGGGAAACCCGTTAAATAAATTCAAACTAATGTGCGGCAGCATAATCAGGACGCCCTTCTACAAGAGAAGACTTAAAAATGAAATTTTGCGTAACGATTGCAGAGACTATACAGTACTTTGAAAGGACAGGAGAAAAAGCTATTCAAAGAAGAGTAATAAAAATCTTAAGGCGAATGGTTGGACATGCCCGGACAAACCATTGCAGAAGAAACAAGAAACTAGAACAGCAAACTGAAATTAAACTTACCGAACATAAACAAATAGACAAAGGAGGAAAAACGCAGCTGCTACGAGCACCTCTCACAAAATAAATGCGAAACAGACTTTGTTCTGTAAACTAACTGATCGGAGACATGCTGAATACAAGAGGAGTATATCGGAGGACAAACTTCAGTTTTTACTTGAGTGGAACAGGGTGCATGGTCGACCTTGAAGATAATGACGACAAGAGAGAGACTTGACTAAAATAAAGATAGATTAACTTAAATGCCATCGTTTTAGCCGACATCAATTGGAATAACAAACTAGCTGCTAACAATCAGAATTTATTTTGTTTTTACTAACCCTTTCAGAAGTTTAAATTTTCATCATTATATTGATTTATGTCAATGCTATACGCGGAATTGTTCGAATTATTTTTTAGTTCAGTTTTGCATTCAATGAACTGTACGTAACTTTGAGTCACAGGTCACAGCAATATTCAAAAAAGGTAGTAGGAGTAATCCACTGAATTGGTTCAATTGGCTCTGAGCACTATGGGACTTAACTTCTGAGGTCATCAGTCTCCTAGAAGTTAGAAGTACTTAAACGTGACTAACCAAAGTACATCACACACATCTATGCCCGAGGCAGGATTCGAACCTGCGACCGTAGTCCCCTAGAACTTAGAACTACTTAAACCTAACTAACCTGGCCGAGCGGTTATAGGCGCTTCAGTCTGGAACCGCGCAACTGCTACGGTCGCAGGTTCGAACCCTGCCTCGGGCATGGATGTGTGTGATGTCCTTAGGTTAGTTAGATTTAAGTAGTTCTAAGTTCTAGGGGACTGATGACCTAAGATGTTAAGTCCCATAGTGCTCAGAGCGATTTCATTTCCAAACCTTGATGCGAGAACATTCTTCTTGCGTTGGCAAGAAGTGCCGCGGCGTCTACTTTTGATAAACCAACCGTACACCCGAAGTTGTCGTTGGAGATGTGCAAATCCGCCACATCTCGTGGTTTTTCTGGATCCCAAGAACCTTACCTCTTCAGAGATATCCCTTCGCTGCAGCGAAAGCTCTCGGTCGTGGTCTCGAACAGGAGTGGCGGATGAAATGCTGTAATTGTGGTATTTGGAGGAAATCTTTTACTACTTGGCTAACAGCAATTTTACATACACAAATATATCAGTACCGTTCTGCATTTGTGGACAGATGACACATTAATTACTACCAGCACACAAACGCGACGTTTTGTTGCATGCCAACATTGTACAAGGCAGCAAACGGTTAAAATTTTATAAGTCCCAGAGCGAAGCTATCTCGCGTAATTACGGCGGTGTCGACATGAGGTGGGCACGAAGAATAATATTCACCACCGAGAGTGGGTCAGGGGAAAACACAACATTGGTGAGACAGGCAGCAACATCGTAGTGGCAGTACCAACAGCTTTCACGAACCAGTTCTAGGCTGTAACAAACTCGTTAAGCAACCACGGCAGAGGTAGAACATGTGATAACTTCGTGATAGCAAGCCCTATGCGGTCATGAGAAGTCGCGTCGGGCAAACATTAGGCACTATTTTGTTCCATAAATACCTCAGCACTTCAGCTTGTAAGGCAATGAGACAGGATGATGGTATACATTACATTCGCACTCGATTTCCTGATTACAGGAAAGTAACAAGTTTGCGTGGTCATCATCCGTAGCAAGCAATAAATATTCTTTTTGTAAATAAAAACCGCCTTTCCTTGCTGCAGTGTATTTTCAATCTTCCAGACGTGTTTCGCTTTTTACTTTAAGGCATCTTCAGCGGGATCTACATCGTCAGTTTTGTTTTGATGTGTGATATTCGGAAAGTATAAAAGAGTTCACGTCTCGTTTTTTACGTAAATAAGTGATTACATTCACTTTTTCAAGTTTTCTGTTGCCATCTGCGCTTCTTCTCTTCAATAACAGCAAACAATATGAAAATTGTAAAGAAAAAAGTTCGGAACATGAAAACATGCTTATGTTTCGTACGTAAAGTTATAGTGCGATATCCAGCAAGTAACCAGACGAGAGGAAACGTAAATGCTAATCAAAAGCGCGAATCACTTATTTGCGTCAAAAACGAGACGTGGACTGTTTTTTTGTCTATAAATATCACATATTAAAACAAAACTGTATCATTTTAGATCCCACTGAAGCTGCCTTAAAGTAAACGGCGAATCACATCTGGAAGAAATAAAATAGAATGGAGCAAGAAAAGGAAGTTTTTTACTTATAAAACGAACAGTAAAGTGACGTCTAGGGCAAGTCTGTTGCAGATTTCCTGCACGCTGCTGAATAACAACAGCCCCTGTGAGGAGAGAGGGCTATCCCGCCATAATCAACAGTCGCAGAGTTCAACACCATAGCCTGCCGCTGTCGCAGATAGGGGGACCTCGGAGTCTTCTCTATCGTCCCCGGTCAGGGCACAAGCGTTAGTTCGGCGGACTAACCTGAACAGCAGGCCAGGATCGCACTACTACACGGCTACAGAGCAACTGTCAAACCGCCATAGCAGCAGTCGGCCAGGAACAGAGAGCACGATGTCAGCTGCCTTGGCCGGGCTGAATGCCGCTTACGACGTGAATTCGCGACGAACATGTCAACAACGAGTCAAGACACTGATTGAAACTTACGGAAATAAATAATTCTGAATCTCGTTTCAGTGCGTCAAGTGCGACAACAGGTCACCTGCATCCTTCCAGCCGGCCGGAGTGGCCGAGCGGTTCTAGGCGCTACAGTCTGGAAACGCGCGACCGCTACGGTCGCAGGTTCGAGTCCTGCCTCGGACATGGATGTATGTGATGTCCTTAGGTTAGTTAGGTTTAAGTAGTTCTAAGTTCTAGGGGACTGATGACCTCAGACGTTAAGTCCCATAGTGCTCAGAGCCATTTGAACCATTTTTTTGCATCCTACCCAGGAAAACTGCCAGAATTAACTGGAAAAGTGCCCACTGACACAAAAACATCTCTACATTCGCTCTCCCAACTGTCGCCTCTTGCAAAATTGGATGGCTTCCCAGCTGGGAATCTAATCCAGATCTCCTGCTTGGCCGGCCGGTGTGGCCGTGCGGTTCTAGGCGCTTCAGTCCGGAACCGCGTGACCGCTACGGTCGCAGGTTCGAATCCTGCCTCGGGCATGGGTGTGTGTGGTGTCCTTAGGTTAGTTAGGTTTAATTAGTTCTAAGTTCTAGGCGACTGATGACCTCAGAAGTTAAGTCGCATAGTGCTCAGAGCCATTTGAACCATTTTTTTTCTCCTGCTTGGCAGATGGAGATACAAACCACTATACTAGCGGGGAAAACTGGCAAGGAACGAACTGGGAGAACCTTCTTACACACAATCATCTCTACTTCTACCCTCCCAACAGTCACCTTTTGCAGACTGGCCCGCGACTACATAATCCCGACAATGATTTTAATGAAATGACACTGTTTCAGAGACCTTACTGGTGTCCTACAGATACGATTTTATGTATTTATACTGAAGCTGCAAGTGAAAATTTGTAGCAAGGCCGGAAATCGAACCCGGGTTTCTGCTTACTAGGCAGGTGCGTTAGCCACTTTTTTTAATAACATTAATCGCTGCAGGAGCAAGACAACGGGGAGGGCAGGGATCGACACCCGAGGCCTGGCTATCCCGTCGCCACACCCACGCAATATGTTCTGGGATCGAAGGATCAGGGAGAGGGTTTAGCGTGTTTGTCTATGTTGTTTTATTTATTTTTATTTTTTTTTATCTTTTTTTTTAATTAAATAGAGATCCTACAACTGCCGTAGACGAACGTCCGAGTCGTCTTCTCGTCTGCTCGCAGGGGTTCCCCCCTAATCCGTCCGCAGTGGATCAACATGCTCCAGGATTCTTCTTCAGTTTCAGCGTCTCATACCTGGAACGGCCCAGTGAGCAGAAGGGTCCGCAAATAGTGGACCTAAATAATTAGCGAAGTGGGTCCTGCACTTCGGGTGGCGGCTGAAGCCTGTATGTGTCGACATCAGTAGGGGCCAAAAGTCGGGTGTGCCTTTGTGAGCATCACGAGATGTGTAGTAAAGGGCCATGCCTTTTAGCCAGTTAACGGCGTTCGTCCTGGTCGGTGGAAAGTATACGCCGTCGGGGCGCAATATAGCATCTGGGGAGACAGACCCCGGCAATCGCCGCAAGAGTAACGCCAGCATGCGCTGCGTGACTAGCCAGGCACAAGTCAGACGGTGTGCATCCTAGTCAACGACTGAGCATGTCGGGCACAAGGTGTCGTCCGTCAGATGAATGGAATGTAGCCTCTGACGAGTAGCGAACTTCCCGTTCACAACCACGTACCACAAGAAACGCACCGTCGTAAGTAGAAAAGGCGTGTGTACTGCTCGCCACACCGCGTTCCAGCCAACTTCGGGATGTCTGTGAGCGACCGTATTGACAGGCTGTTACTGTTGATAAAGACGATAATAGTCTTTCATACTGGGCATCCGTGCCGTCGGAAGGTCTGATCTTAAGTATCTGAAGTCAATAGCTCTCTGATGTGGGCGAGTACCGGTGAAATGTATCCTACAGAAACCGGGGGATGCTGAGAGTTTGGTGCCACTTCAGCCATCAGCGTGCCCGTCAGACTGGCGTGGACAGAGGTCCACGTGCGACGCATAGTGTTGAGATAAAGCGATCGCGCACGGTTATATACATTGATTAAACCAATACCGCTCACCCGCTGCTGCAGTGTCAGGGTGGCGCATCGGACTTTGAAAACAATACCGGCGCTCACGAAATGTCCAAATGCTGCTTGAAATCTATCAGACATCGTAACCGTCAAGGGAAGGACATGCGCAAAATGGTTCAGTTTGGAGACGAGATAGGTGGTGACATGACGCGTTCGTAGGAGGATGTCCATTCGACCCAATTTGTTGTCCCGTATCAGAGCACGTGTCTGGTGTAAAAGCCGGCGGTACGTAGCTGTGAACTGAACATTGCTATAGTAGAACTGCACTCCTAAACATTTGAATACGAGCACCTTGTTAAAGGGCACCGCCGTTGCGTGGCAAAGCCCCCCCCCCCCCCCTCCTCTCCGACATCCATGTATTTTGTCTTCTTCACGATGATGACGCTCCCAGCGATCGCCCGTACTGGTGTAGCCACTGAAGCGCCATGTGCATTTCATCCTCTGATCTGGCCAGGAACACCACATCATCGGCGAATGCACCACAACGAAAGGTCACGTCCCGTATGCAAATGCGTTCTAATCGCCTCCGTAGACCATGCAAAGCTGGATAAAGCTCTGCCGCAAATAATATATCCGACAAAGGGCATCCTTGTCTCACTGACCGTCCTACAACAATGTGACCAGACTGGTAACCGTTGGCCATCATGCGGGAACGCCCTCCGTGGATCAGACGAAGGACCACCTGTGCAGACTGTGGAGAGAGGCCCATGAATTCCAAAACTGCGCGTAGGAAGCCATGGTCGACACGATCGAATGCGTTGTCAAAATCGTCGACGACAATAGCGATTCGAATTTTGCAGGCCGCTGTCAAGGCAATTACGTCGCGGTATGCTCCTAAGCTGTTTAGATGTTGCTGACACAACCTAAACATATCTGATCGGTGTGGATGGCTTTCCCGGTAGCGGTGTGGAGACGCGCGCGGAGGATCCTGGCGAAGATCTTGTAGTCGTTGTTGAGGAGTGTGAGTCGGCGAAAGTCGTGGCACCTACAACCACCATTCGGTTTCGGTACTGGGATCAAGATGCCGTCTGTGAATTCCGTGGGGACAGCGAAATCAGGGCGGATCAGTTTTTGAAACATCTGGAGCCACTTGTCGCCCATAAGACCATAAAAAGTGCGGTAGAATTCAAGGGGTAAACCGTCCGGCCCTGGCGATTTGTTCGGTGCTCCACGTGCCAAGGCGTATGTCAGCTCCTCGAATGTGATGGGCAACAGCATAGTGTCATCGGGTGTCACATCCCTAGGCGCGGGAAAATTTTGCAGCAGCTCGTCATAATCACGTACGTTTCGCGAATCTTCCATGCACAAGGTCCCATAGTGTCGGGCGAACGTGTGCGCTATGTCCGTTTGCGTCACTGCGCGGCCGCTAACCTCCGCGTTTATCGCCGTAATGAGCTGACGTTTGCGGTGGCGCCTCTCGCGCACAGTGTGATAGACTGATGCCGTTTCGTAGGGGATGCACTCTTGCACTCGTGCACGGATGCGGACACCTTCCAGTTGCTCTGCCCTGAGGCGTAGTAGACGAGCTTTGATGCGTTTTATGGACATCTGACTTTCGGGGGACGGCGGTTGCATTGCCAGCTCACGTAACGCTGTATAGTAAAATTCCTATGTCGTCCTTTTCCAGTTCCATCTGTCATGCCCGTAGGCCATTAGGGTCTTCCGGAGTGCAGTTTTGTCACATCCCAGCCACCACAGCAACGTGGAAACCTACATTGGCAAGCGCCTGACACAATGACGCCACGTATCAGTAACTGCTTGCCAACACGCTTCCTCGCGAAGGAGGATGACGTTTAGCGTCCATGGGTCTCTGCTACGCCTGGTGAGTTGTCGGGGTAAGTTGGTATTGCAGATACACGCGAGATGGTCATTGAAGGCCAACGGCCAGAGTTCTGCATCACGGGTCCCTGTGCACGGGCCACGTGAGACGTATATCCGGTCCAGACGACTGGCAGAGTGTCCGGTAAAATCCGTATATCCGCGCTGGTTCCCATGATGTAAGAGCCATGTGTCGTGGAGCGCGAGGTCACGTACCAGTGTTGTAGAGCCGGGCATGTGACGTAATGCGTTATGTGGCACTCGGGCCGCAGAACACTGTTAAAATCGCCGCCCATTATGTAATGGTCCATTTTTCCTCGCAAGAGTTGGGCGACCTCCTCCGAATAAAAGACGTGTAAAGTACCGGAAGGAGAGTAGATGTTAACGAGGCGGACTGCGCCAAACGTGAGAGCGATGCCTTACGCGTTCGGCAAGTATGTTACGTCCGTCGCCTCCATGCCATCTCGGAGAAGGATGGCCGTTCCTCCTGCGCTATCACTAGATGGTAGGTTATAGGTGCTGTAGCCATATAGGCCTAAACGCAGCTCGGAACGCACCTCCCGGAGAAGGGCAATGTCCAAGTCAGCCGCTCTGATCATGTCGGGAAGATGCGCGTATTGACAGTGGAATGGACATTATTGACATTGACTGTTCCCACACGGTATGACTGAGACATATCAAGTGGTGGAGGTAATGTACGAGTGCAAGCCCATGGTGAGCTCGTGCACCACACAGCCATCCAGCCGCATGACATGCATTACTGTGCCGGTTGATCCCCTGACTGGCAGGGACCTCCGGGCTCAGTGTCAGCCATGGGCTCTGGAGGAGTTAAAAATGTGTGCTGTGCATCATCTGCCTCCATGTCGTCCGCCCAATCACCAAGGGAGAATTGGGAGGTCAGTAGTGGCTGGCCACTTTCACAGGAGTCCACATTTTGGGAGTCTATCTGATGCGCCTCATTTTCAGGGCCTCCAGATGTAGGGAGTGTTCCTTATCGTCAAGCGCCTTCTGGTGAATGAGGTGGCTGGAATCCACAGCAACTGCAGACGCGGAAACAGAGTCGATGTCTTCCATTAGTATGACATCCCTGTCCCGTTCTTTAGCGGACATTCGTCTCTTCTTGTGCCTCTTGGGTGATTTTTGCTTTCGGCTCCGAGATTCGACATCCACTGGAGGGCGGGGCTCGACACGGTCTCGGTCATCGAGAATCCCCGTGTCCCATCCCGACAGTGGCGACGGCTGTGTGCCCCTGTCACCGAGACGGGTAGAGGCTGCAGGAACCTCTCCACCGTTTGGCTGCAGTGGCGTCGTCGCCGTCGTCGTCGTCAGTGCCGACTCTCCAAATGAGCTTGCAGCGGCTTGAGGGGATATCGGGTTTTGGTCATCAGTCACAAAATGTTGTGCAACCTCCGCATACGTTAGCGGGAGAGAGGTCATCGTGGATCGTTAAGGAAGTTCATGGCGCGGCATATGAACGATGCGGTACTGCGGACTCTAAGTTCTAACATGACCCTCCTGGACGCAGCCTGAGCAGGTCCTCGGTCGACCAACATATATACCAATTGCGCGGCAGACACCAACGAAAACATATGATAGAACGTTCTCCATAAGTTCTATACGCACTTGGCGTTCCCCATCAAGGACAGGGTACGTTTCGAAAGTATTTCATTTCTCCTCTGTGTGGCTCAAAACTGTGCCATATGGCCACAGCGCGTCAACGATAAGGTTGGCGGAAACTTCGAACGGCAATTCAAAGACGCACCCCCCAGTCTACCATGGGCAACTGCTACCACACTCACATTACCGTCAGTTTGGAAGAAGCGGAAGCATGACGTCTCGAAGAAAGCCTTCTATGCCATGGGCCTTCGATATCGAGTACGATGCATTGAACGTTGGTATGATTGTGGCTTATCGATATGACAACACCTGGTAGGTCTGTGCCGGTACTATACGTCAATACAGCGACGCACGACTGCGCACTAGCGAGTAAACAACAACGCCTGCGAAGCGCTGCTCGGCGCGCCGAAACCGTCCGCACGGTATTACGGCTGAAAGCCAACTGAGCCACTAAGCCAACTTGACACAGAGGCTCACACGACTGCGCGGATTACTATTGTGCGGCCCACTCCTGATCCAAATACTCACTGCCGCCCCAGTCTACTTTAAATTCTCCTTTACACACGAACAGGATTGACGAAACTTTCCATGTTCCACCCGTGTTCGATTTCGGTCTTTGTACAAATTTTCACTCACCTTTTCAGTCTATATACACGAAATGATTGTCATGATATTTCTGAACAATTAACGAGAGCCACTGCCGACACGACTGTTCACTGTGGCCGCCGCGCACTGGTGCCTTACTCAGCCAACAGCAAACTTCTGACGTGGGTGATGCCGCGTCACGTCACCGAGGTACCACGCTGTATCCTCCACGTCATTACGACATCAAATCGTCCCTCTATGTAGACAGTAGGCTTTGCTGAGTGTCTCATAATCTTATGAAGTCTGAGACACCTGTTATCTGTCATAAATATTGCTTCAGTGAGAGTGTGAGGCAGTCTCTATGAAGTCTAAAGACAATCGATAAAAAGGCGATTCGCCAGATCCTTTTCAGGTTATCGTACCTCACTCAATAGAAACGGAGCCCTTATTACGATCAGTTTGCTGTCCATCTGTCTGAATGTGAAGATGCGATTTTCTCACGAATGGATAGAGATGTCAACTTGAAATATATCTCAGACACTAATGTTTACAGGCCTTTGGCGATGTAAATAATTTAAGCTTCTAAATCAATCTAGTTAAAAAATACGGTCATGTATGCGCCTATCCTCACCAAAACCGGGGCCTACGAGAAAGACAGGCCGTGGCGCGTACGTCACGAAGGTAGTCCTACGCTCGCTCGCTCGCTCAAATCAGCAGATAAATTACGTTTCTACACCTGTTAACTCATAACTAGGGGCGTCCGTACAAAAAAACTGGATCTTCTACTGGAATCCGCTATTATGGAATCTTACTGTTATTAGACCTATAATGATGGGTAGTCCATGGGTCTACTTGTGATTTGTTACGGCCGTATTGGCGTACAATAAAATAAAATCATACTAAAATGATTATCATTTGCATAAAGCACCACTTCCAGCATATAATGAGTACTGTTAAGCAGAAGAGACTAAATGCTATAAATAAGCCTTTATACCATTTATACTGAGTATTGATCTTAAATTTTGCTGCAGTACTGTAAATCAGTAAGACTTCATAGTAGCAGATTCCAGTGGAAGATGCTATTCTCGTTAGTACTTACACGCCCAGCTGCGAGTTAACAGGTTTAGAAACGCATTTTGTCTGCTTGAGCTGAGCGAGCGAGCGAGCGAGTTCAGGACTACGTTCGTGACGTACGCGCCGCAGCCTGTCTTTCTCGTGGGCCTCGACCAAAACCCATAGATTAAGTGTCTATATGCATATTAGGCTGGTGGTCTAGCGGTCAAGTGCGTGTCTGGAAACAGTGAGATTCTGTGGTAGAATCCTGGTCGGACAAAGGATCTTCCAGTCTCCGTTTTAACCTAGCCGTCACATCTCAACTATGGGAGTAGTCGCCAGAAACAGCACATGTTCCTGACAGCACGTTACACAGAGGGTTCTCTTTTCGGGTTGGATAATTGGCTTAAGTCAGGGACACTCGAGTCTCCGAAGTGACGTCCTATATAAAGACTTGTACCAGGCTACCGAGCCACGCGAAATAATAATAATAATTGTTATTATTATTACAATTATCTATATGAAGGGTGTTTCAAAATTCCTGTTACATGCTTCCAGAGGCTGTCGAGAACTTAGTAGATCAAGTTTCACATAGGTACCCAAACGGTTCGTTTCCATGTTACAACGAAAACAAGATCTACTTACGCAGTTCGCCTGTTATGGCAGGCTATCCACATCGATGAATGGTACGATGACGCCATGTCACGTGATGTTCTCTGTTTCCATCTGCCTTGTCTTCATGCTTCCTGGTGATGCGTCAGGTGACGTTACGGTGACTAGTGCTGCAGTAACGAGACGCAAGAATACACTGATATGTTGTTAATTTACGGTGAAGTTCGCCGTAATGGAAAAGAAGCTCAACGGCTGTATCACAGGTACTTTCTAAACCGTGTGACTGCATTTGATACTATGTTTGTCAGAGTAGAACAGATTCTGCGGGAAAGTGGGAAATTGACAAGCGACAGAGCAAACTGTGGTGCTCCAAGAAGGCGGCGTACTGTCGTGTCGGAAGAGGAAGTGCTTCATCAAGATGAAGAGAACTCATAGGCGAGTATTCGAGCTACTGCACGTGACTTGCATGTGTCTCACTCGTCTGCCTGGCGTAATCTTCATGAACACCGACTCCACCAACATCAGCCTCACAAGATATACGCCATGCTTCTGGCGGATTTTGTTTCATGTGTCAATTTCTGTATTTCATTGTTACACCGTTGTCTGGATTTTTCTCAGTTTCCAAGGCGACTTTTGTACACGGACGAAGCGCATTTCAACAGGGAACGTGTTTCGAACGCTCGAAATAGCCAAATTTGAGATCAAGAAATCCCGAAAACCACGTATACAAGAAAATTTCAGCACACTTTTGGCATCAGTGTCTGGGCAGGTATCTGCAGTGGTCGTGTAGTTGGGCCACACTTCCTTCCTCCCTCCCCCCCCCCCCCCCCCTAAAAGGTATCAGGTACTTTATAATCCAGCAACAAGTGCTGGCAGAGATTTTCGAAGATGTGCTATTGGACATTAGACACGAATTGTGGTACCGGCAGGATGGTGCGGCAGTACATTTTGCAGTTCGCGCCCAAAACCGTCTGAACGTAGTCTACGGGGTCAAGTGGACTGGTCGATATGGACCACATGCTCGGACACCACCACCTCCAGGTTTAAGTCCTTTGGCCTTTTGCTGTGGTCTCACATTAAGAGTCTTGTTTACGAGAGCTCTGTCCAGTCGGAGGAAGATCTGGCTGTACGGATAATGGCTGCGGAAGAAGTGATTGACTCTATACCACGCATGTTGATAGAGGTCATGCGAACTTACTGCACAGATACACTGTGTGCATCAAACTCTGTGGCCGTCATATCAAACAGCTGTTGTAATATCAAAGTAAATAGGAGTGAACTTTATACAAGGGTAATCTCAAAAGTAAGGTCTCCAATTTTTTTATAAGTACATAGACATGTTTATTTCTACAATGGTTTACGTCAGTTTACAGCTTGAACATTTAGCTATATTTCGACACAATCACCATTTCTGTCGACGCTGTGGCAGTTTTTGTATGCCCATGTCATACGAGCTCGCCGCCATGCTGTTCAGAAAGTTATGATCCTCTTCTTTCACCTCGTCGTCGCAGCTGAATCGCTTTCCGGCCAAATGTTCTTTTAACCTAGGGAACAGGTGATAGTGGGAGACAAGTCAGGACTATAGGGTGGGTGGGTGATTATGTTCCACTGAAACTGTTGCAGGAGAGCAACGATTTGCCGAGCGATGTGTGGGCGAGCGTTGTCATGGAGAATGTGTACGCCCTTGCTCAACATGCCTCTTCTTCGGTTCCGAATTGCCCGTTTTGAGTTTTTTCTGTCTCACAGTACCTGTCAGATTTAATTGTGGTCCCAGCGATTCAGCTCCGACGACGAGGCGAAAGAAGGGGTTCATAACTTTCTGAACAGCACGGCGGCGAGCTGGTATGACATGCGCATACAAAAACTGCCACAGCGTCTACAAAAATGCATCGACAGAAATGGTGATTATGTCGAAAAAGAGCTAAATGTTCAAGCTGTAAACTGATGTAAACCATTGTATAAATGAATAGGTCAATGCACTTATAAAGAAAATAGGAGACCTTACTTTTGGGATTACTCTCGTACATCTTTTTTTCCCTTGTAACAAGGAAACGAACCGTTCACGGGCGTGGGTTCCTATGTAAAACCTAATCTACTAAGTCCCCTCTACGACGTCTAGAAGTTTGTAACATGAATTGCGAAATACCCTCTACATTGTTAAGTTTGTAGGGAACCCTCAGAGCGGAAGTCTTGTTCGCACTTGTCCTCTTTCTTTTATTTTATATGTACGTAGAGGGAACGGCCGGCAATATTGGCAACAAGCATTGGTAGGTACTGTTTTCGAAACAAAAGCCGAACGCTGAAGGAACGTAACAGGTAGATTTATAAGGAGAAACAGAATCAGAATAGATTTGACTGCCCCTGAAGCTGCAAGTCCGCGATCGCAGGGGCAGCGAGTGACACGCTCGAAGCACGTACCACGTTCTCGTCGCTTCACCTCGCGCCCACCACAAAGCAGCCAGCAGCGCTCGGCAGCTCAGGCCGCGCAGTGCGTTGTACCCGCTCAGCGGTAATAACACGTAACCCAGCCGCGGCGCATCCTAATGTGTGCTTACGCACCGAGGGAGCAGCGCATTACGCACTTAGCTAATGGAAATTTATTCAGACTTTTGGCCGCAACTCGCCTCCTAACTGAATTAAAGTGTATCCAGATGGGCCGTAAGGCGCGGCAAACTGTTTAATTCATAAGTCCCGTTCCCATAACGTCCACGGACCGCTCCGGGAGCCGTAATCACTGTGATTTCGGGGGAGAAAACGGCGGCGTACTGAGAGCGCGCCCGATGCTTATCTCCGTGTTCCGGCTGTGCGTAAACAGTCTAATCTCTCTCCACGGGCACGCGCAGGTCCGGCGCCGGCAGAAGAGTGTCGGTGTGCGCCCACGTGGACACGTTGTGCGGAACTGCATTGTTAGCAGCTCTTTCACAGTATCTGCAGGGTGTTTTAGGAGGCTTTGAGGAGTGATAGGTCACAAAAATATGGATCACGCAGCAGTGGCCAGAAGACTGGAAAAGTTCAGTATTCATCCCCATCCCAAAGAAGAGAAGTTCTAAAGAATGCTCAGATTACCGAACAATCGCACTTTTCTCACATGCTAGCAAAGTCAAGTTGAAAATCTTATAAAATAGACTTCGCCAATATCTAGAGCGAGAGCTACCAGAAGAACAAGCTGGATTTAGGAAAGGAAGAGGAACTAGAGACCAAATTGCTAACATTCGATGGATTATGGAAAAAGCAAGAGAATTCCAGAGAGATGTGTACCTCTGCTTTATTGACTACGCCAAAACCTTTGACTGCGAAGATCACAACAAATTATGGAACGTACTGAAAAACATGCGTGTACCAGATCACCTCATTCATCTGATACGGAGTTTATACCTTGACCAAGAAGCTACGGTGAGAACTACACTCCTGGAAATTAAAATAAGAACGCTGTGAATTCATTGTCCCAGGAAGGGGAAACTTTATTGACACATTCCTGGGGTCAGATACATCACATGATCACACTGACAGAACCACAGGCACATAGACACAGGCAACAGAGCATGCACAATGTCGGCACTAGTACAGTGTATATCCACCTTTCGCAGAAATGCAGGCTGCTATTCTCCCATGGAGACGATCGTAGAGATGCTGGATGTAGTCCTGTGGAACGGCTTGCCATGCCATTTCCACCTGGCGCCTCAGTTGGACCAGCGTTCGTGCTGGACGTGCAGACCGCGTGAGACGACGCTTCATCCAGTCCCAAACATGCTCAATGGGGGACAGATCCGGAGATCTTGCTGGCCAGGGTAGTTGACTTACACCTTCTAGAGCACGTTGGGTGGCACGGGATACATGCGGACGTGCATTGTCCTGTTGGAACAGCAAGTTCCCTTGCCGGTCTAGGAATGGTAGAACGATGGGTTCGATGACGGTTTGGATGTACCGTGCACTATTCAGTGTCCCCTCGACGATCACCAGTGGTGTACGGCCAGTGTAGGAGATCGCTCCCCACACCATGATGCCGGGTGTTGGCCCTGTGTGCCTCGGTCGTATGCAGTCCTGATTGTGGCGCTCACCTGCACGGCGCCAAACACGCATACGACCATCATTGGCACCAAGGCAGAAGCGACTCTCATCGCTGAAGACGACACGTCTCCATTCGTCCCTCCATTCACGCCTGTCGCGACACCACTGGAGGCGGGCTGCACGATGTTGGGACGTGAGCGGAAGACGGCCTAACGGTGTGCGGGACCGTAGCCCAGCTTCATGGAGACGGTTGCGAATGGTCCTCGCCGATACCCCAGGAGCAACAGTGTCCCTAATTTGCTGGGAAATGGCGGTGCGGTCCCCTACGGCACTACGTAGGATCCTACGGTCTTGGCGTGCATCCGTGCGTCGCTGCGGTCCGGTCCCAGGTCGACGGGCACGTGCACCTTCCGCCGACCACTGGCGACAACATCAATGTACTGTGGAGACCTCACGCCCCACGTGTTGAGCAATTCGGCGGTACGTCCACCCGGCCTCCCGCATGCCCACTATACGCCCTCGCTCAAAGTCCGTCAACTGCACATACGGTTCACGTCCACGCTGTCGCGGCATGCTACCAGTGTTAAAGACTGCGATGGAGCTCCGTATGCCACGGCAAACTGGCTGACACTGACGGCGGCGGTGCACAAATGCTGCGCAGCTAGCGCCATTCGACGGCCAACACCGCGGTTCCTGGTGTGTCCGCTGTGCCGTGCGTGTGATCATTGCTTGTACAGCCCTCTCGCAGTGTCCGGAGCAAGTATGGTGGGTCTGACACACCGGTGTCAATGTGTTCTTTTTTCCATTTCCAGGAGTGTATGTATGAAACAACGAAATGGATAAAGATTCAGAAAGGGGTCCGGCAAGGCTGCATCGTACTTATTCAATCTGTATGCAGAACATGTTATGAGGAATGCGAGGCTAGATGAAGGAGAAATAGGAATTAAAATAGCTGGAATAAATGTAAACAACCTCAGGTACGCGGATGATACGATGCTGTTGGCAGAAAGTGAAGAAGAATTGAGAACACTCTTGCTGAAGGTGAAAGACGAAAGTGAAAAGGCCGGTCTTAGGCTGAATGTGAAGAAAACGAAAATTATGGCAACTACACCTACCAATTCGTGGGATATAGCAGGAGAAACCATGGAAGTAGTGACCACATTCAGTTATCTCGGTTCCCAGATCTGCAGCGATGAAATCCGGAGACGCCTATTGCTCGGTAGACAGGCGATGTCAAACCTTGACAAGGTTATGAGGTCTAGAGATATAACACTGTCAACAAAGATCCGTATTGTGAGGGATATGGTCTTTCCAACTGTGATGTATGGATGTGAGACCTGGACCATTAGAAAGGCTGAACGGCGAAGAATTGACTCCTTCGAATTGTGGTGTTAGAGGAAACTTCTTAGAGTTCCATGGACTGCAAAGAGAACCAACACATCAATACTGGATCAAATAAAACCATATTTCTCCCTGGAAGGTCTAATGTTGAAACAAAAGCTGGCCTACTTTGGACACACAATGCGAAGGCATGCCTCGCTAGAAAAAACATTAATGCTGGGCAAGATTGAAGGAACTAGAAGAAGAGGACGTCAGAGGATGAGATGGATCGATGGCAACACAGAAGCAATGTGTTAAAACCTGGAAGGTCTACGAGAGAAAACGCAAGACAGGAAAAATTGGCGTGATTTGGTTCGTGGGGTCACGAAGAGTCGGAACCGACTAAACGAATAGAGAGACAGAGAGAGAGGTCACACAAATAGGATAACATTTTATAACGAAACACATATTCCTAAAGGCGTCCTTAAAGGTTATAATAATGAGTAACTACAGTTGCACAAAAATTATCGTTTATTATTACACTCAAGCGCCATGAAACTGGTCTAGGCATGCCTGTTCGAATACAGATATATGTAAACAGCAGAATACGACGGTGCTGTCGACAAAGCCTATATAAGCCAACAAGTGTGTGGCGCAGTTATTAGATCGGTTACTGTTGCTACAGTGGCAGATTATCAAGATTCAATTGAGTCTAAACTTGGTGTTATAGTCGGCGCACGGGCGATTGGACACGCCATCTCCGAGGTAGCGATGAAGTAGCAATTTTCCCATACGACCATTTCGTGAGTGTACCGCGGATATCAGAAATCCGGTAAAACATCAAATCTACGACATTGCTGCGACCGGAAATAGATCCTGCAAGAACGGGACCAACAACGGCAAAAGAGAATCTATCAACATGACAGAAGTGCAACCTTCCCGCAGATTGCTGCAGATTTCAGTGCTGGGCCATCAACAAATGTCAGCGTGCGAACCATTCAACGAAACATCATCGACATGAGCTTTCGGAGCCGAAGACCCACTCGTGTACCCTCGATGACTGCACGACACAAAGCTTTAAGCCTCGCCTGGGCCCGTCAGCATCGACTCTTGAACTGCTGACGACTGGAAACATGTTGCCTGGTTGGACAAAACTCGTTTCAAATTGTATCGAGCGGAAGGACGTGTATGGGTATGGAGACAACTTCATTAATCCATGGACCATGCATGTCAGCAGGGGACTATTCAAGCTGTTGGGGCGTCTGCAGTTGGGCTGATATGGGAAGCCTGGTATGTCTAGATACAACCGCGACAGGTGACACTTATCTAAGCATCCTGTCTGATCACCTGCATCCTTACATGTCCATTATGCATTCAGGAGTGCCCCAGGGAAGTGTTTTAGGACTATTACTCTTCACAGTTTTTGTAAATGTTGCAGGAGATAACGTCGGAATCTCCATGAGGTTTTTCGTGGATGATTCCGTTATACACAGAGAAGTCAAGACGCTAGAAAATAGTAGCGAAATTCAGGAAGATCTGTAGGGGGTTGACTCTTAGTGCATGGATTGGCAATTGACCCTCAATAAGAACAAATGTAACTCACTGCTAATTGTAGACAAAAGATCCTTTACTGCATGAATGATCACACAATTGCAGAAAAATCGCTGGCAGCAGTTACTTCGACAAAATATTTAGGAGTATCCTCCGTACGGAGCGATCTGAAGTGGGGTGAACACATAAAATGAAGCGCGATTAAGACAGATAAATAGCTTAAAAAACACACCTTCGACCTGTTTTTGAATATTGCTCTTCATTATGGAATCCGCACCATATAGTACCGATAGAGGAAATAGAGAAGATCCAAAGAAGAGCAGCACGTTTCGTTACAGTTTCACTTAGTAAGCACCAAAGCGCCGCAGAGTTGATCAAGCAACTCCAGTGGCAGACGCTGTAAGAGAGGCGTTCTACGTCATGGTGTAGTTTATTGTTTAAGTTTCGAGAACATACGCTCCTTGAAGAGTCAGCAAATATATTGCTTCCTCCTAGGTGTATCTCGCAAAAAGACTACAGAGGTAAAATTAGAGAGATTCGAGCCGACGTGCAGGTTTATCGGCAGTCATTTCACCCGCGAACTATTCGTGACTGGAACAGGAAACGGAAAGTACCTTCCAACACAGACCGGAATTTGGTTTTCGGAGTATAGATGCAGTTGCTGAAGTAGTTTACTCATCGAATTTGAAAATTTAAAATGTTGTCACGGTCTTCTCATTACATTAAATGATGGAACACAATGAGACAGGTATTAAAGTTAGAGCTATGTATACAGGGAGCGAGTACATAATACAGTATTTTGAACAGGAACCCATGGTTTACCGTTTGAAAACATGTTTGGTAGTTACGCATGTAACTGGGTAGTTACGGTGGGGAGTGGTTACATTGGATCGACTGACATAATTTGAAGTCTATCCTACCTGCGTGACCTGGTTCGAGCCTCATTCACGTGTCTGTGAGTGTTAGAGCAACATGGTTGAATACACGTTTACAGAGCACACCGATATGATCTTTCCGAATGACGAAGCTCTCGGTAATGGAAGAGCTGCTGGTCACCTTTATCAAGATCGTTCTCTGCGATGTCCGAATCCATCGCATACTCTTTTCGCAAGAATCACGCAAGGGCTTCGAGAACGCGTACATCGTCAGCAGGCATGACCGCGGTGCTCCAATAAGACGCCTCACAACCGTATTGGAAGAGGAGGTACTGCATCACGTTGAAGAGAACCCGTCAACGAGTACACCAGCAATTTCTTTGTCTATTAATAAGTGGGACTGTAAAACAAGCGATGTACTGGGTCACACCTAATCAGTTATTTGTAAAAGTGGGTGGGTTACCAGTAGGTCTTCAAATGGTTGTAGCACAGAAACGGCACGTTTCCGGACATAGCTTCCAATTCCAAATATTATCTACTAACACCCCTCTACAAGTACTAGAAGTTTGTAACGGTAATTTCCGAACCCCCCTTATGTCTTTCGGCAGCGTAACTTCCAGCGCAAATTACCTAGACTACTTTCACGCAGTGCTTTGAGAATGAGAGGTCTTGCCGACTTCCAATAAACCTTACACATGATTTCAAACGTTTCTGGAAATTTTCTTCACGAACATTACTTACAAAATCATGAATGGAAAGAAGTTTCTCTCTTACTACGGTTTCGCAGTTCAAGCAGTACAATTTCAGCATCGGGCGTAGCGTTTAAATTCTTCACTTCTCTACCACAAACTTCATTCTCAACATATTTTGCATCCAGTATCCACATATACGATTGAATGTATCTGCAAAATTATACCGATGCACGACAAACAATTCAGGAGATACTATATCATAAACAAGCTTTCTTAAAACGGGACGCAGTTACCTACACTATACCCATCCAGCATTCGATACGAGAATACTTAGCGACTTCCAGCGAACTTTAAACATAATGTGAAATTGTTTTATACACAGGAGTTGGATTCATTAACGAAAACGTCGTGTGTGTACGCGGATGGGGGCGGGGGTTATGGGGAGAATGAGGTCCTGTGGCAAAGCAACCTGGGACCCAAACCCATCTTGTTTCGTTATTTCCCTCCTTAAACAATATTTTTATGCTTTCTTGGTTATCAATATTGTTAATGAGAGATGTACCATAAGAGAAAGCTATAATTCTGTAATTCCGAGCATAAGACCAGCTCCAACTTTGTTAAATTACGTTAGCCAGAAAAACTTCCCAATTAATTTGAATCATTTCAAGTGACTTTTTTTGCTAAAGCTCAGTTCAGTTAATGAAAAGTAATTATTTCCGATACCAGTCAAATTATTGATATGTAAACAAATGTAATTACTGTATTACTGATAAAGTTAGGAAAATAACCCAAACAAATTCTTAATGTATCCATTTACCTGATTTCCAAAACACGGTAAGAACATCAACACTTAATGGACGAGCGGTTCTAGGCGCTACAGTCTGGAACAGCGCGACCGCTACGGTCGCAGGTTCGGATCCTGCCTCGAGCATGGTTGTGTGTGATGTGCTTAGGTTAGTCAGGTTTAAGTAGTTCTAAGTTCTAGGGGACTGATGACATCAGAAGTTAAGTCCCATAGTGCTCAGAGCCATTTGAACCACTTGAACTTAATTTCCGGGTAATAAACACTTCCATGTATGGTATTATTTATTTAGCTATTTTTCCAGTCTTCGTCATCAAGGAGGCTTATTACAGTCGAAACTCTTACTGTAACATAAAGTTCAAACCAAAACCAATTTTTCTGTACCATTCAATTAATCAGAATTTTACATCTCAAACTGTAAATTATCGAAATTACGTATTTAGCAATGTGAAATTTCAGCAGCCATTTTTGCAAAACTACATAATTACTGGCCGGTAGCTATTTTCAAGCCAGTCTGCTTTGAGATTTCGAGCGTGAAACCCATGTCAGTGAAAACAGCCATAATATACTCACGCAGTGATGTGTTCACCTTGAGGAATATGTTATCGGACTGTGAATTAGAATTGTTGATACGTATGTAGGTTAACTTGAATATGGAAATCTCTTCCGAGATTTCGAACATGGAACCAGTGTCAGTCCAAACAGCAATATTGTAGTGATGGAATGATGTGTTGTTGTGAATAAGAAAACGGACAGTGAAATAGGACAAGTAACAACGATCACTGATTAATTTTATATAAAAGTGCGATACGTGTTATTCATCTGAGGGTGACTGATGTTGGTTCGTTAGTTTATACTGCACAGTATCTATTACCGTATAATTAGAAGGTGCAGTAAGTGCCTATCTTGTAAATAAGACTTAACTACATGACTAATGTTTACGGAAGTAAAACCTGTGAAACAAAATGTGTGCGTGTGTCGGCCACTTTAATGGATGTAGATAATGCTGTACCCATCAGTATCTACAGCCAGCTTTTCGCCGTGTTCGCTCCCACTGAGGAATTACTAGTTGATATATGACCAGGTATGTCACAGTCCTATCAGAAAATGTACCCACTGATCTTATCGAAATCACAGATCACTCTAGCATATACAAATTAACAACAATAAATAAATGAGAACACGTCTACATTCACCTACGTTCTTTAAGGATTTTTCCGTTTTCTCTGCCGTATGGATCACGCGAAGAGTACTTTGTTTACTCTGCAATTACTCTGGCCTTGTAAGGTGCCCACTCACGTTAGCAATACCTACGCTGTGTCTTGTGTGCTGTAAGCTATTTCTAGTGCAGGCTGACTGCATTTTCCCAGTGACATACCGATGAACCGAAGTTAGCCGCTTCTTTTTTTTTAATTTATGACTGACCCTATGTGATCATTCCACTTAAAAATCTAATAGATTTTCACACCAATGTGTTTGTACGGGTGGAATGAAGTCAGTTCTAGTTCACGTACTACCCTTTTCGTGTCTTTTTAAGACACATTTCCATTTCACAACACTTAAAGAAAGTTGCCACACTTTTTACACTGTTAAATACTACCGCTAACTGATCGAAACTATTTTTAGATAGATCGTCTTATAGAGAGTGGACAGAAACAGTCTGAAATGCTTGTAAGGGAGTTGCAAAGTAGGTTGTGCTGTGAAGTTAGTCAATCAGGCCGTTGTGGGAGCAAATTCAAGGTTTTCGACGGAGACAGTGTCGGCAACGTATTCTTCTTTTGGTTTCCTAAAACCGAAAAAGACGGTAATACAGAAATTGGACGTAAGACGGTAGGAAGGATCGAACGCGAACCAAAAGCTTAGCAGTCTCGTGCGCTGTAATCTACGCCACGAGAACAGCTGCCACTAATTGTATCTGGCTGAGCGCTTGAAGTTGCGCACGCAACTATCTGATTGGCGAACGTCAGTGATAATTATCGGCACAGTGTGTCTATTTGTTTTTCTTAACTGTTATTTCTCAGCTCAAGTTATCCTGCAACACCCTTCGAAGTTTTTCAGCCTGTTTCTGACATCCCAGCATACAGGGTGTTACAAAAATGTACGGCCAAACGTTCAGGAAACATTCCTCACACACAAATAAAGAAAAGACGTTATGTGGACATGTGTCCGGAAACGTTGAATTTCCATGTTAGAGCTCATTTTAGTTTCGTCAGTATGTACTGTACTTCCTCGATTCACCGCCAGTTGGCCCAATTGAAGGAAGGTAATGTTGACTTCGGTGCTTGTGTTGACATGCGACTCATTGCTCTGCAGTACTAACATCAATCACATCAGTACGTAGCATCAACAGGTTAGTGTTCATCACGAACGTGGTTTTGCAGTAAGTGCAATGTTTACAAATGCCGAATTGGCAGATGCCCATTTGATGTATGGATTACCACGGGGCAATAGCCGTGGCGCGGTACGTTTCTATCGAGACAGATTTCCAGAACGAAGGTGTCCCAACAGGAAGACGTTCTAAGCAATTGATCGGCGTCTTAGGGAGCACGGAACATTGCAACCTATGTCTCGCGACTGGGGAATACCTAGAACGACGAGGACACCTGCAATGGACGAGGCAATTCTTCGTGCAGTTGACGATAACCCTAATGTCAGCGTCAGAGAAGTTGCTGCTGTACAAGGTAACGTTGACCACGTCACTGTATGGAGAGTGCTACGGGAGAACCAGTTGTTCCAGTACCATGTACAGCCTGTGCAGGCACTATCAGCAGCTGATTGGCCTCCACGGGTACACTTCTGCGAATGGTTCTTCCAACAATGTGTCAATCCTCATTTCAGTGCAAATGTTCTCTTTACGGATGAGGCTTCATTCCAACGTGATCAAATTGTAAATTTTCACAATCAACATGTGTGGGCTGACGAGAATCCGCACGTAATTGCGCAGTCACGTCATCAACACAGATTTTCTGTGAACGTTTCGACAGGCATTGTTGGTGGTGTCTTGATTGGGCCCCATGTTCTTCCACCTACGCTCAATGGAGTACGTTATCGTGATTTCATACGGGATACTCTACCTGTGCTGCTAGAACATGTGCCTTTACAAGTACGACACAACATGTGGTTCATGCACGATGGAGCTCCTGCACATTTCAATGTAAGTGTTCGTACGCTTCTCAACAACAGGTTCGGTGACCGATGGATTGGTAGAGGTGGACTAATTCCATGGCCTCCACGCTCTCCTGACCTCAACCCTTTTGACTTTCATTTATGGGGGCATTTGAAAGATCTTGTCTACACAACCCTAGTACCAAATGTAGAGACTCTTCGTGCTCGTATTGTGGACGGCTGTGATACAATACGCCATTCTCCAGGGCTGCATCAGCGCATCAGGGATTCCATGCGACGGAGGATGGATGCATGTATCCTCGCTAACGGAGGACATTTTGAACATTTCTGTAACAAAGTGTTTGAAGTCACGCTGGTACGTTCTGTTGCTGTATGTTTCCATTCCATGATTAATGTGATTTGAAGTAATAAAATGAGCTCTAACATGGAAAGTAAGCGTTTCCGGACACATGTCCACATAACATATTTTCTTTCTTTGTGTGTGAGGAATGTTTCCTGAAAGTTTGGCCGTACCTTTTTGTAACACCCTGTATAACAGCACCGCCAGAAAGGAATCTGAGGTTAATGTTAACGTGGTCTGCACCCATTAATATGCAATGTATGCATCGAAAGTCCCAATAATGGAGTCTACAGGACGGGGGACTCGTTCTAAAACTGTAACCAAAATACAAGTGATAGAACAAGACCTACGGTGAAACGATAATTAAATCAAGACCCTAAGCTGTCGACGGGCGTTGATATACAACAACGAGGACAGTTGAAAATATGTGCCCCGACCGGGACTCGAGCCTGGGATCACCTGCTTACATGGCAGACGCTCTATCCATCTTTTTTCATCTCACTTTGTTTTATATTGTTAGTTGTATATGTTCGGGGACGTCTCACGACACTCCGTCAGGTTGTTAGTTTATCCATTCACTCAGTTTTTTTATTTCAGAGGGTAGCTAACCCTCTGACCGAACACGCTGAGCTACCGTGCCCGGAAATCCATATGTAGTTAAGGTTAACCGGCCATTGACCTTCTTCTTCTGTGCGGATGCACACGCATTGCCCGAACTCTTACGGGACTCGGTAAGATTGTGTGCCGCGAGTATTGAGTGAAATCGGCAGGGGCACTACGAATGTGGTGTATGGACATTAAGTTGGGAGTGTGGGTCTCACGGGGAGCGTGCAAGAGATAAATCCCTGCGGTCGCGCTATCCTCTGTGCCATATGTGGCTCAGATGGGTAGAACCATGTTCCTTGGATAGAACGTCTGTCATGTAAGCAGGAGATCCCGGGTTTGAGTCCCGGGCGGGGCACGCAATGTCAACTGTCCCCATTGATGTGTATCAACGCCCGATGACAGCTTAGGGTCTTCATTCAATTACTATTTCATTCTAGAGATCTGCATGATCACCGATGGTATCTGTTCTTTCGGACATATCCGAAAGAACAGATACCATCTTCATATATTCATATACAAGGCCTACGGCGTGTACTCATAAATTTTTGGAAACCAAAGATCCCAAGTTCTAAAAACGTACGAAACATGAAACATCGTTTACAGCAACGAAGCAGCGAATAGGTTACACGACTACTCTTGCCATATGAAGGGTGTCTCTTCGAAGTGTCGTCATGCGCAATTTTCTCTGATGTTTCGGTAGATATTTGCCATGTAGGGTGTCCAATGTGTGGCTGGAATCAGCCCAGACTAATACCGCTCATCACGTATTTTACGCGAAGGCCGGTGCCGACGGAAAGCGCACATGTGTTTCTCATTAGATACAAAATGGTTCAAATGGCTCTGAGCACTATGGGACTTAACATGGGAGGTCATCAGCCCCCTAGACTTAGAACTACTTAAACCTAACTAATCGAAGGACATCACACACATCCATGCCCGAGGCAGGATTCGAACCTGCGACCGTAGCAGCCGCGTGGTACGGGACTAGCCGAATTTTTCAGTCCCATTCACTTGAGTGATCACAAATTAGTCTACTGCGACATTAGTTTTACCAATTTACATTAACAGGGTAAAACACGAAAAATAATGAGTACTCTAGAAGCTACTGAGTAGCGCTACTGCGTGCCGGTACCTGTCAATGCTGGGCACGGCAGCATGCGAGTCGCTGCTGCAGTAGTTAGCCTTCCGTTTCAATGTTTCTCTTAATACACACTGATCAAACAGAAATCGCATGTGACTAATTTAGGACTACTGTACCGAACAGACCAGTGACATATCACAATAAAAGTCATTTTGTTTGTAACGGGAAACAAACCGACCCTTCCGTCGGCAGTAGGTGTCGCGTGAAAGACATCAAGAGCAGAATTTGTCCGGGCTCACTCCGGCTACACACTCCAAAAACGAAACTGCAGATATCTGCCGGAAAACCAGGCCTAATGCTCCTGAGGACAGTATGGAGAAACACCCAGTATACTCGACAGCGAAAAGACATTTTACGACACCGATCCGTTTTCTGAGACTAAGCTGTCTGATGGATTGCAAAACCGTTTGGTGTCAGATGGCGAGATGCACTTCCTCTTCCCAGCGCCTACCAAAGATATCCCAAAGATTTAGATCCGAACACCTCACTGGTTAGTCCAAGCGAATGGTTTATTTATTTTATTTATGGTCCAAATGGCGCTGAGCACTATGGGACTTAACTTCTGAGGTCATCAGTCCCCTAGAACTTAGAACTACTTAAACCTAACTAACCTAAGGACGTCACACACATCCATGCCCGAGGCAGGATTCGAACCTGCGACTGTAGCGGTCGTGCGGTTCCAGACTGTAGCGCCTAGATCCGCTCGGCCACACCGGCCGGCTATTTTATTTATCTAATGGCTTTTTGATACAGTAATAAACTAACCGCATAAGCTGGGAGATACGAAGGCAACCACCATGGAGCGACTATCAGGACCATATATGTCTACTGTGCCCAGTTCAAAAAAATGGTTCAAATGGCTTTGAGCACTATGGGACTTAACTTCTGAGGTCATCAGTCCCCTAGAACTTAGAACTACTTAAACCTAACTAACCTAAGGACATCACACACATCCATGCCCGAGGCAGGATTCGAACCTGGAACCGTAGCGGTCTCGCGGTTCCAGACTGTAGTGCCTAAAACCGCTTCGCCACCCTGGCCGGCTTCCACAAATCACTTCAGGCAAATGCCGGGATGGTTCCTTTGGAAGGGCACGGCCGATTTCCTTTCCCAATCCTTCCCTAATCCGAGCTTGTGCTCCGTCTCTAAAGACCTCGTTATTGACAGGACGTTAAACACCACTCTCCGCGTCCTCCATCTCTCCCTATGGCTCCTTCCAAAGAGGCCACCGGTGTAAGTGATCGCTGTTGTCGACGGGACGTTAAACGCTGACCTCCGTCTCCTTCTCCTCTACACGGCAACAATAGCAAGGGTACAACCCGGTAAACCTTTAAACGAAAAAAATATAAAAAGTTGCAATCAAATATATTTTTTAAACTATCGTTAGACTGTGTGTTACTAGACTATTGTTTTCTAGTTTAGTGCAACAGCCGATGTTGTGGACATTTCGTTCCCCATGTGCCACCTATGCCTCATTTGTTCAAACTGCGTGTGTTTTAATTACGACTTGTGATCACGAGTACTGGCAAAAAATTGAGAAGCTTAAAAATTATAAAGTAGACATTTTATCCTTTCCCCATTCTGAGTTCCAGGAATGAACAGTGTAGGGACGACCGGGTACGCATGTAAATATATTCTGTGACAGTGCCCACAGACGATAAAAGTAATTCTGCGATACGCCAATGCTAAATAAAACAAACATCTCCAGCTATTCCCCATTGGTCCAGAGCATACGTCGGCGGGTCTCTGCTCTCTTTGGCAGCGGGCTGATGACGTCGCGCACCGACTGTTGCGTGGATACATACAAGCAGTTCGGCTTGCTGAGCTTGTACGAGATGTAACTGCTTTCTGAGTCGTTGAAGCCGATGATGATGTCTCCAGCACTAGTAAACGAAACGTTAGGCAGAGATTTTTGCTTTGGAGCGCGACCTTATGCTCATAAACAAAAATCAGCAAGTACGCAAATATGAGCCGTGAAAGTCTACATTCTACGCCTATATTTTCTACTTAGAAAAAATTACTTTTTCCATAGACTGTTTCTCATTTCCCTACTGTGCATTGTGGAGAAGGCCAATGCAGGGAGGTGCGGGACCGATTATGTTCTGTGACTGTGTGTAAGGAAAATAAAAAGTGTATAAAACGTCAGTTCACTTTTCTTCTTGGACAGAACGTGTTTTGCAACATTTCTAAAGCCGTCGGCACACGGACCGTGCATCCGAACGTTGAGCGTTGAGCGTGCCGAGTTTCTGACGTCATAGCGTGGAACAGCAAGTTCGGGAGTCTTTCCGAACGTGCAGAGCAATATCTAGCATGTCACATATCCTGAGCGTTCGTCTGAGCGCTGACCAATCAGATGGCACAACGCCACCTACGTCACATGCACGCCATCTCCCTCCAGCATTGAGCCGTGAGTAGCCATATTGGCATTCAGTTCAAGACTCCACGTATGGCGTTTCTGAGGACCAGAAAATTGAGAATCTTTCGAAAACCTGTTGTTAACTGCGTGATTCGTTTGCAATAAAATAATGAGAGACATAATATTCGTGGCAAAAGAATTATTTATTGTAACTTGCATATTATGACAGTATATCATTTGAAGGTAGCGACACACTGGGGATCCACAGAAAACACGTTGTTCTTGGTACAATTTGTTATAACTAAATTTCAGTTAGTAACACAGCTACGATTAAAGCTTTTAGGAAGTGGTAAAATCTTATAAGAGGGCAGTAAAGGAATTGGTATCACTTTAGCGTTGTAATAAAAAACTGAGTTAATGGATCACCGACGAACAGAAACGGATGTCTTGCGACGTCCGCCCCGAGCAGATGCAACAAACAAAATGAGATTTTTTTTTTTTTTAAAGAAAAAGCGTAGTGAGTAGCGTTGATGAGAGAAGATGAGATATGTGATCTGACGATGGTTCGCACCTCGCCAAGTCTAAATATTTTTTTCATAATATTCTCGTATATAATAGGTTCTGATGCTTTCTTGTTAGTTTAATGTAAGTATATACTACAATATTTGATGTTATGTAAATATAAGTTCACCTTTTTTGAGTAGTGAGTTTGTTCGATTGGCTTAATCTACAGGACAGCTTGCGCTACTTGTATAAAGATATTTTGTTCCTTTTTCTTTTGAGTTTCGTGATTTACATGTAAAATTTCTGCTACTGGGTAGGAGCAGTGATCAAGTAAGAATGGCTTTAGGGTTTTACTAAAATGTGGGGAAAATAAAATAGTGTTTATCTTATGTGGAGAACTATTGCAAATTTGGTCCCACTGTTTGTAATGGAACTTTTATAAGCCTGTGTCCTTATTGATTGGACACAGTACTTTTCTTGTTGTCTTAAAACATGTACATCAATATTGAAGTTTTTTTTGGTGTATATTACATCTGGAACAACATGACTAGGATATGAACAATGCAGGAAATGTGCGTTTTTATAGAGCTAACGTGGGAATTTTACGCAGCTTCTTGAGTAAAGAGTGTGATTTACGAACTAGAAACTTCCCACAACTGCCGCTGGAGCACGTCGCGATCGCGTATACCACATTGGGGCACGGTCCGTGTGCCGACGGCTTAAGGTCCTTTGGAGTGTCCACGAGTCGTCGTGTGTTGTGTTGTGTGTTGTGGTCTTCAGTCCTGAGACTGGTTTGATGCAGCTCTCCATGCTACTCTATCCTGTGCAAGCTTCTTCATCTCCCAGTACCTACTGCAACCTACATCCTTCTGAATCTGCTTAGTGTATTCATCTCTTGGTCTCCCTCTACGATTTTTAACCTCCACGCTGCCCTCCAATGCTAAATTTGTGATCCCTTGATGCCTCAAAACATGTCCTACCAACCGATCCCTTCTTCTAGTCAAGTTCTGCCACAAACTTCTCTTCTCCCCAATCCTATTCAATACCTCCTCATTAGTTACATGATCTACTCACCTTATCTTCAGCATTCTTCTGTAGCACCACATTTCGAAAGCTTCTATTCTCTTCTTATCCATACTAGTTATCGTCCACGTTTCATTTCCATACATGGCTACACTCCATACAAATACTTTCAGAAACGACTTCCTGACACTTAAATCTATACTCGATGTTAACAAATTTCTCTTCTTCAGAAGCGATTTCCTTGCCATTGCCAGTCTACATTTTATATCCTCTCTACTTCGACCATCATCAGTTATTTTACTCCATAAACAGCAAAACTCCTTTACTACTTTAAGTGTCTCATTTCCTAACCTAATTCTCCCAGCATCACCCGATTTAATTTGACTACATTCCATTATCCTCGTTTTGCTTTAGTTGATGTTCATCTTATATCCTCCTTTCAAGACGCTGTCCATTCCGTTCAACTGCTCTTCCAAGTCCTTTGCTGCCTCTGACAGAATTACAATGTCATCGGCGAACCTCAAAGTTTTTACTTCTTCTCCATGAATTTTAATACCTACTCCAAATTTTTCTTTTGTTTCCTTTACTGCTTGCTCAATATACAGATTGAATAGCATCGGGAAGAGGCTACAACCCTGTCTCACTCCCTTCCCAACCACTGCTTCCCTTTCATGCCCGCCCGCATCTCGTGGTCGTGCGGTAGCGTTCTCGCTTCCCACGCCCGGGTTCCCGGGTTCGATTCCCGGCGGGGTCAGGGATTTTCTCTGCCTCGTGATGGCTGGGTGTTGTGTGATGTCCTTAGGTTAGTTAGGTTTAAGTAGTTCTAAGTTCTAGGGGACTGATGACCATAGATGTTAAGTCCCGTAGTGCTCAGAGCCAGCCTTTCGTGCCCCTCGACTCTTATAACTGCCATCTGGTTTCTGTACAAATTGTAAATAGCCTTTCGCTCCCTGTATTTTACCCCTGCCACCTTTAGAATGTGAAAGAGAGTATTCCAGTCAACATTGTCAAAAGCTTTCTCTAAGTCTACAAATGCTAGAAACGTAGGTTTGCCTTTTCTTAATCTTTCTTCTAAGATAAGTCGTAAGGTTAGTATTGCCTCACGTGTTCCAACATTTCTGCGGAATCCAAACTGATCTTCCCCGAGGTCCGCTTCTACCAGTTTTTCCATTCGTCTGTAAAGAATTCGCGTTAGTATTTTGCAGCCGTGAATTATTAAACTGATAGTGCGGTAATTTTCACATCTGTCAACACCTGCTTTCTTTGGGATTGGAATTATTATATTCTTCTTGACGTCTGAGGGTATTTCACCTGTCTCATACATCTTGCTCACCAGATGGTAGAGGTTTGTCAGGACTGGCTCTCCCAAGGCCGTCAGTAGTCCTAATGGAATGTTGTCTACTCCCGGGGCCTTGTTTCGACTCAGGTCTTTCAGTGCTCTGTCAAACTCTTCACTCAGTATCGTATCTCCCATTTCATCTTCATCTACATGCTCTTCCATTTCCATAATATTGTCCTCAAGTACATCGCCCTCGTATAAACCCTCTATATACTCCTTCCACCTTTCTGCCTTCCCTTCTTTTTTTAGAACTGGGTTGCCATCTGAGCTCTTGATATTCATACAAGTGGTTCTCTTCTCTCCAAAGGTCTCTTTAATTTTCCTGTAGGCAGTATCTATCTTACCCCTAGTGAGACAAGCCTCTACATCCTTACATTTGTCCTCTAGCTATCCCTGCTTAGCCATTTTGCACTTCCTGTCGATCTCATTTTTGAGACGTTTGTATTCCTTTTTGCCTGCTTCATTTACTGCATTTTTATATTTTCTCCTTTCATCAATTAATTCAATATTTCTTCTGTTACCCAAGGATTTCTATTAGCCCTCATCTTCTTACCTACTTGATCGTCTGCTGCTTTCACTACTTCATCCCTCAGAGCTACCCATTCTTCTTCTACTGTATTTCTTTCCCCCATTCCTGTCAATTGTTCCCTTATGCTCTCCCTGAAACTCTCTACAACCTCTCGTTCTTTCAGTTTATCCAGGTCCCATCTCCTTAAATTCCCGCCTTTTTTCAGTTTCTTCAGTTTCAATCTGTGGTCAGAATCCATATCTGCCCCTGGAAATGTCTTACAATTTAAAACCTGGTTCCTAAATCTCTGTCTTACCATTATATAATCTGTCTGATATCTTTTAGCATCTCCAGGATTCTTCCAGGTATACAACCATCTTTTATGATTCTCGAACCAAGTGTTAGCTATGATTAAGTTATGCTCTGTGTCGTCGTATTGGACGAATAATATTATTTTTTCTGTTTCTCTGCTGCAAGGGGTGTTACTGACAAATGCGGTGCGTATCCGTGACTTGGCGGTACAGCGCGTGTTGTTAGCACGGCCGCGACTACGGCTTTGCCTGTTGCGTGTCAGGTTGGTGATCGGGATGGTAACAGGAGGGGGTGGAGGGGAGGGAAGTGGAGGGGAGTCAGTGGCGCCCACACCTGTTGCGCGCGCTCGCGGCCTTGGTCGCGGCCGCTGGCTCTGCTCGCTGCTGGCGCACCAGCTGACTGCGAGGCGCCACTGCCGCTGCGTCAGCCACACCAGTCAGCTGTGTGCACGTCTGCGGACGCTCGCAGTCTGTCATGTTGGCCCTCCGTCACCTTCTCGGACGCATACCCTGCACGGACATGACTAACTCGAACAATTCTGGATAAAGAGAAATTTTTAGTGCTTGAGGGGAGTTCACAAAGGGAGTCCCACAGGGTTCGATTTTGTGTTGTGAATGACCTACCACCTATGAGGTAACCTTTGTCGGATATCAATTGATACGAGAACAGGTACAACCTGTTTGAGACGTGGCAAAGCCTGCTCAAGCATTTCTACACTCAACAACGGGTTTCACTGTTGCTTGTTTCGAGCGTGCACTAGATGAGGAATCGTTAAAGTGAAGTATACAGCCGTGACCGAGCAATAACGAACAGTCCGTCATTCATTCAGAGGAAGAAGACGATAGGTAGCCGAGTGGCGTCATAAGTTTTTTTGTGTCTGGGATGAAGTGTAATAACAATTCTGAACAGTAATTCGCACGCAGGGAATGTCGTCCAAAACTGAAGCTGTTATTGTTGTGGTCTTCGGTCCAGAGATGCAGCTCTCCATGCTACTCTATCCCGTCCATGCCTCTTCAGCTCAGAATTATTACAGCAATCTACATCCTTCTGAATCTGCTTACTTTATTCATCTCTTTGTCTCCCTTTCCGATTTTTACCCTCCAATACTAAATTGGTGATCCCTTTATGCCCCAGAACGTGTCTTACCAACCGGTGCCTTATTTTACTCAAGTTGTGCCACAAATTCCTCTGCTCCCATGTTCTATTCAGTACCTCTTCATTAGTTACGTGATCTACCAAAAATGGCTCTGAGCACTATGGGACTTAACTTCTGAGGTCATCAGTCCCCTAGAACTTAGAACTACTTAAACCTAACTAACCTAAGGACATCACACACATCCATGCCCGAGGCAGGATTCGAACCTGCGACCGTAGGGATCGCGCGGCTCCAGACTGTAGCGCCTAGAACCGCTCGGCCACTCCGGCCGGCACGTGATCTACGGTCTAATCTTCAGCATTCTTCAGTAGCACCACATTTCGAAAGTTTCTATTCACTTCTTGTCTATACTTTTTGTCGTCCATATTTCACTTCCATACATGGCTACACTCCATACAAATACATTCAGATAAGACTTCCTGAACTTAAATCTATACTCGATGTTAACAAATTTCTCTTCTTCAGAAACGCTTTCCTTGCCACAGCCAGTCTACGTTTTATGTCATCTCTATTTCGACCATCATCAGTTATTTTGACCCCCCCCCCCCCCCCCGCCCAAATAGGAAAACTCATTTACTGTGTCATTTCCTAATCTAATTCCCCCAACATCACCTCATTTAATTCGACTACACTGCATTATCGTCGTTTTGCTTTTGTTGATGTCCATATTATATACCCCTTTCAAGACACTTTCCATTCCTTTCCGCTGCTCTTCCACGTCCTTTGCTGTCTCTCACAGAATTACAGTGTCGTCGGCAAACTTCAAAGTTTCTATTTCTTCTTCATGGATTTTAATTCCTGCTCCAAATTTTTCTTTTGCTTCATTTATTGCTTCCTCAATATAGATTGAATAACGCTGGGGATAGACTATCACCCTGTCTCCCTCCCTTCTCAACCGCTGCTTCCCTTTCATGCCCCTCGACTCTTAAGACTGCCATGTGGTTTCTGTACAAATTTTAAATAACCTTTCGCTCACTGTATTTTACCCCTGCCACCTTTGGAATTGGAAAGTGAGTATTCCAGTTGACATCGTCAAAAGCTTATTCTAAATCTTCAAATGCTAGAAACGTAGGTTTGCCTTTCCTTAAAGTATCTTCTAAGATAAATCATAGGGTCAGAGTTGCCTCGCGTGATTCAACTGTCCTATGGAATCCATACTGATCTTCCCCGAGGTCGGCTTCTATCAGTTTTTCCATTCTTTTGTAAAGAATTCGTGTTAGTATTTTACAACCATGTCTTATTAAACTGATAGTTCGGTAATTGTCACACCTGTCAACACCTGCTTTCTTTGGAATTGGAATTATTATAGTCTTCTGGAAGTCTGAGGGTATTTGGTCTGTCTCATACATCTTGCTCAGCAGATGGTAGTGTTTCGTCATGGCTGGCTCTCCCAAGGCTGTCAGTAACTCCAATGGAATGTTGTCTACTCCCCGGGCCTTGTTTCGACTTATGTCTTTCAGTGCTCTGTCAAATTCTTCGCGCAGTATCATATCTCCCATTTCATCTTCATCTACATACTCTTCCATTTCTATAATATTGCACTGAAGTCCATCGCCCTTGCAGAGACCATCTATATACTCCTTCCATCTTTCTACTTTCCCTTCTTTACTTAGGACTGGTTTTCCATCTGCCCTCTTGATATTCATTCAGGTGGTTGTCTTTTCTCCAAAGGTCTCTTTGAGTTTCCTGTAGACTTACCTCTAGTGATGCATGCTTCTACATCCTTACATTTGTCCTCTAGCCATCCCTGCTTAGCTATTTTGCTCTTCCTATCGATCTCATTTTTGAGACGTTTGTGTTCCTTTTTGCCTGCTTCATTTACTGCATTTTTATATTTCTCCTTTCATCAATGACATTCTGTTACCCAACGATTTCCACTAGCCCTCGACTTTTTACCTGCTCGATCCTCTGCTGCCTTCATTATTTCATCTCTCAAAGCTACCCATTCTTCTTCTACTGTACTTCTTTCCCCTGTTCTTGTCAACCGTTTCTGAAACTCTCTCTGAAACTCTCTACAACCTCGTTTCTTCCAGTTTATCCAGGTCTCATCTCCTTAAATTCCTGCCAAATTAGTAGATTCTTCAGTTTTAATCTACAATTGGTGTATTCATTAAAATTTTAATTTTATTCTAATCTCTTAGCATAACTTCATTGCTATATTTCAAAAAATCGGTTCCAACGAAGTAAATAATAAACTAATAGTGACATTCCAGTCAATTGTGCTTAAAGAAGTCGACTCAACTGATCATCATATAACGACAGAAAACAATCAATAAACGATGAGTAGTTATAAAGGAAGTGAGTATAAATACGCATCATACACTTCACAACTATCAAGCAGAGTTCGCAATTTTTGTAATCTACTCAAGAGCTCTAATTAACCTCGTTAGAGAGAAAGACACAGACGAAATCGTTAACTATGTTTTTCTGAGCATTTAAAATTGTTAGATTTCTTGAGCCTTCCCTGCCAGTTTTTAACATGTTGGCACACTGGTGCTCGTCCCACAATCTTCGACCGACGATCATTAGCGAATTACTGAAGTTTCAACATGAGTCACCACTATTTTAAAAGATTCACTCTCCACTGATGGGGCAGACTGAAGTCGAATCCGCGGCCAAAGGTTACACGCACCAGCCACGCTTTCCTCCGGTCAGAGAGAGGCGAACGACAAAAGGGACCGACTCGCATTACTGGCAGTTTATCGCATACTGTGTGCATGTAGAAACGTGAATGACCGGAAAGCCATAAGGATCAGGATTATCGAACATAACCGCATTTCAAGGTAGGACGGATGGAGAACCCAACCACGGCGGAGCAAGTGCTGCATGAGCCTGGCCACGCAATGAAACTCAGCGGTGCACAGATTCACACTGTGGGTAACTACCACTCCCGCTTGTTCAGGGAGCCATAGAAATTCACAAGCACGACAGCACTTCAAGCAGGAAAAAGTAAAGTCGAATGGTAAACAAGCATCGAGTGCTCCAGTCCGCCGCCAGAAATGGACGGTGAATCTTTTACAGAAGCAGCCGCTCGCGCTGTCGAAAAGTCAGAAAAATCATTAAGCAAATGTTGGCTGAAGATCTCGAGACGAGAACCATCAGGCAAGAAATCAGTTACTAAAAGCTTCTCTGTAAATGGACTATCCTTTATTTCGAAAAAAATGAATTACTGTATATTTAGTGCTGTACAGGTTTATCTGTTTAGCAAGAGTAATAGAAGGCAGATTTCAAACTACCTAACAGATCAAAACGAAAATTTCTATTCCGACACTGACAATGTTGAGTGTTTATGGAAAAAGTTCAAGGCAATCGTAAAATGCGTTTTAGACAGGTACGTGCCGAGTAAAACTGTGAGGGACGAGAAAAACCCACCGTGGTACAACAACAAAGTTAGGAAACTTCTGCGAAAGCAAAGAGAGCTTCACTCCAAGTTTAAACGCAGCCAAAACCTCTCAGACAAACTGAAGCTAAACGATGTCAAAGTTAGCGTAAGGAGGGCTATGCGTGAAGCGTTCAGTGAATTCGAAAGTAAAATTCTATGTACCGACTTGACAGAAAATCCTCGGAAGTTCTGGTCTTACGTTAAATCAGTAAGTGGCTCGAAACAGCATATCCAGACACTCCGGGATGATGATGGCATTGAAACAGAGGATGACACGCGTAAAGCTGAAATACTAAACACCTTTTTCCAAAGCTGTTTCACAGAGGAAGACCGCACTGCAGTTCCTTCTCTAAATCCTCGCACAAACGAAAAAATGGCTGACATCGAAATAAGTGTCCAAGGTATAGAAAAGCAACTGGAATCACTCAACAGAGGAAAGTCCACTGGACCTGACGGGATACCAGTTCGATTCTACACAGAGTACGCGAAAGAACTTGGCCCCCTTCTAACAGCCGTGTACCGCAAGTCTCTAGAGGAACGGAAGGTTCCAAATGATTGGAAAAGAGCACAGGTAGTCCCAGTCTTCAAGAAGGGTCGTCGAGCAGATGCGCAAAACTATAGACCTATATCTCTGACGTCGATCTGTTGTAGAATTTTAGAACATGTTTTTTACTCCAGTATCATGTTGTTTTTGGAAACCCAGAATCTACTATTTAGGAATCAACATGGATTCCGGAAACATCGATCGTGTGAGACCCAACTCGCTTTATTTGTTCATGAGACCCAGAAAATATTAGATACAGGCTCCCAGGTAGATGCTATTTTTCTTGACTTCTGGAAGGCGTTCGATACAGTTCCGCACTGTCGCCTGATAAACAAAGTAAGAGCCTACGGAATATCAGACCAGCTGTGTGGCTAGATTGAAGAGTTTTTAGCAAACAGAACACAGCATGTTGTTATCAATGGAGAGACGTCTACAGACATTAAAGTAACCTCTGGCGTGCCACAGGGGAGTGTTATGGGACCATTGCTTTTCACAATATATATAAATGACCTAGTAGATAGTGTCGGAAGTTCCATGCGGCTTTTCGCGGATGATGCTGTAATATACAGAGAAGTTGCAGCATTAGAAAATTGCAGCGAAATGCAGGAAGATCTGCAGCGGATAGGCACTTGATGCAGGGAGTGGCAACTGACCCTTAACATAGACAAATGCAATGTATTGCGAATACATAGAAAGAAGGATCCTTTATTGTATGATTACATGATAGCGAAACATACACTGGTAGCAGTTACTTCTGTAAAATATCTGGGAGTATGCGTGCGGAACGATTTGAAGTGGTATGATCATATAAAATTAATTATTGGTAAGGCGGGTACCAGGTTGAGATTCATTGGGAGAGTCCTTAGAAAATGTAGTCCATCAACAAAGGAGGTGGCTTACAAAACACTCGTTCGACCTATACTTGAGTATTGCTCATCAGTGTGGGATCCGTACCAGATCGAGTAGACGGAGGAGATAGAGAAGATCCAAAGAAGAGCGGCGCGTTTCGTCACAGGGTTATTTGGTAACCGTGATAGCGTTACGGAGATGTTTAACAAACTCAAGTGGCAGACTCTGCAAGAGAGGCGCTCTGCATCGCGGTGTAGCTTGCTGTCCAGGTTTCGAGAGGGTGCGTTTCTGGATGAGGTATCGAATATATTGCTTCCCCCTACTTATACCTCCCGAGGAGATCACGAATGTAAAATTAGAGTGATTATAGCGCGCACTTTCAGACAGTCGTTCTTCCCGCGAGCCATACGCGACTGGAACAGGAAAGGGAGGCAATGACAATGGCACGTAAAGTGCCCTCCGCCACACACCGTTGGGTGGCTTGCGGAGTATAAATGTAGATGTAGATGTAGAAGTACATTAGAACAACAACTAGGGTAGCACATCAACTGAAGTCAGTAAATTGGGCAAAATGTTTCAAAGTTTGGTTTTCATGGTGGCAGCTACTTTTAAAATAGCTAGATAAGGGAACATGCAAAACAGTATCTAAACAAATTTTTTGGCATATTTCCACTAATTAATTTATGGTATAATTTTTTGAAATAAGTAATTATTTGGAAATAAAGTAATCATTGCGTGAAAGCGACAAATAATAACAAAGCTACCACACAAAATTTAATTTCTCCTTAAAGGAGCGCACTGGTCGCTTTCAAGTGATGTGTATGGTGCAGAACTTCGAGTGAGGTAGATGGCATAGCACTCAGAACGATGTAAATGACATAGAATCTAGGGACATGATAAAATGGTAGAAAGGATGTACCGTTTTTCTAGGTGACCATTACCACACTGTGAACTAAGTAGTCCATTTCGTGATGTATCAGTATGGACTGTCCAGCATTTCTACAAGGGACAGTGTACTACTCGGAGCCAGGGAACAAGAGGTAATAACAGTAGGGGAAAGTTCACTATTATCGGGCACAATTTTTAAATTTAGGGTTACCAGTAAACTAACAGTTTCTAAATTATGGAGAATACGGTTTATTATTACTAGGAAATATTTAAATACTACCATTGCAAAAAGCTATCGAATATTTTCTCATTCTGTAACCGCAGGACAAACAATTGAAGCGTGCAATTTTTATGACCGGAAATATGGTTTCTAATTTCGTGTTTTCGAGGTTCCTAACTATGATTTGTACATAAACCTCCGATTTTAATGAATTAGTAACGTACCCTTTATTCACACCAATTGTTTGTTTCGAAACTATAGAGTACTGCGCAATTGTTGGTTAGTCTCCAGAAGTTTCAGCCTCAACAACAAAAATGTTCAACGTTTGTGGTTTTTGATATAGGAGTCACACATAAAAACTTTCCAAGTATTATTATCGATACCTGTACAAAGTTCACGACACTAGTGAAAACAACTGATGCACTTAATCTTTGCAAGTATTAGTTGTGAAGAATAAGTACACTCCTCGTCCTCTTCACATAAAATTGATGAGTCCTTCACCACGATTTCATCAATGCTTGAATCACAGTGTTTCTCACCGTGGTCCTGCTGTTTCGTGGGCCTCTGGTCCTTTCTTACGAAGAGCTACCTTTCGGTAGACCCAGATGTTGAAGCCTATGACAAGAATCTCCTGGAGTAGGTTTTGTTGAAAGTGGTTTCTATCCTGTGGCTTCCCTTTTCCCTTTAGCCAGGGACTGTTCCAAAGAGTTTTTAAAAGGAGAGAACGTGACCACTGCTACTTTACCTGTTCCTGGTGTTGGGGTTGATGGTGGGAGTAAAGGTGGCCAGCTGATTTCAAAAGTATAAACCGTTGTTTCTTCCATTTCACTAAATGCTGTCGACAATAGCCCTTCTTTCGCTTCTGAGGCCTTTTCAGCACTTGCTGTAGATGTCTGAGGAGGAAGACCCATAGAGAAAAAAACCGGGGGTCACAAGGCTAGATCTCACTTTTTTCTTAAATCACTTGCAGCCGCATCTGCCACTGCGACTTTGCAGAGTGCCCTGCCCATCAATGACCAAAGGTCGTTGTCTGTCAAACACTGGAAGTGAGACATGTGGAATAAAATACAGAACATCTGTTTGTACTTTTATTTAGGCACCACCTTAAGCGAAGGGTGAATGACACTCTTATGAGTCAGATAAGGATAAGCATGTGTCAAAGTGCTGTCTCATTTGAAATACTTTGGAAGTGCCTCTTACCTGGCTTGAGTAATGACTTCCAACTCAACTTTTGTAGTGAATGCTGATCTTGGCCACAATGCAAAAATACCTGCGGACAATGAAACATTAACAGTATGAGCACCAAACTGACAAGGGTGTATCAGAACGAGCTTAGGTGCAAGCTACAGAGTGCATCACAAAGCAAAGGATATATTCAACTGCCCGTAAATAGGCATCCACCCAACATGCGAGACCCAATGAGCCGCTTAACCCGTAGTGAAAAAGTTGTGCATTTCACAGTGGAGGTGACATTGTGATGTTTGTGGTGTTTTTTGAACCATGATTTGTTTACTTTGGTGTGAACGTGAACTCGGGTGTTTATTTCACCATTCTTTGAATCAAAGGTTTCCCTTTCTTCAACATCGTGTATCATATTTCCAGAGTGCCCAGAGAAGGTCCCTGATTTCACAATTAAATATCTTGAAAACTAATATCGACAGACATGTGCAACAAACGATATGTTTAACGTGAAATCTATAAGAATTTTGTAAATAAATTATACGAAGTTTCGACATAGTCCCACAAGTTGCTAAATGATGGCGCTGTGATCGCAATACGTTTCGTTAATGCACGCAATTGCAAATAGCCGAATGTGAAGCCATTGTCGTTAACGTGCAGAGTATAAAATCCCGACAAGCCGGAAAATTTTTAAAAATCAACCGTCTTCTGTCTGGTTTGATGCGGACCGCCACGAATTCATCTCCTGTGATAATCTCTTCGTCTCAGAGAAGCACTTGCAATCAACGTCCTGAACCATTTGTTGTACGTATTAAAATCTCCGTCTTCCCCACAATTTTTACCGTCCACCATGGCAGTTATTTCCTGATGTCGTAACACATGTCCTGTCATCCAGTACCTTCTTCTTGTCAGTGTTTTCCATACATTCCTTTCCCCGCCAATTCTGCGGAGAACATCTTCATTCCTTACTTTGACACTCCACATAATTTGCAACAATCTTCTGTCGTACCACGTCTTAAATGCTTCAATTCTCTTCTCTTTCGCTTTTCCCAAAGTCCATAATTCACTACCATACACCATACAATGTTGTGCTCGAAACGTACGTTCTCAGAAACTTTTTCCTCGAATTAAGGTCTATCTTTGGTACTAGAAGAGTTCTGTCGGCCAGGACGCCCTTTTTGCCAGCTCTGGTCTTCCACTTACGTCCTTCCAACTTCGTCCGTCGTGGGTTATTTAAATATCAGAATCCCTGAACTGTGTCTGCTTCGTGGTCAGTAATTTTAGTGTTACGTTTTTCGCTATTCTCATTTCTGACAATTGTCATTACTTTTGTCTTTCTTCAGTTTACTCTCAACCCGTATAGCTGCACTCATTGCACTGTTCATTCAGTTCAGTTGATCCTGTAATTCTTCTTCGCCATCACTGAGGACAGCAATACCAACAGCGAACCTAACCTCTGATACCCTTTCATCCTGACTTTTATTGCCAGTCTTGAAACTTTGCCTTATTTCTGTCACTGCTCTTTCAATGTATAGACTGAATAGTAGGACCGAAATACTGCATTCGTGTCTTACACCCAATCAGAGCACTCCATTCTTGATCTTACATTCTTGTTATTCCATTTTGGTTCTTGTATATGCAGCTACAGCTTACTCTTATTTTTCTCAGAATTTAGAGCATCTTTCACCATGTTACGCTTTCTCCAGGTCGACAAATCCTATGAAATTGTCTTGATTTTTAGTCAGTCTTGCTTCATTTATCAAACGCAATTTCCGGACTGCCTCTTTGGTGCCTTTACCTTTCCTAAAGCCAACCTCATCGTCATCTAACGGATCACCAGTTTTATTTTCCGTTCTTCTGTATCTTATTCATGTCTGCAGCTTGGATGCATGAGCTGTTAAGCTGATTGCGCAATAATTCATGGGTTTGTCGGCTGCTGCAATCTTCGGTATTGTGTGGACGATTTTTTTCCGAAAGGCTCATGGTATACTGCCAGTCTCATACATTCTACACGCCAACGTTGATAGTAACTTCCTTGTCACTTTCACCAATGATTTTAGAAATTCCGGTAGAATGTCATCCATCCCTTTGGCCTTGTTTGATCTTAAATTTTCCAAAGCTCTTTTAAAATCTGAGTTAAATACTGGTCTCCCTATCTCCTCCCTATCGACTACAATTTCTTTTTCTATTACATCACAATTCTGACAATTCTGACAGTTCTTATCCCTCAGAGAGTCCTTCAGTGTATTCTTTCCACCTGTCCGCTCTCTCCTCTGCGTTTAACGATGGAATTCCCGTTGCATCCGTAATGTTGCCGACCTTGCCTTTAACTTCACAGAAGGTTGCTTTGGCTTTTGTTTTTTTCTGTGTCAGTCCTTCCGGCGTTCATTTGTTTTTCAATTTCGTCACATTTTTTCTGCAGCCTTTTGCCTTGGCTTCCCTGCACTTCCTATTTCTTTCATTCCTAAGAGATTTATATTCCGGTATTCCCCAGAACCTTTTTTGTATTTTTTTCCTTCCTCGATCAGATTCTTCCGTTAAACCAAGGTTTCTTCACAGTTACCTTCCTAGTATCTATGTCTGTTTTCCAAGCATCTGCGGTTGCTATTTTTAGGCATCTGCATTCCTCTTTAACTGAACTACGTACTGTGTAATTCCTTATCGCAGTATTCACGTCTTTAGTGTACCTTCAAACGCGTCTCAGGCTTCCTCAGTACTTGAGTATCCCACTTCCTACCACACTGATTCTTCCAAACGATTCTCTAAAATTTCAGTCTATTCTTCATCGTTACTGAATTGTGATGCTTTTATTTATTGAAGGTTATCAACAATGTATTCGTGCTTCCGTCAAGAATGACTTTGTACACACAGGAAATAGTCGATGTGTAAGCAACAATTCTACGTAGCTGATTCTACTGTCTTATGCCCCCCCCCCCCCATGAACCATGGACCTTGCCGTTGGTGGGGAGGCTTGCGTGCCTCAGCGATACAGATAGCCGTACCGTAGGTGCAACCACAACGGAGGGGTATCTGTTGAGAGGCCAGACAAACGTGTGGTTCCTGAAGAGGGGCAGCAGCCTTTTCAGTAGTTGCAAGGGCAACAGTCTGGATGATTGACTGATCTGGCCTTGTAACAATAACCAAAACGGCCTTGCTGTGCTGGTACTGCGAACGGCTGAAAGCAAGGGGAAACTACAGCCGTAATTTTTCCCGAGGGCATGCAGCTTTACTGTATGATTACATGATGATGGCGTCCTCTTGGGTAAAATATTCCGGAGGTAAAATAGTCCCCCATTCGGATCTCCGGGCGGGGACTACTCAAGAGGATGTCGTTATCAGGAGAAACAAAACTGGCGTTCTACGGATCGGAGCGTGGAATGTCAGATCCCTTAATCGGGCAGGTAAGTTAGAAAATTTAAAAAGGGAAATGGATAGGTTGAAGGTAGATATAGTGGGAATTAGTGAAGTTCGGTGGCAGGAGGAACAAGACTTCTGGTCAGGTGACTACAGGGTTATAAACACAAAATCAAATAGGGGTAATGCAGGAGTAGGTTTAATAATGAATAGGAAAATAGGAATGCGGGTAAGCTACTACAAACAGCATAGTGAACGCATTATTGTGGCCAAGATAGATACGAAGCCCACGCCTACTACAGTAGTACAAGTTTATATGCCAACTAGCTCTGCAGATGACGAAGAAATTGAAGAAATGTATGATGAAATAAAAGAAATTATTCAGATTGTGAAGGGAGACGAAAATTTAATAGTCATGGGTGACTGGAATTCGAGTGTAGGAAAAGGGAGAGAGGGAAACATAGTAGGTGAATATGGATTGGGGGACAGAAATGAAAGAGGAATCCGCCTGGTCGAATTTTGCACAGAGCACAACATAATCATAACTAACACTTGGTTTAAGAATCATGAAAGAAGGTTGTATACATGGAAGAACCCTGGAGATACTAAAAGGTATCAGATAGATTATATAATGGTAAGACAGAGATTTAGGAACCAGGTTTTAAATTGTAAGACATTTCCAGGGGCAGATGTGGACTCTGACCACAATCTATTGGTTATGACCTGTAGACTAAAACTGAAGAAACTGCAAAAAGGTGGGAATTTAAGGAGATGGGACCTGGATAAACTAAAAGAACCAGAGGTTGTACAGAGATTCAGGGAGAGCATAAGGGAGCAATTGACAGGAATGGGGGAAATAAATACAGTAGAAGAAGAATGGGTAGCTTTGAGGGATGAAGTAGTGAAGGTAGCAGAGGATCAAGTAGGTAAAAAGACGAGGGCTAGTAGAAATCCTTGGGTAACAGAAGAAATACTGAATTTAATTGATGAAAGGAGAAAATATAAAAATGCAGTAAGTGAAACAGGCAAAAAGGAATACAAACGTCTCAAAAATGAGATCGACAGGAAGTGCAAAATGGCTAAGCAGGGATGGCTAGAGGACAAATGTAAGGATGTAGAGGCCTATCTCACTAGGGGTAAGATAGATACCGCCTACAGGAAAATTAAAGAGACCTTTGGAGATAAGAGAACGACTTGTATGAATATCAAGAGCTCAGATGGAAACCCAGTTGTAAGCAAAGAAGGGAAAGCAGAAAGGTGGAAGGAGTACATAGAGGGTCTATACAAGGGCGATGTACTTGAGGACAATATTATGGAAATGGAAGAGGATGTAGATGAAGATGAAATGGGAGATATGATACTGCGTGAAGAGTTTGACAGAGCACTGAAAGACCTGAGTCGAAACAAGGCCCCCGGAGTAGACAATATTCCATTGGAACTACTGACGGCCGTGGGAGAGCCAGTCCTGACAAAACTCTATCATCTGGTGAGCAAGATGTATGAAACAGGCGAAATACCCTCAGATTTCAAGAAGAATATAATAATTCCAATCCCAAAGAAAGCAGGTGATGACAGATGTGAAAATTACCGAACTATCAGCTTAATAAGTCACAGCTGCAAAATACTAACACGAATTCTTTACAGACGAATGGAAAAACTAGTAGAAGCCAACCTCGGGGAAGATCAGTTTGGATTCCGTAGAAACACTGGAACACGTGAGGCAATACTGACCTTACGACTTATCTTAGAAGAAAGATTAAGGAAAGGCAAACCTACGTTTCTAGCATTTGTAGACTTAGAGAAAGCTTTTGACAATGTTGACTGGAATACTCTCTTTCAAATACTAAAGGTGGCAGGGGTAAAATACAGGGAGCGAAAGGCTATTTACAATTTGTACAGAAACCAGATGGCAGTTATAAGAGTCGAGGAGCATGAAAGGGAAACAATGATTGGGAAGGGAGTAAGACAGGGTTGTAGCCTCTCCCCGATGTTGTTCAATCTGTATATTGAGCAAGCAGTAAAGGAAACAAAAGAAAAATTCGGAGTAGGTATTAAAATTCATGGAGAAGAAATAAAAACTACGAGGTTCGCCGATGACATTGTAATTCTGTCGGAGACAGCAAAAGACTTGGAAGAGCAGTTGAATGGAATGGACAGTGTCTTGAAAGGAGGATATAAGATGAACATCAACAAAAGCAAAACAAGGATAATGGAATGTAGTCTAATTAAGTCGGGTGATGCTGAGGGAATTAGATTAGGAAATGAGACACTTAAAGTAGTAAAGGAGTTTTGCTATTTGGGGAGCAAAATAACTGATGATGGTCGAAGTAGAGAGGATATAAAATGTAGGCTGGCAATGGCAAGGAAAGCGTTTCTGAAGAAGAGAAATTTGTTAACATCCAGTATAGATTTAAGTGTCAGGAAGTCATTTCTGAAAGTATTCGTATGAAGTGTAGCCATGTATGGAAGTGAAACATGGACGATAAATAGTTTGGACAAGAAGAGAATAGAAGCTTTCGAAATGTGGTGCTACAGAAGAATGCTGAAGATTAGATGGGTAGATCACATAACTAATGAGGAAGTATTGAATAGGATTAGGGAGAAGAGAAGTTTGTGGCACAACTTGACAAGAAGAAGGGATCGGTTGGTAGGACATGTTCTGAGGCATCAAGGGATCACCAATTTAGTATTGGAGGGCAGCGTGGAGGGTAAAAATCGTAGAGGGAGACCAAGAGATGAATACACTAAGCAGATTCAGAAGGATGTAGGTTGCAGTAGGTACTGGGAGATGAAAAAGCTTGCACAGGATAGGGTAGCATGGAGAGCTGCATCAAACCAGTCTCAGGACTGAAGACCACAACAACATGTTATGTTTAGCGGTAACATGGAGCGGAAAACGTTAGTGTGTGCATAGCATCGTCGACACTTCAAGCATTAATGCTTTCTACCTTTTCCTATCTTCTGGTTCCAGTTAGTGTAACCTTTCTATTGGATCCTGCGTAAAGCTGCAGGATGAACATTAATAAAATCGCCAAACTATAGGGTATATGCGATTGCTGTCTTTCTCGGCGTATTCCACTGATGAATTCTTCTCGGGTTATCAGCCGAGTGGTGGCGTCGTCTTGTCGCAACGTTTCAATGAGTTTCGTACCCATCATCTTCTGGCGAAGTGTCGGGATGCTGTGTTCTGCATGTCTATATAGCTGCTTCGCCGTCGTCCGCTGCTGTAGACCGGTCAGTCTAGTTCCTCTGGAACTGCATGGTAGTTTTCCTGACTGGAAATTGAGGAAGAAAGGTCCTATGAACATGTATCCGGAAATTCAGCGTTGCGACAGTAGATGGCGCTGACGAATGAAGGTTCCTCTGACCACGTGCCGCGTGTTACTTGTGTTCTGCACGCTTTGTGATTGACGCAGCGTACTGTGAGCAGCAGAATGATCCGCTAGTCATGTCGGGGACAAACCGAGATGGCGTCTGGGTACGGCCAAGCAGATAGAAGCAGTAGAGAATCAGCACGGCTGTACCAAAACAAGTACCCTCACAGACACCAACCGCATCACATAGCATTTCAAGTCCTTTACAGGCCCCAGGCAAGTGGCCCGTCAACATGGTGCAAGCCAAAGTACGATTTTGTGTATGCTGCATGAAAACCGATGCTGTCCCTATCAACTGCAACGAACTGAACATCTGTTGTGACGTGGATTCGCTGCAGCTCTGTAGTGTGTTCCGGGAAGAATTGTTGTTGCACGCACACCGTCCATTTCCGAACACGTGTTCATAGGGCCTTCTTTCGACCATTTCCCTGACGTTTGTCGGTTTTATTAATGTTCAGCCTGAATAAACTGATACTTTAATTTTTAACTTTGACGAACGAGCGTCACAGGTCAGTTCTACAAGAGCACTCCGTCTCTGCCATAGTCCATGATTTCTACATTTGATCTTTACAATTTCAATGACGAATGTGTATCTTCGTTTCGTATTCTGGCTCTTACGCCTATAGTTCACTCAGGAAAGCGAAGGCTGGACTCCGCTGTTTTCCTTGATATGGGAGTCTGTGATTCAGCACAATGCATGCCAGATAATACTGCCATAATCTTGTAAAATTAGGACATTACTTCCTTCCTTACATCATTTTTCGGTGTATATCTATTCTGCACTACATTCTGTTACGTTTCCTTCTTTCGTGTTTCATTTTAACGCCATCAAATTATAAAATTGCAAAGATAAAGAAAGTGAACTTCTCAAGTTGTTTAAAAAGGCATCAGGTTGATGCGGCCTTGCACGTCGCAAAAAAGGTCATGATGTTTATTTTAGAAGAGAGACTTCAATATTACAATCTTCCTGAATTGAAACGGGCGTCTTCGTAACATATTCTCAGAGTTTGAAACCTAATGGTATGGAGATGAGAATGTAAGAATCAAACTATCTCTACTTATGTGTTTTCAGAACCCGGCTGCAAATGATTTTTGCCAATTCTAAGGATAGCAACCTCAATGTAAAAATTAAGAGAAAGGGGAAAAGCTGCAAAATGTCGATATATTATGCAGTATATGAAATATGATTGATGAACAGCAACCATCCAAAAGTTTGTGTTAAATTCACGTAACGGTCCACTCTGCCCCGTTACAAAATTTGAAATGTGATGCAGTGGACACATAGTACAATTTTACCTGTAGAAGCCAAGTGTTGTGACCTGTTAGTGGTGTGATGCTGTAAGACCGATTTAAAAGACGTTGCAGTGCTCATAAAACCTAACATAATTAGTTATGCACTTGCTAAGAGTTACGACCTTGTTTATCTACTATGTACGTGGAACATCCTTCTGAAGCACGAAATGGAGTTGTCTGAAGATTCAGGATTTGTTGAGCATAGGCAGTATACTGCAGTAGTAATGTTAGCATAAGTGCTCTTAGTAAAACGTAACAAGTTGCATTTTCATGTTTAACGTTAAGTCAATATTTAAGATTTTTAATCTGTTAGTTTTCGGTACTTATTATAAATTAAAGGCCTCCCGCACAGTTTTCCGCTTGACTTGAAGACTAATACCACGGAATACTATAGGGATTTTGATACAATTTTCACTACTAGATTGATTCACTAGTGAAGTTTGTGCATATGGGTACATATTATAAACAAATCATCCAACCCAGGCGGGTTGCAAATACGCTATAATATGGTGAGGATTGGATGTAAAACCTTTACGTATTGTTGAATGTATTCGTTCTGCTTATAGCTGTTCTAAATATTTATTACGACTGAAGATTCGACATTTGGTCATTGCTTTCAGTATGCCTGAAAATAACAAAATGTTGAAGTTGCAATTGCAATAAGTATTTTCAACATCCATAAGCGAAAGGACTACATTCAGCAGTATAATTGTTGAATGATTTAATGCTGCATTATGCACACGGGCATGCACTGTTGACTCTTCCAGACTTTTCCACGAGTTATGGTCTTCATCTGTAAACATCAACATCTCTCCCACAATTTTTCTAATATTATAAACTTACCTTCTGGGAGGTTGTCGTCCAGGTCTTTACTTTCACGTCTTGGAATCCAGTAAAAACCTTCCTTGTTCCATTCAGTATTCATCCGCTTGTCGTCGACACCGTTCCACCTTCATTTCATATGCATTACGATCTTAACTACCTCTTCCACTTACTGTACATCTTGCCTGTCCACAGGACCATCTTAAAAAGTTAAACCCAAGGATACAGATTTCGCATCGTTATAGCCTCTATAGCGTCGAATTCTATCTTTCTCACCAGCGTGATGTAGCAGTGAAATGCTACATTGATTAATCAAAATCAACTATAGAAATATGGATGAACGGAATAGACCATAGGACAATCATACATTTTTACATTTTATGTAACCAGACAAATATTTTGCTCTGGAATCAAAGGAAATAAACGCAATAATATTGATCATCGGGTTTCAGAGGTAAACGAAAACATCAATCCTGAAAAGGGTACGAATATCTTCTAATGTTCAGAAAGGGCTTGATAGAGGCAGTGAGAGCTAACTACGGGCACTGAGAAAGAACGGTAGTTTTACCAAATTCTGAACCGTGAGAGCAGGGCGGGCTGCCCAAGAGGCTGGAAGTGCGGCAGAGATAATCGCAACTGAGAATTGTTTGAGGTGTTTTTCAGTTCGCCAGACGACCAAGAGAAATCTCCTCTAAACCTTGGTCCTGCTACGGCATTGGAACTGTTTTATTTTTGGGAGTACACAACATCGCTTGGTATGTGAATGATTAGAGCTGCAGTTCTCTGTGACAGAACCTCCACCAGACTGCATTAGTGTTGTTCGCATTTGGTGTTGTTACACGACAAATTAGAAAATTTTACTCTCCCGTTTCCTTACTAAGTTTAAACAGCCGGCGTTAATGACGGAGGAGTATCAACAGCCGCCAGCTGGGAAGCGTAAACATTTCAACACCGTTACTTGGTTAGGAATACGGCAGCCTTGACACTCTTGAGCGAGACTGCAAATAATCTCAGCAGAAAATAGAAGGGTGCAGACCGAACGTCGCTCGTAACGTTATGTAAGGTACAATAGGTAGGACGGAATGCCACCTACCTAGGGTGTGACTAAGCGGTAAAGACACTATAACAAATTCTGTACGTAAATACAGCAGAACTGAATACTGTTGACAACTCGAGAAGAGCAGAACCGATTCGGTCATTACGAATGATGTCGTAGAGAGAAACCTTTCCTGCACGACACAAGTACTCCACTCCCACTAGACTAGAGCACTTGACCGGTAGAATGTTGGCTTTCATGTCGTTTACACTCGATTCTCTGGTTACAGTACGGTAATATCTTGTATGTGAGATTGTTCTAGTGTTGGTCTTACGCTTGCTGTCTTACGAGAAGATCAGCGATCCATAACCGTGGATTATGAAGTTCACCATCCAGTATCGAAGTCAGCACAGAAGCCAGCACTGAGGGGTAATCCAGGAGTGTACCATCATAGCTCCAGTCCGGGGCAGAAATTGCCCTAAGCTCCAGTGTTTGACGGCACTCCATTGTCTGACGGCTAGCGTACCGGCGGGCCAGGTGCAGCATTCAGCACGACATCCGATATCGCGGTCCACCTGATCGGACAAATGCGGGGAGCAGTCAGAGAGTTTGAGTACACCCCGAAATGGGCTGTGAATGAAATGTACAGGTCGCGGTCACCGCCATCTCTAAGTAGGGTTACTGACAAGACGTGGCTACCTCGCCAGTGGGGCGCAAACCGCTGCTTGTCAACATCCGCTGGGAGCTGATACAGCGTCTTCGCCAACCTTGAGTCCGCTGTAGGATTCAGTGGATTCCTCTCTGGGTTACGTAGCCATCATCCGTCACAGAAGACACGGCAACGAGTTGCATTATGAGTAATCAACGGAATAATCTGGAATACTGTTTTATTGCGTCTAACAATGCCACGCAGGTCCTCGGTCTGCATCCTGACAAAGTAGGGGTTACCAGACAGGCAATGGGCGACCCCTACAGTGTTGCTAAAGGGGCGTTAATAGCGTGAGTGATCACTGCAGACACGGAGACGCCGCGTACTCGTATAAGACAGCGTTATCAACATTTGACAGAGTTTGAAAGGAGTCTCATTTTGGTCTCCAGTTGATCGTTTTGGTGGAGTAGTGCAATATCCAGATTCGTGGGGCAATCGAATGTGACTGATTCGATGTCGGAATACATGGGGATGTGGGGGCAGGCATACTAGTCACCAAGGTTCCGGTCGAACACATTGAACACCACGATAACGATCGCTGTACTATGCGCCAAGCTCTTCGAAACCCCTTCACAGCAGCTCCTGGCAGCCGAGAACAAGTAATGGGCAACCTGCCACCTTCTATGTCAACCAGCACCATTGGTCGGAGACTAGCAGTAGCCAAATGAGGGAATTACGTCTCATACATCGGGTACCATTAACACGACAACAGCTGCATTTGGAATGGTAGCATAACCAGGAAGCATAAATTGCCAGTGTATGTTGCAGCACTGTGTTCAGCGATGAATCGCCGTTCTTCACTACTCTGGACGACCATCGTTGACGAGTTTGATGGCGACGTGGGGCGAGGACCCTTTCTTCCAATGTTTTGGAATTATTCCTGGCGTCATGATGTGGGGGAGTCATGGGGTATGACTTCAGGTCACGACAGGTAGGGACTAAGATAACTCTGAAGCCACATTGGCACGTCACGGCCATCCTGTGTCCTCATGTGCTATCTCCCATATAACAGCTTCATGGCTCCATTTTGCAACAGGACAACGCTTATCCACACATGGCACGTTTCTCAGTCAACTGTCTGCGTGATGTCGAGGTACTCTCAAGGCCAGCAAAATTCCCAAATCTGTCCCCAGTAGATCACGTGTGGGACCAGCTCGGACGTCAACTGTGTTTCAGTGCCGGTATTTATTGTATCAAGGGCCTGTTACAACAGACGTCGCCAGCTTGCTTCCGGAGAGGACACAACGTCTTTATGACCTCTTGCCAACCGAATTAGTAAAAGTATTCTGTTCAGAGGCGTGCGACATCATACTGATAAGTGGACACATACTGCCAAGTTCTTTGTAAATTTGCTCGATTTTCTCATCACTGAAAAACATCTTGTATCCTCTCAACTCGTGAAGATTTATTTCGTTTCCTGCTTCCCTTCTCAATGCTTCAGATGTTTTTTTGTCAGGTATAGTAAGCTAAGGATCCTTACTACGCATTTCAAATGCGTGACATCTTAGCACAAGACCCACAAATACTGGTCTAGCACGAGGTCCATTGTGTAGAGAAACCGACAACCCGATGCGGACGCTACTTCAAAAAACGTACTCTGAGCACTATCGGACTTAACATCTGAGGTCATCAGTCCCTTAGAACTTAGAACTACTTAAACCTAACTAACGTAAGGACATCACACACATCCATGCCCGAGGCAGGATTCGAATCTGCAACCGGAGCAGTCGCGCGGTTCCGGACAGAAGCGCCTAGGACCGCTCGGCCACAGCGGCCGGCGGACGCTACTTGTTGGTTGTTCCACTAATAACAACTGGGGAAATTCTACCAAATATGATCGGTTCCTATTATCAGGCTTATCCTAAACTCCAGTTATCTCCGCACAGAGGTATTCTTACACTCAGGGACTCTTTCTTCATGCAAAGGAACGTAACAGTTCGCAATGTGTTGATGCCAGTTATCACAATTAAAATGATACAAAGCCTGCCGTTGTGGCCGAGCTGTTCTAGGCGCTTCAGTCTGGAATCGCGCCACCGCTACGGTCGCAGGTTCGAATCCTGCCTCGGTCATGGATGTGTGTGATGTACTTAGGTTAGTTAGGTTTAAGTAGTTCTCAGTTCTAGGGAACTCATGACTTCCGATGTTGAGTCCCATAGTGCTCAGAGCCATTTGAACCATTTGAAAATGATACAAAAATACTCCCGTGCTTAACGATTGATGTTTTCTAATTTCTGCCTCTCTCTTGTACCGGAGACACAAAGGAAATTGTTAGACTTATTAATTAATAACTTAATCGCTAAACAAAATATCACGCTTTAGTTTAACTAAGCTTCATTAGTTTTTTACCGTTCTCTTATACTAAAATCTCAGTCTTTGGCTATCCACACAACACAGTTGACTCCGGTCGCTGATGTGGTTGTTTGTTTTCCAAGTAATTCGCATCTTGCATCTCTCCAATTATCACTGTGCAACCCTCTGTTTTTTAATAGTTTTGCCGCTGAAATTCAAAGTGTTCTTGCTGTACGTCGAAATTGGTAATAGACACGCTTTCTCGTTCACATACGTTAGAAGTTTAGTTTTAGAAACGCTATTTACACTGAGATGACAAAGTCAAGGGATAGCGGTAACGTAAGGACATCACTCACATCCATGCCCGAGGCAGGACTCGAACCTGCGACCGTAGCGGTCGTGCGGTTCCAGGCTGTAGCGCCTACAACTGCTCGGCCACCTCGGCCGGCAGTTGTCAGTGCTAACAGAGAAGCAACACTGGGTGAATAACCGCAGAAATCAACGTGGGATGTACAACGAACGTATCCGTCAGGACTGTGTGGCGAAATGCGCTGTTAATGGGCTATGACCAGACTATCGACCACGCAAGTGCCTTTGACAACAGCACATCGCCTGCAGCGTCTCTTTGGACTTGTGACCATATAGGTTGGAGCCTAGACGACTGGAAAACCCTGGTCAAGTCTGATGAGTCCAGATTTCAGTTGGTAAGAGCTGGTGGTTGGGCTCTAGTGTGGCGCAGACATCACGAAGCCACGGACCAAAATTACCAACAAGACACTGTGCAAGCTGGTGGTGGCTCCATAATGATGTGGGCTGCGTTTACATGGAATGTACTGGATCGATGGATATCACTGCATCATGTCACCGGGGCAAAACTGATCTCTGTTGTTTCGAAGAGCGTTCTGGAAAACTCGAGTGAAACATTTGGCCACCCAGAACGCCTGACACGAATCCTGAGGAATACTTATGGGCGACAATCAAGAGGTCAGTTTGTGCAGAAAATTCTGCAACGGCAACATTTCCGCATTTGTGGACGGCTGTAGAGGCAACGTTGCTCATTATTATTGCAGGGGAATTCCAGCGACTTGTTGAGTGCATGCCACGTTAAGTTTCTGCACTATGCCGGTAAAAAGAGGTCCCGACACGCTATCAGAAAGTATGGCATGACCTTTTTCACCTCGGTGTAGTTTACTAAAAGCACTCCATGCTTTTATTTCTTTTACAGTGCATTTAACTGTTGTGTTAACCCAACCCCCCCCCCTCCCCCTCTCTCTCTCTCTCTCTCTCTCTCTCTCTCTCTCTCTCTCTCACACACACACACACACACACACGAATTAGTAACTTAGATAATTATCAAACTGATGTTTATCTGCCGATCTGAGCTGAATGAGTGAAATCCTCTTCAGTTATGTTATACACTACTGGCCATTAAAACTGCTACACCACGAAGATGACGTGCTACAGACGCGAAATTTAACCGACAGGAAGAAGATGCTGTGATATGCAAATGATTAGCTTTTCAGAGCATTCACACGAGGTTAGCGCTAGTGCCGACACCTACAACGTGCTGACATGAGGAAAGTTTCCAACCTACTTCTCATACACAAACAGCAGTTGACCGGCGTTGCCTGGTGAAACGTTGTTGTGATGCCTCGTGTAAGGAGGAGAAATGCGTACCATCACGTTTCCGGCTTTGATAAAGGTCGGATTGTAGCCTATCGCGATTACAGTGTACCGTATCGCGATATTGCTGTTCGCCTTGGTCGAGATCCAACGACGGTTAGCAGAATATGGAATCGGTTGGTTTAGGAGGGTAATACGAAACGCCGTGCTCGATCCCAACGGCCTCGTATCACTAGCAGTCGAGATGACAGGCATCTTATCGGCGTGGCTGTAACGGATCGTGCAGCCAAGTCTCGATCCCTGAGTCAACAGATGGGGACGTTTGCAAGACAGCAACCATCTGCGCGAACAGTTCGACGACGTTCGCAGCAGCATGGACTATCAGCTCGGAGACCATGGCTGCGGTTACCCTTGACGCTGCATCACAGACAGGAGTGCCTCCGATGGTGTATTCAACGACGAACCTGGGTGCATGAATTGCAAAACGTCATTTTTTTTGGATGAATCCAGGTTCTGTTTACAGCATCATGATGGTCGCATCCGTGTTTGGTGACATCGCGGTAAACGCACTTTGGAAGCGTGTATTCGTCATCGCCATACTGGCGTATTACCCGGCGTGATGGTATGGGGTGCCGTTGGCTACACATCTCGGTCACCTCTTGTTCGCATTGACGGCACTTTGAACAGTGGACGTTACGTTTCAGATGTGTTACGACCCGTGGCTCTACCCTTCATTCGATCCCTGCGAATCCCTACATATCAGCAGGATAATGGACGACTGCATGTTGCAGGTCCTGTACGGGCCTTTCTGGATACAGAAAATGTTCGACTGCTGCCCTGGCCAGCACATTCTCGAGATTTCTCACTAATTGAAAAGTCTGGTCAATGGTGGCCGAGCAATTGGTTCGTCACAATACGGCAGTCACTACTCTTGATGAACTGTGGTATCGTGTTGAAGCTGCATGGGCAGCTGTACCTGTACACGCTAACCAATCTCTGTTTGAGTCAATGCCCAGGCGTTTCAAGGCCGTTATTACAGCCGGAGGTGGCTGTTCTGGGTACTGATTTCTCAGGATCTATGCACCCAAATTGCGTGAAAATGTAATCACATGTAAGTTCTAGTGTAATATATTTGTCCAATGAGTACCCGTTTATCATCTGCATTTCTTCTTGGTGTAGCAATTTTAATGGCCAGCAGTGTATAATGGATATGCTATGTTATGATTGATTATGAATGTTGTGCTATAGTTTATAAGCTAATAAAAAGATATTTCACTATGCGCACCCTATCTGTACAGCATTTACAGTGGATTTTACATCTGCATGAACATCTCTGGCTGCTCGTATTGTGAGTAGATGAAATTCTTAACGTACACTTTTAGAGGTGTATCATCGACTAGGTATAGAAAAGACCTACAAGAACAACAGAGAAAGGACTGTCAGCGTATCAGACAGGTTAGAGATTCAAATTCCAGTCTGGCCATCCATATGTCCAGATTTGGGTTTCTACTCAGTAGCCGTGAATTGCTTAAGGGCTTAAGTGGGACGTTCATGAAATAGACCGAAATTGTCAATTTTCAACTTTCAATTTTTTTTATTTATTACTCTAACTTATGAACGGTAAGTTCCCAAGGTTCCAATGATGAAATCGGATCCGGTGTGCCTGAGAAATAATTAACTTTGTAACGCGACCTTTCTGTCATGTCCATTTCTAGAAGCAACACTTCAGTACTAGATCGGTGAACAACGATTCCGTGGATTACTTTCAAGGAAACTTAGACGGGGTACATCTAGAAAGCTGTGATGTATACTGTTTGGTGTTATAGATCATCTGTTACTCTCTTGCGTCTCTTAGAAACATTAACAAAGTAGCTGCTTTGTTTATGAAGAAGCAGTTCTTGTTTTGCCTTGTTTTACCGACGGAGATTTACGTAAGTGTTCGATTCTTGTTTTTAATGATAGAAACGTAGGGAAGATGAAGGTATTAGAGAGAATGAGCTTTAAGATAGGAAATTTCACTCACGACATCTTGAGAAAAATAGATTTACAGCTGAAAAGTCAGTTGGTGGCCTGGTAAAGGAAAGAAGGCAGAAGATAAGAAACCAGAAGAGAAGTCTTGGAGGGAAAGAGGACCCTGAGTACAAATGTGGGGCCTTCTGAAGCGATGACGTAAGAAAAACGTTAGGTTGAATTTTAAATTGTATTTCCTGGAAATCCAGTTTTTTTAAAGTTCCTTTTTCTCAGAATCTATGAAGGCTAGAAATATGCATTTTTTTTGCACTAATTTCTAGAAACCCAGTAAATGCTATCTCAAGAGTAAATTGTCAAATTTTGAGAGTAACCTGAGGTATGAGGCAAACTGGTTGGAATTTTCCAGAAATTTTATATTATATTTATAGAATTCTAAATATTTAACTTCTCCTATTAACAAGATATTCAAAAAGCCTCATGAGAGAAGCTTACTATACGCAAAGAGATTAGACAGAGAACATTTCGTAGAAGTCTCTTGAATACTTTCTGAGAAGAAGGCCTATATTCATTTAATAAAACTTTTAAATTGGATAAAAAAAGTTAAATACATAAAATCCTAGGAACTGAACAGTATGTGTTAATTTCATAAAAAGCATGGTACAAAATTTCATTGACGTATCTTCAAAATTGTGGATTTGGCGCACCTTTTAAATAATGTGTGTTTTTCATGCACGGCCCCCTCTGAAGTCAAATTCCGGGATAGCGTTGGTATTTCTCACTCACTCGATTCCCGAAGTGGTAGGGCACGTGAATAGAGACTCTGAATGTTGTACGGCGGCTCTGCTGCCCGCTGCCTAGGGTGGCGGCTGACACGCAGTGCCTTTTCGCTTCTCCTCTGATAAGTAGACACACGTGCTCCTCCTACGCTTGTTGCAGGGACCTTGGTAAAATGGATACGTGTGGAGTAACGACTCCGCCATAATGTTTTATTTCTCCTCAAATGGGAAAGCGATTAGGGGAGTTGTTAGCACTTCCGTAACTGCTGGCGTCCCACGTTTATTGCGCCTTTCAGAATGGAGACTTCAGAATTTCTGCTACGCCACGAATAAGTTGGAAAATTCTCAGGGTCGTGCAGTATAATCCGCTTGGTCCGTGTAAATGCATTTTTTGTTGCTAACTTCCTGGCGGCCGCCGCTATTGCTTGTGCTTTCTTATTCACTGCCTGAGTGAGTAATACTCCCAAAATGTAAACAACTTATTAAGTTCGAAAATTAACTGCCCACAATCCTGTAATGATTTAATGTATTTGCTGAATTATTGGTCCCGATTTATTACTTATCACCAGGTAGTTTACAAAATAGATATACGTACTTTATTCATTTATAAATTAAACGCTGTTTGCTTACTCAGTATTACTGTTTGGTTTCCGGACGTGCTTCGCGTTTTATTCGGAAGATAATATAAGTGGATTTTTCTGGAATAATATACAGTTTTTTTTTTTTACATAGCTGAATTTTATGCTTTAAACAATTCACACCCTAATCTTTACACAAAAAATTTACTTAATATCTTAAAAATGATATTTATAACAGTTCAACTCAGTAATTAATATATGCAAATACAAAACTATATTATTCCAGAAAAGTCCATCATAAATGTCTTTGACATAAAATTAGACACTCTTCCGGAAACTGAATAGTGAAATTTACGCCAAGAACTAGCGTTTAATTTTTAAGGGAATATTTATACAACTGCTGCGGAAAACAGCCTCACCATCAAACTTGGTGTATATTTTAACTTTCTAGTTAATGGCCGAACTTGTAATAATATAAAAGTTTCCATTTATATTAAAAATCGAAATCGGCAGAAAAAGGTACAGAGAAATGGAGGCTTTGAAATCAACCAAGTGTCAGACTTTGGGTAACAATGTTCAGACCTCAGACTGCAGTTAAGTGCAGTTTTACCAAAAATGCGGTCAGCTTTTTCTGAAACTGTAGAAACAAGTACGTATGAAATATTAGAGGACAAGACATTCCTCAGTCTAGCGCTTCCAATGCAGGATGACTTGGCGTTTTCACTTGTAATATGATAATGAATTTAAAGTGTTTCAGAATGTAAGGGCAGGTGTCTCGTGAGTTTCTTTCACGGACGAATGTATTTGAGGACAAATGTTCAGTAGTTTTAATAGCTGCAAGTTCGATTGAGCCTTCGGCTCTATCAATGGTGTGACCATAGTGGTCGGTTATATGTCACACATAGTTACGGCAAAATAAACACTCTAGGAATAGTCTGTGTTGTAGGACGCCACAATAGCCAAAGACGGGCGGAACTATGCTCTGAACCACGTCTTCCCCGCCCCAGCCGCTATGTTCCCTGGGGGGCTCCATGACCCCCCTAACATTGAAGCTCCCAATAACTAACAAACCCCTATCCCCACGTGCCTGTCCGGACCTTGCTGAAGGAGCGGCCACTATCCAGGCAGAAGGTGCATTCTGATCCGGCTCAGACTCCCCTCCCCAGCAACAGATACCACACTGAATCTGTTAGCAAAGTGCGTGGAATTTGGCAGGAGCCTGCGTCCCCCATCCAGCCTCCACCTTGAGGTTCGAGATCTCGACACAGTCCGCCACCCACACTGAGGTGCGAGTGCGCCTGCCGGCTCAGTCGCATCTGAGGTCGGCTCAGCGACAGAGAGCTGTGACATCGCCCCTGCACATCTAATATAGCAGAGGCTGCCCCAGGCACCCCATCCCCCCCGCACCTCAAGGCGGCACTCTGGAACCTGTTGACTGTGGCCAACAAAGCTTCCAGCTGCGTTTGGACTGTGGCCAACTCCTCCTGCATCCGCACACAAAAGACACAGCCCTATCGGTCTAGCTAATATGTGATGTATTATAAGAAACTTAAGGAAACCTACTGACACACAGAGGCAACAGCTACACTCTAGTTGGCATAAGGACACCCAATAATGAAAATAAAGATTTATGGTAGAAGCTAGAGCTGGTGCTTATTTTCCTGCTGGGGTCTATTTAGTGAAAGCTAAAGAAAAAAAACCCAGTGACTTACAGTAAACTGCTAGGGGCTACCTAGTGAAAATTATTAAAGAATTATACAGTAACTTACACCTACTGATTATCCCTCGTATTTATAATGTAAACAAACGTTACGTACACGCGAAAATGACCTAATAAAACTATAAAAACTGCTACCTTCAATGTATCGAGTCTAAATGAAATCAGTAAACGTAGATACTGAGTATTGTACACTGACCACCAACATAATTGATAATCCCGCGTGTTTAACGTCAGTTAAGAATGTAAACAAACGTTAGCATACACACGAAGTTTCTGTTTAGGAAAGTTTCGCTTTTCCTATTCAGACGCAAGCAAAAACTGAAACCTTCAATTTATCAAGTCTATCTGACACTAATACACGTAAATACTATAGAATATACAGCAAAAACAATTAATTACTAGCTAAATTACTTACCTTGCAACTCAGCAAGCGTAAAGAACTCGTAGCCGGCGTCAGGGCTGCCAACTTCCTCGTAATGTGTGAAGCTACACATACAACTTTCGCAAACAATTACACCACTTTCACTCCAGTTTAAGTACCCTTGTAAGATTACACCCAGATGGCTACCTGAGGAACTTAAAGGGATTTCTGTATTGTTCAGAACAAAAGATGAAACGGATTCCCACAGATGAGAAGTGATGAGTCTGAGTTCAATTACATCCGCCTCCGTAGCCGAAGCAGCTAATGCACACATCTTCAGTGGCGCTCGCTAGTTCCTAGACTGGTGGTTGGAGAAATTTTCAGTGCCAGTATTTGACCGGCGAGGTGAGAAAAGCTGGTGCTGTACAGTTTCTCGTCACGAGCCTTTACGTTATTTCCCTGCATTTAATTCCAAACCTCTCCTCGGTATCTCATGAAGTGAGGGTTTGTATCACTGTTCATAATAATCTGTAAGCCGGATAGGGGCATTAAACTTGGCGGTGATGCTATTCGTGAGGAGAAGGTATGTACCGGCATCGAGTATCACCCATTACAGTTATCTACATCCATTTACACTGGAGATACACTGCTTAGTAAGGCAACCATTTCTGATTAGGTGAATGGACCTGTCTACCCCTTGGGCTATCTCAGCCAAAAACTGTATATGACTGGTTCTTTTCTTTGCCCAACTGTGACTTTTAGTTATGACTTAAAAGGTTTAGCAACAGACAGTTAATAAAACTCGATAGAGTACAAACGTTTACGGCTGCTTTTAAATTTTCGGATCCAGTACCCAGAAGCTGTACCAGGTATAACCTCCATAGAGGTAGGAGGGTAAAGCATGAGCAGCGTGAGATCTTGCGTTATTTTGTTGAAAGATAACGGCACGGAGACATCGACAATGGATCACAGCAAGCTACCATGACACGTCAGAAATGTAATGACAGCTTTCCAAATTACCTGCTATGGGAGCCAGAGGCTATGTTGTGGTGTAGCCAATGGCACCGCATGCCAGCACGCTCGATGCTAATCCCATATGACGACGACGAACGTAACTTGGAAACGTCGTTCACCTGAGATGTTCCACACACGGATATAAGCATCGTGACTCTGTACATCGAACCTGCACTCGGTTGAAAAGACGACATGCTGTCCTCTCCTGTGTCCATTGCTGTCGTCAGGTGCATCGCTGTAGGCGCTCCTATCTCTGCTACTTTGTCAAAAAGAGACGTAACAACGGTCGCCATGCTGACAGTGCGTGGCGCACCAGACGTCGTCGCACTGCCCGTGAGAGGATTATTGTCTTGATGCAAATAAGCTCATTTCCTGAATCGATGTACGTGCCATGTGTGTACGATCGTACACGGTCGGGCGAAAGATACTTCCGTCCTCTCGCGCGCTAGTGGCGTGGAGTAATTGAGATGCTGCATGGAGTTGGATGTGGCCTTTCTGGGCCCATAGATTCCGCATTCATGTGACAGTCGAGGGCGCAGTGATATCATTGCACGATACGTCTGTAAAATATCTGGGAGTATGCGTGCGGAACGATTTGAAGTGGAATGATCATACAAAATTAATTGTTGGTAAGGCGGGTACCAGGTTGAGATTCATTGGGAGAGTGCTTAGAAAATGTAGTCCATCAACAAAGGAGGTGGCTTACAAAACACTCGTTCGACCTATACTTGAGTATTGCTCATCAGTGTGGGATCCGTACCAGATCGGTCTGACGGAGGAGATAGAGAAAATCCAAAGAAGAGCGGCGCGTTTCGTCACAGGGTTATTTGGTAACCGTGATAGCGTTACGGAGATGTTTAATAAACTCAAGTGGCAGACTCTGCAAGAGAGGCGCTCTGCATCGCGGTGTAACTTGCTCGCCAGGTTTCGAGAGGGTGCGTTTCTGGATGAGGTATCGAATATATTGCTTCCCCCTACTTATACCTCCCGAGGAGATCACGAATGTAAAATTAGAGAGATTAGAGCGCGCACGGAGGCTTTCAGACAGTCGTTCTTCCCGCGAACCATACGCGACTGGAACAGGAAAGGAAGGTAATGACAGTGGCACGTAAAGTGCCCTCCGCCACACACCGTTGGGTGGCTTGCGGAGTATCAATGTAGATGTAGATGTAGATGTAGTATCGTTATGCTACAGCCTTGCCGCTGCCTTGCTGGTTAGACGTTTACTCACACGAGGAAAAACATAACCTTCTCAAAAACAAACAACACTAAGATGAAAGTTCAGAATGATAAACTTGCTGTGCAATCTATCCTTTTATACATACTAGCGACTCGGCACGGCCAGGCGACTTGGGTAGCGTGGCGCTATTTGTTTGCGGGCCAATACGTACAGTTATCTTACGCGATGTAAACAGCGCACGACAGGAAATTTGTTTAGAGGCACGAATATTTTGTGTTCCGTAGTGAATTTGCATTTGGAGAAACATCTCGTAACAATGATGGGAGCACATCGTGATGATAGTAATGTTTACAACCAACGTAAATACTGTATGCGGATCGTGGGTGAATTTGTATGTGAATCATTCAGTGTGTATCGGAGGTTGTCTGAGGTGGCACAAATAAAAGAAAAAATAAGAAGAAACAAGCATGATTTATATATTTATCTTGTGTTACAGCACTCCGCTTCTGAAGCTTAGAGCGTACTGTGATGCACTGTTGACAATCATTGCCGAAGTTCTTTGACATGGACTCGCTATAAGAGCCTACTTCACCGTGTCACGCGAAGTGTCGTGTCCACATCTAGGTTTCATTCAAGGAAGACAAGAAAGCTGAGTTGTATGATCTACTGCACTGCCGAAAGAACTTACTGTATGTAGTAAACGAAGCAAAGTTGCTGAAGTACTATTTCGTAAAACTTTTACTTTTATCATAAATAATAAAACACCACATATTTTGGATTCGCTATGCAGTTGTTCTCAAAGGATTTCAGGGAAACTATTGGTTAAAAATCTTTCATGGTTTATAACTGTAAGTCTCACATCAGAGCCCGATGATGACATGGTTGTCTTTTTGTTACTGTCATATTTATTATGATATTTCAAACTCCAGTAACTCACTACGTGCTATTCGAAGAATTTGTGGTGAATGAAGAGGGCGAATTGAGATTGCTACTGTGAGGGAAGCAGGTTATCTTACGTTTTAGGATGCCACACTTCAAGGTTCGTAGGCTGAGCAGTGACAAAATATTGGTATCCCCACGGTCCTTAGAGGGCTTATTTCGCAATTTAGGATACCTCATTTTAGGTTTCGTAGGCTGAGCAGTAACAACATTAATTAACAGTGTGTGGCAGTCGAACTGCACATCTCCAAATAATTGAAAGCTGAATGCTAGGTGAAAAGGCAGAGTGAAGAATAGTGACCCAGCCTGGATTCGATCCCACAACCTTTCAGTTTCTAGCCACTACCTGTACTTCTAGGTCATACCAGATATGAGTTAGATGCCCACAGTGGATATTCTCCCGTATTGTTTACATGAAATTGTTGGTGTACGAAATTCCACAAGAAACGGAATGAATATTTTTCGGTAACAACCGAGCTGCTTGCCTCATTCTACAACAGATAACACGGTTATTATAGAGATTGCTACAAAATTTTATGAATTAAGTGTATCTGGTGGTCGCCACTTTCAACAGTTGCAGTGAACTTATCTTGTTGGTTGTGTCTGTTTGAAGAGAACCGAGCTTTACAGTGTATCGAGTTCTGCAACAGCCTGACCCTCCCAGTTTCGAAAGAACAAAAATTACAGAAAAAACTAAAATAAAAACGTCTACTTTCCAGTGGATGTGAAGACCTTTAAACACACGACGTTTTTCTTTGCTGAATTTCATATAAATGCTCCAAGAGAACGAGATTCTTACTGTCTACACACTTTTGCGACTGGAGTGACATCTGATCTGATGACAAACTGCTTACTCGGAAACTATAAAACCACAAAGAAATTAGTGTCGTAACTGGGGCCGCCACAAACAAATACCCTTATCGCGAAGCTACGTGCAGCGTCGACAGATAGTGAGTGTAACTCTTCGCTGCGAAAACGGGAAGTGATCCGGCGAGCAAGACCACAGGTGTGACGTCACGGCTAACCGCCCGGAAGCGACGGCTCCGAGCTTCCTGTCCGAGTACAAGCTACTAGCTGGGAGGAACTGAGCTATACTGCGAGAGAGAACCATCTGATTACCAAGCCCATCCGAAAGCGACGTAGCACACAAGTGGAAAAAAAAGACTCAATTGTACAATATACACATTAGACAAAACATTATGACCACCTAATATTGTCTATCTTAAGGACTGGGGTAACAGTTGTGCAGATAATCGTATAGTTATTTAGCATTCAAAATAAATATGTGGGGAGTGTAGTACACAGCTACGCATTAATGTGTGAGGCAGACGCCTTAGTGACCGAAGCCTCACTCTCGAAGCACATAGTTCTTTATTACTTTTTCTACATTTGTTTAGTGTCGGAAGTCCCATGCGGCTTTTCGCGGATGATGCTGTAGTATACAGAGAAGTTGCAGCATTAGAAAATTGTAGCGAAATGCTGGAAGATCTGCAGCGGATAGGCACTTGGTGCAGGCAGTGGCAACTGACCCTTAACATAGAAAAATGTAACGTATTGCGAATACATAGAAAGAAGGATCCTTTATTGTATGATTATATGATAGCGGAACAAACACTTGTAGCAGTTACTTCTGTAAAATATCTGGGAGTATGCGTGCGGAACGATTTGAAGTAGAATGATCATATAAAATTAATTGTTGGTAAGGCGGGTACCAGGTTGAGATTCATTGGGAGAGTCCTTAGAAAATGTAGTCCATCAACAAAGGAGGTGGCTTACAAAACACTCGTTTGACCTATACTTGAGTATTGCTCATCAGTATGGGATCCGTACCAGATCGGGTTGACGGAGGAGATAGAGAAGATCCAAAGAAGAGCGGCGCGTTTCGTCACAGGGTTATTTGGTAACCGTGATAGCGTTACAGAGATGTTTAATAAACTCAAGTGGCAGACTCTGCAAGAGAGGCGCTCTGCATCGCGGTGTAGCTTGCTCGCCAGGTTTCGAGAGGGTGCGTTTCTGGATGAGGTATCGAATATATTGCTTCCCCCTACTCATACCTCCCGAGGAGATCACGAATGTAAAATTAGAGAGATTAGAGCGCGCACGGAGGCTTTCAGACAGTCGTTCTTCCCGCGAACCATACGCGACTGCAACAAGAAAGAGAGCTAATGACAGTGGCACGTAAAGTGCCCTCCGCCACACACCGTTTGGTGGCTTGCGGAGTATAAATGTAGATGTAGATGTAGATGTAGTGTTTGTTGAATGCTGAAGTACGGTAACGATTATAATCACCTGTTTAATTGTGTGTTGATCCACATTTGGAAGTCAACAAAGAAGTGATTCTGTGTGGGATGGCGTCGATAAGTCCTAGGAAGGTTTCCGGAAGTATGTGGCCTTATGTGTCTACGCACAGGCTACGCAGGTTCCATAAATTACGGGCCGAGCTGTGCTGGAGCCCGATAGCGTCTCAGACGTGTTCCACACAGTTCAGATCAGGCGAATTTGGTGGCCGAGACGTAAGTCGGAGTTCCCTCTGAAGTTCCTCAAACCACTGTAGCGCGACTGTGGCCTTGTGACTCAGACAGTCATCCAGTGCAATGTTTCTAGGCTGTTTTTGGTATATTAGGAAAGTGATGTGAGCCTTATATTTTCGTTGGATGTGTCATTTCATATTAGTGCGCTAATCATTTTTCTAACTGTAGTTTTCAATAGTCGATATGTTACCCTGCAGAGGTTCTGAGTAGAAGCACTGTGATCTTTGGTTGCCAATGTTATTGTCAATGTAGCAGCATCCAAGGAGAAGTTAGTGAGTCATTCGGGCGTTGGGTAACTGAACGGTTTCAAATAGTTTGCAGAGAACAGAGATAAACTTAGAGAGAACGATAAATTTCGGAATACGATTTGGTGAAGATTAATTTGACAAGTGAAGATATGAGGTAAAGTTATTCCACTGCTTGCTTGCCCTTAGTTACGATGCTTTTCAATAACAAAAGGCTTTAATGCAATATTTCTTTGCTGGTCTGGGTTAGATAATTTCATTGTTCAGACGTGATTAAATAAAGTTATCAGTTCCCGTACTTTGCACTCGGAAGTTATAAAATTTTCAAGTCAACAGCTAGTTCCATGGCGGAAAAATATTTGCGATAGAAAGTAATTTTGTAAAGGTCATTGCAGCTATTAAAAAACGAGATTTAATTTTCGCAAACCGTGTTTTAAAAGTTAAATTCTTTTCAGTCACGTGTTGTTGTTGTTGTGGTCCTCTAGTCCTGAGACTGGTTTGATGCAACTCTCCGTGCTACTATATCTTGTGCAAGCTTCTTCATCTCCCAGTACCTACTGCAACCTACATCCTTCTGAATCTGCTTAGTGTATTCATCTCTTGGTCTCCCTCTGCGATTTTTACCCTCAACGCTGCCCTCCAATACTAAATTGGTGATCCCTTGATGCCTCAGAACATATCCCACCAACCGATACCTTCTTCTAGTCAAGTTGTGCCACAACCTCCTCTTCTCCCCAATGCTATTCAATATTCAATACCTCCTCATTACTTATGTCATCTACCCATCTAATCTTCAGCATTCTTCTGTAGCACCACATTTCGAAAGCTTCTATTCTCTTCTTGTCCAAACTATTTATCGTCCATGTTTCACTTCCACATATATCTACACGCCATACAAAAACTTTCAGAAACGACTTCCTGACATTTAAATCTATACTCGATGTTAACAAATTTTTATTCTTCAGAAACGCTTTCCTTGCCATTGCCAGTCTACATTTTATATCCTCTCTACTTCGACCATCATCTTCCCCAAATAGCTAAACTCCTTTACTGCTATAAGTGTCTCATTTCCTAGTCTAATTCCCTCAGCATCACCCGACTTAATTCGACTGCATTCCATTATCCTCGTTTTGGTTTTGTTGGTTGGTTTGGAGGAAGAGACCAAACAGCGAGGTCATCGGTCTCATCGGATTAGGGAAGGATGGAGAAGGAAGTCAGCCGTGCCCTTTCAAAGGAACCATCCCGGCATTTGCCTGGAGTGATTTAGGGAAATCACGGAAAACCTAAATCAGGATGGCCGGGCGCGGGATTGAACCGTCGTCCTCCCGAATGCGAGTCCAGTGTGCTAGCCACTGCGCCACCTCGCTCGGTTTTGGTTTTGTTGATGTTCATCTTATATCCTCCTTTCAAGACACTGTCCATTCCGTTCAACTGCTCTTCCAAGTCCTTTGCTGTCTCTGATAAAATTACAGTGTCATCGGCGAACCTTAAGATTTTTATTTCGTCTCCATGGATTTTAGTACCTATTCCGAACTTTTCGTTAGTTTCCTTTACTGCTAGCTCAATATACAGATTGAATAACATCGGGGAGAAGCTACAACCCTGTCTCACTCCCTTCCCAACCACTGCTTCCCTTTCATGTCCCTCGACTCTTATAACTACCATCTGATTTCTGTACAAATTGTAAATAGCGTTTCGCTCCCTGTATTTTACCCCTGTCACCTTCAGAATTTGAAAAAGAGTATTCCAGTCAACATTGTCAAAAGCTTTCTCTAAGTCTACAAATGCTAGAAACGTAGGTTTGCCTTTCCTTAATCTATTTTCTAAGATCAAGTCGTAGGGTCAGTATTGCCTCAGGTGTTCCACCATTTCTACGGAATCCAAACTGATCTTCCCCGAGGTCGGCTTCTACCAGTTTTTCCATTCGTCTGTAAAGAATTCGCGTTAGTATTTTGCATCTTTGCCCTATTAAACTGATAGTTCGGTAATTTCACATCTGTCAACAACTGCTTTCTTTGGAATTGGAATTATTATATTCTTCTTGAAGTGTGAGGGTATTTCGCCTGTCTCATACATCTTGCTCACCAGATGGTAGAGTTTTGTCAGGAGTGGCTCTCCCAAGACTGTAGGTAGTTCTAATGGAATGTTGTCTACTCCCAGGACTTTGTTTCGACTCAGGTCTTTCAGTGCTCTGTCAAACTCTTCACGCAGTATCGTATCTCCCATTTCATCTTCATCTACATCCATTTCCATAATATTGTCCTCAAGTACATCGCCCTTGTATAGACCCTCTATATACTCCTTCCACCTTTCTTCTTTCCCTTCTTTGCTTAGAACTGGGTTTCCATATGAGCTCTTAATATTCATACAAGTGGTTCTCTTTTCTCCAAGGTCTCTCTAATTTTCCTGTAAACAGTATCTATCTTACCCCTAGTGAGATAAGCCTCTACATCCTTACATTTAGCCATCCCTGCGTAGCCATTTTGCACTTCCTGCCGACCTCATTTTTGCGACGTTTGTGTTCCTTTTTGCTGCTTAATTTACTGCATTTTTATATTTTCTCCCTTCATGAATTAAATTCATTATTTCTTCTGTTACCCAAGGATTTCTACTAGCCCTCGTCTTTTTACCTACTCGATCCTCTGGTGCCATCAGTATTTCAATCCCTCAAAGCTACCCATCCTTCTTCTACTGTATTTCTTTCCCCCATTCCTTTCAATTGTTCCCTTATGCTCACCCTGAAACTATGTACAACCTCTGGTTCTTTCAGTTTATCCTGGTCCCATCTCCTTAAATTCCCACCTTTTGCAGTTTCTTCAGTTTTAATCTATAGTTCATAACCAATAGATTGTGGTCAGAGTCCACATTTGCCCCTGGAAAGATCTTAGAATTTAAAACCTGGTTGCAAAATCTCTGTCTTACCATTATATAATCTATCTGATACCTTCTAGAATCTCCAGGCTTCTTCCATGTATACAACCTTCTTTCATGATTCTTGAAGCAAGTGTTAGCTATGATTAAGTTACGCTGTGTGCAAAATTCTTCCAGGCGGCTTCCTCTTTCATTTCGTATCCCCAATCCATATTCACCTACTATCCATATACACCTACTAATCCATATTCACTCATTTAGCAGGTTCAAATTCCACCACCAACTTCTCACGAAAGCCTGAATAACCACATTTTGCAGCACTGATTTCTGCGAGAAGTGCAGGAAGAGTGAGTGAGGTTCTGGAAGGTAACGACACGGATGCCGAGCCATGCTGACTCCATTGCCGTGACCAGGAGCGCTAGTTTTCTAAACTGAGGATCCACGAGGCGAACAGCCCGATCGAGGCGGCCCCGCAAATTCTCGATTGAGTTTAAATCCGGCAAGTCTGGTGGCCAGGAGAGTGTTGTAAATTGGTGTTCTTCCAACCGCGCACATACTCTGTTAGCTATGTGGGATGTTGAATTGTCCTGCTGGTAGATGCCATCGTGCCAAGGAAAAAAAAACTGCATGTAGGGGGGACAGATACCCAAGGATGGACGCACACTTGTGTTGGTCCACTGTGCCTACCAGAATGACGTAATCATACATGCGGGAATACCCCAGGGACGCATCCTAGGGCCCCTACTGTTTAACCTCTACATAAACGATCTCCCAACCACACACAACACAATGATGGTAATCTACGCGGATGACACAGCCATCCTTGCGCAAGATTGTAAACCATCAAACATTACGTCACGCCTACAGACTGCACTCAGAGTGGCCGAGCCTTGGTTGGAGAAATGGCGTGTTAGAGTAAACGTCGACAAGTGCGAAGCCGTTCTGTTCACTAGAAGACCGAAGCAACTGCGCAAACACCGCTACTGCAGACCAATAACTCTACATGCACGTCCAATACGTTTCCGCGAGAAAGTCAAATACCTCGGTGTCTGGCTGGACCGGAAATTACTCTGGGGGGACCACATACAACACATGACCAACCGAGCTAGCGCGAGGCTCAAACAGCTCTATCCTATGCTCAACAGACGTAGCACACTGAACAGAAGGGTGTCGAGGTCCATGTACATGACACTTATCCGACCCCTGATGACGTACGCAGCTCCTGTCTGGGGATACGCTGCGCCTACACGCCTGCGCCGTCTGCAGCTCATACAAAACAAAGTACTCAAAATCATAAGCAATGCTCCACGATACACACGCATCGCGGACCTTCACCGGGAATACAGACTTGAGACTCTCACGGAGGTAATCCACAAGCTCACCACAAGACTATACAGAAACTCCAGACATTCGCAGAACCCGTTTATTCTGAATCTGGGGAACTACGACCACAACCATAGATGGAAACATAGAAGACCAAAAGACATACTTGTAAGGACATAACATCTACGGCCAAGCATACGCAAACATAACGGCACAGGCGAGCCCCTGTTAATCAGACGCCATTACTAGATATCCAGCTGAAAGACGCTGTCGAATAACTGGCACCACACAGGGAAGCCGTACCATACACTGCATGCAAACAAGCTCCACACATCCCCCACACAGTGAGATGATCTATGGCCGATCTCCCACTACTGTATAACGATCTTGATTGTTCCAGGAATGTAGCAGCTGCAGCAACTGGGACACATCGCCATCGCTTGTCACGGTAATGATGCATGATACCTATACTAACAAATCCAACCTTGCATGAGCTATCGCAGCTAGTAAGCCACTACTGCTCTTACTACCCATCCCACTATCGCAGAGGTTTTTTTCCCACGGCACGAGCCATGGCACTTTTTTCCCTCTGCTCTTCAAATCGCTACCCTCACTCGCGTTTCGTCCACTATCTATCACCTGATGTACCATGTTAATGCGTAGCCTTACCCAGACGCACGGACAACATCACAGCCCAGCATCCTGTGATCCACTTACTAGATAACTAACATGTTTACGGAGGTGACAGTAGAACTTTTGGTTTGGTCACCACGTTGGTGCGGGCGTGGAGGGGCCCCATCTCTATTAAAAAAAAAACCTATGGAGTGCCCATCGACCTGGACCCTGCCGACGATTGTTGCAGAGTGTTTGCTTCCAGACGCCCCACGCCCTACAGGTGAAAGGGCATCTGTCCGATGGATCATAAAACGTGATCCATCTAAAAAGGCCATCTGGCGCACATAGTAGAGGTCCAGTTGCGGTATTGGCGTGCAAATTCCAGCCTTCGCCAGCGATGAACGGCAGTCAGCGTGGTTGCATTAACCAGGTGCATCATACAGCAGCCCAAAATGACCAAAGTTCGCCGAACGGTCGTTGAGGAGACGCTATTGGTAGCCCCGAGGTTCATCTGGGTCGTTTGTTGCTCACAGTTGCACATCTATTCGCCCGTACGCATCTCCGCTACCGTCGTTCACTCCTGTCACATATGGCCTGCAGTGCATCCCAGGTGTCCCGGCGCCGGTTTTGGACTGAGTCCTTTTGCCATGCACGGTATACTTCAACCTCGACTGCAAGCAAACAGTTTACAAACTTTACCATTTCAGAAATCCTTTTACCGTTGCTTCCCGAAAGCCAACGATCGTGAGGTTTTTGACGTAAGATATGTCGCTCCGTTTCTTCATTAGGACAACGACCTCACTCTCTACCGCGTCTCCTCGACAGGCTCTACATACCCTCAGCTGCTATTAGTGCTGGCACATGGCGTACGTGAGTGGTTATTGTACGGTGATGACGTACATAAGCGTTGGTGATATTAAAGTGACTGGACAGTGTAGGTCATTAATACGAACTGTAAATACCAGCGGCCCTCTAACACCCCCGCGTGGTACCCCGGAAATTACCTTCATATTTGTCGACTTCGTTCCGTTAAGAACGACACACTGAGTGCTGTTTCCTGCGCAGGGCACAACGTCTATACAAGACTGCAGGTTGGTGAACGTTAATTATAACTTATGCATTCCACTCAAGGTCATGGAAGCAAATGGACACCTCTTAGTGCAAATGAGATCAGTCGCACGTCCGTATTAGCACAGAGGATGTATGAAGGAGAGAACTCTTCGAGGGAATGTTGGTTGGTTGGTTGTTTTGTGGGAAGAGACCAAACAGCGAGGTCATCGGTCTCACCGGATTAGGGAAGGATGGGGAAGGAAGTCGGCCGTGGCCTTTCGAAGGAACCATCCCAGCATTTGCCTGGAGAGATTTAGGGAAATCACGGGAAACCTAAATCAGGATGTCCCGACGCGGGATTGAACCGTCGTCCTCCCGAATTCGAAGGAAGGGGTTTGCCATTAGCACGTATATATCTCCCTCTCACCTTCTCTCTCTTTTTAACTGCCCGCAATTATTTGTCTATCTGTTGCATAGAAAAAGTTTTCCATTGCAACAGTTATGTTTATACAGTGATGCAACATTACTTGAATAAGGGAAGATATGTCACATGGGACAATTTTTTCACCTCCTTGACTGTCTCTGCAACCTTGAAAGCAAATGCTAGAAGTACTGTGGGCAATGTAAGTCGATCTGGCAGGGTAACATTAGTCTCTACCAAAAAGGCAAAAGATGAAAAATGATACGACATTGTTTATCAGGGAAAGAGCAGCAAGGATATCTTGATTCCCACTACTATACATTGTTACGTAAAATTTGAGGATCGTTTGAAAAAGAAGACACAAGTAGTTACATTAACTGCTCTAAACATGGGGTGGACGTGCTCCACCAAATGACTCGCAAATATTCACAGCACCATTTTACCACTTGCTGGATTTCCTGGAATAAATGTCAGGGTATTGCACAACGCTCTAGACGAGAAAAACGCAGTGACTCCATACTGCAGCTGGGTGGGGAGCCTGCTGGGAAGCACTGGTACCTGCTTCACTACCGATCATGTTACTGAGAAACCAAAGAAATCGAACACATTGTCTTCTTAAGTCTGACTGTCCTGGAAGCAAATCATTTGTAAACTGTCATATATGCAAGAAAACTGTCTGTAAGAAATGCACATCAAAAAACTGCTGCTCATTGTGTAATTTTAGCCAGTAAAGGTATAAAGAAAATGTGTGTAAGTTTTCTTAATAATAATTGATAATTTGCGTAAAGTTACTTTATTTTTGTTGATAAAATGTCCAGAACTTTAAGGAATCGATTCAATAGTACCCACCGATACAGGGTAATAAAAGTTCCAAAGATACCTGGGTGGTAAGTGAAGCGGCTGCGATTCTAAGTATGACCAAATTTTAGCGGTTCTAGTGTTACTACGAGTGACGGGGAGAGTGGGTCGCTGATATGCGTCGCCAGCAACAGACGATCCTTTAGAAGGAACGGAGCTAGCTCGAAGGTACGGCGTGTGCAGCGACCGGCGAACATCTGGACCCATCAATCCTACTGGGCGCGCAACTGCCTGACATCTTCAAACAAATGAACGTTGCAGATGCGCACCACGCGTGCGACCGCAGCTAGCTGACGCCTTTTCGAGTTTCCAGTTCCCTTTGGTGCCGTACCGAGGTACGCAACAGCAGTGACAGAGCAAACTCCCTCACCTGTTCCGGAAAACGCAGGGCGTCCACGGATGAGTAACTGTGTGTACACAGTTCTGTGGAAGTGCACAGGGAAAATAGAAGTCGCACTGCACTGAAGAGTAAACACTGTGGGTGAAGTTCTCAGAGTCGGTTGTTTCCTGTGTATATTTCTGGTTGAAATGTCTGCTACATTGTTTTAAAATGTATAACTGTAATACTATCGTGAAGGAGTGAAAAATTCGCAGCAGAGTGGAATACCGCTCTCAAGGTTTCTCCCCGTATATGGTGTCCCAGGGCCGAATGGAACAAAACGATGCTGAGGGTCTGCCACTTGGGAAGAATTCAATTCCGTCATTTGTCATGCAAGCAAAAAAATAAAAAAAATAAAAAGCTCGAGAAAACCTTAACTGGATACTGATCCCTCAAACAAGCTATAATTTAGAGCTGTAACAGCTGCATCACATTTTTCTTTCCCTTTATTGGATTTCGATTCCCCCCCAGAAGGGGGTGGGCTGGCAGCAGCACAATACGCCGCTCTGCCGCCTATGGAAAAGTTAAAAAACAAACAAAAGCAAGCGATAAAACCGTTAAAAACTGAAACATGGAGAAAAAGATATGAAGAAAACATGAAAACAAAACGGTCGGCGATGCTGATTAAAACACATAGTAAATAGACAGGCACAATTAAAAAAACACAGCGACAGTGGCTGTTAGCAACACTGACAGGGGATGCACAACACTGAGCACTCACTGAAAGCAGCACTATACAGGCGACGCGACGGCAGATGTGGGGGGAGGGGGGGGGGGAGCATGGGCCGATAAGGGGGGAAAAGGGGGGGAGGAGAGGAAAGGAAAAAAGGGGGGAGCCGACAGAGGGAGGGGACATAGAAAAAGGAGGGTTGGGCGGACACGAGAAGGAGTGGGAGAGGTAGTAGAGGGGAGAGCAAAAAGGACTTGGGGAAGACAAGGGAAACAGAGAGAGTGTAGGTGGAGAAAAAACAGGATGGAAGGGGGGGAGAGGGAGCCCAGGAAAAGGACAGAGCGAGGGAGGGGGAACTGAGGGTCAGAACTGATAGGAGGAATAAATGGAGGGGGAGAGGGGAGGGGGAGACGAGACGACGGAAGCCACCTTGGGAAAGGAGATGGGTGTAGAGGTGGAGGGTAGGGGGGACACAACGGTGAAGGCACAGCAGTGGGCGGGGGTTGGCGAGGAGAGGCGCAACCAGGAAATGAGGGGGATCAAGGCGGTGGGAGATGCAGAGGACGTGGATATGTTCGAGGAAAAAGAGCAGATTGGGAAAAGGAATCAGGTGGTAGAGGATCTGTGTGGGGGACAGGAGGCGTATGCGGAAGGCGAGACAGAGTGCTTGGCTGCGTCTCACTCAAAGCTATGCAAATATAATTTTACAAGTTTGTGTTTGTCCTAGTATGCTTTCCAAACACGAACTCGACTGTACCTGCATCGTCACTCACGACACTTCATAATACGAGGGTTGCCCAGAAAGTAACTCACCGCATCTTTTCGCTCAGCTGAAAATGAATGCGAAATGTTGCGTATGTATTATTTGAAGTCTCCTGAATGAGCGCTACAAGTCTCCGTCACTTCCGACAGATACCGTACCTGCAGGACAGTTTCAAAATGGCGTCTATAGGTGATGCACGTTGCAAGCAACGTGCCGTCATTGAATTTCTCACTGCAGAGAACGAAACTGTGGGTAATATTCACAAACGCTATTGCAATGTCTATGGAGCATGTGGTGTCAACAGAAGTACAGTTAGTCGCTGGGCGCGGAGGGTCAAGTCATGAGAAAGCTGTTCGGCCGAGCTCCACGATTTGCAGCGGTCGGGCAGACCATCCACGGCTGTCACATCTGACCTAGCCCTATCGGACTTCCACTTGTTTGGGCTATTAAAGGATGCCGTTCGTGAAAGACATTCTGAGGACGATGAAAAGGTGATTTACACAGTGAAGCACTGGCTCCGTCACCAGGACAAGGATTGGTACCGCCAGGACACACACGCCCTTGTTTCGCACTGGAGGAAGGCCACAGAACGGGTTGGAGATTACGTGGAAAAATAGGGTATATAAAAGCGTCATGCTTTCGTGTGTGTAATTGTCATTATCTTCAATAAAGAATTGTTGAAGAATAAACTCCGGTGCATTAATTTCTGGCCAACCCTCGTAAATGGTAAGGGAAATCTCCGTTTACGTATGAACAATTACTTGGCAGTTCATACGTAAGTGCTTAGTGGATGGTGTAAGACACTTTCTGACTGTATCCATCGCTCCATTCTCGAAGAGCGCATGGTGACAAACATGTAATTTTTTTGGAACCAGTTCATATTTGTTTTACCGCAACAAACTTTACTCGCTCTTGAAGTGGGAGACGATAAAATGTGTTTGTACTCGGAGAAGGAACTTGTTGATTGAAATTTCGTACAAATATTTCCCCGCATTGATTAAATTATCGTCATTCCAACTTACTTACCGTGTTCACGACACGTACTCACTCTATCGCTCTCCTATGTCGTAGCACTACGAAACGATTAGCCGCTGCTCTAAAATTTTACGATGTCTTCCGTCAATCTTATCTAGTGGCGGCCCATACTGCACACTGAAGTTCTAGAAGAGCAGAGTTCAGCGTAAAGTAAGTACTTTTAGTCTACATGCCACACGTTCTAAGCTCACTGCCAATAAAATGCAGTCTTTCGTTTACGTTCCCTACAAAATTTTTTGTATGATCTTTCATTTCGTGTTTCTCTCAGCTTCCGTTACTGAACATTTAGTTCACCTGACAGCTTCTAAATTTATGTCATTTACCTTGTAACACAAATTCCACCTATTCTCATACCACTCATGTTGAAGACCTCACATTCTATTTTAACGTTCAAGCTCAGTGACAGTTGTCCGATTCTGTCAAATATCGTCTCGAAATTACTTTGTAATTCAAACGAGGGTATTATTTTGTGATATTTCTGACTGCGTGAGCCATTGTAAACACTCCGAAGCCTCAATTAGCATTTGAGAAAGTAAATCATAGTTCAGGTCTGACGTACGAGGTGGGAGTGCAATGCAGATGTTTCTTTGATGAACGCTGATGTGACAACCGTCAGAGGATATCTCCTAACATCGTGTCGGATCTCGTTTTGCCGGATTAGAGAAGCAACTAGACGTGGCATGGGCTCAACAATTCGATAGAAGTCCCCCGCAGAAATGGTGAGACATGCTGCCAGTTTAGTCGTCCATAATTGTGAAAGGGTTGCTGGTGCAGGATTTTGTGCACGAACTGACCTCTCGATTATATCTTATAAATTTTCGATGGAATTCATGTCGGGCAATCTGTGTAACAAAACCATTCACTGGAATTGTCCGAAATGTTCTTCAAACTAATCACGAACAACTGTGGCCCAGTGACATACCACACTGTCATCCATAAAAACTCCATCTTTATTTAGTAACAGAAAGTCCATCAATGGCTCCAAATGGTCTCCAAATAAAACAACATAACCTTGCCCAGTCAACAATCGGTTCAGTTGGACAAGAGGACCCAGTCCATTCCACGTAAACACAGCCCATACAAATATGAAGCCACCACTGGCTTGCACCGTGGCTTGTTGACGAGTTAGGTCCATGGCTTCGTGGGGTCTGCGCCACATCGAATTCTAAGGAAAGCTCTTATTACACTACTGGCCATTAAAATTGCCACACTAAGAAGAAATGCAGATGATAAACGGGTATTCATTGGACAAATATATTATACTAGAACTAACATGTGATTACATTTTCACGCAATTTGGGTGCATAGATCCTGAGAAATCAGTACCCAGAACAACCACCTCTGGCCGTAATAGCGGCCCTGATACGCCTGGGCATTGAGTCAAACAGAGCTTGGATGGCGTGTACAGATACAGCTGCCCATGTAGCTTCAACACGATACCACAGTTCATAGAGAGTAGTGACTGGCGTATTGTGACGAGCCAGTTGCTCGGCCACCATTGACCAGACGTTTTCAATTGGTGAGAGATCTGAAGAATGTGTTGGCCAAGGCAGCAGTCGAACATTTTATGTATCCAGAAAGGCCCGTACAGGACGTGCAACATGCGGTCATGCATTATCCTGCTGAAATGTAGGGTTTCACAGGGATCGAATGAAGGGTAGAACCACGGGTCGTAACACATCTGAAATGTAACGTCCACTGTTCAAAGTGCCGTCAATGCAAACAAGAGGTGAGTGAGACGGGTAACCAATGGCACCCCATACCATCACGCCGGGTGATACGGCAGTATGATGATGACGAACACACGCTGCCAATGGGCGTTCACCGCGATGTCGCCTAACACGGATGCGACCATCATGATACTGTAAACATAACCTGGATTCAGCCGGAAAAATGACGTTTTGCCATTCGTGCACCCAGGTTCGTCATTGAGTACACCATCGCAGGCTCTCCTGTCTTTGATGCAGCGTCAAGGGTAACCGCAGCCGTGGTCTCCGAGCTGATAGTCCATGCTGCTGGAAACGTCGTCGAACTGTTCGTGCAGATGGTTGTTGTCTTGCAAACGTCCCCATCTGCTGACTCAGGGATCGAGACGTGGCTGCACGATCCGTTACAGCCATGCGGATAAGATGCCTGTCATCTCGACCGCTAGTGATACGACGCCGTTGGGATCCAGCACGGCGTTTCGTATTACCCTCCTGAACCCACCGATTCCATATTCTGCTAACAGTCATTGGATCTCGACGAACGCGAGGAGCAATGTCGCGATACGATAAACCACAATCGCGATAGGCTGCGATCCGACCTTTATCAAAGTCGGAAACGTGATGGTACGCATTTCTCCTCCTCACACGAGGCATCACAACAACGTTTCACCAGGCAACGCCGGTCAACTGCTGTTTGTGTATGAGAAATCGGTCGGAAACTTCCCTCATGTCAGCACGTTGTAGGTGTCGCCACCGGCGCCAACCTTGCACGAACGCTCTGAAAAGCTAATCATTTGCATATCACAGCATCTTCTTCCTGTCGGTTAAATTTCGCGTCTGTAGCACGTCATCTTCGTGGTGTACCAATTTTAATGGCCAGAGGTGTATATTAAATCGGGATTCAGCTATCCTGGCCACTGTTTCCCATCGTCTAGGGTCCAACCGATATGATCACGAGGCCAGAAGAGACGCTTCAAGCGATGTAGACGTGTTAGCAAAGGCACTCGCGTTGGTCGTCTGCTACCATAGCCCATTGAAGCCAAATTTGGCCGCATTGTCCTAACGGATACATTCGCCGTATGTCCAATACTGGTATCTGCAGTTATCTAAAGCAGTGTTGCTGGTCTGTTAGCACTAACAACTCTACACAGAGGCCACTGCTCTTGGTCGTTAAGTGAAAGTCGTTGGCCACTGCGTTGTCTGCAGTGAGATGTGTCCCCGGAAATATGGTATTCGCGGCACACTCTTGACACCGTGGATCTCGTAGTGTTAAATTCCCTAACAGTTTTCCAGATGGAATGTCCCATGCCTCTAGCTCCAACTACAATTCCGCGTTCAAAATCTTAATTCCCGTCGTGCGGCCACGAGCACGTCGGAAGACATTTCACATGAATCACGTGAGTAGAAATGACAGCTCCGTCAATGCACTGCACTTTTATGCCTTGTGTGCGCGATACTACCGCCATCTGTGAATGTGCATATCGTTATGTCTCGATTTTTCTCATCTCAGTATTCAGGACGGTACCGCAAATTTTTGGAAATCAGCGAGTAATTCGTAACGTTTTATAGCTTCAAAGTTACAACAATGATTTTTTTTAATGGAATGATTCTTTTTAATGAAACTGAATATTTTATGTGCAGTTGGAAAATCATTCTAAGAGGGAGGATGCTAAGTTCACCGGACTTGGATACGATGTGACGTCATTATGACGTATACACGCTACATCGAAAACGATGGAAACCGTATATCGACTATTCGACCTTTGTGAACTTTCGAGAGGTTGTGACAGGGTAGCGCTGTGCTCTGCTCCATTCGTTTTAAATGTGTTTTGCGTTCCTTGCGTTTAAATCGTGTATTGTACTGTGTTTGTGTCCTGTGCGTTGTTTTTCGTTTGCTCCTCTCTAATTATGTGTTCAGCATTCGAGAGACTAATGAGAGGAAACCTTACCACCATGGAATGCTTTGACACTATCATACCACCATGAAATGCTTTGACACTGCATTCAATCATTTCATACGTCAATCAGTACTAGACACTAACCTTTGGTTAAGATTACATTGAGAAATCCACTTCTCCTCGTATTTCATCTCCGGTTGACGATTTTTCTTCAACAATGCCTCGTATTTTTCTTTTTAAGTTCGAAATTCAATCATTCTACACATCAGTCATTACTGGACACCAAGGTACCTGTCTCTGCGGTCCGAGTGTAAAATTACTTGGAATTATGGTTGATAAAAGACTATCTTGGGGTGGACATATAAATTACTTAGCTAATAAACTTGCACGAGTTCTCTTTCAGCTATATAAATTAAGAAAAAAAGTTAGCAAGAGTATGCTGCTACAATCTAATATTTACTGACAAGACCAATTACATGAAACCATACTAAAATGTTGATAATAAATAAATATTATTTTTGGCGTAAGCATTCAATACAACAATCACACTATCTAATCTGGTCGGGACATAAGAAGACTTCACTTTTTTACGTGATGTTTTCAAGGCCACGGTCAGGAATATTTCTATTAGTATCCAGCTCTTTTATTTTGGCGAAATACATATACGCTGCCACACTGAGCTGTTTTCGGAATCGCACGTGTCAAAACAAACCACTAGCTGACGACAGCTTAGAATCTCGAACGTTCGTAAAAGTCGATAGGTGTGTTAATCGACTAAAGCGTATAAACGTCATAATGACGTCACATCATACCCAGGTTGGGTGAACTTAGCATCCTCCTTCTAAGAGGGCTTTAATGGCCGGGCGGAGTGGCCGCGTGGTTTGAAGCGCCGTGTCACGGATTGCGCGACCTCTCCAGCCGGAGGTTCGAGTTCTTCTTCGGGCATGGGTGTGTGTGTGTTGTTCTTAGCATAAGTTAGTTTAAGTAGTGTGTAAGTCTAGGGACCGATGACGTCAGCAGTTTGGTCACTTAGGAATTCACACACATTTGAACATTTGGGATTTAATGACGTATCATATGCGGAACATGATCGGATGGATGGGAACATGATAACAGCATCACAAACCAGTGTCCCACCATCATGACAAGAGGTCGCAATAGCGTCTGCGCTACTGTACCAAACGCAAACAAATACGTACCTAAGTAAGGTTCGTGTTGAAATCTAACTGCTACCTTCATTACATAAATCCGTCTATCCGGCAAGCCCATGTAAAGAAGCGTGTGACTATTATTTATGTGCCAATGACAATTAACCTTCGCATGTGCGATGGAAAACGGACTCTTACATATCAGTAGGTGATGATTAATTATGACTCTGAAAAGATAAGTGAACTAGCAGATGCACAACTTATGAACTCTCAGTTAATTGAGATAGCCTTATAGGAAATCGTACGTGCCGTGCACATGTACGTGCAGTTTGTATAATGTGATAAAACTCAGAACATAATTTAAAAACAACAATATTGATATCTGTAAACAAAACGAAATTTTATAAGAGCTTTTGGCGTACGTGCCCAGTAAAACTGTGAGGGACGGTAAAAAACCACCGTGGTTCAACAACAAAGTTAGGAAACTACTGCGAAAGCAAAGAGAGCTTCACTGCAAATCTAAACGCAGCCAAAACCTCTTAGACAAACAGAAGCTAAACGATGTAAAAGTTACCGTAAGGAGAGCTATGCGTGAAGCATTCAGTGAATTAGAAAGTAAAATTCTGTGTACCGACTTGACAGAAAATCCTAGCAAGTTCTGGTCTTACGTTAAATCAGTAAGTGGATCGAAACAGCATATCCAGACACTCTGAGATGATAATGGCATTGAAACAGAGAATGACACGCGTAAAGCTGAAATACTAAACACCTTTTTCCAAAGCTGTTTCACAGAGGAAGACCGCACTGCACGAAAGAACGAAAGAATGGCTCACATCGAAATAAGTGTCCAAGGAATACAAAAGCAACTGAAATCACTCAACAGAGGAAAGTCCACTGGATCTGACGGGATACCAATTCGATTCTACACAGAGTACGCGAAAGAACTTTCCCCCCTTCTAACAGCCGTGTACCGCAAGTCTCTAGAGGAACGGAAGGTTCCAAATGATTGGAAAAGAGCACAGGTATTTCCAGTTTTCAAGAAGGGTCGTCGAGCAGATGCGCAAAACTATAGGCCTATATCTCTGACATCGATCTGTTGTAGAATTTTAGAACATGTTTTTTGCTCGCGTATCATGTCACTTCTGGAAACCCAGAATCTACTCTGTAGGAATCAACGTAGATTCCGGAAACAGTGATCGTGTGAGACCCAACTCACTTTATTTGTTCATGAGACCCAGAAAATATTAGATACAGACTCCCAGGTAGATGCCATTTTCCTTTACTTCCGGAAGGCGTTCGATACAGTTCCGCACTGTCGCCTGATAAACAAAGTAAGAGCCTACGGTATATCAGACTAGCTGTGTGGCTGGATTGAAGAGTTTTTAGCTAACAGAACACGTGACCATTGCTTTTCACAAAATATATAAATGACCTAGTAGATAGTGTCGGAAGTTCGATGCGGCTTTTCGCGGACGATGCTGTAGTAGACAGGGAAGTTGCAGCATTAGAAAATTGCAACGAAATGCAGGAAGATCTGCAGCGGACAGGCACTTGGTGCAGGGAATTGCAACTGACCTTTAACATAGACAAATGTAATGTATTGCGAATTCATATAAAGAAGAATCCTTCATTATATGATTATATGATAGCGGAACAAACACTGGTTGCAGTTACTTCTGTAGAATATCTGGGAGTAATTTGAAGTGGAATGATCACATAAAATTAATTGTTGGTAAGGCGGGTGCCAGGTTGAGATTCATTGGGAGAGTCCTTAGAAAATGTAGTCCGTCAACAAAGGAGGTGGCTTACAAAACACTCGTTCGACCTATACTTGAGTATTGCTCGTCAGTGTGGGATCCGTACCAGGTCAGGTTGACGGAGGAGATAGAGAAGATCCAAAGAAGAGCGGCGCGTTTCGTCACAGGATTATTTGGTAAGCGTGATAGCGTTACGGAGATGTTTAGCAAACTCAAGTGGCAGATTCTTCAAGAGAGGCGCAGTGTAGCTTGCTGTCCAGGTTTCGAGAGGGTGCGTTTCTGGATGAGGTATCTAATATATCGCTTCTCCCTACTTATACCTCCCGCGGAGGTCACGAACGTAAAATAAGAAAGATTCGAGCGAGCACGGAGGCTTTCCTGCAGTCGTTCTTCCCGCGAACCATACGTGACTGGAACAGGAAAGGGAGGTAATGACAGTGGCACGTATAGTGCCCTCTGCCACACACCGTTGGGCGGCATGCGGAGTATAAATGTAGATATCGATAGTGAATGCTAACCGCACTGCTGCCTTAACCATCAGCTTCCTGTACGATTACTTACTTAAAATTCCGAAAACCAGGACGTATATAATAATACTCGTAGCACTGGAGATAGTGCAATATATTTGTGAGTGGTGATTCAGTTAAATAGGGCATCTAACCATCCGATGATCTGTTGCAGACCCTGATCTTACATGAGCATGTGGCTAGAGGAAGAACAAAAACAGGTGTACAGCCTCTAGATTTGCTAATACCTTACACAGAAGTTCGATCTAAGTAGAAAGGAAATAGACATTTTCAGGATACATAAAATAATGCTACCTACATCTTCACCTACACGACTACCCTGCAGTTCACACTTCAGTGCCTAGCAGAGGGTCCTTCGAATCCCTTTCAGACGATTTCTGAATCATTCCACTCTCACATAGCGCGTGGGACAAGTAAACACTTAAAGCTTTCTTTACTAGCTCTGATTTCTCTTATTTTACTACAGTGATCATTTCTCTGTATGTAGGTCGGAGACAGTAAAATATTTTCGCATTCAGAAGAGAAAGCTGATGAGTGAAATTTCGTGACCGGACCTCACCGCAACGAGCCTTTATTTTCATTACTGTTACCCATCTCGCTTATCATATCCGTGACAAACGCTTACCTGTTTCGTGATAATAGGAAACTAGTTGTTGTTCTTTGAAGTTCTTCGACGTCCTCCAACAGCCCTATCTGATAAGCATCCCACAACGCACAGCATTATTCCAGCAAAGGATTAGTAAACCTGCTGTATCTTCTAACCATTCTGCCAATAAAACGGTGCCTTTGGTTCCCCTTCACCATAACATAATCTATGTCAACATTCCGGTTTAAGTAAGTAATTGTAATGCCTAGGTGTATAGTTGAATTGACAGCCTTTAGATTTGTGCGGTTTATCGTGTAACCAAACTTTAGCGGATTCCTGTTAATACACTTTTCATTATTTAGAGTCAATTTCCACTTTCTACACCATATAGATATCGTGTCTACGTCATTTTGCAATTAGTTTTGAATTACTAATGACTTGACTGGACGGTAAAGGACACAATAATCTGCAAACGATCTAAGAGGCCTAGCAGATAGTCTCGTAAGTCGTTTACATAGATTATGGGCGGGTGAGGAACAATAACACTTCCTTGGGGAACGCGAGATATCACTCCCGTTTTACTTAATGTTTTTTCGTCGATTACTACGAACTGTTACCTTTCTGGCAGTAAAATCATGAGTACAGTAGTACAACTGAAGCGATACTCCATAGGTACACAGTTTGACTAGAAATTTCTTGTGAGGAACGGTGTCAAAAGACTTCCGGAAATCCGGAAACATGGAATCAATATGAGATCCCCTGTCGACAACACTCATTACGTCGTGTCGATAAAGAGCTAGTTGAACTTCACAAGAACAATATTTTCTCAATCCGTGTGACTAAGTGTCAGTAACCTTTTCGTCGAGATTGTTCACAATGTTCGAACAAAGCTTATATCCCAAAATCCTACTGTAAAACGAAATCAGTTACATAGGTCTGTAATTCATCACATTACTTCAGTTTCCTTTCTACAGTGTTGGTGTGACCTACGCAACTTTCCATTCTTTTGGCACCGAGTTTTCGTCGAGCGAACTTATTTTGTGATTGCTAAGTATGAGGCCTTTATGTCAGCATATTCTGAAAGGAACATAACTGATATCCTCGAACTATCTGGACCAGAAGGCTTGGCTTTATGAAGTGAATTAACATGCCTTGCTACATCTCCTGGCACCTGTTCTTGATAGAAAATAATCTAATTGACTTGTTATCGAATGAGAGTGGTTTTTGGTATCTGTATGATCATGGATGCCAATAGAATGCACACTTATCCTAGCCTATGTAGGCACACAACTCAACCCAACCGTAAAGAACTAGGTTGCATTTCAATTAAAACGCCAAGTAAATATAAAAGATTTACTGCTTGTAAACGCAACCTCCTTCCTACATGAATGCAGTTGATTAATTATCAGTCCATTGCTTAAGTGAAACCAGGTAGCATTCCCACCAAACAGGTTTGCGTTAACTCTATGTGAACATCCTAGCAGATCACCTTGTAGCCGGCCACAACCAATACAGACACAATGGTAACTGCGCTAGCGCTACGCCGCAGTTCGAAACCAATTTCTGCAGCGAGAGTCTGATTGGCTACCGAAAACCAAAGAGCCTATGGTGAGACATCTCATACAAACGACGCCCTACGAGGCCAAAGAGCTAGGCAAGGCTGTGCAGCATCGATACCTGCATATCTACGTGCGTGCCTCTTTGGATAAGACAGCGGCATGATGACGTATCAACGTATCGTGTCGAGGCGAAAAGCAGACGCGTTTCAGTGACTCCACATGTGCATTTGAAAACTCATTATTATGTACTCAGCTGATGTAGCGATAAGATTTCCTTATGAATCTTTTCAGACATTTCACAATGTTATAACATTCAACAAAGAGGATATGGTATTCGTTTACAGTTAATTTCACAGAGCCGTTAGAGCAACGTTGTGGTCGTACGGTAAGAGATATCCTGAATGTGCCAAGCTCTCAAGATCGGTGTTTAAAAAAAATCAAGAAACTTGCTGTGTGAAGAATAAAACATACCAACGAAAAAGATCAACAACTGATGGAAAGAAACGCAACTAACTCACATGTCTCTATGAGCCTGTATACGACAGTGGGATCGTGGAAGAAGTTTTCCGTAAAGCTACATCTGTTTTGCTTCGTTCTTTTCACATTTTGCTTGTTCAACACCGTCACGTTAATGAATTTCAAAATGGGTTATAGTTCTCCGATGCCGTCTACGAGAACTGCAGAGTCTTAGCTTCTCCACAAAATTTTGTTTACGAATAAAGCATCGATTACGAACAGTGGGCAAATGAATTTTCGTAATATGCTTTAACGTTTCGTGGAAAAACCACACTGGCTGAGAGAAGTGGCCTGTCAAAGAGTGGTGCAGACAAGAATTGCATCACTGGTCACTATTTTATTGTTGGCTCTCTAAACAACCACAGGTATCTGCAAGTCCCAACACATATGCTGCCTCAGTTATTGGACGACAGCCCACTGGATATTAGAAACACATGTGATATTAACTGGACTGGTTCCCCACCGATACCATACAGCACCTCGTAATAGAACGTCTACAGATCATTCGATGAGTCGTTTGGAAAATATCAAATTGAGCTACAGGTTTTCCGGACAGAACGACTGTTGACTTTTATCTGTGGGTAACATTGAAATTAGAGGTCTAGAAGGAAATACCAGCTTCTCGCAAAGATATGAAGCACTGTACAGTACGCGCCTGTGTTACGTAACTCCGTACGAACAGGCCTCGGAAGGTCCTGCAGTACCAACCGACCGTCGTGTCATCCTCAACAGATAGGCGTCGCTGGAAGCGGAAAGGAGGGGCATATGGTCAGTACATCGCTCTCCCAGCCATTATCGGTTTTCGTAAACAGAGGCGCTAGTAGACCCCGACGGACACCCATGCAGGTGCTGACCAAGACCAACAGTGTTTAACTTCTGTGATCTGACCGGAACTGGTGTTACCACTGTGACAAACCCGTCAGCTGTGATACGATAAGTTGACATGAAACTGAAGGTGTAACATGGCCTTTCCAGAATCGCTTTATAGCATATATCAGTGTTCAGGGTCAGCACTTTGAGCACTTAATATAACTATCATAATGACAAACAAACGCGTTAAGTGTTCCCGTACACGTGTTACAACAGGGAAGCCGTTTCCGGGAACTCTTCTGTTGACGGCGTGGCTTTCTCGATCAAATTGGGGTGGTATCTCTTACAGGTGGATCATACGAGCTTCCTCTAACCAATGTGATTCATTCCGACAGGGTGTCTACCTAATGCATGACTAGAACTTCACATGTAAATAGGAAGACGCAAACACTCGATCGTTTTCGAGGAAATCGAGTTTGAAAATTTTAGGCGTGCTTATAAACTTTATATAATCGCTGATCGAGTAAACGCTTCGTTTCATAAGCGCGAGGTCTCTGGATTGAATCTTGCTACCAGTACTTCTCTTTTCATTTCCAAGGAAAGCTAACAACAGCTTTATTATGACTGTTTAAGTTATCAATATCTAATGAATCTTTTATTATTTTCGCAGTCTTTATCCCGAAAAATCGAATTTTTCTCCAACATTTTGGAAGTAATTTCCCATTGTCACTGTATTCCAGCATGTATGTTTCAACTTGTCATGAGCCCGTTTTCCTGTATACGTCCAGGTACGGCACTATTAACTGTATGAAGCCGTTTTCCCGGTATTCCTGTAGGTAGTTTTGACCCACCACAAACAGCTGAGTGTGCACAAACTACTTTCGGCTGGTGGAGGGTGAAAGGGAACAGCATCCACAAACCTGGGGAATACCTCGTTCATATCTTAGTCCACGGGGAAGTTACTTGACAATGCTTCAAGATATCTGAATTTACAAGTAAATTTAGTGATGCTCCTGGTACTTAGACAGCAAGAGAAAATGAACCCGACAGTGAAGCTGAATCGTTTTACAGTGAAGTTTCAAAGGGCGTTTCAACACGTCTTTAGTGTATAGCGAACATCTCTTTCTCCAAAACAATCTCATCGCTTCGAATAGTTCTGCAGTAATAATACAAGAACACATGAAAGTTGGAGAAGAAGAAATATTTCGTAACACTTTTGAAATGCTGGCGGGAGAATAATTCGTGCTACCAAACGAACAAATTTCCCACCAAGAAATGTAAGATGAAGGTCTGAAGAAACTGAAGAACTCACATCACCAGACAATTACGACCCCAAAGAGAAACAGGTGAAAATGGACCGCTATAATGTTCCGCTGGATTACGAGATTAGGATAGTTAATCTAGCAAGAGAGTATCCAGGAATTACGTGGGAATGAAAAAACGTAACAGCAGCGAGATTCAACCCAGAGAACTCTCACTTATGGAGCTAAACAGTTACTCCCTCAATTGTGGACTCTATGAATATCACCAACGATACAGTGCGCGTAAAATTTTCGAACTCGGTTTTCTCTAAAACGGTTGAGAACTGCATTTTCCTGTTTACATATATTGAGATCCTACATAATCGTCCCCTTCACACTTTGTCAAGATGAACTAATCGGTGAGGGAACGTTCGATAAAACGCACTGGGAACTCAATGATAGGAAATTGCGAATACAGTCGCATATTTGAGGAACTATATAAAAACCGTCCGCAACTCGTGGTCTTGCGGTAGCGTTCTCGCTTCCCGTACACGGAGTCCTGCGTTCGAGTCCCGGTGGGATCAGGGATTTTTTCCTGCCTCGAGATGACTGGGTGTTGTTGAGTCGTCTCCATCATCATCATTCATCCCCATTACGGTCGGAGGAAGGCAAGGGCAAAGCACCTCCGCTAGGACCTTGCCTAGTACAGTGGTGGGGGTTTCCCGCGTCGTCCTCTACGCTCTTCGGAGTATGGGACCTCATCATCATCTAAAGACATTCAGTTTGATTAGACACTGGTTCTGAAAAACCGCTTAAAATGCCCACTGCCACGTTGGATTACAATGTATGATAAAAAAATGAAATAGCGCACGTTGCTAAGCAACTATTCCTCGTAATGGATTGGTGAGCGACTCTTTTGCGATTCTGAATCGTCTCGTTCGGCCGTGGAACGTTTCATAACATTGGTCAACTAAAAGAAGTTGGGAGTCGTGAATAAATCGGCCGGTACATAACAAATTTCAAAACTGGGAGTAACAAGCCTTTTCGACAAGCTACGTGTTGCACGGAAGAACGAACGCAGAAAAGGGATGAAAAGAAATTGTTGGTAGGGAAAAAGACGGCGCCCTCCACAGATGGGTGTAGAGGAACATCGAGAAAAAGAGGAATAGCAGCGTTCGGCAATCAGCGAGTATATCCTGTAGAGCAGAGACTTTACTTTAACCTTAGCCGGCCGCAGCGATCGAGCTGTTCTAGGCGCTTCAGTCCGGAACCACGCGGCTGCAACGGTCGCAGGTTCGAATCCTGTCTCGGGCATGGATGTGCGTGATGTCCTTAGGTTAGTTAGGTTTAAGTAGTTCTAAGTCTAGGGAACTGATGACCTCATATGTTAACTCGCATTGTGCGTAGAGGCATTTGAACCAATTGATCCTTTAACTTATCACAAGGTGTGCAGGAAACCTAGTGCAGCCCTCTTCTGCTTCCTATCAAAGGGAGAGTGATGAAATAAAGTATAATTTACATCTCCGATCGCAGATTCGAACTGTCTATAAAATTACCAAAATTTCATCATTATTACTTCAAAAGTCAGTGGTAGTACTTGTTAAATGCACTCTACGACAAACAAAAGTGACGCACTACGAAGGAATTATCCAGATGTAACGTAAATCGGTAGATGTGATTTATATGAACAGGCAAACAAATTATTACAACTTCAGAAAAGCTGAATGATTTATTCAACAGAAAGAGCTTCACAAATTGAGCAAATAATTAACGCGTTGGTGCATCTCTGACACTTATGCAAACAGTTATTCGGCTTCGCATTGATTGGCAAAGTTGTTGGTTGTTCTCCTGAGGGATATCGTGGCAAATTCTGTGCAACTGGGACGTTAGATAGTAAAAAGAATGCTTCAAATGGCTCTGAGCACTATGAGACTCAAAGTCTGAGGTCATTAGTCCCCTAGAATACATTGAAAGCCTCTATGAGGGTGAAGATTTGTCTGATGTGATAGAAGAAGAAACAGGAGTCGATTTAGAAGAGATAGGAGATCCAGTATTAGAATCGGAATTTAAAAGAGCTTTGCAGGACTTACGGTCAAATAAGGCAGAAGGGATAGATAACATTCCATCAGAATTTCTAAAATCATTGGGGGAAGTGGCAACAAAACGACTATTCACGTTGGTGTGTAGAATATATGAGTCTGGCAACATACCATCTGACTTTCGGAAAAGCATCATCCACACAATTCCGAAGACGGCAAGAGCTGACAAGTGCGAGAACTATCGCACAATCAGCTTAACAGCTCATGCATCGAAGCTGCTTACAAGAATAATATACAGAAGAATGGAAAAGAAAATTGAGAATGCGCTAGGTGACGATCAGTTTGGCTTTAGGAAAAGTACAAGGACGAGAGAGGCAATTCTGACGTTACGGCTAATAATGGAAGCAAGGCTAAAGAAAAATCAGGACACTTTCATAGGATTTGTCGACCTGGAAAAAGCGTTCGACGATATAAAATGGTGCAAGCTGTTCGAGATTCTGAAAAAGTAGTGGTAAGCTATAGGGAGAGATGCGTCATATACAATATGTACAACAACCAAGAGGGAATAATAAGAGTGGACGATCAAGAACGAAGTGCTCGTATTAAAAAGGGTGTTAGACAAGGCTGTAGCCTTTCGCCCCTACTCTTCAATCTGTACATCGAGGAAGCAATGATGGAAATAAAAGAAAGGTTCAGGAGTGGAATTAAAATACAAGGTGAAAGGATATCAATGATGCGATTCGCTGATGACATTGCCATACTGAGTGAAAGTGAAGAAGAATTAAATGATCTGCTGAACGGAATGAACAGTCCAATGAGTAGACAGTATGGTTTGAGAGTAAATCGGAGAAAGACGAAGGTAATGAGAAGTAGTAGAAATGAGAACAGCGAGAAACCTAACATCAGGATTGATGGTCACGAAGTCAATGAAGTTAAGGAATTCTGCTACCGAGGCAGTAAAATAACCAATGACAGGCGGAGCAAGGAGGACATCAAAAGTAGACTCGCTATGGCAAAAAAGGCATTTCTGGCCAAGAGAAGTCTACTAATATCAAATACCGGCCTTAATTTGAGGAAGAAATTTCTGAGGATGTACGTCTGGAGTACAGCATTGTATGGCAGTGAAACATGGACTGTGGGAAAACCGGAACAGAAGAGAATCGAAGCATTTGAGATGGTGCTATAGACGAATGTTGAAAATTAGTTGGACTGATAAGGTAAGGAATGAGGAGGTTCTACGCAGAATCGGAGAGGAAAGGAATATGTGGAAAACACTGGTAAGGAGAAGGGACAGGATGATAGGACATCTGCTAAGACATGAGGGAATGACTTCCATGATACTAGAGGGAGCTGTAGATGGCAAAAACTGTAGAGGAAGACAGAGTTGGAATACGTCAAGCAAATAATTGAGGACGTAGGTTGCAAGTGCTACTCTGAGATGAAGAGGTTAGCACAGGAAAGGAATTCGTGGCGGGCCGCATCAAACCAGTCAGTAGACTGATGACCAAAAAAAAAAAAAAAGTCCCCTAGAACTTAGAACTAGTTAAACCTAAGTAACCTAAAGACATCACTCACATCCATGCCCGAGGCAGGATTCGAAGCTGCGACCGTAGCGGTCTCGCGGTTCAAGACTGCAGCGCCTAGAACCGCACGGCCACTTCGGCGGGCTTAGATAGTCAAAACCCCGTGCTGGTTTGAGGACCCTGCCCATAATGCCCCAAACGTTCCCAGTTGAGGAGACACCCGGCGACTTTACTGGCCAAGATAGGGTCTGACAAGCACTAAGACAAGCAGTAGAAACTATCGCCTTGTGCGGGAGGGCATTGTCTCTGTGAAATGTAAGCCCAGGATGGCTTGCCTTGAAGGGTAACAAACTGTGGCATAGACTATAGTCCATGTACCGCTGAGCTGTAAGGGAGCCGTGGACAGCATCCAAAGCGGTCCTGCTATGAAATGAAGTGGCACCCCACACCATCACTGTTGCTCGTCGGGCCATATCGCGGGCGACAGGCAGGTCGCTGTCCGGGTCAACTCCAGACGTGTCTTCACTCGTCATCGGGGCAGAGTTCGCAGTGGGAGTCATCACTGAAGACAGCTGTACTCCATTCAATGACATTTCAAGCCGAATGTGCCTGACACCACTGAAAACCGACTTGTTGGTGTACAGAGGTCAATGGCAGTCGGTCAAGTGACGCCGTGAGCTCAGTCTCCTTTCTGCGAGCGACCTATTAATCGCCTTTGTAGTCACTCAAGCCAAAGTTGCACATCGGAACGGTTACGATGATGAATCCAGGCTCAGAGTGCCCAGTTCTCACGGTCTGTCGTTGCTCTAGGTCGGTCACATTAGCTCTGTTGTGGCCATCGTTCACCCATCTCTGCCAACATCGCCGTACAGTGCCGAAAAGTGCCATCGCTCCTATTCAAATGTCGATCGATTCACATTTTACTCCAACCGGCTACTTTGAGCCTCTCTCAGATGCCGACTTTCGCGTATATTATTCACGTGCCTGTCTCCGGGACACAGTTACCATCCAGCCTAGTACAGGAAATGAAATACATGAAGACTTTAAGCCCTGATATCGACATCTCCCCTGTTTACCATTTTTGACAGCTGCGTGGTGAAACTGCGCTACAGCATCACACATTCATCCACTGGCCACTAAAGTTTACAGTTTTGCGCTGTCCTTCGATACACGAATGGCTATCAATTTGTGACCAATTTGCATAACTCCTTGGACTGTCAATTGTATCAAACAAATTTTCTCCCGACATTACAGACCACCATAGGCTTGCCCATTCAGAGGACTGTCGTCTCAGGAGGGTGTAGTTTTGGTAACCACAGATGAATTATTTCTTTTGCAAGATGGTGAAAATCTAAGGCCGGCCGAACCGTTGCTTTGAAATTCTTGCCGCAGCTATTTCACAGCAGACGGACAGTAGACCGTCACCACTTTCACACAGATTCCACCACTCCAGTACCTCCAACCTCTGAACTATGAAGCATGGCTTCATTGGCTGAAACAAGTCGCAATTGCCATCCTGCTTTGGATGGACACGCTGTAATGTTTCTTCTGCCGAACGCAGACTATAGTGCTGTGTCCGCGTCGACAAAGGTGTCGAGAGAGGTCCTCGTCCTCTTAGTCGGTCGCAGTTCTTGGCTGGAGCGCGTTGTTATCCTCACTATCGTGATTATTATTGCCATTTTCCTGTGTGTCATACTTCTTGTACTCCGTAGCAGCCATTGACCGCGCAGCTCGTGTTAGTGCAGCTTTGATAATTAATACAGCCGTGAGTATTTGGATCGTCATTTCATAGTGTTGCAACCGTTACTACCCCGCTCGGAAGGCGTATTAAAGGCAAGAATAGTTTTGGTATAGGTGCTGCCCTCGTCTCGGCTTCAGTCATCTTGGTTCCCTTGGATATTCGACGTAACGCTCAGTCTCTCCAACAGAGACTGGATGAGTTATTCAAACGCTCGTTTATGTTTCAGTTACTTGTTTTATTTACCTTGACCTGCAGTAAGCTATTTTCATTCCATGTTTGATTTAATTATGGGTGGAGTAAACGTTTTGTATGGTGACGGGCTACCTTGCATTTCGTTGTGTTTTTGGAACAATGTATTTAAATCTTTACCTGGGCTGTTTTCTGGTCTTCGGAATTCCACTGTTGTCTCCTATAAACATTCGTTTAAGCTATAAGAAGCCCTTGTCGGACGAAACGGAGTCCTCTGCCGGCCACCGTCAAGACAACAGAAAATTAGCAGATGAGACCAAGTGCACCAGCTAACTGGGAATTATGGGGCTCATCGCCATATTCAGTTAACAAACACAACAGCATCTACAATACACACTAATATATTACGTTTATTAATGAAGTCCTTTCCATAGGATCAATGAGGGGCTGTGGTATCACGGCAAAAAAAAAAGGAATAAAAGTGAGATAGTGTTAATACTTTCATCCTTCTTTACCTCCTCTGCATTACTGCAGATGACGTGTCACTGAGCACATTTGTACTGTGCACACGTGAGGTGCCTAGTTGTTTCCACTGCCCTGTGTGGAATACATAATTTCTTGCACATATCACTAACCTGCTGTCTTCATGATGATGATGTCCCCAGCCCAGAAAACTGCACGCAGGTCGTGGATTCTTTTTCTTGAGGCTGAAATTAACTTCGCAAGGAACTGCTGCTATGAATAAACTATAATTCATTTGGGTTGCCACTCGCGTTTTTATTGATATAGACACGAGATACTATTCTTGATCACAACGTATTGAACATATCTTTCCACAGTCATTATATCTGGCTAAAATAACGTGAAATACATTCTGCGACAGACAACATGTCTGTCTACTGTAACTGTCAGAACTGGAGAATAAAATTACATGAATCAAATACTACTATTACAGACGACATGTCTGTACCTAGCAACGGTCGGAACTGCAGTAAATAAAATTGCATGAAACAAATACTGCTATAACCGACAACATGTCTGTCTACTGGAACGGCCAGAACTGCAGAGCCGGACTGCCCGAGACACTTCGCGCGCCAAGCCAGCAAGGAGTGACCCGAACGCCACCGAAGTGCATCGGCAGTAATATCGTCAGTTTTTTGTTTAGTAATAGTTTGATTTTAATAATTTTGAAATGACTGATTGATAGCTGGCTGTTGAGAGATGTTTATTCAAAAAAATGAAGTAATTTGGATGACAGGTTTAATTAATAATAGCAACTAAAGTTTAACGTTTTGGCGCCCTACCGCCGAACACAGCAGCCAATCACAGAGCAGCAGCATCATGCAGGCGGTCTTTCTCACGGGAATGGTACCGAATCTAACATCTGTCACCGGTACCTCATCCCACATTGCGTCATCTCTATGCTTCTTGCATCTCCACTGCCCTGGGAATAGCTTCTTGGGGCCTAATATGATGGCTGAATAAGCCATAAATATTACAGTTTGCACTAAACAATACGATTGCTTATTGTATTATTCTTTAAACAGTCTACTTTCACGTGTTATACACACAGTGTTCGTCAATTCCCGTTGCAAGCTTCTGAGACTTGTAGAGGAGAGGCTTAGATAACATTTTTAACAGGAATCCTTGTCCGGAAACGTACCGTTTCCTTTCTAACACGTTTTGAGTTCAGATGTTTAATTCATCCACTTCTGCTACAGGAACTGAATTACGTGTGACAGAATACAATCATTAAGTAACAGTTACCGCTACGGCCGCAGGTTCGAATCCTGCCTCGGGCATGGATGTTTGTGATGTCCTTAGGTTAGTTAGGTTTAACTAGTTCTAAGTTCTAGGGGACTAATGACCTCAGCAGTTGAGTCCCATAGTGCTCAGAGCCATTAAGTAACAGTTCGAAGGGAACATAACGAAACATCCATTTATCACTTAAGCTTATGTGTTTGTATTAACATTTAAACATTACGTGTTTACATTATTCCAAAATAAAGAAGAACGCGGTTCATTGTACGTACAGAACGCTAGTGATGCATTTCAACAGCGGTTAGATGTGGCGACCACCAACGGCGTTACAGACATTGTACATACAGAGTATGTTCTGGTACACAATCGCCATCCCGCCTGGTGTCTCTTCAGTTTCTAGTGTAGCGGCCGGATCTCGGGCCAGCAGATGTTCCTCTTTCTCATACGATCCCACAAGAAGTAATAAACACGTGTGCACCTATTCATCCGAAGCAAACCGACGGCTTTGTTAGTCTCTCTTCAGCACTCCTAAAATTACCAAATTTGTTTAATTGTGGCCGCTAATTTCCTCCGGACGAATAGATACATGCCTGCGTATAATCATAGTTCCGTAGGCAACCGAAAACGTTTTTTCATGGAAGCATTTACCATCTTGTCTCACGGTCGGATTAGTGTATTAAAACCTTATGGCGAGCTTCGAAATAATTGGCAACTTATTCACATTTTTCCATCTGTCTCGTTTTCATTTGATTGCTCCTTATACATTCTCCGTGGAACGGGAAGTGGTCCGTTGCCACGTACAGGCGGGGAGGAGGGGGGGGGGGGGTTCTTCTATATTGGAAGCCACATAATTATTCTATGAATGTCTTAAGTAGAAGGATAAACCAACTCAAACCAAGTTTGAGTGGACACTGCCAGATCCCCTCGCTTCTAAAGTGATACTGTTATTACTCAGCTTAGCCGCGAGTCCGTAGGGCGTAGAGGGTGGTATATGTGACGTACAGTATAAGTGGTCAGCATTTCCACCCGTAATTTGCGAGTGTAAGTCGGACCTTCCTTGATCCGCCTTGGTGGGTCGTGTCGTCGGATTTCTTCCTACCTATGCGCCGCGCAGCTCTCGTAAATGTCGTCCCGTGCAGATTCTTCATTGGCGCAATGGATGTCTCTGTCGGTGGAAGCTAATTATCTGAAATTGATGCCGATTAACTTTGGGGTATCTCTTTACTCGAGCCGGCCGCGGTGGTCTCGCGGTTCTAGGCGCGCAGTCCGGAACCCCGCGACTGCTACGGTCGCAGGTTCGAATCCTGCCTCGGGCATGGATGTGTGTGATGTCCTTAGGTTAGTTAGGTTTAAGTAGTTCTAAGTTCTAGGGGACTGATGACCACAGCTGTTAAGTCCCATAGTGCTCAGAGCCATTTGAACCATTTTCTTAACTCGAAAGTAACATTCAGAATGCCTTAAAATGACTTTTAATCCTATTAGATCAATAATGAAACACTCAGTCACAAACTACTCGTAACCGAGAGCATGGCTACCATCGAACAAGACGGGAAGAGCTCTTAACGCCGACTGCCGACTTTGGCGCGCAGTCCGTATCACTTACTAGTTTCGTCACAGTTCGTGGATTTCCGATCAAGTTCGTACTTACTAAGACATGCATTTGTTAATGAACGGGTGTGAATTTTAACGAGGCAAAATGATGATAAATAGCTTTAAACATCCAGAGGCTCCTCCTAGTATTCATGTTGTCATAAATTACTTTAATTATTAAATATAAATAAACAAAATCAGTTACTTTGGCGCGAAGATGGAGGTACTTCCCGTCATGTATATTTCCGAGGCTGACGCTTGCTGCTACGGTCCAGCGCCGAGCCCCACCCCACTACGCGCGACATATAGTCGCTTCGTCACCTAGCCAGCAAGCGTGGGAAATGCTCTACGATTCATGGCCGGCTACGGATTACAGCACTTCCTAACTATCGTGAATGCATCAATGAGAGACAATAATTTATTAAAACTAGTAAAAATGTCTTCGTCACGTAAGAAGCCCCTTACAACATGTCCGACACAATAGGCGCCATTTATTTTATTTCATACGAATATACTTCAGCTTAACTGTGTTTTAATAATCTAAAACCTAGTCTGTTGAAAAAGCCTCATAATGCTTTTGATTTACGTGGAAAGTGGTAAGGAAACCATGAACTTATTGTATTCGGTGAGTACCCATGATACGCAATGGCTTATGCCTGGTGTCTAACATGATACTCATTTTTAGGAGCGGGTAATCCGTCATGTACCGTGTCCGGATGGTCATGGCGGTTAAGGTAGCCGCTCATGAGAAGCTGTAAAACCGGGTTCGAGTCCTGGGCCAACACAAATTTTCAGCTTTCGCTATTCCATAACTACAGTGCCCGATGCGGCTAGAAAACACAATTCTCACCCATCCGTTTCATTCGCCACTCTTTATTCCAAATAAACCTACTTCATTTTAACTGTGCAATAATGATCGAAAACCCAGCCTGTTGCAAGAGCTTCGTAATGTTTTTGGTGTACGTGGAAAATGGGAAGGAAGCCAACTTATTACACTATTACACTACTGGCCATTAAAATTGCTACACCACGAAGATGACGCCAAATTTAACCGACAGGAAGAAGATGCTGTGATATGCAAATGATTAGCTTTTCAGAGCATTAACACAAGGTTGGCGCCGGTGGCGACACCTACAACGTGCTGACATGAGGAAAGTTTCCAACCGATTGCTCATACACACACAGCAGTTGACCGGCGTTGCCTGGTGAAACGTCGTTGTAATGCCTCGTGTAAGGAGGAGAAATGCCTACCATCACGTTTCCGGCTTTGATAAAGGTCGGAGTGTAGCCTATCGCCATTGCGGTTTATCATATCGCGACATTGCTACCCGGGTTGGTCGAGATGCAATGACTGTTAGCAAAATGTGGAATCGGTGGGTTCAGGAGGGTAATACGGAACGCCGTGCTGGATCCCAACGGCCTCGTATCACTCAATAGCAGTCGAGATGACAGGCATCTTATCCGCATGGCTGTAACGGATACTGCAGCCACGTCTCGATCCCTGAGTCAACAGATGGGGACGTTTGCAAGACAACAACCATCGGCACGAACAGTTCGACGACGTTTGCAGCAGCACGAACTATCAGCTCGGAGACCAGGGCCGCGGTTACCCTTGACGCTGCATCAAAGACAGGAGCGCCTGCGGTGGTGTACTCAACGACGAACCTGGGTGCACGAATGGCAAAACGTCATTTTTTCGGATGAATCCAGGTTCTGTTTACAGCATCATGATGGTCGCATCCGTGTTTGGCGACATCCCGGTGAACGCACATTGGAAGCATGTATCTGTCATCACCACACTAGCGTATCACCCGGCGTGATGGTATGGGGTGCCATTGGTTACACGTCTCGGTCACCCCTTGTTCGCACTGACGGCACTTTGAACAGTGGACGTTACATTTCAGATGTGTTACGACCCGTGGCTCTACCCTTCCTTCGATCCCTGCGGAACCCTACATTTCAGCAGGATAATGCACGACCGCATGTCAGTTCTAGTGTAATATATTTGTCCAATGAATACCCCTATTATCATCTGCATTTCTTGGAGTAGCAATTTTAATGATCAGTAGTGTAAATTCGTTGGCTACCCGTGATACCCAGATACTCATGTCGGCGTCTAACGTGATACTAATTCTTAGGAGCAGATAGTGGGTAAGAATACGAAATGATTTTACGACTTGCACCTGTCTGGTGCAGAAAGAAAGGGTTACACAATTACAATAGGATAAAAAGTAAACAAAACTGCCACCGGTCTTAAGGCCAGCTTAAAACAAGACAAGAAATCAGCTATAAGGAAGGAAGACACGGGGAAGCACAGTGTGTTGCCTCATCTTGTGTGCAATAACGTGCAAGAGAAGTACAGAGGTAGGGGAAAATATTAGCATAGTGAATCAGTCGAGTTTCCTGTGTGGAGTTGCGCCTATGCGACAACTAGAGAAACCGCTGTCCACGGTGAGGCAGGCTTCCAGTAACATCCTGTCCAGAGTACGTGGTGTTGACTCCATATGCTGTCGCCACTGTGACTGAACTCGCGTAGCGCGCTGATCAGCGTGACTCGCAAAACTCGCGCCTTTCTCAGTGAAAACTGCGCTGTCACCGGTAGCGTCCCCTCTTACGCAACCGACGTGCTGAGCCTTCCGCAAGTCTGTGAATGACACTGACCAATACCGCCACTGCTGCTGCTGCTTACTCAGTGCATCTGACAGTACACTAAGTGCTACCTAAAGCATCAATCTTCTTCTTTATCATCAATCTTTCGATCGGTTGGCAAGATTAATTACAAGCTAATCTGTCCATTTCTGCTTAGAAACACCTGCACACATTGAGGTGACAGAAGTCATGGGATACCTTCTAATATCGTGTCGGACCTCCTTTTGCAGCAACTCTACGTGTCAGGGACTCAACAAGTCGTTGGATGTCCCTTGCAGAAACACTGAGTCATGCAGACTCTGTAGCCAACCGTAACTACGAAAGTGTTGTCAGCGCAAGATTTTGTGCACGAACTGGCCTCTCGATTGTGACCTATAAATGTTCGATGCGATTCATGTTGGCCAAATCATGCGATCCATTGTTACAGTATGCTCTTCAAACCAATCACAGGGTGTGACCCCGGTGCATATTCCACTGCCGTTTGGAAAAGCATGAATGGCTGCAGATAGCCTCAAAGTATCACTTCCATGATCGGTTCAGTTGGACCACCCAACACCATTTCGGAGCAACTACAAGCCTGAACAGTACCTTACTGACAACATTGGTCCGTGGCTTTGTGCGGTTTCCGCCACACTCGAAACGTACCATCACCTCTTATCAACTGAAGTCGGGACTCACCCGACCAGGACACGGTTTTCCAGACATCTAGGGTCCAACCGATATGGTCATGAGCCCAGGAGAGGTGCTGCAGGGGATATCGTGCAGTCGTCTGCAACCTTTCGCTGCACTGTCCTAACAGACACATTCGTCGTACGTCCCACATTGATTTCTTCTGTTATCTAACGCAGTGCTGCTTGTCTGTTAGCACTGACAACTCTACGCAGACGCCACTGCTCTCGGTTGCTAAGTGTGGGCTGTCGGCCACTGCGTTGTCTGTAGCGAGAGGCAATGCCTGAAATTTGGTGTTCTCGGCGCACACTTGACACACTTGACCCTGTGGATCTTGGAATATTGAATTCCCTAGCATCTACATCTACATGGATACTCTGCAAATCACATTTAACTGCCTGGCAGAGGGTTCATCGGACCATCCTCACAATTCTCTATTATTCCAATCTCGTATAGCGCGCAGAAAGAATGAACATCTGTATCTTTCTGTACGAGCTCTGATTTCCCTTATTTTATCGTGGTGATCGTTCCGCCCTATGTAGGTCGGTATCAACAATATATTTTCGCATTCGGAGGAGAAAGTTGGTGATTCGAATTTCGTGTGAGGATTCCGCCGCAACGAAAAACGCCTTTCTTTCAATGATTTCCAGCCCAAATCCTGTATCATTTCTGTGCCACTCTCTCCCATATTCCTCGATAATACAAAACGTGCTGCACTTCTTTGAACTTTTTCGATGTACTCTGTCAGTCCTATCTGGTAAGGATCCCACACCCCGCAGCAGTATTCTAAAAGAGGACGGACAAGCGTAGTGTAGGCAGTCTCCTTAGTAGGCCTGTTACATTTTCTAAGTGTCCTGCCAATAAAACGCAGTATTTGGTTAGCCTTCCCTACAACATTTTCTATGTGTTCCTTCCAATTTAAGTTGTTCGTTAATTGTAATACTTAGGTATTTAGTTGAATTTACGGCTTTTAGATTGGACTAGAGTCAACTGCCACTTTTCGCACCATTCAGATATCTTTTCTGAATCGTTTTTCAATTTGTTTTGATCTTCTGATGACTTTATTAGTCGATAAACGACAGCGTCATCTGCAAACAACCGAAGACCGCTGCTCAGATTGTCTGCCAAATCGTTTATATCGATAAGGAACAGCAAACGGCCTATAACACTACCTTGGGGAACTCCAGAAATCACTTCTGTTTTACTCGATGGCTTTCTGTCAATTACTACGAACTGTGACCTCTCTGACAGGAAATCACAAATTCAGTCACATAACTGAGACGATATTCCATAAGCAAACAATTTCACTATAAGCCGTTTGTGCGGTACACTGTCAAAAGCCTTCTGGAAATCCAGAAGTACGGAATCGATCTGAAATCCCTCGTCAATTGCACTCAACACTGCATGCGAATAAAGAGCTAGTTGTGTTTCACTGGAACAATGTTTTCTAAACCCATGTTGACTGTGTGTCAATAGACCGTTTCCTTCGAGGTAATTTATAACGATATGGGCCTGTAATTTAGTCGATTACTCCTACTACCTTTCTTGAATATTGGTGTGACCTGTGCAACTTTCCAGTCTTTGGGTACGGGGGGGTTGGGTTGTTTTGGGGAAGGAGACCAGACAGCGAGGTCATCGGTCTCATTGGATTAGGGAAGGACATGGAGGGAAGTCGGCCGTGCCCTTTGAAAGGAATCATCCCGGCTTTTACCTGGAGCGATTTAGGGAAATCACGGAAAACCTGAATCAGGATGGCCGGACGCGGGATTGAACCGTCGTCCTCCCGAATGCGAGACCAGTGTCTAACCACTGCTCCACCTCGCTCGGCTTTGGGTACGGATCTTTCTTCGAGCGAACGGTTGTATATGATTGTTAAGTATGGAGCTAATGCATCAGCATACTCCGAAAGGAACCGAACTGGTATACAGTCTGGACCAGAAGACTTGCTTTTATTAAGTGATTTGAGTTGCTTCACTACTCCGAGGATATTTATTTCTACGTTACTCATGTTGACAACTGTTCTCGATTCGAATTCTGGAGTATTTACTTTGCCTTCTTTTGTGAAGGCATTTCGGAAGGCTGTGTTTAGTAACTCTGCTTTGGCAGCACTGTCTTCGATAGTATCTACACTGTTATCGCGCAGAGAAGGCATTGATTGTTGCTTGCCGTTAATTTACTTCACATACGACCACAATCTCATTGGATTTTCTGCCAGGTTTCGAGACAATGTTTCGCTGTGGAAACTGTTATAGGCGTCTCGCATTGAACTCCGCTCTAAGTTTCGAGCTTCTGTAAAGGATCGCCAGTCTTGGGGATTTTGCGTCTGTTTAAATTTGGCATGTTTGTTTCGTTGTTTCTGCAACAATGTCCTAACCCGTTTTGTGTACCAAGGACGATCAGCTCCGTCGTTTGTTAGTTTATTTGGTATAAACTTCTCAATTGCTGCCGATAGTATTTCTTTGAATTCAAGCCACATCTGGCCAAACACCTATATTATTAATATGGAATGAGTGGAGATTGTCTCTCAGGAAGGCGTCAAGTGAATTTTTATCTGCGTTTTGAATAGGTATATTTTTCGCTTATTTTTCGAGGATTTGGGGATTACAATATTCAGTCTCGCTACGACAACCCTGTGTTCAGTGATCCCTACATCGGTTTTGATGGTGGTTACTAACTCAGGATTCCCAAATGAAACGTCACATGGTTCTAGCTCCAGTTACTATTCCGCGATCAGAGTCTTAATTATCGTCGTGTGGCCTTAATCACTTCGGAATCCTTTTCACACGAATCACCTGAGTGCAAATGACAGTTCCGTCAATGCATTGTCCTTTTATCCTTTGTGTACGCGAAACCACCACCATCTGTGTATTTGCATATCGCTGTCCCATGATCTTAGTCACCTCAGTGTATGTATAACTTGTTTTAAAAAAGGCAGTTGCGGCCTTCCACGGGTTGTCTTCCAATGTGAACGATTCTTCTTCCGAATTTACGAGGTAATGGTTGTGTTGCATTGTGTGACGAAACCACTCTTGCCCTCTTCCTCCTACCGTTCTCCTGGGTGTTCATCCTTCGCTAATTCTTTGCAGGACTTCTTTGTTGGTGGTTTCACCTGCCATCATTATCCTTGAGTTGGCTTATCCTTTTACTTAAGAAATTCATAGAATAATTATGTGGTTTCCTAGATAGAAGAACCCTCCCGCCTCTCCACTTGCCGGCCGGAGTGGCCGAGCGGTTCTAGGCGCTACAGTCTGGCACCGCGCGACCGCTACGGTCGCAGGTTCGAATCCTGCCTCGGGCATGGATGTGTGTGATGTCCTTAGGTAAGTTAGGTTTAAGTAGTTCTAAGTTCTAGGGGACTGATGACATCAGAAGTTAAGTCGCGTAGTGCTCAGAGCCATTTGTACCATTTTGAACCTCTCCACTTCTCGTTCCTCGGAGAATGCTGTTTGGCGGAATGTATAAAGAGCAATCAAATGAAAACGAGACAGATGGAAAAATCTGAATAAGTTTCCCATTATTTCAAAGATCTCCATAAGGTGTTAATACATTAATCCCACCGTGAGACAAGACAGTAAATGCCTTCATGAAAAAATGTTTGCGGTTTCCTACGGAACTATAGTTATACCCAGGCATGTATTTTTTCGACTCCAGCACCATAAGTGAAGTGCTTCAAGGGTTTTCATTTCAGTCTTTCTCACTGCCCATGTTTCACACCCATACAGTGCCTTGCTCAAAATGTGTCTCTTAACTACCCTTTTCATCACGTCATATTTATGTTATTTAAACAAAGTACTTTTTTATTCCGATTTCAACAACTATGTTGCTACACCTCAAATATTACGTAGAGTACCGGCTATTATAAATGTAGTGTAAACAACACTCACGGAATATGCCTTAGGGACGTTCCTACTACTGCCTGCAAGATAGTACGAGAAATGATCTAAGCCGTGGGACATGTGATCGCCATGTCACCAACCCCTCCAGCCGTTATTGCCAGTGGATTAACCGGCATGATGACTCTGCTGCTGCTTTATTCAAGCTGCTCCTCATTTGATCTCAGGAAGCTGAGGAGGCCCAGTTCCAGACCTCCCAACTTCAGAGAAAATCTGAGGAAATACCATAAATTTGACTATGGAAGCGATCACCACCTATCTTATTTAATTCAATCGATGTGCCCGTTACGTTTTATAGGTCTATTATTTCACACTTACAGGGTGGTCAGAACAGTCTGAAAAGCTTGTAAGGCGGTTGCAGGGTAGGCTATGCTGGAAAATAATCGTTCAGAGAGAAATTCGATTCGGTGTGACATTTCCGAGTTAATTAACATTGGAGTTAGCTTATCAAGCCGTTGCGCGCATAAATTCAAGCGGTCCGTCAGATACAGTTAGTGTCAACTGATATAATAGCGTAGAAGACAGACTACGCGACTACTCCGTCTTTTGTTCTGATTTGACCCTTACTACCGACCCACGTCTAACTTTCTTATCGCTCTCTTGTTCAGCTGTTGAATTTGCGTTCCCAGTGGCCTGACTGGCTAACTTCAATGCTAATTAACTAGAAAATGGCGCAACGTATGGAATTTTTTTGTTAACAATTATTGCGCAGCACAACCTACCCTGCAACACTCTTCAAGCTTTACAGACTGTTTCTGACCACCCTGCATGTATGTTAGACGCTATGAGTCCCTACACAGACGTCAAATAAGAAAATATAAATCTTTAGAGGTAACTACATGTGGAAGAAGGGATTTTCTCATTATTTGAATTCTGCAAAACTGGTATAAATAAGAAATCGAAAAAAGCCTGGTAGGCAGCTTGTTATCTGTTAATCCTTCATCGCACAGTCCTACGTTTCCCCTTTGTAATTTTTTTTCCAAACTTACGTGTTATTTCTCTTAACTTTTTCATCGCTGTCATGAAGTATGGACTAGTTTTCACTGGCTCATTTTTGAAAGTACTATTATTTATCTTCAGAATATATCGTAACCACAGTTAATCGAGGGACACACGTTCTGTAAATTCATTTAGCTGCGAATAAGCATGTGTCTTAAACAACCAATCATAATGTCTTGATGGTTTCGGAATATCTCATATTCCAAGCTACCTTTGTATACAAAGACTAGAGCCATTGCAAATTTTTTGTGATGAACCAGGTCGAAAACAGCCGCACTGAAAATAATAATCAGTGCAATGCACAGTACCACTCACAAATAACTGGAACTGATCTTGAGAAACAGAGATGAATGGTTACATGAACGGTTTGAAATTCCTGGATTGAGATGATACGTTGGCGGCGCTTCCAATAATCTTACAGTTATATCAGGCCATGAACTTAGTAGTTTTGTGATTTTCTGTGCTGACGTCATTACTCGATCACTCACTATGACACTGGATAGGCGTACGTATCAAATGACAGTACGAAATGTGGAAATTTTTTCCCTGTCGTCTCATATGTGTTTTACGAGTTTTCCTTTACTTGACAGTTTCACAAGAGGCGCCCATCGATTGTGAGACCTTGTGGAAGTGGTCTGCGCGTCACGACAGGCGGGTTTCTTGAAACTGTGGCTCCCAGAAGCGGAAACCCTCGCGGACGGATGCGGTTTCCGCGGCGCCAACGACCAGACTCCCTACCGTGGGATCCACGCACCAGCTGTGTGCCTGTCAAGAACCTAGTAGGAAGTACGCACAGTAAAGTCACCCATAGTTTCATACTGTGCTGCATCACGATATAACAAATACAGGGTGTCCCAGGAGCAATAATGAGCACTCAAGTGTATGACAGGAATGACAATTTAAGATCTGTGAGCACTTTACTCATCTTAGATACTGTGAAACAAACCACCTCTACTGAACGAGTGCTCATAGCTCGTAAGGCATGCATTTAAGAGCCCACATTTACTTTTTTGCTTCGAATGATCGTTCCTGTCATATCTATGAGCACTGGACGTCCTGAATATCGGCAGTGTTATGACCCGACGAAACCACAATCGAATGGTTCAAATGGCTCTGAACACTATGGGACTTAACATCTGAGGTCATCAGTCCCGTAGAACTTAGAACTACTTAGACCTAGCTAACCTAAGGACATCACACACATCCATGCCCGAGGCAGAATTCGAACCTGCGGTGGCGCGGTTCCAGAATGAAGCGCCTAGAACCGCTCGGCCACACTGGCCGACCCAAACCATAATCGTCATGCCACTGTGGGTTCTTTGATTGTTTTGCTACGTAGTTCATCAGAACTACAACATACGAAATATTAGTTCACTTTATTACAGGCGTGATAAAAAGATTTACTTAACTTGATGCAATTCTTTGCCACAGGAGTGTTTGGTAATTTACAACTGTCATTGACTATTAACTCATCTCTTGATGCACTAATAGTCAAACACTCGTCCTGAAGTACAATGTTCATCATTTACAAATGTACATATGCATTTGACTAATAACTCTTTAGTCCTACTCGACGCTGTTGACTGCTACAGCTAAGATCATGTTCTGGGGTGAGCGCTTCCATGCACGGCCCTATATTGACCTCCATGCGAGGGCACTACCGTACTGATTGAGCAGACGAGTCTTCTTCTGCTTCTCCCATTCGTCGTTGAGGATTTCAGCGAGACAACCATAATGTCTGTGGTATCGCTGTGTGTTGCCGACTTTGGTGTGGCACCAGAACCTGTGGACTATACCTCAATCAGACCTCAAGAACCAAGAGCACAAATAGATATAGGTGTCCAACAGAACCGATGCAGTTGCTTATAATGAATTCTTCCGTAGTAACTTTTGAGAGCCTTAGACGCTTTTAGGCGATAACATCAAGAGGAGCAATCAGTTTTAGTGCACTAAACTCCCCACTCATTAGGCACCTACTGCGGAAACAGTGACCAGAATATTTTAAGTGTCACAGTCTTTAGCGTCTCATAAGGACGTTTCATCAGACTATTGGTACATTCCCGAATGGCGCGGGGGAAGAACAACTGTTGGTTATCATCCGCATTAAATCCAATTTATCCGATTTTTTTTTCGTATGATCATTTCGCCAGACGTATGACGGTAGAAGTAATATATTGGCCAAGCCTACAAAATTATGGTCTTATTCAAGATTCTCAACTAAAAAATACAAGATGAACGTGGATACCTGTGGGAATACCATAGGTAACCTTTCCCAAAGGTGATTCTACGCCTGATTTACTTACACTGCATTTGCTCTGCTTCGTACACAAGATGTAACGATTTCGTCATTTATTGGTCGTGCATCTTGATGAGGTTACGTGCTATGACGTCGGTTAAAAAACTCCAAGTCATCGTCGTCTTCTGAGTGTAGATGCGATATTATTTATTATTTGAGACGCACATATCACCTGACTCGAACCTACTCTGAGGAGTACAATCAGCATTCTCTGCAGACGGCTTAGTTAGTGCAACAGTGCCAATCACAGTTAACTGCAAACAAAACGAACCTTCGCAGGAATGGCACGTGGCGAGACAACACGAGTAAGAATCAGTCAGGTGACAGATTCAGAACCCTTTGGTGAGAAATAAACCGGCGGAGGATCCATAATATCCCTATACATTCTATTTCGAGTTCCTTAAAACTTCAGTCCCGGTATAAACCATTAACGAATTTTCCGAGAGGAAAGAAACTTTCTGACATTAATTCTTAAAATAGCGAGGAGCCGAAATCAGAAATCTTATTTTGGCTGCCTTCAGTTTGATAGATGTTGATAATTTACTCCAAATGGCCGCAACCGTTAAAAAAATACTGAAGTTTTTAACGTTCTTGTTCCTCCCGGAGGCGTAGGGATACAGTAAGAACCTGCCTTACAACAGCTAGAACTGAGCTAGAACAAAAAAAGATATGGTCACGTCTTATACCTAAACAGATGGACTTCGACGCTGTCCTCCTATATAGTTCGCAACGGCTCGATTGGTTGAAGTCGGAACCTTACAGGAGTGTGGCACCAAAGTCACCACCCTGTCCTGCCAATTCCGTTTGAGCTTCGAGACGAACGAGCAGCTGTAGCTCCGTCACTATTGTAGACTCGCCTTGCTACAGGCATTTACAGAATCGCAGTTAGCAGTTTAATGTTCATCAATCTGAACAGGACCCAGCAGTGTCGCTCGATCGCGCACTCTCATCATTTCATTCACTCTCCGACCATAGGTAACGTTAGGGTGCAATCACGTTGTCGTGACTAATACGGTTTAGGAAAACCGTAGGTCCCTTACAGTTTTCAATGATATCTTATACGATTCTTCTTGTAGAACAGCGACAAATCCAGGTAACGATGATGGAGGTGGACAGCGATCACCCATCCTTCTCTGTCAAGACACTATAATATTGAGATTGTGGTGAACCGGGGAGATGTAACAATTAATCCTCGTGCCCGTAGAACCAGTCTTGGACGATGCGTACTGTGTGAACACGGCCCTTGTTGCCTAGGAACACAGAATCACCATTGGGGAAGAAACACTGTAACGTGGGATGGACCAGATCATCCAAACTGGTCAAACAGTCCTTGGCAGTAATGCGACCTTTCAAAGTACCCGCGGGGACTCTGGAGTCCGACAATATGGGGAACCCTCGCTATGTTTCACTTTTGCGAAATAAACTCGGCCACAAGTTGGTAACAGATTGCAACAAGACACATCCGACCAAATGACTTTCTTCCATTGCTCCGAAGTCCACGCTCTATGTCCTCGGCACCAATTTTTCCTGTTACGAGCATTGTAATCACTGATATGTGGTTTTGGAATTTCAGCTCTGTCTGTAAATCCGTGTTTCTGGACCTCCGTTCTTGTGGTTTTGTTGCTATTGGAGCTTCCGAGCGTGAAGTTCAGTACTGCAGTAACTTTCGTAACTGACGTGTTCTTATTTTTCGTCACAATAATAATGACCTTCTGTCAAGATCAGTCAACACACACTTCTATCCGCGTTGTGACTCAGTGGATGAATTTTTGCCGCTTTCCCTGTATGAGGTACAAAGCTTTGATACCTTGCCTCTTCAAACTCCAAACACTTCGGTTACCTTGGTCAGGAAATCACCCATCAAAAGAGCAGCAACAATTTTCCCGCGTTTCAATACACTAAGCTCCGACATAATGCACTCACAACTACACAGAGCACTGTTATGATCACGACTGGCGTTTGCAACTTTCTGTGGAAGTTGCACAGGTAGGAAACTGTAAGTTAACGCGGATAAGTAGGAAAAACAAACCTGTAATGTTCTGATACATCATTAGTAGTGTACTGTTTGACACAGTCACGTCGTTTGACAATATGTTCGTACAATCCTCCTGCGTGAACGAAATTTGGAAGTTCAAGATATCTTTCCCGCAAAAGAATCGAACAGACTCTCATATGGACGACATAATAAATAGCATACTGGCGTAGAGAAGAAAACTACAAGAGCTGAAAATAAGTAATTCATCAAGTCGTAATTGAATGTGAAATTTGAAATTTCGGCTTTCGTTTTGCTACCGTTATTTGCCACACCAGACTGATCAGCAAATGACTGGATGGACGTCTTAGACTTTGTTAGCGATTTTTACATGGGGCCAGATACTAGGAGTGTACTGAACCGAGAGAGCATACCAACGAGGCAAAGGGGAAGTTTCAATGAATCTTACCACATGGCTGCCGCCGTTGGTTTATGGTCGTCGAGAGAGATACAGTGGCAGGACAACAATGTGGAAATACAGCGAGAAATACGTATCTTGAACATATATGAGGGTTGGAACTTTAATAGTGAGAACTATTTATTTACAGCTCGTACAAAATAGATACGTGTTTCAAAGTAGTCACCAGCATTGTATATAACCCGTTGCCACCGATGTGGAAGTCGTAGGAGACTCTTAGCAGTGCTAATTGTGTTGACAGTTCGAGCGGCGCGGTCTATTGTCCTACGAATTTGTAGCAATTCTGAAGCGAATGCCGTGAAGTGTTTCCTACCGTTTAGAAATCGAGTTGAACTCACGAGGGCTTAAGTCAGGGGAGTGCAGTAGGTGGTGCAGCACTTCAGAGCCCCATCAGTCAAACAAATGAACAACTGCTTGCACTGTAAGTGCTTGAGCATTGTCCTGCAAAATGATGGTCAAGTACTGCAGAAAGTGTCATCACTTCTGTCTCTATGCTGTTCATTTTTGGAACACAACCTACGACCATCTTAGAGACAAAAGTGATGACAGTTTCTACAGGACTAGACTATCATTTTGCAGGACAATGCTTAAGCACGTACAGTGCAAGCTGTTACTGATTTCATTGACTGATGGGGCTGCTAAGTGTTATACAGGCTACTGCAGTCCCCTGGCGTAACCCCTCGTGAGTTCAACTCTATTTCTAAACTGGAGGAAACACTTCACGGCCTTCGCTTCAGAACTGCTACAAATTCGTCGGGCAATAGACCGTGCCGCTCGAACTACCAACACAACTGGCACTGCTAAGAGTATCCTATGACTTCCACATCGCTGGCAACGGATTATATAAAATGCTGATGACTACTTTGAAGGTCAGTAAAACTTTGAAACACGTATCTATTTTCTACGCGATGTAAATATATAGTTACCACTATTAAAGTTCGAACCCTCGTATGCAAATCTCAGCCAAACGTGCACGTTGTGATGTTGTATTTGACCAAGAGCGGCATTTGTGCAATGCCTTAAAATAAGTTGCAAGCGTTATTCGTGGTCAGGACAGTGCAAAACGAAAGCCGACGTCTTAAATTGGACGTGCAAGAAATCTTCTCGGCAGAAGAATCGTAAAACACACCGTCGCTTGACCATCGAACAGACTCCCGTGAGGACGACACAGTACATAGCGTACATGGCGTAGAGAAAAAACTGGAAGAGCTGAAAACAAGTAAGTCACCCAGTCAGGATAGAATCCCAATTTGGTTTTACGAAGAACACTCTAGAACATTGACCCAGTACATAGATCGCTTTTATTGCGAATCTTTCGTCCAGAGGAAAATCCAAAGCGACTGGAAGAAAACGCAGGCGACTCCTATATATAAGAAAGGCGAAAGAATGGACCTGCAAAATTACAGACCAATATCCCGTGCATCGGCTTGCTGCAGACTCCTTGAACATCTTTTCAGTTCGAATATAAAAAACTTTTTTGAGACCGATACTCGTACGTACACGAAACAGCATTTTAGAAAGCATCGCTCGTGTGAAACTCATCTTGCCCTTTTTTCACGCGATATACTGCGAGGGCAAGAGGCAAATTCCACATTTCTGTATTTCTGCAAAGCGTATGAGATGCGCCCCAATTCAGGCTGTTAAGGGTGGTACGGGGATATGGAATAGGTTCACAGACATATAAGTGGCTCGAAGACTACTTAAGTTATAGAATCCAAAATGCTGTCTTCGACAGCGCGTGTTCATCAGACAGCACATCTCAGGAGTGCCCCATGGAAGTGTGATAGAACTGCCGTTGCTTTCTATTTATAGAAATGATCTGGTCGACTGGGTGGGCAACAATCTGCGTTTGTTTGCTGACGATGCTGTTGTGTACTTACAGTGAGGTGTCGAAGTTGAGTGACTGTAGGAGGATACAAGATGACTTTGACAAAATTTCGAGATCGTGTGATGAACCACAACTAGCTCTAAATGTGGGAAAGTGTAAGTTAGTGCGGACGACAAGGAGAAACAAACTCGTAATGGTCGGATACTTCATTAATAATATACTGCTTGACGCAGACACGTCGTCAAAATATCTGGGCGTAACGCTGCAAAGCGATATGAAATGGAACGGGCGTGTGAGGATTGTGGTATGGAAAGAAAATCATAGACTTCGATTTACTGGGAGAATTCTAGGGAAGTGTGGCTCATCTGCAAAGGAGGCCGCGTATAGTACGCTAGTGTGACATAGTCATGGGTACTGCTCGAATGTTTGGGATCCGTACCAGATCGGAGAAAAGGAAGACATCGTCGCAATTCAGAAGCGGGCTGCTAGATTTTTTACTGGTAGGTTCGAACAACACGCAAGTGTTTCCGCATGCTTCGGGAAATGAAAAGATAAGATACGAGATATTGGGGAGCATACGGAGGATTACAATCGTTTTTCCCTCCCTTCATTTGTGAGTGGAGCTGGAAAGGAAATGACTTGTAGTTGTACAGGGTACGCTCCGTCACCCACCGCAGAATGACTTGCGGAGTATGTATGAAGATTTGGATGGTATTTCTGTGTACCCCGCTATGGTTTCAATACGTGTGCTCCGGGTCGTTTGTTACTACATAACGTCAGTGAAGATTTCCCTTGGCTTAATATTGCGTTTTGCTTAATTCTGATTTCAGAATATATCAGCATTTTTCTTACTCCTTTATTTATTACTGAAGCTGTGATATCCTTTCGTCTTTCGGAGTATTTAACGAATCAGGGACCATCTGCAAATAGAATCTTAGCCGACGCCTTGCGTATTGCAATACTGAATAAGTAAAATCAATCCTGGTGCTCTGTTAAGATTCAATGTAGCCGCAGACTGGAGAAAGATCCTTTCTTTTTCTACGCCTGGGATTCCAAGAGATGTCGTAGACTGCGATATGAGGTAGCTACTGCCGCAAGTGTCAAGGACGAAATACTTCAAAACGTTCAAATGTCTGTGAAATCTTATGGGACTTAACTGCTACGGTCATCAGTCCCTAAGTTTACATACTACTTAACCAAAATTATCCTAAGGACAACCCCCTCCCCCCCCCCCCCCCGCCATCGAGGGAGAACTCTAACCTCCGCCGGGAGCAGCCGACGAAATATTTGAAGTGCCTAGTAAAATGAGTTCGGAGCTACTCGAGAAGTCGCAGTTTCGCAATGAATTTTAATTTCGTGGCTTTCGGAATGGGCCCCTACAGCTATCTCAAAACTGGAAATGTTATACTACAGTTTGTTTTAACAGTTCAGAGTATAAATTTCAGTCGTACCCTGGTACTAAGTTACATGGATTTAATAAAGGACAGCTACCGATATAAAACAAACTTTACATCCACAGAATAGTGGAACGAATAAGCATGACGGAAATGTAACGCACGATAAACACAGGTAGCGTGCTATAAAAACCCTTGTGGTAACACAATAAGAGATGTTAATGCTGTACAGTATACGAGTATGCCGTCATTGTTCGACTGTTACGGGACCACTCAACAAACTGCAGTAGAAGACGACGTTGGAAACACTGGGCAACCTTAGTCTGAGAAACATGGGATCCCACGTCCGAAAATGGTGTCACTTTGGACAAAAAAACATCTCAGATCAGCTACCATACTGCCATTAAATGGTAATGCACTTGCCTTGGTCGCCAAAATGATTTCCATGCCACAGATCTGATGATGGCGCTTTCCAGAAAGGCGGCATGCGATAATAAATAAAGTTATTTTGGTGACCAAGACTAGTGAATTACTATTTAGTCCAAAATGTGCCAAGAAACTTGCTGATTCCTCCGACATAAACCTTTCATGATCACCAGACTGCAAAATTAAGGAAATTCTTGCTGTTAAGAAGGGCTACCAACAATCTTCCATCGTGAGTACCATCTGCGAATGGAATAGGAAGGTTGGAAAATTACATTGGCCCGTGATTTGCGAAGAACAGATGAAGATGTAAGTTATAACATCAACACATATCTTTGATGGTCTCATTTAGAAGGAGCGATAGTAACAGTCTATCACATTCTTTGAACACTGTTTCGTCTTTTACACAGTATACGCAGTATTAAGACTGTAAAATTAGACGTGTAGTACCACGTTTCCTCGAAGCTCTACCGTAAAACCTTCCAACTCTAAAAATTCCTAAAATACAGATGAAACTTTCTACTCAGTTCAGATTTTAACATCGACGCATTTACGATAGCAGTGACACATTTCTTATGTCGTCAGTGTTCTAACACCACACGGATATTCACAAAAAACAGAATACTTGGACGACCAGAGGTAGGACGTTCATATTCACAGGGCATGTACACCACTATGTTCTGTAGAACTGAGTAGCATTTCAGTCACCTTGGTTCAGCATGTGTTCTGTTGTTTACAGGCACAGGGTCCGCCATGAGCCCCGATAAATTGTTCCATGTGTGGTGGCGTCGACTCGTGTAAGGTGCAATTGGGGTCCTGTACTATAGCCTTCCATGCTGCATCCATCTTGTTCCAAAGATCATGTGTGATAGTCAGCACTGGGTCACAGAGCTGCACCCGTCATTTCACTATATTCCACTCATTTTCGATTAACGACATGTCTTGTGATCTGACGGGCCAGAGCAAAACGATCGCATCCTGAGAGAGCAAGAAGCCACATGTTCGTGCAGCAACATGTGGTTGTGCGTTGTCTTGCTGAAAAATGGCGCCTGGGTTTATGTGCAGAAAGGTTATGACTGCGGTTCGCAGGATGTCATTCACGTAGGCCACACTCTTCACTTGCCCTGGACACGCTCCACCTGTGATTTGTAGTTGCACCCAATAGCACCCTACACCATAAGGCCTTATTTGGCGCTGTGTGTCTTACGTGAATGCAGTCACTGATGCAGTTCTCCCTGTCTGTGCCGAACCAAAATGCGACCGTCTTTTTAAAATAAATTCTTGTTCCCAGTGACGTCGTTGCATACACCATTGCCGTCTAGCTTCTTTCTGCACATTCATCAAACGTAGGCGAAGAACTGGACGACGAGTACGTAACATATTCTATAACAAATGGCGACGGACTGTCACCCCTGATAGTGTACGATGTGTTACACTATTCTACTGTTGCGCCGGAGCCGAGTCATTCGGATGAGGTGTCGATCTCGGGGGGGGGGGGGGGCGGGGGGGGGGGGAGGGGTTGGCCTGGATGGTGCGACCTGACCCATCTCGGCCATCTACGGCCTTCCGTGAGCCACTTGGACACACCTCCTGCGCTGCCGAAACACTTCTTCCCACACGAGCAGCAGTTTCCCGGATGTATACATCGCATTTTCTCATACAAATAATGCGCTCTCTTTCAAACTCACTGATTTGACGCTACAGTTCCCCCATACGCCTGCGATGCTTCCTGCGTTTCTGCTCAAATCAATCTAATTCATTAACTTCGGTTTATAGTGACAACGAGAGCAGGAGACACATTTTACCAGTAAGTGGTGCTGCGCCGCGGTATCGACGTTGACCGTCTGCAGGACATAGTAATGGACATTTCCTACAAATACGAATGTCCTATCTCTAGTCGTTCAAGGTGTTCTGTTTTTTGTTTTTTTTTGTTTTTGTTTTTTTTACATGAGCGTAATTCCATGTTGCTCAACTGACTAGTATAAATCTTTTAAGTGAAGGCCAGTTACGTGACCTGTGTTTCCGTAAAATACATCATTGGTCTTACAATGGAGCCAGGCCTGGTGGCCTGGTAGTAAAGCGAGCGCCCGGAAACTAAAATTTCCGAGATCGAATCATTTTCGAGCCACGAAAATTTTTCAGTCTGCTTTTGACCTGGCCTTCACCTTTTAGTAACGCGATTCCGCTTCAAACTGTAGGTTCCTTTTTGTCATACGATTCTGGCCTTACAGTCATAATATTCACCTAAAAGAAGCTCTTCTTAGCGCAGTTACGAAGGCAGCAATGGGAAGATGACGTAATGTGGTGCGAGGTATCGATGACAAATAGTTTGTTCGGTACATGTTGTAAGAAAGACCGCCTAAATTGTAGTATTCTTCGCGATTGGCTGCTGCGTTCGGAAGTAGCGCGCCTAAATGATAAACTTCTGTTATCAACATTAGAAAAATTAAACAGTGGATTTACTCGGATTTCATATAAAAGCATCTCTCAATGGCCAGATATCATTCCATTATTTCAAAAGTGTTAGTTACCGACAGAGTGATAAACAATTGCTAAGCGAAAATGCAGACGAAGAAGGTAGGAGATCTTCGCATCGCGCCTATCTTGGATGGCGGAGGAAGTGGTTCTTCTGTAAGATCAGAGCTGGTTCGGCAGTCCCGGAGGACATACATGTGTGCTGCGGTCGATGTCAGTTAAGACTTAATTAGCAATCTCGGGTCAATGGACATGTAACTGAGAACAGTTTGATAGTGATTACGCAAATACGCAGTTCATTGTTCTGTTTGTTTTCTATGCAAGTGTGAAGAATGGAAATTATTTGTGATTGATAAAGAGGACTATAGTTGTGCAGTTTCTCATATACTGCTAATAAAAGGCGATTGACACGCTGTTTAAACATGTCAAATCAAAATTTAATCATTTGTACAGCAACAGTTCTTTGCCGACAGTTTCTTACAGCCTGAAGGTAACGGACTCACGACCTATGAGCTGTTTCCTGCGCAGGGGACAATAACTGTAGACGACTGCAGGTTGGTGAACAGTAGTCACTACTACTCATCCCGCCCAGGGCGGTGGAAGCAACTAAACATTTCGTGATGTGCTGCAATCTCAGTACAAATAACATCAGTGACGCGTCACTTCGGAGAGCAATCAGACATTAGCTGGTAATGCCCCCCCCCCCCCCCCTCTTTTGCATCAAAAATGGTTCAAATGTCTCGGAACACTATGGGACTTAACTTCAGAGGTCATCAGTCCCCTAGAACTTAGAACTACTTAAACCTAACTAACCTAAGGACATCACACACACCCATGCCCGAGGCAGGATTCGAACCTGCGACCGTAGCGGTCGCGCGGTTCCAGACAGTAGCACCTAGAACCGCTCGTCCACCCCGTTTGGCCCTTTTGCATCAATTGCCCTCCGCCTCCACCGCAATATCACCTACTTTAGCAGCTAGCTAAACTGAAGAATGAAAGACATTTGTTGGATACCTTGGAAGGATCCTATAGTCCCCTTTCATTATCATTATATTAGCTTTCCAGTGCACTTTTAATCCTACAGAACAATTCGGGTGTTTTCGTTGCTAAATTTCGTACCAGAGAAGACTGAGCTATGATTAAATCTAGCCATAGCCTATTTGTTTCTACGAATTGCAAGCATCATATGGCTATTATGTTGGTTCTTTTCATACTTACAATGGCGTTATAGATGCATTTGCAAGTCTTCCATGTTTTAAATGTAACCCAACTCACGACTGTGATTCCATAAAATGTTTGTCCATCGTTCTCGTATTCCAAAACTCTCTGGCATACGTGAGTGAATGAATGAATGAATGTGGGTGTGTTTCATTTTGCTGTACGGTGGTTTAGTCTGCTGCAGTGAATCAGCGGTAGTCTTACAGAATGTCCAACCGTTGAAGTTTTGAGGTAGGCAAAGTGGTTTGTTCCCCTTCTGTGAAAGTTACCGGTGTTAGGTTGGTGGCGGAAGCCTCATCTCTGGGTTTTCCTGGCCACGGGCTTGTGCGGGAGAAGTTTTAGTGTGAGATGGGCAGTCTGCTTCCAGATCTCCGAGGGTCTACCGCCGAGGTCTCTTCGAAGAAGGGTGAGTTGATTCAACCGCGTAGCGCGGGAGAGGGGAGCTTTTAATTATTAGCCTCGTGTTTTGTCTTAAAGATTGTTTTGCTGGGTCGCAGCAAGGAATGCAAGGCTTTTGCAGACTTTCAGTTTGATTCCTTAATGCAGACTTTGGTCCGTAAGAAGAAAGTAGCACAAAGGTGTTGCATATGCTGAAGCGATATCACGTAGGAAGTGCGAACTCGGTTCAGTGTGAATGTTTGTGTGCCTGCGACTGAGTGTGTATACATTCTAATCTTTTCCGAATCTTGATCATTTTTGCCTTTTTGCGAATTTTTTTTGTTCCGTTACCATATGTCAGTTGGAAACTATCTACGTGGGTTAATATCAGAGTTTGTTGGCCCTCTGCCATTACCCTTTGTCTATTCAAATGTGTACTCTGTAAAATGTTAATTGTTCGTGGCTGCGTGGTTTAATGGTTCAAATGGCTCTGAGCACTATGGGACTCAACTGCTGTGGTCATCAGTCCCCTAGAACTCAGAACTACTTAAACCTAAGGACAACACACACACCCATGCCCGAGGCAGGATTCGAACCTGCGACCGCAGCAGCAGTGCGGCTCCGGACTGGAGCGCCTAGAACCACACGGCCACCGCGGCCGGCGCGTGGTTTAATGCTGCTAAAATTTGGCCACGGTGCGTAGAAATTGTGTCTCCGCGAATCCAACTTTCAAAATGGGTCTGAGCACTATGGGACTTAACTGCTGTGGTCATTAGTCCCCTAGAAGTTAGAACAACTTAAACGTAACTAACCTAAGGACATCACACACATCCATGCCCGAGGAGGGATTCGAACATGCGTCCGTAGCGGTCACGCGGCTCCAGACTGAAGCGCCTAGAACCGCACGGGCACTCCGGCAGGTGAGCCTAACTTCCCTGTGGCTCCCTGCCTCTGTCCACGAGTTTACTTATTTCTGACTTTGGAATATTACATATATCCTGTCCGGATTATACAATTGCATTTGGGGGTTTCTGATTTCATGATAAGCTCGTAAGCATGTATGTGTGGCCCTCGTTGAGACTGTTTCTCCAAACCAAGGTTCAACTTTAAATGCAAGCGTGATATTCAGATCTGCCCTTTTATTTAATCATTTCTCAACACAGCGGAACAAACCTACTAGCTTCGTTGCATGTTGATGTTGGGGCCGTCGTTACTGTTCTTTGTGTGAATGTGGGTCTGAATGCGAGTATTAAACCTTTCCTGTCCCCCTCTAATTACGACCGCGATTCTAAATTATATGATTCACGACAGAATCTCGTAGAGTTTCACAAGCAACCGTACGTAGTTACCAGGCAACAGCAGTTATGTAGATGCCTTATATCAATGTCTTAAGAAATAAATAATTTTTTTCAAGTCTTATCCAGTGTACCAATGTAACGTCCCCTTTACCTACGCCATTCACCTTGTAGTTTCCTTGTTAGCCCATCCATAGCGTTTCCATACGCACAGGTCCAATAATTAGTGTTCCCTTCTTACTTAATACAAATTCTTTAGAATAGATCTTATTTTCAGGAATTTTTCTGCAAGCTCCTCTTATTCATTCACAGTGTGCATGCACTTTTTACTTTATTTTAATATTTGATTCATGGGAACAGTCCCTGGATCATATTAATAATTGCATCTAATTTTTTATCAGTGACATTACAATGAATGTTCTTTTGCGAGTTTTCTCTGATGACTAAAATATTTAATTTTACAACTCAGACAAACCTCTTGTTTGTCGTGTGGCTAGAGTTGATGATTTTAATGTCAGATAGCATTTCTCTCCCTTTGCGTGTGGCTCTTTTAGCCATCTGGATATAGCTCAGGGCTCCACTCATTTCATAAACACCACTTAAGTGCACGTCACTTCCAAACTTTTATTTTTAAAATATTGATAGGTGAATGGTATTTATTAGTTTTGTGTGTGTGTGTGTGTGTGTGTGTGTGTGTGTGTGTGTGTGTGTGTGTGTGTGTGTTTGTGTTAAAACGAATGAAGAAGGAATTCATGGTGAATCACAAGTTCTAGCCACAATTCGCTCTCCGAAAAGAAAAGCTAACTATCCACAGAGAGGGAACACACTGCTTCCCTTACATTACTCCTCTTCATTGCGGCACTTGCTTGACCTGCACACTACAACGCCATTTAAAATCAAACAAGTTAGATTGTATGCACTATACTTACTGTTCGTAAATCACTTCAATGCTGCACTCCTTACTCCTGAACTGGCAGAAAATTGACAACTTCAGGCTCTTAATGCTTTGTGTCTAACCACTCTAATAATAACAATAATAACACAACTGTGTACAGTACTATAATAGCTCCTATGTTGTTACTGCTGTGTCGTGCTGTCCATTCATTTATGTTTCCAAGCGAGTAATGAAGCAATTTCTGGACTACTGGAGGTACTACCTCCAACTTGGAGAAGACAGTTTCTTGAGATATTTAGCATTTGTATGCATGCGTGTTCAAATACAGAGATATGTGAACAGGCAGAATATGGGGCTGCAGTCGGCAACGTCTACATAAGACAAGTGTCTGGCGCTGTGGTTAGACCGGTTAATGCTGCTACAATGGCAGGTTATCAAGATTTAAAAGAGTTTGAACGTGGTGTTATAGTCGGCGCACGAGCGATGGGACACAGCATCTCCAAGGTAGCAGTGAAGTGGAGATTTTCTCATACTACCATTTCACGAGTGTACCGTGAATATCAGGAATCCGGTAGAATTTCTAAACTTTGACATCGCTGCGGCCGGAAAAAGATCCTTCAAGAAACGGGACCAACGGCGACTGAAGAGAATCAATCAACGCGACAGAAGTGCAACCCTTCCGCAGTTTGCTGCATATTTCAGTGTTGGGCCATCAATAAGTGTCAGAGTGCGAACCGTTCAACGAAACATCATCGATATGGGCTTTCGGAGCCGAAGGCTCACTCGTGTACCCTTGATGACTGCACGATACAAAGCCTTACGCCTCGCCTGGGGTAGTCAACACAGACATTTGACTATTGATGACTGGAAACATGTTGCCTGGTCGGAGGATGGTTCAAATGGCTCTGAGCACCATGGGACTTACGTTCTGAGGTCATCAGTCCCCTAGAACTTAGAACTAGTTAAACCTAACCAACCTAAGGACATCACACACATCCATGCCCGAGGCAGGATTCGAACCTGCGACCGTAGCGGTCGCGCGGTTCCAGACTGTAGCGCCTAGAACCGCTCGGCCACTCCGGCCTTCTGGTCGGAGAAGTCGTTTGAAATTTTATCAAGCGGATGGACGTGTACGGATATGAAGACAACCTAAGGGATCATGGGCCCTGAACGTCAGCAGGTAATTGTTCATGGTGGTGGAGGCTCTGTAATGGTGTGGGGCGTGGGCAGTTGGAGTGACACGAGGCCCCTGATACGTCTAGATACGATTCTGACAGGTGACACGTACGTAAGCATCCTGTCTGATAACCTGCATCCATACATGCCCATTGTGCATCCCAACGGATTTGGACAATTGCAGCAGGACAGTACACATTGGCTCCAAGAACATTCTTCTTAGTTTAAACACTTCCGCTGGCCACCAAACTCCCCAGGCATGAACATTACTGAGCATACCTGGATCCGGCCGTTGTGGCCGAGCGGTTCTAGGTGATTCAGTCCGGAACAGCGCGACTGCCACGATCGCAGGTTCGAATCCTGCCACGGGCATGGATGTGTGTGATGTCCTTAGGTTAGTTAGGTTTAAGTAGTTCTATGTTCATGGGACTGATGATGTCAGATGTTAAGCCCGATAGTGCTCAGAGCCACTTGAGCATATCTGGGATGCCTTGCAACGTACTCTTCAGAAGAGATCTTCACCCCTTCGTACTTTTAATGATTTATGGACAGCCCTCCAACATTACTTCAGACATTAGTGGAGTCCATGTCACGTCGTTCTGCGTGCTCTCGGTGGCCCTACGCGATATTAGGCAGGTGTACCAGTTTCTTTGGCTCTTCAGTGTAGATTTGATTATTTTCTCTGTCCAATAGGAGATGTAAACTTGGCAGGCCCACCAGTCGTGTAGTCGTTACTGAAAGGTTGTCGTAATACACCGCTGTGTATCTCCGCGTGCGCAGACCTCCTCGGCAAGTGACAGACGGGGAGACACAGGCGGAGGCAGGCTTTTATGGTGGGCTCTTTCATTGCGCGTCTGGGATTGGCTGGCTATTAACATCGGCTGGCGTGATCTACCGTGAAGACGCCGTCCGCCGACCCGAGATCCATTACCGTTTACGACGGCTCCAAGGTCGCACTGGGTGACGCAGAGACAACCACTGCCGCGTCGCATCGCAGCGTGCAGCGGCAGCGCCGCCTGTAGCCGCGACAGTGTGTCACACAGCGGCGCCAGAAGCCACCGCCGGAAGGAAAGCCGGTACAGCTGGTCCGCCTGAGGAAACTGCCCTGATGGCTATCCTTCACGGGAGAATAGGAGCTAAGGAACACCACCAACAGCTGAGTATTCGCTAACAAGCAGGTAGTATTTGCTTGGTGTATTCATTCCAGATGATATGTTTCGGGCTCTGTCCATCATCAGATTTCCTGGTGTAGAAAATATACCAGATAATTAGTTACTTATTTTTTTGCAATACCAAATGTTAACAAGAAATAGCAAAATCGAACTAAGTGCCAGAACCGGTGCACACCATTTCATAGCTAAGATAACTTTGACAGTTTTTTCCTCACTCCCACATTCACGAAGCAAAAGGTGTTACACACACTGGAAAGCCAAAGAAACCTCGCAAGCACGCAGAAATGCCCCAACACGACGTGGCATGGACTCGAATAACGTCTGAAGTAGTGTTGTAGACAATTGACACCAAGCATCCTGCAGGGCTGTCCATAAATCAGTGAGTTTACGAGGGGTGGAGACCTCTTCAACAGTACGTTGCAAGGCATCCCAGATATGCTCAGTAATGTTCATGTCTTGAAAGCCTGGTGGCCAGAGGAAATGTTTAAACTCAAAAGAGTGTTCCTGGCGCCACTCTGTACCAATTCTGGACGTGTGGGTGACGGATCGTTCTTCTGGAATTTCCCAAGTCCGTCGGAATGCACAATGGACATGAATGGATACAGGGGATCAGACAAGATACTTATCTACTTGTCACCTGTCAGTCATATCTAGACGTATCAGGGGTCCCATATCATTCCAACTGCATACGTTCCACTCCACTACATAGTCTCCACCAGCTTGAACAGTCCTCTGCTGAAATGCAGGGTCCATGGATTCGTAATCGTACACGTCCATCCACTCGATACAATATGAAACGAGACTCGTTCGACCACGCAACATGTTTCGAGTTATCAACAGCCCAATGTCAGTGTTGACGTGCCCAGGCGAGCCGCCGGCCGAAGTGGCCGTGCGGTTAAAGGCGCTGCAGTCTGGAACCGCAAGACCGCTACGGTCGCAGGTTCGAATCCTGCCTCGGGCATGGATGTTTGTGATGTCCTTAGGTTAGTTAGGTTTAACTAGTTCTAAGTTCTAGGGGACTAATGACCTCGGCAGTTGAGTCCCATAGTGCTCAGAGCCATTTGAACCATTTGAACCCAGGCGAGCCGCAAAGCTTTGTGTCATGCAATCATCAAGCATAAACGAGTGGACTTTCGATTCCGAAACACCATATTGATGATGTTTCGTTGAATGGTTCGCACGCTGACACTTGCTGATAGTCCAGCACTGAAATCTGCAGCAATTTGCGGAACGGTTGCACTTCCGTCACTCTGAAAGATTCTCTTCCGTCGTTGTTGGTCCTGTTCTTGCAGGATCTTTTACCAGCCAAATATTCAAGATACAGTCGTGAAATGGTCGTACGGGAAAAGCCCCTCTTCATCGCTACCTCGGAGATGCTGTGTCGTATCGCTCGTGCGCCGACTATAATGCCACGCTGAAACCCACTTAAATCTTGATTACCTGCCATTGTAGCAGCTGTAACCGATCTAACAACTGCGCCATACACTTGTCTCATGTAGGCGCCGCCGACCGCAGCGCCGTATTCTGCCTGTTTGCACATCTCTATATTTTAATATGCATGACTATATCAGTTTCCTTGGCACTTCAGTGTATAACTTAAACTTCAATGCGCTTGCATTTGCTAAGTAACCCACGTAGTGCCAGAGGCCTCACCGTACGGCATTACGGTTGTGCAAATACCGACACGTTTACTAAAAATTAGAACAGTAACCTACAACAAACAAACGCACATGTTGCGTGCCTGCACATAGGCACATTAATACACACATCGCAGTAGTACAAAAAACAAGAAAGTACCTTATAAAATTGTAGAAAAATATTTTGTCTTGTAAAGAGATGACTTGTAGAAGATTACAAAAGATATCTTTGGATTTGCAGCTACACTTCTTGACTATTCGTCAACCATAAGACCTTGAGCCCCCCCCCCCAATGAACCATGGACCTTGCCGTTGGTGGGGAGGCTTGCGTGCCTCAGCGATACAGATAGCCGTACCGTACGTGCAACCACAATGCAGGGGTATCTGTTGAGAGGCCAGACAAACGTGTGGTTTCCAGAAGAGGGGCAGCATCCTTTTCAGTAGTTGCAGGGGCAACAGTCTGGATGATTGACTGATCTGGCCTTTTAACATAACCAAAACGGCCTTGCTGTGCAGGTACTGCGAACGGCTGAAAGCAAGGGGAAACTACGGCCGTAATTTTTCCCGAGGGCATGCAGCTTTACTGTATGGTTAAATGATGATGGCGTCCTCTTGGGTAAAATATTCCGGAGGTAAAATAGTCTCCCATTCGGATCTCCGGGCGGGGACTACTCAGGAGGACGTCGTTATCAGGAGAAAGAAAACTGGCGTTCTACGGATCGGAGCGTGGAATGTCAGATCCCTTAATCGGGCAGGTAGGTTAGAAAATTTAAAAATGGGAATGGATAGGTTAAAGTTAGATATAGTGGGAATTAGTGAAGTTCGGTGGCAGGGGGAACAAGACTTTTGGTCAGACGAATACAGGGTTATAAATACAAAATCAAATAGGGGTAATGCAGGAGTAGGTTTAATAATGAATACAAAAATAGGAGTGCGGGTAAGCTACTACAAACAGCATAGTGAACGCATTATTGTGGCCAAGATAGACACGAAGCCCACGCCTACCACAGTAGTACAAGTTTATATGCCAACTAGCTCTGCAGATGACGAAGAAATTAAAGAAATATATGATGAAATAAAAGAAATTATTCAGATAGTGAAGAGAGATGAAAATTTAATAGTCATGTGTGACTGGAATTCGGTAGTAGGAAAAGGGAGAGAAGGAAACGTAGTAGGTGAATATGGATTGAGGGGAAGAAATGAAAGAGGAAGCCGCCTGGTGGAATTTAGCATAGAGCACAGCTTAATCATAGCTAACACTTGGTTCAAGAATGATAAAAGAAGGTTGTATACATGGAAGAAGCCTGGAGATACTGACAGGTATCAGATAGATTATATAATGGTAAGACAGACATTTAGGAACCAGGTTTTAAATTGTAAGACATTTCCAGGGGCAGATATGGACTCTGACCACAATCTATTGATTATGAACTGTAGATTAAAACTGAAGAAACTGCAAGAAGGTGGGAATTTAAGGGGATGGGACCTGGATAAACTGACTAAACCAGAGATTGTACAGAGTTTCAGGGAGAGCATTAGGGAACGATTGACAAGAATGGGGGAATGAAGTACAGAAGAAGAAGAATGCGTAGCTCTGAGGGATGAAGTAGTGAAGGCAGCAGAGGATCAAGTACGTAAAAAGACGAGGGCTAGCAGAAATCCTTGGGTGACAGAAGAAATATTGAATTTAATTGATGAAAGGAGAAAATATAAAAATGCAGTAAATGAAGCAGGCAAAAAGGAATACAAACGTCTCAAAAATGAGATCGACAGGAAGTGCAAAATGGCTAAGCAGAGATGGCTAGAGGACAAATGTAAGGATGTAGAGGCTTATCTCACCAGGGGTAAGATAGATACTGCCTACAGGAAAATTAAAGAGACCTTTGGAGAAAAAAGGACCACTTGTATGAATATCAAGAGCTCAGATGGAAACCCAGTTCTAAGCAAAGAAGGGAACGCAGAAATGTGGAAGGAGTATATAGAGGGTCTATACAAGGGCGATGTACTTGAGGACAATATTATGGAAATGGAAGAGGATGTAGATGAAGATGAAATGGGAGATATGATACTGCGTGAAGAGTTTGACAGAGCACTGAAAGACCTGAGCCGAAACAAGGCCCCGGGAGTAGACAACATTCCATTACAACTACTGACGGCCTTGGGAGAGCCAGTCCTGACAAAACTCTACCATCTGGCGAGGAAATTGTATGAGACAGGCGAAATACCCTCAGACGTCAAGAAGAATATAGTAATTCCAATCCCAAAGAAAGCATGTCTTAACAGATGTGAAATTACCGAACTATCAGTTTAATAGGGCAAAGATGCAAAATACTAACGCGAATTCTTTACAGACGAATGGAAAAACTAGTAGAAGCCGACCTCGGGGAAGATCAGTTTGGATTCCGTAGAAATATTGGAACACGTGAGGCAATACTGACCCTACGACTTATCTTAGAAGCTAGATTAAGGAAAGGCAAACATACGTGTCTAGCATTTGTAGACTTAGAGAAAGCTTTTGACAATGTTGACTGGAATACTCTCTTTCAAATTCTGAAGGTGGCGAAGGCTATTTATAATTTGCACAGAAACCAAATGGCAGTTATAAGAGTCGAGGGACACGAAAGGGAAGCAGTGGTTGGGAAGGGAGTGAGACAGGGTTGTAGCCTGTCCCCGATGTTATTCAAGCTGTATATTGAGCAAGCAGTAAAGGAAACAAAAGAAAAATGCGGAGTAGGTATTAAAGTCCATGGAGAAGAAATAAAAACTTTGAGGTTCGCCGATGACATTGTAATTCTGTCAGAGACAGCAAAGGTCTTGGAAGAGCAGTTGAACGGAATGGATAGTGTCTTGAAAGGAGAATATAAGATGAACATCAACAAAAGCAAAACGAGGATAATGGAATGTAGTCGAATTAAGTCGGGTGATGCTGAGGGAACTAGATTAGGAAATGAGACACTTAAAGTAGTAAAGGAGTTTTGCTATCTGGGGAGCAAAATAACTGATGATGGTCGAAGTAGAGAGGATATAAAATGTAGACTGACAATGGCAAGGAAAGCGTTTCTGAAGAAGAGAAATTTGTTAACATCGAGTATAGATTTAAGTGTCAGGAAGTCGTTTCTGAAAGTATTTGTATGGAGTGTAGCCATGCATGGAAGTGAAACATGGACGATAAATAGTTTGGAGAAGAAGAGAATAGAAGCTTTTGAAATGTGGTGCTACAGAGGAATGCTGAAGATTAGAAGGGTAGATCACATAACTAATGAGTAGGTATTGAATAGGATTGGGGAGAAGAGAAATTTGTGGCACAACTTGACTAGAAGAAGGGATTGGTTGGTAGGACATGTTCTGAGGCATCAAGGGATCACCAATTTAGTATTGGAGGGCAGCGTGGAGGGTAAAAATCGTAGAGGGAGACCAAGAGATGAATACACTAAGCAGATTCAGAAGGATGTAGGTTGCAGTAGTTACTGGGAGATGAAGAAGCTTGCGCAGGACAGAGTAGCATGGAGAGCTGCATCAAACCAATCTCAGGACTGAAGACCACAACAACAACAACAACAACAACAAGATCTTAAGATCTTAGTCCCATCCTATGGTTTATTGTTGGGGCTATCAATACGCCAATATGTTTACTGCACGTAAAAAAGAAAAAAAAGCGATTACTGACTATTTGTTATATTGTTTACACTGGCAGAGCCCGCAACATGTCATTTTGAAAAAAAAGAAAAAAAGAACTTGTACCTGTCGTCTACGACTACTCAGCTTTTCTAAAACCCAACCAATTACATTAATAACAATGGTCGCATAAGTCTATCGGCAGTTTCAGGCCGGCATACGTAAAAGTTGTGGTTCAGTCTGTTGAACTCGCTATCTTTATCAACAGTCCGAGATGGATTACGAGCTGTAGATCTGTTCCAAATCGATTGTTCCAGATGAAAAAAAAATAATAAAGTTCCGTATTCTGGCTCTGAAGGGCCAATCGACACCGACCAACCGCCGTATCATCCTCTGCCTATTGCGTCACTGGCTGCGTTACGGAGAGGCGTGAGGTCAGTCCCCGGCAATACCGGCCGTCGTAGATGACAGCTGCATTGCGAACCATAACATAAAATTCGGCATATTAAAATATGGTTTGATGTAACACTACAGACACTTTCGTCTCCTACATACGCTGTATGCCAGTAACTGTCAGTTTCTATATCGATCCTTATACTTGTATATACTTCGTCAGCTTTCTTTGTGCTGTTCAGAATTTTGTGTTTGGCTTCGCTTTTAGAAACTATCCCTAGTTTTATTTACGTGTACTGGAAATAGGAACCACCTCTCATGGGCAGTGATATAATGGTTTTGTAGGGGACATAAACGAATGCTGCAAAACTTGATACGGGAGCACTACTTATTTCGATTTTAGTACAGCTTTAGAAACGCGTTGTGAAACAATTAACGTATTTCAGACAAAGCACGAGATCAAAATACCTCGATTCTAGTAACTGGTTGTACGTACAACACAAATTTAAATTATGTAATGAATTAAACTATCGATGGCTCTCGTAATCAACTAGACAAAATACGCTTTCAGACTACTAATCCTCTGATCAAGCGGGGTCGTTCGATACATCTCAATAACATTCTACTTGATTTTTATTTTTGCATTTCTCTAGTGATTTTATTTGTACCTTTTTTATTTGATCGCACGTTTCATACCAACCTAAATATTCAGTATTCTGTGAATAATCTGATGATGGCAGTAAGCCGAAACCGGTCATATTCTGACTTACATTCATGTGTCATCACGAGGGATATTTACAATTAAGGTACCAAATATGATCGCGGACTCGTTTCTATACTTTCTATTGCCGGACTGATCTTCAGGGATTTTCGTTTTTGTGTCTTTTTGTAACCTTTTCATCCCCTTTGAACCCTGCTCAATCAGTCCATACATATTATAAAAGTGTGTACGTATTTTTCACATATCCTCCTAAACAACTGGATCTATTTCAACCAAACTTAGCTTGCATATTAATTACTGTCTGGAAAGAACCGCCTGCCTTTCAAAGGTGTGGGGGTGATGGTGAAGAAGTAGCGTAGCTTTTTTTTTTTTTTTGAGTACTATGGGACTTAACTTCTGAGGTCATCAGTCCCCTACAACTTAGAACTACTTGAACCTAACTAACCTAAGGACATGACACACATCCATGCCCGAGGCAAGATTCGAACCTGCGACCGTAGCGGTCGCGCGGTTCCAGACTGTAGCGCCTAGAACCGCTCGGCCACTCTGGCCGGCAACGTAGCTAACGACGTGCAAACAGCGAGATTATATTTATCCTGTATTTCAGAATGAGAACGACTTGCGACCAACTTTACATATAATTTCAAACCTTCACGAGATTTTTCCTCCCTGACACATCCTACATAATGATTAACGTAAAAACATCTACTCCTACTAGATTTTGGCTGTTCATGCAGTGAAACTGCCACATCAGGCATTATCTTTTAATTGATTACTTCTTCACTAAGAACTCTATTTTCAACACATTCAATATTCACATACACCACTGAATGTACTTGACGACACGTAGTTTACGATGGACACTGAACATTGAGATGCGTGAGAAACTGCTGCATTATATATGACTTAATTTATTACTTCTCTACCTCTACTTCTATTCTGAAAACATTTCACAGACAGTATCCACATATACTACTGGATGTACCTGCGAAATTATATCACTGAACGACATATAGCTCAGGAGACGTGACGTCATAAGCAATGAGATGTGTGAAAACTAAACTGCAGGGCGAAATTCGCTAGAGATACAGGTGAAATATGCGTACAAATATGTTTGAAGTATGATAAATATAGCTGAATTATATGTGATATTTGCGTACGTCGGCAAAGAAATGGGTAAAAAGCTCCTGAATGCCTGGATCGGTTTCAACCAAATTCGTCCGCAGCTCGTGGTCGTGCGGTAGTGTTATCGCTTCCCGCGCCAGGGTTCCCGGGTTCGATTCCCGGCTGGGTCAGGGATTTTCTCTGCCTCGTGATGACTGGGTGCTGTGTGCTGTCCTTAGGTTAGTTAGGTTTAAGTACTTGTAAGTCCTAGGGGACTGATGACCATACATGTTAAGTCCCATAGTGCTCAGAGCCATTTGAACCAATCAACCAAACTCGGTACGCTTATTATCTGGAAGGAGATATCACTGTGAGGGTAAGAACCAGATCTCCTATTGAGGTGGTGGTTCCTATCGCGAAGGGGGAAGGAAGAAGTGGACACAGAGGGAGAGGAAGGAGATCGAAACATACAGGAGAGAAGAGGAGATGGAAAGAGAGGCAGGGAGGAGGAGAAGGACAGTAAAGGAAGAGGAGCAGATGGACAGAGATAGGGAAGAGAAAGAGATGGACGAGACAACGTCGCAGGAGGAGGCGGACACAGAGAGGGTAGGAGGTAATGTAGAAAGGGAGGATGAGTTGTAGAGAGAGAGGGGAGAGGAGGAGAAGGACATAGAAAGGACAGAGACGATGAGGAGGAGGAGGAGGAGGAGGAGGAGGAGGAGGATATGGACAGAGGGAGAGGGGAGGAGCAAATGAACAGAGGAGACTGGAGCAGATGGAGAGTAGGGGAAGAAGCAGATTGACAGAGAGAGGGAGAAGGAAGAGAATTAATAGGGCATTGGAATAAATACAGGCTGATTATAATTAAACTTTCAAAACGCTGTAGAAATAACACCACTGGTCAGAATGACGTCAAATTGGAACGGAAAATTATCGGAAAAGGGGAAAAACGTATGACAGATGAAAAAAATAGTGTACAAATTGTAGAATCATGGAACATACTTTGTGTTCACACATAATGACCTTTCTAGACTCTGAGAAGCTCATCTGCACAAACCAGCACGGTTTTAGGAAACAGCAGTCATGCGAGACACAGCTGGCCCTCTTTGTGCATGATATACAACAGGCTCTAGATACCGGCTCCTAGGCTGATGCCATATTTCTCGACTTTCGAAAGGCGTTCTACTCAGTTCCGCACTGTCGCTTGCTACAAGAAGTGCGCGCTTACGGCCTATCCAATGACATATGTGGTTGGATAGAAAGTTTTCTAGCAGTCTGGGAGCAGTATGTCGTCCTGAACGGGGTAACTTCAACAGAAACAAGACTAACTTCAGGTGTGCCCCAGGGCAGCGTAACATGTCCACTGCTTTTTACGATTTACATAAACGATCTGGTTGATGGTATTGACAGCGGCCTTAGACTGTTTGCCGATGATGCTGTAGTCTGCAGGAAAATAGTATCACACGAAAGTTGTGAACAAATCAATGAGGATTTGCAGAAAATAAATGCGTGATGTAAGGACTGGCAATTATCTCTCAATATTAGTAAGTGTAACCTACTGCGTATAACAAGGCGAAAATCCCCATTTATGAATGAGTACAAAATAAATGATCAGTCTTTGAAAGCGGTAACATCAGTCAAGTATCTGGGTGTGACTATTCGAAATGATCTCAAATGGAATGATTAGAATACACAAGTAACGGGTAAGGCGAACTCTAGATTGCGGTTTATTGGTAGAATCATGAAGCGATGCAGTCCTTCAACAAAGGAAATTGCTTACAATACGTTAGTTCGTCCAGTCTTAGAGTATTGTTCGTCTGTATGGGACCCTTATCAGTTGGGTCTGATTCAAGAGACTGAGAAGGTCCAAAGAAGAGCAGCAAGATTCGTGACCGGTACATTTACCCATCGCGAGAGCGTTACAAATCTCATAGAAAGTTTGAAGTGGGACACACTTGCAGATAGACGACGCGCTAAACAGAAGGGGCTGCTCATTAAATTCCGAAATCCAATCTTCCCGAGGATGTAAAGCATATATTATTACCACCAACTTTCAAATCGCGTAATGATCATCATTCAAAAATAAGGGAAATAAGAGCTCGTACTGAGGCGTTCAGATTGTGGCTAGCGGAGTATATATGTAGATGTAGATGTAGATCAGGAGATGGCGCTGTATGTGTCAGAATACGTAAATGAAAACACCTGTCATGCGCACGACCCATTAAAGTTGGTATCAATACGCCAGGTACACAGCTTTTCCTCGTTTCGCGTCTGCGACGTTCGCTTTGACTGTCTCAATGCAGGATCGCGCTCTGCTTGTAAAGCTGTATTACAGGAATGATGACAGTGCACAAATCGTTTTGCAGAAGTTCCGGACACTGAAGAGTTTGAAAAAAGACGTTGGTCCGATGACTGCCGTGGGTCTGTTTTTTTGGTGTGCAACCTGGTGGAGGCAGGAAAGAAATTGACTCGGCGGCAGTGGAAGTAGTGACCACAGCAATGCAGGAGACGAGTGGTGGTGTGCAAACCTGCGTTGCACGTAGAATTGCCCGAACATTGGACATACCCGTGAGCGCGGTGCGTAAAATCCTACAAAACATCCTTATTTGCCATCCATTCAATATTAGCCATGTGCACGAGTTGCTTGCCAGCAAGAGAGACCTTTCCTTTAGAATTTCTTGCTCACGAAGCCCATTTTACAGGATATGTCAGTACACAGAATTGTCGAATATGGGCAACGGAAAATCTATACTCAAATCAACCAGTACCACTTCATCCTGAAAAGGCCAGTGTGTTTACTGCATCATTTATCATTGTGCCATATTTTTTCGAAAAGACAGGTACTTCTGGTCCTGTTACCTGTACCGCCACTGGCAAGCGCTATGAGTGTCCTTTGCGCAACCACGTCATTCTCGCTCTCCAACAGCTTGGATGTACGGATGGGATCATTTTTATGCAAGCTGGTCGGTGTGGCCGAGCGGTTCTAGGCGCTTCGGTCTGGAACCGCGCGACCGCCACGGTCGCAGGTTCGAATCCTGTCTCGGGCATGAATGTGTGTGATGTCCTTAGCTTAGTTAGGTTTAAGTAGTTATAAGTTCTAGCGGACTGATGACCTCAGATGTTAAGTCCCATAGTGCTAAGAGCCATTTGAACCATTTTTTACGCAAGATGGCGCACCTCCGCACATTGCAAATCCAGTTAAGCAGCTGCTGCAGAGGCATTTCGGAAATGCTAGAATTATCAATCGCCATTTCCCTATAGCCTTGCCGTCTCGATCATCTGAAAGATGTGTTCAGTGTTCGGACTGCACAAACTTAGCCGCATTGAAGGCACTCATTGCGCAACGCATTCTGAACGTGACCCGGGATACATTTCGATTAGTTGTGGTACGTGCTGTTTCTCGATTTCAGTTTGTTGCAGAAAACTGTTGATAGCATATTCAGAATGTTTTGCGCTAGTCATTCGGAAATTAATAATCCGATTTGATTTTTATACGGTTTTTGGCCTAAGGACAATTAAAAACCGATGTGATTGATGCTTTTTAAGTGGTTTTTGGCCTCAGGACAATTAAAAACCGATGAAATTCATGCTTTTGACGCGTTTATGGACTCATAACAATCAGAAACCTATGTGTGTGATGCTTTTTATGCGGTTTTTGGCCTCAGGGCAATTAAAAACCGATTTTTCCCATCCGATGTGGCATAACCTTTCCGTGGTGTATGGGCTTACGTAACTAACAGTATCAAAACTGTACATCCATGCACTCTGAGTAGTACAGTGTGTTTAACGTCAAACGTACACTTTAGGCATTGTTGTATGATTCATTTGTCATTTCGCCAACGGCCTTGCCGCAGTGGTAAGACCGGTTCCCGTCAGATCACCGAAGTTAAGCGCCGTCGGACTGGGCTAGCACTTGGATGGGTGACCATCCGGTCTGCCAAGCGCTGTTGGCACGCTGAGTGCACTCAGCCCTTGTGAGGCAAACTGAGGAGCTGCTTGATTGAGAAGTAGCGGCTCCGGTCTCGGAAACTGACATACGGCCGGGAGAGCGGTGTGCTGACCACATGCCCCTCCATATCCGCATTCAGTGACGCCTGTGGGCTGAGGATGACACTGTGGCCGGTCGGTACCGTTGGGCCTTCGTGGCCTGTTCGGGAGGATTTTTTTTTTCATTTGTCATTTGTAGTCGACCACTATTAAATTATATTACAGCGCCACAGCGCCATCTATTACTAAATTTTGTAACTATTTATTTTTCTTCTGCCATATGTTTTCCCCCTTCTCCGATAATATTCCGTTGTAATTTGACGTCATTCTGACCAGTGGTGTTATTTCTACATTGATTTGAAAATTTAACTTTAATTGTAAGCACCCGTATATTCCAGAACAACGTGATGCACCCAACTAGTATATTATGCACATTTGCATGCGAAAAGGAGCTGCAATTTGTGAAGGACTCCCAACATCAATTTGATGCACTGAATTATCGGTACAATTAGTCATCGACATAAATTTACGTGAAACTTAATTTGATCCGTAAGACACGTCGTATTTCTGACGTCGGCCTTGTCTGACGCCATGGGAGTGAAGCGACAAGCACCAGAACACATGCAGTAGCCTCAGATGAACAAGGGGCAGCAGTTATAAGAACCTTTACATGAAATCGACAGGTGCAACAAGCATACGCTCTGTCACCCACATGTGTGTGGTTTTCAGTATAGTGCTCCACTGATTTGCATAGTGTGATGGTGCCAATACTGATGCAGCGAGATATATTAGTGCAAAATGCGTATCGCTTGCGTTATTGATTTGTAGTGAACAATAATAAACAACCATTACTCACGTCAGACACATAATGGAACCGTGGACAACCAACGATCGCAATGTAAGTATAGCCACGGATTTGAGAATCTGCTGACGATGGCACGCTTTTTTGTGGACTAAACAATAAATTACAGATTGATTTGAAAGGAAAGTATCTCAGCTAGAAACGCCAGAGTCAAGTAAAAATGATTTTAAAACAGTGTGATGTGTGTTCTACTACAATCAAGACCCACTGTCGGCAGCCTCTGTGTGGGCTCGAATCTTTCTAATTCGACTTCCATGGTCTCGCGAAATGCACGTAAGAGGAAAGATTGTATTGATTGACTCTTCTGGGAACGGCATTTTAATAGTAAACCGCACCGTGACGCTAAACTCCACGAGTTGGCTGGGTATTTCTACGACACTTTCACGATTACTAAGTAGACCTGCTGTTCTTTGGAACTTCTGTAGTCCCTCTAATAATCTTATGAGATGGAGAGCCCAGACTGACGAACAATAATATTCAGGAATTGATCCAACGAAGGTTTTGCAAGCCACCTCCTTTGTTCGTGGACTACACTTCCTGGGACTTCTTCCAGTGAATCTGCCTGGTGTCAGCCTTTCCTGCGATTACTATTATGTGGTCGTTCCACTTTAAATCGTTCGGTGCGCATACATCTCTTTTAGCAACTCTGATATCCCTTCCAGCAACTCGGATAAATAGCTTCCTTTTACTACGAGCATAGGTGGACTGTCGTTGTGCTGCGCTGTGGTAACAACTAAGTCATCTAAATATCTTACTAAACTAAGTACTCGATTAAGTACGCATTACGACCAACAAACGGGGTTAACAAAAAGTGGATCTGAACGCCTCTTGGTAAAAGTTTATGTTGTATTTATAAACTTTGGAAGACCACCGTTTCGGACTGAAAAAAGCTCTTGAAACGAATGCTCAGAGAGCGTAAAGTAGCAGTTAAATTCTAGGACTACGTGTGTCGTCGCCTACTTCAGTAGCTACCACCTACCTATATTTAGAATAGCAGCAAAAATTCAAAAGCACAACAGCTGCCGACAGGAAGGAAGAGGGCACAAAGGTAAATGGAGTACGGATTTTCCCGGACCATTGCAGCGCGCTCGCGGGAAACCACACAATTAGGGACAAGCGGAAGGCCTTCGTCACAGAGAAGATTCGCTCTCGGTTCTGTTTGAATTCTCCATCACCGATAAAATGCATTACCTCTTTGGTAATTCCCACCAGCCGTGCTGGCGAAGCGACAGAAAATCAGTTAACACCTGGTCGTCAGAGAACCTGAACGGCACAGGACGACTTTTAAAGCCTGAGCACGATGGAAACCGTGGTTGACTCCATTATGCAGTTTCGTCGACGTGGTGCCACTGTTTTAGTCTCGCTGTTACCTGGAAGTTAAAAACTCACTTTCAAAGCAGTTTCTTGTAATTCCCACGTCTTTTCAACTGTCGACCTGCAGTTGTCCTACTTTTCCTGCGTTATACGGCACCTATAACGCTGGTTGTATTAATCTGCAGCTTTTCTGTTGTTACCTAGAACAGATAAACAGTAATTTTCGCTTATGCTTAATTCGTATACAATTCCCTTCACATACTTGCACAATAAATATGTCACAAATGTGTTGCGCGTCTGTAAGCAGAAGGTGATAGCTTCTCACCAACTGAACGATATCGTGCGTGCAGGTTGATATTTTTCGCGTGAGTGTGAAATGGACCCGTTCATCAAAAACGAAGTATCCGCGACCCACAGCGTGATATTTTCCCCCTTTGCACTTGTTCTGACCATCCGTTTCACTTGCTTCACTTCCTCTTTACATACCTGTCGTTCGGACTACAGCCTTGTCCCACAACCTCGCAATAAGTGTGTGTAAGTTAACTTCCCAAAATTATTCTGATCTGATTTCGAGACATATTGTAGATTTCTCCAAAATGTTATCCCTATTTACTTCTATGTCATTCTATACAGGGTTATTACAAATGATTGAAGCGATTTCACAGCTCTACAATAACTTTATTATTTGAGATATTTTCACAATGCTTTGCACACACATACAAAAACTCAAAAAGTTTTTTTAGGTATTCACAAATGTTCGATAGGTGCCCCTTTAGTGATTCGGCAGACATCAAGCCGATAATCAAGTTCCTCCCACACTCGGCGCAGCATGTCCCCATCAATGAGTCCGAAAGCATCGTTGATGCGAGCTCGCAGTTCTGGCACGTTTCTTGGTAGAGGAGGTTTAAACACTGAATCTTTCACATAACCCAACAGAAAGAAATCGCATGGGGTTAAGTCGGGAGAGCGTGGAGGCCATGACATGAATTGCTGATCATGATCTCCACCACGACCGATCCGTCGGTTTTCCAATCTCCTGTTTAAGAAATGCCGCACATCATGATGGAAGTGCGGTGGAGCACCATCCTGTTGAAAGATGAAGTCGGCGCTGTCGGTCTCCAGTTGTGGCATGAGCCAATTTTCCAGCATGTCCAGATAAACGTGTCCTGTAACGGTTTTTTTTTTGCAGAAGAAAAAGGGGCCGTAAACTTTAAACCGTGAGATTGCACAAAACACGTTAACTTTTGGTGAATTGCGAATCTGCCGCACGAATGCGTGAGGATTCTCTACCGCCCAGATTCGCACATTGTGTCTGTTCACTTCACCATTAAGAAAAAATGTTGCTTCATCACTGAAAACAAGTTTCGCACTGAACGCATCCTCTTCCATGAGCTGTTGCAACCGCGCCGAAAATTCAAAGCGTTTGACATTGTCATCGGGTGTCAGGGCTTGTAGCAATTGTAAACGGTAAGGCTTCTGCTTTAGCCTTTTCCGTAAGATTTTCCAAACCGTCGGCTGTGGTACGTTTAGCTCCCTGCTTGCTTTATTCGTCGACTTCCGCGGGCTACGGGTGAAACTTGCCCGCACGCGTTCAACCGTTTCTTCGCTCACTGCAGGCCGACCCGTTGATTTCCCCTTACAGAGGCATCCAGAAGCTTTAAACTGCGCATCCATCGCCGAATGGAGTTAGCAGTTGGTGGATCTTTGTTGAACTTCGTCCTGAAGTGTCGTTGCACTGTTATGACTGACTGATGTGAGTGCATTTCAAGCACGACATACGCTTTCTCGGCCCCTGTCGCCATTTTGTCTCACTGCGCTTTCGAGCGCTCTGGCGGCAGAAACCTGAAGTGCGGCTTCAGTCGAACAAAACTTTATGAGTTTTTCTACGTATCTGTAGTGTGTCATGACCATATGTCAATGAATGGAGCTACAGTGAATTTATGAAATCGCTTCAATCATTTGTAATAGCCCTGTACTTCTAACACGTTAGTTTGAATTTCGAAGTCGAAGTTTTTCTCTAAGTTCATATACGTGTAGAAGGCAGCATGTTATTTTCTCTGCCATTAGGAAATACTTGCAAGAATCTTTTCCTAATCGTCTGTCGTCTGGGTAACCTACAGCTAATCTGCCAACTACCATATCACTTTTCACTTCTACCGTTATTCACGCAATTTCACTCAACAGTACCGAAGTGCAAGATAGCAAAGTGAATAAGCGGTAGTTGTGACACTTCGTAGTTCGTTTATTCATCATTAAGGTGTATATATGTTACATATTCTAGGAATACCATCCGATGTCGCTGACGGCTGTCGTCGTTTCGGTAATTTAAATACGAAGATAGCTTAATTTGGATGTAACCTGTCATTACGCTAATAGATACCAGTTGGTGCTCGAGACTGTGCTCTGTTAAAAAAATTGTGAAACCCGATCACCACTTTCTCCTGGAAATACGATGCCTTCTTTCTTTAAGATGTCATAGATTGTGAACTCAGTTTTGAGAAAGTTGCTGGTTTCAGAATCTCTCGTAAGTATTGTAAATTCTATGGTATTTCGATAAATATTGTCTTGTATGACCATCAGTGTGTTAGTTATCTGTTGAATTCTGATTGAACGGAAAGGAACACTGGTTAAGATATTGAACTGCCATCCAAAAACACCGGAAATGAAATTCCTGTCTACCCCGTCACATTTAGGTATCCCAAGGTTTCTTTAGTAACTTGAGACAAATGCTAGGATGGCTCCTGAAAAAAGTGGACGGTCGATTTCCCTCCCCATCCTGGTCCCCTCATAGTAAGTGCTCAATCGCGGTTGCCTTTGGCGTCGAGTGGACGCTAAACCCTGATCTGCCCTTTATGGTGAACGCAGCACTTAAGCAATTTCTTCTTCCTCCCTTTCTAATTTTTCATTACTTTTCACTTCTTCCCATTTATATGTTAACTCATTTCTCGTTCAGGTACGTACTCTTTTCTCCGCTGTGCACAGTACTTTCCTCCCTGGGTTTGTGACACGAACACAAGTTTCTCACTTTCTCGAAGTTGCAACCTTAGCATTTAGAGTGATCATTTCTTTTCGGAAGTCTCCAAATGTTTTTCTTAGAAGCATTATTTGTACTCATTTGAAATTACTTTGTCTTTTGACCCGCATCAACTTTAACCACTAGTTTCATTTCCCGTACATTACATTCTTGGAGATGAACTATTTCTCCAGCTACATGTTACTTTCGCTGTTTCCGCGTTCTTCTAGGTGAATTTGTTTGTCTATTTATAATTATTTCATCTACTGTTATTTTGCATTCCTTTTTAAATGAAGTACCATCGACAAATTTGCGTGGATCATTGACAGAGGCATTAAGGTTTCCAAGTTTATCCTAGCACAAAAACGTCGTTTTTCAAAACTAATGTTTGCATTTGGTCGCATTTTGAATTTTTTACTGTTGGAAAGAAACCGTGATACACACGGTTTTAAAAAAAAAAAAACTTGGTAAATCTGTCACAGTCGCGCTGTCTGCGTAGTAGCTGTATTGCAGTCGCTCTTTTAGGCGAAAGCCTGTATCTCAATGACTCCACGAGTATGCGCCGAAAAACAAATATTGAAGTTCTAGACCAAGAGATGAATACACTAAGCAAATTCAGAAGCATGTAGGTTGCAGTAAGTACAGGGAGATGGAGAAGCTTGCACAGGACAGAGTAGCATGGAGAGCTGCATCAAATCAGTCTCAGGACTGAAGACCACAACAACAACAACAATCCTCCGTCAGGTACTAAACATTTTTATCCCAAGTTAAGTACCTTTAGTTCCTGATAACCTTTAGCGTATGTGAAACAATGAAGCCGTACTGTAGGTACATTGCATTCCTTGAAAGGGTCTCGAATACGAGCATTCCGGTACGTCATGGTGAAGCCGTTCTCAGGTGAGAGGAAAAGTGCCTGCTGTTGGATCTACCACTACAGTCATACCTGTTCGTAGCAAGCGCCGTAATGTATGTGGTGGTGAGTACTTACTAAGGACGCGCCACCTGACGTCCGGTGTCAGAGCACGGTAAAGAGGGGAGTATTCTCCAAGCATGCGCAACACAAGCAACGAAATGCCAGCGGCAATCAACCATCGTCTCATTGCTAGTCTAGGACGGGGACCAATGTTAGCAGTCCAGGCTATAGCTTCGGGGCAAACTGACATGACTACAATCTGTTGCGACTTACGCAGGGTTGCCACAGGCATGAAATACCTAACACGGGCTTGCCCCAACAATCACTCGTGTCAGTCAAAAATGTGAATACCCTACTTGCTCCCTGTCATGCCATCTCACGCGTAAGTTACGTAAGTTAAGGGGCTCCGGAACGCCCTATACTTGCAATGTTAAAATAACGCTTATCAACTACATCTTTCCTCACAAAGTATTTGAGGTAGGAAGTTGAACTTTTTACAGATTATTTATTGGAATATGGGCTCACAGGAATTTTACAAAATTTTAGTTCAGTTATTAAAGATGATTTTTTTTCAATTGTAATGAAAATTCACAACATTTTTTTGCAATTTTTTATTTATATATTCAAAAATATACAGTTTTTTGGAAAAAGGCTGTGTTAAATTGTGCAGAAGGTACTGTGTAACATTTACTGAAAGTTTGAAACAAATATGTTTGGAAGATCCTTAGAAAACATGTAATTAGTATGAGAAAATAAAAGTTTTGGGAATCGAGCGACAAAGATTGGATTAACTTTTTAGTGCATTCCAGGTCCATAGGATGGATTATCTTCATCCTCTGCAAACTCCTCCTCCAGCTTCCTCTTGTTCCTCCTCCTGTTTACTCTTGCTTGTATTTCTAGACTCTTTACAGCCCTGTCTGCAGCCCGAAGGCGTTCCTTAACTAAAGCAAGCATCGTTCGTTGTTGTGTTCGTAGATTTTGCTACCATTTTCTTCAGTTGCAGTTACTGCAACACTGTTCCAAAAGGTGGTCATGTATGAACACTTATCACATTTCAGTTGTATTTCACTAGCAAGTCCTACGTGCTTTATTATGGAGAGTTCCAGACCAACTTCACTACAATGAATACATCTCACACAGTTTGAAAAAATTCCTTTGAGAACCGACATATCAAATATTTCATTCACATCCGATTCGCCCATAAAACATTCATAGTTTTCACTCATTGAACCAAGCTTCTTCTGTGAAGTATTTTCTTTCCCACTTTGACTGCTATGGGCAGGTGTACTTGAGAGGTTAGGTTCACTCACTTGGTTATCGTATTTATTGTTTACAGTAATAACACATACCTTTGGCTTTCCAACATTTCTCCTTTTCTTAAAAGCCTTCAGAGGATTTCTAATAAGTTTACTTTTACTCATTATTATACTTCAACAAAACAGAGACTCAAGAAACAGAATTAATTACGAATATTTTCGAGATAACGACAGAGTAAATAAACATGAAACATTCGACAATCACACCAGCGATATATATTGAACCATCACAGGTTAGCCACAACACATACTTTATCTAAATGTACCTGATGAACACAGACGTTAATAATAACACCATTTGACAGCAGTTTAACAGCGCCACAGTGGGTCACGCCCATGTAGAACACATTTCAAAAAAAATTTAAAAATAGTTGTAGTCTTCGGAATTGAATAAATTATATATCTATTAAAAGGTAATAGTCTGCAGATTCAGAAAACGCAAAAAAGTAAAAATTGAACTTTTCATGATTTTGAGCCTTTCCGGAGCCCCTTAAAAGACGATTACTTGCTTGCACACCAACGCCAACGATCTTTTCCAGCAGTCGCGTGATGGATCAAAGATAAGCCTATTGCCCGGGCCCACCTGTTAACTTGAGCCAGAAAATAGCAACAGGATAATTTTTCCAGGACTTCATCCCTGGTATTTTGTGTGGCTTTCTCTGTGGGGAATACATTACAAAGATACACGGAGATACAATTATTAAGTTATGTTCAGAAAAAGTGAATCAGTATTCTACCATAGGCCACGTTCCCAGAAACATTTGGAAAGATTGGATGGAGTGGAAAACGCTGTTGAACCAAAGCATTATCACCGCCTGCTTAATAGCTTGTTTGCCCATCTTTGGAACGAAGTACATTACTGATTCCGGGTATCAGTCATCGGACAGTTTGTTGGCAGGTTTGTGGAGAAATGTGGCGTTAGACGTCTACGCATAGGTCATGTAATTCGACTAAATAACGAGCCGCTGATCTGCTTACGTGGTGATGGCGTCCGGTAACGACGCAGATGGGTTCCCTAGGGTTTACATCAGGCGAATTTGGTCAACGTGAGTTCACTGTAACGCTCCTAAAGCCACTGTAGCACGGTTCTGGCTGCGAGACATTGACAATTATGCTGCTAAAAGATGACATCCCCGTTGGGGAAGACATCAAGCACAAACGGATCAGGTGGGTTGCAGCTGTCAGCGTGTCCTCCATTAGTATCGCAGATCCCATTCAAGCGCAGGAGAGTATCTCCCAAAGCATAGTACTGTTGTACTGTTCCCACCCTACTGCGTCCGTGGTGCGCTGCGCGTTTCGTGCCGCCGTTCTCCTCGCTGGCAGCGTCTGTGGAGGGGACTATCAGCCTAGTGTACCAAATGGTGCAAATGGCTCTGAGCACTATGGGACTTAACATCTGTGGTCATCAGTCCCCTAGAACTTAGAACTACTTAAACCTAACTAACCTAAGGACATCACACACATCCATGCCCGAGGCAGGATTCGAACCTGCGACCGTAGCAGTCCCGCGGTTCCGGACTGAGCGCCTAGAACCGCTAGACCACCGCGGCCGGCCCCTAGTGTACCAAAAATGTGAGTCACCCAAAGAGCCGACACGTTTATACTGATCGGCAGTCGAGTCCCGATGATCCTGCGCCCACTGCAATCGTAATTGCCGATTTCGTTGGGTCAATACGTGAACACGTAGGGGTAGTCTGTTACGGAGCTCTATGTTCAACAATATACGATGAACAGCGTTGTGCTGTTTCGGCAGAGATGTCGCAGATCATCTATACTTCTTTACAGAGCAGACAAGCCTCCGAATCCCAGGTTCTATGAAGAGCCACGGAAGTCCAACCATATAGCTTCTAATGTCTATTCTCCTACTACTTTACGCTGATGCTCACGACAGTAGCACGTGCATCTTCACCACCTTCGCCGTTTTCGAGATATTCGTTCACAGGCTCTGGGTAATAATAATATGCTCTTTTGTTACTCACTTATGTCAATGGTTTCCTCGTTTTCAGCCCATATTTTCGCTTGAGTGATCCCCCGTCCCTGTCTGCTCAGCTTACCTTCTGTTACCGCGTCACGTGCCCGTAACGCCACGCCGCGCGGATTAGCCGAGCGGTCTAGGCGCTTCAGTCATGCACTGTGCGGCTGGTCCCGGCGGAGGTTCGAGTCCTCCCTCGGGCATGGGTGTGTGTGTTTGTCCTTAGGATAATTTAGGCTAAGTAGTATGTAAGCTTAGGGGCTGATGACCTTAGCAGTTAAGTTCCATAAGATTTCACACACATTTGATTTTTCGTAACGCCACTAGGTGGCATCCAAATCGCTGTGGGCAGAGGTCGTAATGTTTTGGCTGATCACTGTAGGTCTGTTTTATATACGACTGTCACTACAGCATATTTAAGACTTGGAGGAAATACGCCCTGTCCCATCGACTAACCATTAATATTAGGGTAGTCCTACCAAATCAGCACAAGATTTTAAGACTACAGGAAACATCAACCTAGTCAGCAGAATTACGACAATTACTGATGTGATTAATTTTGTAATCTTCGAAGGGATTGCAGATTCGAAACTAATGTCTGCCGGTGACACATTCAGTGCCTGCTGAAGTAAATATAATACATCTTTATGTGGTGGTTTATTAGTGGATGCCACGTCTGTGGCCATTCTGAGGAACTAGTAATTGAATTTGGTGACCAGTGATTTCAAGGTATCACAATTTCTGTTAGAATTAATTTCTGTCGGCTCAGTTTCAGGTGCATTAGTATTTTTGTTTGTTTCTTGCATAATAACGTTTCAAACTGCTATTGTTTTATTCTTAGAGCACTGTATGTTTTTAGTAAAGTGCTTTCATTTCCCATTTTTCAGTTACGGACAGGATGATTTCACAACACTGGTTCTGAGGCATTTTCAATAGCAGGCTACTGCTTGTCCTCTCAGTTAGATATCGCTCTCTCTTCCTAACTTACGTTATTTTAATTCCAGGAATTAACCATCCGTTGTTCCTGCATCTGTTCAGTTTTACCCTTATATGTTCTAGGGGGCTCAAAAGGAATTCAAAATTTATTTTACTCGTTCGAAAATCATTTTCAGACTAAACTTCGTCGTCAGACGATAGCTACCTTATTAGATGGCACCACTGCTACGAGATACTGATTTCCCCACCCATCATTTCAGGGTCCGTTTTCTTCCTCAACATCTCTGTAAGCCTTCCGACTAACAGCTGCACAACCATATTAATGCCCGCACGAATAATTGCAGTTGTCTTCAGCCAACTTCTGCGTTTGGGAAGGCTAACTTGCATGGAAGGGTAGTGGCGGGGGAATACACGTTTAAATAATTCAAACCTGTCGAAATACGATTTTATTCTAGCGTTTGGACAGTAGTACATCAGAATCATTTTTCCTTCATGCAGTAGTTTCGTCACTACCTCCCAGTATAAGCTTGAATTTTCCTAAGATTATCCTTGCAGTCTTGTCGTGAGATGCATTACGTTGGAGGAAGTAGCATGTTTTGGAACGTGGGCTCGCGGAAATGTTTAAGTAAAAGTCTCTCCGAGACACTTCGTGACCATTTCTTTAGCGCTCTCGCGTTGGTTAAACAAATCCTAAACGATTCACATAGCTCTTCTTTGAAGCCAGAGCAGAGACAGCCTGGATATATCATTTTGAGAAGAAAATACTGCTTTAGCTGTTCATCTTTTATTTATAGGCGTGACCGGGTTCGCATCATTTTAGTTGCATTATAAGGTGCAATAAAATCAAGTCATATTCAGACTGGGATGACCCAGCGTTCATAATTAGCAAATTTTCGCTAACTAGCGGACGTCAAATAAAATTACGTAGGACGCTCCAGTGATACCATGAGTAACAGTATCTGGTAAGCGAGAGTAGTGTCTGTATTTCATTGGTGATTAAAGCACAGACGGTTAGCTGCTCAGTTTTTACATTATTTCGTAGATGATCATAAGCGGTCTGTGCTTTGGTCATATAAACTCCGCTATCTCACCAGATACTGTTACTCAGGTTATCACGAGACGTCCACTACTTAGCGAAAATTTTCTGATTTTGACCGCTGGGTCATCCCATTCTCTTTTTTCCATCTGAATATTATTTAATTTTGTTGCACATGATGATGCAGTTAAAATGCTACGAAATCAATATTCTTCGATTCTTCTCTGTGTCTACTGTTAACGCAATCTCTTGAGGATCCCACGGTATAGAAAAATACTCAAGAATTTGTCGAATGAGGATTTGGCAAGCGATCTACTTCGTGCGAGGATTACGCTTCTTCAAAAAAATGGTTCAAATGGCTCTGAGCACTATGGGACTTAACATCTATCGTCATCAGTCCCCTAGAACCTAGAACTACTTAAACCCAACTAACCTAAGGACAGCACACAACACCCAGCCATCACGAGGCAGAGAAAATCCCTGACCCCGCCGGGAATCGAACCCGGGAACCCGGGCGTGGGAAGCGAGAGCGCTACCGCACGACCACGAGATGCGGGCTTACGCTTCTTCAGGGCATTCCACAATTCTTAGTTGTTGCCCCCTAAATTCATATGGTCAGACACACTTAGAAGCGAGACGACTGCGACTGATTTCAGTGTCTGAGCGCCGATCGTACAGTCAACATATCGGCCATTTCAGTATGTTTATTCGTATACCCTTATATTTATGTATGTTCAGAATAATCTACCAGTCTTGTCAAATGCTGACAACCTGCTCGTTATAGGAAAAAAAAAATCTACGATTAGCGCCAAAAAGATATAAGAGCCTGCCTTGTCATATATTGCTTGCATCTCCTGAAAGCCCTCAAGCACATTAGCTCTAGTGCCTTGACAGATAATACCTAGTTGGTTTTTTCAGTGCGTAAATGGAATCACCCACTAACAAATACTTTTCATCATGTATTTCTCATGACGCCCAGAATCAATGGAAATCACTTATTTGTTTTTCGTTACAAACGAACGACTTATTAAAGTTGAATTCTATGCACCCGTTCGGTAACACGGTCAAAAAGTACTTCAGTGCGATGCTGGGATTAACGTATGTGTTAACTGGAGCACCAAAGTACTAAGAATTATCAGAGCTCTAGCGACGACTTAATAGTGCTGCAGAATGGCGATAGATGACATACACGTGGGCGTTCACACCATACGTGGAAAGTTAGGTAAGGAAGGCGTCACGAACAAATTTGTTTCGATCTTTCACTGTCTTCTGTTGTTATCGATGGCATCAGAAACTGATAAGGCCACGTAGTTACAGTGATAATACAAGCCGGATGACGAACGAAATTAATGTTTATCGATAATTTGGCGTCTGTTGTTGTTATCGATTGCATCAGAGACTGGTCTAGAACAAGTCGCGTGGCTTCAGTGATAGCACTTCTAATATCAGTAGGCATTTGTAACATCTCGTGTTCCATTTTTTCCGTCTCGTGTTACCAATTGCGCCGTGCTGTCTAACTGCTACCGGCATGCAGCAGCGTTAGTTTGTGCATGACTATTCTTCCTATTATGGTGGCTCTGTTAATACATGTAGCTAAACCAAATGTGGTGTAACGTATTACTACGTTTACGACGTTGCTCATCGAGTCATATACGTTATCTCGCATTTCTAGCTGCTTCTCTCACACGAATAATGATAAAAATTCAGAAATTCAGGGTCGCCACCAGCCCAAGCCCTTCCTAACCATTTAGAAAAAACGGAGCTGGAAAATTATTAGTTTAATTACTTTAATAATTTAATTACAAGTACGCAAATTTCTTTAAGCAGCCAGATAAATAGCACTCCATGTCGTGCATAAAGCAACTTAATTAATTCAGGAATGGAAATCAGAGTAAGGGAGTAAGATCGACACCAAAGAATTTATCTTTCACGTAAATTACTAATTGTAACTAAATATTTGGTTGCACATCCCAACTTCACATAACTGGTGCCGGACTCTAAATATTTAAGTAAGAATTACGTGAGAATGAAACAGAGCACAATTTAACTACAGCAAGAAGAAACACAGAAGACGGGGGTGGGAGACAATTATAGTATCATCTCCTTTGCATTAATACGATAAAAATATCTAAGTGAGATTTGCATTACTATTCCACGCATGCTCTATTCTGGACAGAGGTTTAACCAATATACAGGGCTGTGCGATAATTATTTAGCATACTAACTGCGTCTGCTGCTTTCAAACGGCCGAACTAGAGCACGTGGTGCATTCTGACTCAAACTGTTGTGCTGCTTTGTAGAATGCGCACGAAAGAGCAGATATTCTTGCAGAAATTGTAGCTCATTAAACAAGCAAACTCGTAAAATAAAACCTATTGCGGTGCCGTGGTGAACCAGAAGGGTCATTGATTACCAAACACGCGGCACAAAATCGACACACAAAGACAAAAGCAATTTCCACAAAATATAAGATTAAAAATCATTAAAAAATAAATCGCTTCACACGCTTCAGACAAGTTAAAGTTCTTAAGTATTTCACCAGTTAAACATAACGAAGTCCTAACTCAACCTGACTCCTGTCACCTGAGACCCCCCGTAAGAGCTACGATCCGTACTCACCAAGCGCTCACCGAAGAGTGCCGCTTCCTCTTTCGAGATTAGCTAGCTCCCCGTGCAGCGGAAGCTACCAGAGAATTAACCCTCCGTCACCAACCTCACACACAAAAACAGCCTTCGACTAAGATGGGTAAACCTCTGTTCAGGTATTCGAAACCTAAGTTGGTCATCCTGTGCTCTCCTTCGAACGAGAAGTAACATCGTTTGCTCCCAGCAGACGATAACCAACTCAGCGTTTCCCACAAAACAAAACCGAAACCCCACATTAAACACACATATAATATTCAATAGGCCTTATTTCAGTGCTCAGTCTTTCTGGAAGAGTTCATGAACTGAGCTAAAATCAGGTAGTAAAGTGAATAGGTTGTACCGAATTCGACAAGCGTCTTATGAAACGACTTCACAGAGACGTTTCAGTGGTATTAGATCAACAACGTCCCACTCTGTCAAATGGACATAACACTTAGAAAGCATTTTGTTTGTGGCAATAACTTAATGATAGTCGTATTATCGCGTCAGAAGTACGAAGTATAGAACTTAAGGAAGTCAATCGTTGACAGATCATACAGTGGTTGACGAAAAAATGGTTACCTCGAGTGCGTTCGATGTCGTCCACATCAAGTGTCTCACAGTGCATGTAGCTGAAGGTGAACACTGTAGTGCATGGTTGTTAGTTTGCAGAGCATCAGTTCCCAGAAACTGACTCCACATAAAGGCCCCACTTCAACTGGTTGGTCTTGCACCTTGTGGTACTACAGCGTCGTCTGTTGAGAGCCTTTCATGTTGGCTGCTTCTGTGAATAACCAGGAGGGAGCTCTTCATTCGGAACCATCGACTTCACCATGTGCTGATATTTCCCCCACCACTTTGAGATCCTTGCTTGGTGTGGTGTTCCTCTAATATCTTCAGTAGTTGCAAGGAAGCTCTTTCTTGATTTCAGCCCAGGATGTGCGGGCTGGTGGCCATATAAAAGGTGGGCCTCCGTAGTCATCGCTTTGCTTTTCTCGCATCTATCAGCTATTTCGCGTCCATTTTCAGGAAGGACTATACCAACAAGACAATGGAGTTTATCTACGAGTGTAGGACTTAACATGAGACAAAGCGAGCGACATGTCTCATTAACCACCACATCTATGCGTCTGGCATGACTGGACTTGTACCATGTCGAACACGTATATTTAGCATTGGAGTAATTGTGCATGCTAAGCGCACAATGTGGTAAATGTCAGTTTCCGCTCTATATTGTTTCTGCCGGGCACTTTTTGTTTCATGTTTAAAAAGTGTTTCTTATGTGTAAACGTACGGTTCAGACTCACTCCTTGAGGCCGACGGTGTTCAAGCCCAGTACCTTATATGATCTGAAGGGTTTTAGCTGCATGGTTATTCCTGGGATAGAATACACAGATCTGGGTTTTGGAACAGTACGGTTTCAGGTGATTTTTCTTATAGTTGGTGGTAAATTCTTCCACGGCTTTAGGCACGGTTTGTGACACCTCTCTAGTGACAGTACAGTCATCAGCGTAGACAAACTCTAGGTTGCTTCAGGCAATGGGTGATCGTTAGTGCTGATGCTGAATAACGTTGGAGCAAGAACACTGCCAGTAGGAAACCCATTCTTCTATGTTCTCCATCTGCTTCTATGAGTATTTCGTTGATACTAGGTGTCATATGAAACATGCGATGGGCTGTTCCATTAGGGAGGCGCTGGGGAAGGGGGAGGGGGGGGGGGAGGGGCTGCTGTTTGGGGGAAGGGGACAGTCCGCATCTACACACTGCAAAAACGAAATTGCAGATATCTACCGAAACACCAGATGAAATACGACCGATGAGTTTTAGCAGCGATACCTGTTCGATATAAGGTGCTTCAGGAAGAATAGCAAATACACTGCCGGAAAAGAAATGTTAGTATACCTGGGAAGAGCCCACCCGCTTGGCCGTGCGGTCTAACGCACGGCTTTCCGGGTGGGAAGGAGCGTCTGGTCCCCGGCACGAATCCGCCCGGCGGATTTGTGTCGAGGTCCCGTGAACCGGCCAGTCTGTGGATGGTTTTTAGGCGGTTTTCCATCTGCCCCAGCGACTGCGGGCTGGTTCCTCTTATTCCGCCCCAGTTACACTATGTCGCCGATTGCTGCGCAAACAAGTTCTCCACGTACACGTACACCACCATTACTCTACCACGCAGACATAGGGGTTACACTTGTCTGGTGTGCGACGTTTCCTGTGGGGTCCACCGGGGGCCGAACCGCACAATAACCCTGGGTTCGGTATGGGGCGGCGGAGGGGTGAAGTGGACTGCGGTAGTCTTCGTGAGGTTATGGACCACTCCGGCTGCGGCGGGGACAGAACCTCTCCGTCGTTTCTAGGACCCGGTTAACATACAATACAATACAATACACCTGGGAAGACGTCATCACTTTTGATTCGACGGCGGCGTATGCCACCTGGGCGACAGTCGATATACTGATAATGGTTTCAACGTCTTCCGCCAACAGATAGCGTGGTGGCATAGTTGTCAGAGCGGCGTCTGTGTCTACCCATTTACTGGAGAATGCTCCCAGCCAGAAGACTCAGTGTGATGCAAACTTGTGAAACAAGTAGGCAACCATGCCACGGAGACACGCTCGTGCTTCCTAAAGCTGTCTGAGCCAGTTTGAAAAGGGTCAAATTATGGCCTTTCGAGTGGTGGGACGGTCCTTTCCGTGAATTTTCACACAATTTGGACGTGTTGAGTCACTTGTGCACTGATGCTGGTATCTGTGGTGACGTGAACATTCTCACACTCATAGGCAAGGCTCTGGGCGTCCACACAGCACAGACTCCCGCCACGATCGTCCTACTGTAAGCGCAGCAGTGGCGTATCTTACTGTTACCACAGCACAGATAAGAGGGCTTGTGAGCCCAGACATCTCAATACGAAATCTTATGAACCGGTTATTATCAGTGGGACTACGGGCACACAAAGGTCTAGCCCGTCTTTCACTCACGCCACAACATTGACGTCCGCGGCTCGACTGTTGCTGTCAGAGGATCGCTTGGAAGACGGAATGGTGCTCCGTGCTCTTCTGCGGTAAAAGTAGATTCCTCCAGCACACAAGTGATGGTCATTTGCGAGCATGGCGTAGAGCTGGTGACAGATGTCTCGTAGAATGCATTTGTCCGAGACACACTGGCCCCGCCCGACGCCTTATGGTCTGGGTTTCAATAATCTGCAACTCTCGTTCAGCTTTGATGTTTCTGGAGGGGACGTTACCCAGCGCTCGGAAAGTGCAGAATGTTGTTACATGTGGTTTTTTGCCTTTTTGCAACAGGAACGTGATGTGCTGCTCCAACAGGATAATGCCCGTCAAACTCAACGTGCTCTGCAAGAACTGCAGTACCTCTCCTGGCCAGCACTATCTCCGCATTTGTCTCCAGTCGAACACGTGGGGGATATGATGGGACAAGAAGTGACTCGTGCGAATCGTAACAAAACAACTATTACAGAACTACATGACCAGGTAGAGCAGGCGTGGCATGACGTATCCCTGGACAGTATTCGCCATCTGCACGATCAACTGTACGCCAGACGCAACGCCTGTACTGCCGCCGTGGAGGTTGTGCCACGTGCTAATATGGGTGTTAAACCAAGGTGAATATCTGGTAACTCAGAACCGCGTGCGCTATTTACCTATAAATGTAATCATTTCAAGCATTCCATAGGCAGTGTTACAACGATATATATAGAGTGAATTGGAAACCTTTAAAAAGGTGTACTAAGTTTTTTTTCAGGTAGTGCATTTCAGGACGTGGTATTGTAACTAATTCAATGAAACATTCCACATAACATCAGTATAGTTTTTCTTGTTGCAGAGATACGGCTGGTAACAGAGAGAAGTTGTCATTTGACGTGTTGGTAATTCATTTCCACTAACGGCAGTATTACACTACTGGCCATTAAAATTGCTAAACCAAGAAGAAATGCAGATGATAAACGGGTATTTGTTGGACAAATATATTATACTAGAACTGACATGTGATTACATTTTCACGCAAGTTGGGTGCATAGATCGTGAGAAATCAGTACCCAGAACATCCACCTCTGGCCGTAATAACGGCCTTGATACGCCTGGGCATTGAGTCAAACAGAGCTTGGATGCCGTCTACAGATACAACTACCCATGCAGCTTTGACACGATACCACAGGTCATCAAGAGTAGTGATTTGCGTGTTGTGACGAGCCAGTTGCTCGGCCACCATTGACCAGACGTTTTCAATTGGCGAGAGATCTGGAGAATGTGTTGGCCAGGGCAGCAATCCAACATTTTCTGTATCGAGAAAGGCCCGTTACAGGACCCGCAAGATGAGGTCGTGCATTATCCTGCTGAAATGAAGGGTTTCGCAGGGATCGAATGAAGGGTAGAACCACGGATCGTAACATATCTGAAACGTAACGTCCACTGTTCAGAATGCGGTCAATGCGAAGAAGAGGTGACCCAGACGTGTAACCAATGGCACCCCATACCACCACGCCGGGTGATACGTCAGTATGTCGATGACGAATGCACGCTTCCAATGTGCTTTCACGCGATGTCGCCAAACACGGGTGCGACCATCATGATGCTGTAAACAGAACCTGGGTTCATCCGAAAAAATGACGATTTGCCATTCGTGCGCCCAGGTTCGTCGTTGAGTACGCCATTGCAGGCACTCCCGTCTGTGATGCAGCCATCGTCTCCGAGCTGATAGTCCATGCTGCTGCAAACGTCGTCGAACTGTTCGTGTAGATGGTTGTTGTCTTGCAAACGTCCCCATCTGGTGACTCAGGGATCGAGACGTGGCTGCACGATCCGTTGCAGCCATGCGGATAAGATGCCTGCCATCTCGACTGCTAGTGATACGAGGCCGTTGGGATCTAGCACGGCGTTCTGTATTACCCTCCTGAAGCCTCCGATTCCAGATTCTGCTAACAGTCATTGGATCTCGACCAACGCGAGCAGCAATGTCACGATACGACAAACCGCAATCGCGACAGGCTGCAATCCGACCTTTATCAAAGTCGGAAACGTGATGGTACGCATTTCTCCTCCTTACACGAGGCATCACAACAACGTTTCACCAGGCAACGCCGGTCAACTGCTGTTTGTGTATGAGAAATCGGTTGGAAACTTTCCTCATGTCAGCACGTAGTAGGTATCGCCACCGGCGCCAACTTTGTGTGAATGCTCTGAAAAGCTAATCATTGGGATATCACAGAACCCTCTTTCTGTCCGTTAAATTTCGCGTCTGTAGCACGTAACCTTCGTGGTGTAGCAATCTTAATGGCCAGTAGTGTAGTTACACGTTTAAGTGTGGTCAGTCTACCGAGGGAAACCCACTGGCATTTATGGAGACATATCTTCAGGAACGCTTCTCTGTAAATGTGTGATATGATGTTCAAATGGCTCTGAGCACTATGGCACTTAACAGCTGTGGTCATCAGTCCCCTAGAACTTAGAACTACGTAAACCTAACTAACCTAAGGACATCACACACATCCATGCCCGAGGCAGGATTCGAACCTGCGACCGTAGCAGTCGCGCGGTTCCGGACTGCGCGCCTAGAACCGCGAGACCACCGCGGCCGGCTGATATGATGTGACAGACAATCTGTTGACGAGCTAGTAGTGTTACCACACAGTCTTACAGAGCCCTGTTGCCTAGGCCTACGTGAAAATGAGTTGCCGCCATTACTTAGTCTCCTTAAGTTTCAGGGGAAGGTATGCTCATCCAGCATGATGGGGCCTCTTCACATTCCAATTGTTAGGTGGCACACTGCGTACACACATTCGCTGAATATTCTTCGGCAGAAATGGTCACGTTTCGTGGACGACCAAGTTCCTCTGAAATTTTTGGCTATGGGGATAGTTGAAAGTGATATGTATCAACAATAAATAAGCACAAGAGTTGTCCTGATCCCTCGAATTGTGAACAGTGCCGCCTTCATACGAACATCAAGACGACCTCGGACAAGGTACGCGTGGTGTTGTCAACAGAATTCGAAAGTGCATTATAGTTGGGGATGGAATTTATCAATTTTTATCTTAATCATATGCTTTCGGCTAACACCTATGATTCAGAATGCTGTATATTTCTAAATAATAAAAATTGCGCTCATGTTGTGTGCTGTGTTTTATTTAAATTAATCTGTAATTTCACCTCGTTCGCAATGGAAGGTAAAGCAGGACCTTCGCATAGCGTCGCTTCTTACGGTTCCCTACTTCAGTCGGTGAAAACGAAACACTCGTAGGACCACTTCCTTAATAAATTCGTTTTTCTCAGCCAGGAAGTCAAATATGCCTGACACCTATTAAAAGAAGCAAAGCAATTTAGTTAAGTTTTGAATACAAAAAGACAAAGTAGTATACCCTATATCCTAGCTAAACTAAATTTATTGTTAGTTTGCATTCGCGAAGGTAAGATAGCCGCGCTTAACTCTGTCACTGACGTGAACTCCCAAAACTAATTCTGTCACTGAGGTAAAAGAAACGAACAGCGCCATCTGTAGTTCTTTGGTGTATAACACCGTCACTAAGTTAAATATTCTAAGTACTAAATTGAGCAGACTCTGTTATTCCATTTTGAAACGATAATGAATATAGTTGACGTTCAAGTTACATGTGAAAGGTTCAAACTGGCTCTGAGCACTATGGGACTTAGCCTCTGAGGTCATCAGTCCCGTAGAACTTAGAACTACTTAAACCTAACTAATCTGAGGACGTCACACACGCCGGCCGGTGTGGTGGCCGGGCGGTTCTAGGCGCTACAGTCCGGAACCGCGCGACTGCTACGGCCGCAGGTTCTAATCCTGCCTCGGGCATGGATGTGTGTGATGTCCTGAGGTTCGTTAGGTTTAAGTAGTTGTAAGTTCTGGGGGACTAATGACGTCAGCAGTTAAGTCCCGTAATACTCAGAGCCATTTGAGCCACATCACACGCATCCATGCCCGAGGCAGGATTCGAACCTGCGACAGTAGCGACCGCGCGGTTCCAGACTGTAGCGCCTAAAACCGCTCGGCCACTGATGAAATGAAGCCTACACGTTGCCGCAAGCTACGCTCAAGCTACCTGTGAAAATCCCATGAAAATTCGTCTAGTACTTTTGGAGATTAGTGTGTTCAAATAGGCAAACGGACAGACACGACCGTTATAGTTTTATTATGTGTATAGATGTAGATATACGTAGATTCCCCCTGAAGCGCCTGTATATTGTTACGGGTAACGATGTTGAAACACTTCCTTGAATTGTTATACGGCTCTTCCCCTTCTGGCGACGCATCCCCACTGAGAACGGTATGTCGAGTTCTGTTCGCCACTCTCATATGAACACTACAGTATTCAATTCAGCCTTCCAGTCGACGAGTTCTCTACGCTAACTCGTGGGCAACTCACTGTAACACCGCCAATTACCTAAGTGACAAACGCCTTCGCGGCTAAACGTTTGCTGTGCTAAGTGTTTGGCGGGCGCAGCTGTGTGACTGCGCTCTAAGTGACGACAGACGAGGAAGGAAGCCCTTTCCGGCGCGCAGTCCGCTTAGCGGAATAACGTTGCGTGCTGTGGTGTGTTGTGTGGCGCGACGAGGTGCGTCAGCAACGGCCAACCGAACCGTGGCGCGAATTCCCCACCACGTGACCGCGCTGCTCTGCCCTCAGCAGCGACACAGCAGCCCTCTGCTCCAGCGACGATACAGGTACACGGCGAGCCGCTTTGGGCGTGAACGGAAAGTGAAACTAAGTAGAGCTTCAATGTCTCACCTCATGGCCACTGCTATACTGTATAGAGAACTTCGGCGTCACCTCACATCTTACCAAGCGGTGCTGCCCGCAGTCGTATACGAAGTCTCAGAACTGTGCTCAGTCCATGAGGTAAGGCCGTCCTCACATGGGACGTGAAAGTGATCGTGGGCGTGAAGCTTGTAGAGTTTTGTGACGCCACGACGTGGAATTTCACGTTGGATTCCAGGCGTGGACGGCAGAAAAAGGCACATCAGAATACAAACACAGGAATCTGCAACCGGTCTCTTTTTGAAACCAGTACTGCCTGCCAAATAAAGTGAGACAACCAAAAGACATGGTCGGATGTCAATGTCGTACGCGTACCCGGCACAGGCGGAAATGTAGAAGTTTAGAGTTGCAATTCTCTGTGACACATGGTCGCGCGGGATTAGCCGAGCGGTCTCAGGCGCTGCAGTCATGGACTGTGCGGCTGGTCCCGGAGGAGGTTCGAGTTCTCCCTCGGGCAAGTGTGTGTGTGTTTGTCCTTCGTATAATTTAGGTTGTGTGTAAGCTTAGGGACTGATGACCTTAGCAGTTAAGTCCCATAAGATTTCACACACATTTGAATATTTTTTCCTGTGACACATAGAAGGGCCAAGAGAGTGCGTTAGAGATCCCGTTTTTAGTGTTATTAGCGTCCGTCCCCTGTAGCTGAGTGGTCAGCGCGACAGAACGTCAGTCCTAAGGGCCCGGGTTCGATTTCCGGCTGGGTCGGAGATTTTTCTCCGTTCAGGGACTGGGTGTTGTGTTGTCGTAATCATCATCATTTCATCCCCATCGACGCGCAAGTCGCCGAAGTGGCGTCAAATCGAAAGACTTGCACCCGGCGAACGGTATACCTGACGGCAGGCCCTAGTCACACGACATTTACATTTAGTGTTGTTAGCAGGCCTATATAATGGGCGTAACAGCGCCACATGTTAAGTGATTACTATGAAAGACACTGAAATGAAATGATCGTATGGCATGATGGCTGAGAGTCCCCACCTGTGCAAATCTTTTCAGATGACCCCGCAATGGGCGACTTCCGTGTCGATTACGATGAAAGGATGGTGAGGACAACACAACACTCAGACCCCGAGCGAAGAAAATCTCCGATCTGGCCGGGAATCGAACCCGGAACAGCTACATGGCAGTCCGACGCCCTGACCACTCAGCTTAAGAGGCGGAACGACACCGAGATGCCGCTAGTCGCATTATGCAATACTCAGATTAATGGGGCTGTCGGACCTGACAGTGACTCGATGATGGACTGCATGGGAATGTGAATGCAGACGTACTCGTCGTCAAGGTTCTGGCCGACCGTCTGACCATCAGAACGAATGGTCGCCGTATTTTGCACTTTCACATCTGCGTCTGACATCCTAAAACGAGTAATAGACTTCCTCGAACATTCTGTGTCGTCCTGCACCACTAGTCGGCTAGCAGCTGCCGGAGTAGAGAATTAAGGACGCAAACGGATGCGTCTGGAGTGGTGCCATGACAGAGAGGCATGGAACGCTGATGAACAGTACCACATTGTGTTCACCAACGAATCTTCACCGGATGACAATTGTCGGTGAGAATGGTGGCAACGTGAGGAGGAGTCCCATTCTTCCAACATTTTGGAGAGGCACAACAGTTTTACTCCTTGTGTCATGGTGTGGGTACCTATCGCGTACTGACTTCAGGTCCCCCAGGGACCTCTGACGGCACAACTGTACGTCACGGACATCTTGCGTCATCATATGTTACCACTTATGCGACAGGCTGTAATACGAAGAACACCAAACATAGAAAGCCTTTAACCACCAATTTGTTGTTTCCTGTAATTTTATTGTAGCAAATCGTACCAAAAACGACACGTTTTCGGAGAGATCCTCATTGTGCCAGGGCTTTGGAGTGCCTACTGTCACAGCACATTAGTTACAATATAAAAACAACTAAATATGAGCTTCATCTGCTAACGCCAAATTCCAATATGGCGTCTCCGAATTCCTACTTGTGACTTCGAAAACGGCCTAGCATCTCTTTGCTCACATTGCTCTCCACGGAACGAAAAGTTTGACTGCCTTATTAAGTTTTCTCACTGTGCATGTTCAAGAGCTATGGTTGTGTTTTGAATATAAAAACAGAAAACAACTATGAGGCACTTTTTGAAACATTCATTTGCTGCTATGGACTTTTACAGATGGGCGCATCGTTATTACCATAGCGTGATGCTGGTTACTGGCTTTATGGTAAGAAAATAGATAAAAAAATTGACTGTAACGGCATGAGGGATAGTTAGGTAGTGAGTTGTACATAAACCAAATTTATTTTACGTATCGCCACAGTATGGGCGGAATTGTAGCTTCCATTCTGATTGCCACTGGCCATATATCAATCACTTTTCACTATAAATATAGAGACTGATTATCTCGAAAATTCTGGAAGATCCATGTGATGTAACAGCTGCCAGTTTACAGATTACAAAAAGCTTCACTCAAAAACATAACATACTTCCCTCAGAAATAATAATGTGTTATTTTTATGTATATAATACACCAGATTTGTGGGCAAAGTCATTCATCTGAAAGCACTCCGTCTTCAGGCCGCGAGTGGCCTACCGGTACCATCCGACCGCCGTGTCATCCTCCATGGAGGATGTGGACAGGAGGGGCGTGGGGTCAGCACACTGCTCTCCTGGTCGTTATGAGGGTATTCTTGACCGAAGCCGTTACTATTCGGTCGAGTAGCTCCTCAATTGGCATCACGAGGCTGAGTGCACCCTGAAAAATGGCAACAGCGCATGGCAGCCTGGATGGTCACCCTTCCAAGTGCCGACCACGCCCTACAGCGCTTAACTTCAGTGATCTCACGGGAACCGATGTATCCACTTCGGCAAGGCCGTTGCCGACATATTCATCTAAACTGGTGTCAATTTAAAGTGAAAAATAGTGTTGTAGTAGTTGCAGGCAGAGAAAACTTCTGTTTTTGTACATCATCTCACTGGATAAAAGATTAGTCATGTATTCGATTTGGAAGCCAGTCCACAAGTTTGTGCGGGTACGTCCTATCCAGGTTAAGCAGCTCTCTGGGGATGTGGTGGCGCAATGCCACCGAATTGCGGAGATACTGATGTAAGCGTTTTACCTGCTCTTGCAACAGATTTTGGTTCAAATGGCTCTGAGCACTATGGGACTTAACATCTGAGGTCATCAGTCCCCCAGAACTTAGAACTACTTAAACTAACTAACCTACGGACATCACACACATCCATGCCCGAGGCAGGATTCGAACCTGCGACCGTAGCGGTCGCGCGGTTCCAGACTGAAGCGCCTAGAACCGCTCGGCCACAGGGCCGGCCCCACAGATTTTCTATGGGGTTCAGGTCAGATGATGGCCAGTCGTGATGTAGTAAGGTGGGCAGTGTTCAGAAAACCAGTCACATGTTGCTTGTGTCAGCACTGGCCTCTTGTGAGCTGACAGACACCAAATATTCATTGCATGCAGTTCCCATCGCAATGTTGTCTTGCTGACAGTCACAGATGGACCTTCACTCACTGCTTGCAGCAGTTTCTATCGGGCTAGGAAGCGATTTTGATTCACAAGCTGCGAAATGAATCTCTGATCTTTCTCAGGATCTTTTTCCGACCACAACTCTGACATCGTGCTTCGTGGCCACATTTGTTACCACTGCTTTCAGACATTTTGAAAAGTTCGGCGCGAAACACTAACAAGTCCAACAACTTCACGCACCCTGTGACCACGAACACAGACAAACTTAACTGCCCCCTCTTGCACTCTGTAACGTTCTTACTTTTCTCAGGCTTACGTAAATAAATTATTATTATATGTGCGGCGTCCTTTCCGACATGTCCGAAAGAACAGACGACACGCAGTCACGATTCCGTTCCCGTATATATACAAGATGAAAGAGAAATAACCGTGTTAGCCGCATGAGGGCACTGAAATTATTAAGTGGAGACAAGTGACAATTTGGCCGGACTGGGAATCGAATTCGGATTGGGATTTCCCGCTTCACGCGAGTGGTCGCCGTAACGGCTTCTGGTGTCCGATCATGCATCACATCCGACCCCAATTCCCAGCTCGTCGCGCACTACTTCCAAAGCGGTCCCCCTGCCCATTTTCCTCATTGTTCGCATCATCTCTCATAATTAGCACAAGAGGTCTGACCTAGGGTGCAGCCACACTGAAGATAATATGAAATGCCATCGAGGCTTATATGTATTATCTTAACCTTGACATTTCATGATATCTTCAGAATTGGGTGCATCCTAGGTCTGATCTCTCGCGGGTATCAAGCGAGATGCTGCGAGCAGTAAGGAAAATGGACAGGACGCTTCGGCAGTAATGGGTGACAAATTGGGGATTTGTGTCGGAGGTGACGCGCTCTCTGATAGCTAATGCAGGAAATCAGGGTTCGAATCCTGGTCTGGCACAGATTTTCAATTGTCGCCGTTGAATTGTTTCAGTGCCCTCATGCGGCTGACATCGGTATTTATCTTTCATCATAACAAAAGCAAAACGAGGATAATGTAATGTAGTCGAATTAAGTCGGGTGATGCTGAGGGAATTAGATTAGGAAATGAGACACTTAAAGTAGTAAAGGAGTTTTGCTATTTGGGGAGCAAAATAACTGATGATGGTCGAAGTAGAGAGGATATAAAATGTAGACTGTCAATAGCAAGGAAAGCGTTTCTGAAGAAGAGAAATTTGTTAACATCGAGTATCGATTTAAGTGTCAGGAAGTCGTTTCTGAAAGTATTTGTATGGAGTGTAGCCATGTATGGAAGTGAAACATGGACAATAAATAGTTTGGACAGGAAGAGAATAGAAGCTTTCGAAATGTGGTGCTACAGAAGAATGCTGAAGATTAGATGGGTAGATCACATAACTAATGAGGAAGTATTGAATAGGATTGGGGAGAAGAGAAGTTTGTGGCACAACTTAACCAGAAGAAGGGATCGGTTGGTAGGACATGCTCTGAGGCATCGAGGGATCACCAATTTAGTATTAGAGGGCAGCGTGGAGGGTAAAAATCGTAGAGGGAGACCAAGAGATGAATACACTAAGCAGATTCAGAAGGATGTAGGTTGCAGTTGGTACTGGGAGATGAAGAAGTTTGTACCGGATAGAGTAGCATGGAGAGCTGCATCAAACCAGTCTCAGGACTGAAGACAACAACAACAACAACATGAAAAATAAATGTCTCACTGATCGCTACTGCGTTACGCTCACGCGCAGCCAGTGTGACGCGGTTGAACGCATAACTCAATCTCTGTGCCATCAGCAAAATTGGAAATTTGTGTTAAGTGCCTATGGGACCAAACTGCTGAAGTAATCGGTCCCTAGGCTTACACACTACTTTACCTAACTTAAACTAAGTTACGATAAGGACAACACACACCCATGCCCGAGGGAGGACTCGAACCTCCGACACGTGGAGCCTCGCGAACCGTGGCAAGGCTCCCTGAGACCGACCATCTACCCCGCTCGGCTGCCATCAGTAAAGGCTTAAAGATCCGTCTGTGTGTGCTGATCTTAGGAAAATTTAATTTACTGAACAAAGCTTCAAAGTGAACTACTCTTTTATTCCTATTCTTGGTCACAAAGACGTGAAATTTAACCTTTTTGACCAAATAGAAATTTTTAACAACACACGTTTAGCAGAAGACTACGAACAGCCTGAAATGGGAGACAAATTTTTCCTACAGCACTTCCAAGATTTACTGACGCAGAACACACCCACTCCACCCCTCTCCTCCTCCCACTACTACGTAACTGCATTCATATTCTGTATTAACAGCCAGTAACATACCAGAAAAAAATTCACGTGGTATGTACCTAAATAACTAATCCTTCTATTGATTTTTTGAAGAAGCGAATGACATGACAGTAACGCTATTATTTACCTATTTATATTTTTCAGTCGTAATACTTCCCTCCTGTATGTTTGAAACAGGCGGTACAATACATTGACAGTTCTCTACGTAATATATGTATCGAAAATGTAAATGGGTAGGAAGAACACAAAACGAAGGTAAATAATGCAACAAATTTGTTTGGTTCAAATGGCTCTGAGCACTATGGGACTCGACATCTTAGGTCATAAGTCCCCTAGAACTTAGAACTACTTAAACCTAACTAACCTAAGGACATCACACACACCCATGCCCGAGGCAGGATTCGAACCTGCGACCGTAGCAGTCCCGCGGTTCCGGACTGCAGCGCCAGAACCGCACGGCCACCGCGGCCGGCACAAATTTGTTTGTTTCCTTCATGTACCGGCTGATTCAGCTGCTCCTACCGTACTGTACCTGTACATGTAATGTGAAACAAATAAAATTTTGTAATTATAATTCATTGTCCAGTTGTTTGTGACTCAGCAAAAACACCGAGCCATAGAAAATTATTTACAAAAGACAATACCACCCTGTTGTTAGTTATCAATGTATTCAAATTTGAAACTGAAGTACAATTACGGCGTTTTTACGCTACTAACATTTCCTCCCGCCCTTTTATACTTTCTAATCATTCGCATATTCCCTCTCACTCAGCCCCACTTCTTCTTTAAATATCTTTTCTAGGCGTCATTCTGTCTCTAGTTGTTACTCTGAACTTGCTTGGTTCATTTCTAGATACAGTGTTCGTGATTACATCCAGTAAATGGAATCCGTCAGCGTTCGTAATTAGGAATGTCAATCCACCCTGATAGAGTTCATGTCTCTTAGCTTTTACATGGAGTGGGCATGTGAACACATTTTCAGGAAATCCTAAATCACCACAGTCACTGTCCCTGTCCTATTCTATGTACGTACTGGATAAGGGTGGTGTCTTGTCATAAACTGAACTATATCTCCGCTGCTAAAAAATGAATGCTGTGCATTAAATGTAGTACTTACGTAGATATCATCATGGTAGCTGCTACAGACTGCATCTGTGTTTACCACAACCCAATAATTCCAGTCCATGTTAGTAGAGGAACAGAGATAAAACAATAGTTCACTTTGAAATTTCGTTTGGTAAATTTAATATGAAGCTACCGCTAATTGAAAGTGTCCCCAACGGTGTTCAAGCCGTCATAAAGACTAGTGGTGGACACACCCCGGACTAATGACCACTAAGAGGTATGCGGATACTTTTCGTATACTATGTGGAGATGAAACGAGCGTTTGGCATCATTGGCCAGGAGGCCCCGTGCTGGGCAGGTCCGGCCGCCTTGGTGCAGGTCTTATTACATTCGGCACCACAATGGGCAACCTGCGCACCGGATGGGGATGAAATGATGATGGAGATAGCTCAACACCCAGTCCCTGAGCGGAGAAAATTCCCGACCCAGCTGGATATCGAAACCGGGCCCGTAGGACGGCAATCCGTCACGCGTACCACTCAGCTATGGGGGCCGACGGTGTACTATCTAATAGGACATGATCAAAAGTGTTCAGACACGCATTACTGGTCATTAATATAGAGTGTGGCCACCCTTCGCCTTTTCTACGGCTCGAACTCTGCTGGGGACTCTTTCAATGAGGTGTTTGAACGTCTGTGGGGGAATAGCAGACCATTTATCATCAAGAACCAAAATCAGAGAAAACAGTGATGTTGGACGCTGGGACCTGAGGCGAAGTCGAGGTTCTAGCTCATCCCAAAGGCTTTCCATTGAATTCAGTTCAGGTCTCGGTAGGCCAGGCCATTTCAGGAACGTTTGTCCACAAACTATTGCCTCACTGTTGCTCCTTTATGACACAGTGAATTTTCAAGGTGATACAGTCATCATGTCTCAACTGTTCCTCTACTCCGCACCGTTCACGATGCTGTAAAATGCGTTCATATCCATCGGCATTCAGCGTTCTTTTTTTAAGCGCAACTGGGGGAGCTACAATAACCACGAAAAACACTACCACAACGTACACCATCTCCTTGGTACTACACTGTGGACAGCTCACAAGATGGAATATAACGTTTTCCAGGTGTTTGCCAAACCCAAACGCTTCCATCGCATTTTCACAGGGTACAGGGTGATTCATCACTTCATATTACTCATTTCTTTGCGGCGAGATCTATTTACGAAATTTCAATGACCAACTTACCCTTCCGAATGCGTAAATATTTTGTTGACACCCACCGACGTAGGGAGAAATGATCATCATAATAAAATAAGAGAAATCACAGCTCGAACGGAAAGATTTAGGTGTTCCTGTTTCCCACGCGCCATTCGAGAGTGGAATGGTAGAGAACTAGTATAAAAATGGTTCGATGAACCCTCTGACAGACACTTAAATTTGAATTGCAGAGTAATCATGCAGATGTAGATGTAATATCCAGTGATCCACTATGCAGTGGCGCCGCTCTTTGCACCTCCTCTAGTGTCGCCCAGCACAGACTGTAGACATGCGTGGCTTATGAGGACCTGCATGTCCATAGCACCCCTTATTTTTAACTCCCTGAGCACAGTCATTGTGCTATCTAGATTGCTGGTAACTCACGAGTCGTTCCTTTCAATAATTTCATGCGATTTTTACAACCACCTTCTGCAATACTCGACGATCTCCGCCCATCAGTACATGGAGTTTGTCTGGGCCTAATGTAGGTGTGGTATTCCTTTGCTTTTCCGCTGCCAAACAAACAGCTTTAGAAGGGTTGAAATGTCCATGATGGATCTGTCACTCAAGTGACATCCAGTGGCTAGTCCACACTCTTAAGTCACGGAGGTCGCCTGACCGACCCACTCTGTTGTTACTCCTTCGCCAATGTCAACACAATACACCCTGAGTTCTTACGTAATAGTGACTCCGCCTCTCGTGCCGTCTGCATTAGATAGGGACGTCGAAGCATTTCAAACTACGCATCGAATTTAAAAAGGGAAAACACGATTACGGCATAATTAATATTGCTAACCTGCGATACCAATTTTCATCCCCCTGCCCTAGCCCCACTGAGTTGGGTAGTCGCCAACCATTAAATCTTAAATAAAATTCTTATTCGTACATTGTGATTCCTTGGGAAAATATAGTAACTTGTGTGTAGCACTTTTTTGTTGTAGCATAGATGGTGCTGTAATCGACAAAAAACTCATTTGACTTCCAAAATGGTATTACCCCCAGTAAAACGCAAGGACTAAAAACATAAAAACATCTGTGTGGCAAACGACTCAGTGCTTAGCTGTTCTGAAGCATTCATTCATTCATTATCTGACTTGATCTCGTTGCGTGCTCGTGATTCAGCTTATCACCAATGCATGTCAGCAGATTACATTGCAAACGCTTCTCAGCTGTGTCAGATCATTCCATGTGTGGATAAATAAGTGCATCGAAGTAGTCGGCGAAATGTTTGAGTGCTGACTGTGAAATAATTATTACGAATAATCACCCCCTTGGTGAGACTTGAGAGCAAACATCTCAGACGAACTTTTTCCTCAGTTGCTGAACACTCGTGTTTTCTTTTGTTAACGAAATGCATTTTTTCTCGAGATAATAACGTTGTACTTCTCAATTGCGTTACTTGTCGATTACAGCGGTGTCTATCGCACAACAGCAAGAGCGTTACCTATAGAGGTTACTTTTTCCCCCATAGTCGGTAACTGGCATCGATATCACAGAATTTAGCGATATCTCGTTGCAGTCCACAGCGACGAAACGGAGGCGTCGGCGAACGAGCCACTCTTTCCCAGCTACGCAGTGCCACGACATGGACGCCAACTTACAACTAAGTATCCAATCATTCAGCCCAGTTCATGACCTCCGACGAAGAAGACAGCATAGACTAGTCAGGCCTCATGTGTTCTCCTGTCTTAGATGGAACTCTAATTCCCACCACTGGGAATTCTGTACTTGGAGAGAAAAGTTTAGTAGATGTGTGTGTCAAGTGATGCTTTAATCAAGACCACCTACAATACATCAGACCACAACGCAGAAACCAAGATGGCGGCTGTCTTAGGCCAAGTATTTCAGCGCTACCCTAATACGAATTATTTACAAACTTCATAAATGGAAACTAGATTCTAAATTGCGTAAGAAATGTCGTATTGTTATGTATTTTTCTATATTCAAACTTAAATAAAAAGTTGTCACTAAAGCCACAAATTACGTAATAAGTACTACGACGAAGAGATGCAACTCAAAATCAAGTCAAAAACACTACTACACAACACATGTAAATGGCATATTTGGACACTAATAATAATTTGCAAATAGAAGCTACATAGCAGTAATAAACGAAGCGTGTAACTAAAGCTCAAAATTGTATTAAACAATATGCAATTAATTCTAATCACTGTCATTACGTAATATGGTAGAAGTGGTTTGATTTTTAGTACCTGTTGGATTTATTTGTTGCTCAGCTTGGCCACTTCACGTTTTGTTATTTTTGCTGCAGTGTCTTAATGAGTTCCTCTATTTTGTTTGACTAGTGTTCGAGCAATTTCCTTTGAAACACACTTTTCATTCAACAGTTTTGTGTAACTATTAATAAAAATATTTGAAAGCACTTTAATACTTTTCTTGATTATTGTCTTTAAAGGAATGCCACATTTGCACACATCACTGAGGTTACTAGTAGCATTTTCACACAATTCAGTTCCTAAGGCAAGTACTGTATTTCTCTGATTTTCAAGTTTGAGAAATTCTGGTTCATATGTGCTGCTAATCAGAACTTGAAAAAGTTTATATATATTACAACACAAGGAAATCATTATACAAGAAGGACACTTCAATCCCCCACGGATTCAGTTGGTTGAAATAGTAGAGGAGTTCTTTGGTTTCACACTCCAACAAAATTTCATCCTCTGTCTGTAACATTTCTTCGCAGCCTGAACATTTTCCATCTTTTTGCAGCTTTTCAAGCACTGTTCTGCTGGTGTAGCTAGCAGTACAAACCAAGACTTTCAAATCTTCATCCATCATGGGAATGTTTGCTACTTCCTCTAGAGCAGGTTCTAATTTATCTAAATTTTCAAACGTTTGGTGTTTTATACTGTGATTTACTTTTGCTGCAAAATCATTTAATGTAAATTTACCATATTTAGTAGATCTGAGCTTTAGTAGACTTATTACTTTCAGTTTCCTCTCAGGTTCCAAGATTTGCTCACCTGAAACATTATATGTGCAGCCACTTAGCCTTCTGTAAGCTCCAAATCTTGCTTCTAAAGCAGCAGTGTGTAATTTTGCTGTAAGAATGTATGACCAGTTGTAAGTGTTAAAAATGTATCTGCATAACGGAACTGTTGTTGCAAGTATGTGAAAGAAAGCAGTATATGTTTCATTGGTTAATTTTCCATGGATAGGCAATGCATGTCAGATATCAAGATATGTTTCCAAATTTTCAAGAAACACAAGTTTGGAGTCAGTAGGTCCAGTGATTGGGCTAGAATTATCATCTGATGCGTATTTGCCTTTCATGGGGTGTTATACATTAGAAACTGTCCACCATTTAATGATTAATTTCAAAAGCTGAATAGTGCCATCAGAAATCTCAATCCCCGACTTTTCAAAATTTCTAGTGCTGCCACATTTTTAGAATCAAAAACACTGAGAGCAAGGGTAACATTCTGTCTCTTGATAGAAGTTGGATATACTGCCTTTCTCAGTAGCTTTGGGTCAAGTTTCAACAGTTTATTTTTCTCAGACTGAAACAGGTTCCTCAAATCTGAAAACTGTGCTTCACTGAGAGTATATTCACATGCAGCTATCACTGTGTAGAAAGGCATTGATGAAAGCAAATGTATCCTCAATATTTGGCATTATGAAGGATTCATTTTTTTCATTCAACCAGTTATTTCTGATACACTTAAGCAAGTACACACTGTCAAACAGAAGAAAGAGAAATTTGGATGGAGTGACTGGATTTGTAATACACGGCTGTAAAGTTCCACCACACATAAGCTGATACATTTTTCTATTAGTGCTATGGTTATCTGTTACCAGGCATAACGTCATACCAAAGCTCATGCATCAACTTTAATACATCAATTGTCATTTTCAGCAGTGTATCAGAATTAACATTTTTTACGGAAAGAGAGCTATTATTTCTTTATAATCAGAATGTAAAGATGATGCCATGAAAACCTGCATTGTACCTGCTGCTGTAGTATCTGAAGTATTCTCAGCAACACCAAGTATATTTCCTGCCTTATAAGAGAATTTTGAATTAACATAAACTTCATCTAGCATCAGTGAAATTACCTTGTCACTTTCCTGAAGAAATTTATTTTTTCACTCAAAAAGCTACCTGTGATGGACCAATACAAGGTTCATTTGGACCCATTTTGCATAGAAACTGCCTTAAATAGACAGGATGAGGTAATGTTAACACTTTTTTTTTTCTCAAGTGATGGTAGGCACCAGGAAATGAAAAGCAAATAGTTGCTGCCCGTATCAAAATCTCAGGAGACTATCTACTTTGGTTTGTTATTGCAAGTTGTAATTGCTCCAAAACAAATTCTATTTTAGGTGCTATTTCAGCGTCAAAATCACTACCAGCTTTCAGTACTTGTTTGAGAACGTTGACTAAAATTATAATTTTGTCAATGGTGCCAGTAGAGTTATCTGTGAAACCATTTAGGTGACTCACCTGATTGTCAAATTTCGTCCACTTGTCACATTTCAAATCCTCTTCTGCCCCAGACTGTAGTATCCATTTCAAGGTTTCTGTAGGCAAACACACATTTTTGTGAAACACTTTTACTTACAAGGAACTTGATATCTTGAAACACACTGAAACTAATAGCACATCACTGACTGAATCATCCTTTAATTTAATGAAAGATACGTAGTCATCCTTTACTAAAATTGTAAATGGACAAACATTCCTGTTCTGCACTTCGCTTTTAAAACGCTGAAAGTCAGGTATATTGTCATTTTCGCACCACTTACTGAAACTACATTCATCACGTTCCAGTAGCTGTTGAACAAGATCTTCAGGATTCTTCCTTTCCTTAGGAACTGGTACTGTGTGATAAGAAGGTTGATTAGGAAAGATAGTTGGAATTGCATCATTTGTTAGTTTTGGTATTTTTTGTGGCACACGTATTAGTTCACTATTTTCCACAGGAAAAATGTCTTCCCTAACCACAAACTTAGGTTCAAAATGCTTAATGCATACCACAGCTTTATCGTTCACTTCAAAATTATCTCTATGAATTAGTTTAATCCATTTGTTCCTCAATGCTGTTTCCTTGGGAAACTTAAAATGTTGACATATCGTATGTTTTGCCGTAATTGGATTTACATCCTGGTACACAACAGCTACGACCCATCGCAAGAACAGTTTACACTTTAAATTATGCCGAACTTACTACAGAATCTAGAAAATAAATACTAGCGTAGCACTTGTGACGACATTCACAGCATATAGCATAAATAACAGCTAGTAATAAATGCTTTCGCTTCTCTTGAACGTCACGTGTACAATGTTACACACACGCGTTATGGAAACACAAGCACGCTGGTTTGTTTCCCCCACGATTGCCGCCATATTGTCAACTATCGATATCTGCCTTAAGGTCTGATTTGTTGTAGGTGGTCTTGCTTTAATGTTCAAAGACAATTGCATACATTCGGCGCATCCCTATGGCAATAGAGTGTGTAAAGTTAATTAAATCTTTTATCATAGTTGTAATAAAGTGAACTGATATTTCATATGTTGTGTTTACTTCACCATCTCCCTGAGGAATCAAAGGCCTCATAGGCGTACCAGTAGTTTCGTCAAGTCATAACTTACAATATAAACGAGATGTTACTATTTTCGATTCAAAAGTAGCCCCTGCCCCACCCCATGCTAGTGGGGCAAGGGGACCATCACTGGCGTCACTGACAGCATTTTTAAAAATATTGAAAACGTATTTTTGCGTTTCTTAATCCGATGCGTACTTTTCGTAGAGTTTTTCAGTATTACAGTGACAACCTTCGAGCGGATGTACAAGGTACCTTGAGGAACGAAGTGAGGTTAGGAACCCAAGTACGGAAACTTCATCAGACGATGAAACAGAACGCCCAAGTCGATGACACCGGTACAGGTATTACACTCTTAGGTGTATCAGAACGGTTTTCGCTTATCATTTTAGACTAGTTCGTTTCCGGTCCTGGGTCCCTTAGCTCAAATTGGTACATTTGTGCTACTGCATCATGCCTGACAGTTTGCAACATCGTCACAGAATCATATACCTACCTACCTACCTACATACATACATACATACATACATACAGGCGCCAGCGCCGGCATCTACAACTGAGACGCTCAGTAGTGTCGCTGGATGACGCTTCGGGAGACGGGTTCTATCTTCATGTTCTTCCTCAAGACAACTTCTACGTCCCCTAGAAGTTTGTCGGTGTAATTTTGAAACATCGTATTACTATAGGATTTCAGCATTCATCTTAACAGCAGTTTAGATCAATGTATTTGCCCACATATCCATATTACACGCACAAAAAAAAATTAATAAATATGTTTGAGCGAAGGAGGTTATATATTTGAGTGAATATTTTTGATCCCATGTGTGTGAAATTGTAAATGTGGCTGTATTTGTATTTATCAGGTGCCCTTGTGCAATCTTCGGTCTCCCACGTCTTGTTCCATTCTGTTCTGACCATTTCTCTGACTACAGCAGTTAGATCATCCGCTGGAATGGATCGCTGTTTCATTCTGTTCTTTGCGAATTGGTCAGCTTTCTCATTCCCCACAATTCCAGCACGTTCCCTGATTCATACAGATGATACCTGTGTACCGTTTCCTTGTTCCTCTGATACAACAACATTTACTTGGCACGATAAATAACAACTTCCTTAGTCTTTAGCGTTTGCAGCGCGGAGAACGGGACATTGCGTGACCTATAACCTGTGAAATTCAGTGTACGGTAGCGATGTGCGCTGTAGGCTAACGGGTTTCCATTTCAAATCCTGTATCTACAAAATTCAGCTTCACGTTTTTTAGAACATCCTGTGACTTTCGTATTACTGCATCCGAGAATATTCGATTGTTTGTATAAATAAGAGCGCACTCCGTTCTGAGAGTTCTTGTGATTTTGAGAATGTGCCAAGAAATATGGACTAACGAATTGCAAGGTGACTGTCTATTTCAAAAGGCTGCTCTCTCGCAGTTCGGCACAGTGTATGTTACAGTCAGAAAAACACGGTTATCGTGTGAACAAGGAAGCAAATCTGCATTTCAGTAGACCCAGTGAAATAGGAGCCTTGTTAGTATAACGTAGTAATTACCACAATAAACTTCGGCACGCATATTTGAAAACTACAATGCTTTAGGTTGGAGTTAAGGTTTCCAGAGAAACGCCAAACTAAAATTTTAAATGTGCATAAAAAAATAGTCGTTAAATCTAAGGACGCGTCCAAAGTTTTCTTCACGATTTTCCTTGCTAATCTTCGACTGTGGTGAAACCCGTCCATCTGTAGCCTGCCTGACGTTTCATTCTTACTACGCACATAGAATCAGGTGACAAAAGTCATGATATACATCCTAATTTTGTGTCGGAGCTCCTCTTACACGGCGTAGAGCACAAACTCGACGAGGCGTGGACTCAAGTCGTTGGAAGTACTGTGCAGAAAAATTTAGCCGTGCTGCTTCTATAAGGTGTCCATAATTGTGAACGTGTTGCCGGTGCAGGATTATATCCCGTAAATGTTTGATTGGATTCATGTCTGGCCATCTGGGTGACCAAACCATTCGCTCGAATTGTCCAAAATGATCTTCACACCAATAGCGAACATCTGCGGCCTCGTGACAGGGCGCATTGCCGTTCATAAAAATGTCATCGTTTTCTGGGAACATGACGTCCATGACGGGCTGTAAATGATCTCCAGATAGTCGAATATAATCAATTCCAGTCAATAACCGGTTCAGTTTGACCAAAGGCCCCAGTCCATTCCATGTGAACACAGTCTACACCATTATGGTGCCACCACCAGCTTGCACAGTTTCTTGTTGATAACTTAGTTCCATGGTTTGTTGAGGTCTACGCAACAATCGAAACCTACCATCAGCTCTCAGCAACTGGAATCTGGGCTCATCAAACCAGGCTACGGTTTTCCAATCGTCTAGGGTCCAAACGATATGGTAACGTTCCCAGGAGAGGCGCTCCGGGATGTCGTTCTGGTAGCCAAACCAGTCGCGTCCGTCCGTTTACTGCCGTAGCCTATTAAAGCCAAATTTGCCCGCCTTGTCCTGATGGATACGTTCGTCGCACGTCCCGCATTCATTGATACGTTTATTTCACGCAGTGTTACTTGTTTGCTAGCAATGACAAATCTACACAGACGCCGCACTCTCGGTGAAGGCCGTCGGCCATTGCATCGTCATTGATGAGAGGTAATACCTGAAATTTGGTATTCCCGATACTCTCTTGGCACTGTGGAACTCGGAATATTGAATTCCCTAACGATTTCCGAAATGGAATGTCCCACGCGTCTAGCTGTAATTAAGTTTCCGCCTTCGAAGCCTTCATTCTCATCATGCGGTCATAATCATGTCGGAATCCTCTTCACGTGAATAATTTGAGTTCAGCTGACAGCTCCGCCAATGCTCTGTCCTTTTATACCTCATGTACGCGATACTATCGCCGTTTGGAAACTTGCATATCGCTATACTATGCCTTCTGTCACCTCAGTGTATATTAAACTGAAAGGCAGATTTTCATTTTGGTGATGTAATGTATACGTAATATGGGGATTGATTCATATGGAGCAAAAATTATTATTTCTAAGATCACCCATTCCTATTTTGTAACGTAACTTTCGGCAGTGAAACTGAAGCTACATGGCAGAACAGCCCAAGCTATGGCCAATGGTTCCATTAGGTGAGTTCGAGGTGATGTGGGGTGAGGTCAGGCCATGCCTCAGGAAATCCACCGGGCACCAGATCTTTGTGTGGCTGTGGTCGAGCGCCGCTTCTTCCTTCTTCAGGGGGCAGGTAGCTACCGCTGTTTGAGAGGATCAATGTTTTCGCGAACTGGGGCTGTCTGGTCAGCGTGGTCCTGCTTGCAGCCTGTTTATACATCCGTGAGGCAGCGACTTTTTTTCTATAGCTCGTGTCCTCACAGAACATGGAGGTAAGTAGAGCGACCTTAACCGTGGCGAAGGACCCGATGGCGTGTGTCAAGTCCCTCTACCCACTGGGTACCCACTGCACTCAACACCAGTCCCGCTGCTGTTTTCCCTGTGTCTGCTTGTTTACTCACTACCTCATCTCGCCTTTCTGTCGGGTTTGCTTTAGATTTGTTAGTTTTCATGTCATTGCCGACGACAGAACGCGGAACTAAACTTTACGTGCAGACAGGACCAAAGGCGACCGATGATACTCGGCGGTACACTATAGACTGCCGTTGCCTCGGCATTTTACAGCCGCTTTTCAGTCATAGCGCGTTACTACTTCTGCGTATTCTTAGCGTCTGCTGAAATGGGAGGTCATTGTGCAAATGTAGGCTGCATTGTCGTAGAACATTCTTGTGCTGACGTACGTCTTCGCCAGCACACCGTTCGGCACTAGGAAACATAGTACAACAGGCTACGCGCCGATACCACCCCCGGGGCAGCGTACCTGAAGGCCGCCGCCGCCGACCGTACTGCTCAATCTCTCAATCTCAGTACCTCAGTACATCGCATAGCGACTCAGTTCGCGTTGCACATCAATAGTCTTCCTCAATGATAGTCGTCGCCTCGCACCTTAGCTGGCTGTGAAGGAACGCTAGTCATTGTACACTCCTGGCCATTAAAATTGCTACATCAAGAAGAAATGCAGATGATAAACGGGTATTCATAGGAAAAATATATTATACTAGAACTGACATGTGATTACATTTTCACGCAATTTGGGTGCATAGATCCTGAGAAATCAGTACCCAGAACAACCACCTTTGGCCATAATAACGGCCTAGATACGCCTGGGCATTGAATCCAACAGAGCTTGGATGACGTGTAAAGGTACAGATGCCCATGCAGCTTTAACACGATACCACAGTTCATCAAGAGTAGTGACTGGCCTATTGTGAGCCGGCCGCGGTGGCCGTGCGGTTCTAGGCGCTGCAGTCCGGAACCGCGGGACTGCTACGGTCGCAGGTTCGAATCCTGCCTCGGGCATGGATGTGTGTGATGTCCTTAGGTTAGTTAGGTTTAAGAAGTTCTCAAGTTCTAGGGGACTGATGACCTAAGATGTTAAGTCCCAAGTGCTCAGAGCCATTTGAGCCATTTGAGCCTATTGTGACGAGCCAGTTGCTCGCCCACCATTGACCAGATGTTCTCAGTTGGTGAGACATTTGGAGAATGTGCTGGCCCAGCAGTCGAACATTTTCTGTATCCAGAAAGGCCCGTAAAGGACCTGCAACATGCGGTCGTGCATTATCCTGCTGAAATGTAGGGTTTCGCAGGGATCGAATCAGGGGTAGAGCCACGGGTCGTAACACATCTGAAATGTAACGTCCACTGCTCAAAATGCCGTCAATGCGAACAAGAGGTGACCGAGACGTGTAACCAATGGCACCCCATACCATCACGCCGGATGATACGCCAGTATGGCGATGACGAATAAACGATTCCAATGTGCGTTCACCGCGATGTCACCAAACCGGATGCGGCCATCATGATGCTGTAAACAGAACCAGGATTAATCCGAAAAAATGACGTTTTGCCTTTCGTGCACCCAGGTTCGTCGTCGACTACACGATCGCAGGCGCTCCTGTTGGTGATGCAGCGTCAAGGGTAACCGCAGACATGGTCTCCGAGCTGATAGTCCATGCTGCTGCGAACGTCGTCGAACTGGTCGTGCAGATGGTTGCTGTCTTGCAAACGTCCCAATCTGTTGACTCAGGGATCGAGACTTGGCTGCTCGATCCGTTACAGCCACGCCGATAAGATGCCTCTCATCTCGACTGCTAGTGATACGAGGCCGTTGGAATCCAGCACGGCGTTCCGTATTACCCTCCTGAACCCACCGATTCCATATTCTGCTAACAGTCCTTGGATCTCGACCAACGCGATCAGCAATGTCGCGATACGATAAACCGCAATCGCGATAGGCTAGAATCCGACCTCTATCAAAGTCGGAAACGTGATGGTACGCATTTCTCCTCCTTACACGAGGCATCACAACAACGTTTCACCAGGCAACGTCGGTCAGCTGCTGTTTGTGTAGGAGAAATCGGTTGGAAACTTTCCTCATGTCAGTATGTTGTAGGTGTCGCCACCGCCGCCAACCTTGTGTGAATGGTCTGAAAAGCTAATCATTTGCATGTCACAGCATCTTCTTCCTGTCGGTTCAATATTGAGCCTGTAGCACGTTATCTTCGTGGTGTAGCAATTTTAATGGCCAGTAGTGTATATAGTTGTGACTTGGACACGGACTACATTCAATAATGAATACATGTTGTTTGATTCCTCTTAACCACAGAACTTCAGACTGGACATCATTGAAGTTAAGTACTCAACTAGTTCCTGTGATAAAGTGTGTTTTAAACACTAGTGAATTTTGTGTTGTAGCAGCCGGCAATGATGGCCGAGCGGTTCTAGGCGCTTCGGTCTGGAAACGCACGACCGCTACGGTCGCAGGTTAGAATCCTGACTCGGGAATTGTCGCGTGTAATGTCTTTAGGTTAGTTAGGTTTAAGTAGTTCTAAGTTCTAGGAGACTGATGATCTCAGATGTTAAGTCCCATAGTGCTCAGAGCCATTTTTTGCGTTGTAGTGAGAGGAAAACCCTCTCCTCATCCAGCAGGAACCACAAAACATTACAAGAGGGCCCAGACACAACAATGCTCATATCGAAAATTGTTGATAAGTAACGTAGTTCAGTTGTGTCCAGAAGAAAAACAGAAAGGTTTTCTTCGTTTAAAAAAAAATGTAAAAATAGGCCACCTCTGGTGGAGGAGGACGTTTTAGTTGATGGTGGACACACTTTGTTGGAACAATAAGAGAAAACAAGAATTTTGTGAAGATACATACGCCGGCCGGTGTGGCCGTGCGGTTCTAAGGGCTTCAGTTTGGAACCGCGTGACCGCTACGGTCGCAGTTTCGAATCCTGCCTCGGGCATGGATTTGTGTGATGTCCTTAGGTTAGTTAGGTTTAAGTAGTTCTAAGTTCTAGGGGACTGATGACCTCAGAAGTTAAGTCCCATAGTGCTCAGAGCCATTTGAACCAATTTTTGAAGATACATACAGCTGTGATCTGAGTCCCAAATAGAGTTGCTAGATTCCACGCGCAAGTCACCGAAGTTGCGTCAAATCGAGAGACTTGTACCCGACGAACGGTCTACCCCACGAGAGGCCCTAGTCACCCGGCATTTACATTTTTTTTAGTTACTAGATGGTGAAACAATAATTTATCTTAATTTCGTACACTTTTCTCTAGAAGAATGTATTAATATTATATTACATATTCCCTTCAGTTCTCAGTCAGTAAGAGAAGTTTCATTTTAATTTTTTGTTTTCCTACGCTTTCGTCCAGATTATATTAAAACCGTTGTCCCCTATACAGTAGCACTGTGCGCCCGTAAAACAAATTTTGTTTTCAGAATGAGATTTTCACTCTGCAGCGGAGTGTGCGCTGATATGAAACTTCCTGGCATGTTAAAACTGTGTGCCGGACCGGAACTCGAACTCGGGACCTTTGCCTTTCGCGGGCAAGTGTTCTGCCAACTGAGCTACCCATGCACGATTCACGCCCCGTCCTCACAGCTTTACTTCTGCCAGTATCTCGTCTCCTATCTTCGAAACGTCCCGAGTTCGAGTCTCGGTCCGGCTTACAGTTTTGATCTGCCAGGAAGTTTCAAATTTTCTTTTCCTGTTGTTCACTTGGATAGTTTTTTTGTGCATGTGAATTTACATAACGTATTTTTTGTTTTACTTGCTGCACTTATACAAAGTAAACTTCAGAAGCCGGGTTAACATTCTGACTGAGCGCAGTTATATCACTTGAGCGTCATTCAAAACAACTAACAGCAGAACATGTCAACTGTTCGCAGCACGCTCAGCTAAGACGGGAATTGTAAAGTAAACAGGTTATAATAAATGAGCGAATAAAGTCAATAATACAGGTAACATCGTTTCCTGAAACCAGACAGCATAGCCATAAAAAACATACAGTCTGCGTCCCGAACTAATGACTCCCGGTATCTTTTTATCTCATTACGATTTTCTTTCACTTGCAGATTCGGTTTGTATCGCCAGTATACGAAGAAGAGAAACACGAAACAGATTCGCAGCCCCCGCATAATGGGCGACAATAGCTGCGCTCGTGGCGCATAGCTGCCAATCTCCTCGCGGAGAATCTTCAAATATCTCACGTTATTTCTTGTGAATGGATACAGACATGACCCTCCTTTAAACGTTAAAAACAATTTCGATATTTACATTTCATACTTAGCAACCTACGTCCTAAAACCCACCAAATGTAAATTGTCCATTGACTACATTTCTCACAGCAAACTTTTCAAAATGTGCGCGGTGTTGTACTTTGTTTCGGAGTACCACAATAAGTATTGTCGAGAACGAAAAGAAAACAGGATCATTATCAAGCTGCAATGTGTGGCTATAAGATGCGAAAAATAATATTGTTTTACCAATTAGATTCCTCAAAATCGAATGAGAAAGGTGTCATAGCAGAGGGCACGCACGAATCCCAAACCAGTGCTTTATGAAAACAGAAAGTTTTACTGAGAAACTAACTACAGAAGCGGATGTAGCTTTGCTTCAACAACGTAATACGTTTTTTTTTCTTCAAGGCAAAACGGATGACATGAAATTTCACGTTTTACGTGGAGCGACCAGCACCACAATGTTGCCGGTGTGGTAGGGGGACTTGCCACGTAAAGTGCCCTCCGCCACACACCGTTGGGTAGCTTGCGGAGTATAAATGTAGATGTAGATGTAGACACATCACGAGAGGCCGGAAGAAGGCCACTATTTACTTCTACGCGCTGGCGGCAATGAGGTGAGTCAGTAGTACTCAGTAGGTGCGTTTCGATGTTTATGTAACGTTGATCTATCACGCTTTGCAAGGTGAACTCCTGCCATTACTTTTTTTCGGGTTTTCATGCTGGCTTGTTCCCCTTATCCACTGAATCGACGCTGTCATCATGACCAACGCTACTCCGTGTTTCAGTTCATTTACCAGAGTATTCTACATCCTGTCATGAGCTACCCATCCCAACTCATCATTATAAACTTAACTATATCTACTTACTCGTCTTCCGAGTAATACTGATCTTCTGTAAGGGAGATACACTATGTGATCAAAAGTATCCGGACACCCCCAAAAACATACTTTTTCATATTAGGTGCATTGTGATGCCACCTACTGCCTGATATTCCATATTACCGACCTCAGTAGTCATTAGACATCGTGAGAGAGCAGATGGTTCAAATGGCTCTGAGCACTATGGGACTTAATATCTGTGGTCATCAGTCCCATAGAACTGAGAACTACTTAAACCTAACTAACCTAAGAACATCACACACATCCATGCCCGAGGCAGGATTCGAACCTGAGACCGTAGCAGTCACGCGGTTCCGGACTGAGCGCCTAGAACCGCGAGACCACCGCGGCCGGCGAGAGAGCAGAATGGGGCACTCCGCGGAAATCACGGACTCCGAACGTGGTCAGGTCACTGGGTGTCACTTGTGTCACACGTCTGTACGCGAGATTTCCACACTCCTAAACATCCCTAGGTCCACTCTTTCCGATGTGATAGTGAAGTGGAAACGTGAAGGGACACATACAGCACAAAAGCGTACAGGCCGACGTCTGTCTGTTGACTGACAGAGACCGCCGACAGTTGAAGAGTGTCGTCATGTGTAATAGGCAGACATCTATCCATACCATCATGTAGTGCCAACAGTAAAATTCGGAAGCGGTGGTGTTATGGTGTGGTCGTGTTTTTCGTGGAGGGGGCTTGCACCCCTTGTTGTTTTGCGTGGCACTACCACAACACAGGTCTACATTGATGTTTTAAGCACCTTCTTACTTCCCACTGTTGAAGAGCAATTCGGGGATGGCGAGTACGTCTTTCAACAGGATCGAGCAACTGTCCATAATGCACGGCTTGTGGTGGAATGGTTGCACGACAATAACATCCCTGTAATGGACTGGCCTGCACATAGTCCTGACCTGACACCTTTGGGATGTTTTGGAACGCCGACTTCATGCCAGGCATCACCGACCGATATCGATACCTCTCCTCGGTGCAGCACTCCGTGATGAATGGGCTGCCATTCCCCAAGAAACGTTCCAGCACCTGATTGAACGTATGCCTGCGGGAGTGGAAGCTGTCATCAAGGCTAAGGGTGGACCATCACCATACTGAACTGCAGCATTACCGATGGAGGGCACCACGAACTTGTGAGTTATTTTCAGCCAGGAGTCCGGATATATTTGATCATATAGTGTAACTACATTCTTTTTCCATGTCGTATGTTTGTTTGCATACAGTTAACAATCTCAATTAATTATATGATTATGAATTCCCGTTTAGTTTCAGTAGATATCAATCCCCTCTTCAGTATACATGATTAAATTTATAAAAGGTCTATAACTATGGTTCATTTGTCATGGTCGCCCACCCGTTCTGTTTCCTTGCATACACCTGATTTCCGTATGTCTTGAATCGTAGTGGGGCAGATCATTGGACTGTATCACGAAGGCGTGGCGCAACCCAACTGTTGTCTTGCAGTGGGTAACAAAGACGCGTAGTTACTTTACGTGCGACCATTCTCGTAAACAGACTGTGTACTTTGCGCGCCAGATATACAGTAGTGGACAACTGCAATTTGACAGAACAATGATCACAAATCACGTTGCATAGCACGTTCCATGTGGTGTACCAGCTCGTTCCTGAGAGAGCACAAACCAAATTGAAACCCACGTTTTGCGTGCTTCATTTTGAGCCGCACATCCTGTCTGAGGGTAGTTTCAGCGATCTTCGAGAGCTTCTGAAGAGAACTGCGTCCTGTTGGCACCCTGGGTGTGCTATACTGTGGCGGTAACTAATTGCAGAGAATGGGACTCGACCCCCAACGTAAATAACGTATCGCATACTAACAGACGGAGATATTCATAACAGTTTGATCACGGTATTGGTGAAGAGTCACAGGAAACAGTAACAACCTAGGCGTAACTGTCAGATACTAGGATGAGAAAGAGTAGCTGATCTTCTATAGTAGTAGCCTACAGAACGCTCGCCCAGACGATTGTTTAGGTTTGTTCCTCAGTGTAGGGCTCTTACCAGGTTGGACTAATGGAAGAGGCAGTAAAGATATAAGGGGCGAGCGAAAAGTTTTATTTCTAAGGCCCTACAGCCCAGGACTGGTATGCCAGTCAGTCAAAGTTGCCGCGAACATTGAGGCAATCATTCCACGGACGCAACAGGTTGAAGACGTCTTTTTCGTGGAACATCACGTTTTGCTGTGTGGAGGAATCCGCAACTGTTCGCTTAACACCCTCGTCGTAAAAGAATCGTCGATCCTTCAACGACATTTTTAAGTGACTAAAGGCGTGATAATTGCATGGCAAGAGACCAGGTCTATAGAACGGATGTTGTATAGTCTCCCACTTGAGCCATAGTGGATGGGATAGCCATCCTGAGTGACTAGCGTGTTGTATCCAACCGCGAGTGACACGATACTTCGCGCACCATTCCACAACGGTGGTTTTAGAGAGACATGCTGCTCATCCAAAAAAGAGAGAGAGAGAGAATAACAGCACGTTACCGCAGGCACGTCGAAAAGACACGGAAGCCACACTAGTCCGCTTCCTACATGACAGTGCTTATACAGGGTTATTACAAATGATTGAAGCGATTTCACAGCTCTAGAATAACTTTATTATTTGAGATATTTTCACAATGCTTTGCACACACATACAAAACCTCAAAAAGTTTTTTTAGGTATTCACAAATGTTCGATATGTGCCCCCTTAGTAACTCGGCAGACATCAAGCCGATAATCAAGTTCCTCCCACACTCGGCGCAGCATGTCCCCATCAATGAGTTCGAAAGCATCGTTGATGCGATCTCGCAGTTCTGGCACGTTTCTTGGTAGAGGAGGTTTAAACACTGAATCTTTCACATAAGCCCACAGAAAGAAATCGCATGGGGTTAAGTCGGGAGAGCGTGGAAGCCATGACATGAATTGCTGATCATGATCTCCACCACGACCGAACCATCGGTTTTCCAATCTCCAGTTTAAGAAATGCCGAACATCACGATGGAAGTGCGGTGGAGCACCATCCTATTGAAAGATGAAGTCGGCGCTGTCGGTCTCCAGCTGTGGCATGAGCCAATTTTCCAGCATGTACAGATACACGTGTCCTGTAACGTTTTTTTCGCAGAAGGAAAAGGGGCCGTAAACTTTAAACCGTGAGATTGCACAAAACACTTTTGGTGAACTGCGAATTTGCTGCACGAATGCGTGAGGATTCTCTACCGCCCAGATTCGCACATTGTGTCTGTTCACTTCACCATTAAGAAAAACTGTTGCTTCATCACTGAAAACAGGTTTCGCACTGAACGCATCCTCTTCCATGAGCTGTTGCAACCGCGCCGAAAATTCAAAGCGTTTGACTTTGTCATCGGGTGTCAGGGCTTGTAGCAATTGTAAACGGTAAGGCTTCTGCTTTAGCCTTTTCCGTAAGATTTTCCAAACCGTCGGCTGTGGTACGTTTAGCTCCCTGCTTGCTTTATTCGTCGACTTCCGCGGGCTACGCGTGAAACTTGCCCGCACGCGTTCAACCGTTTCTTCGCTCACTGCAGGCCGACCCGTTTATTTCCCCTTACAGAGGCATTCAGAAGCTTTAAACTGCGCATAACATCGCCGAATGGAGTTAGCAGTTGGTGGATCTTTGTTGAACTTCGTCCTGAAGTGTCGTTGCACTGTTATGACTGACTGATGTGAGTGCATTTCAAGCACGACATACGCTTTCTCGGCTCCTGTCGCCATTTTGTGTCACTGCGCTCTCGAGCGCTCTGGCGGCAGAAACCTGAAGTGCGGCTTCAGCCGAACAAAACTTATGAGTTTTTCTACGTATCTGTAGTGTGTCGTGACCATATGTCAATGAATGGACCTACAGTGAATTTATGAAATCGCTTCAATCATTTGTAATAGCGCTGTATATTTGCATCGGAGTCGCGCTACGTTACATATAAGCTGCAGCAACGTCCTCAAATGGAAACTTTTTGATCATCCTTTATAACAAGAAATGAAAATAAGAAAAAGCGTATTGTTTGATCACAAGCTCAGTTAGTAAGTACGAGAGGTCGGAAGAAAGAAAAAAATTATTTCACGAACTTATAGTACATCGCTGGCTAGAAGAATTCCGTACAACATCAACTGTCGCTTTGGGTAGATGACTCAGATTCTGTCTCAATCTTTGTGCTACGGTGTTCAATCCGTGAAAAAGCAGTATGGAATCGCTTATCAAAAGAGGTTTATGGATGATAACTCTACCTAACACGACCGTCATACTCACTCACAAAGGAGGGGTATTTTAAAAATCGCTCTTACTGTTGAGAAAAACTATCCAACAAAAAGAAAACCACCAAGCCGGGAAGGAGATCGTCTTAGTTTTTGTAATAAATACGCTAGGGAATTAACGCCCTTATCTGCTTGATAACTATCCAGAATCTCCTGGGCAGTGTGTAGTGTCGTATGCCTGGAAAAGAGCGCCGTTTATTCATGTGCATTAATGTTGTGAACAAATGGATACACGGAATTAGAGGCCCATATTGTTAAGGTCCGAACACTGCACGGTCCTTGACCATATCCTACGCTCTAACAATATGACGTTCTTGGATGAACAGAAACTTATCTCAGAGAATCAACACGATTCAGGAGGAATCACTCTTGTGAAACACAGTTTTCTCTATTCACACTCCACATTGAGGTGACAATAGTCATGGGATACCTCTTGATTTAGTCTGCCGGAGTGGCCGAGCGGTTCTAGGCGCTACAGTCTGGAACTGCACGACCGCTCCGGTCGCAGGTTCGAATCCTGCCTCGGGCATGGATGTGTGTGATGTCCTTAGGTTAGTTAGGTTTAAGTCGTTCTAAGTTCTAGGGGACTGATGACCTCAGAAGTTAAGTCCCATAGTGCTCAGAGCCATTTGAACCTCTTGATTTCGTGTCGAACGGCGTTTTGCCCTGCGTAGTGGAGCGACTCGACGTGGAATGAACTCAACAAGTCGTCTGAAGTCGCCTGCAAAAGTACTAAGAGGCAGCCTCAATAGCCTCCCGTAATTCCGAAAGTGTTGACAGGGCAGGATTTTGTCACGAACTGACATCTCGATTATGACCCAGCAGTGTTCGATGGGATTCACATCGGGCGATCTGGGTACCCAAACCATTAATGGCAGCCGAATCATTCACTCGAATTATGCAGAATTTTCTTCAAGCCAATTGCGAACAACTGTGGCCCAGTAACATGGCGCATTGTTATCCATAAAAATTCCATCGTTGTCTGCCTGTATATGGTCTCTGAAAATCCGAACATAACCATTTTCAGTCAATGAACGGTTCAGCTGGACCAGAGAACCCCGTCCATTACATGTGAACAGAGCCCATATCGTTATGGACCCAACGCCAGTTTGCACAGTGCCTTGTTGACAACTTGGGTTCATGGCTTAGTGGTGTCTGCACCACACTCGAAGCCCACCATCAGCCCTCACCAACTGAAATCGGGACTCATGTGACTAGGCTACGGTTTTCCAGTAGTCTAGGGTCCAATAATATGGTCACGAGTCCAGAAGAGGCGCTGCAGGCGATGTCGTATTGTTAGCGAAGGCACTCGCATCTGTCGTCTTCTGCCATAGCCCATTAACGCCGAATTGCGAGCACTGTCCTAACTGATACGTTCGTCGTACATCCCACTTTGATTTCTGCGGTTATTTCACGCAGTGTTGCTTGTCTTTCAGTAATGGCAACTCTGCGCAAAGGCCGCTGCTCTCGGTCGTTAAGTGAAGGCCTTCGACGACTGCCTTATCCGTACTGAGAGGTAACGCCTGAAATTTGATATTCCCGGCACACTCTTGGCTCTGTGGACCTCGGAATACTGATTTCCCTAACGATTTCCCAAATGGGATCTCTTATGCGCCTAGCTCCAAATACCATCCTGCGTTCGAAAGGTGCGTAGTGCTCCCATAATCATTTTCAAATGAATCAGCCGAGTACAATTGACAGCTCCAGCAATGCAATGTTCTTTTATACTTATATACGTGATACCATCGCCATCGGTGTATATGCACATCGCTATCCCAGTGTTTATCTTGCAATTGGTAGGCTCAGGTAAAGAAATAGACTCTGTCTTCCTGTGTTTCCGGAAATTATTCGACGCTGCACCTCATCGTCGACTGATAAACAAGATACGATCGGGGAGTGTCTTCAGAGACGTCCAGCTGGTTGGCTGATGGGATTCAGAGTCTTAATGCATGCAGCTTATAGCATCTGAAATCGACTGCTTGTTCTGCAACTACTATTGTTCTGAAAATATTCGGCCGGCCGGAGTGGTCGTGCGGTTCTAGGCGCTACAGTCTGGAGCCGAGCGACTGCTACGGTCGCAGGTTCGAATCCTGCCTCGGGCATGGATGTGTGTGATGTCCTTAGGTTAGTTACGTTTAAGCAGTTCTAAGTCCTAGGGGACTGAGTCCCATAGTGCTCAGAGCCATTTGAACCATTTGAAAATATTCATTACGTGAATGAAACTGGATATCACTGCGAAAATACTGTATGTGTGTAAATAGACTGTCATAAAGTAACTCTTTACGTTAGACTGTACGTCGAATGATAAACAGAAAGAAAATTAACATCGGGTAGTCCCAAGGAACCGTAACGAACCTCCTGTGTTCTCAAGACACATAACCGATTCATCATATAAGGGTGGTGCCAGTATCTACATCTGCATCTACATGGCTACTATGCAGTTCACAACAAATTGTCTGGCAGACGATTCATCAAACTACATTCAAGCTGCTTCTCTACCTTTCTACTCATTAACAGCGTGCAGGAAAAACACTTAAATGTTTCCGTGAAAGTTCAGATATCTCTTATTTTATTCTGATGGTCATTTCTCCCAGTGTATGTGGAAGCCAACAAAATATTTTCACACTCTGAGGAGAAAGATGGTGATCGAAATTTCACGGCAAGGTCTCCCTGTAGCGAAAAACGCCTTTGTTTTAATGACTGACATCCCAATTCGTGGATCATGTCCACGGGATTCTCTCCCACATTTCGCAATAATACGAAACGAGCTGCCTTCCTTTCAACTTTTTCGATGTCATCCGTCAATGCTATCTGATGTGGAACCACACAGCATCGCAGTACTCCAGAAGACGGTTGCCACGGGTATTGTAAGTATTCTCTTTAGAAGACCTACAGCACCTTTCAAGTGTTTGCCAATAAATTGCAGTCTTTGGTTTTTTTTCCCCACAACATTATCTGTGTGACCGTTCCAACTGAAGTTACTCGTAACTGTAATCCCTAACCTTTAGTTGAGTTTACACACTTATATTTGCGTGATATGTCATGTAACCGACATTTAGCGGATTCTTTTCAGTCCTCGTGTTTGTGACTTCACACTTTTCGTTAATTTGTGTCAGTTATCACTTTTTGCACCCAATTCGTTTTGATCGTCTGATGACTCTATAAGACGGTAAATGGCATCATCTGCAAACAATTTAAGACCGTTGCTCAGATTGTCTGCTAAATCATTTACATAGATCAGGAACAACAAGGGCCTATAACTCTTCTTTGCGGAACACCAGATATTACTTGTGTTTTACTCGATGACTTTGCCTTAACTTGGGGTTCGGTTACTTGGGGAAGGAGACCAGACAGCAAGGTCAACGGTCTCATAGGATTAGGGAAGGGCGGGGAAGGAAGTCGGCTGAGCCCTTTCAAAGGAACCATCCCGGCATTTACCTGGAGCGATTTAGGGAAATCACGGAAAACCTAAATCGGGATGGCCGGACGCGGGATTGAGCCGTCGTCCTCCCGAATGAGAGTCCAGTGTGCTAGCCACTGCGCCACCTCGCTCGGTCTTTTCTTTAACTGCCACGAACTGTGACCTTTGTAACACGAAATACCGAATACAGTGCCACAATGGACTCAATACTCCACAGGCGCGCAATTTGATTAGAAGTCTCTTTTGAGTATCGGTGTCGAAAGCCTTCTGGAAATCTAAAAATATGGGATCATTTTCACATCCCCAGTCGATAGCTCTCATTACTTCGTGAGAATAAAGAGCTCGCTGTGTTTCACAAGAACGATACTTTCTGAACCTGTGTTGGCTATTTGTCAATAAACCATTCTCTCCGAGGTAATTCGAATGTTCGGACACAGTGTATGTTCCAAAATTCTACTGCAAATAGACGCTAGTGATATGGTATGACTTGTACAACTTTCCGGTCTTTGGGTACGCATCTTTCTACGAGCGTCCGGTTGTGCATGACAGATAAGCATAGAGGTATTGCATCAGTATACTCTGAAAGGAACCTGACTGTTATACAATGTGGACAGGAGGCCTTGCCGTTATTAACTGTTTTAACAGCTCCGCTTCACTGAGGATATCTACTAAGTTACACATGTTGGTAGATGTTCTTGATTCAAATTCTGGAATGTTAACTCCTTCTTTTGTGAAATAATTTCGGAAAACCGTGTTTATTAACCCTGCTTTAGTGGCACTGTCATCAATAGCATCGCCATTGTTATGGCGCGTTGAAGGTGTTGACTGCATCTTGCCGCTGGTGTACCTCACATACGACCAGAATATCTTCTGGTTTCTGCCAGATTATTCACTGACGACGAAAGTCAATAGAAAGTATCGTTGTTGGACTATCTTGAAACAGTACTGGACAACATTCTCAGATGATGTAAAGAATTGTATCTCTCTTTGAATAAGGATTAAAGCTAGATGACGATATCAAAGGGAAAAGAATACAATTGTGTCCGATAACGAGTTTACAACATCTTGGGCACATGACATCGTTTAAATTTTTAGGGATAGTAACGAGAAGGGATATGAATTGGAATGAATTCGTAAAATCTTTAGTTATTCAAGGAAAACTTAAGGTGTAGATATGTTGCAATATTTTTGGTAAAGTGCAGTGCATCTTCAATGGGAGCATCATTAAAGCTGATTGACCAATTATAGAGTGATACTCCAACCTTTCGAATGTTTATCGAGTAGGCATGGCAACGGGCATCGGGAGAATTCAGGGGCACAGATCTGCAAATTCGCAGGTGATTTGTGGCAACAGCATCAGGTATCTGTACTCAGGTCACACAGTTCCTGCTGGAATTTGTCTGTCTATAGTTATTTTAGTTAAAGTGGATCTGTAGTGTTGATTGTATTGTTAATGTTAAATTGTCTGCTGCATGCTAAGCTAAGGGTTTCATGTATTGGATGGCCCATTTTTGATGGCGCGTGTACCAAATCTTACAGCTGATAACTTCCGTAACAATTGTTGACGGCAAAACTATAAGAATGCACAGAGAATGCGAGAATTTAAGAAAATCATGTCCTGTATAAGACTTATTGCTGTCACAAAATTTGACTTTGAACTTTGATGAAAATGAAAAACTGATTACTTAGAAACTAAAATAGATCCAGGCGAAATTTAATTAAAGAAATGTTTTCTACACTATTTGGATTACCTGGGTCGCACTGGATAACGCCGTGCGACTGCTCTCGTAGCTACAGTGCGTCTCGATAACAGAACTGCAAACTCTAACTGCTGAGATATGCAAGGTTGCAATGCGTTTTCTAAAACAATTGCAATCATTCTTGGTTAACAATTTTTGACAATGGTTTTAAATAAACTGAAGATTGACTCTTGGGATGTGGGCGATGTCTGAGTTAAATGAACTCAATAGAAATCTCATACCATTTAGAAACTTCAATAATACACACACCAAAAAAACTCTTGCATCACCCCAGCCCCCACAACTCCCGGAGGCAGACATTGACTCTGGACATTGTATCACAGACACAGTTCTTTTGACTGTTCAGAGATTACACTAAACCCGCCAAGAGATTTAAGAAATCATGCACGAGCAGCGCCTATTAGACGGAGGGGAGCCGACAGTCGATCAGTTCCAGCCATTCCACCGGGAAGGAAGTACACAGCTCGTGTTGTCTGTACTTCAACCATGCCTAGACGGTGAATACCGCGGTTCGATGGCGTCCACATTGTTACTTTGTGCCAGGAAGGGCTCTCAACAAGGAAAGTGTCCAGGCGTCTCGGAGTGAACCAAAGCGATGCTGTTCGGACATGGAAGAGGAACCGAGAGACAGGAACTGTCGATGACGTGCCTCGATCAGGCCGCCCAAGGGCTACTACCGCAGCGGATGTGCGCTACCTACGGATTATGGCTCGGAGGAACCCTGACAGAAATGCCACCATGTTGAATAATGCTTTTCCTGAAGCCATAGGACGTCATGCCACAACTTAAACTGTGCGAAATAGGCTGTATGATGCGCAACTTCACTCCCGACGTCCATGGCGAGCTCCATCTTTGCAACCACGACACCATGCAGCGCAGTACACATGGATCCAACAACATGGCGAATGGACCGCTCAGGACTGGCATTACGTTCTCTTCACGTTCTCTGTCACATATGACTTCAACAAGGCAATCGTCGGAGACGTGTTTCGAGGCAGTCCGGTCAGTCTGAACTCCTTAGACACACTGTCCAGTGAGTGCAAGGTTCCCTGATGTTTTGGGATGACATTATGTGGAACCGATGTACACCGCTGGTGGTCATGCAAGGCGCCGTTAACGGCTGTACGATACATGAATACCATCCTCCGACCGATAGTGCAACCATATCGGCAGCATATTGGCGAGGTATTCGTCTTCATGGACGACAATTCGCGCCCCCATCGTGCACATCTTGTGGATGACTTCCTTCAGGATAACGACATCGCTGAGTGTGCAGCTTGTTCTCCAGACATGAACCCTATCGAACATGCTTGGGGTAGATTGGAAAGGGCTGTATGTGGACGACGTGACGCACCAACCACTCTGAGGGATCTACGCCGAATGGCCGTTGAGGAGTGGGACAATCTGGATCAAAAGTGTCTCGATGAACTTGAGGATAAGTAGGCCACGACTAATACAGGCATGCAGCAATGCAAGAGGACGTGCTACTGTGTATTAGAGGTACCGGTGTGTACAGCAATCTGGGCCACAACACCTCTGAATGTCTCACCGTATGGTGGTACAACATGTGATGTGTGGTTTTCACGAGGTACAAAAAGGGCGGAAATGATGTTCATGTTGATCTCTATTCCAGTTTTCCGTACAGGTTCCGGAACTCACGGAACCGAGATGATGCAAAACTTTTTTTGATGTGTGTAGCTATGCCGTCGCTGAAATCTCATGACTATAGTCCAAGAATTAAAAAAATTAAACTCCACATATAAAAACTTTCCTTTAACAAAGCACCAAAAACTAGTTCTTAAGCCATTTCTTTCGCAATGATCGATAAACCCTAACAAAAAAATGGAAATAAAAAAAATTCCTGATCTGCATGTCTGACTAACCAAAAATGCTGCATTGTGCAGCCGCTGCTGCAAATGAAATTACTATGTGGAATCTATTCTTCAGAAAGTGTATAATCGCATCATTGGAAAAATCAGTTCTTTTTCCCTCCATAATAAATCTTCCATTAGCCCATCATATAATTCCCAAAAATCTGCTTACTTCTACTAAAGCAAAAGCCGACTGTTGACATCCAACACACTCGACTCGCATTCGGGAAGAAGAAGAGTTTGAACCTGATTCAGGTTTTCCGTGATTTCCCTAAATCGTTTCAGGCCGATTCTGGGATAGTTCTTTTGAAAGGGCACAGCCGAGTTTCTTTCCCATCCTTCTCTAATCCGATGGAACCGTTGACCTCACTGTTTGGTCCCATCCTCCTTCCCCCCCCCCCCCCCCCCCCCCCTCCTTCCCAACAAATCAACCAACCAACGAACATCCAACCAAAGCTCAACATTCTGTCTGCTGTCCTCTCCTCACGATCTACAGATAACCTGGCACGCATCTTCGCAGAACAAAGATCTCCTCTGACTCATCTATGTGCAGCGCAGCTGCTCTGACGGGGCCGCGCGCGCTTGTCAAAACAATTCAAACACTGCGAGCGCGATTCAGACATTCAAAACAAGAAAAATTCCTACGAAAATGTACACACACATCTTTCACCGCCAGTTACGAGCCTCTATATTATGCGCCCCAGATGAGCTCGATTGGATTCGGATCAATAGAATGTGGTTACTAAAACAACGTAAGTTGACTATCATGCTCCTCAAATCCGCAGCAACGTTAGCGTAGTCCAGAGGTGTCACGGTTCCTTTCAATTTTTACCACAAGTGCCATGAGTGCCCAGGTGAATGTTCCACATTGCACAATAGTGCCCACTCCGACCTGTTTCCGTGGTGCACTTGCGTACTTCGAGCAGGTGGATGACGTCCATCGACCTGGTATAACAAGGAACGTGATTCGTCCGACCAGGCCACAAGTTTCCACTGACTCATATGTAATGAATATTAGCGTCGGAGATAAAAATACCGTCTCAGAGTAAACGCAGATATGATCCCATAACCTACACAGTGGGTGACCGTAAATGAAATTTCTCACCTTCAAGATGTGCAGCAATTAACAAACACGGTGGCTTTTAGCAAGCAATGTCTACAATCACTTTCCCTTGTACAAGTGGAGGCAACTTGCTTACGTCACGTCTTCTAAAGATATCCCGTGGCTGTTGTCCCGCTTGGTTTCTTCCTTGTCAGTCGTGACCTCTGACATTTGTGCCATAAACAGTGCACAATAATGTGACAAGTGTGTGTGTGTGGGGGGGGGGGGGGGGGGTTAGATGTAAAGAGTGATAAAATTCGTAAAATGTTAGGATGCCAACTAATTTTGTTTCATTTCATTAATTCCAAAATTAGTAAAACGATTTCTAGAGACAGTCTACCGCTAATATTGATAACAAGGATCCCGATCATTAATTATCAGTTTCCGAGCACCGCGAAAGCCACAGAAATGCTTCGCACCTTCTTATAATGAAGATAAGATCGCGCAAGTAGATTTTTCGAGGCAATATTAACAATTAATTCTGTCTTTATGCGGAGTTGTACTTCACACACTAGCTCGCGTCATACCACTTCGAAAACCGACCATAGATTGTCATGGATTAACACAACATCGCACAAGTACGTCATCAGAGACAATTTTTCAACAAAATATCCCGTCTTTACGGTAGATCAGATTTTATACACGGATTCGTGTATTAATTCTCCGAAACAGATCGTAAACTGGTTACTAGTGATTTATCGCAGTACGACACCTACCTTCTCATGGCTCACATGTGGTTGGAGCACCCTTTCCATCAATAACCATTGACAGTAAATGAAATTTGCAGTTACCATTTCCTGATGAATTGGTTGACACTGAAATCATTACTAACACTTTCTCAGTGCAACAAACGTCATCAGCACAGCTGGAGCTGCATATTGATATTTAAACAGTAAATGTAAATAATAAAAGATTCGCTCCTTGGCACCCAGCTTGAATCACATATTCCTCTCTTTGCTCTAATACGATACGGCTCTTGCTCGCCCGGCTGCTCTCACGCTATGTGACCTTATGGCAGGCGCGTCGTTCGATGAGTCTGACTTCCGATCCTACCTACTCGCTAGCCTCCTGTAACGAAGTCTTACTATACTGTACATTAAAACGTAGCAACAAAACGTGTAACAAACGTCCGCAGGGATATGGCAGAAACGGCACACACAGTCCTAACTCGATAATCACGCGCCGATGGCAATATTAACTGACGATTCGCTGGGTCATCATCTGTATAAGTAATGCTCGTCTGCCTAAGAGAAACATTTTCAACATTGTACGCTGAACGGTGTGCTACAAAAAGAAGTCCACACACACATCCATGCCCGAGGCAGGATTCGAGCCTGCGACCGTAACAGCAGCGCAGTTCCGGACTGAAGCGCCTAGAACCGCTCGTCCACAGCGGCCAGCTCTAGAATTTTCCAGATCTATTAAAAACTGTGGTAAAAATTGAAATAATTAACTATAAAAATTGAGTTTTTTTTCTAAACATTAAGTTCAGTATGTAACAGCTCACTCATTTTTTCATAAATTAAATACATCGTAGAGCTTCATACACCTGTACATATGGTTTGTATACTGTCCAAAGTTCATTGAAGAATCTCTCTTTCTTAGGAAGGAAAGTGTATCTATAGCTACATATGCAGCCAATAGTAAATGAAAGAATGATGAAATTACACATGCTAAAAAAATTATTTTGCTATGTTTTTGAACTTCCACTGCTATGAGTGAATTCTGAATCCTTCCTGGGCATACTGACAAAGCTTTATGAATTTTTGTAAAAGTATAGACAGTGGAAATTAAAATATACTACAGTGCCTCTTAGGCTACAAGTCGGTGTCCTACCCCGCTGAACAGAATAACGTTTCTTCATGCTTGCGTAGAGGAAACATATTCAAGTCGTAGCGCGTCGCCCTCTAGTCTGCGATCGAAAAATCTGTTGCTCAATTCTCTAGTATTACATACATCCCTACGGTAGAACGTCTCAGTATTTTGCAACCAACCACGCTCGTCTACCACAGATGAAGCGGTTCAATATTTTACAGCTGTGTCGGCCGAATGGCTTCTCGTTTCCCATGCCTACATTCGTTCACCACTTCTGCAGTGCCTTCGTTCCGCGCACAACCGCTACAACAGCCAGTTTTCGCCTCCTGTCCAAGTGCCTCCTTCCTCTTCCGAGACGTATTCCCTTTCCTCCTCGCTCCCTCCCTCCCTCTCTCTCTCTCTCTCTCTCTCTCTTGTAATACCACTTACTTGATTTCCTCACAGTTGTAAATAACAATTGTTATTCATACTCTCCTTCTCTGTAAAACTTAGAAAGCATCATCCTTGGGGTACACCCTGACCATTCCCTCTCTTAGGTTGTTTCAAGAGACCGGTAAATTCACATTCAGTGGTAAGCAAACTACCCCGAAAACATGTGAAGGAGTTACGAGCTCCTAGGACTCGCTAATCCGTTGTAATAATTCGGCTGAAACATCGACAAACCCCCTTGTACAGCTTATGTGCGTCTTTTTATGAACACACTCGCAGCAGGAACCAGCTGCAGAAAGTAACCTTGTTACCTCGTTTTCACTACCAGCCAGTTGTTTCCTCCCAAAAACTCGCGGTTCTTCTTCCTCCATGTACACTGACGGAAAAAAATAGCAACACCAAAAAAAAATTAATATCGAGGAATGATATTTAGGGAATACCATTGTCTAGAAAAATATTTAAGTGATAGGCACTGTAAGACCACAGGTTAAGGTAAGCACTAGATAAACCGTTGCAAATGTGAAATGCTGGTACATTAATAACTGGTGTTACCGACAGAATGTTCAATGCAAACAGGCAACCGTGCATGCATTGTGCTGTACAGGTGCCGGAAGTCAGTTTTTGGGATGAAGTTCCATGCCTGTTGCACTTGATCGGTCAGTAAAGGGAAGGCTAATGCTGGCTGTAGATGACGCTGGAGTTGTCGTCCGATAATACTCTTTATGTGCGCGATTGGAGACAGATCTGGTGATTGAGCAGGCCAAGGCAACATGTCGACATCTATACACCATATTGGGTTACAACAGCTGTATGTCTGCGAGCGTTATCCTGTTGGAAGACACCACATGGATTGCTGTTAATGAATGGTAGCACAACAGATTGAATCACCAGATTGACTTACAAATTTGCAGCCAGGATGGGTAGGATAATCTTGAGAGCGCTTCTGCTGTCGTACGAAATTGTACACCAGACCATAAATCCATCTACAGGTCCAGTGTATCTAGCACGCAGGTAGGTTGGTTGGTTGTTTTAGGGCAAGTTAAAAAGAGAGGGAAGAATGATATATACGTGCGTATGATGGACCCTTTCCTTCGACAATTTCTCTCCTTCATACCTCCTCTGTGCTACCACAGATGACGTGTTAATGATCTCATTTGTACTAAGACTGCAGTAGACGTGAGGCGCCTATTTGCTTCCACCGCCGTGAGTGGAACGCGTAAGTTCTAATAAATGTTTACCAACCTGCAGTTCAAATGGTTCAAATGGCTCTGAGCACTATGGGACTTAACTTCTGTGGTCATCAGTCCCCTAGAACTTAGAACTACTTAAACCTAACTAACCTAAGGACATCACACACATCCATGCCCGATGCAGGATGCGACCGTAGCAGTCGCGCGGTTCCGGACTGAGCGCCTTAACCGCGAGACCACCGCGGCCGGCCAACCTGCAGTCTCCTATAATTGTTGTCCCTAATGGAGGAAACAGCACGCAGGCCGTGAGTCCGTTATCTTAAGGATGTAATAAACTGTTAGCGACGAACAAATATTTTAGAGATAATTAAATTTCCAATTAGTTTGTTTATACGGGATGCATCTTGCTTTTTATCAGCAGAACGCAAGAAACTGCACAATTACATTCCACTTTAGAGTTACATACAGTTTTCATTCATCAACAAAGTAATGAACTGCTCACTTCCGTAATTACTATGACACTGTTCTCAATTACATGTCCAAATAACCAGACATTGCTAGTAAAATCTTAACTGACAGCGACGGCGGCAGACAACATGTCTGTCCTCCGACACTGCCGAACCAGCTCTGGTATTACAGTCGAACCACTTCGCCCGCCGTCCAAGGCGCGATCCGAGGATCACCGAAGGGCTTCGTCTACCTTTTCGTTTAGCAGTTGTTTATTAATCTGCTGGTTATTAATACTTGTGAAATAATGGAATGATTGCACGTTATTGAGAGATGCCTTAATCTGAAATGCAGTTAAATACGTTCTTTAGTTCTTCCAATATTAATAATAGAAGTTTTGGCGCGCAGCTATCGAACGCAGCAGCCAATCACGGAGATGGATCACAATTTAAGCGGTTTTTCTTACGATATACGTACCGAATAAACCATCTGTCTCTGGTAGTTCACACCACATTATGTCATCTAGCCACTGCTGCCTTCTGAACTGATCTAAGAAGAGCTTCTTATATCTGAATATGATGGCTATAAATCCAGCAATGTACAGGCTGCAGGCGCTCACCTGGCCTCTTTCTAACTAACACATGGCCATCACTGGCACCGAGGCAGAACTACCTTTCATCAGAAAACACACCAGACCTCCACTCCACCCTCCAATGACCTCTCGCTTGACACCACTGAAGTCGCAAACGGTGGTGGTTTGGTGTCAGCGGAATACACGCAACAGGACGTCCGGCTTGGAGCTGTCCTTGATATAACTGGTTTGTAACAGTAAGTTGTGCCACTGTGGTATCAATTGCTGCTCAAATTGCTGCTGCAGATGCAATATGATGCGCCAGAGCCGAACTCCGAACACAATTGTCTTCCCTCTCGGCAGTGTCACGTGACCGTCTATGGTCTTCTTGCGACCGCACATTCCCGTGACCACCGGTGCCATCAGTCATGTACAGTGGTTAAATTCCTGCCAAGTCTTTCTGCAGTATCGCAGAAGGAACATCTTGTTTCTCGTAGCCCCATTACACGAACTCCTTCAAACTCATTGAGGTGGTCGTAATGACTTCTTTGTAATCTTAAAGGCATGCTTGACTAACATCAACTCACCACGTCCAATCTCCACAGTAAGTAACACCCAAGACCAGTGACAGCGTGTATTTAAATAAAACCTTATTTGCACTCTTGTGCAACTGGCGCGAAATTGGAAGAGACATCAACTTTCAGGTGTAGAAACATGCCGACCATATTTCTTTCACCATATTGCGATACCCGTGTTATTCACAAATACAAAGGGCGTTCAGAAAACTTTGCACAGTCGTCTCTAACTTTTTATTTTTTTCAGGAAGAGAATGAAATTTGTGAGCATACTTGGAACATTTAGCTATACATAGAGCCTACTCAATGTAGCCTCCATCGGCTGTGACGCATTTGGACCAACGTTCTTTTCTTAATGTAAATGCACTTTGGTAAACTTCTGGGGATTGACGTTTACACCATCGCTCAAGAAATAAGGTCTTTCTCACTATCAAATGTTTTACCCCTCTGGTGGGCCTTCAGACGACCAAAGAGACTGTAGGGAGGGTGAGGAACAATTTTCCAACCCATTTTCCTGATTTTCTCCTTCGTCATAAGGGCTGTATGGGTTTTGGCATTGTCATGGTGTAGTCTGATAAGCTGACCCTGAAGCGGTGGACTGTGGGTTTTGATGGTACGTCGCAGCTGTGTCGTCACACATCTGTCATTATGGGTGATTTGATCAATGGTCTCCTTATTCACATCACTCACTACCGCCGATCGTCTACCGCATCGTGGATTGTCCAGTAGAGAGACATCACCTTCTTTAAACCTCTGCAACCACCGCTGGATACTGCTGCGATCCACTGTGTCCTCCCCATAAACAGAGAGCAACTTCCTGTGAATTCAATGTGGAAGAGTCATAGCCGGTCTTGAAGAGGAACTCCATCACCGACCGTTGTCGCAATCTGACATCAACTTAAAGGTCCATTATGGCTCACCTGCAAATAAAAGAAAATACTTCTATATACCAACTTATAACTAAATGTTCCAAGTATGTTTACAAACAATTTCATTCTCCTCCTGCAATAAACAAGTAAAAATTAGAGACGACTGTGCACAATTTTTTGAACGCCCTTTGTACAGTGTAATTTCCGAAAGAACAGGCACTGCGGTGACTACAGTCGTTTGAAATACATTAAATCTGTACGCAATTGCGAATATGGACCACCATAAGTGAAGTGTTGGCTTTTGAGCCAACACCGTGTGCTAGAGTAGGCCGAAATACACGCGTTTAATTACACGCAGACTGGCGTGAGGTCTGTAACATTACAAGGAAATGAGAACTTAGAAAAACTGACGCAGTTGCTGTAATACTTAACTTTAATCCACAATCGGTGTACATCTCTCTTGACTGCACATAATTTCCATTTCAATATACACTGGTAATGGCGCCTTGCTAGGTCGTAGCAAATGACGTAGGTGAAGGCTATGCTAACTATCGTCTCGGCAAATGAGAGCGTATTTGTCAGTGTAGCATCGCTAGCAAAGTCGGCTGTACAACTGGGCGAGTGCTAGTAAGTCTCTCTAGACCTGCCGTGTGGTGGCGCTCGGTCTGCAATCACTGACAGTGGCGACACGCAGGTCCGACGTATACTAACGGACCGCGGCCGATTTAAAGGCTACCACCTAGCAAGTGTGGTGTCTGGCGGTGACACCACAATAAGCTGTATAATGGAATGACGACAATGAGAATTGTGTCCGAGCGGGATTTCTCGCTTATCCACTGTACGGGAATATACATAATGGATGTACGAGTGCGGATTGTAGACACATGTTTGACAATATAGCCTAATGGTAAGGCGGCCGCTAGCTAATAAGCGGTAAATCCGAGTTCGGTCCCCTGTCTTGCACAAAATGGCTCTGAGTCCTATGGGACTTAACATCGGAGGTCATCAGTCACCTAGAACTTAGAACTACTTAAACCTAACTAACCTAAGGACATCACACACATCCATGCCCGAGGCAGGATTCGAACCCGCGACCGTAGCGGTAGCGCGGTTCCAGACTGGAGCGCCTAGAACCGCTCGGCTACTCCGGCCGGCCTGTCTTGCACAAATTTCCATTGTCGTCATTCCTTTGTACAGCTGATGGTTGTCCATATTTGCAATAGCAAATGCATTTAATGTATAACTTTCGTTTATGTCGCTCAGCTACTTCTTTGTGTTGCAACATTTTTTTCTTTTTTTTGTCTTTGGTTAGTGTAGTGCAAGTGGCGTAATACGAATTCCGCCACGGACCTCAAAGTGTACTGTGTAAAATACACAGTAAATGCAGTAGAGTGTCTCTGTTGTGTTGTGGTACGTGTTGATATAATTGCGTGTTACGGCCAAAGCGGCCAGCCCGCCTTCCATGACGCAACGCGCAGCGCCGGCCAGGGTCAATAGGCTGAACGGCGGCTGAGGCGGATGGCGATCCGGTGATCTCGTCGATATTTCAGGATCCCGCTCTGTCCCACGCGGCTGGCGTGAGGGCACTGACTGCCGACGGATCCCACGACAACTGCAAACCTCATCGGCCCGCCCTTCTGACTGTAGTCACCGGTAACAACTACAAAATATATTTTTGTCTGTGTTCTACAGAAATCTGTACATATTGTGGAACTGATTTCCAGACATGTTCGCCTTGCTCCTATGAAGATGTTTAAAATCGCATATCGAACTGCCATCGGACAGACATATACAGGGGTAACGTACGAAGCGGTGATAAAGTATTTATTAACACAACGAAAAAATACAAGGGTCCCTTCAAAAGAAATGCACACTGTTTTTTTTTTTAATCCATCTGTTATTCTACATGTTTGAAAGTTTTACAGTGTGTAGATACATCCTATAGGAACAATATTTTCATTTCTCCACATCATTTCCATCCCTCTCAACTGCCTTACGCCATCTTGGAACCAGCGCCTGCATGGTAAAATTCTGGACCAACCTGTTGGAGCCACTGTTTGGCAGCGTGCGCAAGGGAGTCATCATCTTCAAACCTTGTTCCACGAAGAGAGTCTTTCAGTTTTCCAAAGAGATGATAGTCACATGGAGCCAGATCAGGACCGTAAGGCGGGTGTTTCAGGGTTGTCCATCGGCGTTTTGTGATCGCATCCATTGTTTTTTGGCTGACGTGTGGCCGTGCATTGTCGTGCAACAGCAAAACATCCTGCTTTTACCGATGTGGTCGAACACGACTCAGTCGAGCTTGAAGTTTCTTCAGTGTCATCAAATATGCATCAGAATGTATGGTGGTTCCACTTGGCATGATGTCCACAAGCAAGAGTCCTTCGGATTCGAAAAACACCGTAGCCATAACTTTTCCAGCAGAAGGAATGGTTTTGAATTTTTTTTTTCCTTGGGTGAATTTGCATGATGCCACTCCATTGATTGCCTCTTCGTCTCTGGTGAAAAATGATGGAGCCATGTTTCATCACCTGTCACAATTCTTCCAATAAATTCATCTCCACCATTCTCGTACTGTTCCAAAAGTTCGCTGCATACCGTTTTTCTTGTTTCTTTGTGAGCCACTGTCAACATCCTGGGAACCCTCCGGGCACAAACCTTTTTTAACGCCAACACTTCCAGTATTCTGCAAACACTTCCTTCCCCTATCCCAAAGTAGCGTGACAGTTCGTTCACTGTGAAGCGTCTGTCAGCAGTCACCAATTCTGTAACTCTCTGCACATTGTCTGGAGAGTGTGCAGTACGAGGCCTGCCGCTGCGAGGACAATCCTCAATTTTGCCTTGCCCGCTTTCATCACGTAACCTGCTTGCCCACTGAGATCGACAGCAGCATCTCCATACACCTTTTTCAACCTCTTGTGGATGTTTCCCACTGCCTCGTTTTCACAGCACAGGCATTCTATGACATCATGTTGCTTCTGACGTACGTCAAGTGTAGCAGCCACCTTGAAGACATGCTGTGACGGCGCCACTCACGGGAACAGGTTGAACTAAGTTTGAAAACAAGCAGGAAGGATGTATCTACACACTGTAAAACTTTCACACATGCAGAATGAAAACTGTATTTTTACAAAAATACTGTGCATTTATTTTGCAGTGACCCTCGTATAATTACGCCATCAAAACTTAGTTTGTTAGTAGGTACATGTCTGCAGTCATCGTACACATAAAACGTCACTCCTCAGCACTGTAGCAGGCCGCTAGACGAGTCACAACACACATTAAGCCGTAGCCCACTGATAGTGGAGTGTGGTTTTCTGCATTGGCCGGTGAAGAACACTGCAACAATCCATGCTTAGTTGGTGGAAGTGTACTGCAATAATACAGCAGTAAATGGCAGTGGTTAGGTGGTTGGTGGCGCATAGGCTTCCCGTGCGGGCAGACGAGTCTGAATTACGAAGAATGAAATGACGGTCCAACTCTCTGAGAATAACAGGGAATCACAGAGAAGGTGCCTCGCAGTCGAGGCCACAGTGGAAAATCGATCAGGTCATCGTGATCTTGCACGATATTTTCAACGTTACAAATGTCGCTCCCTCTGGCTTCTGCGACAGCTCACATTCATTCATGCAGCCCACCATAACGAAGCAGAAGCGGAGATGCTGCAGCTGTGTCCGGCGAGTCCATATGATGTCCTTAGCCGCCTCATCACAATTCACGTGTACTACTATGACCTTCATACAAAGAAGCAGAGCAAGCAGTGGAAATACGTGGACTCAGAATCACCGAAAAAGGAGGCGACCCAATCGTGATAGAGCATGATGCTATTGTGATCTGCTACTGCCATGGTGTGATGATAACAGTTCATGCGCGTAAAAGGAAAACCGTCACTCGAGCACCCTATGGAAATCTCTTGACGATAATATACGAGCTGTCAAGACCAAGGGTCACATGAAGCTGTCGACGGAGGGGTTCTTGGTTATCTGCTTGATTCTTTTTGAGCTGATAAATAAAACACAACGGCCACGCGCCTACGATGCAAACTGTGTCTCGTTCGTTGCACAGGAATCCCTACCAACCATAGGCAGTCCCCATTCACCACATGACGTTACGGCCGACTGATTTTACGGTATGACTGGTGGTGCAAAGGAGAGTTCACTCGTACTATGAGGTGTTTTTGGTGATACGATATTTCTTAAGATGAGAAACACTTCGTAATACTGTCCTGGGAGCATGGGAGGCATGTGGTCCTCCTCCTCCTTTATTTCAGAGATTAGGCCTATCTGCCTGTTCTGGCCCCAATTCCGTCGTTCAACGGCAATCCTACGTTCCTATTTCTTTACTACCATCTCTGGAATCGTTGTTTCTTCTGTTTCTGGCGTTTATTCCAACTTTGTTTGTTTGTTACTTTCTGTAATCATAGCAAAAATGTTCAGTTCTTGTCAAATGTTTCATTAGGAATGCTGTCCAACTTAGAGCAACCTTTGACTGCAGCTGCCTGAAAATGAATGGATCCTCTTCTCTTTATAACCCACGTTTCACTGACACACAGTAACAGCCATACAGGCACAGCCATCACCCTGTATAATTTAATTTTTGTGCCTCTTCGAGTATTTTTTTTTAAAGTTCACTTTATAGCGCCTCAGATACTTTGATAACTCTGTAATTTAACGTGTGCAGCCCTAACTTTGCTAGCAGTAATATATTTCTCCATGGGACTGAAGTGATCTCGTTCCAAAATCTGATATGCAGTTTCATTTTTTCGTATTGAATGTTTCCCATGGAATATCACTGACTTAGCTTCATTTAGTGCTGTTTTAAAATAGTAATACTTCTTAATTAATTTTAAAAGTGGATTTATTCTTTTATTTAATGTTCATAATTTTCCATTAATATCTTGTCATCAGCATATAACAGTGTGTTAATACTACGTAAAGTGAAAGGTCAAAATTGGAATAGGAATTTGAAATTAACAATTTTCTGCAGTCAACGGCGAACATGATGTCTTAAAAAAATGTTTATTCTCGTTCATATGGGTTCCTTTCACCACTCGTCCTTTCCATTTGCAGTGTGCTCAAATGGCTCTAAGCACTATGGGACTCAACATCTGAGGTCATGAGTCCCCTAGACTTAGAACTACTTAAATCTAACTAACCGCAGCACATCACTTACATCCATGCCCGAGGCAGGATTCGAACCGCAGCAGCAGCGCGGTTCCGGACTGAAGCTCCTAGAACCGCTCGGGCACAGCAGCCGGCTTTGCAGATGGCAACATCCACATAAGAGAATATTAAAAAGAGTGGGCGATAAAATACATCCTTGTCTCATATCCTGATTTATTCAAATCTTGTTCCTTGTCCAAATGAGTACGTCTGGTATAAAGTTCCATTACACAGACTCTTGGTACAGTTTATTAAACAATTTGCGCATCCAGATTTTGCCGTAGTTTCTCATATGCTCTTTCTGTGCACTATGTCCGATGGTTTTTCAAAATCTGTGAAAACAACGTAGGTTGATAAATTAAATTCTTTTCTTTTCTGTAATATCTGTCATAAAGTGAATATATTATCGCTACTTGACATTCCTCTTACGAAGCAACTTTGTTCTTCTAGCAGTAACACTTCCGTAATAATATTCAATCTGTTATTTCATACACCTTAACATGCTTTTTACGCAGTGTTAAACATACCGATACCTTTATAATTTCAATTTTTGTTGAGATTCCCGTTTTTAAACAGCCACCGAACTTTTGATGTACTCCAATCTTCCGGAATTTTCGTGCTTAGACAACACATGCTGATCGGATGTAAAATTGTACACTTAGACAATAAGCTACCACATTTAATCAACTCCATGTTAATCGAGTCAGCCCTGGGCATTTCTTGCATTTTTTTAATTATATCTTCCTTTCCTTGTAAATTAATTAAATCTTGGATTATACCATAGATTCAGGTAATGGTCTGTCCACTGTTCCCGATTTATAACGTTTACTTTTATTTCATCTTTCTCAGATCTATTTAACTGTCTTATTATTTTGAAAGCGAATCTTGCACCTTCCTGAATTAAATAACCATAGTTACTGTTGATCCTTTTAAAAATGGCTGCAATATATTGCTTACATTCTTATCAAAAGTAATGGTTTGGTGGAACAAATTCGGTCCAGTAGTTATTGCTACTCTAACCGGACAGCACACTTCTGATTTTTACATCTTGCGGATACTCTTTATGCAACTGATACGGTTTTTCAGAGCTCCAACGTTCGTTCTTCTGCCAGTTTTTGTGTCCAGATAAATGAAGCCACGCTCCACCGCGAAAAAAAGAGAGCATTTCAATATGAGCCCCACCAACATGCCTAGTTGCAGCACTGAGGTCGAGCAGCGGTATCTGAATTGGTCAACCGATAAACTACTGTTACTGAATTCTGAACTACTCTGTAGACTACTGACGCAGCAGTCTGGTCTCCCTTACAAGGCTAAACCCGATATAGTATCTGCCACATTCTCTCAGCAACAACAGGCCGGCGTTTCATGTGCTCTCTCTCTCTCTCTCTCTCTCTCTCTCTCTCTCTCTCTCTCTCTCTTTCGTGGGTAGGGTGTGGTCCTCTTATTGTGGTGAAGAAAACGCGAAATGTGGAAATGAACACATTTTACAGCATTGTGTATTGCGTAAGTTTAACTGTTATGTTTTACGTTGTTCTTGCATGTGTCGTCGTCGTAAACTAAGTCCTGAGCCTTCCGTTGTGGCCAAGCGGTTCTAGGTGCTTCAGTCCGGAACCGCGCTGCTGCTACGGCCGCAGGTTCGTATCCTGCCTCGGGCATGGATGTGTGAGATCTCCTTAGGTTAGTTAGCTTTAAGTAGTTCTCTAAGTCTAGGGGACTGATGACCTCAGATGTCAAGTCCCATAGTACTCAGAGCCATTTGAAAATTTCGAACTAAATATGTGCGAGTGTGTGTGTGTGTGTGTGTGTGTGGGCGAGTGAGTGTGAGTGTGTGTGTGTGTGTGTGTGTGTGTGTGTGTGTGTGTGTGTGTGTGCGTGTGCGTGTGCGTGTGGGCGAGTGTGTGTGTGTGTGTGTGTGTGTGTGTGTGTGTGTGTGTGTGTGTGTGTGTGGGTGGGCGAGTGTGTGTGTGTGTGTCTGTGTGGGCGTGTGTGTGTCTGTGTGGGCGAGTGTGCGTGTGTGGGCGAGTGTGTGTGCGTGTGTGGACGTGTGTGTGTGTGTGTGTGTGTGTGTGTGTGTGTGTGTGTGTGTGGGCAAGTGTGTGTGTGTGTGTGTGTGTGTGTGTGTGGGGAGTGTGTGTGTTTGGGCGAGTGTGTGTGTGTGTGGGCGAGTGTGTGTGTGTGTGGGCGAGTGTGTGTGTGTGTGGGCGAGTGTGTGTGTGTGTGTGTGGGCGAGTGTGTGTGTGTGTGGGCGAGTGTGTGTGTGTGTGTGGGCATATGTGTGTGTGTGTGTGTGTGTGTGTGGGGGCGAGTGCGTCTGTGCATGTGCGTGTCGCAGTTCAACATACAAAACTAACTGAATAAAAATTGTACATAAAATTACAAATCGTATTTCGAAAGCTGTGCGGTCTCTCCCGCCGGAGGTTCGAGCCCTCCCTCGGGCATGGGTATGTGTGTTGTTATTAGTGTGTTGTTTTTAATGCGTTAGTTTAAGTAGTGTGTATGTCAAGGGACCAATGACCTGAGCGGTTTGGTCCCTTAGGAATTAACACTCTCAACACCATACTCACACAAAACCATACACATACACACACACACACACACACACACACACACACACACTGAAGAATACGGCTGTCTGACAAAGAAATGAAGTCTGAACTGAAATTTACCATAATATAACCTGATAATTTTGAAATGCAATGGTTAACTGTGAATTATCTAACTGTGCTTCGACAGTATCGTAACCGGTCCTAACAAATTTTTTTGACTTACCATGGAGCAAAGGAAACTTGGCACTGTCCGAAAGAGGTTAGTATTAAAATACAGAGCAGCAGTAAAGCGGCTAAAGAAAAGAAACCTTGCTCGTTGCAACACAAGAAAAAACTGCTATGCTACGCCCCTCATTCTTTACTTTGAATGACTGTGTTCCGCCTCTTTGCAACGCGGCGACACCCAATTAGAAAATAAAACATTCGTGAGAAGACGGTCGCAAAAGCACGACTTATCAAATGGTTGAAGAGAGACTGGCATTCAAAAACTATATTGTGAAAATAGGACTCATTCCTTAACAATTACAAACTGTTTTAGGAAAATGACAACCTATATAAAAAATACTACTCTGCCATATAATACCTTAATAGGATGGGAAAGGTCTCATAAATCTGTAACTCTAAATGCAATCTGTGTAAGAAGACAACTATTTAATCAAGTCTGGACAATAAAGAAAATTCACCGAAAATATGCCTTTCACAAACTCATCATAAATTATGGACGAGTAAGCAGTGAAACGACATTACCTGAATGCATTTACACTTCTGAAATATTGCCTGAATGCATTTGCACTTCTGAAGTTAATCTTTACAAAACCATGTTTCAAAAAACAACATCCTCTGAATTCGTGTGTCTGTGTTCTGCTAATTATTACTACACCCCTCAGTACCGTGACCAACACCCGACTCTCTTATTTACTTCACTCTGAATACTACTGGCACCAATAATGCTTGTGACAACTAAAGATCACATCACTTGTACTCAGAACCTCTGTGAAGCGGCGTGTCGACAGTTCAAGACTTCAGTTTGAAAAATTTCCTTTGTATAAATATGAAGTATGGTACACTGAACAAAAAGAAAGCTCACATCACTTACACTGAATACCAAACAATGAACTATTGACCTTACACAGCAAAGAAACATAACGGAGACAATGATTGATTGTATCAGCATGAAACGCACCTTGACATATGGCAGCGTCTGTGCGACATTGGTCTGTGGACAATAACGTTTCTGAAATGGACCGACCCGCCCAAGGCCCTGATGGAGTCCCAATGGAATACGTTTGGGATCTACATCTACATCTACATACATACTCCGCAATCCACCATACGGTGCGTGGCGGAGGGTACCTCATACCACAACTAGCATCTTCTCTCCCTGTTCCACATCCAAACAAAATGGTTCAAATGGCTCTGAGCACTATGGGACTTAACATCTGAGGTCATCAGTCCCCTAGAACTTAGAACTACTTAAACCTAACTAACCTAAGGTCATCACACACATCCATGCCTGAGGCAGGATTTGAACCTGCGACCGTAGCAGTCGCGCGGTTCCAGACTGAAGCGATTAGAACCGCTCAGTCACACCGGCCGGCCCACTCCCAAACAGAACGAGGGAAAAATGACTGCCTATATGCCTCTGTACGTGCCCTAATCTCTCTTATCTTATCTTTGTGGTCTTTCCGCGAAATGTAAGTTGGCGGCAGTAAAATTGTACTGCAGTCAGCCTCAAATGCTGGTTCTCTAAATTTCCTCAGTACCGATTCACGAAAAGAACGCCTCCTCTCCTCTACAGATTTCCACCCGAGTTCCTGAAGCATTTGCGTAACACTCGCGTGATGGTCAAACCTACCAGTAACAAATCTAGCAGCCCGTCTCTGAATTGCTTCGATGTCCTCCCTCAATCCGACCTGATAGGGATCCCAAATGCTCGAGCAGTACTCAAGAATAGGTCGTATGAGTGTTTTATAAGCGGTCTCCTTTACAGATGAACCACATCTTCCCAAAATTCTACCAATGAACCGAAGACGACTATCCGCCTTCCGCACAACTGTCATTACATGCTTGTGCCACTTCATATCACTCTGCAATGTTACGCCCAAATATTTAATCGACGTGACTGTGTCAGGCGCTACACTACTGATGGAGTATTCAGACATTACAGGATTCTTTTTCCTATTCATCTGCATTAATTTACACTTATCTATATTTAGAGTTAGCTGCCATTCTTTACACCAATCACAAATGCTGTCCAAGTCATCTTGTATCCTCCTACAGTCACTCAACGACGACACCTTCCCGTACACCACAGCTTCATCAGCAAACAGCCGCATATTGCTATCCACCATATCCAAAAGATCATTTATCTAGATAGAAAACAACAGCGGACCTACCACACTTCCCTGGGGCACTCCAGATGATACCCTCACCTCCGATGAACACTCACCATCGAGGACAACGTACTGGGTTCTATTACTTAAGAAGTCTTCGAGCCACTCACATATTTGGGAACCAATTCCATACGCTCGAACCTTAGTAAGGAGTCTGCAGTGGGGCACCGAGTCAAACGCTTTCCGGAAGTCAAGGAATATGGCATCCGTCTGATACCCTTCATCCATGGTTCGCAAGGTATCATGTGAAAAAAGGGCGAGTTGCGTTTCGCAGGAGCGATGCTTTCTAAATCCGTGCTGATGAATGGACAGCAACTTCTCTGTCTTAAGGAAATTCACCATATTTGAACTGAGAATATGTTAGAGAATCCTGCAACAAACCGATGTTAAGGTTATTGGTCTGTAATTTTGAGGATCCGTCCTTCTCCCCTTCTTATATACAGGTGTCACCTGCGCTTTTTTCCAGTCGCTCGGGACTTTATGTTGGGCAAGAGATTCGCGATAAATGCAAGCTTAGTAAGGAGCCAATGCAGTAGAGTGCTCTCTGTAAAACCGAATTGGAATCCCATCAGGACCTGGCGATTTATTTATTTTGAACCCATTCAGCTGCTTCACAACCCCAGGGATGTCTATCACTATGTCTTCCATACGGGGATCCGTACGAGACTCAAACGACGGTGAATTGAAATGTAAAGTTCACTCCGACCCTAGCGTCCGACATCATTGCGTTGTCTGGTTTCGGCTCTTGAGGATGAATGTGCTGCCATTCCTCCACAGACATTTAGCACCTCCCTGCACGTGTGCCCAGTAGAGCTCAGGCAGTCATAACGGCGAAGGGTTGACATACATCATATTAATGTACACTAAACGGTGTTCGAATACTTTTGGTCAAATAATGTAGAATGTACTTATCCATGCATGGTGGAGGCTGCTTCTTTGTGCAGGTATTGCAAAACTTACATAGTTTTTGGCGTTCAAATGTTGACTCCAGGCCTCAAGGAACGTTTGTAGCGTGTCGCGGAAACAAAGCAAGAAATGAAACCAGGGTTAAGATTTCACAACTGTTTAAGATCCAGCAGTTTAATACGAGTGAACGCAGCGAGAGTGAACAAATCGCATCCTGACAAACTTCATTTCTTAGAGTACGTGATGGTGGCGTTCCCTTCCTTTCCATTGACGGGCTTTGGCGAATACTACATCGAAACACATTGTGACATATTTTGTCGTTCCGTTCCGTGACGTACAGTGTAAATAGACTTGTTACAGTGTAAATACTATTAGCGGATCACTACTACCGCGAAACGTTTTTTTGGCACGGTACACGCAAACTCGCTTTCATCGAAGTCGGCAGCAGCAGTGTGCGTTGCATCTAAGATCAGTCGCCAGTAAGGACGGAGCGCGTGAGTCAGCCGGCACCTGTCTGCCGACTGTAGAGGTGCAGGCCGTCAGCCGCATTGCTTGTGCTACGCAGCCGTGGAAGTGCTCTGTGTGGCCTTCAGAGTTTCGCCGGCCGCTGTGACCTGGTTGTGAGTGCCCCTCCCAAGCGTTGACCTAGGGTCCGGTTCTTGTTGTGGAGGCGGCGCGGGTGGGGGGCGGGGGGGAGAGGGGGGGGGGAGGTGAACACACATTGTTGATGTTCAGCCTCTTCCACACCTTCTCCCGAAATACGACTTTCCCTAATCCCACTCAGGTTGGTGTGTAAGTTCGTTGCGTTTTTGTTTTGCATGTTGGTATTCCGGTTGCTACGGGTTCATTTATCGATTTTCATTTTTTGTGGTTCACTGTCGCTATTTGAATTTACATATTGTCACTGTCATTCGAGTATGGCGATCGGAGCTGTGGACGATAGAATATGGAGTGCCAACTGCATAAATCTGAACATTTAGACATATTATTCTGTTTCAGTTCAGTAGGGAGCTGACAGCAGGGGAGGCAGCCAGAAACAGGTGCGTCGTGTATGGGGTTAATGCCACTGGACAGCGCATGTCAAGAAAGTGGTTCTGTAGTTTTAAGTAGGGTCGTTTCGAAATGAGTGACTCTTCACGTTCAGAAAGACCTTCGGGGTTTGATGTAGATCGTTTAAACGCATTATTCCACAGTTATCGATGTCACTGTACTGAAGAACTGGCAAACGTGATGAATTCTGATCATTCCATCATCGCTCGACATTTGTATGCAATGGGTAAGGTTCAAAAATCTGGTGTATGGGTACCGCAAGCTCTAAGCTAAAATCAAAAAATCTGCGGGTTGCCATATGTGCATCTCCGCTTGCTCGTCGCCAATTGGTTCGTGAACGACATCGACCATCCCTATCCTGCATCGTTAATGGTGACGCGAAACGTTGTCTTTATCCTAACGTAAAGAAAGGAAGGGATGGTTTAGCTCAAACAAAGCAGCTGTTCTTCGATATAGGGCGGAAAAGGTGAAAATGTGAGGACGCTAGATTAGGTGAATAATGTGGTGCGGAACGACTTCCAAACCCAACTACTGTGTAGTATTTTTAACATCTGTGGTCATCAGTCCCCTAGAACTTAGAACTACTTAAACCTAACTAACCTAAGGACATCACACACATCCATGCCCTAGGCAGGATTCGAACCTGCGACCGTAGCAGTCGCGCGGTTCCGGACTGCGCGCTTAGAACCGCGAGACCACCGCAGCCGTCGTCTGCAGGACAAAAATGGGTCAAAAAGCTCTGAGCACTATGGGATTTATGTACTTTATCTTTAGTCTTGGTAAGAGCTGTCAAAACGAACCTCAACGACATAACACGTGTTGAACTTGTCCAAGCAGAAGGACAGGTAACAGCACCCCATACGGCTGTGGCGATGTCGGGAGAAGGGGTGCCACAGACTAACCGCTGTACTAACTTAGGCACAGTTCCTGGGCTCACCTGTGTGCTTGAAGCCCGTCATTCTGTGTTCTGCTGTTGTAGGTAGCACGCAACTCGCTCGTGAAGATATTACGACCTTCCAGTAGTATGACAATGGAAGAAGCAGGTATGACGTTCCTTCAAGATGAATGTCGCAACTATTAGAACAGGAGAGGGGTTATATGCTGAAAGGTATCTTCATCGATCCAAGCCCATACCTTCTGTCTTTGAAAATTTTCTTTATTTTAATCCAAGAGACTGGAAGTTTGAAGAATAAATTACACCAACGAAAAAGAACAGCAACTGATGAGGAAGATGCTTCTAACAGTAACACACAGTCCACATGTCACTACGAGGCGGGTTGAGGGTGCGAGCAGGCCATGGTGAGACAGGCCACCGCCAATGGCGCAGGTACAGGGGGAGGGGGGCAAAAAGTGATAGAAAAAAAACCGAAGAAGGAATTAGGAAGGAGAGTCACGTCAGTTTTCCTGCCTCACTTTTTCCTACGTCCTTTCTCCGTGAAAAAGCGTTTCCCACTGTCCAGGACTAGAAAAGGCACGCTGTTTTCACAGTGTCACATCGTCATTAACTGAGTGAAGTCGGAGTTCCGCTACAATGGAGATACGGATCTTCGAGTGAGCTCTTGTTGCGACTTAAAATGTGGGGCTGGCCGGTTCACCTTATACGGTTGCCGCAGTTAGGAAATCGATGTTGAAATGTTGCCTACCTCGTGCCCTCGGCGTGACAAAAAGACGCAATAAGCATATGTTACATGTAACATAAAATTTGGAAAATACACATCAAATCATTTTCACATATATTGCATTATTATTAAGTCTTCCCCCCTATAATCATCATCGCGGAAAATAAGCAGTGTGGGAACTTCAATACATTGTTAAAAAGCAAACGAATGACAAACTCGAGTTCATTCGACTGCTGTCACCCTCAGTTTACAGCAACTGCTGTGCAAGGAAGAGCTGGTAGGAGGAAACCATCGCAATTCCTGCTCTATCTCCGCCAGTTTGCGGTTTCGGATATGCACCGTACCTTTTCAGTGACACACGAACTAAATTTCAATACGTTTTTAGGCATCACAGAGACAATGTCCGTGTCTCCCACATGTACCACGCCACACAGGGCCACTATTGACAACTCTACTACTTCGCTACCCCCCTCCCTCCCCTCGAGTGCTCGAAGGGCGAGGGTGTCCAAATCCACCCACAGCCCACGGGAAAAGGAATTCACTGCTACACACGAACCGCGTCCTCACTAGACTGGGAGAGATGCTTGTGTCAAAGACTTCAGGAACAGAGCTCGTAGACATAAGTAACTTTGTTCCTGGTTGGTAATATTGTCGATCCTGGTCGGTACTTGGCGCAGAGAAGTCTTGTTTGTTCTCCACTACAATACTTAGCTTCAAACACTTGTACAACAGAGCTTTAAAGAAAGAAACGGGAACTGTTTGTTGAGATAAAGAAGACTAGTCTCGTACATTATCTTAAATTCATCGAGCCCTTCTTGCAGGAAAAAGTTAATTGGTCGTCATTAGCAAAATCTGGCTTAGAAATCGAGAGAAATGTATGAAACTAATAAGCAGACAATGTCTTGACTTCAGAAAAAATGAAGAACCATTATCAGATTAAAGCTTCCTGGCATATTAAAACTGTGTGCTGGGCCGAGACTCTAACTCGGGACCTTTGCATTTCGCGGGCAAGTGCTCTACCATCTGAGCTACCCTAGCACGACTCACGCCCCGTGCCCACAGCTTTACTTCTGCCAGTACCTCGTCTCCCACCTTCCAAGCGTTACAGAAGTTCTCCTGCGAACCTTGCAGGAATAGCACTCCGGAAAGGAAAGTGAAAATCTCATTCTGGAAACGTCCCCCAGGCTGTGGCTAAGCCGTGCCTCCGCAATATCCTTTCTTTTAGAAGTGCTAGTCCTGCAAGGTTCGCAGGAGAACTTCTGTAAAGTTTGGAAGGTAGGAGACGAGGTACTGGCGAAAGTAAAGCTGTGGGGAGGGGGCGTGAGTCGTGCTAGGGTAGCTCAGATGGTAGAGCACTTGCCCGCGAAAAGCTAAGTTCCTGAGTTCGAATCTCGGTCCGGCACACAGTTTAAATGTGCCAGGAAGTTTGATATCAGCGCACACTCTGCTGCAGAGTAAAAATCTCATTCTGTCATTATGAGACTGATTTCCTTTATTTTGAATCAAAATACCCATCACATCTAAGGGAAAAAAATGGTTCAAATGGCTCTGAGCACTATGGGACTTAACAGCTATGGTCATCTGTCCCCTAGAACTTAGAACTACTTAAACCTAAGTAACCTAAGGACAGCACACAAAACCCAGTCATCACGAGGCAGAGAAAATCCCTGATTCAGCCGGGAATCGAACCTGTGAACCCGGGCGCGGGAAGCGAGAACGCTACCGCACGACCACGAGCTGCGGACTCTAAGGGAAAAACAAGTCAAATTATACGAGAGACGTTCAATAAGCAATGCAACACTTTCTTCTGAGAGCAGGTTGGTTTTATTCGGGATTCGAATACACTATATTATTTACCACTCTTCTGGCTACAAAACTCTTATTTTTCAACAATCTCCGTTCAATGCGGTGTCCTTACGCCACCTTCTTGGAGGAGGTGAGGGGGGGGGGGGGCTGCATTCCCTCATGGAAACACACTGCTGGTCGACGTCAGATTCGACGCGTTTCTGCATCAATAAACTCCTCTCATCCAAGTACAGCATCATTCATTGAGCCAAACACATGGAATGCGATAGGTGCGAGATCCAGGCTGAAGGGTTGATAAGGAAACAATGAAGTTTTGTGAACTACTCCCGTGTGCGCAGGCTTGTGGGAGATTGGGCTGTCATGGAAAAGGAGAAGTTCCTTTGCATTTTTGTGGCGACTTTCAGCATGAAGTGGTTTCTTCGATTTGTTGAGGGTGTGTGCGGCCGGAGGGCAGCCAGGAGAACGGACAGGATTGTGCGACCCTGTTGCGATGATGACAGACGCCTCGGTCAGAGACTCACCCGGCTTTTGTTGACTGCCAGGTCTCTGCAGACATTCTGCAACCCCCAGTGAATAACTGTGCTGCTCTGGTTTTCCACCAAAAGAAACTCAGTGAGCTCTCTGCTTGGTACGCACTTCAGTCACAGACGCCATTTTGAAGGCTACGTATAGTGTCGCCACGAATAGGAACTTCATGAAACTATGTGAGCTGAAGAGAGAGCATTACACGATGCCCCGCAACAAATTCCACAGTACGATGCCCCACGACAAATTCCACAGTTTTTCAACAGAAACTGGGCGAGAAAGAATGTGTGGTGTGCGTACTGTAAGACCTTCGGTACACACATCATCAGATTATTTGACTTGTCGCTCTAACGAAGTAGGCGAGTGCCAGCAATACGTCTCGTGATCTTATTGTGGCATGTTTATCTTCTACCGTTAGGTCAGACGATAGAAATGCACACTTGCACGCTTCGAGTAGCAGATTGACGGTGACCAACTTTAAACAGAACTTGATTAATTTTCACACACATTTATTAAAATAATAACAAGTATAAACATTACGTAACTTGATTCTGGATGCTATTTACAATTGGCAATCTGAAGTTCCTCTGGTCTTGGTACGTTAACCTTATTCTCGCATATCTCTGATACTTGACAAAGTGTCTATACATTTATCTTCATGGCTATGTACAGGAATATGGTGATCTTATTAGGCGCAGACTGAAACTTGACAATAGACTGGTGCAGACTGATGCAGACTAATGCAGACTGACTTATCGGAGGTCTGTACACTCTTTATAATACCTCGAGCGTTCAGGTATCACTGCACGAGTGTGATCCGCGAGGAGAAAAGGTTCTACGTTAGCAGCAATCTCATTGGCTGTATTACATATTAATACGCGGATCGGCGGAAGCAGAAGTTGGTCCGTCTCTAAGACAGCGCCATCTCGTAGTGCGGAGACGGACGAGCGCTGCGCCTGCGCTGTTGTGCTTAGCAGGGCGCTCTCCATTAGGAAAGTTGTGTACGCGCTGACTACGTGGAACTATGTACACAACAGAATGGGTTACATTACTTACTGAACGCCCTCCTAAATGCCTAGTTCCTTAGTGCTGGCGACAAGCCACACCGATAGCCCTAAGTCACGTATTTTAAGTCAGATTAGTGGGTTAGATCGAGCCATGCTTGGAAACGCCTGCAGAAGTACCTTTCTATTGTGGCCTTCGCGTGATAGCTGTAGAAGAACGGACGCAAGTGGGCTTCCCAGTGAGTACTGGCGCGCGTCCAGCTGACGCCAGACGGCGTGGCGCCAGCGCAGCGCGACTAGCGTGCAAACGCGCCACTCGCCACGACTTCTGAATGTGCGCTCTCCGGAACGCTTACGCCCATACTCAATGGCTGCACCGCAGCACGCAGCTCCAACTTTTCCTCACACTTCAATGACATGGTGGCAAGTCAACCGTGGGATTCATCACAGCGTACTAGCTGATATGTTGAAGTCCGTGCGTGATGCATCAAGTAGGAACGGGGCGAGTGTAGCGTTATTTTGTTAGCTACACAGACGTCACTGGAGACACGTGTGTGTGTACATCTACTATAAAGGAAAAACTGTGCTCAATAGAAAGGTTGGTTTAAACACCGCAGTATTGTCCTAGGAATGTGCTAATGAAGACGGTATGCTGTTGCTTTCTTCCGATTTTTGAATATCATTTTTCACGGTATAGATTCGTCGCCAGAGGTGAATGGAAAGGTAAGAGACAGAACAAATTCTTAATTTAAATTTTAAATTGGTTAATCCGTATAAATAAAAAAGTAAATGTTCGTATATTCAAAATTGCGTATCTCGAAAAGTTCTTACTGGATTGCATTGAAATTTTGACAGCGTTGCATTCTAATACTGTACCTAATTGTTTCATATATGTGTATTCTAATGCACACAATATATAAATATACGTAAGTAATATATGAAGGGAAAACATCGTTGGCAAAAAACTCAAAGGTAACTTCCCAATTTACTACAAATTTTTTCACGTTACTGTAATAAATGTTTAGAAACACGTAGACTGTACGCTCTTTATAAGATAATGAAACGTTATTAACATACAGGAAAGTTGTATTTGTGGCTTATTGGTTTATGAGCAGAGTACTACTGCAAGATCTGAATTTGGTGTGACGCTAAGCAACGCTCAAGGTCAGAGGGAGGAGCAGGAGGAGGTGGATAGGAAGTGGGAGGAAGTGAACATAGAAAACGGGAAGGAGGTGATGGACAGAGAAAGGTGGCGTGAGAGAGAGAGAGAGAGAGAGAGAGAGAGAGAGAGAGAGAGAGAGAGAGAGAGGAGAGGCAAGGAGAAGATGGACAGAGGGGGAGGAGGTAATGGGGAAGTGGAGCAGGAGATGTACAGAGACAGGAGAGAAGGCGATTAGGAGATTAGAACGTATAACCAATTCTCTAATCTTTCTTTAACATATAAGCAGAGTCGCAGCAAAATATGGACTGGTACAAATAGTACTTAATAAAATACATGCATCTGACTACAGTAGCTGTAACTAACATTTAAGACGTATGAGGTGTGGCGACCGCACACATCGTAAACTCCATTTTATAGATTCTTTTACATTTTCTTCTTTGTTTGGGATCCCATTTCCGTGCCTCTTTGGTCATTGTTTCAAGGTGCCAGTAGACCTGTATTACAGTATCCGCTTTGTTTGGATTTTATTAAAGATAGTCTCTCCCCCCCCCCCCCCACTCCTTCTCCGGAAAAACACACACACACACAAAATGGCTGGCTCTGAGCACTATGGGACTTAACTTCTGAGGTCATCAGTCGCTTAGAACTAATTAAACCTAACTAACCTAAGGACATCACACACATCCATGCCCGAGGCAGGATTCGAACCGTAGCGGTCTCTCGGTTCCAGACTGTAGCACCCAAAACCGCACGGCCACTCCGACCGGCACACACATACACACAAATATTATCTCTCTTTTCCTAGAATTCTCAGCCTCAACGTACGCTGATAATCCACAAAATTATGACATTGCCCACCGGGATGTTGGATGGAGTGAGGTGCTGAGAGCATGCAAGTCGGTAACAGAAGTATGTAAGCGGGGCAGTCACGGACGGGGTATCACCCTAGTGAAGAAATGGGATGCAAATGTGGAAATCGATTGTGACAAGAGACTTTGAAAAAGGGCAGATTATTATTCCGCAGAGCCTGTGAACGAGTATCTCGAGAACTGCACAAGCTGGTCAAATGTTCACGTGCTACTGTCGTGAGCATCTACGGAAAGCTGTTGGACGACAGTGAAAGTGCCATAAGGCACTAAATGGTTTAACGTCAACGACTCTTCACAGAACATGGGGTTCGGAAACTTGTCTGCTCTGTAAAGTAGAACAGATGGTGATCTGTGGCACCTCTGAAGAAACAGCAGAATGGTAGTGCACGCACAAGTGTTTCGGAGCACACCGTTCATCGTACATTGTTCAACATGGAGCTCCACAGCAAACTACCTTCAAGTCTTCACACACTGACCTAACGACATCGTCAGTTACGACTGCGGAGGGTACGGGACCATCAGGATTCGACCGTCGATCAATGGAAACGCTTTCACTCTTCGGGCCGCTGATCGTCTTCAAAAGCGCAGTCATCGAGATGAACGGCAGCTCGAAACGTCCACTGCACCACGGACGCAGGCTGGAGGGAACAGTATTATGCTATGGGAGATAGTCTCCTGCGCTTGCATGAGACCTGTGGTCATAATCGGAGACACGCTGACAGCTGCGAACCATCTGAAACCTTCATGCTTGACTACTTCCCCGATGGTGATGTCATCTTTCAACAGTATAATTCTCCGATCTCGGACCAGAACCGTGCTGCAGTGGTTTAAGGAGCATTATAGTGGAAACGTCCCCTTAGAAAAATTTATGAATGTCTGTGCTGATAAATCTCTTACGTTATTTGATTCTCAAACAGCTGAGCAGAACTGAACGTACTCAGACATTTCTCTCTTTAATTATTCTGATCAACAGTAAACTGACACACAACATTTTTAGCGCAACGCAGTCTGACTTTCAAAAATCCATACAACAGAATGGCCCTGACTAACAATAACCTAAACCTTTCATGAATCACTTACCTCACAAAAATCTTCGTTACTCGATGTACTGCAATACAGCGAGCGCCAATACTGCCAGCTAAATAAAAGATAAGCGTGGAACGTAAAAATCGTAGAGGGAGACCAAGAGATGAATACACTAAGCAGATTCAAAAGGATGTAGGTTGCAGTAGGTACTGGGAGATGAAGAAGCTTGCACAGGATAGAGAAGCATGGAGAGCTGCATCAAACCAGTCTCAGGACTGATTACAACAACAACAACAACTACTACTGAATGCACTAACTACTGATAGGCATAGTTAGTAAATTAAAGATTTTGATAGAGAACAAACAATGTATTTATCTTAATAGTGTTCAAAAGTCATATATATATATATATATATATATATATATATATATATATATATATATATATATATATATATCTCAGTTCATGACATCCAGTCTTACAAATTTACACACGTCCAGATCATCCTCTCTCAAATTTCTGCCATCTCTTTCTCCACATCCACCACTGCCGGCAGCTCATCTCTAACTGCTTAACGCTACGCGCTGTTCACCTCCAACTGCCCAACACTAAAATGGCGAATATTCCAACAATGCCAACCAGCCACAGACTGCACACAGCACAACCACTGATTTTCATACAGAGCGCTAGGTGACGTTACCAACATAAAAACCTAAACAGCCTACTTACATAGTGAACTCAAGTTGATGTCTCGCCGACCAGATTCGCCTGATGTAAATCCTATGGAACCCATCTGGGTTTCTATGAAACACAATTACTGCGCACGCGAATCAGCGTCCCGTTATTTACGCGAATTACATGACCTGTGCGTAGACATCTAATGCTACATACCTTCATAAACCTACCAACAAACTGTCGGACCCCTGATAGGTAGAATTCGTTCAAAAGACGGACAAACAAGTTTTTAAACAAAATGTTATGATGTTTTGGCTCATCAGTCTATACAGCCTTTTCCAGGAATCTATTTCAAAAGCAAGGAGTTTTCTTTATCGCTATTGCTCACACTACTGCCATGTAAGTGGTAATCTTCTTCCGAAGCTAGCGTATAAACTTGTAGGTTCCCTTTTGTTTTTGCTTTTATCGATTTACTCCTCTCTTCGTTCAGGCATATCTGACACACTACTAGTCAGCATACACTTTTTAAATTCGTTACTTACGGTATCACTTTCGGACTTAACGTGGTCAATCTTCTAGGCCACTGAACGTCGATAACATATTTTCCTATTTTCATCCTACGTGTCTCCAAGCGATGTACGCTCGAATGCTTGATCCTAGTCCCGATAGAACTGCGGAATTTTCCTAAGGAGTAATCCTCACCACGCTTGGCTATTTCAGTCGCTCGCTGGTTTCGCTGAAGTGGTGGTTCCATTTACCTGACCACGGCCACCTCGCCACAAACCAGTACAGTCCCAGTGCACAGTCACCATCTTGCGGTGAGGTGAAACCGATGAATGCAGAAACAACGGTTGAATCCACACAAGCAAATGACATGGTACCGCAAAGCAAACGAAAACCACTGAGTGAAGTTCACGGGAACAAAAGCGGGAAGTGTGGTTTTATTGCACTATAACTACCACTGCGGGAAAGTGGTATGTTGAAAGAGGGGGATTCGATTGGCATTACCAATCTTCCGTGATGGAAGCCACTTGTATGTATTTATGAAATAAGCCAAGACAATAAAAGCACTGCATTGTGCTGAAATACAGTACTGCATTTGATTCACAAAACAAGTTAGCATCAGATCAACAATAATCTAATGGATGAGAACGATTTTATGTGGATTTGGGATACAGCAGAATACTTTCGCAGAGCTAACAAATCTGTATATCTGTCGTAAAACTGTACATGAAAACCGATTTTTCAGTTCACAAGAAAGTGGAGGCAGGCGAAAACGATACCACTGAGACATACAGCGGTCAGCTGTTGAAAATCAGGACTGAAGATACCAACGATGTGGTCATCGAACTCTTAGAGCCCGAAAGATCTTGCGTAACGGCAACGAGTTACTTACTCATTCCAAAGTTCAATCACGATGTTGAATTCTTGGGGACGCATTGATTGCGTCGCCAACAACGTTGTTCAATAAATGATACACTAAATGAAGGAAGGAACAACTATACAATGCAGGTGAATTTAAACTAAGGACACGGAGAACAGGCCTGACATAGATAGGACAGGGTACAGATAATCCCATGGTCCAGCTTTCGGTTAAATGCATACTGACATAATTTATTCTAGCAAAGTTTCCGACACTATTTTACGAAATGTCACCAGCGAGAAGATTAGAAAACTATTACTTGACTCCACGGAAAACGATCAGCAGCGAATCGCCTTTTGATTTAGTTGATTCAACAGACTGTGTTCGAGTTAATTGCATATTACCAAACAGTATATATTCTTCTGTCCTTTCCCATTAATTCCAGTCGTATCGAGTAGTTTTATGCCCTGGTAGGGGATGGAATAGTACACTACTGGCCATTAAAATTGCTACACCAAGAAGAAATGCAGATGATAAACGGGTATTTATTGGACAAATATATTATACTAGAACTAACATGCGATTACATTTTCACGCAATTTGGGTGCATAGATCCTGAGAAATCAGTACCCAGAACAACCAACTCTGGCCGTAATAACGGCCTTGATACGCCTGGGCATTGAGTCAAACAGAGCTTGGATGGCGTGTACAGGTACAGCTGCCCATGCAGCTTCAACACGATACCATAGTTCATCAAGAGTAGTGACTGGCGTAATGTGACGAGCCAGTTGCTCGACCACGATTGACCAGACGTTTTCGATTGGTGAGAGATCTGGAGAATTCGCAGTCGAACATTTTCTGTATCCAGAAAGGCCCGTAGAGGACCTGCAACATGCGGTCGTGCATTATCCTGCTGAAATGTAGGGTTTCGCAGGGATCGAATGAAGGGTAGAGACACATCTGAAATGTAACATCCACTGTTCAAAGTGCCGTCAATGCGAACAAGAGGTGATCGAGACGTGTAACCAATGGCAGCCCATACCATCACGCCGGGTGATACGCCAGTATGGCGATGACGAAGACACACTTCCAATGTGCGATCTCCCTAAACACTGATGCGTCCATCATGATGCTGTAAACAGAACCTGGATTCATCCGAAAAACTGACGTTTTGCTATTCGTGCACCCAGGTTCGCCGTTGAGTACACCATCGCAGGCGCTCCTGTCTGTGATGCAGCGTCAAGGGCAACCGCAGCCATGGTCTCCGAGCTGATTGTCCATGCTGCTGCAAACATCATCGAACTGTTCGTGCAGATGGTTGTTGTATTGCAAACGTCCCCATCTGTTGACTCAGGGATCAAGACATGGCTGCACGATCCGTTACAGCCATGCGGATAAGATGCCTATCATCTCGACTGCTAGTGATACGAGGCCGTTGGGATCCACCACGGCGTTCCGTATTACCCTCCTGAACCCACCGATTCCATATCCTGCTAACAGTCATTGGATCTCGACCAACGCGAGCAGCAATGTCGCGATACGATGAACCGCAATCGCGATAGGCTACCTTTATCAAATTCGGAAACGTGATGGTACGTTTTTCTCCTCCTTACACGAAGCATCACAACAATGTTTCACCAGGCAGCGCCAGTCAACAGCTGTTTGTGTATGAGAAATCGGTTGGAAACTTTCCTCATGTCAGCACGTTGTAGGTGTCGCCACCGGCGCCAACCTTTTGTGAATGCTCTGAAAAGCTAATGATTTGCATATGACAGCATCTTCTTCCTCTCGGTTAAATTTCGCGTCTGTAGCACGTAATCTTCTTGATGTAGCAATTTTAATGGCCAGTAGTGTACTTTGGCAAGTATTCAAAATTGTCTTAAGGCCCAAAGAATCCGAAACAATGCCCAGAATTTCCACTCTCCTCATACTAAAATGTCCCATCCACATAAAGCTCGTCACTGGAAAATGGATAACACTCAAGACAGGACGTAGTGAAATAAATTAACTGAAAAAAAATTCCTATTTCGGAGGAGGTGCATTCTAGCAATCTGAACTACACTGCCCAACAGCATTTAATGATCACTTTTTTGAAACCCCGTAACTGTCTTCTATTGCGACGCAGAAATTTGAGATCTGGCTCAAAGGCGGCGACATCCATCCTCTGTAATGCTGCAGAAGCAGAGCGCCTCGCAATGCCGTACTCGGGCTTGGCGACGCTTCAAACAGCAAGGTGTCAACACATGCGAAAGAAAGGCCACAGTTCAGAAGTTCATCTGAAGTGTAATTTGGGTTAATGGTGCCACAGTGGCACCAAATTTCGCCACAATTCCGCCTAACGCCACAGTGGACGTGTCACAGTCACGAAATGGGCTCAAGGGGCGGCATAAAGGGCGTCAATGTAACCAAACTTTTGTCTGGACGTTGATACCTGCACATTTAGCGGTCAAAAACGTTTTCAGTTCGATGACCAACAGGACGACGTTCCTGACAACCTTTCACGCTGATGACACCCCCGGACGTTTCAACGCTTCTTTAAGGACATACTGACGGCTGCGTCACCATTAAACATGCTCGTACTCCTTTGGATTACAGCGCAGCCGCAATTTTTGCTCTCATGTACAGGTTAGAACCACTAGGGACTGTTTAAAATCATTCGGCGAAATCTGTAGAGTCTTGTACCGCAAGGGAGCAAGTCGTAAAGGTCATGGAATGTGTAAGATAAAATAAAATGTTTAAGAAACCAAAAAAGAGGAGCCATAAATTTATGTAAACGCAATCAAGAATGTAACACAGGAATCAGCTTAACTTTTCAGTGAAATCCTCAGCCGGCCAGTGTGGCCGTGCGGTTCTAAGCGCGTCAGTTTGGAGCCGCGTGACCGCTACGGTCGCAGGTTCGAATCCTGCCTCGGGCATGGATGTGTGTGATGTCCTTAGGTTAGTTAGGTTTAAGTAGTTCTAAGTTCTAGGGGACTGATGACCTCAGTAGTTAAGTCCTGTAGTGCTCAGAGCCATTTGAACCATTTTTTTTAAATCCTCAGCAGAATAGGAAACTCTTCAATTTTGATTTGAAACCACGGGTCGACAGAAGCGTCCGATCCCACGCGTCGGCTTTGACCCGTGACGTAAGGGTGTTGTCGTGTGTGACGTCATGACGGTGCGGAGTTTGGTTTGAGTGTGGCTGTCTCCAGTTCTGTTTTATCTTATTTTATTTACTTTTTTGATCTGTTCGTTCTATCTCGTGAGATTTTTTTTAAATTTAAAAACACTTATTACTTATTTTAATTATCTGTTTCCTCGAAATTCTGTTTTAGTTTATTATATTTATCTTTCTGATCTGTTCGTTCTATCCCGTGAGATTTTTTTTTTAAGACAAAAAACACTAATCAGCTACTGAAGCATCTTTATCTTCTATGTGCTGCAGGGGTTACGACCCCTGGCGAGGTGAGTGGGTATTTATGCATGGCTGTCTTCACTTACATGTTGTAGCTACGCAAGGCGTCTAAATTTGTTTATATTTAGTTTGCCCCCCACCCAAAACACCCCATTTCCCGCGCTTGTCCCGTTAGTGTCATTAGGCTTCTTGTGGAAAGTGTGTGTGTTTGTTTTTGCTGCCGCCATATTTGTGACGTCATGGGTCAAAGCAGATGGGTGGGATCGGACGCTTCCGTATTTCCGAAACCACATGGATTACTGCTAAGAAGTTTGAATTCCTGTGGGAACTTATTGGAAATGGATGCCGCAGTATACTGCATGCCTTTCTGCCCAAGAGTCAAGGAAGTCTGCCCCAAAGGCAGATTGGATTTCTACCTAGTGTTAACTGAGTGAAAGCTGCTAATTCTCGGCAATAAGCTGTTATTGTAAACAAGAAATGACAGCAAAGAATGTATATTTATTGAGAGGTCTATGGCAGATTACCCAGACAAATAACAGGGGTCAACAGGAGTTTCACGAGCTTATACAACTTAGTGCCTGAACCGCCCATTTCTGAGCCGGAACATCCTTTGGGAAATTGAAGAATTAACCCATAATATACCACCATATGTCATAAGCGAATGAAAATAAGCAAAGTAGACTAATTTTTGTGTCGAACTATCATTTACTTCATATACCATTCAAATAGTAAAAATGCCAGCATTAAGTCTTTGAACAAGATCCTGAATACGAGTTTTCCACAAGTTACCATGGGTGGCCAGTGCCCACTTTCTACGACACAAATACACACGTGGATTAATACAGTTCTTTATTTACATGAACATTTACTTAACTGGAATAGAGCCCATGTTCTGTTATACAAGCGTATCAGCAATAGTCCCCTTGCAGACAATATCGGTAATCTTGCTATTACAAACTTTGGCCGTACAAGTCCTGCTGTAGTCACTAATCTGGTCGCTACATACTGTTGTAGCTGGTGATGAAATACCCCTGTTCTGCGAGTGAATGACTGACGCCAAACTGGAAGAGTCAGTCAGTGAGCCTCCGGTCAGTGGCGGCAGCCTAAATACTTACTGTCGAGCGGACGTTGGCGGCATGTTGCTTGTCGGTATGTCTCTGTCCTCCCTCGTGATGAGGCACGCTTGGTCCAGCGCTGCCGCGCGGTCTAGGGCGCTGCAGTCATGTACTGTGCGGCTGGTCCCGGCGGAGGTTCGAGTCACCCTCGGGCATGGATGTGTGTCTGTGTGTGTGTGTGTGTGTGTGTGTGTGTGTGTGTGTGTGTGTGTGTGTGTGTGTCTGTGTGTGTGCGTGTTTGTCCTTAGGATAATTTAGGTTAAGTAGTGTGTAAGCTTAGAGACTGATGACCTCCCATAAGATTCAGCGCGTACTATCTTCTTCGCGCTACACCTTTGTCGACCGGTGAGCTGGCGACAGCCTACCCCAGCATATTCCCCCCCCCCCCCCCCCCCCCCCCGCAAAAACCCACACCGTTGTCGTGTAGGGAGAAGGGGGGAGGCAGGTTGCTGGATGTAGAGATGATCCATGAGCTGTCACTGGAGGATGGTGTACTGCTGATTGTACCCCGCCATCCGGCTTGTGAAGCAACAGGAACATCCTCTGGAAAACTGCTGGTAGGGCATATGTCCAGGCCGTTCCGGGGCGGCGACGGCGATGGCGACGGCGGATCCACGTCCATTGGGTCAGCGGGTGTGGACGGCGGGGCGAGGGCGCCTCGTCCATCCGCTCCTCCAGGTTGCCCTGGTGGCACCAGGGGGCGGCTGCTAAGGTCGCGCGGTCCTGTGAGGCCGTGAAACTGGGGGATAAAAAGCAGCAGAATCACGAGGCAAATGAAACGCAAGAATTTGGTTCTGATGACGGCACTGCAAACCATCGGGACCTACAATCAAGTACATAAAAGAGCCGATGCGTCCCTGAATCACGCCTCTTTCCCAGTGCCCACGGTTGCTATCAGCGCTGAAAAAAAAAAAAAAAAACGAGATCGTGCGACGCAAAGCGATACTTGCGCACCATTGGCGGCGCCGGTTGCTGCTGTGGATATAGTAAATGTAGCAGCGTCCGAAGGCGGCGACCATGCAGAAGTTCCAACGGTGACGGTCCGCGTCGTGGATAGGAGCGATAGGAGGCGAGAAAGAGTTGCAGCGCCTGTTCCCGTGTTTGGGTGGTGTGAAGCTTGGCTATCTGTTGTTTAGAAGTGCAAACGAACCATTCTGCTTTTCTGTTGGACTGGTGGATGAAAGGGGGAACTTGTTAAATGACGAATGCCATTTCGTTCACAAAACTGTTCAAAATCACGTGAAGTGAGCTGTGGGCCGTCCGTCAAGTACCTCCGGCTAACCTACGCAAAAAAATGAGGACAACGCTCGAATGGTGCTACGTGGTGTGGTAGAAGGCACAGGCACCGCAAATGGGAACTTGCTGCAAGAGTCTACCGCTATGAGACAAAGAGTGTTCTAAAATGGTCCTGCAAGGTCAATGTGCACTCGTTGCCAGGGCGATTGAGTCTTAGGCCAAGCTGAGAATGTCTTTGGTGGAGCGGGTTGGTTTTCCGCGCATGCGCGATACTGATGTCATCTGTTCGATATGGGCGTCCATGCCCTGCAAGTAGTGCCGGAGCGTTGACTGTTTAGTGCGAACCATTTCCCAATGTCCTTGGTGGAGCAATCGCAACACATCCTTTTGCAACACATCCTTTTGCAACACTTTGGGAATAAGCTCACGCTACTGTCCACTGTCATTTTGAACTAGAATCACACCCTTTTGAACTGAAAGGTTATGCTGACGTGCAAAATATCTGCGTACAACTGCATTCTGTCAAGTTCATCGTGTTAAGGTACTGTAGGGTTAATATACTTCCTTTCTACTGCGGGGTCCCCAGTGTCTAGGCTAATACAAAAATTATTCCCAACCACGTCTCCTGACAAACTCAACTGTGACCAAGTAACCGCTGTATTAACTCAGTACTGTTCAGTGAGCGAGGCCAAAACGTGCGAATGTAATGCAACAAAATCTTGAGAGGTGGGTCTGCTTCCGTGGCCTGTGCAATTTTTCTGTAGTTCAAGGGAAAAGATTCCAGCAATTCAGAATCCTTCGTATCGATTTGGCAACAAGATGAGGCAGATGCATCAAAATCAGAGTCTGCGCCAATCGGAAGGCGAGATATGGCGTCTGTATTGCCATGATTTGCCGTAGGTCTGTAAACAATTTCATACAGATACTGCGAAAGCAATAAAGCACAACGTTGCAATTTTTGACCAGTGCGTGTAGGAATCGGCTTTGACGGATGAAAAAAGGACTGCAAAGGCTTGTTACATGCTAATAGAACTTGCGACCGTACAAATAGTAATGAAAGCTGGTCACACCATACACAATAGCGAGTGCCCCTTTTTCTATTTGAGAATAATTGCACTGAGTTTGAGTTAACAATTTTAAGGCAAAAGCTATGGGTCTGTCATGCGCACCAATTCTGTGCGAAAGCACAGCGCCGATTCCGTAGGAAAAAACGTCGACTTGCAAAACTACTGGCTTGGCTGGGTCAAAATGCATTAAACATCCATTACTAAGCAAGGCATTTTTTAGTTTCTGGAATGCGTCCACACAAAAGGCACATTTTTGCGACGCAACCGATGCAACGGAGCCGCGATCTGAGTGGAATTCGGTTTGAACCCAGTGTAGCATGTCATCTTGCCTAGTACTGATTGCAGTTCAAACACATTGCGAGGAACAAGTAGATCACGCATTGCAAGCAGATGATGTCGGAGGGGTTGCACACCCTGCCTGTTTATCACATGACGTAAGTACTGGAGTTCAGTTTGGAAAAAGTCACACTTCTCAAGACAACACTTAAGTCCTACTTCTGACAGCACTCGAAAAAGAGTACGCAAATTGGCAATGTGTTCCTCTGCTGTACGACCTGAGACGAGAATATCGTTAAGGTAGTTGTAACAGCTGACTGAAAAAGTACGATTTTCTACAAAGTAACGCTGAAAAACGGCGGGTGCGGAGGCACTGCCGAAGGGCAAACGAAAATAATAGTCTTAAGTGTGTACTTACAAGAAACGCTTTCTGTGATTCTTCATCCAATGGAATTTGCAAGTAGGCATCACTCAAATCTATTTCAGAAAAGTAACTCACCGCAACAAGCCTGTCGATGGGTTCATCAGGGCGAGATAACGGATAAGTGTCAGCTACCGTCTGTGGGTCGACTGTAGACTAAGTCAACACAAATGCGAATGCGACCAGAAGACTTAGGCAACACAACGAGAGGACTTGTCCACTCACTAGCTTGAATGGGAGCAGTTACACCATTATCCTGCAATATTGTTAATTCGTCGTCTACTTTGTCTCTTAAAGCAATCGGATCGGGGCGGGTCCGGAAAAACTTAGCGTGTACATTGTCTTGGAAGTTAATTCCAAACAAATCTAAGGCATCTAAGCCGAATATATTATCACTGTCGCTCTATTTCAACACAGTAAAATTTACTGTCCTAGTGCGAGATTTGTAAGTGGCAGGCAAACTACACTGTCCAGGCACTGAAATTTCCTGTCAGTTGTAAGCAGTGAGGTGCTTGCTAGATTTAAAGAGGCGTTGTGAGCCTAACTGTTCGTACGTGGCACGATTAAGCAAAGTTACTGAGGCACCTGTGTCTAACTGCAAGTTCACACGACTGCCAGAAAATCGTAATGAGACAAATACTTTGTTAGAACGTCGTTGCACAGCACTAGGGCGAGAATCAGGCATAGCCTTAATCTTACTTTTGCCAGAACCTGTTATAGGTTTGGAAAATACAGTGTTTACTGCATGTGCACGAGCCTGTTTTTTCTGGGAGCGGGCAAAACTGTCGTTTTTGTACTGCTGGACATGGCCTCTTTTTCCAGACCTGTAACACGTGGCATTACGTGATGGAAAATTCTGTCTTTAAGGCGAGCAAAACATCTGGGGCAAGACTTCACTAAGGTCACAGGACGGTTTACATGTCTACGTCGCTGTGTACAAGCTCGCTGTTGCGGCTGCTACGGGCGGCCGCAAGCAAGGGGTGAGTCGACCCGACAAATCGGGGCCTGGTCTAACATATCGGCCGCTATGGCACCTGAATCTTATTACTCTAAGATTTGCAATACTTGGGGAAATGATGGATCAGAGTACTTTAAGATCTGTTCACGTATTCTAGTATCTGGGAACTGAGCGTTATGGCATCACCTATCATTAAATCACTGTAAAAGTTGCCACAACTACAATTTACATTTCCTTATCAGGCCGTTTAATTCTGTGGCCGCGCGGGATTAGCCGAGTGGTCTGGGGCTCCGCAGTCATGGACTGTGATGCTGATCCCGGCGGAGGTTCGAGTCCTCCCTCGGGCATGGGTGTGTGTGTTTGTCCTTAGGATAATTTAGGTTAAGTAGCATGGACTGTGATGCTGATCCCGGCGGAGGTTCGAGTCCTCCCTCGGGCATGGGTGTGTGTGTTTGTCCTTAGGATAATTTAGGTTAAGTAGTGTGTAAGCTTGGGGACTGATGACCTTAGCAGTTAAGTCCCGTAAGATTTCACACACATTTTTTTTTTCTTTTAATTCTGTGTATGTCTGTTCCGGCTTTTTCTGTAAGCGAAAGAACTGACATCTAGCTGCAGCCACTTGGAATTGCTTGTCTCAGTATTGAGTTAATACAGCTGTTACTTGGTCACAGTTGAGTTTGTCAGGAGACGCGGTTGGGAATAGTTTTTGTATTAGCCTGGACACTGGGGACCCCGCAATCGAAATGAAATATTTTAACTTTACAGTACCTTAACACGATGAAGTTGACAATGAGCTTGGAACTGAGTCAGGTATTCAATCCATTCCTCTCCTGTTTCGTCGAATTGCAGGAACATAGGGATGCTGGTCGGTGGCACTTGTTGGGCTGGTTGGCTGGTCGGTTGTGGTTGTGCGGCCGACACAGCTTGTGCAGCCAGTAGTAGTTGTACCATCGTTAGTAAAGTAGCAATTTGTTGGTCCGGAAACTGAAAAGCTTGTGTTAGGTCCATCACACTGGCCGTCTGCGGCTGAAACGCGGTAGCAGGGGGTGTAGAGGGCGGGGTAACTATGGTTTACACGAATACGTTATAACAAAAAGCAAGCAAAATACTTTGAGAAGAGGAATTTGGTTAGTTCTGCGGCTCCCCTCCTGGAATACATGCAAGAACACAACAAATTAGCATACAGAAACACTCTAACACCATCACCCCTGCAAGCTAAACACAAGAGAAGCAAGCAAAATCTTCGGCCAAGTTGATTAACTTCGATCGCCACTGAATTATCCGCGTTCGCATCTATATAATCCTCGTCGCCACTGTAGAGTATCCCATCCTCGTCCCCACTGTAGAGTCTTATACCATGAGGAAGCAAGGGAGAGGATGTTGTTTTGGGTAGCCGATATCCTCTTTCTACAACACTAATACACACGCGGATTAATACGGTTCTTTATTTACATGAACATGTAAATAACTGGATGGAGCCTATGTTCTGTGGTACAAGCTCATCACTACTAGTCCTCTTGCAGACAATATCGATAATCTTTCTATTACAAACTTTAGCTGTACAAGTCTCGCTATAGTCACTAATCTGGTCGCTAAGTACTGTCGTAGCCCGTGATGAAATAAACCCACTCTGCGAGTGAATGACAGACGCCAAACTGAAAGAGTGAATCAGTGAGCCTCCGCCCAGCGGCGGCGTCTTAAATAAATGCTGTCGAGAGGGCGTTGGCTGCCTGTTACTTGTTGGCATGTCTCTGGCCTCTCTCGGTATAGGCGCCTACTATCTTGCGTTACGTCTTTGGCGACCGGTGTGCGAGTGACAGCTCACGCCAGCACAAAATCCAAACGTGATCTGAAGCAGGAAACCGTGCGTATACGTTTTCTGCTCTCCTGTTTCACGACCTCCTTTGGTGAGATCACGGAGGGGTGCGACATTGACGCATGCATGAATACAGTGATGAAGGCTTCGTCTAAGACTACACAGCAGTTCAGAAACACTGTCGGTGGCACCCACCCGCATTGAGAATTTTAAAAGCGTGCCTTTACAGAGAAAATTTGCGAAGTAGTCCTAGGAACCTGCAGGCGGGGAACCACTTGAAACCCCTCCAATGCTAGTTGCTTACATGCAGGCATCCAAGACTACTGTGCAAGGTCTGTCTGTGAAGGCAAATTTTTGAAATTGTCAGTAAATGGGGAGAGATGCCACTGAGGGTGTTGCTGAACTGGGGCGTCTTAGAGGGACACTTTGCTGTTGTATTTGCAGATGTGTCCAGGTCGCGCCTCTTCATGATCGAGGGATGTGAAACAGGAGGGCTCAAAAAAGCAGAAGCTCTCTTTCCTGCTTCAAATAACATACATATTTCGTCGAATGATTTCTCTTGGTCCATAATAGTTCAACCCGTACACGAGCGCAAAAACTTCAATCTAACTACACTCCAAAGGCGTATGATCACGTTCAAGAGGGAAGCAGCACCACAACGTCCTCAGAGGGGTTAAAACTTCCGAGGATGTCAGCAGCGTCGAAGGTTGTCAAGAACGTCTTCCAGTTGCTCACCACACTGAGAACTGCCGTTTTGGAACGCGAAAAGTGTGGAAATCAGTGCCCTGACGAAAGGGGTGCATTCGTTGACGCCCTTTGTGCCACTCTCTGAGACCTTTTTGTGTAGAATCTGAGCAGCGGTGTGTCTGAAAACTTTTCCTCAGCCACCCATGAAAAACTTAGTGATTTTAACGCTGACCTCCATCACAGAGGCGACAAAGGAAGGGGAGTAATGTGGGTAAGGGAGGGTGTGACGACCTCCAGATAATGTGACACGCCCAAGATGCTGTTGAACAGAATTGTAGTGCAGTTTAATGACAGTGCGACACCATTAACCCACCTTTCCCTTCAGATGAACTTCTGAGCTGTGGTCATTTTTTCTCAAGTGGTGACACCTTTGTATTTCAAGTTTTACCGCGCCCTGGGGTAACGTCGCAGAGAGCTATGCTTTTTCACCGTTACAGAGAGAGGTTGTAGAGATCTTTGAGCCAAATGTACAACTTCTACGTCGCAATGGGGAAAAAAATGAAAAAGTGAAATGGTCGTACAGCACTGATGGCCCGGAGTCCCCATCTGGCGAAGTTCGGCAGTCGAGTTGAAAGTCTTTTCAGTTGGCACCATATTGGGCGAATTGCGTGTCGATGATGATAGAATGATGACAGCACAATACCCAGTCTCCGAGTAGAGAAAATCTCCGACCTGGCCGGGAATCTAAACTGGGCCCACTGCATAGGAGTCAGACGGGCTGACCATTCAGCTAAGAAGGCGGGCGAAAAAAAAGGAGACAATTACAGGGTTTTCAAGAAGTGATCCTTTACTTTCGTTGGCCAGTCTATTTGGCCCAGCGAGGTCGAATTTTAAACCAATTGCGGATTTATATGAACGATTATAATCATTCACGATAGTTTCAGGTGAATAACCATAAACGCTTTGCTGTCACCAGAATCGATTGGAACAGTGGAGGATTCATTCAAGACCTAATCGCATTTAGACACTGAATGGACTTGCAGTGTGAAGCGCTTAGAGAAGCAATTTTCCACATTTAATTTATTGTCAAGAGAGCGCCAAACAAATATTAAGCAATGAATTACAATTTGATACCAGGAAATATTAGCACTAACTGTTATCAGAACATAAGATGACAGGAATGATAAAATGTAGAATCTGTCTCGCGCAACAACAAGATAGTAACTGCGTCGTGTTCTACAACTTCCACAATAGCATCTTGGCGAAAGACTAGTGAAACGCAAGGAATTCACGTGCTACGTAAAATCACTAGGTGAATCTAAAGCTTCCTGTCAGTTCGTCATTAACGTGTTTCCTGAGAAAATTGTACACAAGAATTCGTATAGAATCTTCCGGCTGAGGAAATTTCCATCAAATTATGCATGAAAATGAACGTAGGACGGCCGAGGTCAATTCTAGTTTAGCCAATCTTGCGCCAATGTCCCAGATTAAATCTCAAACTCTCACTCTCTCATGAGGTGAGAACATGTGACATTGTTGACGGTGATCCGTCCGTCGGAAGAGGACGTCATAGCTGGCGGTCCCATTGGTGGTATTCGAGAGGAGTAAACTACTTGCGACATCTTTTAGCTCCTCTCTCACACCAAAAACATGGACACAAAACCACACTCCACTGACATTAATATCATATCACCTACACTGAGGCAGTTACACTTGCTAAACTTCACTCACAAAGTATCAAAGTAGGTCAGCTACAATAAGCGTTGCACCAGACAACGAAACACGTCAGCTATAATCCACTTGCACCAGCTTCAAATGGCTCTGAGCACTATGGGACTTAAAATCTGAGGTAATCAGTCCCCTAGAACTTAGAAATACTTAAACCTAACTAACCTAAGGACATCACACACATCCATGTCCGAGGCAGGTTTCGAACCTGCGACCGTAGCAGTCGCGCGGTTCCAGACTGAAGTGTCATCACTTCTGTCTCTAAGCTGGTCGTCGGTTGTGTACCAAAAATCAACAGCATAGAGATAGAAGTGATGACACTTTCTGCAGTACCTGACCATCATTTTGCAGGACCTCAAGCACGTACAGTGTAAGCTGTTACTGATTTGCTTAACTGATGGGGCTGCTAAGTGCTGTACCACATACTGCACTCCCCTGACGTAAGTCCTCGTGAGTTCAACTCGACTTCTAAACTGAAGGAAACACTTCACGGCATTCGCTTCAGAACGCCTACAAATTCGTCGGCAATAGACGGCGAGGCTAGAACTGCCAACACAACTGGCACTGCTAAGAGTATCCTGCGACTTCCACATCGCTGGCAACGGGTTATTCACAATGCTGGTGACTATTTTGAAGCTCAGCAAAACTTTGAAACACGTATCTATTTTGTACGAGCTGTAAATAAATACTTGCTACTGTTGAAGTTCGAACCCTCGTATATTGAAATTCAACTTTCAACATTTTGAATGTTTTGTAAGTGTTTACACAAGCTCTATAGTAATTACATTCAAAGTCCTCAATATGGTATTTTACACCACAATCATTAACATTAGGTTTTTGGTTATTACATTCTGCATTTTCTTAATAACAACTGATCGGCGTAAAAATTTGGTGTTATTATTGGTGCACCATGGTGTGGTATTGCAGCAATTGACAACCCTAACCTATAGCCAAGGGAACTATATCTCATCCGGACTATTCTGCTTGTAGAAAACTCATAACTGGCGTATCCGAGCGTGACGATATGTGAAGGTAATGACTTACTCGCAATTTTCTTCCTTCACCCTAGGCCTGTAGCCGGCAATATGTGACTCGTGCAGAGCTGGGATTACTCTTGTTTTGATTATGACACACGGAAAAAAATTACGACACATTTACGGTGCCAATCACAGAGAAAGTGATGAAAATTGTATCGTGATCGATGTTTCATTTCCTAGAGGTTTCGTGGCTGCTAATGTGCCGGTGTTGCCCAACTTTTCCCGTGGTTTGGTGGACTTTGCCTTGTTGAGAAGATTGAGGTACAGCACATCATTGATATGAAAATTTTCAGACAGAAACTTCGTTAATCAGCTTTTTGCCTCATGTAGTTTACAGTACATCGTATTCAAAAGCATCACTTTCTTTGGCAGCTTCAACCGAGATGATACCTTTTTGTAAACCGATCTCAAAGATATATAGCCTCTTAAAATATATATAGCCTCTCATTGCCTTAACAATGCTGAGGTAATGCCAGATAGGAATAACATTTTCAGAATTATGTGATCGCCAAGCCGTCTAATGCAGAATCTGAAAACTCCGTAACTCCAATACATTATGTACTGTACAATTTTTTTTAAAAAATCGTGTACTAGTAATGGTAGCGTAGGTCTGGGACACAAGTGAAAACAAAGTGAAAATTTCCCTCTTAGTTTTCACTTAATTCTTCCACATCATTTACTGTTCAAATTAACAAGTGAGAAACATCAGAAAAAATTACCTGATCATTTTCACTTGAAGAAAACCTTTAAATTTTTGACCAAATGTTGGCTATTATGATGGCCACTTTTTTGGTCAAATGTTGGCGATTTTGACAGCCACTTGTTGATAGTGTCGGGTGCCTTTTCTGTATCTATATAGTACTACAGTTCTATGGAATTTGTGGAATTTTCACTTTGTTTTCACTCGTGTCCCAGACCTACGCTTCCACTACTTGTAGTGGTGTCTTGCACGTGTAAAATCCCTTTATTGTATTAGTGGTGCTGTTTTGAAACAAAACTATGCTGTCAGTAAACGAAACCTGTTTATTTCTTCAAACTGATAGAAAATTTAGGCTAATTTCTTAAAATGCTGCTACGAAAACAAAAAAGTTGACTTTTAACTCTTTCTTAATGTTATTTCTTTGTGTTACTATTTAACGTCCTCGCGAAACAATTGCTAGGGTGCCACGCAGTGTGTGCTGTTCGCCACTAGCATGGACATTTGTAATGTGAAGCTGGGAACATGTGCAGCCCATAAGATATTCACAGTTTCACAACGCGGCGTACCAGTATTAAAGTGCTGCCAATCCCGTATCTAGTTGAATGTCTGAGTGGTTTATCACGCCAGGTCATAGTTCTTTCCTATACGGGGAATAAATGTTGCATCCTGTCATCGTAATATAAATGGGCGTTGCAAAATGGCATGTAGGTTTTGCCTAGAGCGCCGTTTAGCTATGTTACGACGGCGCCAGTGAATGTCAACCAGCGGTAATTTCTTTCCTTGTCGGTTGGTAGTCCGGCATCGCCACAGAGCATTACGCAAGCATTGTGTAGCGTTAACAGCCGGAACCAAGAGCTTCCCCTTCTGAATGCCAAAGAAAGAGCCGCTTGAAGAATTTATCGAAGATCTCTCGCAGTGGAGCAGCATTTTAATGTACTATCAAGGTGCAAATGAGAGATACAGTATTAAGAAAATTCGAAAGAAGCAGGGTCTAAGGCGCTGCAGTCATGGACTGTGCGGCTGGTCCCGGCGGAGGTTCGAGTCCTCCCTCAGGCATGGGTGTGTGTGTTTGTCCTTAGGATAATTTAGGTTAAGTAGTGTGTAAGCTTAGGGACTGATGACCTTAGCAGTTAAGTCCCATAAGATTTCACACACATTTGAACACTTTTGAAAGAAGCAGATCCAGTGAGAGCAGAACCTGTAGTAGCAAAAGGAAGATGATATCTGTAACGGAGCAGGAAATTCCCTCTTTTTAATTTTAACAGAAATGGCCGTGTTCATAAAAATAATAAAATATCATATTTTAAATGAAATCAGAGAGAGAGAAAGAGAAAGAGAGAGAGAGAAAAAATATTCTCAGTTACTACTGAATTGAGCATAAGGTCTCTTGTAGATAAACCTGGGAAGAAATAAAAATTATTGTTCCCGGAATTCACTGAATATTACACCCAATAGTACTATATTCATCAAAACAAGGAAGTAAGCTCCCACATCGACTCTGAATACTGCAGTATTAAGACTTCTGAAACGTAAACGAACTCTAGTCAAGACACGTTGGTTAAATTTCAAGCTCTTTCGTGGTCTAAATGCTTCCTCTTTTGAAGTTCCATCTTCTCTTCCCTGATCTGTCAAAATCATCTGGCTTAATGCTCTAAACAACACGTGAATTTTATCAGACAATGGCATAAATTCCCACAACTACTTTGCCTTGAACTTTGAATAAATACACAAAGAAACAGCATTTGTTAACACTGCAAAAATACAATTACGAGTATGTGTAGAAAAATGGCAAAGGGAACATAAAATGCAAAATTTTGTATCCTTGCAAAGAGCATAGTTCTACAAGAGAGGAAGAAATGTCAAAACGAATACATTCGCATATAGATTTTATAATACTATGAAAAGTTGCAGTTTAATCGTTCGACATTACTAAACTAAATTGAAAACATCTGGGAACGAAGGAACGTGGGACAACATGGGACAGGCAACAACAGGCGGTTGTATATACGCAAATTCAGCGAAAGAATTTTACATTTAGTATTCAAATCCTTTTTATAAAGACCAAGAATTTCGTGTTGTTATTACAAGTAAGCAACTCAAACGATATGCCAATACCGCAGTGCAACCGTATTAGAACCTGCAGCCGTAACTGTCTCCTTAAAGCGAGCACTTAATTCACGACATAGTAAACAACGTGTTGTTAGTCGTCTCCTTGTTCACTGAACTAACTATAATCGATGATTTCGAACACATACAATTTACACCGTAATTACCGCCAGCTTCACTAGGCTTAATGATCATTTCGAATCTCTCTTAGAACGTTGTATTATTTAAGTTCCTTTCTAGATCCACAACAACAAATTTTAACACAGAAAATGCTCAGTGTCAAAGCCAACCCAATCAGTAAACCTGTCTCCCACAACTGTTCTGTTGTCGTAGATTCCATGTTATTTCTTGAGACAACAGTTTATGACGATAATCACATTGCCACATGGATGTCACATTGCACCGTGTCAGTAGGCGCTAGTGTTTGTGAGGCTGCCACGGTATATCCAGGCCTACTGTTTATGTAATATGTAATAATATTTATCTACAGTGAACTACGGTTCAATTTGTGTATGTAGGCTGTATGATACTCTACTGTTTCGTTTACATCGAATTATTTATTTGTTTATTACATGATGTGTTCTCTGATAATATACAGCGTGTCCGAAAAGGAATGGCCAGCACTCATGATACGAAACAGACGCTCATTTGAAGCAGAAAGGTTCATACAACATATGCCCTATTCTGAATGGTTTCCGAGATAGAACATATTTGATGTAGGTTTGTCTTTGGGCTAGTGGCTCGCACGTATGTGTCTTACCCTCGCAACCTCTTTGTCGTTTTATTCTAAGCCCACTGCTGGGAATACCTTTCTGTCGCTGAACTACCCTGTTGAATGCACAGTTGTCCATGGTGCGTTATTAGTGTATCAGAGACAAGCATCGGTTAATTGTGCTTGTACACGTGCTAGATAAAATGCGACAAATCTGCACTATTGAAGAATATTCAGTTACGATGTATGCTTACGTCTTCAGTCTGGTAGTGCTCCTGTTACTTAAGAAGAATTCTGACGTGTCGAATGCCTGATCGTACAGGGTTTACAAGAGTTTTCAGCACGTCGCGTGTTCCTAGTTTTCATATGAACGTGTGTAGATCAACAACCTGCGCAGGGACAGCAACACATTGTTGAAACGATGCAGCGTAATCCTACTAACAACTCACGGAGTGTCTCTGCACGTAGCAATTCCCATGAACTTGTGTATGGCGAACATAAAAAGCGAAAGTCTTGTACCCATTTCACGTACAGTGTGTCCATGATCTTCACATTGTCGACTATGGAACACGACTAGAATTTTGTCACTGATTACAAGGAAATAGTCATTTACTTCCATTAATACTAGTGATATCTAAACAACGTTTACATGGAACAGAATCAACAACACACGGAATAATCGTCGGTAGTCGCAGGTCAATCCACACCCTACAATGGAAACCAATATCCAAGTTCGTCTTTCGATCAATGTTGGTGCAGCATGATCGGTAACATATGAATAGATCGAGTCATTTTAGAAGAGCGAATGACAAGACAGTATGCCTTGCCTGTCTCTTTTTTGTTTTGTCTTTTTAATCATTTGATCAACGTCTTGAGCTTTTTCCTTTGGCTAAGCGGACTGCAGTGTATTTACAACATGACGGAGCCACTCCACATTTTACCGGACGTGTGAGGGAATCTCTCGACAGCACTTACCCTAATCGCTCGATTGGTCGTGGTAGTACATTTAACTGGCCACAAAGATCGCCAGATCTCAAGCTATTAATTTTTTGTTTATGGTTTTGCATGAAGTCTAAGAGATAAAAATGAAACGTAAATACGCGATATGAACTGCTTGGTCGCAACATGGGCGCTCCTACCCTCATTAGGCAACGTGCAGAGCCACTCAGACAAGCAACATAACATGTTCTGTCAAGAGTGCACAGATGCACTCAAGTTGACGGTGGGATATTCTAATATTTATTGTGAACTGTACGGCAGCTAATAATTACGACATTACTTAAATGTGATTGTGCTGAAAATACGTATGTTTCAACAATACTGTGTACTGTCCCCTTATTGTCTTACAAGTGTGCATCCATAGACTTGTTCAAATGTGTGTGAAATCTTATGGGACTTAACTGCTAAGGTCATCAGTCCCTAAGCTTACACACTACTTAACCTAAATTATCCTAAGGACAAACACACACACACACATGCCCGATGGAGGACTCGAACCTCCGCCGGGACCAGCCGCACAGTCCATGGCTGCAGCGCACGAGACCGCTCGGCTAATCCCGCGCGGCATCCATACACTTTACAATCTATTGAATAGTACGGAAAATAAAGAATATTGTGCATTAAGTGTGTTCGATGTCGGAAACCATTCGGAAGAGGCCATATTTCCATACGAAGTCTTCTGCTTCAAATGGTCGTTCCTATCATATTCTAGAATACTGACTATTCCTCCTGGGACACGCTGTATATGACTGTATCTGTCTAACCTGGTTGTCATCAAATTTTTTTTAATTATTTTGATTCCTTACCGCAAAAGGTGCAGCGGACTGTTCGAGTAAAGACAGCTCAGGCTGTCAGTATTAGTCAGGTTAAAAAGTTGTAACTTTATGAGAGAGACAATTTAGTAGCGTATCTATAAGTAGTGATGTGAATCGGCAACAGTGTGAAAACATTAGTAGAGAGTGTGGTTGTTTCGCCGGTAAGTGAGGGCACCTACAGGGTGTTACAAAAAGGTACGGCCAAACTTTCAGGAAACATTCCTCACACACAAATAAAGAAAAGATGTTAAGTGGACATGTGTCCGGAAACGCTTAATTTCCATGTTAGAGCTCATTTTAGTTTCGTCCACCTACGCTCAATGGAGCACGTTATCATGATTTCATACGGGATACTATACCTGTGCTGCTAGAACATGTGCCTTTACAAGTACGACACAACATGTGGTTCATGCACGATGGAGCTCCTGCACATTTCAGTCAAAGTGTTCGTACGCTTCTCAACAACAGATTCGGTGACCGATGGATTGGTAGAGGCGGACCAATTCCATGGCCTCCACGCTCTCCTGACCTCAATCCTCTTGACTTTCATTTATGGCGGCATTTGAAAGCTCTTGTCTACGCAACCCCGGTACCAAAAGTAGAGACTCTTCGTGCTCGTATTGTGGACGGCTGTGATACAATGCGCCATTCTCCAGGGCTGCATCAGCGCATCAGGGATTCCATGCGACGGAGGGTGGATGCATGTATCCTCGCTAACGGAGGACATTTTGAGCATTTCCTGTAACAAAGTGTTTGAAGTCACGCTGATACGTTCTGTTACTGTGTGTTTCCATTCCATGATTAATGTGATTTGAAGAGAAGTATTAAAATGAGCTCTAACATGGAAAGTAAGCGTTTCCAGACACATGTACACATAACATATTTTCTTCCTTTGTATGTGAGGAATGTTTCCTGAAAGTTTGGCCATACCTTTTTGTAATACCCTGTATACGTACCATGGATACTGTTAAAAGTGGACCTGCACAGAGACAACCTCTAAAGTAGTCCTAGACGCCTGCAGGCAGGCTGCTGGAATCGGAGGGGTGTCAACAGGTTGCCTAACTGCAGGCCCCTAGGACTACTTGATAGTTTTAAAATTCTCAGTAAAGGTGGGCGAGTGCCACTGAGGGTTTTGCCAAACCAGGGGTCTTAGAGGTTCCCTTTGCCATATTATTTACACATGCATCAACGTTGCACTCCTCTGTGATCACGACGCACGAAGACTCGAAACGGGCGGGCTGAGAAAGCATGATCACCCTTTGCTGCTTTGGCTCAAGTTCAGATTGCGACGAATGGAGCCTAGTGGCTCCAATGATGATGATTAGTTTGGGGGGCGCTCAACTGCGTGGTCATCAGTGCCCATACAAAGTCCCCAATTTTTACACAGTCCAATTTTTAACTCAGTCCAGTGTAGCAACTGTCACAGATGATGATGATGAAATGATGAGGACAACACGAACACCCAGTCCCTAAGCAGAGAAAATCTCCAACCTGGCCGGGAATCGAACCCGGAACCTGTGATCCAGAGGCAGCAACTCTAGCCACGGCTCCAGCGAGAGCAAAAATTGTGGTCGCTCAACACTCCTACGGGGTACGATCACATTCAGTGGCGTTGCAGCACCACAATGTCCACAGAGAAGCGCTGAAATTTCTGTCGGTGTCATCAGCACGAAAGTTATTTCAAGAACGTCGTGCTGTTGCTCGCCGCACTGCAAACTGCGGCTTTCAACCTCGAAAAATGTGTTAATCAACGCCCCGAGGAAACGAATGCTTTCACTGAAATGCTGTGTGCCGCCCCCTGACCTCCATCGTAGAGGCGTCGAAAGAAGGGGGTAAGAGGAGTATATGACCACCTTCCCATCAAGTGCAACGTCCGCAAAGCTGTTGGGCAGAACTGTGGTGAAACTTGGTGCCAGTGTGATATCATTGCCGGCCGGTGTGGCCGAGCGGTTCTAGGCGCTACAGCCTGGAACCGCACGACCGCTACGGTCGCAGGTTCGAATCCCGCCTCGGGCATGGATATGTGTGATGTCCTTAGGTTTAAGTAGTTCTAAGTTCTAGGGGACTAATGACCTCAGCAGCTAAGTCCCATAGTGCTCAGAGCCATTTGAACCATTTGTGACATCATTAACCCAGATTACACTTGACATGAACTTCTGAGCCCTGGCATCTTTCTCGCACAAGTCGACACATTGCCGAATGAAGCGTCGTCGAGCCCACGGGTGACCTCGCAGAGTGGCACGCTGTTGTACAATTACAGAGGAAAATTGTAGACACCTTTGAGTCAAATTTTAAATTTCTAGTTTGCAAAGGGAAACAATTACGGAGTTTCGAAAAAGTGATCCTCTAATTCTGTTGCGTAGTGTATATTCAATGGAGTCTGGTACCTCGCGAAAGGCCATTGCTTACAGTGGCACATCAAGCTCAATGTTTTTGAAGGACCGAATAACACAGATAATGAGCAACGGATGATGATGATGATGATGATGATGATGAGTGAGTGTGTGTGTTAAAGGGCTATGTCCGATGCGCAGTCTGGTAAGCAGAACCCGCATCCAGCAGTAAGGCTCACATGAAGTTCGCCATGCCTCTGTGGTCGATCTGAGCGACTGCAGTTTGTTTTCTGTCACTTGTAACCATTCAGTCCCCCACGGAAACGGCTGACTTCGGACTAGTAATGTGGCTTCTTTTGAAGCTATACAAGGCGTCGACTACACTGGCGTTCCAAAAAAGATGTATAACCCGCAGTGCTTGGAAAGCGTAGTTGAAGCAGGAGGTGGTTCTGTGATTTTTGGGTGTAGTTCTACTACCGTGACTTGGTTGATTCATTCAGGTTACCTTGAACATGAACCAGGATGTTTATTTCAACATACTTTGTGACCAATAGTTTGTCATTCTTCTTCATTTGATGCCGCGTCGAAAGGCACGGCTATGTTCCCAGCGGCAGCCATCTTGTTCCTAGGCGTGTCGCACTGGCGCCGCCAGAGGGCGGATGCTGCGAAACATGTGACCATACAGCATAAATTTCTGTAGAATGAGCAATCGGATGCACCGAATGTGAATTCTGTCCGCAGCATCTGTTGCAGTTCAAGTCACGTGATTCTGTGACGGCACATTTTAGCCTGTATAGCGCTTAGCGTATTTTGAGTGTTATTACTTCGCTGCTAGAGATAGATCACTTTCAGAAGTACCGTGGAAGTTTGTTCAAATGGCTCTGAGCACTATGGGACTCAACTGCTGTGGTCATAAGTCCCCTAGAACTTAGAACTACTTAAACCTAACTAACCTAAGGACATCACACACATCCATGCCCGAGGCAGGATTCGAGCCTGCGACCGTAGCGGTCGTGCGGTTCCAGACTGTAGCGCCTTTAACCGCGCGGCCACTCTGGCCGGCGTGGAAGTTTGTATACGTTTTTTTACTGACATCTAAACAATTTGATACCAAAAACTGAAGATGGTTTAAAGATATGTAGAGTAATATTATTCTCCTTTAAACTATGAAATTGTTACAGTAAATACGGTGATCAATTTGCACCACCTGCTTGTTCATTATTACTTCAGTTTTCTTTACTTACCCTTCCGTTTTTTACAGACAGGTTACATATCTATAACATTTTTTCGCTATCTCATCAGAATAGTAAAACTATACGCTACGCACAAAAAATAAGAAATACAAGATCGATGCTCGAATTTTGGAGTAATAAAAGAAGTGGCCCATCGGTTCTCGGCGCTACTGTCTGGAACCGCGCAACCGCTGCGGTCGCAGGTTCAAATCCAGCCTCGGGCATGGGTGTGTTTGATGTGTTTAGGTTAGTTAGGTTTAAGTGGTTCTAAGTTCTAGGGGACTGATTACCTCAGAAGTTACGTCCCATGGTGCTCAGAGCCAATAAAAGAAGTGACAGCCAACAATACTTTTTTTTACGTTTTCTATTGAACTGTTTATATGCTTGAATCTGTTGTAATTAATTGCATTACAGTGTCACTGTATAGGAAACAGCCTCATGTATTGACACTTAGATACGCACAAGGGTTATAGAATCTGCATAAATCTGAGGAAATTAATCTGACTGTCATGTATAAATTTTATCTGCATCAGAACATTACACCATAATGTATGCAATGACGGGTAGTTTACTCAAACACACTTGCAAATTTATCTAGGAGTTGTCTCGACGTTATAATACAGTATCTCGATATTTTTCAATAGGGAAGTGCGTCATACCAATATGGCACTTACAATTACACATTTGTTGTACATACTTATGAAAAGTGACTGGTCCTCCTTTCACATACTTCTCTTTACATCTGCAGCAAATGCAATACTGCACAATATCTGTCACTAGAACTGAAACAAGGCAAATGCGAGTGATATAAAGTTACCCAGGTACCGCAAACTGCAGTAAAGCAGCGCTGACCCAAAATCCCGAGATGTTGAGAACATGCGCAGTAGGCTATGCTCACTCCCTCGATACACATACTCTACGTGTGTGAGCGCCGCCGCGGAGACCTCGGAGACCGACAGGGAGTGACGAGCAGTCGCTGGAGGGACGCCAAGGAAAGCAGTTCTGCAGGAAGCCAAGTCCGAGGCACACACTGAGCTGGCGTGCGCATCGGCACCGGACAGACACGATCAGCACGGGCGACGCTGGCGTGTGGACAACTCCCTGTCGGAGCGGATGCTGTTTTCTCCGGCTGCACACACGCAATCGCAGGAAGGCGAGGAACGGCTTCGGCAGATTGCAAGGACCACCGTTAAAGTGCGTTTCGGTTAATGTTGGTATCCTGGGCTCCTGTGTTGAAGCTGAGTGACAGTATTATATTCAAAGGTGCATTAAATGAAGTCAATTTTAGCTCACTTCGTCCAAAATTTGCTAGCGTTGTATTACGGCTTCTTGTAGCTATTGCTCGCGGAGCCTTGTGAAGTGAATGGTCTGTATTGCAAATGGGGCGTCCTGAAGTGAGCAGTGTGTCATAAGGCAAGCCAGTGCATATCAATGCGCTTAGCGCGCACATTAGTGCAAAAGTTAAACGCAGTTTAAAACCTTCTTACAATTGTGGACGTGTTCAGTACTCTGTGATGATGATGATGATGATGAAGAGGATGTTATGTTTGTGGAGCGCTCAAACGCGCGGTCATCAGCACCCGTGCAAAGTCCCTAGTTTTACACACTCCATTTTCTTTTCACAATCCAATCTAGTCACTCTCACAAGTGATGATGATGATGATGAAACGATGAGGACAACACAAACACCCAGTCCCCGGGCAGAGAAAATCCCCAACCCGGGCGGGAATCGAACCCGGCACCCCGTGAACCAAAGGCAGCAACGCTAGCCCCTAGACCACGAGCTGCAGACTCAGTACTCTCTGGTTTTTATGTTGATCAATATGTATCTTGTTACTGAAGCAGTGGTTCATTCATGTAAATTGTGTATTATCACATTCTGTTACATAAATGAACTCTTTAAATATGTAATTGGTGTACTGACCATTTAAACGGAAGCATCGGTAGTTCAGTAGTATATCGGTAAAGGTATCTTGGTGATTGGGGTAGGTAGTAGTAGCCAGGAAAGAAGTGGTTAATGGCGATTTTATTGAGTTTTCTACCAGAGATAAGTGATTACTTTCTGGAATAACAAGTTGTTATTGTCAGAACTATGGAAGGCAGAAGATGTATGTTGTGTTGTGTTGCCATGGGGGTCCATTTTGAATTGTTTTGTATTTATTATTATTATTATTATTTCAAGAAAATATTGTGTGTTGTTCAAGCACTGTTCAAGGTTATTTCGGCCTCAAGGAATCTTTTGTTTACAATAGTGTTTTCTGTCTTGTTAAATTGGTCTTTGCATGGTAAATGAAGTAGTAATAAAAATATTGTGCCCCAAGTCTCCACATCCCACCAATCTGAACCCCACCTAAATCCCAAGCTACAATCTTCAGGACGAGTATACTATGAATATACCCATCTTCCAAGATGGCAAGAGCCGAGTTTACAGGCCTCGACCCACACGTTACTGGCCCTTCGAATGAATCCATTTTAATGCCACAGAAAATATATTTTAATATTTGGAACAGCAGGTCAAAATTTTACAGCAGAAAAAACTTTATACCCTCTAGCTACCTTACAGTGAGCAGTATTGCTTACACACTGTATCAGACGCACTTTTCCTGATATATGATTAACTACTTCGATACTCCTCTGTGTGGGATCTCTTATCTCTAATTCGCCCATCGCGGTCAATACACGATACCTTTTTTGGAAGAAGCAGCACATTTCTTGAGTCGTCTTGTACCACAATTGCTCGAAATTTTGTGGGTAAGGTTCCCCGCGGCCCACAACTCGTTTATTACTGAGTCTTACACTGCAGCTTGTTGAACATTCCTGTTACACTATTACATTGGCAGAACTCGCGACGAAAGTCGCAGCACTTCTGTGAATCTTACCAACTTGGTACGCGTTACTGAGTAAAGAATACCACCCAAAAATTCGTCGAAAGATGGTTTTTCTCGCGATCTCTTCAGACATGGCGGCTTAGGTCTCGAAAATATTTGTGAAAATATTTTTTTTACTGTCGCGCCCGGAAAAAACGAAATGTAACAAATCCTCGTCGTAATTGTCGACAACTGCTATCGGCTGGTGGTAGAATGCTGAACTTTGGTAATTCTTCACTGTTATCTTAAATGCACGTGACTGCACTTTACCAACAGTGTTTTTTGACTCCGAGTAGCTCACACAATTAATACTAACCGGCACTGGAGTAACGAAGTCTGCATTTTCTCGCTTCATAATATTCACTCGCTTCAGGTTCTGGCTGTAATAGCTTACATGCCACAAGAACATAAACAAAACCATGAACGTCTCACTACTACAACCAGAGAATCAATAACATACGGCAAATCACAGATGTTACCTTACAAGGACTAAAAGCTAACGTTGATAGTAGAGGGCAAATTTTAATAAAATTACCAAAATTAAGAAACACAGATTACAAGAAATTGCTATCTCTGTCCCATTGTTAACAAAAATAAAGGGAAGTAACAATGAATACGCGGCAGGAAGTGAAACAAAGGCTCAACGTTTGCAGTCTTGCTGTATTTCACTTCCTCATGCGCACGTTCCCTGCTGATTACAAAACAGCTTCAGTAGACAAATTTACACAAGTTCTGAATCTTCTCGCAATTACACTAGCTTAAACAAAGTGTCCATGCGGCTATTGGTGGACATTAGTATGGTGTGTGTCCGCTCTTCGCCTTTATGACAGCTTCACCTCTCCTAGAGACGCCTTCATTGAGGTATCTGAAAGTCTGTCGACGAATGGCAGCCGATTATTTCTCAAGAGCCGAAATCAGAGAAAGTCGTGATGTTGGGGCCTGGAGAGAAATCCGCGTTCTAAGTCATCTCAGAGATGTTTATCGAGTTCAGATCGGAATTCTGGGCAGCTCAGCCCTTTTCAGGAATGTTAGTAAGCACAAATCACTCTCACATAGACACTGCTTTATGACAGCGTGCATTTTCATGGTGACAGGAACAAACGTCTCCGAACCGCTCCTCCACAGTACTCATTACACAATGCAGAAAAACGTGATCATAACCTTCCCCATATAGCATTTTGTTACGCACAGTACGGGGATTAATCCTAATCATAGCGTATCACCACCTCCACCGTACTTCACTTTTGACACTACACATGATGGCAGTTACCATTCTCCACGTATTCAGTAAACACAAATCCTTCTATCAGATTACCACAGGATAGTGCGTGATTCATCACTCCAAAGAACTCGTTTCTAGTCATCTAATTTCCAGCGGCGCCGCTCTTAATACCAACTCAAGCGTCCCTTATCGTTGGCTGCAGGAATATGTGGGTTTGAGGAGCCGCTCAACCATTGAACTCAATTATTTTTAACTCTCCACACGCATTCATCGTACTAGCAGGGAGCAGTTTTCTTCCCGCTGATTTCATGTGGTTTTTTCACAATATTCCTCCACAGTGCTCGACATTCTCTGCCCGTCAGTACACGAAAAGTCTTGCTTTAGCTGTGGTTGTTCCTTTGCATTTCTATTTTATAAATCACAATGTCCTCCGCAATATGAGGAGGACTGAAATGTCCCTGATGTGCACCAATGACTGAGTTCCGAATCAGTGAGCTCTTCTGACAGATCCATTCTGCCGGAACTGCTTGTCTACTCACAACAAAATACATCCCGCCCCCTTTCATAGCGGTGAGTCCGCCTCTCGTGAGATCTAAAGGACAATTCGGCATTACATAGAGGTATTCGGATCCATCTGATTTGTGCCCGTTGTTCGGGAACAATTACTGACGAGGAAGGAAGCCTGAAGGGCTGCCAGTGGAAGCAAATACACTGCGGAAATTCGAACTCAGAAGGAACAGTTCCACCGCAAAGCTAGCGTGCCCCAGCACCACAGTTCCGCAGTTTGTGACTTTCCGAGTACAGAAGAGCGCCGCTCAGTTTCCGCCGTTCGCCAGGAAAAGCGGCCGGTCCTTTCTTCCCGTGGTATAGATACCACAGACTCGCGTTCGTAGCTTCTCTACGATCCCTGACTTAACATCCCTAACTGCCGTCTTGAAACCACGTTCAAGGGGTACCGGAAAACGCCTTCCGTGAAGTTATTGTCAGAACCTCGCCAGATTCGCGGCCTGTTCTACGCTTGCCCCGAAACATTTTATTTTCGTCAACAGGATCGCCAAACGCTGCTGCTAAGTGATACTGACTTCAAAACGTCCAGTGGGCTCTGGTATCCAATGTACGGGTCTCGGCCCATGCCTTCGCTACGAGTAAAAGACTCACATAGCGAGTATGTCATCAGAAACGAAGGGGGAGCAGCTTCTTTTCCTCGATCGAAAGCTCCCGCTAATACGTTTCTTTTAAAGTACAACACAAGTCCACAGAGCTGGGCAGACTTTCTGAACTTGCTACTACAACCCTGGTTCTTCATGTTCACTGGAAAGAAGATAAATCTATACCTACATCTGAAAGCCCTCTAAATGGTACGCAAATATTGCCGATGGAAACAGAAGCCTTCACTCTTAAGTCTACTTTCAACTGAGCAGGAAGGGAAGACACTTCTACTTGTGCACTTTGTAGCTTCTGCACCGCTCCGACAAAGAGATTTAGAGGAGGAAGACGATACTATACTATTGGTAAGAATACAGTGTGTATTGACTGAAGGAGGTGAACAAAAGCTGTGTCATTTTGCCATCAGATGAAAAGGCTATCACAACAGGTGCATTGATGATACAGCGCTATACGAAGTATGCTCGGCTTTGAAGAAAAAAACAGTGGAGAAATTAAAAAATAAATAAAAATTCTTATTCTCAGTACTACCGAGAAGGGCATGCCATTCAAACACTTCAAATTGTTCTTTTTGGCGGATTTTGTTTTGCGAACACATGCATATAGAGACACATAAGGCACAGAAATATTGAGAAATCAGCGATAGGGGATCGCAACACTACGGTAGTGCACAAAATCAGCTCTCCCACGGATCGTCTTACGGAGACACTGCAATACCAGGAGCGATAGAAATTCGCATGTGCAGCAAGAATTTTTACTGAGCCGGAGGCTGTAATATGAGTGGTGCAGGCAAGCACTTGAGACATAGCTTCTTCAAAAAATCCTCATCTTAACTTCTAAAGGTACAGGTGACGCTGGAGGTTGTCTCTGTTCCCCCTCTGCCCCTCAATCGCGGCCCAGGTGCCGAAAAGGTGCATATTGCCGCACTGCCCATTTTCTGCATTTGTGCATGCGAATTCCTCCCTCTAGCTGATGTTACACCACCAACAGAAGTTAGAATTCCAAGGTAAGACCAATGATAAGCTTGAAAGCCACAATAAAGTAAGCAGACTTGGCACCCCGGACAGTCCCCTCCAGACGATGATATTGATAATGTTCGAACGCTCGAGTTATAACTCCTATTTCAGATAAACTGAACACCTAGAAGCTTTTATTCAAGGCTTAAGCCGCACATTATTTCGGTTTAGTTTCAGTTGATGCTGAGCAGCTGTTTAAGGAGACCAAACAACCAAGGTCAATCTACCATTCAGCTACACCCTCCTGCTCCCTCCGCTCTCTCCAAGGATAGAAGTCGTGTACCGAATCCGTCTGCATTTAGAGTAAATTGTGTTTGGAAGTGCTAGAAAGTGTTTTAAAATTTGCGTAGCGTGTATCTGAGGCGGAGCATGTGAATCAGCCCAGTATTCAAGTAGTGATATGTGGAAAACCGCCTGAAAACCACATTCAGGCTGGCTGGCGCATCGTTCCTTTGGCGGCAGTCATCAATCCACCGAGCAGATTCGGTCTGAAGCCCTCAAATATCCCTGTCCCGGAAGCGGTCGCATTAACATGCACAGCCGCCTGGGCAGGTTGTCATTTCTGAATAAATGTTTCACAGATTAGAGTAGCGTGTATAATATACAGGTACCGCTGAAGTTCTCAATAAACGTCGTACTTTATTCAGAGTGTAAAATAATGTATTTACACTTAATGCAACTAGGTAAATTAGTTTTCTAAACGAAGATTTTCCGAAGAAAGATCAAGATCCCTCACGTATTTTCATCCATTTTTTACCATAAAGGCAGGTCCTTTTTTATTGTTCTCTGCCAAGGAAAGTACTGCAGTGGTCACAGAGAAAGCAAGAATTTGCTGTTTCCTTCGAGCACAGTTCGCCAGTATGTGAGCAGTATTGGTCGTGCCTTGTGCTCGATATACATTTACGTTACAAAAAAAAGTAATGGGACAGCGATAAGCACATATACAGATGGTGACAGCATCGCGTACACGAGGTGTAACAGGGCAGTGCAATGGTGTAGCTGCTATTTGTACTCAGGCGATGCATGTGAAAAGGTTTCCGACGTGATTACAGCCGCACGACGAGAATTAACGGACTTTGAACGCGAAATGGTAGTTAGTGCTAGAGGCATAGGATATCTTATTTCAGAAATAGGAAATTCAATATTCCGAGACCCATAGTGTCAAGAGTGTGTCGAGAATACCGAATTTCAGTATTACCTCTCACCACGGACAACGCAGTTTCTGACGGCCTTCGCTTAACGACCGAGAGCAGCGGCGTTTGCATAGAGAACTGAGTGCTAACAGACAAGGGACACTGCGTCAAATAACCGCATAAATCAATGTGGGACGTACGACTAACCTATCTGTTGGGACAGTGATGCGAAGTTTGGCGTTAATGGGTTGCGGCAGCAGACGTACGACGTAAGTGCATTTGGTAATAGAACGACATCGCTGCAGTTCCTCTGTTGAGCTTGTGACGATGTAGGTTGGATCCTGGACGACTGGAAAACTGTAGCCTGGTCAGACGAATCCCGATTTCAGTCGCTGAGAGCTGATGATAGGGTTCGCTCAGACCCCACAAAGCCTTGGATCCAAGTTGTCAACTGTGCAAGCTGGCGGTGGCTCCATAATGACGTCGGCAGTATGTAGATGAATCTGCTCGTTCCTCTGAAGTTTCGACTACTTTGGGACCATTTGCAGCCAATCATGGGTTCCATGTTCTCCAAATAACGATGGGATTTTTATGGATGTGCCGTGTCACTGGGCCACTGTTGTTCACGATTGGTTTGAAGAAGATTCTGGACAATTTGAGCGAATTATTTGGGCACCTACATCGCCCGGCATGAATCCCATCTCATTTTGTGGGACGATTTAGAGGTTAGTTCGTGCATAAAAAATCCTGTACCGGCAACGCTTTCGCAATTACGATCTGCTATTGAGGCAGTATGGCTCAGTATTTCTGCGGGGGACTTCCAACTACTTGTTGAGAGCATGCCATTTCGAATTGCTGTACTACCTCTTGCAAAAGGAAGTCCGACACGAACTTAGGAGGCATCCCATGACTTATGTCACCTCAGGGTATTGTTCATTTTATTGCGTGTTCTGAAGAAGGTAGTAAGAGTCTAGTAACATAATGAGCGTAGTTGTCGACTGCTTAAGTCCATTTCAACAAAACTCATTTGTACGCGTCATTACACCTTTACGTAAATGAAAATATTAGAGTTCCGCTATTATAAGCAGTCCACATCAGACTGCCTGCTTGCCATGTATCGTTACTGCTCTACATTTGTACGAAGCCGCTACGTTAGGCGTTGGCCACGCAGAACGGTCTATAAATATCCTAGCATCCTGTGGGGGCGGGGCTGCCTACGCTGCACTGGGGCACTTGGCGGCCATACAGGGTCACAGTGGCACAGGGTTACAGTGGCACTCGACGCCCCCACAGCGCCGGCGCACTGACTCACGTCCTCCGGCGCTGAGGCGACGCAGTTCCGGGACTACTGCTGCTTATTCGCAGAAAGTCTTCTCAACATGCAGCTGCATCAATTATTCTTCATTACAACCTATTTCGAGCGAGACAACTGTCTACACAGTATGTGTCCAACGGATAAATAAAATCTTTGTTTAAAATTCAAAAACACAAATGAGCATATGAATTAAAAGTTAATCCCAATATTTGCCTTACACGCCAGTAAATCCACTTGCTTGAAAAATCATCCATTAACTATGTGGTCCCATTAACACTGCTGGGCCGGCCGTTGTGGCCGAGTGGTTCTAGGCAGCTCAGTCTGGAACCGCGCGACTGCTACGGTCGCAGGTTCGAATCCTGCTTCGGGCATGGATGTGTGTGATGTCCTTAGGTTAGTTAGGTTTAAGTAGTTCTAAGTTCTAGGGGACTGATGACCTCAGATGTTAAGTCCAATAGTCCTCAGAGCCATTTGAACCAAACAACGCTGGCTCAAAAACTGCAGCACCACGAAAGTTGCTTGCAAGATACGTCCAACTGGCGTGGATATGCAGTTGAGCAGCATTTCAGCGCAAGTGAACTAAGTAGTTTGACGTAAGCGCCATCTACAGTCTGTGCACAACTATAAACTACGTAGACAATTCCTCGTTCGGAAAAAGTATTTGACTGGCTGTTGGTCGTGAGAACGCCATGTTACGACTCCCGTAAGAACAAAAAGCCGGTGATTGCGTCAGACTACCCAACGTCACATTATAATAGCATTTCAAGTAGACACGGTAATAGTATTTCACTTTTACATTCATGTACTGATAATTTGCAATTACAAAGAAATAAAACATATACGATAGTTGGAAGATTGACCTATGTTTGCTAACGATGTAACGCACTGTACCACAGAATTACATAAATACTTAGCGTAATAATACATTTTGTAATCACTCACACAATCGTACATGGAAACCAGCTGACAAAACCCGGCAATGCCCGGGTATTGGTTTTGCCAATTTTCTGTTGACAATGAAAACAAAACATTACCTGCGTCTTTAGTGTGGTATCGAAAAAATTTCGTTTGCATCTATTCGTGAAGACACCTTCGAAATTTTGAAACGCTGAATGCAGCTGCTGCGCGAGTCTACAACACGACTTTGTAAACGTCTCTATGGCAATGGCTCTTCATACCTCTATAGACGAGTCACTGTTTTCGCCTACAGTTGCTTGCTGTTCGCAGTTGAACGCTGTTCAATCGGCGACGTGTCACGGATTTCCTGAAGCTGACTCGGCAGTATGAGTGTCCTAGCTGTTAACAAATAAATGCATTAAAATTTCACGCATGATGCAGCACTTCTTCACGCATCTCAGTGTTTATGACAGATCTCTTGATGTACTCGTATATGTCATACAATGATATGATTTTGTATGTACGTTCAACGACATATGTTGATACAGTCTGCAAAACCCGTTACGAGCAGAATTAGTGGCAATGAAATAGTAAATTTAAACGTCATGCACAATACGGCAGTTTTTCAGGCAACTCAGTGTTTATGAAGTCATATCTTCTGAACTACAATAGATAGGTGGTTCTGACTACCACAGCAATAGTAACCTGACAGTAAGGGGTCTGTGTACCAAGTTTGGTTGAAATCGGTCCAGTGGTTTAGGGGCAGACGGAGAACATAGACGCATGCGCGCGCGCGCACGCGCGCACGCGCGCGCACGCGCGCGCACACACACACACACACACACACACACACACACACACACACACACACATTTTTATAATATGCATGGATTCTCTTTTAATATGACAGAATTTATAACACTTACACTGCACCGTTTATGTACTGATATGTATTTTATAACCAATTATGGTATTTAAATGCAGTATAATGTTACTCTCTGTGAGGATTTTTGCAGAATTGACCGTGAAATGCCTAAAGGCTTTTGCTTATCGGACATGAAATTGAAGTTATGTAAACACACTGAAGGTAACTGATCCTATTTATAAAATGTTCTAACTAATCAAACTTGCTCAAATGAAACAGAATACGGTCGCCAGCCTAATTAACCATAGAAATGTGTAACATTTCTTTTAAAGAAAAAGTAAGAAGTTTTAGTGGAAAAACACAGCCTATGCTTCTTTCCTACGAAAGTGCAATGAACCCAATCACAAGCAAACAAGTGGTATAAAGTGGATATTAACAGTTATTGTAAAACACACATGTCCTCACAAACACAAAAGACACTGTTAGACTCATCAATTGTAAATATTGTGTCAAACCTGAGTAACTTCTTCAATACAACAAATGCAAGCCAATACTAAACTGGAAATTGGGCATGGGTCTAGTCTTATTTTTTCAGATATTTTCTACACAGCACAAATTCAATTAAATTTCACTTGCAAAAAATATTCTCACTTTTCTTTAAAAGCAAGGAAGTAACTGTATTCATGGGTAATGTTATTCATAGTAGCTTTACCTTCAGTGAGAATAAAACAGTAAGTGGGTGTTCATAAACTGACATTACATTTTTTAGCACACAATGTGCACAAAACTCAACATAAATTTTAAGAGCAGTGCATATATTCATTAATCCAGTAACTTTATGTATTTTAGCAACTTTCAATGGGGGACCCCTTAATCTTGACCACTGTTGTAAAGCAAACTAACACACTTTCATGAATAATTTAAAGAATGCCAACATTTGGAATTCTCCTTTTAAAATACTGACTAGCCTTGTATGCATTTTTATAACAGATTTGACAGTAAATATGTTCACCAGGTATTGCATTTCAAACCAATCTTTAAGAACATTTATTTTAAAGCTAGTCTCAAAATGGATTGTTGTCTATTAGTTATCATCATAGTTCTTTGCTTTTGAAACCAGAAGTTAAGTAAGTAATTTTTAAAAGTCCTCTAAACTTTAAAATGAATTAGTTCAATGACTGGGAGGCTTTCATAAAAGCTACACCACTTCCTCTTCAATTTTACCAAAATTCACAGTAGTTTTTGATAACTTTTTACACTCAGTTTCGAACAAAATTAATCAAATTATTGTCTTTCTGTTTGACTATCATTTCTCACAATCTGGATACTCGAAAATCATAGTTTAAAAGGAGAGGATCCTGATAGGTGTTATGATAGGGAAGAATTAAGGTATGTACATAAATTTTAATATGATATACCTTGTATTTGCCTATACTAAATGTGCTGATCCATCACTTTACAAACCATGATTCCTCCTCTCTGTTACAGTGATTGTGCAATATTGGTAGCGAGTATATGATGGCAGACGGACTTGCCGTTGGAATTGAAATGCTCTGTTATTTTCTTCATGGTGGCGATCACCAGATTTTATAATACTTTCAGGCCACAGAGCATTGTATTAAATCCATTCATCCACCCGAGTCTTTGCCGTAATAAACCCAAGCACTAGAAGCCTCACTCGGGACCTGCACAATGCACCTACCAATCACAAGCTGACAACTGTACTGTAGCTAGCCTCCGACTGACTCTCATGTCCACCTTTCAACTCGCATCAACCGCAATTTCCTCGCCCTAAATAACTTCCGTTTTAGAGGGGAACCACTCCATCTTTTACCATAACATGAACCGAGAGACCTAAGTGTAGATCAGCAGTTACAAAGTAGCAAGTACACATTTTCAAGCAAACATTGCATTTACCCATATTAACAAATCAATACAAAATTATTTAACCAAATCATCCATCTGTAAATACAACCAAAGCAATTATTCAGTAAAGAGAAAACATAGTACAACATATCGAAGAACACATATTAAAAGAAATACACTTAATGCAAAGTATATTTACTCAGAAGGAAAAAAATACATAATATCTTACTATGGGGTTACACATTCACTTCGTGTGCACTGAAATATGTTTCTGAAATTTCAAAAATTACTCCTCATAAGTAAGATTTTTGTAATTGTGAAAAACTTTTCCGAGGTCTTGTACTTAGTAACAAACATTCTATTCAACTTTAAAAGCGTTTTCATCGAGAAAATCTTGAAACTACTATATTTAATTGTCTGCGAGTTACATTATGCTCTACTACACAAACAATCAGCAAGTGAAATCAAATTACGAAAGAATATTACGAAAAACAAATTAAAAGTTAACATTTTGGCAAATAACACACACTCCAACTTTCAAGTCAATGAAAGCTGTAAAGAAATTAAAAAAACTCAGTTCACTTGCAAATATGACGTATTCCGTGGTAGAAGACCTCCTTCTGTTTCAAGGAAAAGGTAGTGCACAAAGAAGAAGTATGGCTTAACCCTACAACTAATTTGTAGTAATTTACCATAAATCTCTGTAGGAATTGACAGTATCCTCAAAATACCTATTATATACTACACAGTATTTAAATAAGTACCACTCTTAGTACTTACAAACGTTGCACGAAACACAACCTCATGTCTCGTAACAAGAAACACAGTAGAAAACATCGAAACGGATTATGGCGATTTGCAGTGCACATTCCTTCGAGTGACTCTACAATCAGTCGCTAGACTGAAGCACCACCAGGAAACACATTCTTCTACTCCACCTGGATTTGAAATTTTGATGGCCAGAAATATACGTCGAATCTGCAAGTTTCGCAGTTCGTTTGTCACAAATTGAAAGGTATACAAAACAGAAATGAAAAACGCATCAGAATCATGCGTCTACTCTAAAAGGCAGATCATTATCCTTAAACATATCTCTGTAGTGTTTGCACCTAATGAGTATCCTAAGTGATTAGTGTACTTCAAAATACCAATAAAACTGCTTAACTTTGAGCTGCTAAATAAGAATAAATGAAAACAGCGTCCTGTGTAATTGCTCATAACCATTCATATAGAAGATAATGGTACCAGATATGGGATGTCAGTTCTGTTGTTTCATATACCTCTATAGGCTGAAGTCCTAATACGGGTACTTCGGGTGACCTAAAGAGAAGAGAAGCAACCCATGTGATTATGCAAATTAATCGAAATAAATAATGTCACCCAACAGAAACATGTTACTGAATGGTAATTAAAAGCGGGAGAGCAATCAAGCATGACAATACCGGCACCACGTCATGCGCATGGACATATTAATGAGAGGAGAGATCATCTAATCTATAGCAGAAATAAGTGGTCACTATAACAGTCAGGTTTATTACCTAAAATCAAAACACATGAGATACCCAACGAGATAAACAATTTAACATTTAATACTTGGATAAGGTATCTTTGGCACACGTGGGGCCATGATAAATGAAAGTTTATGTGACTAGCACATGGGAGTACAGCCACTGACTGTAAGCACAGTTAGTAATTTACAGGAAGAGCGTGGAAAAATGTGTGAACACCAGTGAGTTCGTCAGAGTGCATACTGGAAGCAACCAAGATGGTTACAAAGTACTGAAATGGAGTAAAGGGCACCTGAAGGGAATGAACTAATATCGCGTTCCTGCGGAATCGGCAATCGCAACGGTGGACCATCTTACCGAACTCGTAGCGTAATGGAGAAGGCAGCTGCTGGAGTGGCTCAGTATTCTGAGATCAGCTCTCTCTCTCTCTGAACTCAAGTGGAAACATCCTTCTGTTTAGCCGCAAGGCTCGCCTCGTCATTCATACAGGTTCAAGTTTTCACTTCTCTATCTCCTACCACGAAGTGTTTGCCCCTTCGTCTCGTAACATGAGGTGTCTTTTTGGACGCTCTGTAACTTGGCTGTTTTAGGCAGAGCAGGAACTCACCATCGAGTGGTAGTAGACATTGAGAGTTCTACTCAGTAAAACTGAAGTAAGTATATTAAACAAACTCTTCCCTTGCAGATACACACTGTATTTAACTAATAGAGGCATGGGGTGGGAAAGCAGGCAGTAAGTCTCACCCACTCCATCGTACAGTTTCGAAATAGACCTATGAGAGAGCTTCTCAGAACCGAGAGAAAACTGCTCACGCGTTCGCAGACACACACACTGTGTTGCCGCGACATATTCTCCGGGTAGACGTCGCACTTCTGCATATGATTTGCGTGTCACAAGAAAGGTGCCTCTTGTTGGCAATAGACAATACTCGCTGGTGTTTATATTAACTGCAGTGAACTATTTCCTACCATTATCGTTTGTTGGATGGTAATGGAGCACTTAATCATCAATAAGCATATTTCCGTCCAAGAAAGATTTATACATCTCATATTCTTAATCTAATCCAATATACAGAGGACAGTCTCTCAACAGTGCAATCCCTTCACCGTACTAAATAGAGAAGTGAAAAGAAGTCAACAATAGGAACAGCCAGTCACTCGAGGTGCTGAATCTTGTTTGCAATTATTATGCAGCGTCAGAGACCGACTACTTGAGAAAGGGAAATGAGCAAAAACTGGCCATGTAAAACAAAGAGTAATAAACAAGAGTTGGCTGACTATTACAATCATATCGAGACTTGAGCAGAGTTTAAACTGTGAACGCGGAATACTAAACCTCTTGAGCCAATAATTGGGCAGCTATTCATCTTTTGCGTCTGCAGCTCTTGGCTTTCTTTCAGCGTTTGCCGTTAATTTATAGTATATGGGTTCCGCCTTTTTGCAAACACCGCTTTTTCTTTTTACCCAAACATGTTTCAGCACCACTGTGCCATCATAAGTGGGTTTTTGTTTAGTGAAGACTGTAAAAAGTGAACTTTTCTTAGGTCGTAACTGATCTAACAAAGTGAGTCCTAAAGAAAGTTTTTGTTTGTTTTGCATATTACCGCGCTTTTACATTATATGGTCTGGGAGGACAAGCTGTATCGTGTTCTCCACTGATAGCTTGTCATCTGCAGACCAAATGATGTAAATTTGAATATCATCCCGGAGTTCACACACCACTTGATATTAAAAAAAGAAAAAGAACGTGATTTTGACGTGTCAAAATGTTTTGCGTGTATATTTGTTACTACTCACGTTTTGATGACAGCCGCAACACAAAGTGTGAAGTAACAAATATATACGCAAAACATTTTCACACGCCCAAATTACTTTAATCTAACGATGTGTTAACTCGCCGATGAAATTCACATTTACATCGTTTGGTTTGCAGATGACAAGCTACCAGTGCAGGACACCATACAGTTGCTCCTGCAAAACCAAATAATCCAAAATCATGGTAAGATGCAAACCGAACAAAAACATTCGTTACGACTCAGTTTGTTAGATCACTTACAACCTAAAATACTTTCACTTTTTGCAGTTTTCAATAAACAAAAACCCGGCTGACGATGGCACAAAGGTGCTGAAACATGTTTGTGTAAAAAAAAAAAAAAATAAAAAAACAGCGTGTCTGCAAGAAAGGCGGAACGTATAGCCTATAAATTGAGCAGCTACTTTAATATTAGAAGTTTCCTCTCCAAGGTGTGCAACCTGTGGTGCTCTGGACATAGTGGTGAGGTTACTTTCTTTTTAAACTATTTGCAACTCCAGAACTTAATTTCTTTCATCTTATTAGATCTTTCAGGAAGGTCTGAAACTGTGTCATTCATAATTTACATAACGAAAACTGCACCATCTACTTACACTCCTGGAAATTGAAATAAGAACACCGTGAATTCACTGTCCCAGGAAGGGGAAACTTTATTGACACATTCCTGGGGTCAGATACATCACATGATCACACTGACAGAACCACAGGCACATAGACACAGGCAACAGAGCATGCACAATGTCGGCACTAGTACAGTGTATATCCACCTTTCGCAGCAATGCAGGCTGCTATTCTCCCATGGAGACGATCGTAGAGATGCTGGATGTAGTCCTGTGGAACGGCTTGCCATGCCATTTCCACCTGGCGCCTCAGTTGGACCAGCGTTCGTGCTGGACGTGCAGACCGCGTGAGACGACGCTTCATCCAGTCCCAAACATGCTCAATGGGGGACAGATCCGGAGATCTTGCTGGCCAGGGTAGTTGACTTACACCTTCTAGAGCACGTTGGGTGGCACGGGATACATGCGGACGTGCATTGTCCTGTTGGAACAGCAAGTTCCCTTGCCGGTCTAGGAATGGTAGAACGATGGGTTCGATGACGGTTTGGATGTACCGTGCACTATTCAGTGTCCCCTCGACGATCACCAGTGGTGTACGGCCAGTGTAGGAGATCGCTCCCCACACCATGATGCCGGATGTTGGCCCTGTGTGCCTCGGTCGTATGCAGTCCTGATTGTGGCGCTCACCTGCACGGCGCCAAACACGCATACGACCATCATTGGCACCAAGGCAGAAGCGACTCTCATCGCTGAAGACGACACGTCTCCATTCGTCCCTCCATTCACGCCTGTCGCGACACCACTGGAGGCGGGCTGCACGATTTTGGGGCGTGAGCGGAAGACGGCCTAACGGTGTGCGGGACCGTAGCCCAGCTTCATGGAGACGGTTGCGAATGGTCCTCGCCGATACCCCAGGAGCAACAGTGTCCCTAATTTGCTGGGAAGTGGCGGTGCGGTCCCCTACGGCACTGCGTAGGATCCTACGGTCTTGGCGTGCATCCGTGCGTCGCTGCGGTCCGGTCCCAGGTCGACGGGCACGTGCACCTTCCGCCGACCACTGGCGATAACATCGATGTACTGTGGAGACCTCACGCCCCACGTGTTGAGCAAGTCGGCGGTACGTCCACCCGGCCTCCCGCATGCCCACTATACGCCCTCGCTCAAAGTCCGTCAACTGCACATACGGTTCACGTCCACGCTGTCGCGGCATGCTACCAGTGTTAAAGACTGCGATGGAGCTCCGTATGCCACGGCAAACTGGCTGACACTGACGGCGGCGGTGCACAAATGCTGCGCAGCTAGCGCCATTCGACGGCCAACACCGCGGTTCCTGGTGTGTCCGCTGTGCTGTGCGTGTGATCATTGCTTGTACAGCCCTCTCGCAGTGTCCGGAGCAAGTATGGTGGGTCTGACACACCGGTGTCAATGTGTTCTTTTTTCCATTTCCAGGAGTGTAGTTATGATGCTTAGGGAATTTATTCTCATTTTAAAGTGCATATGTGGGTTTTTTTTACATGAATGAACTTGGTGATGTTTGCATGCGTGATTTTCTTCCTGCCTTGCGTCTTTTTGTGGTCAGAAGGTACTGCGTGCCTCCTACAACATACAGAATATTACATACACGCAAATCGTCACTTTCACTATTTTAGTACATAACCCGCATGATTTGTAAACGAAGAGTATAAGTGATGATTTATGTGATATTCTGTATGAAGGAGGCGGCACAATACTTTTTAATCACAAAAAGACCCGAGACAGGCATAAAATCGCATATAAAGACATAACCAAAACATGAGCAGAAATGCACTAGAAAATGAGTATAAATTTTCTAAACGTGTCGTGCTAAGCTTCAAAACATATGTGACTGGCGCAGTTCTCATTATTTAAATCCTATTGCAACTCCTGCCCATGAGACCAATGGATGACGAGGAGCAGCCTTCTCATTGAAGTATTCTACAATATCCGACGTGACACCAGATGGAAAGCCTCGAACAGAATGTAAGTCCACATTGTCAGACAACTCTCATAATCGACCATTGATCTGCAATTTCTGTGTAAGAATCCCCACTTGGTTGAATAGAAACAAAGTTGAGGTTCGTGAAATAGCACTATGTATAGTCTAATCGTCCACCTCCATAGCTGACTGGTCAGTATAGGTGGCTGGCATGTGGAGGACCCGGAGTCGATTCCCGGTGCTGTAAAGATTTTTTCCTCGATGGGAGGTCTGTTACGAGGCGCACTCAGGCCCTTGATGCCAACTAAGGAGATCGGTGTGCTGACAACGTACCGCTGCACACGACTCGCCTATGACCCTGCAGGGCACAGATTGCCACAGCGGCCAGTCGACATCCCATCGGCCTTCAACACCTGGAGGAGGAGCCCAAAAATTAGCTCTAATCACTAGACTCCCGTCCTTGAGGTCCCAGATTTAATCTTAGACATATGTGGGGATTTTCTCTCTTCCATATCCTCCAGGACCGCCACAGGTCCACTCAAAATGGTTCAAATGGCTCTGAGCACTATGGGACTTAACTTGTGAGGTCATCAGTCCCCTAGAACTTAGAACTACTCAAACCTAACTAACCTAAGTGCATCACACACATCCATGCCCGAGGCAGGATTCGAACCTGCGATCGTAGCGGTCGCGCGGTTCCAGACTGTAGCGCCTAGAACCGCTCGGCCACCGCGACAGGCTCAGGTCCACTCAGCCTGTTATCAAATGAGCACTGGTGATCTTTACCAGGGAGGGGGAGAGGGGGGGGGGAAGCTTATCCGCAGCTGCGCTTACCACCTGCCCTATCCCAGCAGCGCGCCGAAGAAAGTCTATACTCTATGTACAGACAGGCCAATATCCCTTTCAAGGGCTTGTACTACAGATTTTACTTTACCTCCTAGCTCTAATAAATGTACTGAAAGATAAAATTTTACTTTTTGTCTGATCTGCATACTGCTGTCGTGGTGTAACTGTTGCTTACAAGGGAACCTCCCCATCGCACCCCCCTCAGATTTAGTTATAAGCTGGCACAGTGGATAGACCTTGAAAAACTGAACACAGATCAATCAAGAAAACAGGAAGAAGTTGTGTGGAACTATGAAAAAAGTAAGCAAAATATACAAACTGAGTGGTCTATGAGCAAGACAGGCAACAGCAAGGTCAGTGTGAGCTCAGGAGCGCCGTGGTCCCGTGGTTAGCGTGAGCAGCTGCGGAACGAGAGGTCTTTGGTTCAAGTCTTCCCTAGAGTGAAAAGTTTAATTTTTTATTTTCAGGCAATTATTATCTGTCCGTCCGTCCGTCCGATGCGACTGTGAAACTGTTGCATTCATTTGTCGCAGTTTATGTGAGAAACTCTTATGTTTTCATAACTTTTTTGGGAGTGATTATCACATCCACAAGAAAACCGAAATCGGGCAGGGTAGAATAATCTTTTTAGCCATTCGCCAAGTGTACAAGTTAGGTGGGTCGACAACATATTCCTGTCATCTGATGCACATGCCGTCACCAGTGTCGTATAGAATATATCAGACGTGTTTTCCTGTGGAGGGATCGGTTGACCTATGACCTTGCGATCAAATGTTTTCGGTTCCCACTGGAGAGGCACGTCCTTTCGTCTACAAATCGCACGGTTTTGCGGTGCGGTCGCAAAACACAGACACTAAACTTATTACAGGGAACAAAGACGTCAATGAACGAGCGGACAGATCGTGACATTGCGAAAATAAAGAAAGTAAACTTTTCACTCGAGGAAAAACTTGAACCAAGGACCTCTCGTTCCGCAGTTGCTCAGGCTAACCACGGGACCACGGCGCTCCTGAGCTCACACTGTCCTTGATGTTGCCTACCTGCAGCATGGACTACTCAGTTGGTATATTTTGTTTATTTTTTATCACAGTTCCACACAACTTCTTCCTGTTTTCTCGATTGATCTCTGTTCAGTTTTTCAAGGCCTATCCACTGTGCCAACTTATAACCAAATCTGAAGGGGGTGCCAGGGGGAGGTTCCCTTGTTAGTAGGGCTGCAAGAGCTTCCCGTCCACATTCAGTTCCAGAAATCTGGTATCTCATGCGTCAGCAATGGTGCCACCATTGTAGGAGCGCTGAATATCAGTGAGAGGGCGCTCTTTGGTCCAGACGGCAGCTCCAAGCGTCGGCTTGAGCGAGGGAGAGAGAGAGAGAGAGAGAGAGAGAGCGCTGGTGCACTTCTGCGAAATAAAGAATCATCTGGCCAGCTAATGGTAGAGTTTATTCGGTGAGTACTCCAACAACGAGCGCTAACTCGACGAATAATGTGTGATGCGGCAGGAAGGCTCAATTCGCCGGCCAGTGAGACGGGAATTAGCTAGCGTAGCACTTGGCCGCAGCGCACGCGCCGTCGCCGTAGCCTCCCGTCTGTACTAACCCTTCCTCTCGGAGCCGGCCTGCTCATCGAGATTAACGAGAGCCGTAAAAATGTCGTTGACTGGCGAGCCGGCTACCAATTACGACAGCCATGAACCACAGTTCGTCTCGATAATTCGTTTTCAGCTCCTCAGAGCCGGGAGAAAACTGCTCACGCGTTCGCAGAGGCACATTGTGTTGATGCGACATATCCCCCGTGGAGACGTCTCACTTCTGCATGTGATTTGAATATCACAAGGAAAACGCCTATTGGTGGCAGACAGACAATATTCGCTGGTGTTTACATTTACCACAGTAAACTGTTTCCTCCCATTATTATTTGCTGGGTGGTGGTGGAGCATTAAGTCATCAACAACGGAATTCGGTCCAGGAAGTTTGCCAAAGTTATCGAGAAGGTTGCATATACAAGGTTACTGGATCATTTAAATTCATATAATTTGCTGTCAAATGTACAATTTGGCTTTAGAAATGGTTTAAAAACTGAAAATGCTATATTCTCTGTGAGGTTTTGGACGGATTAAATAAAAGGTTGCGAACGCTGGGTGTTTTCTTTGATTTAACGAAGGCTTTTGACTGTGTTGACCACAGAATATTACTGCAGAAGTTGGACCATTATGGAGTAAGGGTAGTAGCTTACAATTGGTTCGCCTCTTACTTTAAGAGCAGAAAGCAGAGGGTAATTCTCCGCAATATTGAGAGTGGTAGTGATGTTCAGTCCCAATGGCGCACTGTTAAGTGGGACGTTCCCCAAGGGTCGGTGCTGGGGCCACTGCTGTTTCTTATTTACATAAATTATATGCCTTCTAGTATTATATGTGATTCAAAAATATTTCTGTTTGCTGATGACACCAGCTTGGTAGTGAAGGATCTTGTGTGTAATATTGAAACATTATCAAATAATGTAGTTCATGAAAGAAGTTCGTGGCTTGTGGGAAATAATTTGATGCTAAATCACAGTAATGTCGTTTGTTGTTAGCAATATTAGCTTATTCCCAAGAGTTAGCAGCTTTCACTCAGTTAATACTAGGCAGAAATCAAATCTGCATGTGGAATGCACTTCCTAGACTCTTGTGCAGAAAGGAGTACAGTATTCTGCTGCATCCATTTTGAATAAGCTACCACAAGAACTCAAAAATCTTAGTAGTAGCCCAAACTCTTTTAAGTCTAAACTGAAGAGTCTCCTCATGACCCACTCCTTCTATTCTGTCGAGGAGCTCCTGGAAGAGCTGAAAAATTAAGCAAATTCCAGTGTTACATTGTTGATTTTCTTTATTTAAACTTACGAATTGTCGCCTGAAAACGTTACTTATATTTCATTTTATCTGTTTCTACTATCGTGTTATAATTTCATGTATTGTCTCGCTCCATGACCATGGACACTTCTCCTTAATTTGGTCCCACGGAACAATTAATAAATAAATAAAATAAAAGGAAAGATGTACACATCCCATATTCTTAATCCAACTTAGTGTATAGAGGATGAGTTCTTAACACATACTGGTGTTGCTTTCATCGAACTGACAGCTGCTTATGATACTGTCAATCGCCATATTCTGATAAAGATCTTCGGGCTTACCGTGGACTACACATTCACCAAATTCATTGAAGAATTACTCGAAAATAGAGCTCTTTATCTCTATCTTCAGCGACAGTGCAATAGGTGTCGACGTCTGAAAACTGATTTTGCACAAGGAAGCGTACTGACGCCTGCACTTTTTAACATCTGTACTAGTGACCAGCTTCTTGCAAAGCATACCAAGAGCTTTCTTTTCGCAGACGATTTGGCTTTGCCAACTCAGGGTAAGCTCACTGATGAAGTGAAAGTTAATTTGACAGATACTGTGAAGAAAATGAGTGTGTCACAACGACAATGGAATTCGCCCAAAAACGGTTGGAACTATTATCTGTGCTTGCCAACTTAACACAGACAAGCACATCCTGAACGCAGTTCCTTATCGCAAGGAGTGCAACAATAGAATGTTAGACGATATCTGAAATATTTGTAACACACTATCTCACCACGCTCGCAGGCAGCATTGACATTACACGAGGCTGAAACTGGCAACCAGAAATAACATCTTAAGGAAGATAATTGGTTTTACATGGAGCTCCCAGCGAAGAATATTAACAACAACGGGGTTGTCAGTCACAGACTGCGCATTAGAATACGCTTGTACTTTCTGGTACAGGTCTCCGACTGCCCAAAAAAAAAAAAAAAAAAAGCCGACAAAGCACTGAACGAGACGTGCAGGTACAATTACCAAATACCTGCGGAGCAAACCACTTGCCGAGGTGGCAGATAGTGCTCCCCAGACACCCGCTGTGAGGTTGCTACCAGTGTGGAAAGAACAAACCTGGTCCCCAAGAGTAGCGATCCATTACGTGATTTTGTATCAACCGCCCACAAGTTGACGACCAGGAAACGGATCATCAGAACCAGGAACGTCTCGTAAATGACTTCATCCAAAGCGAGAATGGAAATGTGGAAAGCGTAAGCTATAATCGATTCTCAATGGCCTCAGTGATCTGAAAATCTTCCTCCTCGTCACCAAGAGATGTGGACTACATGGCGTTCTTTCATTCGCCTACGCTCTGCGGTTGGAAGGTCCAGATGTAATCTCAAAAATGTGGATTTCCAATCGTCATTACCAACTGCGGCTGCGGAGAAGCGAAAACCATGGACACTTTGCTCTGCTACCAGCTCTGTCCGATGTGTCTCACCTAGAAAGATCTACCCCAAGCAGCTGCAAATTCTCTTAAGGTTCCCCGCTTTTGGTCGTCCATGGTATAATCTTCCATTAACTTACGTCCGGACTTGTTTACTTTATGTTGGCTGTTTGATATGTTTTGTAATTTCTCCTTTGCGTTTCTTTGGAATGATGCTTCTGACACGAATAACCTCCTTCCTCGTTAAATCTGTGTCACCACATTGTACCGGCTTCGACAAGTGACGAAATATTCCTGGTGGAAGTCGCATTAGAGAAAGAACCGTCCGAATCTTGTTCACTCAGTCGCTACGCGAACTGTTTCTTTCCGCTTTGGCTGCGATTGTTATGCGGCCGCGTGGCGTACGAATCGCACAGCAGAATCCGTAAGCCTGTCCAGCTGCACTCCTTCAACGTAAATTAACGAAACCCTACCCAATGGCGCGTCTGTAGTCACGTGACAGCGGTCAATTATTTAAATAGAATTTTTTTAATAAAACACATTTGAAACTGTCTAAAAATTATAAACGTAAAAATTTCTGTTAGTCCTTCACACATTACTAGTCCCATACAAGTAGGCCTGAAAATTTGTGCTTGTGAATTTTTAATATCTATGATAATAATTGCAAAATTTAAAACGTAATCGTTGGGGCGCATGCGACAGTTAACTGATGCATGAACAATTCACCTAAGTCACTAAATATTGGACTGCACTGCTAATAATGTGAACTGTTGTGTGATTTTTGACAACGACGGCTGATCTATACTCTCCTTACTATCTACCGCAGGTACCCCACGTTTTTCGTTTTAAAGTTTACAATTGTTGTCATAGTTACTAAAAATTCACAAGCACCAATGCTCAGGGCTATCTGTACGGGGTCATTAGTCTGTGTGGGGCTAGGAGAAATCATTTTAAATTTTCTAATACGTTTTAAAAGCGTGCTTTATTAAAGAAAATTTGTTTAAGTAACTATTTTATTCTTTTTAGCGTTTTTAGTGCGATTTTTTTCAATCGATTTCAAACATTTTGTGACATGTAATAAATTTCCAATTTGTATTGTTATCTCTTCACCTGTGGCAACCAATACATTGCTTCCTCCTTTGTTTATGTCACCAAAAGACCGTGAAGGCAAAAACTGGAGATATTTGACCTCACACAGAGGCTTACTAGCAATGATTCTTAACGTGAAGCATGCCGCGCGGGGAAGCCGTGCGGTCTAAAGGGTCTTGTCACGGTCCGTGCGGCTCTCCCATTGGAGGTTCGAGTATTCCCTCGGGCATGGGTGTGTGTGCGTTGTCCATATCATAAGTTAGTTTAAGTTATATTAACTTGTGTGTAGGCTTAGGGAGCGATGACCTCAGCAGTTTGGTCCCGTAAGACCTTACCACAAATTTCCAAATTTTTAACGCGAAGTATTCGCGACTGTAACAGGAGCAAGAGGGAAGAGTAGTGTTCTTTTTGTGTGTGTGAAATCTTATGGGACTTAACTGCTAAGGTCATCAGTCCCCAAGCTTACACACTACTTAACCTAAATTATCCTAAGGACGAACACATACACCCATGCCCGAGGGAGGACTCTAAACTCCGACGGGACCAGCCGCACAGTCCATGACTGCAGCACCCTGGACCGCTCGGCCAATCCCGCGCGGTGGAAGAGTAATGATACACAAAGTACCCTCCACCGTACACTAGAGAAGGAAGAGTGTTAATATTGCAGTGTCACCCAGTTCTGAGCTACGTTGGGCGCTTCAAGTCTCAAGATCGTTGAGAAGTTAAAGTTCAATTCCAAAATTTGTGGTGAACAGTCAGACAGACAAATGAACGGAAAGACTAAGTTCCCTCTGCCACACACGAGACAAATGAGCGAGTTCGTATCACACTGTCATCCAGTTCTGAGCTGTGTAACAAATTTCACGTGTCTAGCTCATGGGGAAGTTAGTTTAAAATCAGTTGCAAAATTTGTACCGAACGAATAGACTAGAAAACGACCTAATTAAAACGTGTTAATAAAGCGACTTGATTGTTGGAGGATGGAAAAACATGTCGGTATGAGCCATGCAGTAACAGAGTTGGTAGAGTTTTTGGAGAAAATCAGGTTTCCATTTGGTATTATACAATCTGTATAGGGTGTACAAAATGAGATGGGTACGGAAAATATTTTGTGCACCTTAAGACAGCTGCGTGTGGGACGGTGGGACTCATGATTCTAAGTTGGGTAAATATTTCCCAGGCCAGAATGCGGGAAGCGACGCCGAGTGCATGGCTTCCTAGGACTTGTAAGGAGTGGCAGAATAGCCAGCGATGAGGAATCAGTGTGGGATGTGTGACATCGTCCATCTCTGTAGAAATCAAGTTTCACATTCCACAGTAATGCTGCGATGAGGCTTCGTGGACTGGAAGTGTTGACCGGCCTATGCGTCATGCTATGCCTGCAGCGTCGCTGGATGTCACTAGCAAGGAGAGATCCCCAGCGCTGCGATAGACTTTTTGAAACTATCTATTCAATGGTTTAGGTTAAGATTCCAGGGATCACGCACCGTAGCCGTTCTCCCTGGAGGTACCTTGTTTACTAGTAACTGGAAAAAAATCGGAATTTTGTGTGACGCTCAACAACGTTACGAAAGCTACGTTATTTGGCCTGCTTGTGTGGTAAAATGGATATGTTAACAGTTTTTCAGGTAGGAGTTTGTGAGTTCGAATCTCATCAAATTTAGAATTCTTTTAACCTCTAAATCTTCGTTGAAATTAATTTTTTCACAATTTTTATTCATTTAATTGATTTAAATGTCATTTTTAATTCCATTCCTTTGTCACATAATTTTAAACATACTATCAACTTCTTCATTTGCTCTCATTTTTCTTCCTATCATTCTGTCTTCACTTGAAAATTTTATTCAGGTGTTTTTAATTAATTTTATGCGTTAATTTCGACTTAAATTCTTTCGTTTTTCGTCCCCATTGTTGCGTTCATTATATCTGTCTCTCATTTTGCTTCAATTTCATTTTATTTACAAACCCGTCATTCACTTAATTTTCATCTGCGTTATTTTGTCCACAGTGCAATGCTATTTAGGTTATGTTTTAAATGTTTGTATGTTGATTACCGTGCAAAAACAATTACGCATCTGATAACAAAAATACATTTTTCACACCACTGCCCAAATATAGATTATTTGGCTCTGAGCACTACGGGACTTAACTTCTGAGGTCATCAGTCCCCTAGAACTCAGAACTACTTAAACCTATCTAACCTAAGAACATCAAACACATCCGTGCCCGAGGCAGAATTCGAACCTGCGACCGTAGCGGTCACGCGGTTCTAGACTGTAGCACCTAGAACTGCTCGGCCACCCCGGCCAGCTAGATTATTACGTCTTTTGTTTTTTAAATGAGGGATTAAATAATTGAATATTATAGTAGATGAATGTAATTAAATTCATATTCACAAAAAAATCCGATTCGGAAAACAGTGACAAATAAAAAATGAAGAAAATGAAAAAGTTCATACAGTGATTAAAAACGATGTGACAGACCAACAGAAATAAACAATTACATTTAAACCAATTAATTGAATAAAAGTAATTGTCGTTGTCATCAAGATAAAGATTTTTAAAAAATGTGCTGTACCTGACGAGGTTTGAACCCACAAGCTTTTCTTGTGAAGCTGTTATCTTGTCCATTACACCACACAGCCAGGCCGTTCAGTTCACTTTTTTTTAACGCTATTGAGTATCACACAAAACTGCGAATTATTTTTTTTTTGTCAATTACTCACAAACAAGGGACCACCAATGTGAATGGCTGTTGTGTGTGATACACAGGATCTTAACCTATGACACGTACAGACAGTTTCAAAAAGCCGATCGCCCCGCTGCGGACCTCTCCTTGCAAGAAGGGGCAGGACTTTTGCTTAGCACACCGCTCTCTCACAGAAACCAGACTCGGCTTTCCCTCATCGGAGCCAATGCCTCTCTTCTCCGTTTCCGTGTCCCGTCCTCCGCCTCGATAAAATAATTGAAAATGACGAGAAGCGATTCCGAGTCCTCTGAGTCTCGGACAGACGCGCCGCTCCGTCTCGTTGCCACCCCGCGTGATGCATACTGTCGTACGTAATTTTCAGTGCTTCTAATAAGGAGAAAGTAGAGCTCTCAGGCACGGATGTGTGACTGTCTTGCTGGTTCTCTCATGAGGAACTACGAGGGAACTTAAGGAAGTAAGATCACACCGCGACAAAAGTGGAGCATTGTCGGAAGAGAGTATGTCTTCTGTGTTGCCTGCACACACAGTTCTGTTGCATGTACATGGACACATTGCAAATCACACTTAAGTGCCTGACAGAGGGTTCCTCGAACCACCTACTCTGTTTTCCCAATGTCGAGCAGCCCGCGGAAAATACGAAGTCCTGTATCTTTCCGTGCCATCTCTGATTTCCTTTATTTTAATTATGATGATCGTTTCTCCCTATGTATGGCGGCGTCAACAAAATAATTTCGCTTTTGGAGGAGAACGACGGTGATTGAAATTTCTCTAAAGGATTCCGCCGCAACGGAAAACACTTTTGTGTTAATAATGTCCACCCCAAACCCTGTACCATGTCAGCGATACCGTCACCCCTATTTCTCGATAATACAAAACGTGCTGCTCTTCTTTGAACTTTCTCGGTGTACTCCGTTAATCTTATCTGGTAAGGATCCCAGACCGCGCAGCAGTAGTCCAAAAGAGACGGACAAGCGTAGTGCAGGCAATCTTTTTAGTATGTCTTTTACGTTGTCCAAGTGTACTGCCAATAAAAAGCAGTCTTTGGTTTGCCTTCTCCACAACATTTTCTGTGTGTTCTTTCCAATTTAAGTTGTTCTTAATTGTCACTCCTAGGTATTTAGTTGAATTTACGTCTTTTAGATTTGACTGATTTATTGTGTAACCGAATCGTTTACTCATATTGACAGACTTTCACGGCGAACCTGAGTGCAGTTTATACGGTTTGGTTCAAATGGCTCTGAGCACTATGGGACTTAACATCTGTGGTCATCAGTCCCCCAGAACTTAGAACTACTTAAACCTAACTAACCTAAGGACATCACACACATCCATGCCCGAGGCAGGATTCGAACCTGCGACCGTAGCGGTCACGCGGTTCCAAACTGAAGCGCCTAGAACCGCACGGCCACACCGGCTGGCTATACGGTTTGAAAACACAAATGATAGCGGTCCGCATGCTTCTGATTTGGAGTACGTTTCTAATTGCCGCACCATTTCACCTGCACCTGTTATCTGTACTGTTATTTAGTTCCTTCACCAAAGAAGACGAAGTAAATGTTCCAGAAGTCGAATCAAGAACTTCTGCCAACGTGAGTTACCTAGAAGTAGATATCCTCTGAGTAGTAAAGCAGCGTACATCACCTATTAAAAGCAAGTCTTCCGGTCCAGGCTGTATGTTAATTACAGTCCTTTCACAGTATGCTGATGTAATAGTTCCATACTTAACAATCATCGCATAAGTGTCCCCCCCCCCCCCCCCCCCCCCCCCAACTTAACAAACATATACAACCGCTCGCTCGACGAAAGATCCGTACGTAAAGAATGGAAAGTTGTGCAGGTCAAATTACTATTAGGAAGGTAATACGACTAATCCACTAAATTACAGGCCCATATCATTACCGTCGATACACACCAGGATCCTGGAACATACATCGAATTGAAATATTATGAATTACGTCGAAGACAAGTCTATTGACACATAGTCAACACGGATTTAGAAAACATCGTGCTCGCGAAACGCAACTACCTCTTTACTCATACGAAGTGTTGAGTGCTGGCAACAAGGGATTTCAAATTGATACCATATTTCTAGATTTCCGTAAGGCTTTTGACACTGTATCACACAAGCGACTTGTAGTGAAATTGCGTGCTTACGGAATATTGTTTCAGTTATGTGACTGGACTCGTGATTTCCTGTTAGAAACGTCACAGTTAGTAATAACTGACGGAAAGTCATCGGGAAAAATAGAAGTGATTTCTGGCGTTCCCCAAGATCGTATTTTAGGCCCTCTGCTGTTGCTTACCTATATAAACGTCTTAGGAGACAATCTGAGCAACCGTCTTAGGTTTTTCGCAGATTATGCTGTCGTTTGTCGTCTAGTTAAGTCATCAGATGATCAAAAAATTGAGAAAAGGTTTAAAATAAGATATCGATATGGGTTGAAAATTGGCAATTGACCTGAAATAATGAAAAGTATGAGAACATTCACATGAGTCGTAAAAGGAATCCGTATACAGACCAAATACAATGTTGCGTCCAGTCGTAATAAGATACCGCCAACAATATGTCCAAGACTGCAATGTGTGAATGACGACGATCAGGAAGGAAGGCCATCGACAACAGATGAGGATACCCAGGCAATCGAGGAACCGATTTCCAGCGGTCGCAGAATTTCCAACGATGAGGATGTTGACGTAGCGGTTCTCAAATGGCACTGTGACCAAACAGTAGACTGCTGTCATCGAGGACTTCAACTACTGGTAGAACGTTGCTATCATTGTTTACAGAGACTTGGTGCCCTCTTAGCCGAGTAGTCAGTGCGTCTAATTTCTAAGTAACATGCCGGGGTTTGAGTCCCGACTGGGTAGGAGATTTTCTCCTATCGGGGACTCGTTACTGCGTCGTCGTCAGTTCATGATCATCGACACGCAAGTCGCCCAGTGCGGCATCAGCTGAAAAGACTTGCAACTCAGCGGCCAAACTTCCCAGATGGTGATACCCGGCCATCAATGCCGAATGATCTTTTTTTTGTGTTCGATAATGTTGAAAAATATAGTCATGTGTCTCTGTTACGTTGAGGTACCACATTCAATAAAAGTTAGTCGGGCGGGCACAGTAACGTCGAACTTACTTTTTGAAGTCCTCTCTTATTAATTCTACTGATGCTTCAACGAACGACAAGCACGTCGTTGCGATGGAACTGAAGAAACAGGAGGTGTGCTGGTCTGTGGTCACCAAGAGCATGATGGTTGTCTACTTCCCTGTGAACTGCACGCCTAGTCACAAAATGTGTCTAAGAACTGCAGCGAAGGACGGATGTAATAATGCTATGGCATGTTAAAAACTACGTGCGTGCTCACTGTTAGGCATTTCGAGTAAAGCTGCATTGTGTCTGACACACTGAACTGAGGCAGATTTGTCTGATGCAGCCTGTCTAATATTGTGAGCGTCGATACATCCGTCACAGTGCACTGGAGAAAGCATAAACATAACGTTTTGATGCGAACTACGCAAAACAGAAGACTGAGAATTATGCGATGTTTCAGCAACTCTAACAGCAGCCGTGACCAGTAACTGTGTTTATGACTGGTTCGAACACTCAAAAGGCAAAAACTATTGAAGCTCTGTCACTTTCGAGTCGATCGTTAACATACACAACAGATAACGTGACATAACTGTAAGGGATGTGGACCAAAATAGACGGCTTTCTTTATGGCTGATAACAGAGGAATCGAGCCATGAGCAACGACGTTATTAATGTCACGGTTCGCAGAGATTTTTTTGTAAGCGGATGTATGCCATGTTAATTGAATCATGTGCACGAGGCACCACATGCGGAAATCGATGGATATTTCATACATGTGTGACCGAGATACCTCTTGAAGTTTCCTGATATATTATAACTGGTTGTGGGAACGCGATTCGAACCCAGATCTTTACCAGTCGTGGACTCTAGTGGAAGCGAAATTTTGTACTCACGTGGTGGCCAAGTAATGGGCGATTTGGACTTATTAAATTCTTAGAAATGAAGGTTAAAAGCTCTCTTTCATATATCACATTCAAGAAACTAGCGCTGCTATCTCTACTATAAGAATAACTCCCCTTACCTCTTGCACCGAACCGTCACAGTTTGTTTTCTTTCGAATACTTTCACTCTTCGCCATCTTGCGGTATTATATTTTATAACAACTGTACATTCACAAAGAATATTCTCAGCCCAGAAAGAGTAGTGAGAACGATCAACGAAATTAGCTCCCGAACTTCGTGGAAGGTCTTTTAAAACGTGTTGGAATTCTAAGAAGAACATTGCTGCACATAAAATCCCACGTCGAATTTGAATTTAGTAATATAAAAAGGTTTCAAATAACGCTAACAGACATAGAATTTACCGACTACTAAATTATTTATTTTGTGACATGTTTCTGGGTGATACCTCCTCATCAGGCTATCGTGGAATTACAAAAACATTTCACGTAAGTGTGTAGAGATAGTACAGTTTCTTTATATGACTGCTGTGATCATCCTGTGGAGAGAGAGGAGGATAATCTTGTAAGAGGCGATGTCACACTGTATATTGGTCTGCTGTTCACATGAAAATTTTTGTAAAACGACCACTCACTTTGTTCTTGTGACGGGGCAGTCTTCACGTGATTTATCGAGGTATCGCTATTTGCATGGCTCTCTTTGACTACTACATCATTGTTCACAAGCTTCACAAGGGTGACTTCAAAATGCGATAGCACAAAAAAAAAAATCAGCAGTGGAGAAAAATGACGGCGGTCGGAACAAGGTTAGTTTCGAGTTGGCTATCGATATGTAGATCATGGTGTTGTTAGTAGGAATGTCTTCTGCATGTCTTGAGGTCGCACCACTGATGTTGGTTGGCGTAATATATTACAAAATGAACGACTGTGAAAATCGAATAATACAAATGACGGTATAAAAACTTTTTATGTTAAGAATTATAAAGACATTTCTGTGATCTAACTCATAAATAGCCTTAATGTTTTATATTTATTATTTTAAGAGTACTGAATTGAAATTCGTAAAGAAATATACCCCCCATGAACCATAGACCTTGCCGTTGGTGGGGAGGCTTGCGTGCCTCAGCGATACAGATAGCCGTACCGTAGGTGCAACCACAACGGAGGGGTATCTGTTGAGAGGCCAGACAAACGTATGGTTCCTGAAGAGGGGCAGCAGCCTTTTCAGTAGTTGCAGGGGCAACAGTCTGGGTGATTGACTGATCTGGCCTTGTAACACTAACCTAAAAGGCCTTGCTGTGCTGGTACTGCGAACGGCTGAAAGCAAGGGGAAACTATGGCCGTAATTTTTCCCAAGGGCATGAAGCTCTACTGCAAGGATACATGATGATGACGTCCTCTTGGGTAAAATATTCCGGAGGTAAAATATTCCCCCATTCTGATCTCCGGGCGGGGACTACTCAGGAGGACGTCGTTATCAGGAGAAAGAAAACTGGCGTTCTGCGGATCGGAGCGTGGAATGTCAGATCCCTTAATCGGGCAGGTAGGTTAGAAAATTTGAACAGGGAAATGGATAGGTTAAACTTGGATATAGTAGGAATTAGTGAAGTTCGGTGGCAGCAGGAACAAGACTTTTGGTCAGGTGAATACAGTGGTATAAATACAAAATCAAATAGGGGTAATGCAGAAGTAGGTTTAATAATGAATAAAACAATAGGAATGCGGGTAAGCTTCTACAAACAGCACATCGAACGCATTGTTGTGGCCAAGATAGACACGAAGCCCACGCCTACGACAGTAGTACAAGTCTATATGCCAAATAGCTCTGCAGATGAAGAAGAAATTGAAGAAATGTATGCTGAAATAAAAGAAATTATTCAGATAGTGAAGGAATACGAAAATTTTATAGTCATGGGTGACTGGAATTCGGTAGTAGGAAAAGGGAGGGAAGGAAACGTAGTAGGTGAATATGGATTGGGGGTAAGAAATGAAAGGGGAAGCCACCTGGTGGGATTTTGCACAGAGCATAACTTAATCATAGCTAACACTTGGTTCAAGAATCATGAAAGAAGGTTGTATACATGGAAGAAGCCTGGAGATACTAAAAGGTATCAGATTGACTATATAATGGTAAGACAGAGATTTAGGAACCAGGTTTTAAATTGTAAGACATTTCCAGGTGCGGATGTGGACTCTGACCACAATGTATTGGTTATGAACTGTAGATTAAAACTGAAGAAACTGCAAAAAGATGGGAATTTAAGGAGATGGGACGTGGATAAACTGACTAAACCAGAGGTTGTACAGAGTTTCAGGGAGAGCATAAGGGAACAATTGACAAGAATGGGGGAAAGAAATACAGTAGAAGAAGAATGGGTAGCTTTGAGGAATGAATTAGTGAAGGCAGCAGAGGATCAAGTAGGTAAAAAGACGAGGGCTAGTAGAAATCCTTGGGTGACAGAAGAAATATTGAATTTAATTGACGAAAGCAGAAAATATAAAAATGCAGTAAATGAAGCAGGCAAAAAGGAATACAAACGTCTCAAAAATGAGATCGACAGGAAGTGCAAAATGGCTAAGCAGTCATGGCTAGAGGACAAATGTAAGGATGTAGAGGCTTATCTCACTATGGGTAAGACAGATACTGCCTACAGGTAAATTAAAGAGACCTTTGGAGAAAAGAGAACGACTTGTATGAATATCAAGAGCTCAGATGGGAACACAGTTCTAAGCAAAGAAGGGAATGCAGAAAAGTGGAAGGAGTATATAGAGGGTCTATACAAGGACGATGTACTTGAGGGCAATGTTATAGAAATGGAAGAGGAAGTAGATGAAGATGAAATGGGAGATATGATACTGCGTGAGAAGTTTGATAGAGTACTGAAAGACCTAAGTCGAAACAAGGCCCCGGGAGTAGACAACATTCCATCAGAACTACTGACAGCCTCGGGAGAGCCAGTCCTGACAAAACTCTACCATCTGGTGAGCAAAATGCATGAGACAGGCGAAATACCCTCAGACTTCAAGAAGAATATAATAATTCCAATCCCAAAGAAAGCAGGTGTTGACAGATGTGAAAATTACCGAAATATCAGTTTAATAAGTCACGGCTGCAAAATACTAACGCGAATTCTTTACAGACGAATGGAAAAACTGGTAGAAGCCGACCTTGGGAAAGATCAGTTTGGATTCCGTAGAAATATGGGAACACGTAAGGCAATACTGACCATACGACTTATTTTAGAAGCTAGATTAAGAAAAAGCAAAGACCTTGGGAAGATCAATTTGGATTCCGTAGAAATATGGGAACACGTAAGGCAATACTGACCCTACGACTTATTTTAGAAGCTAGATTAAGAAAAAGCAAACCTACGTTTCTGGCATTTGTAGACTTAGAGAAAGCTTTTGATAATGTTGACTGGAATACTCTCTTTCAAATTCTGAAGGTGGCAGGGGTAAAATACAGGAAGCGAAAGGCTATTTACAATTTGTACAGAAACCAGATGGCAGTTATAAGAGTCGAGGGACATGAAAGGGAAGCAGTGGTTGGGAAGGGAGTGAGACAGGGTTGTAGCCTGCCTCCGATGTTATTCAATGTGTATATTGAGCAAGCAGTGAAGGAAACAAAAGAAAAATTCGGAGTAGGAATTAAAATCCATGGAGAAGAAATAAAAACTTTGAGGTTCGCCGATGACATTGTAATTCTGTCAGAGACAGCAAAGGACTTGGAAGAGCAGTTGAACGGAATGGACAGTGTCTTGAAAGAAGGATATAAGATGAACATCAACAAAAGCAAAACGAGGATAATGGAATGTAGTCGAATTAAGTCGGGTGATGCTCCGGGAATCAGATTAGGAAATGAGACACTTAAAGTAGTAAAGGAGTTTTGCTATTTGGGGAGCAAAATAACTGATTGTGGTCGAAGTAGAGAGGATATAAAATGTAGACTGGCAATGGCAAGGAAAGCGTTTCTGAAGAAGAGAAATTTGTTAACGTCGAGTATAGATTTAAGTGTCAGGACGTCGTTTCTGAAAGTATATGTATGGAGTGTAGCCATGTATGGAAGTGAAACATGGACGGTAACTAGTTTGGACAAGAAGAGAATAGAAGCTATCGAAATGTGGTGCTACAGAAGAATGCTGAAGATTAGATGGTAGGATCACATAACTAATGAGGAAGTACTGAATAGGATTGGGGAGAAGAGGAGTTTGTGGCACAACTTGACTAGAAGAAGGGATCGGTTGGTAGGACATGTTCTGAGGCATCAAGGGATCACCAATTTAGTATTGGAGGGCAGTGTGGAGGGTAAAAATTGTAGTGGGAGATCAAGAAATGAATACACTAAGCAGATTCAGAGGGATGTAGGCTGCAGTAGGTACTGGGAGATGAAGAAGCTTGCACAGGATAGAGTAGCGTGGAGAGCTGCATCAAACCAGTCTCACGACTGAAGACCACAACAACAACAAAGAAATATAAATTTCTAAACTCTCATTTCATTTAGGATCTCGTTTATCGACTTATGGCCATGGAAGAAATGGAAATATACACGAAGTGACATCGCCTCTAAGTTATCCTCCTCTCTCTCCACAGGATGATCACGGCAAGCATGTAAAGAAACTTTAATATCTGTGCACAATTACGTTAAACGTTTCTGTAATGTCTCCGTAGCCTGATGATGAGGTGTTGCCTCGAAACATGTGGCTAAATCAATAACTCGTATTTTTGAAACAGTCACAGACGATTAATGGTCAACATGGCTTCAAATTATGAAGGTAGCAACATGGGCTCAGTGAAAAGGAACTGCAATACTCGTTCACTAAAGTGCATCTTTTGCATTAATTAAAAACTTCCACAGTTGAAAGTGTGCTTCAACTGATGCGTGTGACTGCATTATAGCACTCACAGTTTGATTTGCCATCCACTGAAGTATGGAAGCGCTGGTAAGCTACTATGAACTGCATATTGAACGCATTATTGTAGACAAGGTAGACACGAAGCTCAAAACCATCACAGTAGTACAAGTTTATGTGCCAACTAGCTCCGCAGGTGAAGAGACTGAAGAGAAGTATGAAGAGTTAAACGAAATTATTCAAATAGTTAAGGGATACGAAAGCGGAGTAGTGTGGGAGACTGGAAATCGATAGCAGGAAAAGGAAGAGAAGGAAAATAGGAGATGAATATGAACTAAGGGAAAGGAATGAAAGAGGAAGCCGCCTGGTAGAATTTTGCACATAGCATAATTTAATCATAGCTAACACTTGGTTTAAGAATCGTGAAAGGAGGCTGCATACGTAGAAGAGACCTGGAGACATCGGAAGATTTCAGATTGGTTATATAATGGTTAGACAGAGATTTGGGAACCAGATTTTAAATTTTTAGACAATTTCAGGGGCAGATGTGAACTGCGACTGCAATTTATTCATTATGAACTGCAGATTAAAACTGAAGAAATTTGAAAAAGGTAGGAATTTAAGGAGGTCGGACCTGGATAAACTGAAAAAGCCATAGGTTGTAGGGAGTTGCAGAGGGAGCATTGGGGAATGATTGACAAGAACGGGGGAAAGGAATACAGTAGAAGAAGAATGGGTACTTTAAGAGATGAAATAGTGAAAGCAGCAGAGAATCAAGAACGTAAAATGACAAGGCCGAGCAGAAATCCTTCGATAACGAAAGAGATATCGAATTCCATTGATGAAAGGAGAAAATTTGAAACTGCAGCGAATTAAACATGCGAAAGGGAATACAAGGAAGTGCAAAATGGGTAATTAGGAATGGCTGGAGGATAACTGTAAAGATTTACAGGCATTTATCACTAAGGGAAAGATAGATACAGACTACAGGAAAATTAAAGAGGTCTTTGGCGAAAAGAGAAGCAGCTGTATGAGTATCAAGAGATAAGATGGAAAACCATTCCTAAGCAAAGAAGGGAAAGCTTGAGGTTGGAAGAAGTATATAGAGAGATGTAATTGAGGGAAACATTACAGAAATGGAAGATGACGTAGATGAAGAGATGGAAGATAAGATACTGCAGACAGAATTTGATAGTGCACTGGAAGACTTAAGTTGAAACAAGGTCCCGGGAGCAGATAGCATACCGTCAGAACTATTGACAGCTTTGGGAAAGCCAACCATGACAGAACTATTCCATCTGGAGTGCAAGATGTATGAGAGTAGCTAAATACGCTTAGGCTTCGAGGAAAATGTAGTACTTCCAATTTCAAGGATAGCAGCTGCTCACAGCTGTGACAGTTACCGAACTATCAGTGTAATAAGTCATGGTTACAAAATACTAACACGAATTCTTTATAGGTGAATGGAAAACAACTGGCAGAATCCGACCTCGGGGAAGATCAGTTTGGGTTCCGTAGAAATGTTGGAACGCGTGAGGAGATACTGACCCCATGGCTTATCTTAGAAGATAGGTTAAGGAAAGGCAGATCTACGTTTCTAGTATTCGTAGACTAAGCGAAAGCTTTTGACAATGTTGACTGGAATACTCTCTTTCAAATTCTGAAGGTGGCAGGTATAAAATACAGGGAGCGAAAGGCTATTTACAAATTGTACAGAAACCAGATGGCAGTTACAAGAGTCTAGGGGCATGAAAGGAAAGCAGTGGATGAGAAAAGAGCGAGACAGGTTTGTAGCCAATCTTTGACGTTATTCAGCCTTTACATTGAGCAAGCAGTAAAGGAAGTCAAAGAAAATCTGGAGTAGGAATTGAAGATCAGGGAGCCTCACAATGCCGGTGGCATTGTAAGTCTGTCAGAGAGAACTGTGGACTTGGAAGGAAAGTTGCACAGGATGGACAGGGTCTTGAAAGGAGAATACAAGATGAACATCAACAAAAGCAAAACGAGGGTAATGGAATGTAGTCGAATTAAATCAGATGATGCTGAGGTAAATAGATTAAGTAATGAGACACTTAAAGTAATTGACAAGTTTTGGTATTTGGCGGGAAAATAACTGATGATGGTCGAAGTAGAAAGGATATAAAACGTAGGCTGGGAATGGACAGAAAGCCGCTTCTGAAGAATAAAAATTTGTTGACATCGAATACAGATATGTGTCAGGAAGCCTTTTATGAAAGTATTTGTCTACAGTGTCAACATGTATGGAAGAGAAGCTTTTGAAATGTAGTGGTACAGAACAGTGTTGAATATCGGATGGGTAGATAACGTAACTAATGTGGTGGTACTGAACAGAACTGGGGAGAAAAATTTGTGAGAGAGCCTGACTAGAAGAAGAGATCGGTTGATAGGACACATTCTGAGACACCAAGGGTTCGCCAACTTAGTACTGGAGAGAAGTGTGTGTAGGGTTGGGCGGGGGGGGGGGGGGGTAAAAATTGTAGAGGGAGACCAAGAGATGAATACAGTAAGTAGATGCAAAAAGACATAGGTTGCAGTAATCACTCGGAGATGAAGAGGATTGCACAGGATATAGTAGCATAGAGAGCTGCAACAAACCAGTCTTCGCACTGATGAGCACAACCACAACAACAACAACACTATGGAAGTCCAGAAAGTCTTGTTATTTTTACATTGACATAAAGAGATAAAATAAGATAAAATAACTCAGACTAGTGCTAGTTAAAAACTGTCTACACACTATCGTAGACTGTACGAGATTCGTACTGTATGTGTCGAATACTATGTTAGAACTTATTTCTTCTGCTGATAACTGAAGGAGATACAATGCCCAGAACAATCAATATAATCCTTAAAAACTGAGTTCTAGCTCCGAAAAGAGCTGAACTTTAACAGAAAAAATAAAAGAGTGTGACTGAATACGGTGTGTTATCGGCAGCAACATCCCCTTCCTAGAAGCTATAGCCAACAACAGCCCACGACAAAAAAATCTGTTAACAACGTACAGTTTTATTTATTATCTGAAGAATAATAATCATTTGCATTTCTTAAATTTTTATCAAATCTGTACCTGATTTGTTTCCTTGTCATTTTTCTGTCAATTATGTAGCGACTAGTTCCACCATCAAGTAGCTAAGCCTCGCTTTGTCTCAGGGAACCTATGAATAAACGTTTTATACAAAAAAATTAGTATGACCCAACTGCTTTGTCCAGACTCACGTCGAACCATCACAGTTTCAGTGCTGCCGCTGGCCCTTTGTCTTTGGTCTTGCGACAGATTCTTCTTCTAAGGGGCGTATTGCCTAAAAAAAGTACATATAGTCTTACTACACTTCAGTGATGGACACTTAATTCAGAGCTATCTGCCGGTGACAGCGACGGCGACGATCACAAACAGACACGTGAGATGTAAATGGCCGCTGGCCAATTTCGCTGGTGTAAGCTGTCGCCAGCACACCGGTCGGCAAAGATGTAGCACGATGATCGATAGTAGGCGCTGGATGAAGTGTGCCTATCATGAAAGACCAGAGACACACTGACAAGTAACAGGCCGCCAACCCCCTCTCGACAGCAAGTATTTAGGCCGCCGCCATTTAATGGAGGGTCTGTCAGTCCATTCGCAAAGCGGGCTCAGTTCATATCGCAGGTCACGACAGTACATAGCAACAAGGTTAGTGCCTATATCGGGGCTACCAATGGGTCTAAGGTTCGTAATAGCAAGACTATCGGTGCACTTTACATCAGTCAGCAAGAGGACTATTACGGAAGAGGTTGTGCCGCTACACATGGACTCTATTCAAGCTAAACTTCCATTTCATGTAAATAAAGAACCTTATTAATCCACGTGTGAATTTGTGTTGTAGAAAGAGGATATCAGCCACCCATAACAACATCCTTTCCCTTGCTTCCTTGCAGTACAAGACTCTACACTATGGAAAGTGAATACCCTCTTCGTCGGCTGTATAGCAGTTCGCATTTCGACACTGAAGCCTCTATGAATCTGATGTCCAAATACAAATGTAACACTGCTCTTCTTTATCTGGATTTTTAGCTGGCACTCTGTGTGCGTGTGTGTTGCGTTTAAGATGATCTTGGCTTCGTTCTTTGGCTCTAATGTGAGCTGACGTTGCTTCCAATCTTGAAGTTAGCTTTCTACTACGTTATCGGCCAACGATTTAGCCTCGACTCTGGTATGAACACACTACGTGTTTCGCACTAATAATTTCCCCAGTTTGTATCTGACTATACACACAGGGGATGAAAGGGAAATAGTACTTGAGAAGGGAGTGAGACAGGGTTTCAACCTCTCCCCAATGTTGTTCTACCTACACATTGAACAAGCACCAAAGGAAAGCAAGAAGAAATTTGGAAAGGCAGTTAAAGTGCTTGGAGCAGTAATGAAAACTTTGGAGTTCGTCGATAACATTGCAGTTCTGTTAGAAACGGCAAAGGACTTGGAAAGCAATTGAATGGAATGGACAGTGTTTTTAAAATAAATAGATAACGATGGCCAAAACAGAGAGAATGTAAAAATTAGATTGACAATGACAAGGAAGCGTTGATGGATAAGAGAAATTTGTTAACATAGAATGCAAATTTAAGTGTTTGCAAGGCTGTTCTGAAGGTATTTGTATGGAGTGTAGCCCAGTACGGAAGAGTAACATAGACATTAAGTGGCTCAGACAGGTTCGAATCCTGCATGTGATGTCCTTAGGTTAGTTAGGTTCAAGTAGTTCTAAGTCTAGGGGCTGATGACCTCAGATGCTAAGTCCCATAGTGCTTAGAGGCATTTGAAGGTTCAGACAGGAGGAGAATAGAAGTTCTCGAAATCTGATGCAACAGAAGAATACTGAAAATTCAGTGGTTAGATCGAATAACAAAGAGGTATTGAATCGAAATAGGGAAAAGGAAATTTGTGGCACAATCTGATTGAAATAATGGGTCGGTTGATAGGACACATCCTCAGGCATCAAAGAATACTCAGTTTGGTAACTGAAGGGCGTGTGGAGGTAAAAATTATGAATGGAGACCAAGACTTGATTACAGTAAGCTAGTTGAAATGGATGTAGGTTGCAGTAGTCATTCAGGGATGAACAGTCTTAAGCAGGATAGAGCAGAGTGTAGTAGCCTACTACACCAAACCGGTCTTCAAACTGATTGAAATTTCTCATGTTGACAAATGAGACTGAGCGACCTGTTTTACTTGGTAAAATTTTGCGATGGCGGAGGTCGGGTAAATATTCATTTATTTTCGACAATCCATTTCGGCAGGCTTTGCTGTCATCTGCTGGTCTTCAAAAATTATTGTTGCAGAACGTGTACTTTGAAGGTTGGAACCTCATACCAAGTTGTCACGTCGGTGGGTGAAATGTATCTCGTTATGGAAAGGTTTGTCGGAAATAAAACGCGTACAGTCAAAACGCACTTTGTGCTCATCACCATTCCCGTATATGTAGCGCTCACAGATGGGTATGCAGTGCAACGTAGAATAGCACGTCTGTTTACGTTAGTCTGACATGTACCATTCACTGATGAACCATTTAGTCACCACCAGCACTACCACCACCACAACAACAACAACAAATACAACAGGTTTTTTTTCCCAGAGACGCAATGGCCCCTAGTGCTGCCACAAACCATTCTTCACGCTCAAGCGAACAATAAAAATTACTCCAGAATATATTACATAACCTATTTCAGTCGTTCAGAAACCACGTTATGGTGTCTGGACATAATGAAAAATCAATATAAGGCTGGGTTATTTTTGTCAGAAAAACAATCTTAAGGAAAGTAAACAAATTAGTAAACAATTTACACAGCGTATTAGAAAATTTCATTTTTACATTGCTAACATCTCCATAAAATTGAAATGCAGAAACAAAATTGAAATCTTGTAATTTTCCTGAGGAAGAACTAGACTGAATTGAATTCATAAGCCCTCTTCAGTACTGAACCAATCGTCAAAGATGCTTGCAGGTAGGAAGAGATTCTACACCATGCCAAAGAACAGCCGAGTCTTATCAAAGCTCATATAATCATCGATATATGTTACCTTAATATTATCAATACAATGACAAAGTAGGAACAATAAGTGAAAAAAAAACATTAAGAAATTTTTTTGGATTTGACTCAAGTCAGATCATAACATTTTAAGAATGTCTACAATGAAACTGGCTGTCACTTCACATCGTCATAAATATCTACAAGAGAACAAACAGGAGGATTTAATTGCCTCCAGAAACCGTTAAACATTGCAATTTATCAAAAACTATTAACAAATAATTTCCCTTACAACCATTTGTCATGAATAAGATACGAACTGAAGCATTTAAAAAATATCAGCACACTGACATTAATTAAATCGTTTTTAGAGGTTTCATGTAACCAAGATATCACTAATGTTATGAGCAAAAAACCTCGACCCCTTTCATAATGCTCGTAATTTCCCATCTGAAACTGTGTGTGATATAATTAGATTCACCTCTGTACTGTTATATAGTGGTTTGTAATAAATATGTGTGTGTGTTTCGTTACTGTAACAGATTTTGGCATTTTAATTATCTGCATGTTCTGTATATTGATGAGCATTCTGAAAGGGATTGATGGTTCCTTGCACGTACAAATAATGATAATTGCGCGTTACATAACATGAAGCCTCTAAATATGGTTTAATTAAAGTTCGTTGATTTGTCGTCAGCACTTTTTAGGAGTAATCGGACAATATATTACTTCTACCCACATACATCTCACGTATTAACCACGAGGAGAAAATTCGAGAAATTAGAGCCAATACAGAGGCTTAACGAAAATCATTCTTCTCACGCACTATTCGCGAGTGGAAGCGGGTTGGTGGTGTGTGGAGTATGATGTAGATGTAGATGTCATGATGTGTGTTCCTACTTCGTAAATGCTACAGTTCCTACTTATTTGTATCTTGTCCATGACAAATAGTTGTACGGAACATTATTTGTTAACAGCTTGTGACTAGTTGGGATGTTTAACGATTTCTGGCGACAATTATGTCCTCATGTTGCCACTTGTTCTTTTGTATATATTGTCTGAAGTTGTAAAATAACACTACTTCATGGAATACATTTTTTAACATATTCCCCATGTCAAATTCAAAATGTTTGTCTTCATGTTTTGTTTCCGTTTATATGTTACACGATGTCATTGTACAGATAACTTTAAGGCAACATGTATCGTTGGTTATCTGAGCTTTGACAACGAAAGGCTGTTCTTTGAAGTGGTGTAGGATCTCTCCCTAGCTATTAACATGTTTGACAATTGGTTCTATACTGAAGAGCGCTTAACATCAGTTCTACCAAGTTTTTCGTCACGGAAATTGTTATTTTTGCTTCTGTATTTCAGTTTCATGGAAATGTTGACCTATGTTATGATTTATGACGATGAAGACTCATAACATCTGCTCACGATGAAAAAATGCTAGATTCCGAAACCGTTGTGGAAGTTGTTCGCTAATTTGCTTACTTTCTTCACGATTTGTGACGACACGTTGTGCCCAACGTTTTTTTTTTTTTTTTTTTTTTTTTTCTTTTCTTTTGATGCTCAGACACCGGAAATTGGTCTCTGAACGACTAAAACTGTTCGTGTAATAAATTTTGGAGTAATACAGCTATGTCCTATTACGAGTTTTCAACATTTACGGAAAGCTGTAAATCATAGACCTCTTGATGAAACCTTCCCGTCTCCTCTATACCTCTTTTGTTACGCAACCTTCCCTTCTACAATAACCTACGAAATCTTCCCTTAGAATTTCTATCTCTTGCTTAATAATAACAAATGAAATCTTCCCTTTGAAATTAATTCTCTTTCCCAATCTTCGCATACAAATTTAATTGCTGCTTATTAAAAGTGATTTTCTGATTATTTCGACGAAACATAGAATGTGTCGTCGTCGTGGCCCTCAGTCGTTACCTGCAATAACCCCAAACAGTTCCTTACCTTTTTTACTGTTACTGGATCGCCATCTGACTGCTATATCAAACTGCGACATGAATATACTTACTCTGTTTTACTATACTCTATTAGCTGCTGTTGGGCTGTCATAAAAAGTGGCTGTATTTATTACCAAAGCTGGCGTTATTCTTTAATTAATTTGACTGAAGTTACGTAATTCATAGTTAAACTTTTTCTTGACAACAATAAAATTTTGCAAAGTTTTACGTTGATGGTTTTTGGGATGGATTATAATCAGTAATGCAATATTGCTGGCAAAAGTTAATTATATTCTGAAAACGATTCTTCAAATATTTGCTGTTGGTAATGAAATGATTTTACAAACGTTCAAATGGGACTTACTTTTTACAATAATCTTACAACTAGAATTGCGCAAACATACCTTCAGTAGTCTTGAGCTTCTCAAAAAAATAATTGAATAACATTAGTTCCTCTTATGATAATAGTTAGCTGATGTCTCTGTATATCCGTTTATAATCTCTTGTAAATCATAGCTGGTGGCTGGCAGGCACACCTCTCCTCTCAACCTCTCGCTTCAGACCTGCTACCGACTCGCTTCACTTCTCGCTTACTACTGACGTCCTACGAATGCTAAAGTGCGATCTCTCCCGCCAACAATGCTTTCTGGTGCAGACAATCCCTGCTACAAAATGTATCGTTACGCGGTCTCTCTCCCCCCCCCCCCCCCTTTTTAAAATTATGTCAATGTGCTGTCCTTCCCGCCAACAATACTTTGGTGCAGACATTCTCTGCTAACACAATATTTCCAACATGACTAATATTAATTATTCCTACTTAATCCAATTGCAATTTTTCCTCCTAGCTATGTAATTATGTAGTTATGTAGTTCTCAATTCGTTCGAGCAATCAATCATTCATAATAGGAAACACAATCATAAGTCAGTCACTCAAAATGATTCAGAAATTTTACTTGTTAGAATGAAATCAGGCGATGATTCTTCTTCTCTGCAGGCTCGTGCTTTGTGGCAGTCTGCTAAACTGTACAAACAAAATGCCTCGTAATTTTGGGAGCGTTGTATAATCAGTCGGGAAACCACAGATCAAGCGGATATTTGGCTTTGATGAAGTTTAACCTTCCGGAGAAGTAATGGAGCTCTTGGATTATTAAATGCAGCTTCGTATCCAGTCTTTCGGAAGTTCCCTTATGATTAACAACAACGCAATATGTCGATGAATATCATTAATTCTCAAATGTCAAATACACACCTTTTGTATGAAGGAGCGATATATATATATATATATTCCTTTTAATCGTACAATTTCGTATCAGTTATCTTTTGTCATAAATCTCAATATTCAGATTACAATTCTTCAAACAATGCTCAGGCTAATCGGCACGAAGACAATCTCGGAAGCTTTTTCTAACAACCACCAGAGAGAGTACTACAAAGAATAATTATGCGCTCATGGCATAGCTATTGTATGAACCTACTTTGCGCATGGATTCTGCGAGTATGAAGATAGAAAATTAGTAAACTTCATTCAAGGGTAGAATTGTATCAGAATAATTCATCGAATATAAAGAGATATTACACTATTAATAAATATAAATATATTTCATAAATTGTGGTTTGACAATTGACAATAGAAATATACGCGTCTCACTCTTAAAATATTACCAACGACATACGAGTGCAATTGTGAGGAAAGTGGGTGACATTCAGTGACGATGGCGATGGATGTTGGAAAAATACCAGCCAGTCTTGGTCTCGGGCTTCCCTAAGCACACCGCCTGCAATGCCAGCGGAACCGCCGAGCGCCCGAGGCACCAGGTCGGAGGCTGCATTCGCGCGGCGTGAGTAACGCGACATTCCGCGCCTCCCCGCCACGCCTCAGCTTTCCCATCTTTCCCACAGCGCGGCGTGCAGATCTGCTTCGAGGATCCCCGGTCCGCGAGGCGGCGCGTCCGGCCCGTGAGTCAACAGCGCGCCCGCCGTGCCCGGGGCCAGACGCATTCTTGTCCGGTGATCTCCGGAAAGGCGACCCACAGCCGAGCGGAGCGCCGACACGCCTTGTACGGCGGCCCCGGGTCCGGCGCCGCGGCGCGGCTCTCGGCGGCGCCTTGTAGGTGCGGGCTGGCGCCGCCGCCACCTACCGGCGCCATCTCCACGTCACGGGCCGGGCATCTGTGCCGCCGGAAGGCACGAGAACGTGGACGTGACCGCAGACGGTCGTGGATCACTGCCGCGCGTGACGAGTCCTCCCAACGCACGGCGACTCCCTCTGACTAGCCCTCTCGTCCATCTCTGGAGGCTGCACGAGGCAGCGTCAAGCATGAGTAGCATCAGCAAATGTGGGCCGCAGCTTGAAACTCGAAAGCTCAAATTTCGTACCACAAAGTGCGTCTGTCTTATGTGTCGTGCAAGACACAACTTCTGCGTCGACTCATCTCTTCCACTGGCTAAGACGACTCGTGTTTGATACTAATAAATCCAAGCGATGACTCGTGGTTCGGTAGTCGAGTGGATCACAGTTTATTTCTGTCTGTCTGTCCCCCTCTTTCTCCCCCCCCCCCCCCATTCCGTCTGAACAAGCCTTGGAAGGCCCAGTGACACCCACCGACCGCCGTGTAATCCTCAGTCACTCTCAGCCTAAGGTGACTGGATGCGTATATGGAAGAGCGTATGATCAACACACTGGGGTGGCCGAGCGGTTGTAGGCTCTATAGTCTGGAACCGCGCGACCGCTACGGTCGCAGGTTCGAATCCTGCCTCGGGCATGGATGTGTGTGATGTCGTTAGGTTAATTAGGTTTAAGTAGTTCCAAGCGCTAATGGACTGATGACCTTAGAAGTTAAGTCCCATAGTGCTCAGAGCCATTTGAACCATTTCAACACGCCACTCTCGTGGCCGTTGTCAGTTTTCGTGACGGGAGCAGCTACTTCTCAGTCAAGCAGCTCCTGAATCGTACTCCCAAGGGCTGCGTCCACCCCATTTGCCAGTCCAGAAGGTCACCCATCAAAGTGCTAGCCACTTCAGTCAGCGCTTAACTTCGATGATCTGACGGGAACCGGTGTTACCACTGCGAAAAGGTCGTTGGCTCGCAACAAGTACAGGATAGGAAAAACAGAGCTGGCCAGAAAAATATTTCTTGCACCTTAAGATAGCTGCCTAACTTATATCATCCACACCAGAGGCAAATTATGTAAGTTGCGTTGCCTATCCTAAGGCGCATGAAGTATTTTCTGGCCAAGTTTCATTTCTCCCATCCCTTTCACCAGCTGTTTTAACGTGCATAGATGTGTACAATTTCGATAATAGTAACAGTAAAATATATAACATGTATTAATATATACACTGAACAGCCAAAGAGCCTGGTACACTTGCCTAATATCGTGTAGGTCTCCGCGAGCATGCAGAAGTCCCGCATCACGACGAGGCATGGACTCGACTAATGTCTGAAGCAGTGCTAGACGGAACTGATACCATGAATCCTGAAGAGCGTCGAATTGCTGAAATTGCCGCAGCGCTCGTGTGTGTTCGGCTGAAGGAGAGGTTGCTCCATGTATGGACGAACTCTTCGAATTCGGAACTTGATTACAGCACGCTGTTGCTCGTGCGCTGTTATTGTTCGTTACAAACCGCCATGTTATACGCTCCAATCCGGAGCCCTCCAGAGGCAGAGGTCTGCAAACATCAAGACGTGAACAATGAAGATGCAGAATGTTAATAAGAGTTGTTTTAATTCAAAAAGCCTTAAAAGTTTTCACATGCAAAATTCGGTGGCACGGAATGCTAAAATGAGCTTCATCTTAGTAGTTAATAATCTCTGGAATGTAACGAACTAAATGTGAAACTTAACTGTTGGTGATATTTTTATACTTGTGCTATATGTGCCAGAAAATACATATTCCTCAAAAACGTAAGTTAGGACATCATTGAGATAATTTATACACGCAAACACTTGAAGTACACACTGATATGAATAAATCTTTTTGTACAGGAATAAATACCGATACAGAACCTCACACGCAGACGCAGCAAATATCCTTCATTACACTCCAAAAGAATCTGTAGTTAAAAGTTATGTCCAATTATCTACAGAGCTCCTGATGACGGCAGCATACCGTGCCTATATATATTGCTAAATAAAATTGGCAGAAGCTGCAAAGTTATTTTATAGACTAGCGGTTGTGAGTACCGGAATCGCCCAACATAGAACTACGACGGCCGTTCAGCAAGTAATGCCCCACATTTTTTTCTCAGAACATCCTTATTGTTAGGAGTCAGAATTTGGTGACAATATACATCAACTTGTCTTGTCCATGTCCTGTTTTTCTACGTAGTCTCCATCACGTTCTATGGCCCTACGCCAACGTTATGGAAGAGCATCTATTCCTGCTGGTAAAAGCAATTATCCTGTAGGTGTAGCCACGTGTGCTGACTGACACTCTCGTCGCCTTCAAAGTGTGTTCCCCATAGAGAATCTTTAAGCGACCCAAAGAGTCCGAGGGTGCCAGGTCTAGACTGTAGGGTGGATGAGGCAATGTTATCCAACCCAATATGGCGATATGTTCCCGGGTTCTCAGATCTGTGTGTCAGAATACATTATCGTGTTGGAGCAAGAGTTCTGGTGGATTCTTGTCCAATCGAACACGTCGGAAACGGTTCTTGAGTTTATTCAGAGTCTTCACGTATGCCTCTGAATTGACGGTGGACCCTCTTGGCATCACATCTACGAGAATGTCGGCATCAGAATCCCAGCAGACTGTCACCATGACTTTACCGACAGAGGGAGCTGTCTTGAATTCCTTCTTTTGTGATGGATGAGGATAATGTCACTCATGGACTGCCTTTTTTTCCGGCGCAAATTGGTGCACCCAGATTTCGTCTCCCGTAGCGATACGTGACAGCAAGGCCTCTCCGTCGGTATCAAAACGCTTTAGCAATTCAGATCAAATGGCCTTTCTTTGAATCTTGTGGTCCGCTGTGAGCATACGTGGAATCCATCGTGAGCACCTCTTTGAATATCCGAGAGTCTAGATCATTGCAGACGCACTTCGAATGCAGACTGACAACTGTAGAGCCAATTGTCGAGTTGTGGTGCGCCGGTCGGCAAGTATAGGGGCATCCGCACGATTCAACATGTCTGGAGCAGTGGCTGTGACAGGACGTCCCGAGCGTGGCTGATCATGGAGCTCTCTTTCTGCATTTCCTGAGGCTGTAACTTTCTTTACCCATCGCCCAACCGTACTCCTATCAACTGCAGCGCCACCATACACTGAACACAGACGTTTATGGATGTTCACCACGGTTTCTTTTTCTGCACCCACGAATTCAATAACAGCACGCTGTCTTATCCCACAGTATTTATTTACAGATCATAACTGATATGAGGACCAAATTATGTTGAAATCCTTCTGTATCTCTAGCCACTTTCGCTCTGCAGTTTCATTTTCACGCAGCGCCATGGTTATGAGGCATCTTCTAACCTATAAGTCGTAGAAAGATTTAATCTTGCATGTACATCTAGCGGCATATATGGATACTGTTCGAAAAATGTGCTGTTAATGGAGTAAGTAGTAAAAAAGTAATATATTAAAATATCATGCTTCATGCGGCAGTTTTACTGCACAAACAGCGAAAATTTAATAAGTGATAAACTCCTTCCTTTCATTATTTTGTGTGGGTTGTCGGCGAGAAAAAGTTTCGTAAGTGTTTGAAATTATATGTAAAGTTGGTGCAGTTCACTAAGTACTCTCTTTATCAAATACCGGATGAATGAAGTAATGGTATCCGCGCGACAGGAGGTAGACTGCTTTCTTACCCCCACCCCTTTCATTAAATAGCTGGTTCTTACCTCCACGACGGATGTTTCCAGACAGTAAGTGGTATATTTACGAAATTTAGTTGAAATCGGTACAGTGGTTTAGGAGGTGAAGTGGAAAATACATAAATACATATACGTACTTCCATTTTTGTAGTATGCATGGATGTTTTAATCCAGAAGCAGGCCTCAACAGTTTCTATACAACATGGATAAATTTAAGTTTAACAAAGTGGTACTGCTGAAGACATCTGTGTTTCTCACAGGACTATATCAATCGCCTTTTGTCAAGTACCAAGCGAAAAAATAAAATAAATCAAAGCGTCGGATTGGACTACTTACCCAAGACCTGCATCGGTAAAACAAGCTACTTACAACAATTGAATTATGAAGGAACGTTGAAAGACGACAATCAGTCCACCTTTCATGTGAGTTTGCAGTTTTATCAAACTCTGCAGGGTGTCTTTTCTCCGCCTGTGTTTCGTAGTTTGTACAAGCCTAGGGAGAATATCACGCTAGGAACCTAACAACTTTTTTTTAACTTCATTTTTATTACGTCTGATATTCAGCTCCATATGTACCTTTAACTACCTTTCCCAAACATGGACGACTTCTAGATTTACGAATGTGGGTGTGAATGCAAACCAATGCACATTGGTAAATTCAGATGAACTTCGTGGATCAGCTGGAACGCCCGCTGAGTTAAATATTTCGGACCTGGTTTGGGGCGCCAGTTTGGCGGGCTTTTTACCCAGCTTCTCTTACATACTGCCTTGCGACTGCTTCCCTCCAACTCACGCTCTACGCAAACACTTGTTCGAACTTTAGACGTTGAATCGATTGAAAATTTTTAGCAAACGAACCAGGTGTTATGCTCCTGTCCTCTGACTAGAGGAGACGCCTGGTATCACTGAAAAATTCAGCTTGTCGATCGATCAGCTGGCCTCCTCCAAGTTTTTTCTGTGTCCGTCCACGGAATCGGGACAGATTGGCTTTAGGTACATAGTTTGGTCAGTCTCTATGGTGGGTTCTGGAAAGTATGATGTGTCGCTTTTGTGCGCACTTGGAAGGTGATTTTGGATGAGCGTTAGTTCAGGTTTTCGTGTTCATAACTTTCTGTAATTTTTAAAGCCATTTGTCAGTAGTATTATGGGGCTCTCATAAGTGATAACTTTGCTATCATTCAACTAAATTTAAAAAAAAGACCGACCTGATTCTTTAACCGGTCACTGTTCACCTCAGGCATCATGATCTCGATTCTGTTTCGTGCTTTTTTCCGCTGTGAGTCACCAGTTCTGATGATTCGACCTTTACTAGAAAATGGAGAGATATGCCTTCACTTACTCCTTCAGTGTTTGAATTTGTGTGTGAGCACACGAGCGCCCACGTTCAGATCCTTAGTTAACCTAATTCAGGCTGAATAATAGTGACTAATATAATGCCACAAACTGTTTTCCCAGAAGGAAACTTAGTGTTAGGATTTTATACGTGTTAAATGTTAATGAAATTGACAAGCACGTGCCATTTTGTGAATAAATGTCGGTTTCGAATAGAAAATTTTGCCAAATGCGCATACCAGTACGCAACTGCACTTCTTGTGGAGGTTAACCTCATTTATCCTGTATGGAAAAAAAAAAAAAATACTAGGAAACATTTAGTAAAGTTCATCCCTGACCGGTCGATCTGAGGTCCAGTAGTTAAATTTCCGTTGTGAAGTTTCTTTGTAACAGAATGTAGAGCCAGATTCAATTAATGTTAATGTAACTTCAAACGGCTTGGAATTCAGTGGCAGTTAGAGAATGATAAGCACTGTTTTGTTCAATAGGAAGGTCGCAGCTTCGATAAACCGCATGTTAAATGGTTAAAGATGCAGTTACCAATATTACGCATTTTGGATATTTCATAAACAGCCGCGGATTTTAAGATGTTACAACTGAACGCTCTTTCGGAAAGCGTTCTTTAACTCTCCAATCAAAAGTACGATTGACATTTACCGTGTATCGTACTGCACATTTTGGGTAGACACATTAAGGGCGAATGTTTCGAAATTTCGGAAGCGGAGAAGGAAAATGAAGCAGCAGCAGGAGCAACAGCAGCAGATGGGTTGCAGGAAGTAGACGGTGTCAAGAAATGGGGACGACGAAGAATTGACGGTTACGAAAGAAGCCATTAGAACTGACTGTCCTCATTTTGTCGAACTGCAGTGATACATATATTCATAACACAATTTTCGTTTAAGAAAAGTAAAGTTTTAGTTCTCGAACTTCTAGTTGTGCAGTTATATTGTGTTACTTATATTTATTTTCTTTGGCTTTGTAAACGTTGTATGTTACTGGCGACATTTCTTAGATTTCAACTTTATTTCCTCTTCCGAACATATATGGCACGGGGCACTTCGCAGTTTGAGAAGACACGTCACGGTGAAGAGGGTGACCTGTTGCTTATAATTAACAGGCGAGTCGCAATTCGGCAAACAGAGCGCCTCTATTTTCCCATGAGCCACGGCACAAATTTGTTAGTACCACCAAACGATGATGTAGTCGCTTTCCGGAAAGCTATAGTAGGTGCGACTGTGAGATTTAACCTGTATCAAACTAGATTTTGTTGAGGCTCACTTCTGAAGTTGATTAATGTTAACAATATTTATTCATTATAGAATATTTGCACATGAGTGCGCCATTTGCAGTAATTAGCAACTAAAGAGATCAGGTGCGCCAGATACAGGAATATAAGCAAAGCAGCAAAGCACCCTGCTATTACTTTTATTTTCACAGCATATAAAGGATGTTTCAAACCCTCACCGACAAACTTAGAAGATTCATAGGTCACACAAAGAGAAATATATTTTTTTTGTCAAGAAATGTATAGTTGTAAACACGTCCTTAAGGTTGTAATAACAAATAACAGACTGCACGGAACTACAATTTATTAATATTTGGCATGTTCTAACAGCAATTTACATGCTAACCGAAATATTCGATTCCCAATAAATTTTGGTTACAACTGGGTTAATTTTCTCACTAAAATTATGTAAGTTCATCTGCAGATATTTCTGAATGTACCTGAATGCCAAAAAACTTTCTGATAATACATTTTTATTATTCATATCAATACATCTCGTAACATCGATCTTCCACCATGAAAATTAGTAATCACAGTTGTCAACTTAAACGATCCAAAATCAAATTTACTGTAAATATTGTCATGCATCAGTTTTCATGTAAACAAAATTTCAGTCTTCATTAATAATTTGTGTAATTTTTCTAATTTTAATAGCAATAATGAAAACGATTTTAAATAATAACATCAAGCGTCTCTTTTTCATATTGCCAAAATTAGCAATCATTGTTATCCATCATTTGGGTTATAAAGCTTTACTGAAATAGCTATTTTCAGCAAATAGTATATAAATTGAATCTGAAAACGATTTCAGTTATCTTAATAATAAAGTGGACCATATTCTGTTCTAGAGGGTACTGGAAGCTGTTGTAATACGTCATGTATTTTTGGTGCCAATCGCATCAAAGCTGCTTCAGACATCAAGCGATTTGGATGAAGTAGAGGAGGTTTAGTAGCTATTGAGTTTGGTTCATGTTGCTCTCTGTTCCACTACCTTCTTCGTCTAACTCAAGAAAGCTGCACAATGCATATTTGAGAAGTGTTGTTGTAAACTGTCAAGAACAGGGAAATAAAAGAAAAAAATAGTTAGAAGCAGCATAGTGTTCCAGTGAATTGTCCATTAAACGGCCCTAGACAAAACCTTTACTCTCTATACATAAAAAGCAATGTCCTGACTCACTCACTCACTCACTCACTCACTCACTGATTCAGCGCCGTAAAGCCTAAAGCACTAACGCAGTGGCTGTTGATCATATACTGTATCGGTCGTATAAGAAGGGATGTTTTTAAATTCCACCCTTAAGAAGCTGAAATAGGGAATGGAAGATTTTTTTGCTATTATGAAAATTTTGAAGCTAGACCTACGAAAATTGGTAATTGGTTTCTCGGTCAGAAATAATTAAATACGTATTTCAGAATTTTCGGAAAGTTAACCCCTATACTGCTGAAATAGTGGTGAATATTTTTTTGAAAATAAATTATTAAAAACTACTCAAGTGTTCTTAAAACTGCATCTATGAAAACTGGTATTTGATTTCTTGGTTAGATATAAAGAAGTGTGTGTTAGGGGATGACAGTTGCTATGGAAATGTGACCACAAGAATGCAAAAGGCATGATTAACAAATATCTTGGACTCCAGCTACTAGAGTCGTATTTTGGTCTGAAGTGTATTTCCAAAATATCTTGCCTTAGAAGCCTTAATTAGCGTGGAAATTTAGAAGGTATTCCAATTTGTAAACTAAATCAACGACAGCTATTTATCAGACATCATGACAGATGGACTTGCAGAAATGCATAGAAAAAGAAACGACTCATTAATACACTAATATTTCAGCAAGGCTAATACACGTTTAAGAAATTGTTTTGGTGCAAATACTACGCAAACGCGAGCGAAGCAGCGGTCGTTAAGCTAGTAGGTAATACACGAACGGAGGAGACATATTGGACTCTGAGACCGGGTTTGCATGGTAAGTACATAACGCTTCTACTCTTATTACATAATAGCATAAACTTTTGTATACTATGAAACAGTAAGTACAACATGTTAATTGTGTTTCGTTTTATACATGTGGACAGTAAGTAAGGGAGGGCATCATAACGTTACTAGGTGGTGGACCGCATGCTCACCATCCGCGTAACTCAAACGACGGACCAAAACGTATATTACGTTCCTTGACAGAAACTGATCGTATTTATGTGGCATATCACCCCTCGAAGTTTGTCAACCAGGTCCTGAAATACCCTGTGCACTGAGGTTGGTTGGTTGGTTGGTCTGGGGGAGGAGAGCAAGCAACGAGATAATCGGTACCATCGGATTAGGGAAGGATGGAGAAGGAAATCGGCCGTGCCCTTTCAAATGAACCATACTAGCATTTGATGGAGTGAGTTAGGGAAATCATGGAAAACCTAAATCAAGATGGCCGAATTGGGTTAGCAATATGTACGTATACAGATGACGGTACTATTGCGTTCACGTTGTATGAAAGGGCAGTGCATTGACTGAGTTCTCATTTATACTCAGGAGATTCATGTGAAAGGCTTCCAACGTGATAAGAGTCACACGACAAGGATTAACAGACTCTGAACGTGGAATGGTAGTTGGAGCTAGAGATACGGGACATTCCATTTCGGAAATCGTTAGGGATTCAGTATTCCGAGGTCGCAGTGTCAAGAGTGTGCCGAGAATATCACATTTCAGGCACTACGTCTCACTACGGACAACGTTGTGGCCGACGGGCTTCACGTGACGACCCAGAGCAGCAGCATTTGCGTACAGTAATCAGTGCCGACAGAGAAGCAACATTGCGTGAAATAATAATAGAAACTGATGTGGGACGTACGACGAACGTGTCCGTTAGGACAGTGTGATGAAATTTGGGGTCAGTGGTCTATGGCAGCAGAACCGACGCGAGTGCATTTGCTAACAGCACGACATCTCCAGCAGCTCCTATCTTGGGCTCGTCACCGTATCGGTTGGACCATAAACGACTGGAAAATCGTGAACTGGCGAGATGAGTCCCGATTTCAGTTGGCAAGGGCTGATAGTAGGGTTCAAGTGTGGCACGGACCCCACGAAACTATGGACCAAGGTTTTCCACAAGACACTGCAAGCTTGTGGTGGATCTAAGGGTGTAGGCTTTGTTTACGTGGAATAGACTGGGGGGTCTGGTCCAACTCAACCGCTCATTGACTGGAAATGGTTCTGTTCGCCTACTTAGGGGCCATTTGTTCTCAAGCAACGATTGAATTTTTATGGGTGATACAGCACCACGTCATTGAGCCACAGTTGTTCGCGATTCGTTTGAAGAACATTTTGGGTAGTTTGAGCGAATGATTAGGCGACCAGATTGCCCGACATCGATTCCATGGAACAGTTATGGAGCAGAACCCTGCACCGACAACACTTTCTTAGTTATGGACAGCTATAGAGACAGAATTGCTCAGTATTTCTGCAGGGGGATTCCAACGACTTTTTGAGTCCATGCCACGTCGACGCCATATTAGGAGTTATATCATACCTCATTGTATAATGCGATGTCTTGATCTAGGAGGGTTAGCTGCAACGGTTTTATTATCACTTTTAATACTTCAAGTTGCAATCATAAAAGTTGGTGGCATATTCATCCTTAAATACAACATTTTTTGCCGAACAATGCACGACATGGGTGTGCATGTCTGCATTTTGGCTATTCAAAAAATGTTCCGCCTCGAAGACCAGCTCGTTGTCACACTCTAATTGGCAGCCATGCAATGGTAGCTTCTTGCTAGGAGAGAGAAAAACGTCACTTACTGCCATCTGAGGATAAAGTGGAGGAGGGTAGCAAGTATGACAGCGCAAAGAAGCTGCATGTTTGATTGTGTCTCGTGCACACTGGACCCGCCTTGGACAGCTTCCCACTATACTTTGTCCTGACAGCCTTCTGTAACCTCGTCAGGGGACTTGGTAGTATGATCTGAGATGTTTTCCCCTTAAGAGCTTAATTTGCTAAAACCGCAGCGGTGGACACCCATCGGAGCACGAAGAATGTGTCTGAGGCAGCATGTCTGTCGAAAATTACCGTCGTGGAATGGTGCGCCAAGTTTCGTGCAGGCCGCGATTCGACACAAGATGCCCGTCGATCTGGAAGGCCAGCCTCAAGTCCAAGTGAGAGACACAATTGACACTCGAGCGAGCTCCCTACAGTCCGGATCTCTCCTCTTACGAGTATCACGAATTCGGTCCCTTAAAAAAATAAAAAAAACCTTTAAGGATCGACGACCCGTGTCGGACGACGACGTGCAGCAGGCATTGCGGGACTACTTCATGCATCAGGACGCGTGTTTTACCAAACGGGTATGTTCAGGCTCGTGCGTCGGTAGTATGATTGCCCAATGCTCATGGCGATTTTTCCTGACTGGCTTACCGATTCTGGACTGTACGACCTTCGAACAGAAACTTTTGGACCATTCCTTATAAATACAACGTAGGCGGCAGGATTAACAACGGCAGTTCTTTTAGTGTATTCGCTAGGTCCACTGAACTGACGATGCGAATGCGCGATAAATTGATGAGAAGGAAGACGGACGCTTTTGGGAAGTGAAGCCTGTTGGTTATTCTATTTCTACATTACAATATTACAAGAACGCTTCCAAATGATATTTATTACAAAAATAAGCGTAAGTTGATGGACAAGTACTTACAATTTACCATAACTGCATTCCCATCTCCAAGACCTTTTAAAAGATAGTATCGAACTTTAACATGGACACTGCCTCCTGCGGCAAATTTAGTCACTTTTAGTTTAACAGTTTCTGATATTAAAACAACTTTTTAATAACTTTTACATAAGGTAAACTCTTGGAATTTAATAATTTTAAATTTTTTGTAAAGGCACAAATATAAAATGGCTAAAGTAAAATAATTTGCAAAACTTAACAGCTGCTGATATTTTTAAAATATTTCAAAAACAGAAATGTAAGATAAAAGTCTTACGTTACAAGGATGCTCCCTGATCAACCAGAATGTTTTCGTAACATGGATATTACATATTGGATGGTACATTCTACATGTGATTAACTCGCTTGTAAGACAGCGTGCATTGCGCATATTGTACCAGGGTAACACACCTAATATCAGTCTATTTTACTACCTTCCTCAAGGAGACAAATATCAGACTAACAACCCAGACAATAACCAATGACCAGAAAATCCTTAAACAGATGGGACAACAACGTCGCTAACAGACTGCTTAACCAACGGTGTAAGTTAAGAGACTGCTAAACTAACGACGTCGTTAAGAACGAAGGAACAAAGAAATCATCATACCAAACAAACGCCAGTGGTGATTCCAACGGCACTCTTGCGTTGTTACATTGCTTTCAAACAACCTTCGAGTAAAGTCCGTTTGCAACACGATAGCTGGCGTCGACCTCCACCCTGACGAGCAGTCTTCCAACACGCGCTGTGTATTGCGACTACTTGTGCGCTGTAAGAAACTGCCGCCGGTACTGGAACACAGGCTACAACCTGCCACACTGGTGGCTCGACCGGGCACACAGTACGTGGCTCCCACAGCCGGACCTACCTCTGCACACAGGCTAGCGTGGCCGCACACTCGTAATTCAGCTTATGGAAACTGCCACAAACCGCCAGCACATGGAGTGTTCGCTGGCTGGCTCCCAGCCACCAGAGAGTGCCTGCCAAGTACAAGTTCTTTCCCTCGAGTGCCGTGTAGTCTTACATTACGAATCACTGCCCACAGAGGCTACGTGGGCGAGCACAGCTACTGAAGTGCCACCCTGCGGCCCACTTTCAGTAGAGTCGTTGATCAGGCAACGGCTCAATTAAGATTATCACTTCGTGATGCAAAGATTGGCTTTAACTCTCAATTCAAGCAAATATGATTTAAGACATAGGATCAGACGAACACATGATATATCACAACATATTCGATACGTCATTACGTTCGCTCGCAGGAACGAAATATTCAACAGTTTTCATCCGCAGCACATTAAGTTAGGACGACCACACCCGTTTAGATGACTAAAAAAAGCAGCGACAGCAATTGTGGAGAATTTTTAGAAACTACTCGTTGTGTACCTGGCGTTGCCCAGGTATGTATTTCTTCCAATCTCTTAGTCCATCTTATCCTTCCCCACTCTCTCTGCTCACCTCCTCCATCTCACCTCTCTGACCACTTGCTTCTCCCACCTCTGCTTGTTGAACTCCTCTCCTTTCCTTGCTGTGTCTATTTTCTCCTCTCCCCTCCCCCTCTTTGTCCATTTCTCTCTCCCCTCTGCCTGTCCACATCCTGCTCCCCCTATGTGTTTCCATCCCTTCCTTCCCCGTCACTGTCTGTCCATCACCTTCCCCCTGAGTTTTGTGTTAGCAGAAGAGCCACCACCGTGTTACGAGTGGAGGCAGAAATGCACGCGTTTTGGCTCACGCAGGCTGGCGTGAGGAAAGAAGAACTTTACTGACGTGAGGTCTGGAACATGACAAGGAATGAGAATTCAGAAGGCGGACGTAAGTAGTTTGATACTTAACTTTAATCCGTTAATGATGAACGTCGCTCTTGGCTGTACATGATTCACAATATTATCTGTTCAGAATACATTCTTGAAGATAGTAATTATAGTAACTGGATATGGCGCCTTGGTAGGTCGTAGCAAATGACGTAGCTGAAGGCTATGCTAAACTGTCGTCTCTGCAAATGAGAGCGTATATAGACAGTGAACCACGCTAGCAAAGTCGGCTGTAGAACTGGGGAGTGCAAGGGAATCTCTGTAGACTAGACCTGCCGTGTGGCGGCGCTCGGTCTGCAATCACTGATAGTGGCGACACGCGGGTCCAACGGACACTAACGGACCGCGGCCTATTTAAAGGCTACCACCTAGCAAGTGCGGTGTCTGGCGGTGACACCGCAATAAGTACCAAATTTAACTGAAATCTTTCTGGGGGCAAGAATGAGCTTTAAACCCTTGGCTTTGCCAGCATACGCGCTTGTCAAATATATTTTGTATGTATTAATAACAATTCAGAAGTATCTGTACACATATTCCAGACTTATTTCTAGCGAAATTCGCCCTGCAGTTTCATTTTCAGGCAGCTCATTGTTTATGACGCTGCACCTCCTGAAATACGTGCAATACAATGACGTAATTTTGCAGGTACATCCAGTGTTGTGCGACCACAGTGAAATATGTTGTGGACACAGTAGTAAAGAACAAACTGAAACATCATACACAACGCGGTGGTTTTTCACGCTTCTGAATGTTTATTATGTCATAATGCCTGAACTATGTGACATAAAATATTTTCTGGGTACAACCAGCGCCACGTGTGGATACTGTCCACGAAACGTGTTGCGAATGGGGTTAATAGCAAAGAAAGTACAACGTGTTGCGAATAGGATTAATAGCAAAGAAATTACAACGTTGTACATGATGCCACAGTTTTGCATGCATCTCAGTATTTGACGTCATATCTCTTAAAAGACTTCTCGTACAATACTATATTTTTGTAGGTACACTATGTGATCAAAAATATCCGGACACGTGACTGAAAAGGACTTACAAGTTCGTGGCGCCTTCCATCGGTAATGCTGGAATTCAATATGCTGTAGGATCACCCTTAGCCTTGATGACAGTTTCCGCTCTTGCAGGCAAAACATACGTTAAATCAGGTGCTGGAACGTTTCTTGGGGAATGGCAGCCCATTCTTCACGGAGTGCTACACTGAGGAGAGGTATCGATGTCGCTTGGTGAGGCCTGGCGGGAAGTCGGCATTCCAAAACATCCCAAAGGCGTTCTATATGGTTCAGGTCGGGACTCTGTAAGGGCTGGTCCATTACAGGGATGTTACTGTAGGGTAGCCACTCCGCCACATGCCGTGCATTATGAACAGGTGCTCGATCATGTTGAAAGATGCAATCGCCATCCCCGAAATGCTCTTCAATCGTGGGAAGCAAGAACGTGCTTAAAACACCAATGTAGGCCTGTGCTGTGATAGTGCCACGCAAACAACAAGGAGTGCAAGCCCCCTCCATGAAAAACACGATCACATCATAACACCACCCCCTCCGAATTTTACTGTTGGCACTACACACGCTGGCAGATGACGTTCACCGGGCATTCGCCACACCCACACCCTGCCATCGTATCGCAACATTGTGTGTCGTGATTCGTCACTCCACACAACGTTTTTCCACTGTTCAACCGTCCATTGTTTACGCTCCTTACACCAAGCGAGGCGTCGTTTGGCATTTACCGGCATGAAAAAAAAAATGATTCAAATGGCTCTGAGCACTATGGGACTTAACTGCTGTGGTCATCAGTCCCCTAAAACTTAGAACTACTTAAACCTAACTAACCTAAGGACATCACACACATCCATGCCCGAGGCAGGATTCGAACCTGCGACCGTAGCAGTCGCACGGCTCCGGACTGTAGCGCCTAGAACCGCTCGGCCACTTCGGCCGGCTACCGGCGTGATGTGTGACCAATGAGCAGCCGCTCTACCATAAAATCCAAGTTTTCTCACCCCCCCCCCCCCCCCCCCCGATTGACTCTCATACTCTCATAGTACTTGCAGTGCATCCTGGATTGATGTCTGCCTGTTACACATTACGACCCTCTTCAACTGTCGGCGGTCGCTGTCAGTCAACAGACGAGATCGGCCTCTACCTTTTGTGCTGTACGTGTCCCTTCATGTTTCCACTTCACAATCACATCCGCAACAGTGGACCCAGGGATGTATATGAGTGTGGAAATATCGCGTACTGACGTATGACACAAGTGACACCCAATAACCAGACCACTTTCGAAATCCGTGAGTTCCGCGGAGCGCCCCATTCTGCCCTCTCATGATGTCTAATGACTACTGAGGTCGCTGATATGGACTACCTGACAGTAGGTGGCATCACAATGTACTTAATATGAAAAACGTATGTTTTTGGGTGTGACCGGATACTTTTGATCACATAGTGGATGTGGATACTACTCCTGAAGTACGTGTCATACAACTAATACAATTGTGTAATTTTTATGGCACATGAAGTATTACAATGTCATGTTAATACTGTCTGAAAAATGTTTCAGGAACTCACTCAGTAGTAAAGTAGTAATAAATTAGAAAGTCAGGCTTTATGTGGCAGTTTTACTGTATAACAGTGAAAACGTAATAGGCGATATACTTCCTTTCTGCATCTTAAGGGGGCCGACAACGAAAAAGTTTCTACAAGGTTTGAAATTGTATGTAAAGTTTGTTGCAAGTCTGTAAGTGCTCCCATTCGCAAACACTAGGATGACTGAAGCATGCGTTTTCGCGCGTCGTGAGCTACATTGGTTTTTCACCCCCACCTCGTTGACAAGTATGTCCTTCTTAACCCCACAGTGAATCTCCCAAATAGTAAGTGATACGTGCACCAAGTCTGGTTGGTATTGGTCCAAAGGTTTAGGAGGACATGTATAAAATACACACACACACACACACACACACACACACACACACACACACACACACACAAGCGCGCTCATGCATGCATATTTTATAATTGCCGCACAGGTAAGTTAGATTAAGTAGTGTGTAAGTTTAGGGGCCGATGACCTGAGCAGTTTGGTCCCATAAGCTCTTTGTAATTTCTGTGAGTTACAAAACTGGTTCGCTTACAAAACTGACATCCGACCCGCTGTGTACTACTACTCTTCTGTTTGTGGTCCGCGTTAAACAGAATTGACAACCAATGCATAATTTTCTAAGATAGGCGCGCAATCCATCATAGATTCCGTGTAGCCAAGACGACAGTCCCACATACCCAATCAACAACATGCGGGAAAAAGCAGGACATTGCTTACCGAGGTAGGTTTTGCTCGTCGTTCATAGCGCCAGTTAGCTGCTTCACTCTCGCGCATCGCAGAACTGCTGACTCGGTCGCTCAACAATTTGCTCCGTCGTCACGTGCGAACCATAAACTCCGAGAAGCCGCAAATAGATTTCTGTTCGCTGGTGACACGTGCCCATTCTCAGAGAACGTCTGAAGCGCACGTTTCTCAGTCAACGCAACGAATACTTATTTTTTGTGTCTGCTGCTGCAGATGTGCAGTGCGAATGCTTGGGATCACTTGACACACAGTAATAACAAATGAATGTCCATCAAAGCAAACCACAATTTCTTCTTGCGTTCATTACTTCCGATAACATAAACAAAGGAAACTTGTTTTCGGAACTCTAAATACCAACACAAGTTATCTACAGAAGAACAGACGGACTGGTAGGAACAGACTTATGATAATATATTTGGGTTCAAGAGAAATGTAGGAACACGCGAGGCAATCCTTACCCGAAAACTAACCTTAGTCCACACACTGAAATAACAGTTATATACCATTTGCAGATTTAGATAAGACTTTTCTCAATGTGAACTGCAGTACACAACTTGAAATTGTGAAGTTATCAGGGATAAAATACGGGGAGTGAAAGGTTATCTACAAGTTGTACAAAAACCAGACTGCAATCTTGTGTCGAAGGACATGAAAGGAAAGCAGGAATCGAGGAGGTTACTGAGTCTGTACTGAAAGCAAGCAGTGATGGATTCCAAGTGGAAATTCGGAAAAGGAATCAAACTTTACTCAGAATAAATTTAAATTTTCCCAACGATATTTTAATTCTGCCACAGAAGACAAAAGACCGGAAGGACAGTTGAACGAAGTAGATACTGTGTTGAAAAAAGGTTATAAAATGAATATCAATATAGGTAAAACACGGATATGCGGTGTAGTAGAACAAGGTTAGGTGCTGTTGATGGAACAGATTAAGAAAAAGAACACGGCTTTTGTTCTTACTACAAAAGTTTGTTCGCCCAGATCGCATAAAAATACACAGTGATTCCTAGTATCAGCGAAATTAAATAGCTATATTTAGATCATTGGTACAGGAAAAATTTTTACATGGCCAACCCATTTCGTCGACTGTTCCCATTAATTGGACACGACTTACGGTGACGATATTCCATAGTTCCGTCTCTCGTTATGCAGTGAGAGAATAACTGTGCGAACAGTGCAAAATAGTCACAAATAAAATAATCATTTCATATTGTGTCCTTGGTGACATTTGACAGGAAATTTTTGAAGTAGTGTAGCAATTTTGATATTTTGGTTACAGTTGATTTTTCAATCCAGCTTCAAACTAATTGAGAGGTTTTTGCATGCAGGTTTGATGTGAAAGACAGTCGCAGCATTGGCATAATTCCCCATTGGCGAGAGATGCATCCGATTGTTGCAGACATTGGGATCCTCGACATCGGCAGTTGATAGCGATTGGTGAAAATCTGTAAGCCATTTACAACTGGCTTCAGCATTTGCACGAATTTCATGAGTCCAGTTTATAGCCGATGTAATACGTCAAGGATAGTTCTGTACCATTTTGGGGAAAATGTAAAGGTGTTTAAGTTAAAAGTGCTGCAGCAATAAGCAAAGAAGACTATTTACCTGAACATGAAGTAGTGCGAGTTGGATGGTTTATTACAGAGGCAATAGCCAGCTACATTGTGAGCGCAGTACTCACTGGTAGAGAGATTAAATCTCTAATACAGGCTGTTTGAAAAGGTACGGTGTTACAGCGTCTAACTAATTAAGGTATTCCTATCATATCTGGCTTGTAAGACGTTATCTCAGAAAATTTTTATACCATTCAAGCAGTTTGAAGATATGCGCCGTTGGTGGCAGACAGAACATGCAGTCTGTACTCTAACTCTATCAACACTCGCGTAGCATGCCCGCACCAACGGTGGCAATGGCAGCAATGATGCGCGATGCGCTTGACAGGCTTTTGCTAGATTCTGTCCTTGACATAGCCCACTGGAAAGATGTCTATCGGTGTAATGACAAGCGATCTAGGAGGCTAGGGAATTGGACCAACCCTGCCAATCCAGCAATCTGGAAGCATCTGATGTAAAACATCTCGCACAGTCTGAGCCAAAAATGGCGGTGAACCATCTTGTTGGACAACGACTGTGTCTTGGCGGTCAGCCAGTTTTGATAATGCAAACAGCTCCAGCATATCGAGGTAATTGTTATGGTTAACTTTTTTCTGAGAAAAAAACGGACCCACAATGCGATCAACCATTAACCACCACCACACATTCACTTTCGCCCTGTTACGTACTTCTACCATCACAGTATTCGGAATGGTTTTGCCCCACATGCAAACATTATGTTTGTTTACCTTACCACAAGCGTGGAATGTTGCTTCGCCAGAAAATGCTAAATTGTTTAGACAATTTTGTTTCTCTTCAAAACGATGAAGAAGTCCACAGGGAATTGCATGCGTTGTGGCTTGTCTGGTTTCAATGCGTGCAACAGCTGCAGTCGCTATGGATACATCTGTAAACGTTTACGAATGACCCGGTGCACTATCACCCTAGGCATTTACTGCCCCTACGACGACCTGCTCAAAAAAGTTCAAATGAGTGTGAATTCCTAAGGGACCAAACTACTGAGGTCATCTGTCGCTAGACTTACACACTACTTAAACTAACTTACGCTAAGAACAAAACACACACCGATGCCCGAGGAAGGATTCGAACCTCCGGCTGGATGGGCCGCGCAATCACGACGACCAGCGAACACGCCATTATAATGAGCTATGGAAAGCCAACCGTATCCGAGCTGTTTCGCCTTCAGTTATTTCGGGTTGTCCAGTATAATGCTTCACGACAACGCTTCCTGTCTACATAAAATTCCTGCGCCATCCGCATATCGACGTCCGCGAGGATGAGTGCTTCCTATACCGCGTTTCGAAGCTCCTTAGAACCCATGAGTCCGATTTGGTCTGAATAAATGATTCCACACACTGAGAATTTGCTTGAACCATTGCCATTACGCTTCATGACGATAACCTGGAACACACAAACAAAACTTTACGAGTTTGTGTGTCACGTAAGTCAAAATGATGTGAATATCTTAATTTGGTTGCTGTAGCATACTGATATTGTGGTATACCTTTTTGAGACACTATGCACATTTTGTGAGCTTCTCCGGACATTATATGTTGGACACAGTTTTGTCAAGTAAACTGGGTTGCATCAGAGTTTAGTGAGGACAGGCACAGCAGGTGAATGCTTTTTTTTCTCTGGCAGTTGACTGTAGAATGCTAAAGCTGTGGTCGACAGCGGATAATGGAATATGGGAACCGAGGTATCGATTCCAGTCATACGCGGTGACTATAGAGCCCAACTGGACGTGGTTTAGATGGTTTAGAGGCGATCACTACTTTTCCGATGGTAGCTAAGCTAATGATAAGCTACAGAAGGTTATGTTAGATGTAACAGTCTAGATCTGTACCTCTTTCTTTGGAAACTACAGTCCTTGTGTAAGTGTGACTGTATGACTGTCGCGTGTTAGCTAATACCTCAACATTATTCTTCCTATGGATTCTAGGACTTTGCAACGAACCAGTGGGCACCTGAGTGCGACTGCTGGCAGTAAATATGCGCAGTCATATGGTTGCACCAAGAGCTCTCTGAGCACAACTGCGGGTCTGAATCTCCTGCAGCGCAGTCATACGGCAGCGAGACCCGGAGGAGTTGCCTATCCGCCCACAATGTCTCCTTTCACGCGGCATTTGAAAGTTGTGTCTTAAAGTTGTCTACTTAGTGCGGGCGACATATCAATGTGTTGAAAATGTGGTGTCATTTTTATGTTGTGTGATGAGTGAAAGGTGAAACACTTTGTCGGCACATAGCTTACACTGCTGCAGTAATAAGGGCCCGCCTGTTTACGCTTTCCACGCACCGGTCGGATGACTCTCAACGATATCACGTAGCCTTGCCTCACAGCGGATAGGTTTGAAATTCAGTCCAGGACAATGGCATAACGTCCGATGATGGGCTACATAAGAGTTTAATTTACACTCCTGGAAATTGAAATAAGAACACCGTGAATTCATTGTCCCAGGAAGGGGAAACTTTATTGACACATTCCTGGGGTCAGATACATCACATGATCACACTGACAGAACCACAGGCACATAGACACAGGCAACAGAGCATGCACAATGTCGGCACTAGTACAGTGTATATCCACCTTTCGCAGCAATGCAGGCTGCTATTCTCCCATGGAGACGATCGTAGAGATGCTGGATGTAGTCCTGTGGAACGGCTTGCCATGCCATTTCCACCTGGCGCCTCAGTTGGACCAGTGTTCGTGCTGGACGTGCAGACCGCGTGAGACGACGCTTCATCCAGTCCCAAACATGCTCAATGGGGGACAGATCCGGAGATCTTGCTGGCCAGGGTAGTTGACTTACACCTTCTAGAGCACGTTGGGTGGCACGGGATACATGCGGACGTGCATTGTCCTGTTGGAACGGCAAGATCCCTTGCCGGTCTAGGAATGGTAGAACGATGGGTTCGATGACGGTTTGGATGTACCGTGCACTATTCAGTGTCCCCTCGACGATCACCAGTGGTGTACGGCCAGTGTAGGAGATCGCTCCCCACACCATGATGCCGGGTGTTGGCCCTGTGTGCCTCTGTCGTATGCAGTCCTGATTGTGGCGCTCACCTGCACGGCGCCAAACACGCATACGACCATCATTGGCACCAAGGCAGAAGCGACTCTCATCGCTGAAGACGACACGTCTCCATTCGTCCCTCCATTCACGCCTGTCGCGACACCACTGGAGGCGGGCTGCACGATGCTGGGGCGTGAGCGGAAGACGGCCTAACGGTGTGCGGGACCGTAGCCCAGCTTCATGGAGACGGTTGCGAATGGTCCTCGCCGATACCCCAGGAGCAACAGTGTCCCTAATTTGCTGGGAAGTGGCGGTGCGGTCCCCTACGGCACTGCGTAGGATCCTACGGTCTTGGCGTGCATCCGTGCGTCGCTGCGGTCCGGTCCCAGGTCGACGGGCACGTGCACCTTCCGCCTACCACTGGCGACAACATCGATGTACTGTGGAGACCTCACGCCCCACGTGTTGAGCAATTCGGCGGTACGTCCACCCGGCCTCCCGCATGCCCACTATACGCCCTCGCTCAAAGTCCGTCAACTGCACATACGGTTCACGTCCACGCTGTCGCGGCATGCTACCAGTGTTAAAGACTGCGATGGAGCTCCGTATGCCACGGCAAACTGGCTGACACTGACGGCGGCGGTGCACAAATGCTGCGCAGCTAGCGCCATTCGACGGCCAACACCGCGGTTCCTGGCGTGTCCGCTGTGCCGTGCGTGTGATCATTGCTTGTACAGCCCTCTCGCAGTGTCAGGAGCAAGTATGGTGGGTCTGACACACCGGTGTCAATGTGTTCTTTTTTCTATTTCCAGGAGTGTATTTACCGCTGGGTCAGTACGTCGCTTAATGAAGTCGAGCTCTTCGAATATCATCTGACATAAGCGGGCAACAGAAGTCGACAGTCTTTGAAGTAGCTGATGGAGAGGGAACGTTGGAGCATCAGCACAACGTCTAATAATGGAATCATTAAGGTGGTTACAGACATACGTGGATGGCGACGTTGGCGTTTTGTGAGAATACGAAGCCGTGCTGAAAAGTAACGCCTCCGAATTTTTTATTCTGTTCTCAATCTTGGTTAAGGTATTAAATGTCATACATTTTACTCGGTCGACTTTCCCACATCCTTGACGCAAGTTGCAATCCTCTATTGGTCGAGGGCTCCGTGTAACGTGGCGGTCTGCAACGTAACTGTGTTGGTATGTAGGAAACAGCATGCTGTAATCGAGTTTCTATTTGCAGAAAAAAAGGTCTCTAAATTAACTCCACAGAAGAATGAAAGCTGTGTACGGTGACTGTGGTGTCAACGCCAGACACCACACCTGCTAGGTGGCAGCCTTTAAATCGGCCGCGGTCCGTTAGTATACGTCAGACCCGCGTGTCGCCACTATCAGTGATTGCAGACCGAGCGCCGCCACACGGCAGGTCTAGTCTAGAGAGACTCCCTAGCACTCGCCCCAGTTTTACAGCGGACTTTGCTAGCGACGGATCACTGTCTACATACGCTCTCAATTGCAGAGACGACAGTTTAGCATAGCCTTCAGCTACGTTATTTGCTACGACATAGCAAGGCGTCATATTCAGTTACTATAATTACTATCTTCAGGAATGTATAATGCACAGATAATATTGTGAATCATGTACCATCAAGAGCGACGTTCATCATTAATGGATTAAAGTTAAGTATCAAACTAATTACGTCCCCTTTCTGAATTCTCATTCCTTGTCATGTTCCAGACCTCACGTCAGTATAATTCTTCCCTCCTCACGCCAGCCTGCGTGAGCTAAAACGCGTGCATTTCGGCCTCCACTCGTAACACGGTGTTGACTCTTCTGCTAATGCAAAAGTGACGAGTGTATCGACACCACAATACGCTGCGTTGGGTTTTTGATGCTCGTAGTGAAGGAAATGGCTGTGCTAACCTCAATGCGTGTGACAGAGCTCGGAGTGGGCGACCACGTACGGCAACCGACGAGAATCATAGGAATCTAGCTGATGAACTCATCAGAGAAAATCATCGGGTAATGCAGACAGAGCTCAGAAATAAGTGTGGCATATCAGTAGTGCATGTACTGACCTACACTACAGAAAATTGTGCGCACAATGGGTGCCTCATGCTCACTATTGACATGAAACACAGGCGACAGGCCGTCTGTCAGCAATTTCTTTTGTGTTTTGAACGAGAGGGTGATAGGTTCCTTTTGAACACTGTGACGGGTAATGAAAGCTGCGTTCACTATTTTTACCTCGAAAAATAAAAAGATAGCATCAATGGAGTTCCACCACAAAGTATCACTGACGCCAAAAACGATCAGGACCATGCCATCTGCAGCCAAAGTCATGCTCACAGTGTTCTGGGATGTTTAAGGTTTTGTGCATTTGGAATTCATGGCTAAAATCACCACAAACGCTTCAAGGTACTGCTAGACCTTAGGAAATTGAAAGAAAAGCACGAATTCAAAGAGTTCTTCCACACAAAGAGCACCGTCTCCTTCAGCAGGACAATGCCGGTCCACACACGAGTGCTGCAACATCTGCAAGAATCTAACACCTTGGGTTCTGCCATCGACCGTGCTCCACACAGTCCCGACATGACGCCATCCGATTTCGATTTATTTCCAAAACTTAAAGAACACCTTCGAGGACTTCACTCTGACAGCGATGAAGCGGTGCTAGGAGAGGTGAGGTTGTGACTCCGTAAAGAAAGCCAAACATTCTACTGTGACGTTACAAGCGAACTGGTCTCTCGTTCCGAAAAATCTGTTTGTCACCAGGTGACTATGTTTAGAAATAAAAATGTAGACATGAATAACGAAGTCGTCGTGTGACTAGGGCCTCCCATCGGGTAGACTGTTCACCGGGTGCAAGTCTTTCGATTTGACGCCACTTCGGCGACTTATGAGTTGTAGGGGATGAAATGATGATGATTAGGACAACACAACACCCAGTCCCTGAGCGGAGAAAATCTCCGAACCAGCCGGGCCCTTAGAATTGACATTCTGCCGCGCTGACAACTCAGCTACCGGGCGCGGGCAACAACGAAGTTTTAGAGTATTAATAAAATTTGTTTGGTATTAAAAGCCTTAAGAGTTTTCACATAAAAAAGTCTGAGGCATTACTGCACAGCACGCCCTCGTACACGACTGTACCGTATGAAATCACACACGTATTCGGTTTTGAGACAACCGAAGAGCGCGCTAGGAATATAGCTAAACTAACAGTACCAGCCACGGAGAACAGAGCCTGACGTCAAGGAAGTCCGGATGTATGTTTCTGCACGACCGAAAGGAATTCCCGGGGCGCCCCGTTCCAGTCCAGTGGTTGCATCAGATATTTCACAGGTCTTTCCTCATCTGAGTCCGTCCTCCTGGAGGATCCGGTTGTTTCAGCAGGCGTGGTGGCGACGTATTGGCTTAGCACATTCCAGAGGGCCCCGTCACCGGTGCAGACGCGAAGCGGATCACAGAGCCGAAATGCTCTCCTAGAAGTGAGGACCAGGGAAGCCCACTCCATAGAGATGGTGTGTCTCAACGTCTGACAAATTCACCTTCTGTACACGACATTCGTTAGTACGACAAACGAGTTGTGCAAAGGAAAGTGAATCATCCACCAGCGGTGATCTAGTTGCATCACCTTGAGTACCTTAGGTTGTGTAATTATTGCACAAAGAGTCCGTCTAAATTCCTGTTAGGACACGTTATGTTTAATATCTTTGCACGTGACTAACTACAAGTTTTTGAATGGTAAATAATAAAAAAATATAATAATAATAATAATAAATCTACCGACAGAGGAGGCTACGTCAATTGTTTATGTGCATACCAGTAACTAATTCCTCCCCCAACCCTCCCCTTCCCTTCCCCACATCCCCCTGCCAATTATGTAATGAGTCGAATTCACGTAGGTAAAACTGGATGAGTAAAGTCTGAGTAATATGCTGTGCATTTTACCAAAAACTAGTTTTTCATGGATATCAATGTTTATTTTATATTTTTTGGCTATGTGTCGCATATTGATATTTTTGTAGGGCATATTCAGTGGCAGCATTTGCGGATATTTTCTGCAAATGTTATTTCGAATAAAAAGTAAAGAAGTAGTACATTGAAACGTGATTCCTGATACTGAAAATTTACTTCACGAGCAGCGAACGTGTAGCAAACGATAAACTCTTTGAAACTTCCTGGCAGATTAAAACTGTGAGGACGGAGCGTGGGTCGTGCTTGGGGAGCTCACTTGGTGCCGGCACGGTACCTCAGCGTGTTGGGTCAGAGGGTTTAGCTACCCTCTGTAATAAAAAAACTGAGTGAACGGATCAACGAACAACCAGAACGAGTGTCATCGTACGTCCGCCACGAACAAATACAACGAACATTAACGAACAAAATGAGATAAAAAAAAGTTGGTAGAGCACTTGCCCGCGAAAGGCAAAGGTCCCGAGTTCGAGTCTCCGTCCGGCACACAGTTTTAATCTGCCAGGAAGTTTCATATCAGCGCACACTCCGCTGCAGAGTGAAAATCTCATTCTGAGAAACTCTTTTTCCTTTAACGCTTGTTGGCAATCGTCAAGTGCTCTCGTTCTCAAATACTGGACGAATGTTGTCTGGGTAATGTGCATGCTAGGAGCTACGCTTTCTCAAGGCATATACACAGTTTCCAACTTTAATTCTTGACTTTTTGTGTTAAACCTTCAACGTAAGATTACAAATGTTAATTGGTGGATAATGACTGAATTCTAAATTTTTTATTCGGTCAGTGATCATGTGGAATACTGAAATTCAAATTTTTGTTGTCAGCGGAAGCTGTTGGATAGGCATCCAGCAAATGGTCATTCTGACTGAGATAGGAAATCGACCTTCTCCTTTTCAAATGTCTGGTGTCAAATTCCCACCATTGGGCTTAAACAATTTTGGGTAACAACAGAATACCAACACATCTGAGTGGTTGGACGGTGTTTGAACCGTCGTCCTCGTGAAAGCGCCTAAATAATGAAGAGGCGCCAAACCGGGGGGATTGGCGCAGTTCCCTACCTGGGTGGGTGGTGCGTGAGAACGTAGAGTGATGCATCGTGAGCAGCGAGCGGAGCCACGCGGAAGCAGGTGGGCAGTGCTAAACGGCCGCTGAGCAGCTAAACATAGCGCAACGCCGTGGCGTGTATCTGACGTGGCATGTCTCAGCCACGTCGAGGCTTTCCCCGACTACAGGACACGATGACCAGCGAGACACCAGACGGTTCTCTGTCGCCTCGGAGGATGCTGGAGTGTCCGAATGCGCATATCTACAGTGATGTCTCTAAGAGGGGCTAAGTACCTGTCGTTTCTAACAGATTATCTGAGCATCCGTCATTCCCCAGATATGTACCTGCTCCAATCTTCGATTAATCCACCTCATACTCCCCCTCCCCCTGTCCAACTCGTCCTCCACCTGTCCACCTCCCCCTCCCTCTCCCCCTATCCACCTCTTCGTCCCCCTCCCCCCATCCACCTCTTCGTCCCCCTCCCCCCATCCACCTCTTCGTCCTCCTCCCGCCGTCCACCTCTTCATCCCCCTCCCGCCGTCCACCTCTTCGTCCCCCTCCCGCCGTCCACCACTTCGTCCCCCTCCCGCCGTCCACTTCTTCGTCCCCCTCCCACCGTCCACGTCTTCGTCCCCCTCCCACCGTCCACCTCTTCGCCCCCCTCCCCCCGTCCACCTCTTCGCCCCCCTCCCCCCGTCCACCTCTTTGTCCCCCTCCCCCTGTCCACCTCTTCGTCCCCCTCCCCCTGTCCACCTCTTCGTCTCCCTCCCCCTGTCCACATCTTTGTCCCCCTCCCCCGTCCACGCCTTCGTCCCCCTCCCCCTGTCCACCTCTTTGCCCCTCTTTCTTTTCTCTGTCCATCTGCTCCTCCCACCTCTGTCCATCTGCCCCTGTCCCCTGTATCTCCTCTTCCACCTTCATCTTCCCCTGCCCCCCCTCTTCATCTGTTTTTTCCCAACCACTCCTTCCACCGCCTCCTGCCCCCACTCTGTCCTTTTCCCCCTCCATCTCTGTCAACCAGTTGCTCCCCCCCCCCCCTAATGGTGTCCATCTTCCCCTGCCCCTTTCCCTCTTCACCCCAATTGAAAGTTGCAGATTCTTACCTGAACAGTATTTATTTACAGATTCTAAGTAGTAAGTTTAACAGTTTTTATTGAAATCGTTCCTGGGGGTTCGGAGGAACTCTTTACTCAAAGCTTTGCCCGTGTTCACACGTCATTATTTTACAAATATGTAACAAATTTCACGCCTATCTGTACACGTAGTTCACCTGTACCTCTAGCGAATTTCGTGTTGCAGTTTCGTTTCCACGCAGCTTTATGTCATGACGTTATCTCTCCTCAATTGTGTTTCATACAGTGATATGATTTTGTAGGTACCTTCAGCGGCGTATGTGGATACTTCCTGCGAAATGTGTTAATAGCAAAGAAGAAATAAATTTAAACGTCATGTATGATAAAGCAGTTTTCCACGCATATCAGCGTTTGTGACACATTTCACGAACTATGTGTCATATACGATATAATTCTGCAGCTACATTCAGTGCTCTACTCGAATACTGTCTGCAAAATGTGCGGCGCACGCAATTGGTAGTAAGAAAGTAATAAATCAAAACGTCATGCCTGATGCATCAACAGCGAAAATGTAGTAAGCGATAGATTTTTTCTTTCATCATTTTGTAGGACTTGTAGCGAGAAGAAGTTTCGCATAGGTTTGAAATTATGTGTAAAATTTGTTGAATATGACTAAGTGCTACAATTCTGAAATACGAAATGAATGAAGTGTGGGTATTCGCGCGGCATGGACTACACTTCGTTTTCATCTTCACTCCTTTGACAGGTAGGTGTTTTTTACCCCCACAGTGATTCTTTACGATTAGTGATACGTTCACCAAGTTTGGCTGAAATAGGACCAGTGGTTCACGAGGAGATGTGGAACATACATAAATATTCGTACCTACATACTTTTCATCTTTTCATAACATATGTAGATACATGCCTGTGCCTAGCTACATGAGTAACTAAGAAGTAAGAGATATAATATACTCCAATCTCACTCGTATGATGGATGAAGAAGAACCTGAGACGCTCGTGCACAGCACATTTGTAATTAACATGCTAGGTATTGCAGTAACAATATTAAATATTAGCGGCTGTTGTGGCAGTGGAACAAGGCGCACATCAGCAGTGGGGGTGAGACCACGTGTCAGGTATTATCACAAACAGTAGAGGCAGGAGTCCAAAATTTCAAATTGAAGAACGGTCTTTAAAAATTGATATCACAGTATGTAATAGACCCTAAGGATTAATAGCACCACAGCCGCAACTAAGAGCGCGTAGAGAACTTCCTGGTTAATTAAATACTATTAACAAACACAGCTTCAACAGTTTCATTAAACAGTGCTCGATAGTGATATGAATTATAGTTAGAAAAGCAGGCAGCTGTGGCCGAGCGGTTCTGTCCGGAAGCGCGCTGCTGCTACGATCACAGGTACGAATCCTGCCTCGGGCATGGATGTGTATGATGTCCTTAGTTTAGTTAGCTTTAAGTAGTTCTAAGTCTAGGGGACTGATGACCTCAGATGTCAAATCCCATAGTGCTTAGAGCCATTTGAACCATTTCATAGTTGGAAAAGGTCTATCAACGACGAAATAAAGAATAAGCATATGTGACTACGAAGTCTTTCGCGACGGAGTCCTTGCATAAAAAGTTCTCAGTTTACCTGCCGTGTCAAATTTGGATAAAATCCCAAGCTTTCGATGACTACCTCCCAACATTGCACGCACGGAACTTAATGCCCTTATCACTACACAGGATCTCATTGCTACACTCCGCACAAAACGCAACACCGCTCCTGGTCACAATCGTGTCACCTACCGTCACCTTCGTGAAGCTCCTGTCTCTTTCCTCTCCACCCTGGCCAGGCTCTACAATGTAGTCCTGTCCACCGGTTACTACCCCGACCTGTGGAAAACCTCCCATATCCTCATGTTCCTTCAACCTGGCAAACCGCCATCCGCCGTCTCCTCCTACCGTCCCATCAGCCTTACCTCGGTCCTGTCCACCGGTTACTACCCCGACCTGTGGAAAACCTCCCATATCCTCATGTTCCTTCAACCTGGCAAACCGCCATCCGCCGTCTCCTCCTACCGTCCCATCAGCCTTACCTCGGTCTTCAGCAAGGTCCTGGAATCTATCCTCACCCGACGCATCCACCAGCATCTCCGCCAGCACTGCCTCCTTCCCGTTACCCAGTGTGGCTTTCGGCCGTCCTTCTCTTCCGACGACCTTCTCCTTCACCTCACTCATCTCCTTTCCGAACAGCTTAATTCCCGTCGCTCCGCAATCTTCCTCTCCCTGGACCTCGAACGTGCGTATGACCGCGTATGGCATTCCGGTCTCCTCTTCAAGCTCCAAACCTTTGCCCTTCCCAATAACTACGTCCGTCTGATCGGCTCCTTTCTCTCCCGCCGTCCTTCCTACATCACCATCCCTAACACCGATTCCTACACCTTTTTCCCTTCTGCCGGTGTGCCCCAAGGCTCCGTCCTCTCCCCCCTTCTGTACCTTTTGTACACGGCGGACATGCCGCCACCGTCAGCCCCCGTCCACCTTCTCCAGTTTGCCGATGACACCACCTTCCTTGCCCTTGCCCCCACCCTACAGCGCTCCCAACACCTTCTCCAATCCCATCTTGACCGGTTCACCGCTTGGTGCAACCAGTGGTTGCTGAAGGTCAATCCCTCCAAAACCCAGGCGATCATTGTAGGCAAAACCACCCGTTCCTTCTGCCTCCTTGATTTCTATCTATGGCCGTCCTATCGCCCGCACTCCCACCCTTCAGTACCTTGGCGTCACCCTCGACCATCGCCTCTCCTGGACTCCCCACCTCCGGACAATCCAAGCCAAGGCACGCTCCCGCCTCAGTCTCCTCAAGCTCCTCTCTGGCCGTACGTGGGGTCTGGACCCCTCCACCATCCTCCACACCTATAAGTCCCTCATCCGCCCTATCCATTGTTATGCCCATCCGATCTCCGCCCCCCCCCTACCTTTTATAAATCCCTCCAAATCCTTGAACGTCATGCTCTCCGCCTCTCCGCCTCTCCGCCTCCCCCACGCGGATCCTGTACACTCTCATCCCCTTCCCCCACCTCCTCCTTTTCCTTGAAAGGATATGGATCCTGTACACCTCCTGCAAACTCGATCCTCCTCACCCGCTCGTCTCCCCGATCCTCTCCCACCCCCGCCCGCTGCCGCGCCTGTATTCGCACGTCCCACCCAGTCTCCATCTCTCCACCCTCCTTACCCTCTCCCAAGGTGGCTTCCGCCAGCTCCCCCTCCCTGATGATGTCCTCCTCCCCTCCATCTACCCCTCCTATCAACTTTGACCCTGCCCCACCCCCCACTTCCGGTGTCCTTTCCTTTGGGCACCCACCCTCCCTTCTCTTTCCTTCCCTTCTCTTTCCTTTTCCCACGTCCCCTCCCTCCACCCCTCTTCCCCGGGTTTCCCCTCCCCCTTCCTCCCTCCCCCCTTTCTCCCCTGCCCATGGCATCTCTGCTCTCCCCTCTCGCTCTCCCACTCCCCTTCCTCCTCCTGCTCTCTTGGCAGGTCCCTGGACTCGCACACGCATAGTGAACATTCACGCGCCGGAGACCATCAACATCAGTATCTCGTGTGTCTGCTTCATTTTGTGTTTCGTGCAGTTACGACTCCACTGTTCACATGTGCCATCGCCGTTCTCCGTGTTTTGTGCGCCGTGTCCACAAGTGTTAGTGTTTTTATCGTCCAACGTGAACGGCTTCATGTTTATTGTTTTTTTTGTATCTCCATTTTTTGCCCGCCGTTTTTTGTATTGTATTGTTCCAAGAACCCGCTTTTGGAAGCAGTGAAAGTCTGAGGGAGAGTTATGAACTCGCTTAGAAAGGCCACCCGAATTGTATCCAAATCAGTAAATATATCGAGGTCTAGTTTTCGCTAACAAGAGGACCGTACAAAATTCCCCTGACCGATTTGATTCATGCTGACGGTGTATAGGACACAACTAGGACTTCTAGGTAACTAGGAGGACGCAACTGTTAATCGTTTACGAGAAAGCTCAATTTGGAAACTGTAAGCCCGCTTATATTCCTTGTAGCGCCGCTAGTTTTCAAGCAGTCCACAGCCGAGCGTGTAAGGGCTTAGTTTTATAAGAGCAAATTCTCTGGTCCTAGTCTCGCTACCATTATTTTTTTTTAATTCCCATGTAATTCTAACAGCAGGTTTACGGCCGAGTGAATTATCTGTGTTTAATCATTCATTTATTATTTTTCTAGTCTTTATCTTGAAAGACGGTAAAAAGCTCTTTTCTTAAGTAGATTGGAAATAAACGTTAAATATACGAGAACTTTCAGTCAAATCAATAAAATTATTCTATTTATGTTGTTGTGTCACATTTTTGCAAGTGTAATGTGTAACCTATGGAGCAGTGCACGAATTAGGATGATACTGGTCGTAGAAACATGGAAAACAATGATTATTGCAAAATACAGGACATGTAATGAACGTCCAATTTTTGCATGTGTATGGTTTTTTCAATGCATCCATTGTTAAAAAAACTTGGTTTACATTCATAACCGGATCTCTGTCAAACAATTTCGAGGCGTATGAATCACATCGGGTGAGGGAATTTCGTTCGGTTCACTTGTAAGCTTCAGAGGTCGCTGTGGCAAAATTACCGACTTATACAAGTAATTTTTAACATTTATAGGTAACAGTGGCTGTGTGGACATGATGAGGCTTGTACAGAACAAACTAGCATGGGGAGCTACAACAAATCAGTCTTATCACTGAAGATCACAACGACAACAAATTAGACCACTGCCTAAACCCCAAAAAACACTGGTTATGGAAGCCCGTATTGTGTGATCCATCACTACAATCCTCTTGAACTGGGAGTCAGTTTTGACTCAGTTAACAACAAGTGAGTGAGCAGACTTACGAGCACTGTAGCATGTTATACATTTTTCGTCACATATTTTGTGAAAAAACTGGGACATTTACAGCCCGGTAAGGCGGAAATATGCAACCATCCTACTGACATTCACTCTTTTGCTGAGCGAGCTCATAAGGAACACATATTCCAGCCTTCCGCTTTCACAACTTTTGTGCTAGCAGAACAGCCAACACTGTGTGGAGGCCGAAGTGCACGCGTTTTAGCGTGGCGTGAGGAGGGAAGAACTATACTGACGTGAGGTCTGGAACATGACAAGGAATGAGAATTCAGAAAGCGGACGTAAATAGTTTGATACTTAACTTTAATCCATTAACGATGAACGTCGCTCTTGATGGTACATGATTCTCAGCTTAGCCGGTCAGTCCGCAGGTGGTGTGGTGTAAGGGGCGTACGTATAACTGGACATGCTTTCTCACCCGAGTTTTGCGATAATCAAGCCAGTCCGTCCTTTAAATGACTTAGTGAGTCACCTCATAGTAATTCTTCCTACTTACTGTGTGGAGAAGTTCTCGTAGTTTATGTCCCCTTTGTTTTTAAAAATGAACTCAATGTCAGGGAGATTTTCTGTGTCAGTGAGGCAACGACTGAGGACACGCTGTACCGTACGTGCTCTTGACAATGTTCGCAACTCTCGTGGGCTGCGCTATCGACAGACCTTCTGCCCTGCAACATTTGCACGGTATTTGAGGACGATGGAATGGCCGCTGCTCTGGTCCGTATTACCGTCCACGTCTAATTTAGTGGCATTTGGAACTTAACAACTTTAAATATTCTATTTAAAAATTACCAGCATTACGTTACATTTGTTCCTGTGCTCAAAATGAATTACATTTTTTAGATTGGGTCTTTAGAATAAACATGTGTCACTGAACTAGCTACAGTAGTCAACACGCAACAACACATTCTGAAACACGGATCGTATGAAACACACGTTAAAACAATACATGACAATATTTATCAATGTATTACATCTATAAATCAAATTACACTTAAACTCATAATAGCAAAATTACTTTGAGATATAGATTGCTATAAGAACTCTGAAAATTATCTCGAGCAATTAGTTCACGAGCCCACGCGAATAGTAAACGGTTGTGAAAACACATTGACCTCTTAGCAACAAATAATCCTGAGTTAATAACGAGCGTCAAAACCGATTCAGGGATTAGTGAACACAGAGCTGTCGTAGCAAGATTGAATATTGTAATCCCCAAATCCTCGAAAAATAAGCGAAAAATATACCTATTCAAAAAAGCAGATAAAAATTCACTTGACGCCTTCCTGAGAGACAATCTCCACTCATTCCAAATTAATAATGTAAATGTAGACCAGAGGTGGCTTAAATTCAAAGAAATAGTATCGGGAGCAATTGAGAGATTTATACCAAATAAATTAACAAACGACGGGCTGATCCTCCTTGGTACTAAAACGGTTTAGAACACTGTTGCAGAGACAACGAAACAAACATGCCAAATTTAAACAGACGCAAAATCCCCAAGATTGGCGATCTTTTACAGAAGCTCGAAATTTAGCGCGGACTTCAATGCGAGATGCTTATAACAGTTTCCACAACGAAACTGTCTCGAAATCTGGCAGAAAATCCAAAGAGATTCTAGTCGTATGTGAAGTATGTTAGCGGCAAGAAACAATCAATGCCTTCTCTGCGCGACAGCAATGGAGATACTTTCGAAGACAGTGCTGTCAAAGCAGAATTGCTAAACACAGTCTTCCGAAATGCCTTCACAAAAGAAGACGAAGTAAATATTCCAAAATTCGAATCGAGAACAGCTGCCAACATGAGTAACGTAGAAGTAAATATCCTCGGAGTAGTGAAGCAACTTATATCACTTAATAAAACGAAGTCTTCTGGTCCAGACCGTATACCAATTAGGTTCCTTTCCGAATATGCTGATCCATTAGCTCCATACCTAACAATCATATACAACTGTTCGCTCGACGAAAGATCCGTACCCAAAGACTAGAAAGTTGCACAGGTCACACCAATATTCAAGATAGGTAGTAGGATTAATCCACTAAATTACAGGCCCATATCGTTAACGTCGATTTTGGAACATATATTGTGTTCGAACATTATGAATTACCTCACAGGGAACGGTCTATTAACACACAGTCAACATGGATTTAGGAAACATCGTTGTTATGAGACACAACTAGCTCTTCATTCACATGAAGTGCTGAGTGCTATTGAGAAGGGATTTCTAATCGATTCCGTATTTCTGTATTTCCGGAAGGCTTTTGACACTGTACCACACAAGCGGCTCGTAGTGAAATTGCGTGCTTATGGAATATCGTCTCACTTATGTGACTAGATTTGTGATTTCCTGTCAGAGAGGTCAGAGTTCGCTGTAATTGGCGGAAAGTCATCGTGTAAAACAGAAGTGATTCCTGGCGTTCCCCAAGGTAGTGTTATAAGCCATTTGCTGTTCCTTATCTATATAAACTATTTGGGAGACAATCTGAGCAGCCGTCTTCGGTTGTTTGCAGATGCCGCTGTCGTTTATCGACTAATAAAGTCATCATAAGATCAAAACAAACTGAAAACGATTTAGAAGAAATATCGAAATGGTGCGAAAAGTGGCAGTTGACCTTAAATAACCAAAAGTGTGAGATCATCCACATGAGTGCTAAAAAGAACGGGTTAAACTTCGGTTACACGATAAATCAGTCTAATCTAGAAGTCGTAAATTCAACTAAATACCTAGGAATTACAGTTACGAACAATTTAAATTGGAAGGAACACGTAGGAAATTTTGTGGGGAAGGCTAACCAAAGACTGCGTTTCATTGGCAGGACACTTAGAAAATGTAACAGACCTACTAAGGAGACTGCCTACACTAAGCTTGTCAGTCCTCTTTTAGAATACTGTTGCGCGGTGTGGGATCCTTACCAGATAGGACTGACAGAGTACATCGAAATAGTTCAAAGAAAGGCAGCACGTTTTGTATTATCGCGAAATGTGGGAGAGAGTGTCACAGAAATGATACAGGATTTGGGATGGACATCATTAAAAGAAAGGCGTTTTTCGTTGCGACGGAATCTTCTCACGAAATTACAATCACCAACCTTCTCCTCCGAATGCGAAAATATTTTGTTGACACCGACTTACATAGGGAGGAACGATCACAAAGATAAAATAAGGGACATCAGAGCTCGTACGGAAAGATATAGGTGTTCATTCTCTCCGCGCGCTTTATGAGATTGGAATAATAGATAATTGTGAAGGTGGTTCGATAAACCCTCTGCCAAGCATTTGAATGTGATTTGCAGAGTATCCATGTAGATGTAGAACCTTAATATTATTATAGAAAACTGAAATAACGTTCTGCGGGAACTGGTATGTAATAAATTCACCGGCTGCATAAACATTTCCTTCGAAATTTCATACTTGCTGCAACGGCACAGATGATTTACATCTCTAACCGACTCCTTGTCACCTCACATTATGGCGCTGCACTGATAATGGTTTTGAACCTACACAGAGAATACCCACGGCCATATCTCGCACTAAAAATAGCGGTGATGTTTCGTCCTGACAATCCACTATCTGTAAGCCAGATCTTTGCCGGCATGGTACAATGTATCTCCGAGTAATGCCTTTCGCGAACGAGTTTTGACGTTCTATCGTTGTTGCCACGATCGTGGTATTCTATCCTAAAAACATATAAAATCCTTTGCGTTAAAGTTCAGTATCGACACATAACCCACTAAAATTTGCCCCTTTGCCAGCTGCTCAGCTTTCTCAGTATCGGCAATTTCATTATTGCTTTCAACCGAAATTACTAAGGGACTTCCAGAAGTAAACTTCACCTTATCATGGTAAGCCAAGAATCTTCTATTGAACCCTGTACTGTATTTCAAACTGACAGAGATACATGACATTAATTTTCAACATTGTCACCGGGTCTCTATAAAAAACGGTCGGGACACTTAGCAACTATTCAGTTCCCCGACGACAGAAATCGACTGCTTGCTCACGGAGCGATTAGAGAACTGCTATGTTAATGTTTTCATCGTTGAAAACCTCTTTCCTTCCAGCTGTTCTATCAGCTTACCGAAGAGATGGAATCTGTATGGAAGTCAGACTGTTTTCCCACAAAAATCACACTGTCCTTCCACTTGAACTTTGGAGTAAGTTTCCAGTAGCCGTGCCATTTCACTATCACACTGTAGTACCTTATATTCGTACCGGTTCAGAACCGCGTCTGCAGGGCACCTGGAATATGTACTCTCTTCTGATAATGCACCACTCTTGTTGCGTAATGCTCTTAGAGTGGCACAACATGCGAAATTTACGTGTGAGGTCCCTGAGTACTTCTGTTGTCCGATTGCGTTTCTCCATTCCGTAACGTTCGTTACTATTGTGATGCTGGTATAGAAGTATTTCTCCTTCTGCTTGATTACGGTGCTCTCAATACAAACATCGAGTCTGTTAACAGCAGCATTAGTGTTACTGAGATTCTTCTAACAGAAATGTAGTGGCTCTAATATCACAATGATTTCAACAGTAAATATTGAATACCCCATGGAAATGGAACAGTTTTCCTACTGAGGTCGGTGGACACCGAAGGGGACGTCCTATGTGACTGTTTTCATTTTCGATCCGACTGTGCAAAATAGAGTGTCCACTTAATTTGCGGTGTTAACGAATGATTGAACGTAACAAATTTTGAAATTAATCCTCTTCTGTTCTAGAAGTCGAGGCTGTACGTTGTTACATACAAACCACTTTCATACACCGCAGCAGAGCTCTACCGTACAACTGATTCTAATAAATGATTTCAAGTTGTTTAACTGTGGTATAATGTTTGTAGATTTCTAGTTCTTCTCTCATTTTGTTAATTATGGTGCAAAAGTCATTCATTTTCGGTAACCTGGACGTTCAGTAAGCGAAAGTCAGGAAAGGAAATATTTATCAGATTTCAATGAATCTAATTTCCTCAGGAAGGCCTTGTCAGCATTGTAATATAAAATGTGCAGTGCTCTATTCTGGATAGAATGAGAACTCTGTTCAACCCATTACTTGACTGCAGTAGGTGGAACAGCTTATAACAACTTCGTACGCCAACATTCATTTCAGGATTTCACTCAATCTACACTAGACAAGGTACTTAAATTACAGTCCACGCCCGTTTGTTTAGGTGACCTTTTTATCATGATAGTATTCAGCGTGAAGTTGAATCCATATTGTTAATGTGGTCTTCAGTCCAGAGGCTGGTTTGATGCAGCTCTCTATGCTACTCTATCCTAGGCTAGCTTCTTCATCTCCGAGTAACTACTGCAACCTACATCCTTCTGAATCTGCTTAGCGTTTTCATCTCTTGGTCTCCCTCTACGAGTTTTGCCCTCCACGCTGCCCTCCAATACTAAATTGGTGATCCCCTGATGCCTCAGAACATGTCTTACCAACCGATCCCTTCTTCTAGTCAAGTTGTGCCACAAATTCCTCTTCTCCCAAATTCTTTTCAGTACCTCCATGTTAGTTACGTGATTCACCCATGTAATCTTCAGCATTCTTCTCTACCACCATATCCATATTTCGAAAGCTTCTATTCTCTTCTTGTCTAAACTATTTATCGTCCATGTTTCGCTTCCATACACGGCTACACTCCATACAAATACTTACAGAAAATACTACCTGACAAATCTATACTCGATGTTAACAAATTTCTCTTCTTCCTCGCCATAGCCACTCTACATTTTATATACTCTACATTTTATATGCTCTACTTCGACCACCATCAGTTATTTTGCTCCCCAAGTAGCAAAAATCATCTACTACTTTAAGTGTCTCATTTCCTAATCTAATTCCTCAGCATCAACTGCTTTAGTTCGAAAAAAAATTATGTCATTGTACCAGATAGTTTAGGAGATGCGACGTCCTAAACACTTATAAACGTGAAAAAATACTTCATCGGGCTTGTAGTTCTACTACATACATTCTTTTCTACTAAGACTCTCTTACAGTAGAGTCAACTTAAGGAAATCCCTGATACCTGGCAGCGCTGTTGACAGCTTTCAACTGCGAATCCAGATGGCTGTAGACGCAAACAGTAGCTGTCGATAGAGCTATGATGAGGCGTTGTCATAGAGGTGTAGATAATAGCTTTATAGATATCTGAAAGAGTTGCGCCCAACGTACAAAAATTGTCCGGGATATTATATTACAAACACAGATTTTTGTTTTAGTTTCTAGTACAAAATTGGAAAAATAAATACCCCGGCAGCGCCAGCAATTGTCAGATAGTCTGCAAATAGAACATAGGTGATTAGAGACAGAGCACAACCTCTGAATGGACCAGGAAGGAGAATGATATCAGGTCTGTCTTTTAAAAAGAAACCGCCCTAGAATTCAGTTTGAGCTATGTAGAGAAATCTAAAAAAAATCTAAATCTGAATCATAGTACGGGTATTTTAGCCGCGCAAGTTCCGAATCCGAGTTCACAGAGCCACTTCGTTCAGTGTGTGTGTGAAGAAGGACTTCATGTTTTATTTTGCTTCGAGGGCTTTCATTTGCCATTTTCCAAAAGCGCGCGAAAATGCAGGCGTAACTCTACAAATAGGCAATTTCCACTGAGTAGGAAACGGCACGTACGGAGAAATCTTGAATCCTCTTCCCTGGGATAGCGTCTTATCTATCGCCACTGCCTGGAATCTCGACTGCCGTACGGAGAAGTGTAGTGCGTCTACGGAGCGTTGCAGTTACATAACGGCCGGCGCTGCGAGCCTTGTTACATCAAAGGTGCGCCGGGGAATCATGCGGAACTGCCGGCGCTCCCTGGAGGCGTGAGGTTCCTTCAGGATAAAGATCGGACGTCCCGTCCTGTCCTCGCACCGCAAAGGAAGTGGCGCCGCTTCCTGACACTGCAGGCATCGCCAGAAAACAGGAAACGGTGCGGTCGGACTACTCAAGGAATGGCACTATACTCGTCTTCATCGTTCTCCCTAGCGAGATGAACATCGAAAACTCTCATACTGGCGAAATACTCCATCCACCTACCACCTTGCAACTACTGTGCTAGATTGGCCTTCACGACGCTTCTAGGTCACACTCGCTGCCTGCGGTCCACAGGTGATAAGTGCTGTGATTCGCCCGCCCCATAGTTTTGTTACCACGCTATAAACAGTGAGTAAGTCAGAGCCACGTGCGGTTTGAGTCCTCCATGGAAGGCGTGTTTGCTAGTGAGTGAAATACGGAAGGAAGGGCCTACAGTGTGCGTGAAGGGTGAAAACACATCCGAAAAAATCTAAAATTGTCCTGTCGAATGTACTGAAGAGTTTTACTGATCTGGCTAACAGTACACAAACAGGGAGTAATATAAATTCTGTGCAAGTACATAAAATGACAAAAGCTTGTGGTATTTCGGAATCGACTGTGTCCCGTATTAACAGTGCAGCAGACTCGACAATCTGTAGTTGTGAGCATGCATTTTGATTCTCCAACGAAAGAATATAAATGAAAAATGAAAAATACGGAATTTGAAGATTTTGACAAAATGTTAGTTTGTAGAATTGTACTTATGTACTACGACAGGTGATAGTATCCGACAGCTAGAAAAATACGGGGTAATCTCGGTGAAAAAATAAATTATTCTAGCTCAGAGACGTCTGTTCTTTGACTTCTCCTTTCCCCTGGTCTTTGATTCGAAATTGTGATGGACGAAAATTTTGAATAGAATTCAGAAAAAATTGCAGCAGCAAGAACCAAGTTTTGTGTGAAATGCACTTATTGCGTGCTGAGGACAACAGTCACGATGGAACTATGGTTTCATAAAACCAACGCACAAATATATTTTGCTTGACTTCAATGGAAGCAATGGCCTGGAAGTACCAACAATTACTTTTATATAGCGTATATAAGCGATTCTGGCGACTGGTCCAGTGACGAAGGGTCAATACGAGCTGCAAATAAAAAATTTTCTGGGGTAAGTGTTATTCTCGATCGTATTAACGCAAGCCGTCGGAACAAAAATCTTTGCTGCGGCACCCAAGTACTGGCTCGCTTCCGCGCACGGAGTCACTCGAAAATGAGAATCGTTCATACATGACACGATAGAATAAAGATGTCTCATATGTTACTAAAATTAATTTTACGGTTTTCTTAATAACACGGAATTTGTACAAGTTCCAACAGAACGCAAATGCATCAGCGACGACACTTTCATTACATATACGCAACAGTTTCATATCTCTTATTGCATTTTTTTTTATCTTAGAATAATTTTACGTTTTCACGATAAAATATGTATCACACTCATCTATGAACTTTTAGAATGTTCATTTGTTTCAGTTGAAATAGGTCAATTGTTATGTTTAATCAAGGGGTCGAAATAAAAAATATTTTTCTTCAAAATTTCTTGTAACGTCAGTTTTTACATATTTATGTATTATTGTAGCAGCTGGCAATAATTTCCTTTTGAAAGAACATGATATCGTAGACTAAAAATAGAGATGTCTAATATTTTTTCGGAATTGTTACTGGCATTTGAAACTACCACTAACTAGCAATGCTGTAGGAAGCGAGATGACGTCGAGGTACCTGTTTTCGTTTCGGCCGCAGTAATCATAACTCCATCACTAGTTACGAAGCACTATATGACTTCCCACTCTATGGAGCACAGCAAGTGTGCCGCAGTGAACCCGGCTTTGATTGTCAACTTCTGGTACGAAAAGTATGGATGCTTCAGAAGATCTGAATACTATAAGACGCCTCACCTTCAATCACGGCTGTTACAAGAGGCAATTATATCGTATTGGTCTGGTCGCATGCTCCTTGTGCGACTGTGGTACAAAAGAGAATGTCAACAGCACCTTTTTTTAGCTAACTGAACAGATACAACGCTGTAAGTGACCCATTACGATGTATGGTCCTCATCGGTTTCTGTTGACATTTTTGTAACCGTATTGCAATGCTTGAAAGACTTCTTTAACGCCTTTTAAATGTCTTTTGTTATAACAGCAGTTTAACTTTTAACCCTTTCAGGTTAAAATTCATTTTTCATACATATGAAAAATAAAAGATCATAACTGTCTTCCTTTGTAATAAATAATACACTTTCACGACAAAAAATTTACGCTCACAGATTTTGAAAATCATTAAACTGAGACACTTGTGTCTCACGTACCTAACTAGATCTATGGTTTAATGTGAACCTCGGATTTGCAGACTTAAATTTTTAATTTTAGGATATTTTCTCCAGGATGACAATTACAGAAGAAAGTGTAAGAAATCAGTACGAAAACGCATTTTTTCTCCTGATGATAAAAAACGTGAAATGTAGCACTCAAATTTTCGACATAACATCTGAAGATGCCTTTGACATACCACACACCATTGTTTTCTACACTATAAAGTTTTGTGGGTATCCCACTACATACTAATTATGTACAAACCATTAGAACTGCAGAGGTGCGTAATAATGTTTCAAAACAATGTCTGTCATTTGTAGGAGAACACAGTTCCTTGAGGTATTCTTGAAACGGAGAAGATGGTGATTCGATCTGATTTTCGTTAAACACACGCACTGAGCCCCCTTAAACACACTCTGCCCCTTTTGATCGCTCACAGCTTTCTATGTATCCATTACATCGCCCGCAGTATTTTTCTCCAAGTTCCGAAAGCATCTCGCTACACGTTAACACCAGACAAATATGAGACAACGTCCCAACGCTCAGAACTGGATATTACTTTAGTGGGACATTTGTATACCATCAACCACGAGAGGGTTAATTCGATTCTGTTGTAACTCTATGTTGATGTTGAGGTATAATGTATTAAATCTTTCGTAGCGTATTAAACCTTACGTATATGGTGATGGCTGTGATTATGAGCCGTGGTGAGATAAATAACAAACTAACTGTTCAGTCCATTGACAACATAGTCTTATGAAATGTCTCACTCCTTCATATCGGTAATGGAGCACTGTATATGATAAAGTATTCGATATCATTATACTAACATGGCGTTGGGTTGGTGTGTGCGATACTAATTTTTGCGTTATTTTGGTGAAGACCTCAACATTTACTTCCAAACAGAAAACATTGTGGTCGTCTGACAGAGAGAAATTTAAATTTTATTCCTTGTTAATAATATTATCTTTTTAAATCTTTGGCTCATGAATTCTGATATCTTAAATGCATAGAATCTATTATTCGTTCTATTTTTTAAATTATTCTTATAGTCTGAAATTACTAGTATGCTGTTACTGTTAAGGCCGTTTTTGATAAATTTTCGTGGAATGCTTTGTGTGGTTTTTTGTAGTTCGTGTACTGATTTTGGTAAATTGCCGTTCAGGCATTAATGTCTAGTAGTTTGCAAATAATTTTCACACACCATATTTAAAATTCCAGAAATTTTCATATGATTTGTAAGAACATACACATTTTTTGTGAACCATATTTACCCTGGCATTACTGTGCAGTCATTGGCGGAGAGGGATATTCACCAGCACATTTTATGTCAGGCAGATTTGTTACCTCGCATTATTCCATTATTTCGTCAATATAAATAATGAACAACAAAGATACGAGATTAGTCCCTTGTCAAAGCTGCGCATTAATTTCTACAGCTTCTGTATTTCTTTCCATAGGGTAAGTTAATTTTGTTGTATGCAGTTTGTTTTTAGCTTCTGAACAACATAATATTTTAATGTCTGTAGTGGATACTACAAGAGAGATCTTGTGCATCATAGACAGGTTTAATGTTGAAATTATGGGAGCGTACATTCCAAGAATCAAAGATCTATCTAACTACCTTCTTTCACAATGAGCATAATTTCCAGTAGTCGAAATACACTCTCCGCAACTTTTAGAAAGCAGCTGGTAACTGTGACAAAGGTTTATTTAGGAAATGACCGAAGCACGGATGTTAAATGTCATGGGACGATAACGGAATCCGCAAAACATGCACCCTTGACGATTCTCTTCAGACAGGAAGAACGAAAAGGAGACTGCAGACTCCAGGAAGGACTAGTACGGGAGGTACTCACGAACTGTTACGTGGCGCTTTACCAAGGAGTTTCGGGAACGAACCACAAAAAAGCCTCACACTTGGCGTTGGTGATCTAGTCTTTCCCTTGCTGTGGTCTCTTTGCGTGGTTCAGTAGCTGTTCGTCGTTAGATACAATCATCATCTATTCATTAGATCCACACGCTATCGCAGGGAGCATGCCGTGTACGAGTCGAAGTGTAACAAAACGACAAAACCTTTTTCCGGAGACTGAGCATTGTGCTCTGTATTAGTCTAATGCGGACGTTAACCGGCAATGACTGTCCTCGAATTACATCTACATCTACATCTATACTCCGCGAGCCACCTTACGGTGTGTGGCGGAGGGTACTTATTGTACCACTATCTGATCCCCCCTTCCCTGTTCCATTCACGAATTGTGCGTGGGAAGAACGACTGCTTGTAAGTCTCCGTATTTGCTCTAATTTCTCGGATCTTTTCGTTGTGATCATTACGCGAGATATATGTGGGCGGTAGTAATATGTTGCCCATCTCTTCCCGGAATGTGCTCTCTCGTAATTTCGATAATAAACCTCTCCGTATTGCGTAACGCCTTTCTTGAAGTGTCCGCCACTGGAGCTTGTTCAGCATCTCCGTAACGCTCTCGCGCTGACTAAATGTCCCCATGACGAATCGCGCTGCTTTTCGCTGGATCATGTCTATCTCTTCTATTAATCCAACCTGGTAAGGGTCCCATACTGATGAGCAATACTCAAGAATCGGACGAACAAGCGTTTTGTAAGCTACTTCTTTCGTCGATGAGTCACATTTTCTTAGAATTCTTCCTATGAATCTCAACCTGGCGCCTGCTTTTCCCACTATTTGTTTTATGTGATCATTCCACTTCAGATCGCTCCGGATAGTAACTCCTAAGTATTTTACGGTCGTTACCGCTTCCAATGATTTACCACCTATGGCATAATCGTACTGGAATGGATTTCTGCCCCTATGTATGCGCATTATATTACATTTATCTACGTTTAGGGAAAGCTGCCAGCTGTCGCACCATGCATTAATCCTCTGCAGGTCCTCCTGGAGTACGTACGAGTCTTCTGATGTTGCTACTTTCTTGTAGACAACCGTGTCATCTGCAAATAGCCTCACGGAGCTACCGATGTTGTCAACTAAGTCATTTATGTATATTGTAAACAATAAAGGTCCTATCACGCTTCCCTGCGGTACTCCCGAAATTACCTCTACATCTGCAGATTTTGAACCGTTAAGAATGACATGTTGTGTTCTTTCTTCTAGGAAATCCTGAATCCAATCACAAACCTGGTCCGATATTCCGTAAGCTCGTATTTTTTTTCACTAAACGTAAGTGCGGAACCGTATAAAATGCTTTCCTGAAGTCCAGGAATACGGCATCAATCTGCTCGCCAGTGTCTACGGCACTGTGAATTTCTTGGGCAAATAGGGCGAGCTGAGTTTCACATGATCTCTGTTTGCGGAATCCATGTTGGTTATGATGAAGGAGATTTGTATTATCTAAGAACGTCATAATACGAGAACACAAAACATGTTCCATTATTCTACAACAGATTGACGTAAGCGAAATAGGCCTATAATTATTCGCATCTGATTTATGACCCTTCTTGAAAATGGGAACGACCTGCGCTTTCTTCCAGTCGCTAGGTACTTTACGTTCTTCCAGCGATCTACGATAAATTGCTGATAGAAAGGGGGCAAGTTCTTTAGCATAATCACTGTAGAATCTTAAGGGTATCTCGTCTGGTCCGGATGCTTTTCCGCTACTAAGTGATAGCAGTTGTTTTTCAATTCCGATATCGTTTATTTCAATATTTTCCATTTTGGCGTCCGTGCGACGGCTGAAGTCAGGGACCGTGTTACGATTTTCCGCAGTGAAACAGTTTCGGAACACTGAATTCAGTATTTCTGCCTTTCTTCGGTCGTCCTCTGTTTCGGTGCCATCGTGGTCAACGAGTGACTGAATAGGGGATTTAGATCCGCTTACCGATTTTACATATGACCAAAACTTTTTAGGGTTCTTGTTTAGATTGTTTGCCAATGTTTTATGTTCGAATTCGTTGAATGCTTCTCTCATTGCTCTCTTTACGCTCTTTTTCGCTTCGTTCAGCTTTTCCTTATCAGCTATGATTCGACTACTCTTAAACCTATGATGAAGCTTTCTTTGTTTCCGTAGTACCTTTCGTACATGATTGTTATACCACGGTGGATCTTTCCCCTCGCTTTGGACCTTAGTCGGTACGAACTTATCTAAGGCGTACTGGACGATGTTTCTGAATTTTTTCCATTTTTGTTACACATCCTCTTCCTCAGAAATGAACGTTTGATGGTGGTCACTCAGATATTCTGCGATTTGTGCCCTATCACTCTTGTTAAGCAAATATATTTTCCTTCCTTTCTTGGCATTTCTTATTACACTTGTAGTCATTGATGCAACCACTGACTTATGATCACTGATACCCTCTTCTACATTCACGGAGTCGAAAAGTTCCGGTCTATTTGTTGCTATGAGGTCTAAAACGTTAGCTTCACGAGTTGGTTCTCTAACTATCTGCTCGAAGTAATTCTCGGACAAGGCAGTCAGGATAATGTCACAAGAGTCTCTGTCCCTGGCTCCAGTTCTGATTGTGTGACTATCCCATTCTATACCTGGTAGATTGAAGTCTCCCCCTATTACAATAGTATGATCACGAAACTTCTTCACGAGGTTCTGCAGGTTCTCTCTGAGGCGCTCAACTACTACGGTTGCTGATGCAGGTGGTCTATAGAAGCATCCGACTATCATATCTGACCCACCTTTGATACTTAACTTAACCCAGATTATTTCACATTCGCATTCGCTAATAACTTCACTGGATATTATTGAATTCTTTACTGCTATAAATACTCCTCCACCATTGGCGTTTATCCTATCCTTGCGGTATATATTCCATTCTGTGTCTAGGATTTCGTTACTGTTCACTTCCGGTTTTAACCAACTTTCCGTTCCTAATACTATATGCGCACTATTTCCTTCAATAAGAGATACTAATTCAGGAACCTTGCCCTGGATACTCCTGCAGTTTACCAATATTACGTTAACTTTTCCTGTTTTTGGTCTCTGAGGACGGACGTTCTTTATCAACGATGATAATGTCCTCTCTGGTAAGCCGTCAGGTATTTTATCGTTTCGCCCAAGGGGGGGGGGGGTCCCTCTAACCTAAAAAACCCCCGTGTGCACGCCACACGTACTCTGCTACCCTAGTAGCTGCTTCCGGTGTGTAGTGCACGCCTGACCTGTCTAGGGGGGCCCTACAGTTCTCCACCCAATAACGGAGATCGATGAATTTGCAACCATTATAGTCGCAGAGTCGTCTGAGCCTCTGGTTTAGACCCTCCACACGGCTCCAAATCAGAGGACCGCGATCGACTCTGGGCACTATGCTGCAGATATTAAGCTCAGCTTGCACTCCGCGTGCGATGCTGGTTGTCTTCACCAAATCAGCCAGCCGCCGGAAGGAACCAAGGATGGCCTCAGAACCCAAGCGGCAGGCGTCATTCGTTCCGACATGTGCTACTATCTGCAGCCGGTCACACCCAGTGCGTTCAATAGCTGCCGGAAGGGCCTCCTCCACATTACGGACGAGACCCCCCGGCAAGCACACCGAGTGCACACTGGCATTCTTCCCCGACCTACCCGCTATTTTCCTGAGGGGCTCCATAACCCGCCTAACGTTGGAGCTCCCTATAACTAATAGGCCCGCCCTCTGTGACTGTCGGGACCTTGCCGGAGAATCGGCCACTGGCCCAACAGGCGAGGCATCCTGTGGTGGCTCGGAAACGATGTCATCACCACTAATAAGCACCCCGTACCTGTTGGAAAGGGGTAAGGCAGCTGCCACGCGGCCAGATCCCACCTTCGCCTTTCGGGCAGGCACGCGCGAGCCCTCCACTGTCCGCCATTCACCCTGGAGTGATGGCTGACCGGTAAGATGCTCACTGCCGGAAGACGCAGCGACATCAGGGGTTCCATGTGATTCCAAGGCCACCGAAGTAGGCATAGGTCTCACCACAGTTGCCCCAACGCCACTACGAGCCGACGCCTGCGCCTCGAGCTCGATGAGCCTAACAGACAAAGCCTCCACCTGCCCCCGAAGAGTGGCCAATTCTCCTTGCGTCCGCTCACAACAACCACAGTCCCTACACACGCCACTATTCGAGAATGGAACAACGAAGAAGGCTACAGATGTGGTACCAGAAGTACCCTTCTCAGCACACCGTTAGGTGGGTTGTGGAGTATAGCTGAATGCTTGAACAAAGCCTGCACCAATGTCTCGTTACTAGGGGTCGTAACACACATCATTTGACATTTGCAGACGACCAACACATTACGGCTGTGTTGAATTTCAGCAAGTTTCTGTTAATAGAAAAAATCTGAATATCCAAGTTTATAAATAAATAAATTTTGCAAGGATTACAAATTTTCGTCCTTAACTAGCAGGTGACAAGCAACGAACGTTTTTGTGCTCTTGTCACTGAAAAGCATCAGGAATACATATTTTGCAGACTTCACCCCGTACGTAACATCAGAGGCTAGTACGTAACATCAGAGGCAGGTATGTAAATGCAATTCACTGTGACAGATACAACGGCCGCCAGACTGCACAGCATTGTTCGTTTTTAGCGTTGTTATCAGGCCTATTAGGGTGTTGAATGATCATTGTGAAGGACACGGGATGTCGTGAACTCTCGTGAAGTCGAGTTATCAGCACATGACAGAATCTGAAGGTGGCCTCACTGGTCTCCATTAGGTCGGCTGGTCGAACCTTGAAATATTCAGATTATTCGAGCTTTCGGATGTGACAGTGGCCTGAAGCAGGGCTGTACGGGAACGCGAGAGTAGGTAAACTCGTCAAGTCGTCAAGTTCCTGTCCCTTACATCTGACATGGGCTGTTGACAAAGTACTGATATCGATATTTCTCCAAAAGTTATCGATTTATCGGAGATACCTTTTTCACCGATTTGTTCATATATCGATGTCCAAATGGCAATATCGAGCACCAGTATTTTACATTATTTTTTTCGCAGCTTTTGATAAATATTTGAATATTTTTTTCAAGCTTTAGTAGAACATAATTTTACTTTCACTGCGCGAAGGATTCTTACTACTTTTTGAGCTTTCACCACGTGCAGTCTTTCTCTTGTGTGAAGCAACTATAGATGGCAGAAAGAAGTAGCCCGATTGCTCTGGGGAGTGAGGGGGAGCGGGGGGGGGGGGGGTGAAGGGTGAATGGAGTAACAAGATATTCGGTGTGAAGAAGTAGCAAACCAGCTGCGTTAAAAAAGGATTTTTAACCCAACTAGTGTGCTATTTCCTCACATTGGCATTCTTCAAAAACAGTTGCTGAAACTAATAAATAAAAATCTAAATGCCAAGACTGGTCTTTGTGGTGGGGCGGAGACGTGTGAGCGGAAAAGCCGACGTAATCGGCTCTCGGCGCTACCAATAGAAACTGCAACGTTAAACTCCGCCATACAATTTTGACACTACAGCTGCTAGGTCGCTGCCATTCGCAGAAATGAAAAGCAAGGAAGTCGACATGCAGTGTTCCAGGCAAATCAGTTACGTGACGAAACCGAACGACTGACACATCGCACACTCTTTATTGTGCCAATTACCTGCAGTTACCATTGTTAACAAATTGGTTATCGCTATCGCCAAGCGTGAACGCGCATCGTTTTCCGTTCAATTCTTGCTCTAAGGAGGCTAAGCGGGCTGCTATCTTGTTGATGTCCAGAGTATCTAATAATGAATCAGTACCTAAATACACAGCTCTAAGCCGACTGTATATTTACAATGTGTAGCTGATATTTTTATGAGCCGGTATGCTGACATTTTCTTCGTCGATATATCAACATATCGATAAATCTTTTTATATACACTCCTGGAAATTGAAATAAGAACACCGTGAATTCATTGTCCCAGGAAGGGGAAACTTTATTGACACATTCCTGGGGTCAGATACATCACATGATCACACTGACAGAACCACAGGCACATAGACACAGGCAACAGAGCATGCACAATGTCGGCACTAGTACAGTGTATATCCACCTTTCGCAGCAATGCAGGCTGCTATTCTCCCATGGAGACGATCGTAGAGATGCTGGATGTAGTCCTGTGGAACGGCTTGCCATGCCATTTCCACCTGGCGCCTCAGTTGGACCAGCGTTCGTGCTGGACGTGCAGACCGCGTGAGACGACGCTTCATCCAGTCCCAAACATGCTCAATGGGGGACAGATCCGGAGATCTTGCTGGCCAGGGTAGTTGACTTACACCTTCTAGAGCACGTTGGGTGGCACGGGATACATGCGGACGTGCATTGTCCTGTTGGAACAGCAAGTTCACTTGCCGGTCTAGGAATGGTAGAACGATGGGTTCGATGACGGTTTGGATGTACCGTGCACTATTCAGTGTCCCCTCGACGATCACCAGTGGTGTACGGCCAGTGTAGGAGATCGCTCCCCACACCATGATGCCGGGTGTTGGCCCTGTGTGCCTCGGTCGTATGCAGTCCTGATTGTGGCGCTCACCTGCACGGCGCCAAACACGCATACGACCATCATTGGCACCAAGGCAGAAGCGACTCTCATCGCTGAAGACGACACGTCTCCATTCGTCCCTCCATTCACGCCTGTCGCGACACCACTGGAGGCGGGCTGCACGATGTTGGGGCGTGAGCGGAAGACGGTCTAACGGTGTGCGGGACCGTAGCCCAGCTTCATAGAGACGGTTGCGAATGGTCCTCGCCGATACCCCAGGAGCAACAGTGTCCCTAATTTGCTGGGAAGTGGCGGTGCGGTCCCCTACGGCACTGCGTAGGATCCTACGGTCTTGGCGTGCATCCGTGCGTCGCTGCGGTCCGATCCCAGGTTGACGGGCACGTGCACCTTCCGCCGACCACTGGCGACAACATCGATGTACTGTGGAGACCTGACGCCCCACGTGTTGAGCAATTCGGCGGTACGTCCACCCGGCCTCCCGCATGCCCACTATACGCCCTCGCTCAAAGTCCGTCAACTGCACATACGGTTCACGTCCACGCTGTCGCGGCATGCTACCAGTGTTAAAGACTGCGATGGAGCTCCGTATGCCACGGCAAACTGGCTGACACTGACGGCGGCGGTGCACAAATGCTGCGCAGCTAGCGCCATTCGACGGCCAACACCGCGGTTCCTGGTGTGTCCGCTGTGCCGTGCGTGTGATCATTGCTTGTACAGCCCTCTCGCAGTGTCCGGAGCAAGTATGGTGGGTCTGACACACCGGTGTCAATGTGTTCTTTTTTCCATTTCCAGGAGTGTATATCGATGACGAGTAACGATTTTTTTTTTAAATATCCGTATCTTGGACTCCCGATATTTTTAAAAGTATCAACAGTCCTAATTGAGAGGTACTGCTCGTGAATCATAGGTTCTCCTCACAACCGCAAATTAGTTGTAATATGTGGCCTTTTTTTTCACTAGTTAGCGCAACTCATTGAACAACGACCTACAAAACTGCCGCGTGACAAAATAGCACTCGTTTCTGCCGCGCTGGGGAACAGCTCGGTGCGCGACTAGCCTAATTACCGCTTTTTCCGTTACAATGCTTTACTCGTACTCCTGGTTAGGGTTCATTTCCATCTGAGTACTGTATCTCTGACACAGGTGAACGTACTTCCCCCTGAGGAGACGCGCCCTCCTAACTGTTTCTTCAGTATCTAGCTTACGTCATGGGAATCGGATGTAGCGGGGAGGCAGATGCCAGCAGCTCTTCCCGGGACCGGCACCAGAGCAAACATCTCGCGTCACCGCTTTGACGTACGGCACTGCTGATAACATCAGTGGGTCACGTCTGCTCACGGGAACGGGAGACTAAAATCTCGGTAGGCACGGCTGGGCGCCACTACCAAATAAGGGCACTGGCCGATATGACACCTGGCTGTAGTCACTTGCTAAACGGGGTAAGGGCACTGGGCCAATGCACGAGGTTAACGCCAGGGAGCACAACCGACTCTGCCCTGACGACAGTTTTTTACCTTTCGCTTTACCGACTCCAGAGAAATATGGGCCTATTTAGAACAAGATAATCAGCCCCCATGCAATGATAAAGAACCCATCAAATAACATTAAACGGCTATTAATGGGCGAATGGTTAACTGGAAAGTGATTTGCAAACAGAAACTGGTCGAAGTTACGAAGCGTGGAACCCTGCAGTGTACTGTAAGTTCCACGTCCCACAAAATTGGGTCGCCATCCAACTTCTAATTAAAATTGGGAAAATTTAATGTAAGAACTCAATCACTAAACTGGTAAGCAATATCAAGTGTTAACACTAATAAAAAAAATCAATTGAACAGATGAAATGTGCGTCTGGGACAATTTAAGTACACATGATAAACCAAATAATTCAGAGCATGCAGGTGCTTAAGCCTCAATTAAAAAGTAAGATAAACAACAAAAATCTGGAAATACAAGGCCTGCCACGTGCGCTTCAGGAACGCCAAGCTCGATGTACTAAAATAACATTACAAAAGAAGAGTGGTATGTCTGAGAAACAGTCATCACAGAACACTGTTTATTGAAATAAAACACCATATTAAAAATTCACAAAATAATTTTAAATTATGATTTGTCGTTGCCTGTTATTTAATTATTTAACTCACTTATACTATTATTACACTGAGTGTTGAGCTATATTGCAATGAAAAGTTCACACAAACATAGACAATTGAAACATAGGAACAGAGATAAAAAGAAGTCTACCCGTCACAATAAGTCAAAGGCTCAGAGGTTCATCCCTATCGTTATGGTTGAATTATTGTGAATACGAACACTACGGAACACTTCCTGACAAAGAAATTTATTTGCGCCATCTTCCACACGTAACTAAGATACGCTGGCACAAAATAGCTGCAAATTTCGTGAACAAAGCAAAATTACTAAGACTTGTGAAAACTTCAGGAACACAAATGCTAAATGTTTAGACACAAAGAGCAATTAAATTTTATGTAGAATTAAGAATAAAATTTCTACAAGACGGTACTGAAATTACACACAATGAAATTAAGACTACGTGGCATGAGCAAAGCTGCACAAGTTTAAGGCTGAAACGAAATGAAAAGAAAAGGAAATGAAACGAGGTAAAAGTTCACATATACATACCAATTAACAGAGAAATCAAACAATTGAATTTTAACCTTGGGCTGGAATAACGAATTTCCTACACCATGTGTTCTCGTTACGTAAAGCAAGGACCGGGAACTTAGTGAAGACAGGAAATATACTAGTGACTAAACTCTGAAAAATATAAGAATTCGACTACCGAACTTGAAACTGAACCAGAAAATCAAACGCGTACATCAGAGCAGCTACACTCCAGCACATATTAGGATACTCACCAGATCCAAATCGCTTTTAAGACTACCATCTTCACTCACCAGAGGTCCAGACCGGAACGCCGCGAGCACACTTTCCCTATAAAGAACATCCACAGGTAACCGGGAGAGACCAGAGGGGTCCTTCTCGCCACTCACTTGGCTACTGTCAAATGACTACCGAAAGGGTACAAATCTCTTTGTTTTGACTAAGAAAGCTACATTGGCTACACAGTTACTATCACAGCAGACAACCCGATGCTGTACTGCTACAACATAAAAGACAAATTCAACAAACACACTCTTTTAGTGATTCATGTGGAGGATGAGGAGAGAGAAGAATTTTCAAAGAAAAAAATGTAGGAGACATTCATAGGATCAAGTGCTTACTGGAAATATCTATTTTTAATGTAGTTCTGTACCACTGAGTCCTAGTAATCTTGAAGTATAAAACTAAATCACAAATGATTGAGTCATAACAGCATGAAATACAAGTTAAATAATATGAAACGAGTCTAAAAGAGACGTTTCAACATTTCACTACAACAAATGTAGATTGGCAATCGGTTACTAAAAGAACAAATTCGTGGCCAGTCGTATAGCCTTCGCCGTTCACTTCACGCTTTTAGCACCCAGTTCGGAGAAGTTACTTTCCAACTCTCCTTCCTTAACTACTCGTACATAGAAGTTAAAGTAGGTTTGATGGTTGGCATCAAAAAACACTATCACAAACGTCAGAGATGCATCCTATGCGATCCCATTGGGTAATACATTAATATGAGAGATCAAATTCTCCAAATATGTTGGTGAGTAGGTAATCCTGAAAACCAACGAGGACCTGGACGTTAAGGATCAAACTCCAACTGTCCAGCAGTACGGGGGAGGGGGGGGGGGGGAGGGGGGCGTCTCATAATGCCTGCACGTGATCAAAAAGGGACAACTCAGGAAACTAGAAATAATCGATGGAAATGTGTAAGAAAAATCATCAAGGAATTTGATAGACACATCTAGAGTGTGTTATAACAGCAGTGAGAAAGGGGAGGCTAATCTTCTAACGAACCGTAATGTAGTCAGATCTGACAAACTGGAACGATTACATGGATGATGTTTCAGGGAATTCAAACCAAACACTGCGTTTTATTGGCAGAACATTTAGAAGATGCAACAGGTCTATTGAAGAGACTACCTAAACTACGCCTGTCCGTCCTCTGCTAAAGTATTGCTGTGCGATATGAGATCTTTACCAGATAGGATTGACGAGGACATTTCAAAGAAGAACGGCTCGTTTTGTATTATTTCGAATAGGGGGATTGTGTCAAGTATGCAACAAGCGAGTTGAGGCGGCAGACATTAAAACAAAGGCTTTTTTCTTGCGGCGAGATCTCTTCATGAAATTTCAGTTATCAATTTTCTCCTCTGAATGCGAAATATTTTATCATTGGCGACCTACGTAAGGGGAAACGACAGTCGTAATAAAATAAGGGAAATCAGACCTTGCACGGAAAGATTTAATAGCTCATTTTTTTTACGCGTGCTGTCCGAGGGTGGAACGGAATAGAGAGAGTCCGAAGGTGGTTCGATGATCTCTCTGCCAGGTAAGGAAGTTTTAACTGCAGACTCGTCATGTAGACGAAGATGACGGCTCACGTCAGACATTTTCAGCACTGTCTCCAGAAGTAAAGCGATTTACGCGAAGTGTGTAAGACTCGATAGGGAAGATGTGGGGCAACTAGAAATTGGCCAAAGCGACATTCACGACGCAAATCGGTATAGAATGCTTTGCAGACCATCAGATTCTAGAATGAAATTTTCACTCTACAACGGAGCGTGCGCTGATATGAAACTTCCTGGCAGATTAAAACTGTGTGCCGGACCGCGGGCAACTGCTCTACCGACTTTTTTTATCTGATTTTTATTCTTTGCATTTTTTTCGGGGCGGACGTCCCAGGACACCCGTTCAAGTTCATCGTTTATCCGTTCACTCAGTTTTTATTACAGAGGGCAGCTAACCCTCTCTCCGAACACGCTGTGCTACCGTGCCGGGTACCGACTGAGCTACACCAGCACGACTCACGTCCCGTCCTCATAGCTTTAATTTCGCTAGTACCTCGTCTCCTACCTTCCAAACTTCGCAGGAGAGCTTCTGTGAAGTTTGTAAGGTAGGAGACGAGGTACTGGCAGGATTAAACCCGTGAGGACGGTGCATGAGTCGTGCTTGGGTAGCTCAGTTGGTAGAGCATTTGTCCGCGACAGGCAAAGGTCCCGAGTTCGAGTCTCGGTCCAGCACACAGTTTTAATCTGCCAGGAAATTTCATCAGATTCTGTCCACAGTAATAATAGTGCGTCCAGGAAATGAGCTCAGGAATGAAAACCTCTCACACATAAGGTGAGAGGGTTCTGTGCTAAGAGGGAAGCTCTCTAGAATTAAGTAATGCAATAATTAATAACAGAACAAAAAAATAGAAGCGAAGAGCACTATGGTCTGTACGAAAATGTATATAGAGTGGGAAAAGTTTCTATATCTATTGGCTGGCTGGCTGGCTAGAACTTGATCAGGAACAAAACCATACCAGATTAAACGAACCATTCTATACTTCTGCATATAAGCTGGAAAGCCAGGCAAAAATGTAACAGCCGTTTGACACCATGAGTCTGGTGACCAAAAGCGAGGATAATCCTCTTCAAATAATGAACCGCGTCCTTACGAACAGATTAGATGTCACGATCTACAGGGTGACACGTGGCTATTCCTATGACGGAAACACCGACGCAGAAGGAATCCATTCTTTAGAGGACAATGTCCTATGCCTCACTCCACCTTACGGGTTGGAGGGACATAAGCCGCGGCTCAGCAATTTCTTCGTAGAACTTTTGTTCCACACCTTCGGCCCAGTTTTTCTACTTGTGAAAGGCGCTATGTACACAGACAGCACATTGCGTCACATTAAGGTCTCCTTGAGTAATTCAGATGCCAATCCGCAGTCCTAAATTTCTACATGCTCTGAAACGCAGCAGAATAATTCCTGTTTCAGAGCTTTTGTAAGCGAAGGATTCTCTCTAGTTTTGTGTTGAATTTTTTTCCTATTGGGCTCGTGGTCAATGATATCTCAAGGTTGATTCATGCCGCTGTTGTTCACGATGTAAGCTATCTGATCAAAAGCGTTCGAACACTTCTCAGTCGACATTATTAAGAGGTGTGTCCGTACCTCGTCTTTATGACTATACTTTAAATGAGATGTCTGTACGTATGTGGAGGAATGGCAGCCCACTCTTCCTCAAGAGCCGAAAACAGGGAAGGTAGTGACATTGGACGCTCGGGCCTGGAGCGATATCTTTCTAACTCGTTCCATATGTGTTCCATTGGATTCATGGGGACTGTGTTCGTAAGGAGTCATTTCAGGAATGTTATTTTGCACAAAACATTGATTCGCAGGTGCTGCTTTACGACTGGGTGCTCTGCCGTACAGATAGAACAGTCATCGTCTGAGAGCTGTTCCTCTATTGCACACAGTACAAAAGGCTGTAAAATGTGTTCATATGCTTCCATAATTGGCGTTTTCTTAAACGCAGAAAGAGGGCCGCACCTTAACCACGAAAAATACCTACATACCGTAACAGCACCTCCTCTGTAGTTCACTGTGATTATTCCTCTGCGTTTCCACTTCACAGTAACGCCACCAGCAGCCTACTAGGACAGCTTTAGAAAGACTGAAGTGTCACTGAAGGATTTGTTACTCAAGTGTCATTGAATGATTGGTCCACGTTCGAAGTCAGTGACTTCTCCTAACAGACTCATTCTGCTGGCACTGCCTGTCTTCCGGCAACTCCTTTTAGACTGGCAGGTCCACCTCCCGTGACGTATAGTAATCAATTCCGCATTGCATTGGAGTGTTCGGATACTTTTGATCAGATAATGTATAATGTAATCCTGTTACCGTATTTATAGGTTTTACGGCGCCATGCCGTTCGACCTTTGTCGTGATTAATGTGACATGGGAGGGAAAGAAAGGATTGCGGTTAAGAAAGAACTGTTCGGATCTTCTTCAGGCAGCCTTAGTACTTTCTTGACATAGCTAGCGAGCTGGAAATGGGGCAGAGGAGGTCACATCTGTTCCAGCATTTGCCTAACGATCAAGGGAAACTTCCAGAGAACATCGTGGGAAACAGAGGATTGAAGATTTTTTAAATTTTCTTCTAGAACAATACGTCCCAGACAAAAACATGAAGCTCTAGTGCATTTTTGACTACACGTTTGTGCGTCTTGTCATATAATTCTGTTTAACTCTTCGCTCTTTTCATAAATCCGAAATCGATTGCTATCTATTCTAAATTGATTTGCTCAGATCAAAACTACTTTCCTCGCTGTAGTCTGAATTTTAGGTAATAAGAGTTGGTTCTGAGGTAACATAAAAAGTACTTTTAGCTAATACATAAAACTTTTTGAAAATATGCTTCCGTTTCCACTTCGTTCTTTTTACTTTTATTCACTTTAAAAGCTATTTTTCACGTGATTGACTTTTTTTATCTGGTTTCTCTTTCAGTAACAATTCCCAGCTTTACTAAAATGTAGTGGAATTAGAACCAACTCTTATTCTCTGTGACTTAACAGGATTTTTTTTTGGGGGGGGGGGGGGGATAGCTTCCATCAACTAGTCCTGCGAATTATGTTATATGACACTTTTTTAGGAAAGCCTTTTGAAGCAACTCATGTATTTCAGTCGAAGCACGAGGATAAAATACCTGCATTTCGACCATTTTATTTAAAGATGTTTTAATTCCTAATAATTATTAAAACATAGATAAAGATATGTCGATACCTCTTGTGCTACTTTGTCTAAACATAGTCCAATATCAGTTTCATAACACACTGGCCAAATCGAGTCATCTGGTATACATCATGATATTCTGATTGAGACTTTCCATCGACTACCAATCAGGTGCAAACAGAATATTTGAGGCACTTTGACATGAAGGGAGGAATACAGCAAGCAGGATGAAATGGATGTAGGTTACAGTAATTATTCGGAGACGATGAGGCTTCCACAGGATGGAGTAGCTGGAAGAGCGACATCAAACTAGTACTCGAACTAAAGACTACAACAGCAACATTTGTATGACATCAGCACCAGCAGTTTGTGAGGGACACCCAATGTCATTTGGGTGGATTGAATGATCTGTATAATTAGCCATCTACATGATACTTACACGTCGTAAATCCGACGCATGGATCGTCTGACGCCATGGAATGACGTTACAAGCCACTGGCGTATGTTCATCGCTAATTCGAGGGCTGTTCAATAAAGAATGATCATAATTTTTATGGTCATTATTTCTCGCGCTAAAATTTAATCTTAAGATATTCTGTTAGCTTAATGTGCAACAAATACGCTGAAGTAGTTTCAGTGTTGAGACTCCTGGTTCCCGCCTGTGAGAGGCAGCCAAGGTCAGACACGTTCAGTATCGCCTACCGCTGCAATGGAGGTAACACGCGAGGAACAATGTTCGGTTTTGAAATTCTACTTTCGTCTCAACAAATCTTCAGCTGAGGCGTATACAATGTTACAGGAGGCCTATGGAGAGTCTGTTCTTCCCTACAGCACAGCTCGGAGGTGGTTTAAAATGCTTATGGAGGGGAGACAATCAATTTCCAAGGAAGTTGGACCCGCTGCTCCAGTTACCGCTCTTACGGAAGAAAACATCAATACTGCTGCTGTCATTGTGAGAGAGGATCGACGAATTACCTTAAGACCACTTTCTGAAATACTCAACATTTCACGTTGGTGACAGAAAAATTACGCATGACACGTGTTTGTGAGCGATGGGTTCCAAGGCTGTTGATTCCCGAACAGAAGGACATTCGCGTGCAGGTCTGCATGCAGGAAGATCCGGAGTTTCTTTCAAATGTAATCACTACTGATGAAACTTGGCAGCATCATTTTGATCCTGAGAGCCAACAGTTCAGTTTGGAAAATTCCTTCATCACCAACCCCCAAAAAAAGCGAAAGTGGTTGCTTCTGCTGGGAAAGTTATGGTCATCTCATTCTTTGATATTCATGGAATGGTTTATCAGCATGTTGTACCTGCTCACGCAACAGTAACTTGACAATACTACAGGGATGCCCTGAAACATTGCAAGTCCATATCAGGCGCAAAAGACCGCATTTACGTGAAGTACACTGGATGCTGCACCACAATGATGCGCCGCGGCATATTGCCAATGTTGTTGCTGAATATTTGGCAAAACCAACGTGAAGTGCATCCCTCACTCTCCCTATAGTCCGAATTTAGCCCCATGTGACTTTTTCTAGTCCCTAACATGAAGAAACTCCTTCGTGCGAGGCATTATCCATCATCAGAAGCAGTAGTGAAGGCTGCGGAGGCTATTGCGTAGGACCTCTCAATAAATGGTTTCCAGCATGCATTTGAAGACTGGCAGAAACTCTGGGACAAGTGAATCGCATTCATGGGAGATTACTTTGAGAAGAACCATAAAAATTATGAGGATGAGTAAAGACATGTTGTCAAAAACAGTTATGATCATTTTTTATTGAACAGACCTCGTAGTTCAAGGCAACGTCTCAAACTGCTTGCTTGTAACTCCCACTGAAAATCACAACAGAGGAATACAGTTCGAAGTCAACAGGAAAGAAGCATGTAAAGCAGTTCCAAGTTTCATTGGAGACAAAGGCAATTTAATCCTTGATTACTAAATCCTCGTAAAATTTACAACTGCAGTAGGGTATAAAACAGCATTTGTATGTAACGTACCATAGGTTAGGTTAGGTTAGTGTTGTTTAACGTCCCGTCGACAACGAGGTCATTAGAGACGGAGCGCTAGCTCGGGTTAGGGAAGGATGGGGAAGGAAATCGGCCGTGCCCTTTGAAAGGAACCATCCCGGCATTTGCCTGAAACGATTTAGGGAAATCACGGAAAACCTAAATCAGGATGGCTGGAGACGGGATTGAACCGTCGTCCTCCCGAATGCGAGTACAGTGTGCTAACCACTGCGCCACCTCGCTCGGTCTAACGTACCATAGGAGACCTAATAATTGTAATTAACTAATGCATAACGTATAAGTTATGGTTTCGTTTGAAGAAATTTTGATTAGTACACTTTACGATGGTTAAGTAGCAAGCTAACATTTTCCCTTATTTAATGTCCTAGGGTTAATAACATGTATTAACCCTAACGAAGTTCGTCACTGTTATACAAGAGCACCCTCGTAAGTATGTCGTGAGGCATGCCAAGAATCACCTCACATGCACTTTCTCCAGCAACAAATACGCATAGATTAAGTTCCTGCTCCACCGCCAATGTATATGAAATTTCAGTTTTTCGTGAAGGATTCACCTCAAAGAATGAGCAGGCTACTCAACACCAGCTGAATGCTGGTGGGCAGAGCGCCGAGGGGATCACAAAACTGAAAGCCTTACCATGTCAGTGTTTTGGCGTGACCTCGCTGTTGGTGAGAAGTCCAGACTTTTTTCTGCACATCACCAGTTTCCTTGAAGTTGTTTACCGAAGGAACTATCGGGTACAAGCTAGGAACGCGATCACGATGCGCAATATGAAATGGGTACAGAATGCACGTTGCGTGGCGGTGATTGAGCGACCGTCAGAAATGTATGCCTTGACAGCAAACACGCGCTCCATCTTCGTCCGGGTGAGTACCTGGGTACCGATTGTGCACGAAGAGGTTTACTGATTAGCCGATTGCGCGAGAGCAGGTTAAGTAAAACCTCAGCACACAGCTCAACTGTGCGCGATGATATATACACAAGTCGATTGCGCGCGAGTGTTTTGTTTGCTGTCGGTAGTGTTTGCACTGAATTGTTGGCAGTACTGTTATCATTAGTCAGTTTCTTCGACTGGTGTGCTGTGTGTGCAAGTTCGTACTCCTCGTATGCGGCTAGTAAGTTAAAAATGGTTTTCAAATTTCATGTCGAGTATGTGACACATGAGAGTTGTGGCTGGTTGTGTTGAAGATTTAATGAGCATTAAATCCGGAAGTGTAAATGATACATGTATTGCTGATTATTTGACAACGTACTTCATAGACTTAGAATGTGGCTTTACGCCAGAAATTTCAGCTTCCAGTACTACGCCCGAATTCTGAAAGAGTAACCAATGCCTCTGAGGTATTTCACAAGGCTTTTCCTTAATTTTCAGAATGCACGTCCATATGTATGTCGTATTGTTGATGATATCGTTCAAATTCGACCAACCACCTAAATGAAAACGTACTACATAGGTAGGGCTCACCGATCTAATAACAAACGCGAAAAACACGTGCAGTATACACAGAAATTGATTTTAAAGTGCAGAAATAGAACTGTTACACGTTTGAATCTTTTATAAAGCGTTTCTTGTTGTCACCATAAGAAATGAAAATGCTTTCCGTGTCTTTTTAGCCATACATGTGACTGGTCTAAGTCAGTAGTCATGAAAATGGGAAGGAAAGTGCCTAGAGCCAACTTGTGTTCTTCTCCGAGCCCATCTGACTTGAGTCAAAAATTCAACAAGCCGCAGTTAACGTATTTTGAAAAGTAACCGCGCGCGCATTTGACAACTTTAAGAACAAGTAACATTTTGGTTTGCGCGCAGTCGGGATCACCGGCTTCGTCCAGGATGATGACTAAAGTACTATACCTAGTGGAGTTGCAGATTTACGCTCCGCCCTCTCGAATGTACCTACCCCACTCCTCGGAGCAACCGTCGTTGCAGGGCGCCATATTCAAATAAGCAAGTTGCTCCGCCGCATCCTGTATTCACAGGTTCCGTAGCAAATTGCGGGCCGGGCGTGAGTCTCCGTAGGTCCGGCAGAGCGACGGTTCCGCGGCTTGGAGTTGGCGCCGCCGCCGTATTTCGCTGAGTCAGGTGGGCGACAGTCGGCTCCAGACAGACACGTGCGTCGACGCCTGAGCTCGGCTGGGAACGCCTAGCAAGGGGCGCGTCGCTCTCCTGGAAGATAGCGTCTTGTTTGGATTGACATCATGAGCTTATCGGCCGGCCTTTACCGAGACGTCACTACTCTTTCGCGGGCTCCCTGACTCATTCATTCAGCGCTGCGGCCCGTTCTATTTTTAGCTCCATTCCGCCTCGCAATCGTGGCGCAAGACGGTATTACATCCGCGAGGGATTCTGCGAGATGGGGGACTGCGGCACTACAGCTTCGTCATCATCTGGCACACTAATGTTTCTGGAAGTCCCAACACGGAGAGAGATACGTGCAGAGAAATAAACTGTACACCAGAGATCGGACAGACACCATCAGATCTTTACATGACCTCTGAGTTTTAAGATGTAGCATAATTCCAATCCTTCAACGTGCTGTAACCAAATACTGTAAACGTTGAACCAGGAAATATAATGGAGCGTGAATAGGTTCAAAAATGGTTCAAATGGCTCTGAGCACTATGGGACTTAACATCTGAGGTCATCAATCCCCTAGAACTTAGAACTACTTAAACCTAACTAACCTAAGGACATCACACACATCCATGCCCGAGGCAGGATTCGAACCTGCGACCGTAGCGTTCGCGCGGTTCCAGGCTGAAGCGCCTAGAACCACTCAGCCACACCGGTCGGCTGAATAGGTTCCTTGAGAAACGCTTATAAGGCGCTTGTTAGCCCGATTCATGAGCATTGTTCATCTATCTGGGATCCCTATCAGGTAGGACTGATAGAGATAGAGAAGATCCAACGAAGAGCGTCGCGTCTCGTCACGGGAGATCGTTTAGGTGACGAGAGAGCGTTACGGAGATGCTAAACAAACTCCTCTGGCAGACGTTATAAGAGAGGCATTGTGCACCACGGAGAGAGATGCTATTGAAATTTCGGGAAAGCACTTTTCAGAAGTCGGACAACATATTACTTCCCCCCACATACATCTCGCGTATTGACCACGAGGAGGAAATTAGATAAATTAGAACCAATACAGAACCTTACCGACAGTCATTCTTCCCACACACTGTCGCGAGTGGCACACGGTTGGAGGGGTCAGAAAATGGTACCGAAAGTACTCTTCGCCATACACTATTAGGTGGCTTGCGGAGTATGATGCAGATGTAAGTGAATGTGTAGGGTGGCTATAGTGAAACTTTCACTACTTGAACTATTGTGAACGGAAAGCTACCGTACGCGTATCCAGCATTATAGGAACGGTGTCCAGACGGTGCGCTGCAGATGTTGCGTAGTCAATGGTATTAGTGTCATGACTTGTCGTCAGGCGCCGGTACCGATACATTGAAATACGACTGAAACAAGCATCAGTGTGCACTAGATTTGCAGGCATTCATCACGAGTGAGCAATGTGAAGTGGGCCTTTCTAGTAAAGCGCCGGCCGGAGTGGTCGAGCGGTTCTAGGCGCTACAATCTGGAACCCCGCGACTGCTACGGTCGCAGGTTCGAATCCTGCCTCGGGCATGGATGTGTGTCATGTCCTTTGGTTAGTTACGTTTAGGTAGTTCTAAGTTCTAGGGCCTGGTGACCTCAAAAGTTAAGTCCCATACTGCTCAGAGTTATTTGAACCATCTAGTAAAGCTGCTTTATCAAAACAACAGCAGAAATGCTGCTGCTCTTCGCGAATATCGACGTATTTAGGAATACGGAGAGGCTCTCTTTCGGCATCGGGGTTGAAGAACATCTTTGGGAAATTACGATCAACTGGCGGTTTGGCCATTGCTTCTGGGAAAAGCCGACGTCCAATTGCAGCAGATGGTTCAGATGGTTCTAAGCACTATGGGACTTAACATCTGAAGTCATTAGTCCCCTAGACTTAGAACTACTTAAACCTAACCTAAGGACATCACACACATCCATGCCCGAGGCAGCATTCGAACCTGCGACCGGAGCAGCCGCGTGGTTCCGGACTGAAGCGCCTAGAACCGCTCGACCACAGCGGCCGACCGATTGCGGAACAAACTACTTAAGTTATTGTTGCCATGGCTGAGAATGCGATCTTCAACAGGTGCACGAGCTATGTCACACAATTGAACATTCGGCGGTCCTCCATTGCTTCAGTCAGCAGTAGAGCAGTCTCTTGTTTCGTCCCCGGCTGCCGTGGCTCAGATGGTCGTCATACTGTGCAGCGTTTGTAAACTGGAAAGTAAACATGACGCACAGTTAACAAATGTTATCCCCTCATGTCGACATTAAAATGGTTTATTCGCTATTTCTCTTCCGCATTATATCGGTACTTTGCGGGCAGGCGTGTCAATTAGCATCATATTAATTAAAATCGGGGAAGAATTAAAAAGCGGAAAGTAATACGAAACTTTAATAACTGCACAGTATTACTAAGAAGCAATACAATGAAAAGTAATAAAAAGCAAAGTAGCAAAGATCAAGCGGGACAGAAAAATATAGGGGCGCGTTAGTGTTTTAATACATATAAAAAAACATGTAACACATTATTGAGCTCTCTACCTTCAGTTATCGCGATGGGGCTAGTCGATGAAAAAGTGGTACGCGACTGTGAAATTCGTTAAGGAGATTATTTAAAGACTCTTCAAGCACGTTTAAAATACATTACGTGTGACGAAGTGATCAGAGATGTTTATTGTCGGGTGAAGTGAAAATGAATCCGACAACATAATTCGAACTTTGTGTTAGCTGGGAGAAATACTCTTGGGAAACTATTATGGTTGTGGAACCCACGAAAGTTGTCCGCAACGGAAAGTTATAGTTTACGTAATTCTGCATTTTATAAAATGGTGAAACGCGTGTGCGCGGTACATTAATAGAATCTTATCCTTGGACGGTTGCGGGGGTAACTGATACAAACAACGCGCCAGCATAAAAAGTAGTTCGCTTATTAACTACCAGATATTAATTAACGGGGACCTAAAATACTAAAAAAGAAGGATAGGATCATCACCTCCAATCCAGATTCATGTTTCATATTTAATTAGTGAAAAGAGAAGTGTTAATAAACAAACTACATTTTAGTTTTAGCCACTATTTTGGCTTCATTACGTAGTCTTGACGACACGATAAACAATATCTGTGGAAGTTGTATGCTACGTATCGTCATAATATTTAGCCAACCAATATTGTGGGACACCAAAAATGTAAATGCATGTAATTGGTTTTACAGCGGATGTATAATGTGTGAGTGCGACGAACTCTATTGAGAAACGGAACATCCAATACGTACTTGCATGTATATCTGCGAAAATGGTCCTTGTCGGTACATCAGCATAGAGTTCGAATGGAATCGCTGGGACATTGCAAACCATTCAGATTAATCGAACATCTAAATACGCATAATGCTGGTACCACCAGGATGTGTTCTTACTCATCACTCCCGTGGCAGTAATTGAATTAAGAGTCAGCCGGGAAATACATTTAAATCAATTGACGACCATTGAGCTAGCGTCACGAATTTTCAAACGTTCACTGCCATGTATGAAGGCGAGTGACATCATGAGTGTTAACGTCGATCGAGGGGTGTCGTCGCGATCGTATTGAATGACATTGAGCGGTTACAGCATGTTCGTGAAAATGTTTCCACGAAGTTTCGTTGTCCTGCCATCACTTGTTTGTCATGTGAGGCAAGTGTCTTTCCTACGAATCTTCACATCACAGAGAGGTGAAGACTACGTTAAAGACAGACTGAAATATTCCTCAGTCCGACCGGTATTTGATCACACGGCCTTCCGGTTTCCAGGCATGCAATTTAACCACGAGACCACCAGGCCCGACATTCTGTTCATCATACACGCGATTTTATGTTACGCGGCCTACACATTACCAATAGTTTAATAAGTTTATCATTGCATCAGCCAGAGGGACACAAACATAGGTTGCGCTATTTCTCTGTATATTTCTATTTTGTCACGAGCTCTGACTCTTCCTACAACGCCTCTTCAAAAATCTAGGTAAACGCTACATTATGAATTACATCATAGACCTACATTACTTTTAAAAGGTGATTAGACTTTATACAGTGCAGCATGTCTCAGCGAATTCCACTCGTGAAATCATCTCGTGTTATCAGCTGGGAAACTGCGCGCCTCTGATGCAACGCATCAACACGTTTCAAACTTGTCATTTGCTTCCAGAATACCATTAATACGAAACTCGTCGGAACATTGCATCAAGGCGACGTCATTACTAGGACTGTTAATTTACTATATTTATTCTTTTCGTCTGCAACTGCTATTTCCACAAGATTTATGTAAAAAACTGTAGGTTGGCCATCTGTCCCTGCGCTTCGAGGTTACATTCCTGAGATTTAGTTTCACTTCACAGTATTAAGAGTCATCTATAGCGTTACACACGCACATTTGCTATAAATATATCTTAGGTTTCCTGTTTCTTACGAAGATCAAGACTATAGTTGATTTTCCGTTACCTTCAACAGTCTCAAAACCTCGGTGGCCATCAGTGAGACTCTAAAAGTTATGAAATTGTCCTGCACTTAGTTTATCCCAAAGGGATGAAAATATTTGGTTAACTTGTAAATTTATAACGATTTCGAGTGCGGTGGTGCAGTGGTGAGGTACTCCCCTTTCTACTGTTTCCGAACTACTTTTGCGCAAAGCTCAATATTTTTATCGGCCAGACGTAACATTTTGATGACAATGTTGAGGAAATGTCCTCCTGGCAGAACCCGTTCTTCCAACAGTGCTGTAGCTAAGCAAGGCGTAAAAAGTGAAAAAAAGAGTCCCCTTGCTATGAAATTGAAACATAGCATAAAAACATTTGATACGTAAAAAGGAAGACACCAATATTTTCATAATGCACAACAAAGTTGACCTCGCCTCAAAAACTGGTTCAAACACGACGCTGTCCTGTCCGAAAGGATAACGAATAGGTTAGACGCGGCGCGCAAGTTCGGTATGGGGGAAAGAAATCGCCGTGACCATTGAAAGGAACAATCCCGGTATTTGCCGCAAGCTATTTAGGGAAATCATGCATAACAAATCTGGATGTTCGGACCGTATTTCAGGTATCGTCCTCTCGAATACGAGCCCATTTCCTTAACCAACTTGCCACATCGCTGGTAACTTATATTCGACGTTTTCTCCATAACGTCATAGGCATGGCAGTCCCGTGCACACTGAAACGGAGGCCATAGAGTGGTATCCTGCCTCCAAAGAAATTCGCGGCTACAGTGGATATACACATAGCCCAACGCACAGGAGTGTTTTAACTTTACGTGACACAAATATCCCATGCGTTTTTTTAAACCTGCTTAACAAGCCCTTAAAATCCAAATATAGTTATTGAAGTTTAATTAACAACGAATGTGTTAGATAGTTAGCATCACAAAAATTAAAAAGAGCCATCACATTTATTGAAGACAACTATTTATTGCCACAAGAACCTATTCGATTAATATTGTTTCCATTTTTCTTGCAATATAAGAAACATAGTTAAATAATATTTTACTTCCAGAAAAAAGCTAATTCGATCTAGAATCGTAATGACTAAAGCACAATTTAGTTAGAATGTAGAAATTTATAGATATTCACTAACTTCTCGGATCTTTACTCTGCTAATTGTTTTTTATTTTAGTCAAACAGGCTTGTAGGTGAAGAAGATTCTCTCATGGGGTGTAGTGCTGGCAGGGCAAGAAGTGAGGCACTAGTAACTTAGATGTAAGAATAGGTTAATGATGTGAATAAATTAATCATGGGAATTTAAATGGAACTATTTAATCGTCAACACGAAGACAAACATTGAAACCCAATTTTACTGTTTGTTTAATACCCACGTTTTTCTCAAATCTACCAATGTAGCTTGAAGAGTGAACAGATACCTATCTGTAAGCTCTTGCTATTCTCTGACCTTTGAAATGACAAGCATTGGTAGTTACAGGGATGTCTACACTATAACATCCATTCCGAACCACGGTACGACGTAATTATGCAACAGGAAATACTTTTTTTTTTTCAAATGCAGACTATACAAAGTACCATATTTGTACACACATTCTGTTCGTAAGAAGTACACTCTCCGTTTTGTGTTTGGCTCTTGCGTCATTTGTAAAGAGAAATGGTGAGTCGTCGGACCCATAATGCACTCCTCCAGTTAGATGTTGTCCAGTTTCTTTGTTGTTTGGCCTATGCATATAAAAATCATTTAGTGGACAGGGTGGGCAGCAGTCTGAGGTGGTTTGTTGATGGCACTGTAGTATTCGGGGTAATGGCGTCACTGACTGCCTGTAAGTGCATAAAAGCTGACACACAAAATTACCTGTTGATGTGATAAAATGTAGAAACGAGAAAAAAACAGTAATGTTTGGATACAGAATTACTAGTGTCCTGATTGAGACAGTCACGTCTTTTAAAAATCTGGCGTAAGGCTGCAAAGCGATATAAAATGGGATGAGCATACAATGATTGTGGTGGGGAAGGGGAATGGTCGTCTTCAGTTTACTGGGAGAATTTTAGGAACGTGTGGTTCATTTGTAAAGGTGACCGCATATGGGACTGTAGTGCGACCCACTCTTGAATCTGCTCGAGTGTTTGGGATCCGCAGTTAGTCGGATTGAAGGAAGGCATGGAAGAAGTTCAGAGGCGGGCTGATACATTTGTTACCGGTAGGATCGAACTACACGCAAGTGTCACGCAGATGCTTCGGGAAGTCGAATGGGAATCCCTGGAGGGATGGTGACTTTCTTTACGAGGAACGCTATTAGGAAATTTAGAGTACGGGCGTTCGAAGATGACTGGAGAACGATTAAAATGCCACCAACATACGTTTCTGGTAAGACCACGGAAATAACATGGGAGAAATTAGGGCCTATACGGAACCACATACACAGTCGTTTTTTCTCTCGCTCTGTTTACGACTGGAAAAGGAAATGAAATGACTAATAGTACCGACCGACACCCACCGTGCGGTGGCTTGCAAAGCATGTGTGTCTCTGTAGATGTAGACGTGCAGCTTTACGGGCCGTTGTGAGGAATGGCCCACTGTGAAGTACCCGACTTTCAATTGCCCATGAATGCAGTTCACTTGGCATTTTTCCCTCTCAAACTGGATAAGATAGATCTTCATTCAGTGACAGCAACAATGACTGTTGCGTGTGGAACCACCTTTAATTGATAGGGCATGACACTTTCCTCCAGTTGCTGTCAGTTAGGATCTTTATACGACCGCTATTCTTACGCCGTGGAACATGGCTGCGTGTGCCACACCAGTCCGTGTTGATACATCAAAGGTCGTTTCTGGTTTTCTGCCACGTCTCCGTAGATAATCATCTTACTGTTCTGATTCCATTCACACGACTGCTACATACGCAACACTTCACTGTTATGTCAGCAGCTGAGGGTCTCATGACAAACTGATACGAGAGTTACACCATCTACTGTGCTCCAATGCTAGCAGAGTGTTTTTTGATAAGGGTAACTAATTTTTGTCCGCTAAAGCTATACACTAAGAACATAAAATTAATGGGATATCTACTAATATCGTATTGGACACTTTCGTCGGGCGCAGTGCAGCAGTTCGACGTGGCATGGACTTGACAAGTCTCCTGCAGAAATATTGAACCATGCTGCCTCTACAGGGTGTTACAAAAAGGTGCGGCCAAACTTTCAGGAAACATTCCTCACACACAAATAAAGAAAAGATGTTATGTGGATATGTGTCCGGAAACGCTTAATCTCCATGTTAGAGCTCATTTTCGTTTCGTCAGTATGTACTGTACTTCCTCGATTCACCGCCATGTGTGCGGCTGATCCCGGCTGAGGTTCGAGTCCTCCCTCGGGCATGGGTGTGTGTGTGTGTGTGTTTGTCCTTAGGATAATTTAGGTTAAGTAGTGTGTACGCTTAGGGACTGATGACCCTAGCAGTTAAGTCCCATAAGATTTCACACACATTTGAATTTTTTTTTTTCACCGCCATGATTTCATACGGGATACTCTACCTGTGCTGCTAGAACATGTGCCTTTACAAGTACGACACAACATGTGGTTCATGCACGATGGAGCTCCTGCACATTTCCGTCGAAGTGTTCGTAAGCTTCTCAACAACAGATTCGCTGACCGATGGATTGGTAGAGGCGGACCAATTCCATGGCCTCCACGCTCTCCTGACCTCAACCCTCTTGACTTTCATTTATGGGGGCATTTGAAAGCTCTTGTCTACGCAACCCCGGTACCAAATGTAGAGACTCTTCGTGCTCTTATTGTGGACGGCTGTGATACAATACGCCATTCTCCAGGGCTGCATCAGCGCAACAGGGATTCCATGCGACGGAGGGTGGATGCATGTATCCTCGCTAACGGAGGACATTTTGAACATTTCCTGTAACAAATTGTTTGAAGTCACGCTGGTACGTTCTGTTGTGGTGTGTTTCCATTCCATGATTAGCGTGATTTGAAGAGAAGTAATAAAATGAGCTCTAACATGGAAAGTAAGCGTTTCCGGGCACATGTCCACATAACATATTTTCTTTCTTTGTGTGTGGGGAATCTTTCCTGAAAGTTTGGCCGGACCTTTTTGTAGCACCCTGTATATCCGTCCATAATTGCGAAAGTGTTACCGGCGCAGGACGTTGTGCACGAACTGATATCTCTATTATGTCCCATAAATATCGATAGAATTTATGTCGGGCAATCTGTGTGGTCATATCACGCGATCGAATTGCGCAGAAGTTCTTCAAACCAACCCAAACAACTGTAGCCCGATGACACGGCACCTTGTCATCTATAAAAATTCCATCATTGTTTGGGAATTTGGAGTCCGTGAATTGCTTCAAATCGTCTCCAAGCAGTCGAATATAATCATTTGCAGTCAGTGGTGGGTTCATTAGGGAGGACCCAGTCTGTTCCACGGAAACACTGTTCAAACCATTATGGAGCCATGACCAGCTTGCACAGTGCGTTGTTGACAACTTGGGTGCATGGCTTCGCGGCGTGTGCGCCGCACTCGAAATTTACCATCAGCTCATACAAACTGAAATCCGGGATCATCTTAGGCCGCACTTTTCAAGGCGTCTAGAGTCCATTGGATATGGTCACGAGCCGAGGAGAAGCGCTGCAAGGCGATGTCGTGCTGTTAGCAAAGGCACTCGCGTCGGTCGTCTGCTGCCGTAGCCCATTAACGCTAAATTTCGCTGCACTGTCCTAACGGATACGTTCGTCGTAGGTCCGACATTGATTTCTGCTGTTTTTTCAAGCCGTGTTGCTTGTCTGTTAGTACTGACACCTCTACGCAAAAGCCGCAGCTCTCGACCGTTACGTGAAGGCCGTCGGCCGCTGCGTTGTCCGTGATGACACGTAATGCGGTATTCTCGGCACACTATTGACACTGTGGATCGCAGAATATATAACTCCCAAACTGTTTCAGAAATACACTACTGGCCATTACAATTGCTACACCACGAAGATGACGTGCTACAGACGCGAAATTTAACCGACAGGAAGAAGATGCTGTGATATGCAAACGATTACCTTTTCAGAGCATTCACACAAGGCAGGCGACAGTAGCGACATCTACAACGTTCTGACATGAGGAAAGTTTCCAACCGATTTCTCACACACAAACAACACTTGACCGGCGTTGCCTGGTGAAACGCTGTTGTGATGCCTCGTGTAAGGAGGAGAAATGCGTACCATCACGTTTCCGACTTTGATAAAGGTCGGATTGTAGCCTATCGCGATCGCGGTTTGTCGTATCAAGACATAGCTGCTCGCGTTGGTTGAGATCCAATGACTGTTAGCAGAATATGGAATCGGTGGGTTCAGGAGGGTAATACGGAACGCCGTGCTGGATCCCAACGGCCTCGTATCACTAGCAGTCGAGATGACAGGCATCTTATCCGCATGGCTATATCGGATAATGCAGCCACGTCTCGATCCCCGAGTCAACAGATGGGGACGTTTGCAAGACAACAACCATCTGTACGAACAGTTCGACGACGTTTGCAACAGTATGGACTATCAGCTCGGAGACCATCGCTGCGGTTACCTTTGACGCGGCATCACAGACAGGAGCGGCTGCGATGGTGTACTCAACGACGAACCTGGCTGCACGAATGGCAAAACGGCATTTTTTCGGATGAATCCCGGTTCTGTTTACAGCATCATGATGGTTGCATCCGTGTTTGGCGACATCGCGGTGACTGCACATTGGAAGCGTGTATTTGTCATCGCCATACTGGCGTATCACCCGCCGTGATGGTATGGCGTGCCATTGGTTACACGTCTCTGTCACGTCTTGTTCGCATTGACGACACTTTGAACAGTGGACGCCACATTTCAGATGTGTTACGACCCGTGGCTCTACCCTTCATTCGATTCCTGCGAACCCTACATTTCAGCAGGATAACGCACGAGCGCATGTTGCAGGTCCTGTACGGGCTCTTCTGGATACTTAAAATGTTCGACTGCTGTCCTGGCCAGCACATTCTCCCGATCTCTCACCAATTGAAAACGTCTGGTCAATGGCGGCCGAGCAACTAGCTCGTCACAATACGCCAGTCACTACTCTTGATGAACTGTGGTATCGTGTTGAAGCTGCATGGGCAGCTGTACCTGTACACGCCATTCAAGCTCTGACTCAATGCCCAGGCGTATCAAGGCCGTTATTACGGCCAGAGGTGGTTGTTCTGGGTACTGATTTCTCAGGATCTATGCACCCAAATTACATGAAAATATAATCACATGTCAGTTCTAGTGTAATATATTTGTTCAATGAATACCAGTTTATCATCTGCATTTCTTCTTGGTGTAGCAATTTTAAGGGCCAGTAGTGTAGATTGTCCCATGCGTCTAGCTCCAACCACCATTCCGAGTTTAAAGTCTGTTCATTCCCATCGTGTGGCTGTAATTACGTCGGACATCTTTTCATATGAATCACCGGAGTACAAAAGACAGCTTCACCAGTGCACTGATATCAATTTTATACCTTGTGTACCTGATACTACCGCCATCTGTGTTTGTTTCTATCGCTGTCCCATGACTTTGCCCACCTTAGTGCAATTGAGGACGATGGTTGTAAATGCTACTCTGATATGAAAAGGTTGGCACAGAAAAGAAGTCATGGTGATCCGTACCAAATTAGAAATTACTCTCAAAATCTCCTCAGTCGTGATCTACATCTATTTCACCTGCTTATCCCTTTCTCTAGCGCTCTTCCCGTAAGCTCCAAGTCAGATGAGCTAAACTGAAGCAAATGGGTGGCGATGTAGGCCGGACAAGGATGTGATCAGCGGAGGAGGAAAATTGTAGCCGGAGCAGTCAACGTTCCAGCCGAGTCAAACGCCCCGCCAGCGGCTGACTTTTCCGCGACGTGCCAGTGACGCCCTGGTACCGACGTCAGTGTGACGTCACGGGCCGCCGAGGCGTGACCCGGGCCGTGTGGCTGGACACGGCCACGTCACTGCCAGAGGTCCGCAACGTGGGACAGTCACGAACTCACCGTCTGCTAGCGGTGGCGGGGTCGAGAGTGGCCCTCTGCTGTCTCCTTATTCAGGCATAAGCCAGTATCAGGCGCTCTGCCAACAGATAGCGCCCCATGAAGCAGTACTTACACTGGCCAGCCGTAGCAGTGAGACGTATGACGATGACATTTCGCATGAACGTATAGCTCAAAACATTCTGGTCTCCTCATCCACAACGCTTAAGGCGCTAACACACGCACAAATTTATCGGCCGAACCGCAGAGCGACCAATTTCGTGACAGCCTGCACATGTCTCTACCGATTGCAGTCAATGATTACAGCGCCACCCTGTTATGATTTTTTTATGTTAAGTTCATTGAGTTTATGTTTTACGCGATCCCCTTTCATTCTACACACAAACAAAAATTGGGGTTTGCCTTGATTGTTTTAGAGATAAAAAGGCAAAAAAAAAAAATTCGAAAGAAAGCTGTGGGCAAAAAAGTGTCTAATGCAAAGAAAGAAATTCGCCCACGCTCTGTTACGGAGCTGCTGATCATCATCAAACCATTCTTAACGAAAGAGAATCAGCCACAACGGAGGTTGTGAGCGAAGAGCAGAGTCTGTTGGTTACATGACTGTTTCTAGCAACTGGTTGAAGTTTAGAGGATGTCAGAGTCAGTCTTCTTGTGTCCTCACTATTATCCAAAATGATTCCTCAAACGTGCGTCGTCTTTTGTAGCTGCCTGGAGAAATACATCACGTGAAGCAAAATAAATAAAATAAAAAATGTTCATATTAACTTGAGTAATTTAATTATATATGTAGCTTGACTTATGACTAAGTTTAAAAAATTCATTTCAAATGAGAAGAAGAATGACAAATTGGTGATGGTGCACACCGTAAGAAATGTAAGAAATGAAGCCTTTAGTAACTGTTTGACCCATAAGAAAAATCTTATACTTTGATCTTCTTATCAAAACGTTTGGATGTGGGATGGACTTTAACACCTGTAAAAATAAAGCAACTATGTTTTATGAATAAACGTCCGTTGACTGTCTATACTTCGATTTTTAGGTTTTACGTCCAACAGGTATCGGAAACAGAATCTAAAAACCGAAATGAGGAAGGTCGAATGACTTGAATCAACTCTATAGAACGGCATTTAATCCCGCTCAGTGACAGAAGACGAACTTCATTCGGACGGTTGGCAGGAAAGCGCTACGCACGGCACAATTTCTTGGGCGAAGTGGTTCTACCCGGCCGACATCCCAACACCGAATTTTCATCGGTGGATCGGTCAAAACGCCTACACACTTTCAATTTGTCGGTCGGTGCGTCTGTAGGGCTCATAGAGAGTGCAAAGCCTATTGAACAGTTAAGTTTCTTATAGCATATTATAAAGGATATCGACAGCTTTCTATTCAGAACAGTAGAAAGACAAATTAAGAAAAGCATGGCGGAGGTTCAGTTTGGATTAGGGACACGAAAAGGAACACGAGGTACCATGGATATTAGAGGATGATCGGACAAAGGATGTTAGATGTTAACAGGGATATGTACCTCTGTTCTGTCGACTGATCAGAGGCGTTTGATAATGCTGACTGCAATATCCACCTGAAGAGCTAGGAGCAACAAGGCCGATAAAGGATCTCTACACGAGACAGAGCTGTAGACCTCAGGCTAAATATTATTTGAACATTAAGCGACACCGAATTGTATCACCATTTCACATCAAATTGTCGGCAAGTGAAGTATTTACGAGCGCTCTGTTAATCCCAACATAATGTATGTCATATATAAAAACATTTTTCATTCCAAATATATTATGATTCTATGTTGTCCACATAGGTGACTGCTCTGTAGGCCTGCATTACTAACAGTCTTCATTACTTATCAAATAAGATTACAAGGCTTTTTTTTCTAAACTTTTATTGTGCACGCTCCTGCTTACGCTACTGAGGTAAGAGCCACGACATGTTTCCGAACCTCTTCCAGAATTCCCTTACCATAGGACAAATTCCTACAGATTTCATAAACATTTTTACACTCCCGTGTTTCTGTAGTTTTCTACAACTGTAATAATAATGATTTGCACTTAGTCAAATAATGACATATATAATGGATATGTTACATCCTTTCAAATACACTCCTGGAAATGGAAAAAAGAACACATTGACACCGGTGTGTCAGACCCACCATACTTGCTCCGGACACTGCGAGAGGGCTGTACAAGCAATGATCACACGCACGGCACAGCGGACACACCAGGAACCGCGGTGTTGGCCGTCGAATGGCTCTAGCTGCGCAGTATTTGTGCACCGCCGCCGTCAGTGTCAGCCAGTTTGCCGTGGCATACGGAGCTCCATCGCAGTCTTTAACACTGGTAGCATGCCGCGACAGCGTGGACGTGAACCGTATGTGCAGTTGACGGACTTTGAGCGAGGGCGTACAGTGGGCATGCGGGAGGCCGGGTGGACGTACCGCCGAATTGCTCAACACGTGGGGCGTGAGGTCTCCACAGTACATCGATGTTGTCGCCAGTGGTCGGCGGAAGGTGCACGTGCCCGTCGACCTGGGACCGGACCGCAGCGACGCACGGATGCACGCCAAGACCGTAGGATCCTACGCAGTGCCGTAGGGGACCGCACCGCCACTTCCCAGCAAATTAGGGACACTGTTGCTCCTGGGGTATCGGCGAGGACCATTCGCAACCGTCTCCATGAAGCTGGGCTACGGTCCCGCACACCGTTAGGCCGTCTTCCGCTCACGCCCCAACATCGTGCAGCCCGCCTCCAGTGGTGTCGCGACAGGCGTGAATGGAGGGACGAATGGAGACGTGTCGTCTTCAGCGATGAGAGTCTCTTCTGCCTTGGTGCCAATGATGGTCGTATGCGTGTTTGGCGCCGTGCAGGTGAGCGCCACAATCAGGACTGCATACGACCGAGGCACACAGGGCCAACACCCGGCATCATGGTGTGGGGAGCGATCTCCTACACTGGCCGTACACCACTGGTGATCGTCGAGGGGACACTGAATAGTGCACGGTACATCCAAACCGTCATCGAACCCATAGTTCTACCATTCCTAGACCGGCAAGGGAACTTGCTGTTCCAACAGGACAATGCACGTCCGCATGTATCCCGTGCCACCCAACGTGCTCTAGAAGGTGCAAGTCAACTACCCTGGCCAGCAAGATCTCCGGATCTGTCCCCCATTGAGCATGTTTGGGACTGGATGAAGCGTCGTCTCACACGGTCTGCACGTCCAGCACGAACGCTGGTTCAACTGAGGCGCCAGGTGGAAATGGCATGGCAAGCCGTTCCACAGTACTACATCCAGCATCTCTACGATCGTCTCCATGGGAGAATAGCAGCCTGCATTGCTGCGAAAGGTGGATATACACTGTACTAGTGCCGACATTGTGCATGCTCTGTTGCCTGTGTCTATGTGCCTGTGGTTCTGTCAGTGTGATCATGTGATGTATCTGACCCCAGGAATGTGTCAATAAAGTTTCCCCTTCCTGGGATAATGAATTCACGGTGTTCTTATTTCAATTTCCAGGAGTGTATATTCATATGCAGCTCGTGGTATTTAGGAAAATAATTTTTATTATCTACGTCTACATGAATAGTTTTCAATTCACTATTAACTGCCTGAGAAAGGGTTCATCGAATCACCTTAAAGCTACTTCTCTATCGTTCCAGTCTCGAACGGCGCAACACGAGCACTTAAATATACACTAAAGTTCCAAATAAACTGATACACTTGGCTAATATCGTGAATGACCCCGCTAACATGCAAAAGTGCCGAAAAAAGGCGGGGCATGGACTCGACTAATGTCTAAAGTAGTGCTGGAGGGAATTGAGACGATGAATCCTGCAGGGTTCGGTTGGATTGGGTTGTTTGGAAGAAGACATCAAACAGCGAGGTCATCGGTCTCATCGGATTAGGGAAGGACAGGGAAGGAAATCGACCGTGCCCTTTCAAGGCAACCATCCAGGCATTTGCCTGGAGCGATTTAGGGAAATCACGGAAAACCCAAATCAGGATGGCCGAACGTGGGATTGAACCGACGTCCTCCCGAATGCGAGTCCAGTGTGCTAACCACTGCGCCACCTCGCTCGGTGAATCCTGCAAGGCAGTCCACAAATCCGTAAGAGTATGATGAGGTGGAAATCTCTTCTGAACAGCACGTTGCATGGCGTCTAAGATATGCCTGTAATGTTCATGTCTGGGGACTATGGTGGCCAGCGGAAGTGTTTAAACCCAGAAGAGTGTTCCTAGAGCGGCTCTGTAGCATTTCTGGACGCGTGAGGTATCGCATTGTACTGCTGGAATTGCCCAAGTCCGTCGAAATGCACAGTGGACATGAATGGATGCAGGTGATCAGACAGGATGCTTACGTACTGTTCTCCTGTCAGAGTCGTATCTAGACATATCAAGGGTCCCATATCACTCCAACTGTACGCGCTCCACGCCATTACAGAGGCTCCACGAGCTTGAACAGTCCCCTGCTGATATGCAGGTCCGTGGATACGTGAGGTTGTCTCCGTACCCGTACACGAGTCTCGTCAGACTAGACAACATGTTTCCAGCCACCAACAGCCCAATGTCAGCGTTGACGGCCCAGGCAAGGCGTGCCGTCATGAAGGGTACACGAGTGGGCCTTCGGCTCCGAAAGGCCATATCAATGTTGTTTCATTGAATGGTTCGCACGTTGACACTTGATGGCCAAGCATTAAAATCTGCAGCAATTTGCGGAAGGGTTGCACTTCTGTCACGCTGAACGATTCTCTTTAGTGGTCGGTGATACTGTTCTTGCAGGACCTTTTCCCACGGCCTCAGCGACGTCGGAGATTTGATGTTTTACCTTATTCCTGATATTCACGGTACACTCGTGAAATGGTCGTACGGGGAAATCCCCACTTTATTGCTACCTCTTAGATGCTGTGTCCCATCGCTCGCACGCCGATTGTAACACCACGTTCAGACTCGCTCAAATCTTGATAACCTGCCATTGTAGCAACAGTAACCAAACTAACAATTGCAGCAGACACTTGTTGTCTTATATAGGCATTGCTGACCACAGCGCCATATTCTGCCTGTTTGCGTATCTCTGTATTTGAATACGCATGCCTATAACAGTTTCTTTGGGGATTTAGTGTATGAATGTTTGGTTCCTCGCATTCATACCGGGTGATCAAAAAGTCAGTATACATTTGAAAACTTAATAAACCGTGGAATAAAGTAGGTAGAGAGGTAAAAACTGACACACATGCTTGGAATGACATGGGGTTTTATTAGAACAAAAAAAAAAATATCACAAAATGTCCGACAGATGGCGCTGGACAGCAAAACTGCTAGTGTGACGGGTGAGAGGTACGCTGATATGTTACGGAATCTCATCATCCCCAGCCTGGCTGATAAACACCTCGTGGAACGTACGATGTTTATGCAGGATGGCGCTCCACCCAATATTGCTAGACGCGTGAAAGATCTCTTGCGCGCGTCGTTTGGTGATGATCGTGTGCTCAGCCGCCACTTTCGTAGTGCTTGGCCTCCCAGGTCCCCAGACCTCAGTCCGTGCGATTATTGGCTTTGGGGTACCCTGAAGTCGCAAGTGTGTCGTGATCGACTGACATCCCTAGGGATGCTGAAAGACAACATCCCACGCTAATGCCTCACCATAACTCCGGACATGCTTTACAGTGCTATTCACAACATTATTCCTCGACTACAGCTTTTGTTGAGGAATGACGGTGGACATATTGAGCATTTCCTGTAAAGAACATCATCTTTGCTTTGTCTTACTTTGTTATGCTAATTATTGCTATTCTGATCAGATGAATCGCCATCTGTCGGAAATTTTTTTAACTTTTGTATTTTATTTTATTTTTTTTTGGTTCTAATAAACCCCATGCCATTCCAAGCATGTGTGTCAATTTGTACCTCTCTATCTACATTATCCCGTGATTTATTCAGTTTTCAAATTTGTACTGACTTTTTGATCACCCGGTATATCTGATTAGCCTAGGTGGGCAAGGGATCCACCTTCTTCAGTACAGATCCACAAACATGTCCGACCTCCTGTGGGAATCTCAGAGTAACAAACATCGAGAAAACTGACAGGGACTGCGATGGGAATGTGGATCGGCCGTGAAGTGCGCCGAGATAGTCCGCGCATTTGCGGTAACACAGTGTCGCAGATGTTGCAGTGGTTAACGCACATCCCTTGTAAGCAGGAGATCCGGTGTTCGAATCCCGGACCGGTAGACATTTTCACTCGTCGCTCCCGATTCCGCGTAATGTCCGCATGCAGCTGACGACATTGATGCCCTCCATTTTGTTTCCTTTCTGCCCCTTTCCACCTTCAATTTACGTGTAACGTGACCAGGTCGGGCGGCGGAGACCGGCGTGGGCGGTGCAGGCGCACTGATTCACTTCCGGCGGGTCGCAGCCGCAACGAGTGTCAACTCGGCGAGGCCTTGCATCAGAGTGACGCGGGGAAAGCCTCGCCTGCCGCCCGTAATTTTAGTCCTCGTCTCATCGGCCGCTTCTTGCGTTCCGCACCGCGCCGGTCGCGGAATCAAATAGCGCGCGGGCAGCCAGTGTCAGCCGGCGCGCATCACTCTCCGCCATCACAGGGGCCGCCGCGCGCTCATCCGAGCATTCCGTCACCGCCTATCTCCACCACACTGTACGTTCTCACACGTGAACCCGTGGGTATGCTAGTGAAGTTCTCTCTACATCTACATCTACATTTATACTCCGCAAGCCACCCAACGGTGTGTGGCGGAGGGCACTTTACGTGCCACTGTCATTACCTCCCTCTCCGGTTCCAGTCGCGTATGGTTCGCGGGAAGAACGACTGCCGGAAAGCCTCCGTGCGCGCTTGAATCCCTCTAATTTTACATTCGTGATCTCCTTGGAAGGTATAAGTAGGGGGAAGCAATATATTCGATACCTCATCCAGAAACGCACCCTCTCGAAACCTGGACAGCAAGCTACACCGCGATGCAGAGCGCCTCTCTTGCAGAGTCTGCCGCTTGAGTTTGCTAAACATCTCCGTAACACTATCACGCTTAGCACATAACCCTGTGACGAAACGTTCCCCACGCATACTCCCAGATATTTTACAGAAGTAACATCTACCAGAGTTTGTTCCGCTACCATATAATCATACAATAAAGGATCCTTCTTTCTATGTATTCGCAATACATTACATTTGTCTACGTTAAGGGTCAGTTGCCACTCCCTGCACCAAGTGCCTATCCGCTGCGGATCTTCCTGTATTCCGCTGCAATTTTCTAATGCTGTAACTTCTCTGTATACTACAGCAGCATCCGCGAAAAGCCGCATGGAACTTCCGACACTATCTACTAGGTCATTTATATATATTGTGAAAAGCAATGGTCCCACAACACTTCCGTGTGGCACGCCAGAGGTTACTTTAACCTCTCCTTTGAGAACAACATGCTGTGTTCTGTTTGCTAAAAACTCTTCAGTCCAGCCGCACAACTGGTCTGATATTCCGCAGGCTCTTACTTTGTTTATCAGGCGACAGTGCGGAAGTGTATCGAACGCCTTCAGGAAGTCAAAGAAAATGGCATCTACCTGGGAGCCTGTATCTAATATTTTCTGGGTCTCATGAACAAATAAAGCTAGTTGGGTCTCACACGATCGCTGTTTCCGGAATCCATGTTGATTCCTACATAGTAGATTCTGGGTTTCCAGAAATGACATGATACGCGAGCAAAAAACATGTTCTAAAACTCTACAACAGATCGACGCCAGAGATATAGGTGTATAGTTTTGCGCATCTGCTCGACGACCCTTCTTGAAGACTGGGACTACCTGTGCTCTTTTCCAATCATTTGGAATCTTCCGTTCCTCTAGAGACTTGCGGTACACGGCACTCAAGCTGAGTGGAAATCGAGATTAATTAACCGCGCAGTATCCCTTACAGGCTTCCGTCAGCGGGGGGTGGGACAGGGAAGAAAAGGACAAGTAACTTCTCCCCACCTGGAATGTAATGTACATACTTAATTCATTATGTATTTCAAGAAACGATTTATGTTACTAAACGGGTAAACGGGATATTACCCCGTGAGATATTCCAGCCAACAATGTCATACTCACTTTTCTCACTGCTCAGCTAAAATAGAGCAAACAGTACGCCTCATAGTTCCAGTTGCAGTTCGCAAGATCCCCTCGCTTCTAAACTACTACCGTTATCACTCAGCTTAGCCGCGAGTCCGTAGAGGGTGGTATATGTGACGTACAGTGTAACTGGTCGGTATTTCCACCCGGAATTTGCGAGTGTAGGTCGGACCTTCCTTGATGCGCCTTGGTGGGTCGTGTCGTCGGATTTCCTCCTACCTGTGCGCAGTGCAGCTCTCGTAAATGTCGTCCCATGCAGATTCTTCATTGGCGCATTGGATGTCTGTCAGTGGAAGCTAATTATCGGAAATTGATGTAGATCAACTTTGGGGTATCTGTTTACTCTAAATTAACATTCAGAATTCCGTAATATCACTTTTATTCCCATTACATCAATAATGAAACACTCATGTCACAAACTACTCGTAACCGAGAGCATGTCTACCATCTAACAAGACAGGAAGAGCTCTTAACGCCGACTGCCGACTCTGGAACGCAGTCCGTATCTCTTACTAGTTTCGTCACAGTTCGTAGATTTCCGATCAAGTTCATACTGACTAAGATATGAATTTGTTAATGAACAGGTGTGAATTTTAACGAGGCAAAATTATGATAAATAGCTTTAAACATCCAGAGGCTCCTCCTAGTATTCATGTTGTCATAAGTGACTTTGATTATTAAATATATATAAACAAAGTCGGTGACTTTGGCGCCAAGATGGCGGTACTTCCCGTCATGTATATTTCCCAGGCTGACGCTTGTTGCTACGGTCCAGCGCCGAGCCCCACCCCACAACGCGCGACATATGGTCGCTTCGTCACCTAGCCAGCCAGCGTGGGAAATGCTCTCCAACTCATGGCCGGCTACGGACTACAGCACTTCCTAACTATCGTGAATACATCAATAAGAGACAATAATTTATTAAAACTGGTAAAAATGTCTTCCTCACGTAAGAAACACCTTACAAGTTGCAAGCTGCCTTTCTCACAGCTTACATGGGCAACATTTTGTTTTCAATGTTATATATAATTATTATATACAGAATTTCTGTATGGTGTGAAAAGTGCCAATTGGCACTAAACAAAGAAAAGTGCTAGGTCATCCACATGGGTACTAAAAGAAATCCGATAAATTTTGGGTATACGATAAATCGCACAAATCGAAGGGCTGTCAATTCGACTAAATACCTAGGAATTACAATTACGAGCAACCTAAAATGGAAAGTTCGCATAGATAATATTGTGGGGAAGGCGAAACAAAGACTGCGCTTCGTTGGCAGAACAATTAGAAAATGCGACAAGCCTACTAAAGAGACAGCCTGCATTACACTTGTCCGTCCTCTGCTTGAATATTACTGCCGGGTATGGGATTCTTACCAGGCAGGATTGACGGAGGACATCGAAGGTGTGCAAAGAAGGGCAGCTCGTTTCGTGTTATCGCGCAATAGGGGTGAGAGTGTCACTAATGTGATACGCGAGTTGTGGTGGCGGTCACTGAAACAAAAGCGGTTTTCTTTGCGGCGAGATCTATTTACGAAATTTCAATCACCAATTTTCTCTTCCGCATGCGAAAATATTTCGTTGACACCCACCTACATAGGGAGAAATGATCATCATAATAAAATAAGAGAAATCAGAGCTCGAACGGAAAGATTTAGGTGTTCCTTTTTCCCACGCGCCATTCGAGGGTGGAATGGTAGAGAAGTAGCATGAAAATGGTTCGATGAACTCTGCTAGGCACTTAAGTGTGAATTGCAGAGTAACCATGTAGATGTAGAAGTTAAAATACATCTACGACATAGTGGTAAAGGGGTATGACCTTGCCTTACAGATTTAATACAACAAGTATTAAAGTTAGAAACTTTGTATATGTTTAGAGGAAGCGCAACCCACGACACACAAATTAGACTGACTATATTCATTCGGTATTTCTCAACGAGAGCACTTAGCGACTTCAACAAATTTTACACATAATTTCAAATCTTTTCGAAATTTTTTTCATTTGCATCCTTTACAAAACAATGAAAGAAAAAGTAATATGCTACATTTTTGCTTTTAAAGCAGTAAAACATCGGGCTTGAAGTTTTACTTTATTACTGCTTTCCTGCTGACTATTCGCAACGCCTTTTGAGACAATATCCACATATATCACTGTATGGACTTGCAAAATTATATCATTGTATGACACATAGTTCCAGAGATACGACTTGTTATACATCGAGTCTTTACATAACGGAAGGCCAGGAGGGGGACATTACCGATTGTCTGCTGTTTTACTAAACCGGAGATTTAGTACTGCCGCGATGAGAAAAACTGTGGTAAAATCATTGTAAAGTGATAATTATGTAAAAATTCTTTATTTACAAATAACCGGTTTCGTCAAAAATTGCTGTATTCTTCAGCTCTTCAAAAACTTTTTGCTATAAAATATTTACATTTTGAGTTTTATGCTACTGTTTGTAAATTTTCATGCAGTTGTTTGCGAATAAAGAAATTTTTATGCGAATTTGGCTTTGGAATGTTTTTACCAAGTAAAACACATCACTCCTCCTGTTTTCAGTCGCAGAGCTGTGGCTGCAGTTAAGTCGCTACGAAGACTGTGCACAAAATAACATGCCTCATAGCTTTGCAAAGCTGTGGCTGCAGTTAAGTCGCTACGAAGACTGTGCACAAAATAACATGCCTCATAGCTCTGCAGAAAGACTGTTAGGGTATGGGACAACACTAGTGGTAGTGCCGAAGTTTACGCACCAACAGTGCACCTACGCTACAGCTTGCGACTCGGCACACTACCTTGTTAACAGGTTATATCAGTAGCCGCTATGATGAATAACCTAACAAGTTATTAGTCACTGAGTACCGAACAAGGAAATCTGGGCATGAATATTGATATGGCCACTCCTCCAGTGCCCTGCTCAGCAGGCAACCGTGAACTAGTGCCAGAGTACACTTTCCTGGCCGCCTGTTGTGGCCGAGCGGTTCTAGGCGCTTCAGTCTGGAACCACGCTGCTGCTACGGTCGCAGTTTCGAATCCTGCCTCGGGCATGGGTGTGTTTGATGTCCTTAGGTTAGTTAGGTTTAAGTAGTTCTAAGTTCTAAGGGACTGATGACCTCAGATGTTGAGTCCCGTAGTGCTTAGAGCGATTTGAACCATTTCAACACGTTCCTGAAAGTGCGCAACAAATCGTCCGCTAAAGTGAACGGGAAAGTCACGTGTGATTTGAGGCGCCGCAAAGCATACAGCAGTGGACACCGTTGCATGCGTAGAACAAGCTGTCATCGCGTTCAGTGCTACAAGAATATCAGCAGTTCTTGCTTTTTTCTGTAGCCGCTGACTTACGTATCATGGGAATGAATAAGAAGAAAAGGAAAAGCTAGGAAACAGTCATTATCAACGAAAAATTGGGTGAGTGGACGGGGGAGACTCTCGATACTTTTTCGAAAATAACATATTTTAAAGGACAAAAGCTCATTCCTAATTGCTTGAGAAGGAGTGAGGGTAACTATCAAATACTACTTAGCGTGTACTAACATAAATTATCATAGCAGGACAGGTAACAACGAAATATGACTTGACCTTTAGTTACATAAATGAGCACAGCAGGACACGAATGAGAGGGGTCATCAGCTAATACAAGATTCCATGACTCTGCTGAATTGGTCTGTGAAAAAACTGCAGATTTGATACTACTTCACTTCGATGTCTCAATGGCATTTTTTCTCTGCAGTTCTGTGAGTGCATAGTTTCATTTTAATTTCCACAGCAGTGTCTTAAGCTTTCTCTCTTACAACATACAGTATATTTCATGTAATGCTGTATCAAGTTTGTACCGTCCTTGTAGTGATAATCTTTACTTCTAAAGTCATAAAGACACGATTCAGTTAATATTGCTTGATTAAGACACTCACGCATAGTTTGCACCAAGTCGCCATGTACTAAGTTCAATCTTCTTGAAGCAAGTTTTTCAACTCGCACGGGAGGTGTTAAGTACACTGCCGCAGGCAGTCTTTCCTACTTGAAAGCAGACCTGAGTGAACGCTTCGGCTTCTGTAGGCAACATTTGCGTATCATCCGATGTGCTTTCAGTCACGGACAGACACTGAAGCGCCAAAGAAACTGGTATAGGCATGCATACTCAAATAACGAGATATGTAAACTGGTAGAATATGGCGCTGCGGTCGGCAGCGCCTATATAAGACAACAAGTGTCTGGCTGTGTTGTTAGATCGGTTACTGCTGCTAGAATTGCAGCTTATCAAGATTTAAGTGAGTTTGAACGTGGTGTTACAGTCGTCGCACGAGCGATGGGACACAGCATCTCCGAGGCAGCGATGAAGTAGGGACTTTCCCGTACGACCATTTCACAAGTGTACCGTGAATATCAGGAATCCGGTAAAACATCAGGTCTCCGACATCGCTGCGGCAAGAAAAAGATCCTGCAAGAACGGGACCAACGGCGATTGAAGTGAATCGTTCAACTTGACAGAAGAGCAACCCTTCCGCAAATTGCTGCAGATTTCGATGCTGGGCCATCAACAAGTGTCAGCGTGCGAATCACTCACAGAAATATCACCGATATGGGCTTTCGGAGCCGAAGACCCACTCGTGTACTCTAGATGACTGCACGACACAAAGCTTTACACCTCTCCTGGGCCCGTCAACACTGACATTGGACGTTGACGACCGGAAACATGTTTCCTGGTCGGACGAGTCTCGTTTCAAATTGTATCGAGCAGATGGACGTGTATGGGTATGGTGGAGACAAGCTCATGAATCCATGGACTCTGCAAGTCAGCAGGGGACTGTTCAAGCTGATGGAGGCTCTGTAATGGTGAGGAGCTTGTGCAGTTGGAGTGACATGGGGCCCCATGATACACTTAGATACGACTCTGACAGATGACACGTACATAAGCATCCGATCTGAGCACCTGCATCCATTCATGTCCATTGTCATTCCGGTGGACTTGGGGAATTCCAGCAGGACAGTGGGACACCCCAGACGCCCAGAAATGCTACAGAGTGGCTCCAGGAACACTCTTCTGAGTTTAAACACTTCCGGTGGCCACCAAATTCGGCAGACTTGAATATTATTGAGCATATCTGGGATACCTTGCAAACGTGCTGTTCAGAAGAGATCTCCACCCCCTCGTACTTTTGAGGATTTGTGGAAAGCCCTGCAGGATTCATGGTGTCAGTTTCCTCCAGCAATACTTCAGGCATTAGTCGAGTCCATACCACGTCGTGTTGCGGCACTGCTGCGTGCTTTCGGGGGCCCTGCATGATATTAGGCAGGTGTACCAGTTTCTTTGCCTCTCCAGTGTAGATTTGCCTTCGGTTTGGGACCAAGAGCGGCGGCACGGTGGGGTAACGAGTTTGGCTGTCTGTGTAACTTGTTGAGCGACGAAAAGAATCTGTAAATGGACACTATGGCGATCGCCGCTTCGGTGCCATGTAGTTTCTCCCTGCCTGTAACGGCGATTTCGAGATGTCATACTGTTGGTGTAGATGCGAACGTTTATGGAACGCTGTCCAAATAACAGTCCCCAAACTTTTTAACTGTTGCCTCCTCGTACAATGCATTATCGCGCCGCAGAAGCAGAACTGATCCATCATCCTGATTCCTGGGGGCTGGCTACAATTTCCAAGACAGTTATCTTCTGCGTGACTAACACAATAAAAACATAAGCATATCTGGCTGACAAGCGACCCCAGTTCCTATAAGGAAACCTCCGTCCCACACTGCGAAAGTTACTCATTGCAGTAGTACAACATTTGTCCGGGTGTAGGTAATATGCATTATTGGGGGTCTATGTGCTGAGACCATATACACCTTAACACGGCAGATCTACTGTGGTACACACTGAAGAACATGGTCATGACACACTTTGTATTCATTTATCCTTCATCTATGGATCCAACACAAGTGGAAAAAGAAAATACTAGTTTATGAACTAGAAGAGAGGAAGGAAATCGTGTGGGGCTTATACGTGGGAAAGACGTCCTCAGAAGATATAGACACCATGCCGATTTCTCAGGGATGCAACGCAGCACAAAATGCATTTTTTTCTTCATTGAACTATGGATTCGTACATAGCAAGCGTCAAGTGTTCAGCAGACTGAAAACTACTACCACGGGAGACAGAGAGTGCGTAGCGTGCATCCAGTAAATTGTTAATGTATCATCTACTTTGACTGAAAATGGTGTTACCAAGATTACAGGTAAAGAAGTTTACCTTTCTATCGATGTGAAAGTATATGAAACAATGAACTGTCACATGCAGCTAGAAGTGAACACTGGAATCATTACCGTGATTAAAATCAGTCTCAATTACTATTATTTCAGTGTAGTTTAAATTATGCTACATAACATCGAAGTTTTCAATTCTGTGCAACGAATTCCTTGTAATCCCAAATTTGTCACACCATCGTTACACTTTTTATTAACAAAGCAGTTAATTTAACTATCATACATGTTTGTGTAATTAGTCCAGTGTTTCAGCAGCGTATGGATTACTTCATTTTGCACTTGAGTCGTACATATAAAAAACTGCTAATTTTGTTTCCAATTTAAATGGTAGGCATTGTTCATGCTGACAATTGTACATGGCGACAATTATTGAACTACATGAAATAATGTAAACTAGTTACAAGCTATGGCATGCACACAATTTATTCAACATGTAAACGTCACTACAGATATTCGGATTTACGGTGTAACATGTTCGATATGCCTGCCATCATTGGCGATGATGTGACGCAGACGAATAGCGAAATTCTGCATGATCCCCTAAAGTGTTGGAACATCGATGCAGTCGATGACTTACTGAATGTCTGTTTTCAGCTCAGCAATGGTTTTGCAATTATTGCTGTACACCTTGTCTTTAATATAGCCCCACAAAAAGGAGCCGCATGTGTTCAGATCTGGAGAATATGGCGGCCAATCGAGGCCCATGCTAGTGGCCGTTGGGTACCCCAGAGCCAGAATGCAGTCCCCAGAGTGCTCCTCCAGGACGTCAGACCCTATACTGCTCCGTCTTGCACGAACTACATCTTGTCGAAATCGGGGTCACTTTGGGTAATGGGGATGAAATCATCTTCCAAAACCTTCACGAACTGTTCACACCGATTATCCCGTGACTCGACGTTGCACAACACATTGTCAGCCGTTGAGAGTGAAGAGACTTCTAGATCGCGAAATGCAGCTTCTCAGTCCGCCAAATGCGCCAGTTTTGCTTATTGACGAATCCAAATGAAAGTACGCTTCGTCGCTAAACCAAACCATACAGCACATACTAATTCCCATCATGCCCCGCGGACAACAGTGCAGTTTGAACGTCCTAACGCAAACCGTTCAGAAATTATGACGATTTAGTTCATATCGTTCAATAATTGACAGCAAGGATGAACATATGTTTTGAAGCTTTTGAAATGTTATGTTATAAACATCTATCTATCGCTACCTATCTATTGCTTCCGCCTTTGTCCCGCATGTTGCGCGGGGTTGGCGTGGTTAAATCGGATTTGGCATGTTAATTGGAGCCGGCCGGGCTGGCCGAGTGGTTCTAGGCGCTACAGTCTGCAACTTCGCGACCGCTTCGGTCGCAGGTTCGAATCCTGCCTCGGGCATGGATTTGTGTGATGTCCTTAGGTTAGTTAGGTTTAAATAGTTCTACGTTCTGGGTGACTGATGACCTAAGAAGTTAAGTCCCATGTGCTCAGAGCCATTTGAACCATTTGTTAATTGGAAGGAGTGGCTGGATGCCCTTCTTGCCGCCACCCTGTACCCCCCCCCCCCCCCCCAGGACGCAATCAGAGTACCCCATCTGTCGGCGTCTAGTGTAAATCATGGGAAAGTGCGGATGTTTTTCAAATGTCTGTGAGTCGTGTAACTGAGGTGGGACGTCGGGACGAGCCCGGTATTCACCTAGAGGGGTGTGGAAAACCGTCTAAAAACCACATCCACGCTGCCTGGCACACCGGCCTTCGTCGTAAATCCGGCGGGCGGATTCGATCCGGGGCCGGCGTGCCTACCCGAGTCCAGGAAGCATTGCATTAGCGCTCTCGGCTAACCTGGCGGGTATTATGTTATAAACACCATCCCCCAGAAATACAGTGCTGTCGAAATCCACCCATTCCCCAAAAAATTGCACTGAGCACTATGGGACTTATCATCGGAGGTCATCAGTCCCCTAGAACTTAGAACTTCTTAAACCTAACTAACCTAAGGACAGCACAAACGTCCATGCTCGAGGCAGCATTCGAACCTGCGACCGTAGCGGTCGCGCAGTTCCAGACTGAAGCGCCTAGAAGCGCTCACCCATTCCCCAAGCAATGGCCGAACTAGGCGAGATGCTTGTCAGTAATGTGGTCTGGAATCTTATTTCGCCAGATGGAAACCACCGAATATTCCAATGAGCAGAAAATTGGCCCTCACAAAAGTGATCTCTATCACTAACATTAAGGTACATGAAACCACTCCCAAGAGACGTTACTATCGAAACGGCGCCATTTGAAGTTTCCTTAGAATGTAGTAGAAGTCTGTATCGACCCAAGCAATATTCTTCAATCGACACACACAACTTCCTTTTCTACAAGACTTTAACGCCTAACCTTACTTTTCAGTCCTATATTTTAATGAAACTCAACGTTCTTAGCTGCTATGTTCATAGTTTTTATGCACGCCAGAGGTGGTACACATACTTCAAACGATGCTAACCCACTGATAGTAAAGCTTTTGAATGCAACGGATTCAGTAAACTCTAATGGTTGGTACAAACACGATGGAACGTATCTTACGTCGACAACAGACTGGAACCGCGACTGTGGAAAGCCCCGCTTCCTGGATGAATTTGTCAATATGTGACAGCTCGGCGCGCTCATTTTTCCGGCACTGCGCCCAAAAATTTCCTCAAGTGTAATGAGTCCGTTGCGACATCAGCTATAAAAAGATAAGGAAATGATAACAGGAAGGAGATCTTTTCTAGTCATGCCTTACTTATCCGAGCCAATTTGGAGTCACATTTTTGGTATGTTGGAAATTACAGTAGCCAAAGAGCTCATGTTTCAGAAGCATCATCGATAAGACAGTACCGAGAGAAGAGAGGTTTTTGCACTAACTAGGTGAAGCCTGCTATCGACTTGCCACCTGTAGAAAATATGTAATAAAACCCTCGGATATTGTAATAAATATTTTATTTTCGGTGTCACCTTAACATTACATTCTGCATTTCACTAGAGTACACACAGAAGTTATAAATAATCCTGTTAATGAAATTCTGAAAAATATGAACATGTATAAACGGCCCAATGAAGTGGACTGATTTCCCTCATTGGGCCAGGCATTTTCTGAGAATGGACTATAGTGTAATAGCTGTTAGATATTACACACGTTTAATAAGCGTCAATACAATACGTATTTGGTATTTTTGGAAGATTTTGCTTACATCTGAAGCCGAATAACATGTATTCAACATCAAGGGGGCCAAAAGTAGAAATGTCGCCTTTGCAGAGAGAAAAAAAAAACACACTTGACTGATTGTCGAAACATTTACAGACTATAAGAAGACGCACAAAGAAAACCACTACTTAAATTTTGTTCATAATGGCCTACGTAGGCCAAAGCGTAGTAGAAATTCGAGGTGGTGGACGTAACTTTATATTGTGAATATGATAAAATGGTGTGAATTGCTGGTACTATTCTTGAGTAGTATTCAAAGAACTGTGACTGACGCCCAAACAACAGGTAACTAACATTCATCGAAATTACAAAATGTTGCACTGATAATGATTAGGCACTAGCCGAAATCTGGATTTGCGTAATAAAACCTGCAAAAAAAGGACAACTGATTGCTGCGCTCCATACTTTATAAAACATGGTGCCACGTTCATTGTGTTGGACAGTGACCAAACGTCATGGCTGCTTCAGAAAAGCGTCAAAAGAGACTGAATAATCATGCTGGGTCCTAGACTCGATCCCAGCAGGAGAACAGCACACTAACGTAGTTGACACTATTGTCTATTACCGCCCTAAACGGACAAGCCGAAGAAAAAATAAGTCGAGTGAGTTCTAAGAAAACGCTACAGATCTGTCAGATTTCCATTACTCGGCTGGTTCTAAACGCCAACTGTCTCCCAGCAGAAATATTATAGTGCTCGTGACGTCCTCTTTCACGTAAAGGATTCTACCTCAACAGCCATCGCTATGTTGGCGAAAATTACTAATTATAATTTTGAAAGATACTACCTTAAAATTAAAATCGTCCCCCAACGAATAAGAAGAATTAATTTCCGCCTCTCTCACTCGACTCGGAATGTGTGTACTCATTCAAATTTCAGCATCCATTGACTAATAACTTACACGCTACAAGAAATGTAACACTTAAACTGAAGAAAGACTTACAGAATTTTGTCGTACAATAGTATTAAAAGTCCACGCCTTTGGACTGGTGCGTATGGAAATCAAGTGACTCTCCAGGGTTTGATTTACACACTTTTCTGTCCTGTAGCCATTTTCCCATGGTCTATATCCAATGTAGTTACATGGTATTATTGGGGAAACCACGCGTAAGCTAAATCATAATGGCTGACGGGTGGGGTTTTCAACTCCGTTGCCCCTTAATATGATATATAATCCCATTGCCTCAGCCAGTGCGCCATACCGTTGCGTCCATTTAGTTTCGAGCCATAGGTCTCTCCCTACCACCGGCTACGTTAATTATGTACTGGAGAAAGGCAGGGGCATTCCACCTCTTTACCACAACGGCGTCACATTTTACTCCAATTAGCTCCTTACAGAACGCTGAAGATTATGGTATGTAATCAATACATCGCCGTTCACAGTGTAAATCAGCACTGAATTTGAAAACATCGATAACGTGTTTTTTTTATCATTTCAGTTTTAGCCCTTTCGCGATTTCAGCGAAGTATTCAGTTTAATAGTACGCCATCGTCAGGCATGGAACACTTGTTCATGGAATGTAGGATCTGTTTGCGATCTAATAGAGCCGTGGTTCTGAAACGTTTTGGCTCTAGGCCTCCTTCACGAGTAAAGATACTATCAGGCCCCCCTCAGCCTATTTTATCAATAAACCTTGTCAGTTTTTAATATTTTATTTGACTTGTTCTCTGTTTTACCAAATTCAGTTTAGAAGTATTTTGTGAAACAGAAACCAAACTTGCATGAAATATTATAACGGAAATACGGATCAAACTGTTTATGTGCTTTACATTTTCATTTATTCAGAAACGATTGAAATGAACAATAATTACAATTCAGCAAATTAGATGAACGGCATCATCTTTGTTCGAAGGGAAAGATAAACGTAACTGCTTGTTACTAATAACTGTTTAAATATGCCCCCCTTCCACACCATTGGCGCCCTCCCCCCCCCTCTCATACTCCCCCCCTCCCCGCCGACCTGTCCGGGAGTCATATCCCACAGTTTGAGAACCACTGTAGTAGAGGGCTGGTGTACACGCCGATTTTTATAAAATCTTTGTGTTCCGTGGTGTTTTTATATCTTTTGTAACAGTTAGGACAACATATAAAGGGTGTTACAAAAAAGTACGGCCAAATTTTCAGGAAACATTCCTCACACACAAATAAAGAAAAGATGTTATGTGGACATGTGTCCGGAAACGCTTAATTTCCATGTTAGAGCTCATTTTAGTTTCGTCAGTATGTACTGTACTTCCTCGATTCACCACCAGTTGCCCCAATTGAAGGAAGGTAATGTTGACTTCGGTGCTTGTGTTCACATGCGACTCATTGCTTTACAGTACTAGCATCAAGCACATCAGTACGTAGCATTAACAGGTTAGTGTTCATCACGAACGTGGTTTTGCAGTCAGTGCAATGTTTACAAATGCGGAGTTGGCAGATGCCCATTTGATGTATGGGTTAGCATGGGAGCACGGGACAATAGCCGTGGCGCGGTACGTTTGTATCGAGACAGATTTCCAGAACGAAGGTGTCCCGACAGGAAGACGTTCGAAGCAATTGATCGGCGTCTTAGGGAGCACGGAACATTCCAGCCTATGACTCACAACTGGGGAGGACCTAGAACGACGAGGACACCTGCAATGGACGAGGCAATTGTTCGTGCAGTTGACGATAACCCTAATGTCAGCGTCAGGGAAGTTGCTGCTGTACAAGGTACCGCTGACCACGTCACTGTATGGAAAGTGCTACGGGAGAACCAGTTGTTTCCGTACCATGTACAGCGTGTGCAGGCACTATCAGCAGCTGATTGGCCTCCACGGGTACACTTCTGCGAATGGTTCATCCAGCAATGTGTCAATCCTCATTTCAGTGCAAATATTCTCTTTACGGATGAGGCTTCATTCCAACGTGATCAAATTGTAAATTTTCACAATCAACATGTGTGGGCTGACGAGAATCCGCACGCAATTGCGCAATCACGTCATCAACACAGATTTTCTGTGAACGTTTGGGCAGGCGTTGTTGGTGATGTCTTGATTGGGCCCCATGTTCTTCCACCTACGCTCAATGGAGCACGTTATCATGATTTCATACGGGATACTCTACCTGTGCTGCTAGAACATGTGCCTTTACAAGTACGACACAACATGTGGTTCATGCACGATGGAGCTCCTGCACATTTCAGTCGAAGTGTTCGTACGCTTCTCAACAACAGATTCGCTGACCGATAGATTGGTAGAGGCGGACCAATTCCATGGCCTCCACGCTCTCCTGACCTCAACCCTCTTGACTTTCATTTATGGAGGCATTTGAAAGCTCTCGTCTACGCAACCCCGGTACCAAATGTAGAGACTCTTCGTGCTAGTATTGTGGACGGCTGTGATACAATACGCCATTCTCCAGGGCTGCATCAGCGAATAAGGGATTCCATGCGAAGGAGGGTGGATGCATGTATCCTCGCTAACGGAGGACATTTTGAACATTTCCTGAAACAAAGTGTTTGAAGTCACGCTGGTACGTTCTGTTGCTGTGTGTTTCCATTCCATGATTAATGTGATTTGAAGAGAGGTAATAAAATGAGCTGTAACATGGAAAGTAAGCGTTTCCGGACACATGTCCACATAACATATTTTCTTTCTTTGTGTGTGAGGAATGTTTCCTGAAAGTTTGGCCGTACCTCTTTGTAACACCCTGTATATAATGAATCAGATGATGGCTAATGATCCCTTCAATGCACATGCATAACAAGGTCGAACTCTGACTGAAATCTACGAGGTGCCACCAATAATGAGGCTAATGAGCAGGGGCACTACATCAGTACCGTGATAAATAGAGATTTTGGGTCTGACGGGGAGCGCGCTAGGGTAGTCCGTATGGTTTTGGTGAGCACTATGTCTGGGTGGTGAGCGCGTGTGCCTAGCAAACAGGAGATCCGGGCTACAATTCCGGTCTGGCACGAATTTTCAACTTGCCCCATTAATACAAGTGAATGCCCACTGGCAGCTAATGTCGTGAATTCCTTTTTACTTCGAATTGGAGTGTCGTCTTATCTTCCGTTAAGTATAAGTGTTAAAAACTTGACGATAGGTACTTACGTTTAGTTGCAATTATTTCAAGCACTACGATTAAGTTTTATATGCACACCACAAGCTGACCTAACTCGAAAAACCCTCTGAATCAGTCGAGAACAGAAAGAAGCTGACCTGTCATACTTAAGATAAAATATGACGAGAGTTGCTGTGCAAACTGAGGCGGGATTCATCTGCACATGACGTAGCGTTTGTACCCACCCTACCAATCTCCACAGACAGACATCACGTCATCTCACGATACGAAACCGCAATGTTTGCTTCGGGCAAAGTCAGATACAATGTGTATCTTTATCAGGTACATTTACGGGGACTCGGAATAACATCCTTCCGCGTAAGTCTTTGCAAGGCACCCGCGTAGTTCCTTTACAGATAAGAGTGCGGTCTGGTCCCCACCATCTGGGGTGCACGAGAAATCATTGCTCTGCTCTTACGACGAAACATGGGCCTCTAATCCCGGCGTCGCCTCTTGTAACGTCCCCTGACGTGATGCGGCAAAAAACCCTTACTTCCTGGTTACTGCAACAAGACGCATTGCTCAAGAACGCAAACGTTCGCTTGCAGCCGGCGAAAGCCCAGTTTCGGTGAGAAGGTGCAAGAGACTTGTAGGCTATGTATGAATGTCATGCTGCTTATAGAAGTAGCTTATGTCGGGACTTACGTGTCAAAAATAACCATCACAGACTTCCAAATGTCCGACCGTTCTATATCCATAACAAAAATCACATTGTTCATGTGTTTGATTCAAATATAAAGTTCCTTCTGTGATGTTTTGATAATCTCCAGGAATGTATGTTCTGACCTCCTCCTCTATCTTCTTCTTTTTCTTCTTCTTCGTAAGAGGTCAGTTCGACGATTGGTTGGCAGCAGCGTCGGTAGCAGCAAATCTTCATCCTTCATGTCTTTCTACCTTATTTTTCATACATTACAGTGTATTTTACCATGTCATTTGCATCTTCAGGCCACATAAAAGTCTTATTCAGAGGGAAAAAAGTACAAAGATGTTCGCTAAGGATACGGACACAATACAGAAACTTTTGCTTGTTTCACTTTGTAACCTAATGCACATTGTTTGTAACATATGCTCAAATAGGCTGTCCTGTTAAATAACGCATGTACCATGTTTGGGGCCACTTTGCGGAGAACATTACCACTGACACTGTCAATTTCCGTCGTTATGTTAATCTCTAGAACAGCGAGTGTGTGCGTTCTATTTTATAAGAGCCTTCCTTTATGGTAGCCCCGCAGGAAGAATTCTTGAGACAAATTAGGAGAGCATGGGAGTCATAATTTCTTATGGATAATTCGATCACCAAACAATTCGTTTAAAAATAAAATTTTTCATGAGAAGTGGCACCGTCCTACTGCAACGAACAATAAGTTTCGTGTGCCTCAAAATGCGAAATAAACTGTGTTATGTTGTCTTGGTACATAACAGTGTCAGTGTAGATTCTAAGAAATCAGGCCCCACTATTTGACGACACGATACGGCACAACACATTCCAATTTTCTGACAGTACAAGGTGGGTCATAAAATACATTTGTACGAGGGTGAGTCAAATGAAAACCTTAAATTTTTTTAAAAAATATTATTTATTGTGCAGAAGTGGTACAAAGCTGTATCACCTTTCAACATAATCTACCCCACGCTCAATGAAAGTCCTCCAGCGCTTACAGAGTGCATAAATTCCTTTAGGAAAAAATTCTTTTGGTAGTCCGCGGAACACTCATGCACCGCGTGGCGTACCTCTTCATCAGAACGAACTTCTTTCCTCCCATTGCGTCTTTGATTGGTCCAAACATATGGCGCCATTCCTTGCTCGCTCTTTTCGTTTCTGGTTGGTGGAAGTGAACCCAGGTTTCGTCCTCAGTAACGATTCTTGAAAGGAAACCATCACCTTCTCGTTCAAAGCGCCGAAGAAGTTCTTCACAAGCATCAACACGTCGTTCTCTCATTTCAGGAGTCAACTGCCGTGGCACCCATCTTGCAAACACTCTGTAAAACTGGAGCACATCATGCACAATGTGGTGTGCTGACCCATGACTAATCTGTAAACACGCTGCAATGTTATTCAGTGTCACTCGGCAGTTTTCCTTCACTATGGCTTCAACTGCCGCAATGTTCTATGAAGTTACAACTCGTTGTGCCTGACCTGGACGAGGAGCATCTTCCACTGAAGCCACACCATTTGCGAACTTCCTACTCCATTCGTAGACTTGCTGCTGTGACAAACATGCATCACCGTACTGAACCTTCATTCGTCGATGATTTTCAATAGGTCTGACCTTCACTACGCGAAAACTGAATAACAGAACGCTGTTCTTCCCTGGTGCAAGTCGCAAGTGGGGCGGCCATCTTTATATTGATACTGCGACGGTATGTGTGCATCTGCACTATGCTGCACTTACAGGATAAAGGCGCGAAATTTCGATTTGTTATTACAAATTTAAGGTTTTCATTTGACTCACCCTCGTATTTTCAGTTAACCAAAGTCAACTGTGTTGACTATTCACGAATGCACTAAGGTTAAACCACGCCAATCAGTAAGGAGAGTACTGTCCAGTTCTGCGATTCTATGGATGTCGACTAATAACCGAGTCCATGTAGGTTGCGTAGGGAGCGGCAATTTTTCAAAGGATTCGTAGAGTGTGTGTGTCGGTATCCTGTGTAGGCACCAATATTGCCTCGGCACACAACACTGTGGTGCAGCGTGCCGCTGCAGGTAGAGGTCGGCCGGTGGCTCTGCAGTCTGCAGAGGCGGCGCACAACGGCGGTGTTTAGAGGAGCTGCGCATGCGCATGCGCGTGCCCCGCCAAGTAGAAAGCCAATTTAACGCTGGTAGGCAGCCGCGGCGGTGGCGCGGGCGCGGCCCGTCAAATTGGCCGCGGCCGGCGCAGCCTCGCTTCCGGCGTGTCGCGCCGCCTAGCCGGGCGTCGCGCCGCTCGCCTCGTGTTTAGCGGCACTTGGGAGGTTCCTGCTGACTAACCGCAGGGCTTTCGCAACGCCGCGGCGAGCACACGGATGCTGCGGCACGGCGGTGTTTCCAGCTCGTAGGCCGCGCTGCCTCTGGCGCCGATCCTCGACTCTGGATGTGGCAGGCGGTCGCTTTGGCACTCACGTCACTGCTCGTTATGAGATGTACACTGAGGTGATAAGACGTCGTGAGAGAGCTATATTCACATATACAGGTGGCGGTAGTACCGCATACGTAGGGTGACCAGATGCAGTTGTTTAAAAAAGAGGGCAAACAGCTTCAAAAAGGAGTACAAAGGAAGAAAAAAGAGGACATATCAAACGGGTCAACTGCAGATGAGGATACCACTCGTCAGCTTTGGACAAGTCGCGTAACTGCCGGGAATTACCGGTAAAAATAGTAGTTAATTGGTTCTGATGGTCAGGTGGTGGTTCACTGAGCAATATAAAAAAAATTAAAAACATTGATTGTGGTGACAATTTGGCGTCAATTGTTTTGTTATGTCAACAACACGGAATTGTTTACAAAGCGAAAAACGTAAGACCATTCACCACCCTTCATTCGGTGCACCGCTACCAACATCTACAGTTCAAGCAGCAGATGACGACATGTAAACTGCACTTTAACCTTCCGAATACAAACAAATTGAATGGCTATGAGACAATGAAATAAAGCCATGACACTTAATCTGTCGAGTTATTTCTTACCTTTATTGGCCACTGAGACGTACGTTCCAGCTCCACATATCTTACATTCCGCTTCAAATTCATGTCTCCCTTTCTTGAAAGCCGGATATTTGCAGGAAAGGACATCAGAAAATGTACACTTTCGTTTAGGCATAGCCAAATGTTTTACCTAACTCATTCGGTTAAAAACTCACAAATCACACGCGCACTACAAGAAGCCAAGCCAATACAACGTGAAGATACGAAACGAAAATTTTAAATAATCGATATTTGCATTCGCTTATCGGTCGAACAACGATAAGATCGACGATCCTAGTGCCACCTACCAACACCGCCTTCGTGCGTGTTTATCACGAAGTCTGTGCCAATATTTTAAGTATTTAAGAGAAGGGCAATAGAACGGGACTAATTGTAGATTTAACTGTATTACGCTCAACTTTGCGAAAAAGCCGGACACTGTAAACATCCGCCCGGACCCTGGACAAAGAGCTAAACAGGAGGACATGTCCGTATTAATACGGACGTCTGGTCATCCTACACATACGCAAGGCATAAAAGGGCAGTCCATTGGCAGGCCAGTCATTTATACTCAGGTGATTCATATGAAAAGGTTTCCGACGTGATTAAGGCCGCACCAAAGGAATTAACAGACCCAAAACACGGAATTTGAGCTAGACGCATGGGACATTCTGTTTCGGAAATCGTTAGGGAATTAAATATTCCGAGCTTCACAGCATTACCTCTCCGCACGGACAACGTAATGGCCGACAGCTTTCACTTGACGACCGAGACTACCTCCGTTTTGATAGAGTTGTCAGTGCTAGCAGACAACCAAAACTGCGTGAAATAACCGAAGACATCGACGTGGGATGTATGACAAACGTAACCTTTATAACAGGACGGCGAAATTTAGTGTTAATGGGCTTTGGCAGCAGACGATGACGCGAGTGCCTTGTTGACAGCACGTCATCCCCTTCAACGCCTCTCCTGTGCTCGTTACAGTTGCACTCTAGATGACTAGAATACTTTGGCCTGCTGAAATGAGTCCCGGTTTCCTTAGAGCTGATGATAGGGTTCGAGTGTGGCACACACGCCACGAAACCATGGACCCAAGTTGTCATCAAGATATTGTGCGGACTGGTGGTGGCTCCACAATGGTGTGGGATGTGTTTACATGGAATGGACTGGGCCCTCTGGTCCATCTGAACCGATCATTGACTGGAAATGGTTATGTTCGGTTGCTTGGAGACCATAGCAGCCATTCATATACTTCATGGTCCCAAACAACGAAGAAATTTTCATGGATGACAATGACTTGGAGACCATTTGCAAGCCATACATGGAATTCATTTTTATGGATGACAATGGGCCATGTCATAGGGCCACAATTGTTTGCGACTGCTTTAAGGGGATCACACCCTGCGTATCTAACCCATGTTAATGTAGGCAAGTATTTGAACCATTTCTGAAAAAACTATTTGATGCAGGACCTTAATATTTTTACTGTAAGTTACATGATGCTAATAGAGTCAACTGTACTAAAATCTACTTTATCCATCTTATAGATTTTAAGAAATACTTTTTTTAATTTATTAACAAAAAATATTGTTTTTTCTGCAGAAAATGTTTTTTTGTGAACTTCGTAATGAGCGAATGTTAATGAATGTAATACAAGAGGTGGCTTTTTATGTTACACAGAGTCTCTGAAAATTTCTTTCATTTATCTATGACAGTTTCTGATATAATGGGGCATATGTACTGAAGATTTTAGTTTGCGGGAAATTGCCTTTAAAGAAAAACTTTTGAAATTTGTTACTAACAGTTAATTAAAACTGTCCTGCTGCATATGATGGCCCTTCTTTGGCCTCTATCAGGTCTTCCAGCTTCTTTTTCACCTTTCTGGATGTTTGTCTTGCTTTCTTGGCCATATTAGATGCAGACCTGTCTGCATCTACTATTCTCATTTTATCGCAATGTTGCAGCCCAGTGATCATATTTTCACCAGGATTAATTCCCAGCTTTTTCATTACCCAACACTTTCCAATATTAACACAATTGAATGCCATAACAGCATCATGAATTCCTAGTTTCACTGTATGCATGCCTACAAATACAGTTTTAGGAAGGCAGTTCCAAATTATGCTGTTGAAACTTTCATTTGGGTTCTGTGTCTGCCCATGCATACATTTCCTTAGAAGGTCAGCATGAGCCAAGTCTCTGAAAATAGGTTTAGTTGCTGTAATAACAGCAGCAGGAAGAGAATGCTGGTGAGAGTAAGATTCTCCAGTTGCCTGAGCCCTATTGTATTTGCACCACGAATTTTCTCCTGATGGGCACAATCCATGACATGGCTTATCGTCAGTAGAAGACTTACGGAAGAATATGGCCCAAACAACTCTCTTCATTGCATCCAGTTTTTCTTTATTTCTCCTAATTGCCTGCCCATAGTATACCTGCAAGTTTTCTGTATCAACTACTCGCAATTACACTTCAACAAAACTAACCGCGTGTTTGAAAGTGTGTTGTTTACGAACAGTAGAAACAAAAGGATATCTACCGTTGCATTCCAAGGATAGCCAACACATTCGGCAGTAAAAAAAACCCTAACGTTCAAAGTAGGGGATATAAAGAACTAAAATATATGCAAAAAACGGTTCAAATGGCTATGAGCACTATGAGACTTAACATAGAAGGTCATCAGTCCCCTAGAACGTAGAACTACTTAAACCTAACTAACCTAAGGACATCACACACATCCATGCCCGAGGCAGGAGTCGAACCTGCGACCGTAGCGGTCGCGCGGTTCCAGACTGAAGCGCCTAGAACCGCTCGGCCACACCGGCTGGCTAAAATATATGCAGAAAAGTGGGTGACAGAAAAGTGGGCATGGCACATAAACACACGTGGTAGGAAAATGCTCTTAGAATGAACGAAAAAAATTTTTTCAGCAAAATCCTTTTCAGATTACTTAAGTAAAACCTTAATCTATCAAATTATGATGAAAACCGAAAATTTTTTTTTTCGGCCTGAACCACGGTATGGTACCCTTAATTAACATTCTGGACAGTTCGAGAAAATTATTTAGCCACCCAGATCGCCCAACACAGGACACAATCTAGAGGTCAGTTCGTGTACGAAATACTTCTCCGGCGACACTTTCGCGATTACTAATGGCCATAGTGGCAGCATGGGTCAATATTTCTACAGTTTACTTCCAGTGACATGTCGAGTCCATGCCATGTCAAGTTACTGCATTCTTCCGTGCAGAAGATGGTTCGATATGGTACTAAGAGGTATCCCATGACTTGTCACCTTAGTGACCAGTATAGCGTCTGATGTTCCTTCTCCACATCTTCTCGAAACTTCTCAATGTTCTTAGGGTAACGGCGATATAGTGGTCCATGTGCTGAACGTGCACGCGATTCGCTGCTAGCAGTAACTACACCACCATCGTTAAGAGAAAAATGATTAACCTTGTCAGCAATCCACACTCCTGCACTTGACAAAATATTTTGGTAAGTGATGCCAGCTTCTCTGATCCACTGATTTGCAGGGTTTTCTACCCGGTTGCGCATTGAAACACTGCACATCCAGTCTTTTGGTCGTAAATTAATAACTGCTAGCGATTTACACGCAACCTCCAACTTTTCTCTCCAAGTCACGCAACTTTTGAAAAGAAAAGGCCTCGCTCGAAAGCATAAGATACAAACAGTCGTATCAATGACAAGTGGGTATTTCTCGAACAAATGATACCATTTCCTGAAGCAAGCTTACCTGAACCAATTCTTTTCCAAATCATTTGCCAGCTTACTTCTAACTGTCCAGCAGAACACAAGTTTTCTGCTGAAAAACAGCAATTACGTGAGATAAATCAAAACTCTCACCCTCTAAAATCACCGCCGAAATCACTATCATTTTCGTTTCACTACCTTCCGTGAGGGCCCGCAACTAACTCTTTAAAATATTTAATCTCTAAGAACTCCTTAAAACCGTGTAACATTTGGTTTTCCAGTGTTTATAAACTGATTGCCTATGTCCTGATTAACAGGTAGTCTCATTGCATTTACGCGCTACTCTGCCACCTACATCCTACTGTTCGGAAAATATTTCGTTGAAATCATGGAAAATCTTGTAGTATTTAGTCCAACTCAGATACTCTTGCAAGGTGCATGTAACACTCCAGAGGCAAGCTACGCACAGCTCAGAAAAATCAACCCACTTGCTACATGGAGTACCGACATAGAAGATACTCAGTTCTTCCCCAGAGTTAGCTGAATGTGTCACATATCATAATGAAATAATTACAACACTGCAGCAGCAGTCTATTACACCATGCTTAACATTCATGTAACCATTTCTTGAATCACAATTGTCGCCGTATAATGAACTGCAACAAAAACTAACCACTTATCTCAGAAATGTAAATATCCTGCCGTTCCAAAATGCTCCATTAATGTTTCTCAGAGTTCCGACTGGGCCTCACGAACGTCCTCAAGGCTGAAGATTCGCCTCTTCAAAAAATCAAGGGTGAAAACAACGTCTGTTGTGAGTTAATAGCTGTGACGACCTTCACAAAGAATTAGTGCCTCCATGTAAAAATTTAACAATGAATACCGTCAGCAAGTGTTTTAACACTTCCTACATCCTGTCCAAGGTCTGCCCGATGTTTCTTCATCTTTTGCGACTTATTAGTTTATTTTCTATTGCCTGGCGATGCTCCGACTCATTCGACAGCAAACAGTCGCCTGTACCTACCTGGAGAGCAGGTCTCAGAGTTGCACTATCCACATTGTTCAAGAGATTTACTCTTCCAAAAACTGAGACATCACCAGAAGAGTTCCGAAACAAACACCATTGAGAAGTTACAAAAGGTGCTGACCGAGAAAATCAAGGTAATTCCCTGAAGCTACTCAGAGCCTGAAAACTCATGCTCAACAATGTTTCAAGTGAAATGTATTTTGTGTAAAGAGATAAAAATTACATATCTTTGGTTTTCAGTTTGTTAGTGCCATAGTCTCAGAACGAATGGACCACAGGTAGATCAAACGAAATTTGGGAATCACTCGCGCTAACAAGAGGTGCTGTTTCCTGACGCAGTAACACATCCTTCTAGTTTTCATGCTGTAACGGTATGAACCTGTAAAAATTGTCTCCAAACAGCTCTTGGTATTGATTAAGATGGACTATACTGTATGGGAAGGTCAGTGGAACATCTAACATCACACCATCCACGTGTTCACGATAGTGCTGTGGAATCTGTTGTGCCGCGGTACCTAAGCTTTTCCCTGGTTCCATCAACACATGACCAAACTACATATCGTTAGTCCTACGTAGTCCAATGACCTGCCTGTTAGCACAACCTCTTTTCCTAGGCCTCACAGGACAAGTCTTCTGATCACATATAGACATGTACCAATGGAGTTAACGTGTTGTCGCCTACACCTCTCGTAACACCTGTATTACATCACCCAGTGTGCCTTACCACGTGAGTGGGGCAATACTTGGCAATCGTTTCTGTTTACACTCATCACGTATGTGTGGTCGACCACTGAGCTGATTAATATGCATCGAATGATCTAAAGGTCATGCTGTGGAGCGTACTCAAAATAGTCGCTGTTAAGAGGAACTAAAGCCACCTACTCTATCAGCCGTCCTAACACACTAATCGCTTGAAGAAGACAACGTGAATGACTCAGACACCAGTTCATGGACGAAATTAAAAACTGGTTGAAGTCATAGGAACATTAAGCGATTAGGCCGAGCCCACCAACTTCCGGGTTGAGAAGAAAAAGGTCACAGTGTGCGTAGGAATACTGTAAGGTGATAAGAGCTTCAGAGCTGAAACATCCAATCTGTACAGCTCCACTACAACTACAACCTTTCTAATTCCGTAAATTCGCGTAGTCTAACCTAAAGCTTAGCTGTCTAATCAGGTTCCACGGGGTCCTAACGAACAAGTGAACACACTCACAGGTCGAGCACATACAAGAGTCGTTGACTGAAACGTCACTGTAACCACTACTCAATATTGATCTTATGGCGTACAGTAGATACATTCATTTGTTCTGTTTCACATAGGTTCTTTCAGTTCATTGCGATATCCAGGTATTTGTGTCGTTAGCTACATGTCAGCCGTTTTTATAAGATATATACTGAAGAGCCAAAGAAACTTGTACACCTGCCTAGGGCCCCAGCGAGCAAGCAGAAGTACCGCAACACGACGTGTCTAAAGTAGTGCTAGAGAATACTGACGCCATGAATCCTGCAGGGCTATCCATAAATTCGTAAGAGAAAGACAAGGTGGAGATCTCTTTTGAACAGCACATTGCAAGGCATCCCACATATGCTCAACAATGTTCATCTCTGGGTTGTTTGGTGGGCACCGGAAGTGTTTAAACTCAGAAGAGTGTTCCTGGAGTCACTCTGTAGCAATTCTGCACGTGTGGCATGTCGCACTGTCCTGCTGGAATTGCCCAAGTCCGTCGGAATGAGCAATGAACATGAATGGATACAGGTGGTCAGATCGGATGCTTACATACGTGTCACCTGTCAGAGTCGTATCTAGACGTATCAGGGGTCCCATATCACTCCAACTTCGCATGCCCCACGCCATTAAAAAGCCTCCATCAGCTTGAACAGTCCCCTGCTGACATGCAGGGTCCATGGATTCATGAGTTTGTCCCCGTATCCGTGCACGTCCATCCACTCGATACAATTTGAAACGAGACTCGTCCGACCAGGGAACATGTTTCCAGTCTCAACAGTCCAATGTCGGCGTCGACGGGCCCAGGCGAGGCGTAAAGCTTTGTGTCGTGCAGTCATCAAGGGTACACATTGGGGCCTAAGGCTCCGAAAGCCCATGTCGTTGATGTTTCGTCGAGTGGTTGTTTATGGCCCAGCACTCAAATCTGCAGTAATTTGTGGAAGGGTTGCACTTCTGTCACGTTGAACAATTTTCTTTAGTCGTCGTCGGTCCCGTTCTTGCAGTATCATTTTCCACCGCCGCAGTCGGAGATCTGATGTTTTATCGGATTCCTGATATTCACGGTACACTCGTAAATGATCGTACGGTAAAATCCCCACTTCATCGCTACCTCAGAGATGCTGTGTCCCATCGCTCGTGCGCCGACTGTAACACCACGTTCAGACTCACTTAAATCTCGATAAGCTGCCATTGTGGCAGAAGTAATCGATCTAACAACTGCGCCAGACATCTGTTGTCTTATATAGGGGTTTATTTGAACGGCTTGCCAGTTTCTCCAGCGCTTTAGTGTCTCTTTCTGTATTAGTAATACTTGAGGTGGTTTACTTTCTCCATCACCCTAACGCATACAGTAGGACCTCACCAACAGAAGACAAACCCCGCTTCCCAAAACAAAAAGCAATTCCGGAACTAAATGGTAGATTTTATAAATTTCTCTCTCTCTTGAGAGATGCAGACGGAGCGTCAAGATTTGCACAATATCTACACAGTTCCATCACACTTCAATTACGGATAAGTCGTGTAACTAAAAGCTAAGACCCGTGAACAGAGGTAGTTGAACGATAGGTACTTCACTCCCATCTAGGTACTTGGACTAGCGACTACAGCAGGCAGACTGAGAAAGTCGTGTGTAGGAAGCATGGACAGTTAATTCAAGTACCGTCGTGTGAAACCCAATTTGCTTCGTTAGTTCACAGCGTATCTCATGTTTATGTCGTATTTCTTGACTTTGAGAAAGCCTTGTACACAGTACCGCGCCGTAGCTTAGTAAACAGAAATGTCGTTGGTCTGATGAATATCTTGCAAAGAGAACGCAGTATTATGTTCTTACGAGGGAAATACTCCTGCTCGTACGGCTGGAATAAGAATTATTTTCAAATACGGATGTGTGTCTGCTCTACCGCCCATCAAAGTCATTTGCCTGTAAAGCCCTATCAGTGTATGAAGGTTAACGAATTGGAAGTCTACACAAACACATCGCACCCTTGCTACTAAAGTGACAACTAAAATATCATCATTTCTGAGTTGTTACTATGACAGAAAGAAGAAACGATACTTGACCAATCATTTAAAGTGTTTTTCTATTGTTTCCTAACTTGGCGTTTAGAGGTCAATTGTTACTTTAATTGTTTGGAATACCAACGTGCTCATAACTAAAGCTTTACATCGATAGTTGAACAGTGAATTCCAGGAACTTCAAGTCTTATTTTGAACTGTGTCTTTTTTTTCTTGCCGGCCTTGGTGGCCGAGCGGCTCTAGGCACTACAGTCTGGAACCGCGCAATCGCTACAGTCGCAGGTTCTAATCCTGCCTCGGGCATGGATGTGTGTGATGTCCTTAGGTTAGTTAGGTTTAAGTAGTTCTAAGTTCTAGGGGACTAATGACCTCAGTAGTTAAGTGCCATAGTGCTCAGAGCCATTTCTTTCTTGTTTTAGACTAAAGTCAAAAGGAGGGTGATATTTCTATTTGTATGGACATTCTGCTGATCTCCAAAGTGTTCAAGGAAACTAATCTCATGAAACAAAAGCAAGTGATGAGGTAGCATGGGAAGGTCACAATAACGTACGTCATGAACTACATTGTTACAGAAATGCATCATCCATAAAGAAATAGTATCAGTTGTTACTGCTAACAGATCTGATGAACATACAAGTAACATTTATGCTGTTGCATGTAGATCAGAAAAAGGATTGGTAAAAGCTTACTCTTATCAGTTTCGTCCGTCTGAAAACAAGAAGAAAGGTATTCAATATCTCATTAATGAACACAATTTGAAGCAATTGTAATTTTTTATAAAATCGTTTTCAGTATTTGTTGAATATTTGAACAATTCATTATGATTCAACATTTTAGTGTCTAATAGTTGTTAGACTTTTATAACGCTAAATGATACTGCTATTGTATTTTTGCGTTTGTGAAAGACGTTAAATATATGTGATTTCCATGAACTTAAGCTGTTTCTGGCAATGGATACCATAAACCTATCGCTCAAAATCCATTCTACACAATGCGCGACTTAATTAGAAATAAAACGTTGTTAAAAAGCACTAACTGATCTTCAAAGATGACATATGCAGAGATTTTATTCTAGAAAAGGGTCAGAGTTCTAAATAATCAACAGCTATATGCGTTATCTAGACACTAAAAGTGGGTCGTTCTTTGGGATTAATCCCAGAAATAACTAAAAAACAATTTGACCCTGGCGTTATATCCCTCCTCGTTAGTGCTGATAATTTTTTTTCCTAACAACGTTTCAGCATCGCCGAAAACGTTTTCTTGATTTATGGAAAACCTGACGTTTTCCGTTTTGTTATTCCTGTAGCAAGAGTGAAGAGACGATATTGCGAAACAGAATTATGACCAGCAGGATTCACAAGAGTCATAAAGGCTTTTTTTTGGTAAAAACCTAAACATTTGCTCGTCACAATGTATGTTAACAAATGCTCTGCTTACTGAGGAATGGCTCCATAAATAGAAGCTGCTAAGTTGTAATCGTTCCATTCTTATTCGTCGTCGAAGTGCAAACGAGAGCTTCAATGAAGTGATTAATACACGTCGAAATGAAATACTATGCACATTTGTCAAGTGGAAAATGTGGACGTGCTACATCATTTTCAGTGTAGCTGGACTGCAGTAGACCAATACCAAAATCGGCCGGTGTGGCCGTGCGGTTCCAGTCGCTTTAAGTTACGTTGTGCAAGACGCGACAGTTGGATGCGACTGCGACGCTGCCCCCTCCTCTTTCCCCACCCTGGCAGACGGCGACACGGCCGCAACACGACTGGAGTCGTCGCCGTTTCCCAAGCTCCGGTCGGCGGCGGCGGATTCAAATACATAAGAAAAATAAGAATTCCGATTTTCTTGCTGTAAAAAATACTGTATGTTAATGCAACAAAGTTACATCGGCTCCCAGAGTTAGTTTTTCGATACAGATTCTCCTTTTACTTTAAAAAATTGAAAAGTATCTCTTCCGGTTTTGCGTGTTTTTTTCGCTGTATATTACTTCTCTATCAATTGTGAGGAAAGTAAAAGGCACAAAAAATTTATGTTTGCGTATCTTACAGTTTCACATCACAGCTTGATAATGAGGTGTCTATTTTTCCGATATTCGTCACAGTTATCCCGATACTTAATTTACAAGTAACCTACTGCATAAAATTTGAATTGTGTACAGTGAAAAATGTGGTCGCTGGCTACTTTACGTATGGTTCACGTTAGGTCATACATCGTTGCCGATGAAAAGAAGCTAACATATCGAAATTATTTTTTAAGTTGAGATCAGATTGATATCGATCTCCGTTTCCGAGATTTGAGCTCATATATCTCCGGGAGCGTCGCGACTAGCCGCCAGTTCTGTCGACGCGCAACGAGAATCGTGTGGTCATCACACGATAGAGAATGCATTTGTTTTGTTTCGCTGACACATTTGGACCTAATGAAACCATTTTATGTCATATTCCTCCGGTATGAGTTACTAATATTTCTCCATATGCTCTTGACAATTTCATTTAAAATGCCACGAAACGTAGGTTTCTTAAAGCCAAGTGATCAAGCAGAACCCATTTTCTTGGTTTTGCTGGGACATCTGAACCTGTTCCAAGCTTTCTTTCTCGTTTATTTCTGTTTTTGCACATTTCACCTAAAATTCCAATGAAAGGTAAGTTTATTAACAATAAGCGCACGCTAGCTTCATTGCATTGTTTCAAGTTCTTGACAACAAGATAGGGTTACACCTTAAACATCTCTAGAATTTTGATTCTGAACGTCTACAGTATACACTGGCAGAAATGTGGAAGAAATAATGTCCGTGCTTGTTTACAAAATTTCCCCAAATTATACTTGTCAGTTTCTCCCATGCAGAAACTTTTGGAACAAGCTAAGGCAACTTTCATAGCCGACTGAATCTTTATTCCCATCGAAATGAACTTCCATATTCTTGTATTCTGACAGCATACATCGTTATGGATGACATCAACATTTAATCTTGCCAAGCTGCACTCAAAAGACGACTCCAGGATTTACAAAAGACGAATTTCAATTGTGAACTGTGTCAGACCAGAAGGGCCTTGTAAAACAGTAGTGCACTTTTGGCACAAGTTCTTTGAGCACCATCTTCTACCAATGAATTGAAGTGAATGTGACAAATTACTTATTGCAGCATACTGTTTGCGAAATCTGTTGAGAAACGCCTTCCTCAAAAACGAACATCTATTGATTACAGAAAGCTGTACAACAATCTGGTGGTGGTTTTTCACAACTAGAAGGTATCATCAAGACACCAATCTACCGTTTACTTTCAAAGTGAAGGTATTGTAAAATGTAACTTTCTCGTTGTATGTTAGATTGTTCATTTTATAATGTATTTGCCGTTTTCAATTTTTATCGTCACAAAAAAGAGTAATGCGAAAATTGACCTTCAAGTTCATTTTCATCATTCTAATTCTACATCTGCATGGATTATACTGATTTTCATAACAGGCCTGAAAAATTTGCATTAATGGGAAAATATTATATATTTCACTCACCTGCCAGTTTCAACTGTGCACCAATTTCTTCCCAAATTCTGTCTCTGAACATAGTGTCTCTATATTTAGGGTTCTTCAAATCGTAAAGGCAAGGCTGTTGCGAGACCAGCTCACAGAGCATCACATCCTGTGAGTGGCTCATTTCAGTTTTCAGTTTTCCTCGACTGGCTCGACATCTTTCTCGCAGCCGTACGTCTTTGTGTCGTGCGACTTCCGTCGCAACACTGCTCACTGGTGCAGTGCTGCGACAGCTGCCGCAACAGTCGCGCGTCGCATCCCAAACTCGAACTGCACATGCGCCAGCGGACAACTTCTGACGTCACGTAGCGACCCGTCGCAGTCGCTAGTGTGCGTCGCGTCTTGGACAACGTACCTTAAGTTACGTTGTGCAAGACGCGACAGTTGGATGCGACTGCGACGCTGCCCCCTCCTCTTTCCCCACCCTGGCAGACGGCGACACGGCCGCAACACGACTGGAGTCGTCGCCGTTTCCCAAGCTCCGGTCGGCGGCGGCGGATTCAAATACATAAGAAAAATAAGAATTCCGATTTTCTAGCTGTAAAAAATACTGTATGTTAATGCAACAAAGTTACATCGGCTCCCAGAGTTAGTTTTTCGACACAGATTCTCCTTTTACTTTAAAAAATTGAAAAGTATCTCTTCCGGTTTTGCGTGTTTTTTTCGCTGTATATTACTTCTCAATCAATTGTGAGGAAAGTAAAAGGCACAAAAAATTTATGTTTGCGTATCTTACAGTTTCACATCACAGCTTGAGAATGAGGTGTCTATTTTTCCGATATTCGTCACAGTTATCCCGATACTTAATTTACAAGTAACCTACTGCATAAAATTTGAATTGTGTACAGTGAAAAATGTGGTCACTGGATACTTTACGTATGGTTCACGTTAGGTCATACATCGTTGCCGATGAAAAGAAGCTAACATATCGAAATTATTTTTTAAGTTCAGATCAGATTGATATCGATCTCCGTTTCCGAGATTTGGGCTCATATATCTCCGGGAGCGTCGCGACTAGCCGCCAGTTCTGTCGACGCGCAACGAGAATCGTGTGGTCATCACACGATAGAGAATGCGTTTGTTTTGTTTCGCTGACACATTTGGACCTAATGAAACCATTTTATGTCATATTCCTCCGGTATGAGTTACTAATATTTCTCCATATGCTCTTGACAATTTCATTTAAAATGCCACGAAACGTAGGTTTCTTAAAGCCAAGTGATCAAGCAGAACCCATTTTCTTGGTTTTGCTGAGGCATCTGAACCTGTTCCAAGCTTTCTTTCTCGTTTATTTCTCTGATACGAGTCCCGAATATTCCTCCATCTGTTTTTGCACATTTCACCCAAAATTCCAATGAAAGATAAGTTTATTAACAATAAGTGCACGCTAGCTTCATTGCATTGTTTCAAGTTCTTGACAACAAGATAGGGTTACACCCTAAACATCTCTAGAATTTTGATTCTGAACGTCTACAGTACACACTGGCAGAAATGTGGAAGAAATAATGTCCATGCTTGTTCACAAAATTTCCCCAAATTATACTTGTCAGTTTCTCCCATGCAGAAACTTTTGGAACAAGCTAAGGCAACTTTCATAGCCGACTGAATCTATATTCCCATCGAAATGAACTTCCATATTCTTGTATTCTGACAGCATACATCGTTATGGATGACATCAACATTTAATCTTGCCAAGCTGCACTCAAAAGACGACTCCAGGATTTACAAAAGACGAATTTCAATTGTGAACTGTGTCAGACCAGAAGGGCCTTTTAAATCAGTAGTGCACTTTTGGCACAAGTTTTTTGAGCACCATCTTCTACCAATGAATTGAAGTGAATGTGACAAATTACTTATTGCAGCATACTGTTTGCGCAATCTGTTGAGAAATGCCTTCCTCAAAAACGAACATCTATTGATTACAGAAAGCTGTACAACAATCTGGTGGTGGTTTTTCACAACTAGAAGGTATCATCAAGACACCAATCTACCGTTTACTTTCAAAGTGAAGGTATTGTAAAATGTAACTTTCTCGTTGTACTTTAGATTGTTCATTTTATAATGTATTTGCCGTTTTCAATTTTTATCGTCACAAAAAAGAGTAATGCGAAAATTGACCTTCAAGTTCATTTTCATCATTCTAATTCTACATCTGCATGGATTATAATGATTTTCATAACAGGCCTGAAAAATTTGCATTAATGGGAAAATATTATATGTTTCACTCACCTGCCAGTTTCAACTGTGCACCAATTTCTTCGCAAATTCTGTCTCTGAACATAGTGTCTCTATATTTAGGGTTCTTCAAATCGTAAAGGCAAGGCTGTTGCGAGACCAGCTCACAGAGCATCACATCCTGTGAGTGGCTCATTTCAGTTTTCCTTGACTGGCTCGACATCTTTCTCGCAGCCGTACACCTTTGTGTCGTGCGACTTCCGTCGCAACACTGCTCACTGGTGCAGTGCTGCGACAGCTGCCGCAACAGTCGCGCGTCGCACCCCAAACTCGAACTGCGCATGCGACAGCGGACAACTTCTGACGTCACGTAGCGACCCGTCGCAGTCGCTAGTGTGCGTCGCGTCTTGGACAACGTACCTTTAAGTTACGTTGTGCAAGACGCGACAGTTGGCTGCGACTGCGACGCTGCCCCCCTCCTCTTTTCCCACCCTGGCAGACGGCGACACGGCCGCAACACGACTGGAGTCGTCGCTGTTTCCCAAGCTCCGGTCGGCGGCGGCGGATTCAAATACATAAGAAAAATAAGAATTCCGATTTTCTTGCTGTAAAAAATACTGTATGTTAATGCAACAAAGATACATCGGCTCCCAGAGTTAGTTTTTCGATACAGATTCTCCTTTTGCTTTAAAAAATTGAAAAGTATCTTTTCCGGTTTTGCGTGTTTTTTTCGTTGTGAGGAAAGTAAAAGGCACAAAAAATTGATGTTTGCGTATCTTACAGTTTCACGTCACAGCTTGATAATGAGGTATCTATTTTTCCGATATTCGTCACAGTTATTCCGATACTTAATTTACAAGTAACCTACTGCATAAAATTTGAATTGTGTACAGTGAAAAATGTGGTCGCTGGCTACTTTACGTATGGTTCACGTTAGGTCATACATCGTTGCCGACGAAAAGAAGCTAACATATCGAAATTATTTTTAAAGTTGAGATCAGAATGATATCGATCTCAGTTTCCGAGATTTGGGCTCATATATCTCCGGGAGCGTCGCGACTAGCCACCAGTTCTGTCGACGCGCAACGAGAATCGTGTGGTCATCACACGATAGAGAATGCGTTTGTTTTGTTTCGCTGACACATTTGGACCTAATGAAACCATTTTATGTCATATTTCTCCGGTATAAGTTACTAATATTTCTCCATATGCTCTTGACAATTTCATTTAAAATGCCACGAAATGTAGGTTTCTTAAAGCCAAGTGATCAAGCAGAACCCATTTTCTTGGTTTTGCTGAGGCATCTGAACCTGTTCCAAGCTTTCTTTCTCGTTTATTTCTGTGATACGAGTCCCGAATATTCATCCATCTGTTTTTGCACATTTCACCTAAAATTCCAATGAAAGATTTGTTTATTAATAATAAGCGCACGATAGCGTCATTGCATTGTTTCAAGTTCTTGACAACAAGATAGGGTTACACCTTAAACATTTCTAGAATTTTGATTCTGAACGTCTACAGTATACACTGGCAGAAATGTGGAAGAAATAATGTCTGTGCTTGTTCACAAAATTTCCCCAAATTATACTTGTCAGTTTCTCCCATGCAGAACTTTTGGAACAAGCTAAGGCAACTTTCATAGCCGACTGAATCTTTATTCCCATCCAAATGAACTTCCATATTCTTATATTCTGACAGAATACATCGTTATGGATGACATGAACATTTAATCTTGCCAAGCTGCACTCAAAAGATGACTCCAGGATTTACAAAAGACGAATTTCAATTGTGAACTGTGTCAGACCAGAAGGGCCTTGTAAAACAGTAGTGCACTTTTGGCACAAGTTTTTTGAGCACCATCTTCTACCAATGAATTGAAGTGAATGTGACAAATTACTTATTGCAGCATACTGTTTGCGCGATCTGTTGAGAAACGCCTTCCTCAAAAACGAACATCTATTGATTACAGAAAGCTGTACAACAATCTGGTGGTGGTTTTTCACAACTAGAAGGTATCATCAAGACACCAATCTACCGTTTACTTTCAAAGTGAAGGTATTGTAAAATGTAACTTTCTCGTTGTACTTTAGATTGTTCATTTTATAATGTACTTGCCGTTTTCAATTTTTATCGTCACAAAAAAGAGTAATGCGAAAATTGACCATCAAGTTCATTTTCATCATTCTGATTCTACATCTGCATGGATTATACTGATTTTCATAACAGGCCTGAAAAATTTGCATTAATGGGAAAATATTATATATTTCACTCACCTGCCAGTTTCAACTGTGCACCAATTTCTTCCCAAATTCTGTCTCTGAACATAGTGTCTCTATATTTAGGGTTCTTCAAATCGTAAAGGCAAGGATGTTGCGAGACCAGCTCACAGAGCATCACATCCTGTGAGTGGCTCATTTCAGTTTTCCTTGACTGGCTCGACATCTTTCTGGCAGCCGTACGTCTTTGTGTCGTGCGACTTCCGTCGCAACACTGCTCACTGGTGCAGTGCTGCGGCAGCTGCCGCAAGTCGCGCGTCGCATCCCAAACTCGAACTGCGCATGCGCCAGCAGGCAACTTCTGACGTCACGTAGCGACCCGTCGCAGTCGCTAGCGTGCGTCGCGCCTTGGACAACGTACCTTTAGTCTGGAACGGCGTGACCGCTACGGTCGCAGGTTCGAATCCTGCCTCGGGCATGGATGTGTGTGATGTCCTTAAGTTAGTTAGGTTTAAGTAGTTCTTAGTTCTAGGGGACTGATGACCACAAATGGTAAGTCTCATAGTGCTCAGAGCCATTTTGAACCAATACCAAAAGCCAAATGATAATATTAACTGATTCTTTTGTCGCTTCCTAGTAGAACAACTTCACAATTACAAAATCAAAGCTACATTTCGACCAATTCTTGAGTATTTTCACTTGTGTGGATACTTTACAAGGATGGTACCCTAAGACACAGAAAATATTCAAAGAAGAATTGCACGATTCGTCACAGCTTAGGTCAGACAACGTGAAATTGACACAGAGACTATCAACAAACTTCAGTGGGAGAAGACAAAAGAGATGACATTCCCCATCGCAGAGAGCCTTCCTCACAAAGTACCACGCACCATCAGCGAATAGAACAGAAAAAATTGTGTGGAATTAAAGAAAGCGGCAACGATCTGAGTAGGCGGAAGACTTCTTTCCTATTTTTGCCGCTCAACATGCCAAGCACAAGATAGTGCGGATAGAAACTGCTATATAGGAGGGACTCCCATTTGCATTATGAACCAATAAATCCTACAGTAAAGTAGACACGATATTGCAGTGTCAGTGTTATTAAGAACGATGCAATGTTTCTCGGACATGCATGCATGGGAATTACATGATGTGTGTAGGCGTACAGGTTATGACGTAGGAAGTTTGGGTCTGGTAAGGAATCGTGCACGGATAGTCAAAGCGCTTAAGACGACCGCTCGTGTAAATCGGGAAATCCGAGTTTGATTCCCGGACCGGCACAAATTTTCATTGCCATCGTTCCCTCATACCGCTGATGGTTGTTAGTATTCGCAACTGCGGACACTTTCCACGTAGTAAATTAGGAGCCAGTCTAATTAACAATACACAAAAATGGATTAATAGTCATGTTGTGATTATGAGGTAGAGAGGGCTTGAGACCCACACAATGACGTCACGATCCAGCATGACAAAAGAAACCGCTTCTGTTGAAGATAGGCAGCGTGTGGCAAGTACAAGGCGAAAAGCCTTGTGTGTGCTATCAGTATGTGTCATATGATAGATTTTCTGTTGGCAACACAATTGCCAGCCATATTCGATCTCCTCATACTTGGTCAGTATTATCGGCTGATTGTGTGAGAAACAAATGTTTTCCATTTAATTTATCCATTGCAACTTGGCAAAGATATAACCTCAGAAACTGAAGAGTAGCTGTGGATCTACAGCACTAGAAGACACGAAGATCTGAACTATTTGTCTTGGTTTTGTTGATATACGTATTTACATACACGTAAACACTTACAAATAAATGTTAGGTATGTCTCAGTGGCCTGGTTCACCGAACTTTCGGACGTACCTTGTAGCTGTGTGTGTAGTAGGTGAGTGTCGAGTAACATAACTTGGCTCTTAATCACCGCGTCATCTCATTAGTCGGCTTTATAGTCACACCTTGAGGCTTACAACTTGAGAAGGTTACATGATGAATCACGGGTCTGTTATGGCGCTGAAGTTATACGGTGCCATTGAGTGCTGGCATCAAGGCGGGCAGATAACCGCAGGTGAGCTAATACGACAAACAAGCTGACTGCCTCCGGGGGCCTGCGACACACATCACACACACAGCCGCAGCAGTAAAATACGATTAGGTGTGCTTTTCTATTATTTGAATGATGCGATTACTCATATCAATTAACGATATCCCCAATAATCGATTATTCGATTAATTATCGTGCTGCGTCTTTATTTTGAGGTCTATAGAGCATTTCCCCAGTTTCTTCTACAAACGACAAAGCTGTGCTATCACATTTATAATTCTCTTTGGGTAACTGACAACAATTGCTCAGTTTTATGAAGTACGTAATTACCATTTTTATATTTTTGGGGGAAATTTATACCTATATAACATTTGTATTAGTAAAGCTAATGGTTCAAATGGCTCTGAGCACTATGGGACTTAACTTCTAAGGTCATCAGTCCCCTAGAACTTAGAACTACTTAAACCTAACTAACCTAAGAACATCACACACATCCATGCCCGAGGCAGGATTCGAATCTGCGACCGTAGGGGTCTCGCGGTTCCAGACTGTAGCGCCTAGAACCGCTCGGCCACCCCGGCCGGCAGTAAAGCTAATGAATATTGTTTTTAACGCAGATACTGAAGTGCTTGTGAGCACCAAATTTTCTCTGGAAGTGAACTGAAGAATATTGATGTAGGCCAACGTAATCTTTTTTCTGCTGAGTCTCCAACGGCAGGCTGTCACTTTGTCCCTTGCCTTAGAAAACGACCTTTCAGAAGGAACGGAGGAAGCCACTATTTTTATATATTTAAGAGCCGCACTGCGCACAACTTCTTTCCAGAATTGCAGAGACGATTTTCTGTTGATAACAGATTGGAGTAAATAGAGTTAAACTTAAGAAAGTAAATGTAGTAGACCACCTCACTGTTTTCGCGCGCCTCGTATTAATCAGTAGCTATCGTATAAATTATGACAGAAGTAACAGGGTTTGGGGAAAACATATCAGAGATGTTCTTGTTCAATCACACTTGTTACGTTATTTCTGTATTGACACGCACAACACAATACATACATTGGCAGTAATCGTAAACAGAACACACACAGGCCAGTACAATTAACTCCAAAAAGGGAGTTGGCTTAAAAACAATAGTGGAAATCTGTAAACTGTGGTATTCACTCAAGCAGGACTTTGATATGAATAATCTGAGTTTGCCCCGATTTCCGCGTAAAGCTTCAGCTGTGATGAAAAGAAAACCACCGAATCTCGGAAAATTTTGTTTCTGTTTCGTTTTGTTTTTTTAATTTCTCCGAAACGAAGCGTTTAACCGAAGCACTAGAAATTACCAGAATTGTGTCTCATTAAATTCTGCATGGATTGAGTACCAAAATATTGCTACTTGATTAAATTTTCGTATAGAAAAGCTACGCTAGAGAACGCACATTTTCACACTTCTCGTAAAACACTCGTTGGTTGGTTGTTTGAGGTTAAAGGGACCAAACGGCAAGGTCATCAGTCCCTTGTTTCAAATAGACTCCATTCTGCTAACGGGACATCTCAGTATAGTCAGAAAAATAAAACGGATAAAGGGGAAACGTAAAAGGGCAGTCACGGTGTCATTAGTAAAAACAAATGAGGGAAGTTGGCAAGAGAACGAACCCAACACTATGCTGAAACAGCATAGGCAAGACCACCTGTGACTTAAAAGGTACAACTGCTATAATGCAGAAAGTACGTATGGGAATAGAAAAACTAACCAAGCCTTAAAAAGAAGGGGTAAAAACAGAGTAAAAGGGAAAGAAAAGAGGATTCCGGTCAGGGAGGTGAATCGGGAATCTCTGAACACTGCCTAAAGTGGGAGACACCCAAACACTCACCGCCCTGCCCCAACACCAGAGGGAGATTAAAAACTTTAAAACTGAGAATAAAAACCACTCTCCCGGAGGAAACCTAGAACCAGAGAGACCATCCGGGAATCGTCAGCCAACATCAAAGGTAAAGTGTGGGGGAGTCTGTACTTAGCACGCAGAGCCAAAAGAAGGGGGCATTCAACCAAAATGTGGGCCACTGACTGGAAGGCTCCACAACCACATAGCGGGGGTGGCTCATCACGCAAAAGGAAACCATGGGTCAGCCTGGTATGGCCAATGCGGAGACGACACAGTGTGGTCGAGTCCTTGCGGGAGAGGCTAAAGGAAGAACGCCATGGGCCTGTATTCACCTTAATGGCACGAAGTTTATTAGACAGTGGAGTAGCCTCCCAAGAATTGGCCCATGACTGTGCAAAGTGGGATTTGATGTGAAGCCGTAAATCCGCTGCAGGAGGGGTTACAGAAAACGGGGGGTAAGTAACTGCTCCCCCAGCCAAACGATCAGCGAGCTCATTACCCGGGATACCCACATGGCCCGGGACCCATAGGAAGTCAATGGAACAAGCAGCACGGTGAAGATCAGCGAGATGGTCATGGATGGCAGAGACCAAGGGATGGCGCGAAAAACACCGGTCAATAGCAAGAAGGCCACTCATCGAGTCCGTACATAACAAAACGCGGTTGTGTTGGGATTGTTTAATAAAGGTGAGGGCCCGGGAAATTGCCATCAATTCCGCAGTAAACACCCCACATGAGGGTGGCAGTAGATGATTTTCCGTTCCAACAAAGGACGTGAAGGCATACCCAACATGATCAGCAGATTTAGAGCCATCAGTGTAAAAAACAACAGCATCCCGAAACTCCCATAAAATTTGGCGGAAAAAGGAACGGAACACCACCGGGGGGATGGAATCTTTCGGACCGCGGCGGAGATCCATCCGAATTCGAGGCCGAGGAACTAACCAAGGAGGGGTGGAGGGGAGGGAGCGAGGAAGACAGGACAAAGAAGGAAGCCGAAAATCACGGGTAAGAGACGCAAGGCGCAGCCCAACCGGTAAACCCGCCCGAGGGCGGGAGTCAGGCGGGCGACGTCCATGGTCTGGGAATAGGATAGAATAGGAAGGATGAGCGGGAGAAGAACGGATAGTAAGGGCATAAGACACCAGAAGCTGGGACCGCCGAACAGAAAGGGGGGGGGATCCCAGCTTCAACCAGGAGACTATCAACAGGGCTAGTAGGGAAGGCACCGGTGGCCAAACGGATACCACGATGGTGGACTGGATCCAGCACGTGCAGCGTGGAAGGAGCAGCTGAACCATAAACTTGACAACCATAGTCCAAACGTGACAGAACTAGAGCACGATAAAGACGGAAGAGGAGGGAACGGTCCGCACCCCAGGAGGAGTGGGCAAGGAAGCGAAGGACATTGAGTTTACGGAAACATCCTACCTTCAGGAGTCTGATATGGGGCAGCCAAGTGAGCTTGTTGTCGAAAAGAAGACCTAGGAAACGAAACTGTGGAACCACAGGCAATCTTTGTGCAGCGAGATAGAGCTCTGGATCAGGGTGGACCGTAGTACGGCGACAGAAGTGGACCACCCGCGATTTTAAAGGAGAGAATTGAAACCCGTGGGAGAGGGTCCATGCAGAGGCACGCCGTATAGCCACCTGGAGCTGCCGTTCTGCAGATGGCATCGAGGAGGAACTAACCCAAATGCAGAAATCATCCACATACAGGGCAGGGGCGACCAAGGGACCGACAGAGGCCACAAGTCCATCGATAGCAATGAGGAAAAGAAGGACACTCAAGACAGAACCCTGTGGGATTCCCGTCTCCTGGGTCCGTGGAGAACTAAAAGCAGTACCAACTCGAACTCTGAATGACCGATGGATCAGGAACTGGCGGATAAAAATCGGGAGTGGGCCCCGAAGACCCCACTGATGAAGGGTTAGTAAGATATGATGGCGCCAGGCCGTGTCATAGGCCTTGCGAAGGTCAAAAAACACTGCAACCAAATGGCGGCGCTGGGAAAAAGCCTGCCGAACTGCGGATTCCAAGCGAAGCAAATGATCGATTGGAGATCGTCCCTCTCGAAAGCCACACTGGTAAGGGGACAATAGATCCCGAGATTCGAGGACCCAAGTGAGCCGACGGGCTACCAGCCGTTCAAGTAACTTACAACCAACATTGGTCAAACTAATTGGCCGATAGCTGTCAACAGATAGGGGGTTCTGACCAGGCTTAAGGACAGGAACCACAATGCTATCCCTCCACTGAGAAGGGAAGTCACCCTGGAGCCAGATACGGTTAAACACCCGAAGAAGATGGTGCCGTTGTGGAGCACTGAGATGTTGAAGCAGCTGGTTATGAATGGAATCTGGGCCAGGAGCCGTATCATGAGAAGCAGATAGAGCAGAAAGAAATTCCCATTCAGTGAAAGGTTCGTTGTAAGATTCTGACTCACAAGTGGTGAAACATAAGGTGACAGCTTCAGCCTGCTGTTTTTGATGAAGGAAAGCAGCTGGATAGGAGGCCGACGCTGATGCCACTGCAAAATGGGTCGCAAGATGGTCTGCGAGAACTAATGGGTCCGTACAAATGCCATCTGGGAGGTGAAGGCCTGGGAGGGTGGACTGCCGATGGCAACCTTGGAGAGAGCGAAGTGTAGCCCATACCCGTGACAGAGGGACAGTGGAACCAAGGGAAGAAACGAATCGTTCCCAACATATCCGCTTGCTCTGTTTGATTAAATAACGGGCTTTAGCGCGAAGGCGCTTAAAGGTAGAAAGGCTGGCTACAGATGGGTGCCTCTTAAACTGTTGCAAAGCTCGACGGCGATCACGGATGGCAATGGCAATGGCCGTACTCCACCACGGGACTTGCCGACGACGAAATTGTCCAGATGAGCGCGGGACAGCAAGGTTAGCAGCGCGAACAATCGCGTCAGACACGTCACGTAGGACGTCATCAATACAACCCGACAAAGAGGGAGAAAACTCGACCTGTGCAGTATATAGAGGCCAATCGGCGCGGTGGAAAGACCAACGAGGTAACCTCTCCATCGGGGAGCGGGAAGGGAGCGTGATAATCAACGGGAAATGGTCACTATCACAAAGGTCGTCGTGTGGCGACCAGTGTAATGAAGGGAGGAGAGAGGGAGAAGAAAGAGAAAGATCAATGGCAGAAAAGGTACCATGACCAGCACTGAAATGAGTAGGGGAGCCATCATTAAGAAGGCACAGGTCGTGGTCTGCAATAAATTGGTCGATAAGAAGACCTCGTCTAGATGGAAAGGCACTGCCCCACAAAGGATGATGAGCATTAAAATCCCCAAGGAGGAGGAAGGGAGGAGGAAGTTGCTGAAGAAGGGTGGTTAAGGCAGCAGGTGTAAGAGTCCTGTCAGGAGGGAGATAAAGATTGCATACTGTGACTGCAGAGTCTAAGTGGACCCTAACAGCAACTGCTTCCAATGTAGTTTGGAGAGGAATCCACGTGCTAGCAATGTCTGTACGGACCAACGTACAAACGCCACCAGAAGCCCGCAAGGGTCCGACCCGATTGCGACAGAAAACACGGAACCCACGGAGGGTCGGTGAGTGAGCATCAGTAAAATGAGATTCCTGGAGAACCACACAAGCTGCTGAGTAGGACGAAAGAAGGGATTTCAATTCCGGAAGGTGACGATAGTAGCCATTACAATTCCATTGGAGAACCACAGAACGATGGTTTAAATGAGGGCTGAACACGCTAAATCCAGTCATACCGCCGGGTCCCCACCCGTCACCGACAAGGAGGGGGCGACATCCATAAACGACAGGTCAGAATCCGGTTGTGAAGCCGGGGAAGGGACCTCCGGTGACACCAGAGGCTCTTTGTCCCGGGACTTATGTTTCTTCTTCTTTTCAGGCTGAGATCGAGGAGGGCTGTGTGGCATAATGGAGCCAGCTGCAGCAAGATCAGGAACAGAAAGAGACCGGGCGACCTGGGGGCCGATAGACCGCGGCTCTCGCGGTCGCCGCGCTGCAGCAGACCTTTGACCTGGAAGGTGCCGGGAAGGGGCATCCCGGGAGAGGCGCCCTTGACCGGCAGACGCCGAAGGAGTGGGACACTTCTCCGGCTGGGGAGGGGGAGCGGCGCCCAGAGGAGAAGGTGTGGGAGCCGCAGGGGAGGGGGGAAGGAGAGGGGTCCGGGACGGGGGTAAGGAAGGGGGAGGAAGGGATGAAGATGTAACCAAGGCGTAACTAGATGTCATGGACACAGGGTGCAATCGTGCATATTTCTTACGGGCCTCTGTGTAGCTTAAACGATCAAGAGACTTATACTCCTGTATCTTTTTTTCTTTCTTATAGACTGGGCAATCTGCTGAACGTGGAGAATGACTACCATGACAATTTACACATACAGGAGGGGGAACACAGGGACTCCCCTCATGGAGTGGACGTCCACAGTCACCACAGAGAGGGTCCTGGGTACAGCGAGAAGACATGTGGCCAAAACGCAAGCACTTAAAACACCGCATAGGAGGTGGGATGTACGGCTTCACATCACAGCGATAGACCATAATCTTAACTTTCTCAGGAAGGGTATCCCCTTCAAAGGCCAGGATAAAGGCACCAGTATCAATACGATTATCTTTAGGACCCTTCTGAACACGCCGAACAAAGTGAACACCCCGCCGTCCGAGATTGTCCCGAAGTTCCTCATCAGTTTGAAGGATGAGGTCTCTGTGAAAAATCACACCTTGTACCATATTTAGAGACTGGTGAGGGGTAATGGACATGGGAATTGTGCCAAGATGGGTACAGGCACGAAGGGCCGCAGATTGGGCAGCCGAAGCAGTTTTTATCAGTAATGAACCCGACCGCATCTTGCTCAGGGAGTCCACTTCGCCGAACTTGTCTTCAATGTGTTCCACAAAAAATAAAGGTTTGACACTGGTGAAAGTATCTCCATCAGTCCTGGTGCAAACTAGATAACGGGGGAAAGGTTTTGCCCCTAGACGACGGGCCTGACCCTCCTCCCAGGGGGTAGCCACGGAAGGGAAGGCCGAAGGGGCAAGAGAAGCAGCACTTGAGGAATCAGTACCACGCAGAGAGACGGCCGCAGAAGAGCGGCCAGAGGTTTGGACCCTTATGCGTTTCATCTGCATAGCGTCCGCCCTGATACCACCACCCACTCCGATCAGGGGCTCTCCTCACGGGCGCCACCCAGCCACAGCAAGGGCCGTCTGGCACGGCGGCCATTGCCGGGAGTTCCGATGCTCCAGGATGACGAGCAACCACTCCAAGGCATGCATGAGGAGGTCACAGCTCAGGTATCAGAAGTGTGATCCCTGTGTGTTCAGGGGGCTCAACCAAAAGGGTACATAGCGACCCCACCACACGGGCTGGCTACCGTGCTGGCTATGCACCCTAGCATCAGACAACGACGTAGAAGAAAAGGTGGAATATACTAGGAGGGCACACGTCGGAGACACTAGGTAAGGTGCTCTTCCCCAAATGGCTCACACTACGGAAGAGAAATTTTGGAATGGAGGTCAAACCCCAGAGGGGGACCAAGGAATGCCAAAAGGAGGAGATGATTACGCAACAAAGCCAGAGTGTAAAACCAACAGAACCAGGAGGATAGCGGGGGCCAACATAAGCAAGGACACCAATAGAGGGAGAGGAGAGGGCGAGGGGAAAGGGGTATGGAGGGGAAAGGAGGGGAAGGGAAAGGAAATGCAGCCCGGGAGAGAAAGAAGGCTGCAATGGCTCGGGGCCCCGTGCTCGCCACGCACGTATCCACGAAAGAGTTGTGGACCCCCTGGGGGGGTAAAACACTCGTTTCGTCGGTATAAAACGTGCAGCATCCGAGAACTGCACAATCGGACGCAAGATTGTATTGGCGGGGTAGGGGGGGGGGGGGCGAGGTGAAGTTGTAGAGCATCAAATTGTGGTTTCAAAATATCAAAGTGGGTGACAAAAAATGAGATGGTATCTAAATATCGCCATTATTCAATAGTATGCCGATCACAAGGTTAACGACCACTATCAGCCTTCTACTTTTAGTTGATTACCTGCAATGTTCGTTCTTCTTCTTCTTCTTCTTCTTTTATTTTTCGGTACACTCATTCTCTGCCTACGTTGGTACGCGGAAAATATAAAAAGCTGTGTTTTACAAGTTGTTCGATGTCTTTAAAGACCAATTGGTATCGAAAAAGCGGATTTCGTGATAGATGGAGGATTTCTAATGCACAGGGTAGCATGAGAGGCGAAAGAACCATTTTCTTCCCTTATTATGTCGAGTGGTTAGCACACTGGACTCGTGTTCGGAGGACGACGGTTCAAACCCGCGTCCGGCCATCCAGATTTAGGTTTTCCCTGATTTCCCTTAATTGCTTTAGGGAAATGGCGGCGCGGTACCTTTGAAAGGGCATGGCCAACTTCCTTCCCTAATCCATGGGACCGATGACCTCGCTGTTTGGTCTCCTTTCCCAGACCAACCAAACATTATTACAAAGTAGTAGAGTACATCAAACGTTGACATGGCCGAAAGATCACGATTGTGTCTGATGGATACCCTGATGTAGTAAGTAACAGTAGCACGAAATCAGTTGATCGGTGGCGCAGAACCACGAACTGTACCTACAGTCACTTTTCATGAAGCGTCAGTAACCGTGGAAGAAGATTTGTTTCTGTGGAACCAACAGAATAAACAGCGCCTCATTTCTTTACTGTTCGCACAAACTGAGGTTTTGGTTTTGTTTTGCTTTAGGGAAGAAAAAACGACTGGGGTCATACGCGCCCAATTCAAAACTATAGAACACGAAGACAGAAGAGTTGAAAAACGACTATACGTCAGTCCCAATTGACATAAGAGAAGACAGCTAAAAACAGGGATGTGGAATTTGGCTAAAACAGACACCATACAGAAACGGAGGTCCAAAACTAAAAATTAAATGGTCTTTGCCCTATTGCTTTGGCGGATGGAAAGTAACACACGGTCGACAGACCGTGCGTCGTTTGCTAAAACGGGCAGATAACTCAGACGGCAAGCGGGAACGCAAACGGTTAAAAAATGGGCATTCCGTCCGGAAGTGGCGGGCAGTTAAAACATGTGCGCAATGTGTACAAAGTGGTGGGGTAGCGCCACTTATCAAATGACGATGGCTTAAAAAGGCTGTGCCCAATACGCAGCCGAGTTAAAATGACCTCCTCCCGGAGGGAGAGCAGAGAGCAGGTCGTCCAAGCCGCTGGAAGGGGCTTAGTAAGCCGGAGCTTATCCCCGTGAAGGGAGGACCATTGGCGATGCCAAAGGGACACCACCCCCTGATAGACAGCAACACAGAGATCACCGCACAACTTGCGGTAGAGCACTGCGAAAGTAGGCAATTTGCTGAGATCGCCGATACTGTAACTGAAGCTACTGCTGTTGACGTTTCTCAGCACCCCGACCTTCTTCCGACTGACCGCTTCAGCACCATTGCCCCTAAATTTTTCTACAAAAGCAGGCAAGGCATATCAGGCGACGTAGTCTGCAGCCCCCTAAATTTCAAGTCATCTCAAGTATCAAAAGATAACGTTCTGATCTTACGTGCCTTCAGTGGCCGCGATACGACTTCGTTGTTTTTCGGCAACGGAAAGCAAACTCTCCAAAAGAGTTTGTGACGAAAAACAACCTACAGAAAGCAGCAGATATATTCAGCAACTCTAGTGCTACTGCTCCGGAGACTGATGAGGCTGGACACAAGCCCATAGTAGCCTTGTACGTCGAAGATGAAACAGAGCCACTACATGTTCATCGCTACCAAATTTTTGAAAAACGTGTATCAGAGACGCCATTCTACCTCATCTTATGTCAAATCTTGTGTGTGTGAAATCTTATGGGACTTAACTGCTAAGTTCATCAGTCCCTAAGCTTACACACTACTTAACCTAAATTATCCTAAGGGCAAACACACAATCCCATGCCCGAGGGAGGACTCGAACCTCCGCCGGGACCAGCCGCACAGTCCATACTACCTCACCTCTTTGCCTAATACAGAAGCAACTGCTCAACAGCTTTCCCTGAGAGCCGGTCGGTGTGGTCGAACGGTTCTAGGTGCTTGAGTCCGGAACCGAGCGAGCGCTACGGTCGCAGGTTCGAATCCTGCCTCGTTCTAAGTTCTGGGGGACCGATGACCTCAGATGTTAAGTCCCATAGTGCTCAGAGCCATTTGAACCATTCCCTGAGACCGTGTTTACTGGTGCAAGCTTGGAAAAACAACCCACTAGATTCACCGCAATGGGTTTGGAAGGCTTGAAAATTTGGCGTCTTGCCAGTTATAACTACTGAAGAAAGCAGCACTCACTTCAAATGTTGAAAACCATTTACTGCGCATGTGGCACAGCATTCAGTGTACCATTGTTTTCAAACTATGCAAAGGCGAATCCTTCACCAATGTCCCAACTGGCATCCCTATTATTAACATTGATGACTGACACAGAAAATGACATTTTGGAGGAAGGAGGAAGAGATCCCACCAAAACTACAAATACGGAAGAAATGTAGGAATATAGAATGTTATTTTGACCCTCATCCTCCAGGAGTATACAGAACTAAACTGTACATTTGAGAACAAAAGATTGTAAACAATCTTTTACTCTAACGTAATTTGTAATATTACCTTAACGCAATTTTACATAATCATATGTCACTCATCTTGTTAACAGAATTAAGTGGTTTATTATTAATAAAACAATAATAAACCTAAAGCATTTCTTTTCACTAATACCCCTCCCGAGCGAGGTGGCGCAATGGTGAGCACACTGTTCTCTCATTCGGGTGGATGGCAGTTCAAACCCGCTTCTGGCCATCCTGAAATATGTTTTCCGTGGTTTCCCTAAATCGCTTCAGGCAAATGCCGGTACGGTTCCTTTAAAAGGGCATGGCCGACTTCGTTCCCTAAGCCGACGGGAACGATGACGTCACTATTTGGTCTCCTACCCCATCAACCAACCAACCAACCAGACAACCAGTCAACCAACATCCTTGCAAACAAATTTGTTGAACTATATACAGGTTGATTCTGTGATGTCACAGACTGCCAAGGATGATGGATGATGGAATTTGAGGTAAGAGATCAGCGTCCGGAAACGAACGAGTCGAAATTTATAAGCGAAAATAGTTCTGATATCTGTAAGAGCGGAATACATGTACCAGTACTGTTGTTGCTAAGACTGTAGAGTGGGCAACTTGAGGAGGTGGTAGTACGCACCACCGAAGAGGTGCCCATAGTTCTTAAAGTATGCTTTTTAGAGCCCGTATTTAATGGCCAATTTTTTCTTGTTCTGGCCCGTTGCCTACCCTATTATCTAAGCAATAACAGCACCAGTACATGTATTACAGTGTCAGAGGTATCAGAACGATTTTCGCTTACAACTGTCGACTGTGTCGTTTCCCCATTTCAAATTGACACATTTATCTTTCTCCATCATCACTGACAATTTGTAACACCATCACAGAATTACCCCGTATAATATAATAGATTTAATATTATTCTGTTAATTTCGTAGTTATATAAACTAACGTGTAGGCTAGAGATTATGTTCCAGCAACATAAATAAAAAAAGTGAATACTGGAAAAAATCATTGGTTGTAGAAAGCAGATTTTGTGTATTGACCATGTGATTTATTTGTAATTGAATAATGGCGATGTTTACTCAGCAGCTAGGTTTTTCTTTTTTCAGTTAATCAAATGGTAAAGCTTCATTGGTACTCAATACAAGCAAAATGTAATTCCCTACATTTTGGTGGCCTTGCTTTCTTTCGATTAAACGCTTAGTTTCGGAGGAATCTGAAAAAAATAAAAATAAAAAATAGAAAAAGTCTGAAGTTTTCGTAGTTTTTCTTATATTACGGCTGAATCTCCACTCAGAAATCGGGAAAAACTCAGATTATTCATACCAGAGGCCTAAATGAGCGGTTAAAACAGTTTACAGAATTTCACTGATTTCTAGAAAGCAGAACTAATTTTCTTGGCCTAACAGTCGACACGAAATGTCTTGACTTGCACGACGTTACACAACAGGACAGTCGGACTGCTTTCCGCAGTCAAACTATAGAGCAGAGGTTTTGAAACTCTGGGGGTCCGTGGCTCTATCGTGCTGAACGTAAGCACTCGCGGTTCCCTTCGCACTTGACATTCGACTCGAAGTGTTGAGTAAATAAACATAAATTTGAAAATTGAATAAGGTTAATTTCTCCTGTATTCTTAACGCATTTTAATGATTTTTTAATATAATTACATCTTACGCTTGCAACGAAATCAGGTCCTCGAATCTCGGCACAAAATTGGAAGTTGCTACTCGCATCTCTTTGTCCACATTTATTCGCGATCTTTATTTCTTACTGAAGGCTGTCAATGCCGAAAACATTCCTCTCGTAAGTAGGATGCTGCAAAAGTTATAAAAACTCTAGGCCCTTGTTAACTATTTGCCGATATCCTTTCTCTACGAAGCTGCAAAGATCTATCAGCGAAGAGGAAATGAACTTCAATTTCTTGAAATCTGAAGAAATAATAAACTGCTCTTGTTCTTCAGCTGTAGGTGCTCATGGAAGTTTTGTAATGAAAGAATCTTTGATCCGGCTGTGTTGACCAACTAGCTCTGGAAGGAAAGTCAGAAAGTAGTCACTAAGTTCAGTTAAATAACACAAACACAGACTTCAATTCTTCCCTCTAGTGAAAGGAATTGTCTCCTAAAATACTGCGAAGGGCAAGGAAAACGTAACATACAGGGTGTATCTGTCACCCAACTGTTCATTTCTCAGTATTAGTTCCTTCCTGAAGGCTGTAATTTTGTCTGACGGTTGCAGAATGTTGCTCCCATTAGCTTGTAGGCCTACATTAAATTGAGTTTTTCGGAGATATCACTTATACTAGCTTCAATACAAAGTCACTCTCTACAAATTTCTCGTAACTGATGTTTCTCTTGCACAGGATAAGAGTAAAGTTCATTATGAGTTCATACATATTTTTCAAGACATTCGCGCGTGACAACCAACGAGAGCTACTGTTATAAATTAGAAAACGTGTTCAGTCCCACATTGACGCACATTTGTTGAGAACATCGTAACGTAAGTGGCAGACTTGTGATGAAGTTTATCACTTCGGTCACTAATTGAAGAATCTCATGAAAGACAGGGCTTCAGCGCTTTGACGTCAGTGTTTCTCGGTGAATAAAACAATGTGTCCAAACAGACTCAGGAGACTCTACAGATCAGGCTTGCCGCCCAGCTTAATTGCCAGTCGTACTGCAACATCCATCTGTACACATGCCTAAATAATTTTCCCAATTAATATTGTTTCCTTTCATAAAACAGTCCGCACCTAGTGGTCTTGCGGTAGCGTTCTCGCTTACCGCGCATGGTGTCCCGGGTTCGATTCCCGGCGGGCTCAGGGATTTTTCCTGCCTCGAGATGACTTCTAGGACCTTCCCTAGTACAGCGGTGCGGGTCTCCCGCATCGTTATCGTTCCCTACGCTCCTCGGAGTATAGGATCCTATCATCATCATTCATTCACACAAGAGCTTAGTATTCCATAAGGGTTTGTTGCATTTGCTCTCAGAGTTATTTTGCTGCAGAAAAGAAGGCCTAAAGGAAATTTGTCATCAAATATAAACTGCACGTAACAAATCACATCTGCATCATTGTGGTTACCTGCAGTTTCTTCCGACTGAATAATGAAATTCCCATTCCCTTTGAGTTTTTCAATCAACTTAACATCGTCAGCCATTTCGAGTACTCGACCTCTAATAGGATTGTCTGAAAAAGGCACATTTGCCATTTCCTGACTCACCTGTCGTAATAGATACCGTGTCTACGGTAGCTGGTAAAACGAGGCCTTCCGCTGTGTCTGAGGTTATTCGCTCTTTACTACATGTTAGGCAAATTTATAAGGTGAAAGAAGAGCATTTGTAGAAATCTCAGTTTTAGTGAAATTTCTTGTTTTCGGTCTTTTTTTTTTAACTCGTGGGAAGAGTATTTGCATGGTTTGTTTTCCAAGCTAGCGTGATTTGACTCCAAATGTCGATTCATTTTATTAAGAAACACGCCTGTAGAAGCTAGGACTTCGAAACAAATGAATCACTGTCGTCGTTGTCCAGTTCTAACACGAGGTTCGGGTAAAACCGAAATTCAAGTCTCTTTCGCCATACTTCCTGTATTTTCCTATATTCTTGCATTTATAACTGCGTGATACGTTTGAATCATAACGTTTTGTATTTAAATTTAAAAATTTGTCCATGATAACGGAAACACAGTTCACAGAAGACGAAAGACAATTAAAAGCGATCTGCATTCGACAAAACTAATTGTTGCAGAATAAAAACAATAGTCTAACAGTAAGATTCGACTGTCATCTACCATAGTGCCACATTAACCACACTTTTGCCGACTCGCTCGATGTCACTACTAGTACACACGCTGTTCCTTTAATCATTAATCAAGTCACTATTTTTAGGAAAGCAGTGTGACGTCTCTGGGAGCCGCGAAGCAGTTTGGAATCACTGTTGTAGACATCGAGTCAACAATCTACAGGCATTAAAACAAAAAAAGGAAAAAACCAGACTAATTCATTGTAAATATAAACTATTAGTTCACGCAAAATTAACTGGCCTGAAAGAGATGTGGCTGTACACAATCATTGGCGCAGATATTTCGTACGCTGTGCTTCACAGGAAACGTCACAACCATGGTATAAGCCCTTTCAATTTTACCACTGGGCCGCCCAACATCAAAGGCATGGGTAAATATATTTGTTAACTATACAGAAAATATTTTGATCCGAATAACAAACTAAGATTATGAAAGCATCTATCATTACAGGTATGTTGGTGACCTCATGTCAAATAGATAAAGTTCTAGAAACTGACAGAGAAACTTTCATACGGAAACAAAACCAGTTCATTATAAAATATAGCACTCTATGGAGAACTGAGAACAAAAACAAATATCTTGGAAATAACAAAAAAAAAAGATAAAATCATTATGCAGAAGTCTGAAATTTACAGAAAAAAAATCATACCACATGCAGCACTGAATTATGTACACAGATTAAACAAAATTCCACGTAACAGGCAAACCTATCATAAATAAAAGAAACAATACCACACACAAGTAATAATAATTGATGAAAGACCTGTACAGACGTACACTACAGAAACAAAAGTACTAACATGATCAGCGCGCAACTAAGCAAGAAAAAAAAAATCACGCAGAATGTAACAGGGAAACAAAGATCCACAGACAACAAAATTCTACAGCACACGTTAAGTACAGAAATCCTAAACATTGGCGCCAAACCGCAAAACTCTGACCCCAACAGAGAGAAAAACATTATTTTATATATCTAATGAATAAATAAGAATTGCACTAGACATACAGAAGTGTCGCATTATGTACAGTAACAGTAAAACTATACAGATACTAAGGAGCAGTGATGTAATAGTTGTAATTTCAGGTTGTTGGATGGTTAGTTGGTGCTTTAGGGCGCAAAACTACTAAGGTCATAAGCGCGCGTATCATAACTCAAGGAAGAAACAGGTGCTAAACAAAAACCTGTGGCGGAAAAGGCAATTTAAGGTTGTAGCTCAGCGTACCTTGGTATGACTGTCACTGCTTTTGAACCAATGAACACAAGCACAGCAAGCAGCCGAGTTCCGTTCTATTTCCCACACGTACCAGCTTCCTGTTACCCTCTATGCCTCCTCCCTGTCGCCACTGTACACACAATAAACGACAATAGTTTCAACCGGCGGCTTGTGAACATACCGTCACCTCGATCATCATAGGCCACGGTATGTGACATCGCACTTTTGTCAAGCTGATGACACGCGGATTGAAAGTCTTGCTCCTCATTGGGAAAAATCATAAATATCGAGAGAGTACATGTCGTATATCTGTAGAACTTTCTGGCAAATATGATGTGTATTCCGTAGTGTTGGTTAAAATAAGGCATGATTTTAGCGTGAATTGCTGCTCCCTTTTTTAGTCTGCTTCGAATATGTGTGGTATACAGAGAAAATAGATAGTTTACGGCATGATAGCTCTACTGTGGTCAATTTGACAACAGACCAACAGCTGTATAGGATTATATGACGCTAAAGCTGAAGATCCATATCTGCTGGATTTTGTATAACAACTTGAGTTATATGCAAATATGGGGCCAGAGAGCAATGACCCATCTAGAATCTATGAAAAACGCACCGCTTTTTGGTACGACTAGTCATCATAAAATCTTGTGAAATGTCATTTTGGTATGTAAAAGGATTATATGCAAGTCCGTGTTCTACTACTTGTAAATACGCGTAAATGTTACTGAAATACTCATACATAATGTATCTATAAACATAAAAACATTTAGTTCCGTAAGTTACGGATACGGTGATAGCTAACAAAAAATATTCATAATATAGCGATGAAAGTCTGTGCAACTGAAGCTGTGTGAAACAATGATAGAACTATATTTAGTGTGAAACTTCCTGGCAGATTAAAACTGTGTGCCCGACCGAGACTCGAACTCGGGACCTTTGCCTTTCGCGGGCAAGTGCTCTACCAACTGAGCTACCGAAGCACGACTCCCGGCCGCTACTCACAGCTCTACTTCTGCCAGTACCTCGTCTCCTACCTTCCAAACTTTACAGAAGCTCTCCTGCGAAACTTGCAGAACTAGCACTCCTGAAAGAAAGGATATATTTAGTGTGCCTGAACGTCAAACTGAGTTTCATAGTACTTTTAGTATAAGGCCGTTTGTTTACACTTATTTTGTGCTAAGAGTGAAACTTTAACGTTAGACGAATTTGCCCTGCTTTTATGCATTATTTATTAGAAACAGCAGTGGTGAATGATTGTTGCTGTTACGGATGCAAATCGAAATACATCAGAGGAAGAAAAGTTACATTTATTGATAGGCCTAAATACCAGGAAAGTCGAATAATGCTTATCATAAAAGTAAGAGGTGATTTATGTGTGGAAAAATTTATGGATAGTGCAGTAAATACTTTCGTACGGCTAATTATGTTATTGCACGTCCATGTCATTTACGCGACTTCACGTGTCCGATTATACGAAACAACAATATTAATTATGAAACTACGCTAGATTTTCTCCTACAATGAATATCACTGTTCGTCACCTGATACACAACGACAGTCACAGTCAACCTTGCCAACGATTCGGCATAGCGAAAAGTCAAATAAATCCGATCAGAATGGGGTAGCATCTCCATTAAGTAATGTCTGTGCTGTCCATTCCGCAAGCAGCAATTTAAATTAAGGCATTGACTCCCATCCTAACTGCAACTTGGGGATATTCTAGAAATTCAAATAAATTTGATCAGAAAGAGGCAATATTTACAATACTTGATACGTACCAGTCAACTTCTTGATAAAACTTTAACCACAGCTACGTGAACCAGAATAACTATACATTACGCAGCACAAGATGTATACTACATAATTTGTGGGTACACTTACCTTGCGTCGACGTGTTGTTAAATAGTTTGATGAAATGCGTTGCTGTTGAACGCTCGAAGGGGATATTCTACAGAAACTTCGTGAAGATACACAGTTTGTGAAGTCAAGCAACGGAAAAAATTTACTTAAATTTACCTCTACGTCTAAACTCCCCTTTGCACGTAACTGATGTTCTCTAAACGACTCTTGATATGACATGACTCACAGCGCTTCCATATAACTGGAATCTTAACCTTACTGCTATACTACTGTCTCCCGAAATAACACCGTTTTACGCCCGCCGTGTTCTACCAACGAACACTGCTCGGTTTCTTTTAAAGTATTATATGACCAAACGATACGGAGCTGCAACGACCGATTGTAATGGTACTGAACTAAGCGTGAGTGTTTCATCAACCGACACTCTTTTACTCTTTCTCTCTTCAACGAAGTTCATGATGTGGCTACAGCTGTTATCTCTGCGTAAACATTGTACGGATATCATTGGCTTACCACGTAGAGTAGGAGTATCTATGGATTGATCCGTTGCGCATGTGACAACATCAAACATTCATTGTTACGTGACTTTCATATAACGTCGTTCGTTTACAGCTTTTGGGGAGCGAAACTTTAATATTACATGTATTTGATCTGTTTTTGCACATTGATTTCTTAGTAATGGTGAGAAACTATTGCTGTTAGCGACTCAAAACGAAATACGTCAAAGAAGGAAAAGTGAATTATCATAGATAGGACAGCGTATCATGAATATCTAATAATGGTTATCATGCTACTAAGAAGCAATACATGTGTTCAGAAATTTCGAAACAATATGTGACAAATAATTAATACGGTAGTGAAAATTATGCGACTGCACGGCAATATATTTACGAGATAAATGCAAGATAAATTCGAGAGTGTGCTGCCAGGCAGTCCGTTGAACGTATACGCAATTTCAAATAATTTTCGCACGCAAATAAATATCATATATGACAGTATGAAGCATTACATCGAGGTCATACACATTTTCGAACCATTTTAAAGAAGTTACAACATAAAACCGTGGTACTAGTGCCTATTACATGGAGAATGAGATTGTACGATTAATATTTTACTTTCTCGGAGAGTGAACGAAGATATTGTACCAGAAGGTAAAAGCAGATAAATTTCGTCTCATAAAATATTACACAGTGTAATAAATTGCTACTTTGTTGCATGTCCTAGCTTCAAATTCGATACTTGAAAAATGAAAACGAACAGTCTCGACCGCAAAAAGCATTTCTTTTGTGGTAACCGGTTTCGCTCAGTTTTTGACCATCTTCGAACCTTCATTCCATGATGGTATGCTCCACTCGCAGAGCAGTTGATTTTCGCGGAGTTATGACACCCGCTCCTCCTACCATCATGGTATGAGTGTCTGAAGATAGTCAAAAATTGACCGAAAACGGTTACCACAAAATAAATGATTTTTGAGATCGAGACTGTCTGTGTTCATTTTTAAAGTAGCCGGCCGGAGTGGTCGTGCGGTTAAAGGCGCTGCAGTCTGGAACCGCGAGACCGCTACGGTCGCAGGTTCGAATCCTGCCTCGGGCATGGATGTTTGTGATGTCCTTAGGTTAGTTAGGTTTAACTAGTTCTAAGTTCTAGGGGACTAATGACCTCAGCAGTTGAGTCCCATAGTGCTCAGAGCCATTTGAACAATTTTTAAAGTACTTTTTGGTAGACCCCTGACCTCCACGAGAAATATTCTCAAAAATTACTTTCAAATTCGGTATTTTTCGGAATATTTTCTCTTTGGCGTACTAGGAAGCGATTTCGAAATGCTACCATATCGCAATTTATTAAAATAGAGGCTCGGTAATATGGTCATGGGCTGTATAAAACAATATCTGTAGCTCTCACATTACTTCTTATATAAAAAAATACCTGTTACACTTGTCGCAAACAAGCGCAACGTCCTTTCGTTCACCTTTTCAAAGCCTTAACCCCAGTTCATCCCAGAAGTAGAATGCAAATTATTAAGACGTCTATGATACTCATGGTCAAAATCATGGTACTTGTGAACGGAATCTGTCTGTACTAGCGATGTAATAATACGAGTATTCAAAATGTGCAGAGCACTTACAGACGGACCTTACGCCGCTCTGTAGGCACGTGACTGTGAGTCACCGTTCGCCGGCCACAAAGTTCTGTTCTGCCCATCTTAAAATTTAGTGCACCATTCAAAGAGAAATCTTTAATAATCGTCCAGATGCAAAAGATCCATTTTATATTCATTATCTCAGTTATGTAAAGAACTTGTTGAATAACGCTGACGCTACTAGACCATCAAAATATTCAAGTACACAGATAGGCGGTAGAGTGTTACACACCGCACAGCGGACAACGTCGATTCAGAAAATATGATGAATCATCCTAAATTCTTCCAGTTTATACACTTGTAGTTAAGCAGTTAAGAAGGTGAGATCCGGATAAATTGATTAAGTCAGAGGTTATTGATAGTTTCAAAGGGAGCATTGGGGAACTTTTGTCCGAAACAGGTGAAAGGAGTACAACAGAAGACAAAGCTTTGAGAGATGAAAGTGAAGGCAGCAGAACGTCATATAGGAAAAAAGTCATGAGGTAGTAGAAGTGTTTGGATGAACACAAGGTATCGAATTCAACACACGAAAGGCGAAAATACAAGAATTCAGGAAGTAGAGCAGAAAAAAAAAGAATACAGATATCTAAAGCAATGAGAGTAACAGAATGTACGAAACGTCGAAGTAGAAATGGCTAGAGGAGAAACGCAAACCTGTAGTAGCATGCCTGATTGCCTGATAGATACAAAAGGAGTTAAATAACTAATGCAAAACATTTTTTCCTGAAAGCAGGTTGGTTTTGTTCAGGATTCCAATACACTATCTTATGTCCCACCCTTTTGGCTAAAAAACCCTATTTATCAACATAATATCTATTTAATGGAACAGACTTACATCGCCTTGCTGCGAGGGCTTGTATGCCGACGTGGAACCACTCTTCTTGTCGACGTCGGAGAATACACCTTGCTGCATCTGAAACCTCCCCATCATCCACAACACAGTCCGTCCCCGGTAGCTGAGTGATCAGCGCGGCAGAATGTCAATCCTAAGGGCCCGAGTTCGATTCCGAGCTGGGTCGGAGATTATCTCCGCTCAGGGACTGGGTGTTGTGTTGTCCTAATCATCATCATTTCATGCCCATCGACGCGCAAGTCGCCGAAATGGCGTCAAATCGAAAGACCCGGCGAACGGTCTACCCGATGGGAGGCAATAGTCACACGACATTTACATTTTATCCACGCACTGCTTCCCGCAGAGTGTATCCCTCATTTGGCCAAACAAATGGAAGTCGTAAGGTGCGAGATCCGAGCTATAGGAAGGATGAAGAAGAACAGACCAATGAAGTTTTGTGAGCTCCTCTTGCACGCACATACTTGAGTGAAGCCTTGCATTGCCATGGAGAAGAGAAGAAGTTCCTTTGCATTTTTGCGGTGACGCTGAAGTCGTTTCTACAGTTTCCAGATGGTAGCATAATACGCTTCAGAGATGACTGCTGCATCTTGAGGGAGGACATCAAACAAAATAACTCCTTCAGAGTCCCAGGAGGCCGTCGCCATGATTCGCATGAGGGTGCGGCTTTGAACTTTTTTTTTCGGTGGAGAGGTGGTATGGCGCCACTCCACGAATTGCCGTTTTATTCCGGTTTGGAGGGATGAATCCACGTTTCATCGCCTGTTTTATTTTACTTCATGGTATGGCTAGGGCCCCCCTTCGTGCAGGCCGTCAGCCGGGTGCCGATCTTTCAAATTGACGCCACCTCGGTGACCTGCAGTCTATGAGGATGATAGGATGATGATGACAGCACAACACCCAGTCCCTGGGCGGAAAAAATTCCCCGACCCAGCTGGGAATCGAACCCGGGCCCAGAGGATTGACAATCCGTCACGCTGACCTTTTTTTTTTTTTTAATCTCATTTTGTTCGTTTTCGTTCGTTGTATCTGCTCGGGGCGGACGTCGCAAGACACCCGTTTCGGTTCGTCGTTGATCCATTGAATCAGTTTTTTTTATTACATAGGGCACCTAAACCTCTGACCGAACACGCTGAGTTACCGTGCCGGCGACCATTCAGCTACCGGGGGCGGACGTTTCATCGCCTGTGACGATGTTCGACAAAAAATGTCAGGTACAGCCCCGTAGTGCGCAAGCAATAACGCACAGATGGTCCTTCGTTGCTTTTTATAATTTTCTGTTAGTCGGTGAGGAACCCAGACGGCACACACCTTTGAGTAAGCCAACTGATGGACGAGTGTGTCAGCACTAGCAACAGAAAAGTCCAGTTGAGCAGGGCGGTGTTTTATTGTGATCCGTCGACTACTTCGAATAAGACTGTCCTCACGTTCCAACATTGTATGATTCACCGGCCGGCCAACACGCGGGAGATCGAACAGGTTTGCGCGACCTTGCGCTGATGACAGAAGCCCCGTGCAACGACTCACCGTGCTTTTGCTCAGTGACAGGTCTCCGTAGACATCCTGCAAGCTCCTGTGAATATCTGCGATTCTCTGGTTTTCCGCCAAAAGAAACTCAATGACAGCTTCCTCTTTGGAACGCCATTTTGAAGACCACATGTAGAGCCGCCGCCTATCGGAATTTTATGAAACTATAGAGGCTGGAGTGGGAATAGACCACGACGTCCCAGAACAAATTTCGCATTTTTTCAGACGAAAGACAGTGTGTTGCATTATGCATTGAAAGTCCTCGTAGACACCACCAACGGGAATATTAAAGAGACCTCTGGAAAAAAGAGAAGCACCTCTATGGTTAAGAGCCCAGATGACAAGCGAGTAATAAGCAAATCTGGAGGACTAAAGGAATGTACAGGACAATATTACTGAAAGAGAAGAGGAAGCAGACGAAGTAGAGATGGAAGATACGATACTACGAGAAGAATTTGACAGAACACTAGAAGACGTAAGACGAAACAAGGATCTAGGAGTAAACAAAATTCCCACAGAATCACTGAAACACTAGAGAGAGCGAACCGTGAATAAACAATTCCACCTTTTGTAAAATACGTATATGACAGGCGTAATACCCTCAGAAAGCAAGTAGAATATTATAAAACTGCTGGCCAGGGAGGCCGAGCGGTTCTAGGCGCTACAGTCTGGAACCGCGCGACCGCTACGGTCGCATGTTCGAATCCTGCCTCGGGCATGGATGTGTGTGATGTCCTTAGGTTAGTTAGGTTTAATTAGTTCTAAGTTCTAGGAGACTGATGACCTCAGAAGTTAAGTCCCATAGTGCTCAGAGCTATTGAGCCGTTGTAAAGGGTCGCCAATCTTGGGGTTTTGCGCCTGTTTAAATTTGGCATGTTTGTTTCGTTATTTCTGCAACAGTGTTCTAACCCGTTTTGTGTACCAAGGAGGATCAGCTCCGTCGTTTGTTAGTTTATTTGGTATTATAAAATGAATGTCAATAACTGTAAAAGACCAGTGAAGTGTAGTACATCAGACATTGAAGGTAGTTGATGAATTTTGCTACCTATGCAGCAAAATAACTAACGGTGGCGGAAGTAGAGAGGATATACTCAGAGCTTACAAAAGTCATGGGTTACTTCCTAATATCCTGTCGGGCCTCCTTTTTCCCAGCGTAGTGCAGCAATGTGACGTGGCGTGGACTCAACAAGTCGTTAGAAGTATTCTGCAAAAATACTGAGCCACAATGCTTCTATAATCTGTCCATAATCGCCAAAGTGTTATCGGTGCAGGACTTTGTGCACGAACTGACCTATCGATTATGTCCTATAAATGATCGATGGAGTTCACGTCAGGCGATCTGGGCAGCCAAATCTTTCGCTCGAATTGTCCACAATGTTCTTCAAATCAATGGCAAACAACTGTGACCCGGTAACATGACGCATTGTCATCCATGAAAATCCCTTCATTGTTTGTGAATGGCTGCAGTGGTCTGCAAGTAGCCGAACATAACCATTTCCAGTCAATGATGGGTTCATTTGGATCAGAAGACCCAGCCCTCACCATTATGAAGCCGGCACCAATTTGCACAATGTCTTGTTGACAACGTGGGTCCATGGATTCGTGGGGTCTGCACCACACTCGAATACTACCATCAGCCCTTACCAACTGAAATCGCGACTCAGCTGACCAAGCCATGGTTTCCCTGTCGTCTAGGGTCCAACTGATTTGGTCACGATCCCAGGAGAGGCACTGTGGAAGGCTGTTAGCGAAGGCACTCGCATCGGTCGTCTGCTACCACAGCCCATTAATGCCAAATTTCGTTGCGCCGTCCTAATTGATACGTTCTTCGTACGTCCCACATTGATTTCTACGGTTATTTCACGCCGTGTTGCTCGTCTTTGTAGCACTGACAATTCTACGCAAGCGTCGCTGCTCTCAGTCGTTAAATGAAGGACGTCGTCCACTGCGTTGTCCGTGGTGAGAGGCAACGCCTGAAATTTGGTACTATTGGCATACTGTTGACGCTGCGGGTAATGGATTATTGAATTCCTTAATGAAATGGAACGTGTCATGCATGTAACACCAACTACCATTCCACATTCAGAGTCTGTTAATTTCCGTCCTGCGGCCATCACCAAATGGTTCAAATGCATCTAAGCACTACGGGACTCAACATCTGAGGTCATCATTCCCCTAGACCTAGAACTACTTAAACCTAACTAACCTAAGGACATCACACACATCGCGGTTCCAGACTGAAGCTCCCAGAACCGCTCGGCCACAGCGACCGGCGGCCATAACTACGTCGGAAAGTTTTTCACATGAATCACCTGAATACAACTGACAGTTCGTGCCGTGGCTTTTGTTTTCTCAGTGAATGACACAGGAAAAGTACACTCAGAAAGCAAATAGAGTTGTATTATACCAACTACAAAGAAAGCAGACGCTGGCAGCTGTCATTATTATCGGATGATCATTTTCATAGGACATAGTTGCAAGATACTGCCAGGAATTCTGTACAGGATGGAAATACTTGTAGAAGCCGTCTTCGGAACGATCAGTTGTGTTCCGGAAAATGTGGAAACACGCAAGGCAATATTGATCCTCGACTTATCATAGAAGGCAGATTGAAGTTCGGTAAACATACATTTATAGCAATTGTGTATTTAGAGAAGGTTTTTGCCAGTGTGGACTATAAATACTGAAGGTAGCAGGGATCTAAATGTCGTCCACTAATTGTAAAAAATCCAGATTGTAGTTATTGGAGTCGAAGCAGTGGCCGAGAAGCTACTGACACAGGGTTGGAGCCTATCCCCAACATTATTCTATGTGCGCACTGAGCAAGGCATAGAGGACATCAAGGAGAAATATGGAACGTAGTTAAAGTTCAGGGAGGAGACATTAAGTCTTTGCGGCTTAACGATGACATTGTAGTTATTTCAGATACGGGGAAGGAGTTGCAAAAGCAGTTGAACAGATTTGATAATATCCTGAAAGAAAGGTTATGAAATGAATGTCAACAAACGTAAAAGAGCAAAGGAGTGTAGTTGAAATTAATCAGCTCGTGCCGATAGATTTTCATTAGTAAACGAGACATTAAAGGTAGACACATTTTGCTACCTAGGCAGCAAACTCAATAACAATTCACGAAGGAGAGGGGATATAAAATTAGTGAGAAAGTCGTGTAATATTTAACACAAATTTAAATATTAGAAAGTCTTTTTTAAAGTATAGTCTTGTATGTGAACGACATACGGTTCAGTCAAAAAGAGAATAGAAGATTTTGAAATGTGTCGAAACAGAAAAATGTTGAAAATTAGATGAGTAGACCAAATAACTAACGAGGAGGTACTGGATCGTATTGCGGAAAAATTATTCAACTCAGGGAAGAGAGAGAGAGAGATAGAGAGGGAGAGAGACAGACAGAGAGAGAGAGAGAGAGAGAGAGAGAGAGAGAGAGAGGGAGAAATGTTCAAATGTGTGTGAAATCTTACGGGACTTTACTGCTAAGGTCATCAGTCCCTAAGCTTACACACTACTTAACCTAAAGTATCCTAAGGACAAATACGCCTACCCATGCCCGAGGGAGGACTCCAACCTCCGCCGGGATCAGCCACATAGTCCATGACTGCAGCGCCTTAGACCGCTCGGCTAATCCCGCGCGGCCAGGAGAGGGGGAGAGAGAGAGAGAGAGGAGAGAGAGAGAGAGAGAGAGAGAGTGGGAGGGTAGGGATAAAAATACTATAGAGAAAGAGAGAGACCAAGGGCTTATACCAGTAAGTCGGCTCAAATTAATGCAGGTTGCTGTAGTTATGCAGGGATGAACAGTACAGCTGCTTGAAGTCAGTCTTCGGCATAAAGACCGTAATAAGAACAAAATCAAAAGGGAAACCTTGTCCTCCTCTGACAATTGCTGGGAGGCCATAATAAAAGAGAGAATGATAAATGCAACCACAGTTGTCACACAGAAACAAAAATACCTACGCAATTAAATAGGTTACATGCTGCATGGATTCAACAGGATCTGCAGAAGAACCATTTAACTTCAAAAGAGAACAGAGAATAAATTGACGGAAAGAATGGTTAGTAGAAAAAATTGTTTAAAGGCACAGACAGGTAATGAACAGTCTAATCAATAAACCCCAAACACGCCAACTGTTCCAGTAACCGAGTAATCACTTTGATTCAACATACGTGCAAAAAAGAAGAAACACCATACTATGAACACACGTAAATCGTGTAAAAGCTATACATTCACTAGACTGGACATACATGTAGGTTCCTAAGCTAATGAATCAAAGCAGAATCGTGCCGAAGTTAGTTGTGACCATGCTGGCATACGCAAGAATGGAGACCTAGAAAGACAACAAATCAACAGTCGCAGTCCCATGTGCACAATCTGCACAGGATACAGTGGCCTATGTGTAGTGACCAATTATCGTCCAAAGCGCTGGGTGAGTTCATTCGTTTGTTTGGAACGGGAGGCCGACACTATCTATCACTTTCCTGCCGGTCGGCAGAATCGAGGAGCACGCCCTGCAATCTTTCTCAAACGACTTTACAGACGCTATTTGGTAATAAAAAATTCATATTTGTTTTACATGTAGCATTATATGTCAGGTTCATTATGACGTGCCCATCGTTTCGTTAATGGTCATAGTTATTGTGATATTTACGTGGAAATAAGACACTGCGCGGAATTCGAAAACGTTTACAGTGAAAAATAGGGGTCGCGATGATTTTGTGTTTGGTATATACACTCCTGGAAATGGAAAAAAGAACACATTGACATTGGTGTGTCGGACCCACCATACTTGCTCCGGACACTGCGAGAGGGCTGTACAAGCAATGATCACAGGCACGGCACAGCGGACACACCAGGAACCGCGGTGTTGGCCGTCGAATGGCGCTAGCTGCGCAGCATTTGTGCACCGCCGCCGTCAGTGTCAGCCAGTTTGCCGTGGCATACCGAGCTCCATCGCAGTCTTTAACACTGGTAGCATCCCGCGACAGCGTGGACGTGAACCGTATGTGCAGTTGACGGACTTTGAGCGAGGGCGTACAGTGGGCATGCGGGAGGCCGGGTGGACGTACCGCCGAATTGCTCAACACGTGGGGCGTGAGGTCTCCACAGTACATCGATGTTGTCGCCAGTGGTCGGCGGAAGGTGCACGTGCCCGTCGACCTGGGACCGGACCGCAGCGACGCACGGATGCACGCCAAGACCGTAGGATCCTACGCAGTGCCGTAGGGGATCGCACCGCCACTTCCCAGCAAATTAGGGACACTGTTGGTCCTGGGGTATCGGCGAGGACCTTTCGCAACCGTCTCCATGAAGCTGGGCTACGGTCCCGCACACCGTTAGGCCGTCTTCCGCTCACGCCCCAACATCGTGCAGCCCGCCTCCAGTGGTGTCGCGACAGGCGTGAATGGAGGGACGAATGGAGACGTGTCGTCTTCAGCGATGAGAGTCGCTTCTGCCTTGGTGCCAATGATGGTCGTATGCGTGTTTGGCGCCGTGCAGGTGAGCGCCACAATCAGGACTGCATACGACCGAGGCACACAGGGCCAACATCCGGCATCATGGTGTGGGGAGCGATCTCCTACACTGGCCGTACACCACTGGTGATCGTCGAGGGGACACTGAATAGTGCACGGTACATCCAAACCGTCATCGAACCCATCGTTCTACCATTCCTAGACCGGCAAGGGAACTTGCTGTTCCAACAGGACAATGCACGTCCGCATGTATCCCGTGCCACCCAACGTGCTCTAGAAGGTGTAAGTCAACTACCCTGGCCAGCAAGATCTCCGGATCTGTCCCCCATTGAGCATGTTTGGGACTGGATGAAGCGTCGTCTCACGCGGTCTGCACGTCCGGCACGAACGCTGGTCCAACTGAGGCGCCAGGTGGAAATGGCATGGCAAGCCGTTCCACAGGACTACATCCAGCATCTCTACGATCGTCTCCATGGGAGAATAGCAGCCTGCATTGCTGCGAAAGGTGGATATACACTGTACTAGTGCCGACATTGTGCATGCTCTGTTGCCTGTGTCTATGTGCCTGTGGTTCTGTCAGTGTGATCATGTGATGTATCTGACCCCAGGAATGTGTCAATAAAGTTTCCCCTTCCTGGGACAATGAATTCACGGTGTTTTTATTTCAATTTCCAGGAGTGTATTACATAGTTTGTTGCTGCATACGAAATTTAGCTAAAGTAATGAATTTTTCTTTTCACTTATATGGATGTCTCTGTCTGTCACCAGTCTCGTTAAACTGATCTGACATTGCACACTCATTTACGATAGAGTTACACCAGCGATAAAGCCTGAGTGGAATATCCGCAACATTCCTCATACTTCATAAACGGTTTCAGATATCTAAATGGGATTTTCGCAAATGATAGCATACAAAGAGGAGAGTATTTTCCCGTATGGTTACTATGCAAAACCTCATGATCTACCATGTTATTCCATGAACTACAGACTTTCTCGATGAAAGGTTTGCAACAACACAGGTGACTACATTACCGGTTGTTTTGTATTGAGGATGTGCTTTTTCATGAAATACTGACCTTACTTTTCCTCAGTTTCTCAATTAATGAACTTAATAAACCACTGTTTCAGAATTCTCTCCCAATTCCGCCTGTACAACATGTTAGTGAGGCGAGACTGTGTAAACTCCGTTGTATTTTGGCAAAAGAAGCAAATGTTAACATGGAAGCAAGAGAAATGTGTAGGTTTTACTGAAAATTCGCCACTTGCGACACTCCTCTGGAAGCAACAAATTGGTAACAAGCCAGGCTTAAATAAATCGTTGCATTTTCGGCACAATTCTTTTTAGATACTAACGAAAGAAGAGGTGTCAGATCTCTTAAAATGATCTACAAGCGAGTGTGGGCATGGAGTTGCCACACTTCATATTCACAAAAGATGTGAGTGCAGGGTTCAGTTAAGAATGGCACTTCCCCTTCCAGTGCTCAACATTGGAACTTCCCTTCCAACGCTCAGCATTTTCCCTACAGCGCCTGCGCGTATCCCCCACCACTACCACTCTCCTCATTCGTTCCCTGCCATCTGCGCATGTACAGGCCACGGTATTCTGTGTAGTCTCAAGCCAAATGTGGCGTGCGGGTGGGGCCCACAGGAGAAGTAAAAGAGTGGAATCAATTGTTTGAGTTAAAATACCATAATTATTCATTATTAACACCGTAATTTTAATTTGATCTGAATGATAAATTACACACATTCATTTCATGATTACAGTATTTGCGAAAATGAAAACTACAGAAAGAGTACATGTAGTTTAAAATTCTGCACCATGTGTCCAGTATCATAGCATAAAATAACAAACCAGTGCAATGAGGAAATAAATTTGTGGATACATTACTCTGATATCCCAAGATAAAAACACATTTAACAAAATTTTTAGTTAAACTTTAGTACTATGTTCAGTTTTATAACACAGGACACAAACTGGTGCAGCAAGTATGGAACAGCACTGAGTCAAAAGCATCAGTATTCACTTTGTGTACACTCAACCAAACCGAGCGAGGTGGCGCAGTGGTTAGCACACTGGACTCGCATTCGGGAGGACGACGGTTCAATCCCGTCTCCGGCCATCCTGATTTAGGTTTTCCGTGATTTCCCTAAATCGTTTCCGGCAAATGCCGGGATGGTTCCTTTGAAAGGGCACGGCCGATTTCCTTCCCAATCCTTCCCTAACCCGAGCTTGCGCTCCGTCTCTAATGGCCTCGTTGTCGACGGGACGTTAAACACTAGCCACCACCACTCAACCAATTAAGAACAGTTAGAAAATAATTACAATGACGATTATTAGGAATGAAGTCCTCCTTGGCAGGAGCCAGGACGTTTACAGTGAGAACAGCGCTGTCAGATAGATTTCGGTTCAGGTGTCTCAGTCTGCCAGCAAATACATGGCACAAGAAATCCCAGAACAGATACGCAGAAACGTCACATCAAGAATATAAACAACTATACATCTTATGAGTAACAGAAGTCACCACTGGTGCAGCCACCAATACACAGACTCATTACTCATAACATGTCCCCGAGCACAGTGCCCCACACAAGGTCCGTAACTTTACAGAACAAACGTAATATATTTTGGATCCCCGTAAACATAACCAGCTTATCACTGTAGTTGTGTTATAGAATATCTAATAAGACAGGTGTCCATTTAGAACATACACTTGCACAAGTTGCACGAGATTACACAAGACACACAAAACTTTGTGGATGGCACGGACCAAATGAATACAATAAATTATGAAGCACTATGAAGACGCACTGGATAGTTCTTAGCGACGTGAGGTATCATATCCAAAAGAAAAGTACCTGCTCGAATTGAATGTTCCTTGCCACAGTCAATTGTGCGGGCATCGTGGGCCCAGTACAATTCCGTGTCTCGGACATAGATGGAACATAGCGATATCAACAGCAAATTGGTCAGCCACAGGTTACAGGGCTTCCAAACGGCACATCCCGACAGCCTCTCTGTAGCTCCGTGTATGCCAGCGGCCACGTAAATAACCCGGTCTCCACTCGCGGGCTAGCCGCCGACCACGACCTTCCTGGAGCCTTCACTCAGTGCCTCGTAACAGGTCCATGAAAGCTCCGTGCATGCGAACGGCCACGTAGCAACAAACTCGCTCTCGAGTCCCGGGCTGGCTACAGAGCACAACTTCTTTCCTCGTCGTTCTGCTAACTGTGATTGACACTGTCCACAATCACTCCGTGCATGCGTACGACGAAGTTCCAAAAACTTACGGTCAGGCTGCCGAGCTCAACTTCCCTCTAACTGGCTACACCGCGCTCGCAGATAAGCACATGCTATCCAGACCAGCGGCGAGGTGTAAGAGGTGATCAAAATACTTCCGTTTAAAGGGCGTACAGTCCAGAAACAGTATTCCAATCAGGCAAAATCGCCGTGAGAATTGAGATAATCAACCCACCAACGCACCAGCTGCGTGAAGAGGTGCATAATTGCCTGCTGCACTTCCTCGTCCTACTAGAATCGTCGACCGATCAAAGCCTTTTTTAAGGGATCTAAGACGTGATAATTTCATGGGGAGAGATTAGGAGTATAGGGCGGGTACTCTAGTGTCTTCCAGTTCAGTCGGCATAACTTCTGCGTTACGACATATGAGACACATGGGGACGTGCGTTATCATGAACTTGGCGCACCATTCCACAGTGGTGGTTTTTGACAGACATGCTGCCCCATACACATTCTTCACTCTCCGACGCGCTACGGTCTCAGGTTCGAATCCTGCCTCGGGCAAGGATATGTGTGATGTCCTTAGGTTAGTTAGGTTTAAATAGTTCTAAGTTCTAGTGGACTGGTGACCTCAGATGTTAAGTCCCATAGTGCTTAGAGGCATTTGAACCATTGGAACTCGCCGACGGATGTCTATCAGTGCTTGTCCTTCGACAGCCAACGAAAGAGTAACAGCACATTGCTCCTGTTTCGACGCATTTGGGAATAAGGATACCATAGTTCTTGTTTCCGCATTTACCCACGCTCGTCGGAAAGACACGAATGCCGCACCAGTCCCTTGCCTACATGTCAGTGCTTCTATACCCTCACTGCTTTGCATATACGCTGCAGCAATTCCCCAAAACGGAAACTTTTTCATTACCCCTTATACAAGCAATGGTGGCAGCTCAGAAGGCCCGATCGATATAGTGCCACACAAAGCCCGTAATACACTGAAGCGCCAAAGAAACTGGTATAGGCATGTGCATTCAAATACAGAGAGATGTAAACAGGCAGAATACAGCGTAGCGGTCGGCAACGCCTACGCATGACAACAAGTGTCTGGCGCAGTTGTTAGATCGGTTACTGCTGCTGCAATGGCAGATTAGCAAGATTTAAGTGAGTTTGAACGTGACGTTATAGTCGGCGCAGGAGCGATGGGACACAGCATCTCCGAGGTGGCAATGAAGTGGGGATTTTCCCGTACGACCATTTCACTAGTGTACCGTGAATATCAGGAATCCGGTGAAATATCAAATCTCCGACATCGCTGCCGCCGGAAAAAGCTCATGCAAGAACGGGACCAACGACGACTGAAGTTAATCGTTGAAGATGACAGAAGTGCAACCACTCCGCAGAATGCTGCAGATTTCAATGCTGGGCCATCAACAAGTGTCAGCTTGCGAGAAATTCAACGAAACATCAACGATATGGGCTTTCGTAGCCGAGAGGCCCACTCGTGTGCCCTTGATGACCGCACGGCACAAAGCTTTAGGCCTACCGATGAGTGGAAAAATATTGCCTGGTCGGAGGAGTCTCGTTTTAAATTGTATCGAGCGGATGGACGTATACAGGTATGGAGACAACCTCATGAATCCATGGCCGCTGCATGTCAGCACGGGACTACTCAAGCTGGTAGAGGCTCTGTAATGGTGCAGGGCGTGTGTAGATGAAGTGATATGGGACCCCTGATACGTCTAGACACGACTCCGACAGGTGACACGCACGTTAAGGTCCTGTCTGTCACCTGCATTCCTTCATGTCCATTGTGCATTGCGACTGACTTGGGCAATTCCAACAGGACAATGCGACACCCAACACGTTCAGGACTGCTACAGAGGGGCTCCAGGAACACTCTTCTGAGTTTAAACACTTCCAATGGCCATCAAACTCCCCAGAAATAAACATTATTGACCATATTTGGGATGTGTTGCAACGTGCTGTTCAAAAGAGATCTCCACCCCTCTACGGATTTATGGGCAGCCCTGCAGGATTCATGGTGTCAGTTCCATCGCACTACTTCAGACATTAGTCGAGTCCATGCTACGTCGTGTTGCGGCACTTCTGCGTGCTATTGGGAGCCCTATACGGTATTAGGCACGTGTAACAGTTTCTCTGGCTCTTCAGTGTATATTTGTGCGTTCAACTTAGAACTCTGTGGAGGAATGTACTAAATGCTTGTGACGTAAGATATGAAGACTGTGCCTCAGCATGGACCTATGGTACAGCGGTAGAAGGATGGAGGTTGATGGATATAGCAGATAAGAGCAAAGGAAGCTATCACAGTTACAGTAAACGAAGACACAATAAGCATCTGTTTATTGTGGAGCTAGACATTCGGAGCAATGCACTTAACCCATTAAGTGAATAAATATCACGTGTAGCCACAGAAAGATAAGCAATCCTCCTCCTGCGTCTCCTCCTCCTCCTCTCTCCCTCTCTCTCTCTCTCTCTCTCTCTCTCTCTCTCTTCTCCTCTCTCGCTCTCTCGCCAATTCACAGGCACACAAACACACACACACACACACACACACACACACACACACACACACACACACAAAAGCGCCCGCGTGTGCAGAAAAGATATGTGACAGTCAAAATGGACACTTGCATTTTTGTGAACTAAAAAAGGGATATACGTGGTGTAACCAAAACAAACAGAACTTTCTCCTGAGTAGTGTACAGCGGTGAAATTCTGCTTTTTGCTCGGAAAAAGTGTAACAGATACTTTTGATATGTTAAAAACGACGTACGAGGAACGTAATGTGCGGAAAACTCATGGGTTTGAGTGGTTTTCTCGTTTCAAAAATGGTGAAATGTCGGTTGATGATAAACCTTGTTCTGGTCGTCCTTCCACGGTCCGAACACATGAAACTGTTGAGAAGAATTGTTCAGTCACCAGCGAAGATTGACGACGTCCACTGAACTATGGACCTGTCGAGAGTGACTTGGTGTTAAGTGCAGCGAATTGGGACAGAAGATTTGGGAGTGAAAAGGGTGGGTGCCAAATTCGTTCTACGACTGCCGACTGCTGAACAAACCGAAGGTCGCGGTGCGTTGAAAGAAGAGTGCCAAAATGATCCAAACCTTTTCCCAAAAATTATCACAGGTGACAAAATTTGGTGCTATGCTTACAATCATGAATCAAAGGAACCATCGAACTAGTGGAAGACTTAAGTTCGCCTCCCCTCGCCCAAGGTCGGGTTCAAGCCAGAGGTGTGTCTGCGATGTGTTGCCACTGAGTTGACCACCAAAGTGAACCAGCATCTTCATTTATACATTGTGAATGATCAGGTGTAGTCTTCCAGCAGTGGCGGCTCATGAGCATACATTCTGGGTGTTCAAAAATATTTAGATTCAGATAAATACGAGAGTGAAATTAATAGCATCTGCTGTATAACAGTTATGCTTATCAACGTATTTATACAACTATAGCCACTGTCAGCAATAATAATAATATGCATAACTTGTTTGAAAGAATTGCCTTTTAGAATTTTATTGTTTTGCACACGATTAAGTACAGTTTAGGGCAAGGACGAAATAATTTTAAGCTTTTGCTACTATCCATTTCGCATTTTTGTGTAAGTGGACGTTTCCGTACTTTTTACTTTTTCGGACAAAAGTACAGCATTCTAAAACGTGTATATGTATTAGTTAACGAATTAACTTCTGAGCTGAAAATCAGACATTCTTACATTGCACCCATACTGCTTACGCTTGTTGTATACTTCTTTGTTAATGTTAGCTTGTAGACACGCTTATTTGATTTCATCACTTTCTCAGTCTACGGATCTGGTCTGGGAGGCCCTAGTCTCTTTGCGGCTAACTATTCCTGGTAATGTTTTTCTGTTAATGCTTAAAAGATATGTAATAGAGTTCGTGTTGACACTGCACTCGAAAGCTGATTCTGTCGCACTAAACAACCAAATCCAGACACAAACTTTTTCGTGAATTTTCAGATATATATTATGGGCCTACAGCAAAGGTAAACCTCAGCCACCATAAAATAAACAGAAGTTAGGAGCATGAGTAAATGATACAGTCTCACGTTCAACGATGACGTGCTATATGGTTCTCAGCACCTCAAATGGATTATTGCATGATAAAATCCAAAACTTAATATACTATATCTCATTCACAATCCCACAAAACAAGTTTTTCTTTTAGTATAACTACAAGATGTAATGGTGTCCGAGTGAGAGAAATGGCATGTCTGAGAAGTACGCTACCTTCTAGTGGGATTTATGCCAAGCGAATGAGGATAAAATCTGCTGCAGTGTGCTACAACCTGTTGGCATTGATGCAAACTTGTAGTTGAGCGTAAGGACTAGTTTTGCACGCTGTGAACCACGCACGTCGTCTGTCAAACCGGTATGTATTTGGCCTGGAAGGCAATTACGTCACACCAGATGTACATGCGAGAAAGGTCCTTAAAACATGGACAACTGAAGGTTGCTCGCGACCTTGATGCCACGTTTCACGGAGTCTAGATGAGTAGCAATGTAGCACAGCGCGGCAGATTTAGTGACGTGTGTTTCAGATTACCGCATCTACATTACGTTCAACAGCATTCAAAGTAAGATAAACAAAAAATGCGTAAGGCGCCAAAAGTTAGGGTGTTGACATGCTGTTGTGCTCTTATGCAACTACCTTTCAGTCAACATGTGCATAATGTTCCAGTGATAAACCTGTTTTACAAGACGATAGCAGCGGAGTTCATCGGACTAGAAGAATATGTGACTCGTTTCCTGAAGACTCTCCTTCCATACTACATCTCGACTGACCTGCAAAATCATCTGTCTTGAACACCATAGAAAATCTGTGGGGCATGTTGGAACATTGAGTACAATTCAGACATCAACATCCCCGCAATTTTCTGGAAATGTGCGATCATATCCCTAGTGTAAATGGTAATTAACTGAAACCCTCAGCTGACGACAGGTGTTGTTGATATACCTCAATGGGGACGGCTGAAAATGTGTGCCTCGACCGGGACTCGAACCCGGGAACTCCTGCTTACATGACAGACGCTCTGTCTCTTCTTTTTTTTCTTTATTTTTTGTTTTGTTGATCCCATTTTTTGTTCTATATTGTTCGTTGAATTTGTTGATCGCGGATGTCCCACAACATCCGTTCAGGTTGCTCGTTGATCCGTTCACTCAATTTTTTTATTGCAGAGGGTAGCTAAACCCTCTGACCGAACACGCTGAGCTACCGTGTCGGCTATCCATCTGAGCCACCGAGTACACAGATGAATAGCACGACTGCAGGGACTTGTCCCTTGCACGCTTCCCGTGAGACCCACATTCCCAACTGTTCACAATCTACATGCGTAATATACGTAATAGATATTTACCCATCCACTCATTACTCGCGCACACTAAGGTGACGATTCCCGTAAGAGTTGGGTCAACCTGTGCGCATTCGCACAGACGAACGTCAATGGCTGGGTAGCCTTTAACTATATATAACTGTTTTCGAAAGAACAGACACCACTGATGACCGTGCAGATTCTCTAGAATAAATAATAATTAATTGAAACCCTCAGGTGCCGACAGGGTACCTCGATGGGGACAGCTGAAAATGTGTGCCCCGACCCGGACTCGAACCCATGATCTCCTGCTTACATGGCAGACGCTCTATCCATCTGAGCCACCGACGACACAGATGAATAGCGCCACTGCAGTGACTTTCCTTTGCACGCTTCCCTAGTGGATGGATTAACTTGGATGCGACATACTTGCACAACCATGTGGATTCACTTCCTAACCAAATCCAAGCGCTTATCAAATCCAGTAGCGGAATTACACGGCATTAAATTATGCTTTCGATGATTTCCCTAGAGCTAACTAGCTTTTCACCCGGAGAGCACAAGTCGACTGTTTAGAGTACGTATAGAGACGTTCCTGATTAACGTCAGTTGACTGTTTTTATTCATAAATACGTTATCCCCAGTGGCTAGCAGGTGAAAATCTAGGAATAGATCGCGTTTCTTGAGCGCATCCTTCCCACATTTGTATATGACGTGGGGCGACGGCATAATTGTCAGGGAAAGGCACAAAGCACAGTTTGAATATCTTCTCTCCGTTGATTATCAGACCTACAGTCAGTAGAATTTTCTCTGTGTATTATGAGGAGAGCTTTGTTTTACGAGTATGATATACACAATCTTACGTGAGTAAACGATACCATAGTCAAAGTAAAACGCATTTCAGGTGGCCCAGAGAACGTCGTGGGTTACATAAAGTGACCGTCCTGATTTTGGCGCTATCTATTAAGGGTTGTGCAAGTTGTCCTCTCTGCGAGTGGCCTACACAAAGCCTCCAAGGTAGGGACGGCGGTTATTGCTGTAACCAGCGGTTTTCGGTTGTATCATTTGTTTCCACGCCAGTTGTGTCTGACTGTTAAAACCGCTCAAAATGACTGGTTTGTGAAATAACCTATTTTCAGTTCTTTTTTCTATTATTTCCTGTAGTAAACGTAGAAATCGAACAAAGATTGAAAAATTTTGACTCTCTGAGTTTCAAGTTACATAGACACAAAATATGAAATTAAACAGGCAAATAAATTCGTCCAATTTTCGCCACCTTTTCCGAAAAATGGTTGAATGTTAACGTAAAATCATAACAATTCTCCTATTGACTTTACCTTTTTGAAGCTCTGCTCAAAAATCATGTCGTAATCGGGGATCATACCGCTATTTGGGCATTAAGAATGGCCAGTGCTAAAGGGTGAAGACTGATGTTGAATAACTCTGTTTTTGGTGTTAATAAGACCGTTTTCAAGGGCTTCAAACAGATAAATATGTAATATGTAACTACAGGTTACTATTTTTATTGCAGCCTATAATGAACTGTTGATAATTTTTAATTTATTACTGTTACCGAAATTTCCTTCCTCTTTTATTATTTCATAGAAATGACAGACAAATCTTAAATATTCTAAGCGAATGAAGTATTGTACATCGTTGCTACGTTACTTCGTTAAATGTTTCCAGACCAGGGTTGGTGTGATTCTGCAATACAACTAATGTAGTCCGGCGGTGACAGAGAGAGACTATCGTATACAGCAAGTGGGGGCGAGTGTTGCCACTGCGCGTGCACGCGTACCTTTAGTCATCACACACGGCTGCAGGAATATAAGTGTCTCAGCAATGCTGTACCAATTCTTATGCTATGTGTTTATTGCGAGTTTATGTTGGCATTGTTATTAAAATAGCACTGATCGCTTTTCTCATTTCAAATGGTTCAAATGGCTCTGAGCACTGTGGGACTTAACATTTGAGGTCATCGGTCCACTAGAACTTAGAACAACTTAAACCTAACTAACCTAAGGACATCACACACATCCATGCGCGAGGTACGATTCGAACCTGCGACCGTAGAGGTCACGCGGTTCCAGACAGAAGATCCTAGAACGGTTCGGTCACTGCGGCCGGCTTTCTCATTTCATATAATAAGGCAATATTTCAAAACAATGAAAATTTTACAAATAAATTTTATTCTTTTATTTAAAAAAAAAAGATTTGTCTAAAAACCACAAATTTCAGTTCAGCACTGCTGCTACGGCTAATATGTATTTTGTTGTTTTACTCGGCTGTTAGTAAAAAGTATAAAACATAGAGATAAAACAATTACCGAAAAATACTGGTTATTCAGAACTGAAATACCGGTATCGATTTTAACCGGTCGGTTTTTCCCATGCCTAATGATGATGTAAGGTTTTGGTGGTGGTGGTAAGTTCCTATGTCATGAACTGCTGACGTCACCGATCCCTAAGCTTACGCACTACTTAGTCTAACTTAAACTAACTTACGCTAAGGAAAACACGCACACCCATGTCCGAGGGACGACTTGAACCTCCGACGAGGGGCTGCCGGCCGGAGTGGCCGTGCGGTTCTGGACGCTGCAGTCTGGAGCCGAGCGACCGCTACGGTCGCAGGTTCGAATCCTGCCTCGGGCATGGATGTGTGTGATGTCCTTAGGTTAGTTAGGTTTAATTAGTTCTGAGTTCTAGGCGACTGATGACCTCAGAAGTTAAGTCGCATAGTGCTCGGAACCATTTGAACCATCCGACGAGGGGCACGCGCGAACCATGGCAAGGCATCCAAGACCGCGCGGCTATTCCGCACGGCATAAAGTTTTTGTCTGGTGAGCTTATGCTGACTATTGAGAGCACATATAGAGCCGTTCTTGATGAACGTCAGCTGAATGTTTTTATGTAGGCAGTCCGTCATCGCCGGCTGTGGTGGCAGATGTGTTCTAGGCGCTACCGTCTGGAACCGCGCGACCGCTGCGGTCGCAGGTTCGAATCCTGCCTCGGGCATGGATGTGTGTGATGTCCTTAGGTTAGTTAGTTTAAGTAGTTCTAAGTTCTAGGGGACTGATGACCTCAGAAGTTAAGTCCCAGAGTGCTCAGAGCCATTTGAACCAAGCCAGTCTGTCATTCCTGTTGGATAACAGGTGAAAAGTTATGAATTGATCTCATTTTACGAAATTTTTCTTGAACACATCCCAATCACATATGTACGTGATATGGGGCGACGGTAAGTTGTCAATAGGTGTTGGCATGAAGTACGGTTTGAATTCCTTCTCTCTAGATCATGAGATATGAAGCCAACGAGATTTTCTCTTTGTATTACGAGGACAGCTTTGTTTTACGAGTATGTTGTACACAGTCCTGCGTAACTGCACAATAGGACAGTCGCAGCAGCAAGCATTTCCCGTGGTCCAGTTAAAGTGGTGGGGCACATGAAATGACCGTCGTCATACTGGCAGTGTTTGTTGGGGGTTGTGGAAGTTGTCCTGGCTGTGTGTGGTCTCGGCAGAAACTCTGAGGACAGGCGAGACCTAAGCGCAGTCTTAAATGACCCCAAGGGAACACACAGGCACCCGCTGGTTTCAGTAGTCGTTAGCGCTAGGATTTGACCCGGAACAAGTCCGGACCACTCACCCCCGGTTTTCCCGGTCTTTGTTCGTGGCCTGGGCATCGTTTCAGTTGGCCCACGAGGTTTACCGCGGTCGGCTGCACTTGGAGTGAATGTTAAATTAATATCTTGCTAGGTCTTAAATTTTCCCAGGTAGTTAAAAGACACATTGCAAGAAACGTACACAATTGGCCTCAGCTGTGCCAGGTACTTCCACAGCAGACACACTGTTAGAAAAAAATTTAGCACTGAATACTTTAAATACGAGAACTCAGTTTTCAGATGGATAGCCTATGAAGAAACATACTTCTATGTGAGAAAAAGCACCCAAAGTTAAAACAGGTAAAACCTACCCTCAAAGAATAATTTAATGTAGGTTAATTCTTACAAAGAAGAAAACAGCAACCAGCCACTATTAATACTGCTATTTATTTAGGTAAATAGCGCCGTTACGGGTTCCGAACTGGAAAGTTCATCATCTGACGGCTGTTCACACGATTTTCAAGATACTCTTTACATTATCGTCCGTTTTCGATGTTCATTATTACACTGTGGCGAAGTATTTTTGGTGAGTTGTTGCCCTACGGTAAAAAAGCGCCCTATGTGAAAATAACTAACCTCCAAACGATGAAATACAGCGTAAATAAACATGTGAGGTTAAGTGGTTATGGTACTTACGTCGAAAATTCCGCGCGATGTTGTTGTACCATAACCACTTAACCTCACATATTTATTTACGCTGTATTTCATCGTTTGGAGGTTAGCTAATTTCACATAGGGCGCTACTAACACTGTTTTCTACCGTAGGGCAACAACGCACCAAAAATACTTCGTCACAGTGGAATAATGAAAATCGAAAACGGACGATAATGTAAAGAGTGTCTCGAAAATCATGTGAACAGCCGTCTGATGATGAACTTTCCAGCTCGAAACCGGTAAAGGGGCTATTTACCTAAATTTATTATTTACGTTAATAAATATTATTTACCTAAATAAATAGTAGTATTAATAGTGGCTGGTTGCTGTTTTATTCTTTGTAAGAATCAACCTACATTAATTGTACACAGCCACGGTCTCACCATGTCAGTTTTAGACAAAATAGCAAAGAATAATTTGCTTGGAGAAAGAGGAACCACAGTAAACTTGACACTTAAGTTTCAGAACTCAGACAGTATATGTGAAACAAGCACCAATGTTCACTATACTTCCAGAGGGCATCAAAATTACTTTGTTCTTGATAGATCGATCCAAGCTGTTTTTGCGTGTTGTTCACTGAAGAGTTTTGCTGAAAAGTTTTAGGGGTGAAAGAGGAACTAGTCCTGCATGAAGGACGTTTCACAGCCGTGAAGCACTGCAGCATTTATTTCCTCTACAACTGCTCTGTGACAAACATACACATCACCATTGTTATTTAAAAAATGGTTGTAATGACACTTACGAAATTAATAAATCTTTTGGTTAAAAACAGACAGTACAAATAATAACGACAGATTATTTTCCTGAGACGTTTGCAACAGCAAATAGGACACTAATCACGCAGAAACAGCCACAATTCTTTATAACCTCGTTTACAATGCGCAGGTATGGCACTGGAAGAATTTACAAGTTAAAACACACCCATTACTCATGCAAATACTAACGAAATACGTCATATAAGCAAATATCTTACTGCTTTCATTGGGTATTTCTACTTTATGGCATTCTAATATTCTATAATTTTCGTGAGCTACTATGGGGGCTTACATAAACAAAAGGAATGCAATATCGTAAGTCACTTACCGTAGGAGTGAAACAGACAGGAAGCGAAGGAAAGCCAAGGGGAAGTGACTGCAAGAAATATGTGAAGAAATTGAACAAGAAATATTAATCAGAAAGACCGATTCACCATATAGAAAAGTCAAAACAACCTTCGGTGAAATTAAAGGTAAGGGCTTCAGCATCTGGAGTCTAGTGGATGTTCCGCTGTTAGATGCAGAGGGAGAGCGTATAGGCGAAAAGAGAACATTGGCGGTCTCCACCAGGGGGAGCGCTTCCCTTGTGGCATAACAGGAGAAGAGATGGAAGGTATACGGAATTCAGTAGTAGAATCAGAGTTTATCAGAGCTTTGGAAGAATTACTATCAAATAAGGCAAAAGGTATAAATAACATCCCTTTGGAATTTCTGAAGTCATTGGGGGAAGGGTAATCAAACTACTGTACAGATAGATGTGTAGAATCTATGAACCTGAAGATATACCATCAGACTTTCGAAAAATATCATCCATGCAATCCCGAAACAGCAAGGGCCAATAAATGTGAGACTATCTTCCAGTCAGTGTAACTGGTCATGCATCCCAGTAGCTGACAAAAATAATACACAGAGGAATGGAAAAGAAAATCGTGGCTTTAGGAAAAGTAAAGGCATCGGAGGAGCAGTTCTGACGTTGCTGTTCATAGCACAAGCAAGACCGAAGAAAAATCATGACACGTTGACAGGATTTGTAGACCTGGAAAAAGCGTTTGACAATATAAAATGGTGCAAGATCTTCGAAATTCTGAGAAAAATAGGGTAAGCTATAGGGAAAGACGGACAACACATAACATGTACAAGCGGTAAGAGGGAAAAATAGGAGTCGAGGACCAACAACGAAGTACTACGATTAAAATGGGTTTAAGACAGGGGTATAGTCTTCAGCCCCTACTATTCAATCTACACATCAAAGAAGCAATGACAGAAATAAAATAAAGGTTCAAAAGCGGGATTAAAATTCAGGATAAAGGAAACCAGTAAAATATTTGTTAATCACATCGCTGTCCGCAGTAAAATTGAAGGGGAATCACAGGATCTTTTGAATGGAATGAACAGACTGGCGAGTGCAGAATAAGGATTGACATTAAACCGAAGAAAGACGAAAGTAGCAGTAATGAGATCAGCGATATAGTTAATATCAAAACTGGTGAGCATCAGGTAGACGAAGTTAAGTATTTCTGCTACATTGGAAGCAAAATAACAGATGACAGACGAAGAAAAGGACATAAAAAGTAGACTGACACAAGCAAAGAGGCATTTCTGGCCGAAAGAAGTCTAATAGTATCGAACATGAACTTAATTTGAAGAAAAAAAACGAAGAATGTACATTTGGAGCACAGCATTGTATGGCAGAGAACAGAAGCAGCAAGGGAAATATAGCAATGTTGGGTCAATATGTATGACTTCTTGAGCTGCCTAATCATCATGGACCAATGCTGGGTGAATCAATATTGTTCCAATAAAAGGGAGCACAGCAAGTAGTGGAAACGTGTGTGTTCACCAACACTAAACGGGATTAAGACTCAACCATCGGGCAGGATTATCCTGTTTTGTTTTTGTCATAGTTTGGTGCTAACAGGTTTAGCTCGTAAGGGGCAAATCATCACAGGTGCATACTACTGAAATAACATGACGAAGTCGCGGGAGGCCGTTAATACGAAACGTCTTTGCGCCCAACAACACCACAGTTCATCCTGCGCAAAACAGTCACACATATTGGTGAAATAGGTCCCTATTAAATAAGAAACGTCGCTAAAGAATATAGTTAGTGATGTTATAACCGTGTGCCGTCTCTATTGCACCACAGATTCGTCTGATACTTGATACGATTTGGCTGCATATCCTTAATTTCGACAAATCTGTAGGTTTTCCTCACTTAAGAAAAAAATATGACAAAGCAAGGAAAATTCTTTTCTTTACTCACTTGCACAAATTGCCTAAAGCTCATTTAATGATTTTCTCTGTCGCCCAGGCAACCAGCAATAATGTTTAAACGGACGCTCAATAAAATCAGTGAATCGTTGGTTTCTGTTCTGAAATTACACTTGAAATTGATATTTTCCGTCATTAATAATTTTTGTTGTTAGTAACTGTTAATAACTGTTTTCCAGGCACTCAAACGGTGCACTACCTGTCAACAAACAGTTTGTATGTATTTCCTGTCCTTGAAACACAAAAATATTCTTTTTGTAAATAAACGTTGTCGAAGAATTATAAAGCCAAAGACCTACTTCTGGATTGTAGCACTTCAAAACTAAATAACTTACTGACATGCATGTAACCAGTTGATGAAAAATCTATAATAAGAACAAACAAATTAACGTTCTTCTTTGATACAGCCATTCTTCTTTGATACAGCCATTGTTCAATAAATATGAGATATTTCTCGTAAAACGCTTTAACTCGGTTTGTCTCAACACGTGATATACAAAGGTAGACCACGAGATAAAATTTCAAACTCCTTCCGTAAACTGAACTTGATTCGTTAGTGACCAAGAAAAGACTGAATCAGCGGAAAAATACTCCTGTCGAAGCACAAAAAAGATTATGTACCTCTTTAAAAGACTGACAGAAAAATTGGGAACTAGCTGCCTCAAGCCTCATTCCGCCTTCCTCACTAAAAATTTTGGCATGCGAATATATTCGCTCTTTTTTAACACAGAAAATTCTAAATCCTTTTCCCCGGTCTATCTTTGTGGTTAAGGCTTCGTACACTGCCGCTACCTATATCGCACTGCCATTGTCTGCTCTCTCATTTAACACTGTCTCCTTCCGTCTTCCTTTCCAACTGTCATTGTCTGCACCACAAATCGGCAGCTCAGGACTTCTGGAAGGGGGGGGGGGGGGAGTACTACTTTTATTTACCCCTGCATCCACGTGTTTAAAATTTCTGCCGAAAATGCACCATCGCCTACATCTACGTGATACAGTTCGTTGGCCTGCGATCTATGAGAATCCTGAACCCCCGCCCCCAACCCTATCTGTGGTCTCCACTCATCTGTATTTTTGATTTCTACTTTCTCGTCCACTGGCAGTCTCCTCTCCCTTCCAACGTTACTGTCCCTCTGCTACTCTCTTTGAGCACAAGAAAGCGGTAACGTGCTTGCTACCATACTGCGGGCCCGGGTTCGATTCCCTGCCGGGTTGGAGATTTTCTCCGCTCGTGCCCTGGGTGCTGTGTTGCCATCCTTACGATCACCATCTCATCATCACCGACGCGTAAGTCGCCCAGTGTGGCGTCACCCGAAACAAGACTTGCACCCGGCACAAAAAAACGCGACTGTCTACGAATGCCAAAATTTTTAGTGAGGAAAGCGGAATGAGATTGACAAAACTGGTAGGCCATTTTTCTGTAAGAGTCTTTTAAAGGGGAATATATTCATCTTTTTGTACTCCGACAGGAACATGTTTCCGCTGGTCCCCATTTCTTCCTGCTGCAGCAAGGTGAGCTGCTTATACACTCCTGGAAATGGAAAAAAGAACACATTGACACCGGTGTGTCAGACCCACCATACTTGCTCCTGACACTGCGAGAGGGCTGTACAAGCAATGATCACACGCACGGCACAGCGGACACACCAGGAACCGCGGTGTGGCCGTCGAATGGCGCTAGCTGCGCAGCATTTGTGCACCACCGCCATCAGTGTCAGCCAGTTTGCCGTGGCATACGGAGCTCCATCGCAATCTTTAACACTGGTAGCATGCCGCGACAGCGTGGACGTGAACCGTATGTGCAGTTGACGGACTTTGAGCGAGGGCGTATAGTGGGCATGCGGGAGGCCGGGTGGACGTACCGCCGAATTGCTCAACACGTGGGGCGTGAGGTCTCCACAGTACATCGATGTTGTCGCCGGTGGTCGGCGGAAGGTGCACGTGCCCGTCGACCTGGGACCGGACCGCAGCGACGCACGGATGCACGCCAAGACCGTAGGATCCTACGCAGTGCCGTAGGGGACCGCACCGCCACTTCCCAGCAAATTAGGGACACTGTTGCTCCTGGGGTATCGGCGAGGACCATTCGCAACCGTCTCCATGAAGCTGGGCTACGGTCCCGCACACCGTTAGGCCGTCTTCCGCTCACGCCCCAACATCGTGCAGCCCGCCTCCAGTGGTGTCGCGACAGGCGTGAATGGAGGGACGAATGGAGACGTGTCGTCTTCAGCGATGAGAGTCGCTTCTGCCTTGGTGCCAATGATGGTCGTATGCGTGTTTGGCGCCGTGCAGGTGAGCGCCACAATCAGGACTGCATACGACCGAGGCACACAGGGCCAACACCCGGCATCATGGTGTGGGGAGCGATCTCCTACACTGGCCGTACACCACTGGTGATCGTCGAGGGGACACTGAATAGTGCACGGTACATCCAAACCGTCATCGAACCCATCGTTCTACCATTCCTAGACCGACAAGGGAACTTGCTGTTCCAACAGGACAATGCACGTCCGCATGTATCCCGTGCCTCCCAACGTGCTCTAGAAGGTGTAAGTCAACTACCCTGGCCAGCAAGATCTCCGGATCTGTCCCCCATTGAGCATGTTTGGGACTGGATGAAGCGTCGTCTCACGCGGTCTGCACGTCCAGCACGAACGCTGGTCCAACTGAGGCGCCAGGTGGAAATGGCATGGCAAGCCGTTCCACAGGACTACATCCAGCATCTCTACGATCGTCTCCATGGGAGAATAGCAGCCTGCATTGCTGCGAAAGGTGGATATACACTGTACTAGTGCCGACATTGTGCATGCTCTGTTGCCTGTGTCTATGTGCCTGTGGTTCTGTCAGTGTGATCATGTGATGTATCTGACCCCAGGAATGTGTCAATAAAGTTTCCCCTTCCTGGGACAATGAATTCACGGTGTTCTTATTTCAATTTCCAGGAGTGTATAAAACGAACTGTATAGGTCAGAAAAGATTTGAGAGTTTATTTATGCCCTTCGAGACACTTATATATTTTGACACTTATAAACAACAAACAATACAAGGTTAGCACAAAATCTTTTGCTTTACGTTTTTTCTGGATACTTTTCTCATCGATCGCAGTTCATGGAAAGCCCCCGACTTAAGATTTTGTATCATCTGAAAAGAGTAAAAATGTTATTAGAAATATTTTAATGAATTTGCAGTCTTTCCAGTTTTACGTAAGTTTCGGCAGTCATTTTAAGTTCTCTTCTGGCGTGTCAAGACAGTTTTCAACCATTTTTTTTTTGTTACGGCAGTACCACTTTGGCGGTATTTGTCTAGGCGTGGAATGGACATTGTACAGAGCCAGCGCATCGTAAAGTTTTATTGGTGGAAATATGCTAACTGAAATCATAGTTTGATGATTTAAGATGACCCTTACAACCCTCGCCATGTGTCGACAACGTCAGTTATATCTACATTAGTAAGTAGGCTGTTTATGTTTTCTTATTGGTAACGTTACGTAGCGCTCTGTATGAAAATCACTGGCTGTGCTGTGTGCAGTCTGTGGCTAGTTTGCATTGCTGTCTGCCATTGTAGTGTTGGGCAGCTGGATGTGAACAGCGCGTAGCGTTGCGCAGTTGGAGGTGAGCCGCCAGCAGTGGTGGATGTGGGGAGAGAAATGGCGGAGTTTTGAAATTTGTAAGACTGGATGTCATGAACTGCTATGTTTATTATGATTTTTCAACACTATTAAGGTAAATACATTGTTTGTTCTCTATCAAAATCTTTCATTTGCTAACTATGCCTATCAGTAGTTAGTGCCTTCAGTAGTTTGAATCTTTTATTTAGCTGGCAGAAGTGGCTCTCGCTGTATTGCAGTAGTTCGAGTAACGAAGATTTTTGGTGAGGTAAGTGATTTGTGAAACGTATAGCTTAATGTTAGTCAAGGCCATTCTTTTGTAGGGATTTTTAAAAGTCAGATTGCGTTGCGCTAAAAATATTGTGTGTCAGTTTAAGCACAGTGATGTATAATTGTTCTATGGGGACGTTTCACATTTACGCTACAGGACGGATATTACCTGCATATTTTATATGAGTAAGTACGTTATCTTCGAACCTCTCGATCTCGGTGACGGATAATGATATCGAAAAAAGTTTCGAGTTTCCCCGAGAACATTATCTTACGAATGTATGGTAAAAATTTCGATGTTGTGCCACGAATAGAAGTTATGGAATTGGCCATCCGTACAACTGGTGCTTGTCATACCCAAAAAATCAATTTTTTGAGGTTTCCTTAAGAAATGTCCATAAACAAGTGACACTTAAAATAAGCCACCTAAGATCTATCGTTGGTCGACGATAGATCTTAGGTGGCTAATGCAAAAGAACCAACCGATTTGTTGAATTTGCCTAGGCTGGAGGAAGCGTGTAATTTTTTAAAAAATTGACCTCCTGCTGCAGGATAGATACAGTACGAAGAGTTATCCAGAACACTTGACTCCTTATGACTGTGAAAAGCTCCGCGCGGTTTGAGGCGTCATGCCACGGACTGCGCGGCCCCTCCCTACGGAGGTTCGAGTCGTCCCTCGGGCATGAGTGTGTGTGTTGTTCTTAGCATAAGTTAGTTTAAGTAGTGTGTAATTCTAGGGACCGATGACCTAAGCAGTTTGGTCCTTTAGGAATTCACACACATTTGAATATTTGACTCTGTGAAAAATCGAATTTTCGAGCGCGTCTTCTTGGAAGACACGTATTTTTACATAGATTCATTACGCTTGACATTGGCTCTTTTATTTCCTATTAGGATCGTAATCGCAGCAGGAGATGTTGTATAGCTTGAGGTTTGTTGTGGAGGACGGCAGTCAGCGAGTTGTGTATTTTAACCGGTGACGTGGAAACGCGTGCAGTGTGCCAGTCTCCGAAACGTACATGTAACGAGCAAAAACAAAACACATTGTAGCTTGCACAGTTATATACAGTACCCTACATCATTCAAGCGGCAGAGCCCTCATTGTGATACTGAACAACGTCTACATCACTAATACTTCTGTTCTGGGCTACCAAATTTTGCTTCACCACTCCCCCTCTCCCCCCACCCTGTCCCTCCCATCCCCAATCCCCTCCTGATATGGCTTTCAGCGATTTCTTCATCCTACTTCGGAAAAAAAAACCAGAGCGTGTCATGCATTGCCAGAACGGCGAAAACAAAGGAAGTACGTTACAGTACACTTGTTCGCCCACGAGTGTGGGATCCGTACCAGATAGGGTTGATACAAGAGATAGAGAAGATCCAACGGAGAGCAGCGCGCTTCGTTACAGGATCATTTGGTAATCGCGAAAGCGTTACGGAGATGATAGATAAACTCCAGTGGAAGACTCTGCAGGAGAGACGCTCAGTAGCTCGGTGCGGGCTTTTGTTGAAGTTTCGAGAACATACCTTCACCAAGGACTCAAGCAGTATATTGCTCCCTCCTACGTATATCTCGCGAAGAGACCATCAGGATAAAATCAGAGAGATTAGAGCCCACACAGAGGCATACCGACAATCTTTCTTCCCACGAACAATACGAGACTGGAATAGAAGGGAGAACCGATAGAGGTACTCAAAGTACCCTCCGCCACACACCGTCAGGTGGCTTGCGGAGTATGGATGCAGATGTAGATGTAGAAAGTGATTTTCGTTTCCTGAACGACTAAAGTGCGCACTTTTACAGTCAAGGTCTCCGTCAAGACAGCCATCGTTGGGAAGATGTAGTGCACCGAAGGGTGAATGTGATGTGCAGTTACGGAGTAACACCGACATTAGTTTGAGTTTCCAGTGGCTACCTCTCGCAGAGCCTGCCCCACCTCGCGCGACTTTCGCGACATGTGCGGGGCAGACGAGGCAGGCGCAGACGCAGGATCTGACAGCGCTGGCTGGCCTCGTGCGTACGCGGCCGCCGTCACCAGGCAGCAGCAATAATAAACCTCGGAGCGCGCCTCTGGCCGTTCGCCGTTTTTTGGGCCCCCTTTCGGCTTAACGGCGAGCTCCGCTGAGCCCAGCCGCGCTGTGCCGCGTGATGCTTCCAGCAGCCGCGGGCGGCGGCAGCGCGCCGTGCGTCGCAACACGTCGCGACGTCTTCGTTCCAGGGAAGCCGCGCCGGCAAACACTGCAGCCGCGGTGCCTCCCCGCCATGGTGCGTCGCCGTCCCGGGCCCGCTTCCTGTTCCCGGTACGGCAGCGGTCGCCACCGCTGCAGAGGACGCCTTTTTAAGTGCGCCACAAGATGCAAAGTAGTACGGCGGCGGCAAACTGGAAAGGCCGAAAATGGGTCGCTGCGAACTAGTAGCTCTGTGACCGTATTTATCCTGGACGATGCTGTTGTACGAGGGTAGATTTATAAATTCGATAAAAATACAGTGAAGCGCCAAAGAAACTCGTATAGTCATGGCTATCGAAATACAGAGATACACTACTGGTCATTAAAATTGCTACACCGCGAAGATGACGTGCTACAGACGCGAAATTTAACCGACAGGAAGAAGATGCTGCGATATGCACATGATTAGCTTTTCAGAGCATTCACGCAAGGTTGGCGCCGGTGGCGTCACCTACAACGTGCTGACATGAATAAAGTGTCCAACCGATTTCTCATACACAAACAGCAGTTGACCGGCGTTGCCTGGTGAAACGTTGTTGTGATGCCTCGTGTGAGGAGGAGAAATGCGTACCATCACGTTTCCGACTTTGATAAAGGTCGAATTGCAGCCTATCGCTATTACAGTGTATCGTATCCCGACATTGCTGCTCGTGTTTGGTCGAGATCCAATGACTGTTAACAGAATATGGAATCGATGGGTTCAGGGGGGTAATACGGAACGCCGCGCTGGATCCCAACGGCCTCGTATCACTAGCAGTCGAGATGACAGGCATCTTATCCGCTTGTCTGTAACGGATCGTGCAGCCACGTCTCGATCCCCGAGTCTACAGATGGGGACGTTTGCAAGACAACAACAGTTCGACGACGTTTGCAGCAGCATGGGCTATCTGCTCGGAGACCATGGCTGTGGTTACCCTTGACGCTGCAACACAGACAGGAGTGCCTGCGATGGTGTACTCAACGACGAACCTGGGTGCACAAATGGCAAAACGTCACTTTTCCGGATGAATCCAGGTTCTGTTTACAGCATCATGATGGTCGCATCCGTGCTTGGCGACATCGTGGTGAACGCGCATTGGAAGCGTGTATTGTTCATCGCAATACTGGCGTATCACCCGGCGTTGGTATGGGGTGTAATTGGTTACACGTCTCAGTCACCTCTTGTTCTCACTGACGGCACTTTGAACAGTGGACGTTACATTTCAGTTGTGTTACGACCCTTGGCTCTACCCTTCATTCGATCCCTGCGAAACCCTACATTTCAGGAGGATAATGCACGACCGCATCTTGCAGGTCCTGTACGGGCCTTTCTGGATATAGAAAATGTTCGACTGCTGCCCTGGCCAGCACATTCTCTAGATCTGTCACCAACTGAAAACGTCTGGTCAATGGTGGCCGAGCAACTGGCTCGTCACAATACGCCAGTCACTACTCTTGATGAACTGTGGTATCGAGTTGAAGCTGCGTGGACAGCTGTACCTGTACACGCCATCGAAGCTCTGTTTGACTCAATGCCCAGGCGTATCAAGGCCGTTATTACGGCCAGAGGTGGTTGTTCTGGGAACTGATTTCTCAGGACCTATCCACTCAAATTGCGTGAAAATGTAATCACATGTCAGTTCTAGTATAATATATTTTTGGAATGAAACCCGTCTACCATCTGCATTTCTTCTTGGTGTAGCAATTGTAATGGCCAGTAGTGTATGCAATCAGGCAGAATACAGCACTGCTAGCGCCAACACCAATATAAGACAATAAGTCTCTAGCGCGGTTGTTAGATCGGATCGACGTGTACACGTTTGGAGACAACCTCATGAATCCACGGACCCTGCGTATCGGCAAGGGACTGTTCAAACTGGTGGAGACTCTTTAATGGTGTGGGGCGTGTAAAGTTGGAGTGATATGGGACTCATAATGCATCTAGATACAACTCTGACAGGTTACACGCACGTAAGCATCCAATCTGATCACTTGCATCCATTAGTGTTGATTGTGCATTCGACGGATTTGGGCATTTCCAGCAGGAAAATGCGACGTGCCACACGTCCAGAATTGCTACAGAGTGGCTCCAAGAACACTGTTCTGTGTTTCAACGCTTCCGCTGGCTAACAGACTCTCTGGAGTTGAGCATATCTGGGATGTCTTGCAATGTGCTGTTCAGAAGAGATCTCCAATCCCTCGTACTCTTGAGGATTTATGGACAGCTCTGCAGGATTCACGGTGTCAGTTCCCTGCAGCACTATTTCAGACATTAGTCGAGCCCATGCCACCTAGTCTGGCGGCACTTCTGCGTGCTCGCGGGCCCCCAACGTGAAAGCAGGCGGGTGTACCAGTGTCTTTGGCGTTTCAGTGTATAACACAACTGTGGTACTGTCCAAAGATCGTAGCGCCACACGAAATATGGCAACGCACATCGTTTCCACAGACATTAGCTATGTCTCGCTGCAGTTCACAAACGACGAATGGGAGTGACTGAAGAAGAGACTCCCGCTCCTACACACAGCAGTGCCCTCGCACGGAGGTCAACAGAGAGCCGAGTATGGGAGCGCTTTGCCCCAGTTCATGGCCTCAGCAGAAGCAGTCAACAACACCGAGTAGTCTCAGATATAAATGCGCTTTTCTAAATGTTGGACGCCGTACTTCAACAGAAGTTTGTTAATTAGTGCATCAGGTGATGCTTTAATAGCGAGTGACAGCGATCGTGTGAGACCCAACTCGCTTTATTTGTTCATGAGACCCAGAAAATATTAGATACAGGCTCCCAGGTAGATGCTATTTTTCTTGACTTCCGGAAGGCGTTCGATACAGTTCCGCACTGTCGCCTGATAAACAAAGTAAGAGCCTACGGAATATCAGACCAGCTGTGTGGCTGGATTGAAGAGTTTTTAGCAAACAGAACACAGCATGTTGTTATCAATGGAGAGACGTCTACAGACGTTAAAGTAACCTCTGGCGTGCCACAGGGGAGTGTTATGGGACCATTGCTTTTCACAATATATATAAATGACGAAGTAGATAGTGTCGGAAGTTCCATGCGCCTTTTCGCGGATGATGCTGTAGTATACAGAGAAGTTGCAGCATTAGAAAATTGTAGCGAAATGCAGGAAGATCTGCAGCAGATAGGCACTTGGTGCAGGGAGTGGCAACTGTCCCTTAACATAGACAAATGTAATGTATTGCGAATACATAGAAAGAAGGATCCTTTATTGTATGATTATATGATAGCGGAACAAACACTGGTAGCAGTTACTTCTGTAAAATATCTGGGAGTATGCGTGCGGCACGATTTGAAGTGGAATGATCATATAAAATTAATTGTTGGTAAGGCGGGTACCAGGTTGAGATTCATTGGGAGAGTGCTTAGAAAATGTAGTCCATCATCAAAGGAGGTGGCTTACAAAACACTCGTTCGACCTATACTTGAGTATTGCTCATCAGTGTGGGATCCGTACCATATCGGTTTGACGGAGGAGATAGAGAAGATCCAAAGAAGAGCGGCGCGTTTCGTCACAGGGTTATTTGGTAACCGTGATAGCGTTACGGAGATGTTTAATAAACTCAAGTGGCAGACTCTGCAAGAGAGGCGCTCTGCATCGCGGTGTAGCTTGCTCGACAGGTTTCGAGAGGGTGCGTTTCTGGATGAGGTATCGAATATATTGCTTCCCCCTACTTATACCTCCCGAGGAGATCACGAATGTAAAATTAGAGAGATTAGAGCGCGCACGGAGGCTTTCAGACAGTCGTTCTTCCCGCGAACCATACGCGACTGGAACAGTAAAGGGAGGTAATGACAGTGGCACGTAAAGTGCCCTCCGCCACACACCGTTGGGTGGCTTGCGGAGTATAAATGTAGATGTAGATATATTAACAAGCACTCTTGTGGCTGAGAACTGCATCAAGTTAAGTAAATCTTTTTACCATTCATGTAATAAAATGAACTAATATTTCATATTTTGTAGGTCTGATGTGCTATATCCTACAGCAACCAAAGAACCTTCAGCTATGGCCAGACGTTGTTAGTTTCTTCTGGTCATAACAATCATCTCTTTAAGGATAGAAACCAAACAAACTGTGTTTTTCCACTAATTTTTGATTTTTACTAAATGACAGTAGGTTATCTGAAGGTAACAGCAGACTCATGTTCACAAAGACTCTTTCTGTTGTTGTTGTTGTTGTCGTCTTCTATCCGGGGACTGGTGTGATGCAGCTTTACATGCTAGTCTTATCCAGTGCAAGCTTGTACATCTCTGCGTCTACAACTCTGGTAGCTACAACAACCTACATTAATTTCAACCTGTTTTCTGTATTCACATTTGCTCTCGCTACAAATTATACCCCCACATTTCCCTCCATTACCAAACTGGCTAAGCCTTGATGCCTCAGGATGTGTTCTGGCTAACCGATTCCTTCTTATACTCATGTTTTCTTCCAGATCCCATTGAGTACCTCCCGTTACCTATTTGATCTACCTATCAAATTTTTAGCACTCTTCTGTAGGAGCATATTTCAAATGTCTCTGTTCTCCTCTCCACTGAATGACTGTCGTCCACATTTCACTTCCATTCAAGGCTACACTCAAGACAAATACCTTCGGAAAATGGCTTCCTGACGCTTAAATTTATATTCAATGATAAATTTCTGTTCTCAAAAATACACCAGGCCAGTCACTCCGAAATTGTATTTTGAACAATATCAAGAACTGCGTACGTGAGACTTGATGGGAAACGCTCACCTAAGCCCCGGCTTTATGTTGATGACCCCATTCTATGCCTGTAGCGTTCGCCAACCGAACCGAAATTGACTGCCACCTGGGTGGAAGTACACGTGACGACACGCCACGTGGTTCGCTGAAACAGATAATTTTAACCACAAAAAATGTTCGAGGTGCACTATTCTTTGAGTAAACCAGAGTTGCTAGCTTCCAAAAGAGAACGCTTCCTTTTACAAAACAACTCTAGTAGTGTGAGAAAGAGCAAAGTGGAAACGAAAGAAACGGAGATACGCGAGCAGTGGTCCGCAAAAATGATGTATCGCAGCCGTATGTCTTCTTCCGCCTACTACAAGTCTGATGATGTTAGTATCTGGTGCCTACGTTATGATGAAAGGTTTCGGAACAGCCATGGTTTGCTATTGCTGGCTAAGAACTGGCGGTGAAACTTTTCTCCGGAAGGGGTCGCAGTTTACTGGAAGTGAAATGGCAAGTTCAGTTACAGTTCTGGACAACAGGTGTGTGGTAAAGGAAATGGGACAATAAAGGTATTGGCCGTCGTGTTTACGAATTGTTCTCAGAAGTTCGCGTACGAACGAAACTGCAACTTATGAACCCAAGCAGAGGCTTGTGCAAATCCTATTGAGACATGATCCAAACCCTCCGCACCTACATGAAATAGACAAAGGCAGTCAGACAGATACAGATGTGAAGAGATGGTTCACCAGATCAAAATTGCAATACAGCGACATCTGAACAATTATATTAGGCGCAACAACGTTGTAGGTGTCGATCTTCACTTTGCATTTAGAAATCTTGATAGCTGGGTAGTGGTAAATAACAATGACAACCAAATTTCTCAACAGGGCACTACTACAGTTCAGTGCACAAAGGAACCTTCGCTCAGCAGTTTCCGTTTCTTACAGACGCCTAGATTTCACAAACTGCGACTGGCCATTCAGAACAAAGGGGCGTGTGATGTTAAGCGTACGTGTTGCTCTCATACCGTCGTGCTCAGATACGGCTAAGCAAGGTTTACGTGGGTAATCGTCTGACCATTCATCCTAACCTACAGATCTTTCTGCCAACGATTTCTATCCTTCGTCACAACTGAGTCGTCCACATTTACCCGGCTAGGAAGCGATGCATATGGCCTCCACAGGCTGGATTCAGCCTCAAATAACAGACTTATACAGCACCGGAAAACAAAAGTTGACCACTCGGTTATGATGTTGCCGTTTGAGCCTTCAGCCTGAAAATTGGTTTGCTGCAGCTCTACAAGCGAGATTATTATGTGCAAGTTTCCACATAGCCGCTTAAGCGCTATAGCCTACATCCACTTGAAGCTGCTTACTGATGTCATGCATTAGTTTCTCTCTAAAGTTCTTACTCCCCACACTTCCCCTTACTGTCAAGTAAATAACTACTAGTGCCTCAGCATACACTATGTCATCAAAAGTATCCGGGCATGTAGCTGAAAATGACTTACAAGTTCGTGGCGCCCTCCATTGGTAATGCTAGAATTCAATATAGTGTCGGCCCAACCTTAGCCTTGATGACAGCTTCCACTCTCGCAGGCATACGTTCAATCTGGTGCGGGAAGGTTTCTTGGGAAATTACACTCCATTCTTCACGGAGTGCTGCACTGAGGAGAGATATCGATGTCGATCGGTGAGGCCTGGTACGAAGTCGGAGTTCCAAAACATACCAAAGGTGTTCTATACTGTTCAGGTGAGGACTCTGTGCAGGCCAGTCCATTACAGGGATGTTATTGTCGTGTAACCACTCCGCCATAGGCCGTCCATTATGAACAGGTGCTCGATAGTGTCTAAAGATGCAATCTCCTTCCCCTAATTGCTCTTCAACAGTGGCAAGCAAGGAGGTGCTTCAAACATCACTGTGGACCTGTGCTGTGACAGTGCCTCCCTAAACAACAAGGGGTGCAAGCCCCAAAAATGGTTCAAATGGCTCTGAGCACTATGGGACTCAACTTCTGAGATCATTAGTCCCCTAGAACTTAGAACTAGTTAAACCTAACTAACCTAAGGACATCACACACATCCATGCCCGAGGCAGGATTCGAACCTGCGACCGTAGCGGTCCCGCTGTTCCAGACTGCAGCGCCTAGAACCGCACGGCCACTTCGGCCGGCGGTGCAAGCCCCCTCCATGAAAAACACCATAACACCACCGCCTCCGAATTTTACTGTTGGCACTACACACGCTGGCAAATGACGTTTACCGGGCATTCGCCATACCCACAAACTGCCATCGGATCGCCATATTGTGTACCGTGATTTGTCAGTCCACACAACGTTTTTTCACTGTTCAATCGTCCAATGTTTACGCTCCTGGCACCAAGCGAGACGTCGTTTGGCTTATACATGCGTGGTTTGTGGCCTATGAGCTGCTCATAAGCCACACCTCACGCCTGCGCTCGACGATAAAATTCAAGTTTTCTCACCTCCCGCCTAACTGTCATAGTACTTGCAGTGGGTCCTGATGCACTTTGGAATTCCTGTGTGATGGTCAGGATAGGTGTCTGCCTACTACACATTACGACCCTCTTCAACCATCGGCGGTCTCTGTCAGTCAACAGACGAGGTCGGTCTGTACGCTCTGGTGCTGTACTCGTCCCTTCACGTTTGCACTTCACTGTCACATCGGAAACAGTGGACCTAGAGATGTTTAGAAGCATGGAAATCTCGTACGATGTATTTGACACCTAATCACCTGACAACGTTCGAGGTCCTTGGAGTCTGCCACAACACCGTTCAAGAACTATTATCGAAGATCGGTAAAATACACTTTCTACATCTGGAATTTGTCCTAGAAATTAGACTGAAGGAAGAATAACTCACGTTTATAGTATTTATATAAGGTGCGATCAAAAAGACCCCGTTTGAGGGCGTTGCTGTAGCTTATATGCGATGTAGCGATTCAAATGCGGGTATACAAGCACCGACATTAGAGAATGGGATCAGAGTGGCACGTGAACTATGGCGACGTTGATGCGAAATGCGTCCAAACTGGACCAGCGTTCTGCTATTTTTTTCTTAGTTGCCGAAGGAGTAACATCGGTGGACAACCATTGGAGAATAAAGAATGTGTATCGTCGAAAACAACCGTTGTGCAATTGTATGCCAAGGGGTGCCACTGCTTCGTGATAACGCACGTCCCCATATCGCAAATCTGACAACACAGTTTCTTTTCTTTTTTTTTGGGGGGGGGGGCTTTTTTTTGTCCAACCCATGACATATAAGACTTACCATATTTTTTTGGCTCCAACCCAGCTGATGTTTTTGATATTATTTAGAAGTCTTAACAGTTTAGTGAACCATTGAACTTTATTTATTGTATTTTTCACAAGACAAGGTTTTTTTTCAGAAATAGTTAGTGTACAATGTGGCCTGAACAACCATTTCCTAAAATAGGCCTATGTAAATCACTTTGAACTTTTCTTGACACATTTTCATTCCCTTTCTCTTCACAGTAGCTAAATTACTGTTAATATTCTCAGCAGCATAACAAACCAACTTTTATTTTTGTATATTTTTACACTCTGCAACATATACTGAGTCAAAATTTGAGCAGTTTCACTTAATACTTAAAACTTTAACTTGAATTTCCTTCTCCAGACTGAAATATCTTACAACACTCACAACCAGTTTTACTTCACTTCTGTTTGAGCTATTCATCACTGTTGCTAGATAATTATTGTTTGCCGAAGAACACAACACATTATTAGATATATATGATGAAATAATGTTAGCAAAAGCTGCCTCAGTTTTGGTTCTAACACATGAAAATTTTGGGTTAGGTCTACATAAGTTTCTAACACGTTTAGATGAGCCGTCTGGAAACCGAGTTCATATCTAGCATTGTGGTATGAAAATGTAGCCTCTTTATCTTTAAAAAAAGATCTCTTATGTTTGGTGAAGTAGTAGCATTAACAGCACAACTGTGTTCATCTGTTTTCACATAATCTTGGATGTTGCCCTTTCCTTTATGTGCAACTGAAAATTCTCCGGTATATACTGTGCAATAGAAACGTTCTCCTTCTCAGTTTAACATTAAACACACTTGTGTTTTGTGCATTGCTAAACCATGAAACAAAACCCAAATGGAGATAAAATGATCAGGAACGTGTACACGAGTTACTTCACCCACGAAAACAACATAAACACATTAGCCCTGTTGACTTCCCAAATAACTAACAATAAATGAAACGTTGTGGCCGAACCGTCAGCAGCCTCTCCCCTTCGACGTCTGCATTTGATCCAAGATCGGGTGAGTGTGACACGGCTGCGAGAGATGTTTAAATCGCAGGGTCGAACATTGTTGTTGTTGTGGTCTTCAGTCCAGAGATTGGATTGATACAGCTCTCCACGCTACCCTATCCTGTGCAAGCTTCTTCATCTCCCAGTACCTACTGCAACCTACATCCTTCTGAATCTGTTTAGTATATTCACCTCTTGGTCTCCCTCTACGACTTTTACCGTCCACGCTCCCCTCCAATACTAAATTGGTGATCCCTTGATGCCTCAGAACATGTCCTACCAACCGATCCCTTCTTCTGGTCAAGTTGTGCCACAAACTTCTCTTCTCCCCAATCCTATTCAATACTTCCTCATTAGTTATGTGATCTATCCATCTAATCTTCAGCATTCTTCTGTAGCACCACATTTCGAAAGCTTCTATTCTCTTCTTGTTCAAACTATTTATCGTCCATGTTTCACTTCCATACATGGCTACACTCCATACAAATACTTTCAGAAATGACTTCCTGACACTTAAATCTATACTCGATGTTAACAAATTTCTCTTCTTCAGAAACGCTTTCCTTGCCATTGCAAGTCTACATTTTATATCCTCTCTACTTCGACCATCATCAGTTATTTTGCTCCCCACATAGCAAAACTCCTTTACTACTTTAAGTGTCTCATTTCCTAAACTAATACCCTCAGCATCACCCGAGTTAACTCGACTACCTCCCATTATCCTCGTTTCGCTTTTGTTGATGTTCATCTTATATCCTCCATTCAAGACACTGTCCTTTCCATTCTATTGCTCTTCTAGGTCCTCTGCTGTCTCTGACAGAATTACAATGTCGTCGGCGAACCTCAATGTTTTTATTTCTTCTCCGTGGATTTTAATTCATACTCCAATTTTTTCTTTTGTTTCCTTTACTGCTTGCTCAATATACAGATTGTACAACATCGAGTATAGGCTACAACCCTGTCTCACTCCCTTCCCAACCACTGCTTCCGTTTCATACCCCTCGACCCCTATAACTGCCATCTAGTTTCTGTACAAATTGCAAATAGCCTTTCACTTCCTGTATTTTACCCGTGCCACCTTCAGAATTTGAAAGAGAGTATTCCAGTCAACATTGCCAAAAGCTTTCTCTAAGTCTACAAATGCTAGAAACGTAGGTTTGCCTTTCCTTAATCTATTTTGTAAGGTAAGTCGAAGGATCAGTATTGCCTCACGTGTTCCAACATTTCTACGGAATCCAAACCGATCTTCCGCGATGTCGGCCTCTACCAGTTTATCCATTCATCTGTAATGAATCCGTGTTATTATTTGTGTTGAACATTCTTGTCTAAAATTAGAAAATTAAAATAAAACTCGTCAATCACAAAATTCTAAAACCGCGAACATTTTTGCAAACCCAGACAGTACCTCGGACAGCACTAACAAACCAGGACTGTCCGGGCTAATCCTGGACGTATGGTAAGCCAACAACAACAACAACAACAACAATGTTGTCTCGCAGTGAAAAACAAGCCTGGCAGCTCGTATCAAAACATTGTCGCAAGTACAGAGTTGTTAGTGGTCGGTCCGTATTCTGCAACATAGTGTTCCATCCATCGAACGTGTAGTGATCTACTGACCACGTGAATGCCGATCTCTGGAATAAGACGTGTGGAGGCTTCGACCATAAATATAATAGACTGGCCCTGACGTCATTTTCGTGGCTCCAACATCTCTGGGCTAAAGTCACGTGAATGTTTGCAAAACATGTTTGTTTCGTGTTGCGCTTATGGCTGTACTCAGCATTTTGTCGGGGGAAATGTCATTACATTTGACGTGTAAGTGTTTCTATGCGTTTATTGAAATCTGCTGACGTGACTTTTATATGTTTTTTTACACTTGAAATAGAGTATCACGTAAATTAAAGTGTTGAAAGTGATGCCTGTAAAGTCAGACTCATATTACATTTTGGAAAGTATCTGTGATAATTCGGTTACAGCAGTAAGTATAACTGTTTCTCGTTCCTACTCATAGGTTCTCTAAGGATGAAAACCGAAGGCAGCTTTGGATACAGGCCCTAAAACTGAAAAACTTTAAGCCATCTGCACATAAGCGCCTTTTTGTATATACAAGTGAGATTATAATAAGCTAAGAGCACATATAGTCACACATGAAGAGAATTTTTTTCCAAAATCATTTTCTGAAGCTTCAAAGTCTCACCTTCCATCTAAAATATCATTTTTTTTAACTGATAGTTTAAACTTTTGTAAAAATAGTAGGAACTGAAACTTTGAAGTGCACCTAAAATTGATACTCTAAAATGGACCTACTTATAAATTTTGGCACCTACAATTGACATAATTCCCATATCCCATTTTCTATTATAAGTGACTAGAACTCAAAACGCGGCGAATCCAATGTTTAAAGTTTTGACACGAGCCCACTCTTACTGTTTAAAAGAATTTTAACGACATTTTCTTTAATTGATAGTTTATAGTAATTTCGTCCTGCTGCCCACCAGAGGGGCGTCCGTGTATTTGTTAGATTTTATAAATGGTACTGTGAACATATCCAGGTCAAATGTAGTTCTGACATAATTTTTCGCAAATAAAAAAGTAATTTTTGTTGGAAGCGTTTGGCAGTCAATTGAGAAATGTGGGTAAAATACGATACAAACATAGGAAGGCAGACCGCTGATTTTAAATCCCGCGACGTTTTGCCAACAGTCACGTGGTTTATGTTGGAGCCACACCAGCCCTATAGCTTGTGCACAGCAAGGCCAGTCTACTAGCATCTGTGGTCGAAGTGTGGAGGAGACTACGGACGACGTTTTCCTCGGAGCAGCGCCGTGAATGGCCCACATCCGAGACGGAACTGTTCGGCGTGGACCACGCAGCGGCGGCAGATGCGACAACAAACAGCGGCGAGGGCGGCCAGCGACAGATTTGCGCGTTTTTTCGCCATTGACGTCCGCGGCCGCGGCTCGGCCACAGCGCGCCGCTTGCAGGCGTTTGCTTTCCGGCCGGCCGGCTGTCAGCGAGGCACGACCTACGTCACTGGTGTGACGCCACACGCGGCAAGTTCACGGCCCCACGCCACATGTCGCTCGCGGACTGGTAGCTGCCTGGCTGCAGCGGCCGGTACGGTATTCGGAGCGGCCGACCATCACTGTTGTGTGCATACAAAAGATGGCAGCGCCTGACCGAGGCAGCACGGATACTTACATCTACAACTACACTACTGGCCATTAAAATAGCTACACAAACAAGAAATGCAGATGATAAACGGGTATTCACTGGACAGATATATTATACTAGAACTGATATGTGTTTACATTTTCACGCAATTTGGGTGCATAGATCCTGAGAAATCGGTACCCAGAACAACCACCTCTGGCCGTAATAACGACTGGGCATTGAGTCAAACAGAGCTTGGATGGCGTGTACAGGTACAGCTGCCCATGCAGCTTCAACACGATACCACAGTTCATCAAGAGCAGTGACTGGCGTATTGTGACGAGCCAGTTGATCGGCCACTATTGACCAGACGTTTTGAATTGGCGAGAGATCTGGATAATGTGCTGGCTAGGGCAGCAGTCGAACATTTCCTGTATCCAGAAAGGCCCGTACAGGACCTGCTACATGCGGTCGTGCATTATCCAGCTGAAATGTAGGGTTTCGTAGAGATCGAATGAAGGGTAGAGCCAAGGGTCGTAACACATCTGAAATGTAACGTCCACTGTTCAAAGTGCCGTCAATGCGAACAAGAGGTGACCGAGACGTGTAGCCAATGGCACCCCATACCATCACGCCGTGTGATACGCCAGTATGGCGATGACGAATATACGCTTCCAATGTGCGTTCACCGCGATGTCTCCAAACACGGATGCGACCATCACGATGCTGTAAACAGAACCTGGATTCATCCGAAAAAACGACGTTTTGCCATTCGTGTACCCAGGTTCGTCGTTGAGTACACCATCGCAGGCGCTCCTGTCTGTGATGCAGCGTCATGGGTAACGGCAGCCATGGTCTCCGAGCTGATAATCCATGCTGCTGCAAACGTCGTCGTACGGTTCGTCCAGATGGTTGTTGTCTTGCAAACGTCCCCATCTGTTGACTCAGGGATCGAGACGTTGTTGCACGATCCGTTACAGCCATGCGGACAAGATGCCTGTCATCTCGACTGCTAGGGATCCAGCACGGCGTTCCGTATTACCCTCCTGAACCCACCGATTCCATATTCTGCTAACAACGCGAGCAGCAATGTCGCGATACGATAAACCGCAATCGCGATAGGCAACAATCCGACCTTTATTAAAGTCGGAAACGTGATGGTACGCATTTCTCCTCCTTACACGAGGCATCACAACAACGTTTCACCAGGCAACGCCGGTCAACTGCTGTTGTCGGCACGTTGTAGGTGTCACCACCGGCGTCAGCCTTTTGTGAATGCTCTGAAAAGCTAATCATTTGCATATCACAGCATCTTCTTCCTGCCGGTTAAATTTCGCGTCTGTAGCACGTCATCTACGTGGTGTAGCAATTTTAATGACCAGTAGTGTACATCTACAGCATGTAGATGTAGAACACCAGTCTGAAGGTCGCGATTACACCCGAGCGAACACAAGCATTATCGACAAAGAATTGTCCCTGGTGTAAACGGTTGCCGAGCACGTGCGAACAGCGTTCGGTCTTGTTCGGTTTCCATTCGCTCGTGCTCGCTTGATTTCCACCGGTTATGTGTCCTTCAGCGAACCGCCAAAGTAAGTTCCCGTCCTCTCCACTTCGGCGATAGCAGCCGAGGGAGCAGTAGTCAGCTGTTTCTTTCGTGAGTCCTACTTTTGTTGTTGACATGGGTTGCATGAACGATAGACTGATGTGGAGAGACTGTGAGGCTGCTGATAGGAGAATACAAGTACCATAGGTGCTTGTCGGACCAGTGAAATCCACGGGGCACATGTCGAATATAAAGAAATGCAATAAATTAGTAGAACATTACGGAAGCATTCGAAGCTGAAACTAGGAACGTGAGGAAGATGGTAAATTCGTTAGATACTTTCATCAGGCGGGGAAAAAAGTGAGAAAACAAAATCTTCCTATCTTTAAAAAAAGGACAGCACAATAAATTTCATTGGAAGTGAACAAGTACAACTATGAACTCATTATTGGGATTGAAATTAAAAATATACGAACGACCTGATCACTCTCGTTGATTACGTTCGCAGTAGCTGTAATTACGTGGCTGATGTTTAAGTGTTATTTTTAAGGTTTTTCATGTAATAACCCAATAAATAACAATCTTTCTCCCGACATCAGCCTGTCTGCGCTCTAATAAACTACAGTGCATCTTTTATCAAGTAAATGTTTTTTTCTCATTCCAGTCTTTGATCACAATATCAATTCTTTAGACAATAACCGGTTTCAGTCCGTAATGACCATCCTCAGATCTTTTTTACACCATGTCCTAAGGTGATAAGGCCAAAATGGCATTGTAAAAACATATAAATACAATCAGCACAGCATCGTCACGTAGATCTAAAATAAGGTGTACAACAGGCCACATCGTCCACACAGTCATTATTGCAACTGGCTTCTTTGATCAAGTAGCCTGTTTGATACGTTTTATGGATATTTCACAGTTAATTAAGCAGATGTTATAGACATTATCTTTCTTATGTGTACTTTAATAAAATCCTTAAAGTACCTTCGATATATCACTCGAGATACCAGGAACTACGAGAGATACACCAGGTACTGAAATGCGACACAATTGATTGGTTTCAGTTGTTAATAAGCAGAGTGTAAATGCTAGCTTTTCATGTTATATCGCTCGCCGGAAATTACAGTTCTGGTTTTAAATTATTTCCTCTACTGTGATGAGATGCAAGTAAAAAGAGCCAACTCTGAAATGTGCGAAGTTTTGGAACAATGTTAAGGAACACTATAGCTGCAATTCACTGTTGAATGAATTGATTCCACACGTTTCGCAGTTACGTGCAAATTCAGACCCTAAATTGTTCAACGTAAAATAGTCTTGTCTGAGTACCGAAGTTTTGCACATTGGCTGTAACTAATATTGTATTGGGTGAAAGCAGTGTGACGATTATTAGCGAGGAAAAGCAATCCCGCAGGGTTCATAAGTTAGTAGGTTTGGCTTGCTGATTACTTGTTGTCCCACGAGTTCTTCAGTCCACTCCAGTGCAATTACTGATACACAGCCACACGTGATGGTTGTGGACACTAGGAAACTGTCTGCGACGGTACGTTCACTGGTGTTCGCTTTCATTCGCTCCAGCGTAAACGAGGCTTAACGAGTTGATGGGCTCAAGCGAGGCGTAAAGCTTTGTGTCGTGCTGTCATCAAGGGTACACGAGTGGGCCTTCGGCTCCGAAAGCTCATATCGATGATGTTTCGTCGAATGGTTCGCACGCTGACACTTGCTGATGGTTCAAATGGTTCAAATGGCTCTGAGCACTATGGGACTTAACGTCTGTGGTCATCAGTCCCCTAGAACTTAGAATTACTTGAACCTAACTAACCTAAGGACATCACACACATCCATGCCAGAGGCAGGATTCGAACCTGCGACCGTAGCAGTCTCGCGGTTCCGGACTGAGGGCCTAGAACCGCGAGACCACCGCGGCCGGCACTTGCTGATGACGTAGCATGAAATCTGAAGCAATTTTGGGAGAAGAGTTGCACTTCTATCACGTTGGACGATTCTCTTCAGTCGTCATTGACCTCGTTCTTGCAGGGGACAGCCACCTGCGAAACGACGCGTCGTATACCAGCTGTTATGTTAACAATGGTCAGCCTTCTAAATCGGCATGACTACCACCAAATTATCAATTAGGATGAGTGGGCATACGCAGAGGGTATACAGGGTGAAAAGTATTTAAACCGACAAACTCTGGGAGGTTGTAGGGGTCATCAAAACAAATATTTTTCCCTAATGTCATTTTTACCTATGAGGATTATTCAAACCGTTGGAGGCCGTATTACGCTCTTCAGTTGTTAGAGGTCGTATTACGATCTTCAGTTGTTAGAGGGCGTATTACGCTCTTCAGTTGTAGGCAACTGCTGTCCACCAGTGTAGTAGTGCATTATCTCTGTTTACTAATGGAGCGATACACTTGGAGTGAGTACACTGATATGGTTGGTGCGTACTACGTAGCGCACCACAACGGACGAGCTGTCCAACGGGTTTATCAACAACAATATCCTAATCGCCATATCCCGGGGATCCTTCAATCAGCACTCGTGCAATTGTACGTAACATGGGGACGAATCAGACGTATGTAAGAACAGTCCTTCGAGAGCAATTGTTACGTCCATTTCACCTACAGCGTGTCCACAACCTGGAACCAGTTGATTATCCACCCAGTGCAGAGTTTTCGCAGTGGTACCTGGAACAGTGTGAAATGCATCCTACATTTCCATCCTCTGTGTTGTTTACCGATGAAGCAACGTTCGGGCGTGATGGAGTCTTCAACATGCACAATTCGCATGTTTGGAGTGAGGATAAACCACATGCCACAGTTAGTAGCGCTCCTCAAGTGCGGTTCTTCGTTAATGTGTGGATCGGTGTCGTTGGGGACTGTTTAATTGGGCCATATCTGCCACCTAGGCCATTACATTGCAGGCACTATTACAATATTCTCCCCAGAGCGTTGCCAGAATTACTGGAAGACGTCTCGCTCCATACAAGACAACGCATGTGGTTCCAGCATGTCGGGGCGCCGGCACATTTCAGTCGACGTGTGCGTCGATTCCTGGACCGACGGTTCCCAGAAACGTGGAGTGGCTGAGGTGGTCCTGTACCATGACCTGCTAGATCCTCAGATATGTCCCCTCTGGACTTTTTTTGTGGGGAGAGATGCGCAACCTTGTTTATGCAACTCCTGTATCATCAGAAGAGGATCTGGTTGCCCCGATAGTAGCAGCAGCATGAACAATTCAGGATACTTCTGGGGTTTCTGCCCGTGTCAGATAGAACATGATCCGACAGGTAACCTTTGTTTACATGTCAATGGAGGCATTTTTCAAAATCTACTGTAACTGAAATTGGGTTGTGTTAATGTGTTGTCTCTTGGTCATAAAAAAATGGAAAAGTGTTTGTTGGTTTAATTAATTTGCCGCCAGAGAAATCTTCCTCTACCGGTTTAAATACTCCTCATAGGAAAAAATGCCACTAGTGAAAAATATTTGTTTTCATGTCAACTACAACCTCCCAGAGTTTGTCGGTTTAAATACTTTTCACCCCTGTATACTGACAACTCACGATATCCTGTTGCAGAACATGCTCTACAACGTGACAATCGTGACCTCGGCGCCCGTTTCACCACACGCGCCATCTGGATTCTTTCCCCAGACACCAGTTTCTCATTACTCCGCAGGTGGGAACTAACACTACAACATGTCCTTGGTTATCGCCACTCATCTGGCCTTAATTTCTTCCGTCTCAGCTTCTCTTCACTGTAACTACTCTTTGATTCACTCCATTTTAATATCCTAGATCTTTCATTGTCTTTCCCTTCTATCTTTTACCGCCCACTCCCACCTCTGTGCCGGCCGCTGTGGCCGAGCGGTTATAGGAGCCTCAGTCCGGAACCGCGCGTGACTTTCTGAAAGGATTTGTCACTAGTGATCAGTCGTGGGCGCACCACTACAATTTCGAAACCAAGCACGTCTGAATGCAGAGAAAACATGTTGGTTTTCAAGTACGAAAACAATTCAAAGTGACTCAGTTTTCTAGGAAATTGCTTTTGACAGTGTTCTGGGATATGCATGGTATGTTAATGGTGGTTTTAGCTGTGCAGTCTTCATTAAAACTCTGGTTGAGGTGCGCGGTGCCTTTCGCAAAAAACGCCACAATATTAATGCCGATGGTGTCAAACTCCATCATGACGATCCTTGTCCCCGTGTTGCTGCTCCTGTTCATCAGAAAATAGTCAAGTTTGGATGGGAGGTGTTCCAGCATCCACCAAACAGTCTGGTCCTTCCACCATCGTACTTCCATCTATTTGGTCCTATGAAGAAATTCCTGGTCGGATAACGGTTTGCGAGAGAAGCGGAAGTGAAACCAGCAGTCTCCAAAGGGCTATACTCCAACCAAACGGCTTTCTACGAACAGGGCGTACTGAAACTGGTACCACGATGGGAGAAATGTGTTGAGAACGTTGGTGACTATGTAAAAAAGTAGGTAAAAGATGTAAGTTCACTTGTGTTTTTTTTTTTGTTTTGTTACTTGTTAAAGATTTTTGGTAATAAAACTATTGTGCCTTACTTTCCGATTTTACCTCGTAACGAAGTTACAATAAAGGCAGTCATGCTAATTTATGTTTTTCTGGTAGCTAAACATCAGATTGTTAAATTTTTTATTTTGCTTCCAGACGGAAACTTATTTGCGGCGGTCAAGATAAACTGGAGACGTTCAATTGCGAACAGTAATGATCCTGTAGCACTCTGCTGAGTTACGTCCACTTTTACTTTTTCTTGTGGAGGTTTCTCTCTGGGTATCGTCCAGAGATCGCGGTGCCGCACCAGAGTCGGCAAAGCGAAACGGTACAACAGACATTAGCGAGGGCTCGATGCAATCCGCAGCAACCAATGGAAGACCCTCCAGAAGACGCGCCCTTCATCTCAGCATAGCAACGCCCTCACATTGTACTCAACATAGTGTCGAGCCTGCAACTACTCAGCCCAGTTCGCGATATAGTCTTGAGGAGTCAGCATCATAGTGTAGGACCAACAAGTTCTTGAAGTTTCTGATGAATTTGTGCTTCAGTGAAGGTTGAACATTATACCACAAGGAACAGTTCGTTAATTAGAGCATAAAGTAGTGATGCCAATGACTGTTGTAAGTTATCGATCAATCCTGTGACAAAGTACTGTGTCGAAGTTAAGTAAATTATTTATTCATTATCGTACAGAATGAACAAATATTTCATGAGTTACAGTTCCGATGTGCCATCTCACAGAGCAATGAAGGAACCCAAAGCTATCGCCGCATAATTGTTTCTTCTGGTCACAACATTCTCGGTTAAGGATGAAATGTTGTGATCCATTTTCTAGAAACTCTGCAATCCAGACACTTGTCCGACATTCCATAAGCTTCTATTTTATTCATTAGGCGAAGGTCGGAACTGTATCGATTGTCATTCGGAAGTCAACATGGCATAAAATTGGCGCCGGTAAATACTGCCTTCTTTGTCTCGTGGGCGAAAAGAGCGAGTTAGGTTGTAAGTAGGCTGTTTAGGTTTTTATGTTGGTAACACCCCATGGCGCTCTGTATGAAAATCACTGACTGTGCTGTGTGCAGTCTGTGGCTGGTTTGCATTGTTGGAATATCTGCTATTGTAGTGTTGGGCAGTTGGATGTGAACAGTGCGTAGCGTTGCGTAGTTGGAAGTGAGCCGCCAGCAGTGGTGGATGTGGAGAGAGAGATGCCAGAGTTTTGAGAGGTTGCTATAAGCGGACGATCTGGACGTGTGTCCGGCAGAAAAAGGAAATTAGTGAAGACGGATGTCATGAATTGAGATTATATATATATATATATCTCAATTCACACACACACACATATATATATATATATATATATATATATATATGAATTGAGATATATATATATATATATATATATATATATATATATATATGATGTCTTTTGAACACTATTAAGGTAAATATTTTGTTCTCTATCAAAATCGTTCATTTGCTAACTATACATATGGCGACCCTGCCAGGATTATGTAACGCCCCCCTAGAAAAATTTAAAAATGACAGTGCTGGAAGACCTGTCACATTATTTGATTTTCAAATATCTGAGCAAAACTGAATATACTCAGACATTTCTCTCTTTACTCATTATGATCATCATTAAACTGACCACAGTATTTTTAGTGCAACGCAGTTTGACTTTCAATAATCCCCACAAAGGAATGGCTCTGACTAACAATTACCTATACCTTCCATGAATCACTTACGTCACAAAAATCTTCGTTACTTGAACTACTGCAACAGACCGGGCGCCAACACTGCCAGCTAAATAAAAGATTCTAACTACTGAAGGCATAGTTAGCAAATGAATAATTTTGATAGAGAACAAACAATGTACTTACCTTAATAATATTCAAAAGTTATAATATATATGTATCAATTCATGGCATCCAGTCTTACAAATTTACTCTTTCTGATCGACACACGTCCAGATCGTCCACTCTCAAAATTTCGCCATCTCTCTCCCCACATCCACCACTGCTGGCGGCTCACCTCCAACTGCGCTACGCTACGTGCTGTTCACATCCAGCTGCCCGGCTCAACATAAGCGAATATTCCAACAGTGAGTGCAACCAGCTACAGACCGCACACAGCACAGTTAGTGATTTTCATACAGAGCACTACGTGGCGTTACCAACATAAAAACCTAAACAGTCTACTTACAAGGTTAGGCACGATCACTGTTTGTGGAATCCACGTTGAATAACATACATGTTCGGACACAAGCTGGCACAGTTGTTGGGACTTTACAGTCTTTGAAATTCATCGCCTCAGCTCTAGTTGGATTTTTTAATCAGCAGCTGAGGCGAAAAATAACATTTGGGAGAGGCTTTCAGTAGGTAATGCAATACATTTTTCTCTCGGCCAGTTTCGGTTGACAAATGTCGAATTTTGTTGTGGGACGTCGCGGGATATTCCCGCTTCATGCCCTATAGTGCCATGAAATTCTGATCAATGGTGCGCTATACGTAGCCGCCACAACTGCGTCTGTAACGGAGGTGCGTTCCAAGCAGAGAGCTGTCATTGAGTTTCTTTTGGCGGAAAACCAGACCGTCGCAGATATTCAGAGGCGCTTACAGAATGGCAACGGAGGCCTGGCACTGGGCGAGAGCACGGTGAGTCGTTCAGCAAGGCGTCAGTCATCATCGCAACAATGTCGAGCAAACCTGTCCGATCTCCCGCATGCCGGTCACCGCACACAGCTTTGACTCCTACAGTGTTCGAACGTGCGGACACTCTCATTCGAGGTGTTTGAAGAATCACAATAAAACACCTCGCTGTTCAACTAAACATGTCTGTTGGTAGTGTTGACACACCCTCCACCACATGGAGGGTTCAAAGGAGTGTTCCTCGCTGCCTAGCAGAAGGCCATAAAGATCATTGAAGGACCACCTGTGGGGCGGTGTTTGCGCGCTACGAGGCTGACGGTGACAATTTTTCAGGTAGCAAGATGTTGGCTCCGATGTCGACCACTAGAGTGGTAACATGCTGGCTTACGAGCTCTCCCAGTAGGGCGGTCACATTGACTGGAGGCTATGTTGAAGAACAGACATTTGTACCGAAAAGAGCGGAGACAATACGGTGTACTGTAATCCTGAATAAAAATAACCTGCTCTGAGAAAAAGAAATGTGTTGCATTACCTAATGAACGACCCTCGTACATTAAAGACAAAGGTCTGTTTGCTAAGCTAACTCAACAACTGCCACTTCTTTCTCAGGCGATTCTACACTACTGGTCATTAAAATTGCTACACCACGAAGAAGACGTGTTGCAGACGCGAAATTTAACCGACAGGAAGAAGATGCTGTGATATGCAAATGATTAGCTTTTCACAGCATTCACACAAGGTTGGCGCTGGTTGCGACACCTACAACGTGCTGACATGAGGAAAGTTTCCAACCGAGTTCTCATACACAAACAGCAGTTCAACGGCGTTGCCTGGTGGAACGTTGTTGTGATGCCTCGTATAAGGAGGAGAAATGCGTACCGCCACGTTTCCGACTTTGATAAAGGTCGGACTGTAGCCTCTCGCGATTGTGGTTTATCGTATCGCGACACTGCTACTCGCGTTGGTCGAGATCCAATGACTGTTAGCAGAATATGGAATAGATGGGTTCAGAAGGGTAATACGGAACGCCGTGCTGGATCCCAACGGCCTCGTATTACTAGCAGTCGAGATGACAGGCATCTTATCCGCATGGCTGTAACAGATCGTGCAGCCACGTCTCGATCCCTGAGTCAACAGATAGGGATGTTTGCAAGACAACAACCATTTGCACGAACAGTTCGACGACGTTTGCAGTAGCATGGACTATCAGCTCTGAGACCATGGCTGTGGTTACCGTTGACGCTGCATCACAGACAGGAGCGCCTGCGATGGTGTACTCAACGACGAACCTTGGTGCACGAATGCACAAACGTCATTTTTTCGAATGAATCCAGGTTCTGTTTACAGCATCATGATGGTCGCATCCGTGTTTGGCGACATCGCGGTGAACGCACATAGGAAGCGTGTATTCGTCATCGCCAGACTGGCGTATCATCCGGCGTGATGGTATGGGGTGCCATTGGTTACACGTCTCGGTCACCTCTTGTTCGCATTGACGGCACTTTGAACAGTGGACGTTACATTTCAGATGTGTTACGACCCGTGGCTCTACCCTTCATTCGATCCCTGCGAAACCCTATATTTCAGAAGGATAATGCACGACCGCATGTTGCAGGTCCTGTTCGGCCCTTTATGGATACAGGAAATGTTCGACTGCTGCCCTGGCCAGCACATTCTCCAGATCTCTCACCAATTGAAAACGTCTGGTCAATGGTGGGCGAGCAACTGGTTCGTCACAATACGCCAGTCGCTACTCTTGATGAACTGTGGTATCGTGTTGAAGCTGTATGGGCAGCTGTACCTGTACACGCCATCCAAGTTCTGTTTGACTCAATGCCCAGGCGTATCAAGGCCGTTATTACGGCCAGATATGGTTGTTCCGGGTACTGATTTCTCAGGATCTATGCACCCAAACTGCGTGAAAATGTAATCAGATGTCAGTTCTAGTATAATATATTTGTCCAATGAATACCAGTTTATCACCTGAATTTCTTCTTTGTGTACTAATTTTAATGGCCAGTAGTGTATTTAAAGATAAGGAACTCTCTGCAAAAACTATGAGTCAAAAGCTATTTTCACTAATATTATTTTTGAATGTAGATCAGATTCAAAAATAAGTTAATACCGTACAATTCTAAAATTTTCCTGTTCTCCATGGAGTAAACTCACTCCATGAGGCCATCGTCGGAAACCGTTAGTTTCGAAATCAACCCGTGGAAAGAAGGAATGATATACGTTTCACTGCGGATCCACGTTATTGATATTATCGATTTGTTATATACTACAAATTTTTTTTAGGCTCTCGTGGACACTTGTTGACGGATTGCTTGTTGGTTGTTGCCCCTGTATCTGCGGTCGACGTTTGTTTACTGATTGTCCTTATGTTTAAAGTTTCGCCCTGTATTACTGATGACGGACTGAAGTCTACGCCGCGGTCGAAGATTATATTACGTACCTGACACGCCACTCCTGCAGGCAAAACGTCAAAAAAATCATTAAACAAACTTCGGCTGAAGATCACGGGACAACAGCCAACAAGCAGTTGTTAAAAACTGTTGGACTTCTCGTCCGCTCTAAGCTCCGATAATAAAGTTGTACAGACTTAAAAATGGTAGACTCATTAGCTCTCGTTTCTTTCTGTGGTGATCTGTAAGTATAAGAGGATGTAAGGGAATCCGCTAGCTCTTAATGAAGCAATGAACGCCGCTGCCTACTGGCACGACACACAAGTTGCTGGTGGTTACGGAACAGCAATAAAACGTCGCCGCGGAAGATTGTACCGTGCACGCAGGCGGCATTTAGAGACGGTAAATGAGTGGAGAGCAGGTCGTTCTCAGGCTACGAGTGACCGAGCAGGATATAGGTCTGCAGCCGTTCTTTCGTGAGTTTTGGCAGGGACATCAGGCCGTGCTACTGCTTTCTCTCACACCGGAACGACACGTGGTTCGGATTCCACCATAAGCTGTAGGTCCTCTTGCCGCAGCAGGATTACTGCAATAGGCTAGGGACACGAGAGTCGCCGAAGTGGAGTCCAATTGAATGACTTTCACCAGGCCATTGTTATTATTAGTGCACTGTCATCGCGAAGCTCTGCGGGGAGTATGCATTTTGTTATTAAGCTTATCCATTACGGATATTTTAGAACCCGTGACTGTTACTAAGGCATTAACATGAGAGCACAAAAAAAATAAATAAATGAATTACTACAAGAACAAACTTCAAGTGATCTGCTGTCTTATTCCTATCCCATATTAACGTTTAATACAGTCAGTTTATGAGCAAATACTTTAATCAAGATTGGCATTAACATGAATGCCCAGCAGTTTGCCCACATATCGACTTTAATACATGCAAACAAAAACAAATCACATTTCTGAGCAAAGTAGGTCTATGCCATTTCTTTTTGTCAAGATATTTGTTACAAGCAACAGTCGTATAGCACATGCTGTGTGCTGGCAAAATTTCACTATCGCAGTGTAAATTCATGTTGTTGTTGTGGTCTTCAGTCCTGAGACTGGTTTGTTGCAGCTCTCCATGCTACTCTACCCTGTGCAAGCTTCTTCATCTCCCAGTACGTACTGCAGCCTACATCCTTCTGAATCTGCTTAGTGTATTCAACTCTTGGTCTCCCTCTACGATTTTTACCCTCCACGCTGCCCTCCAATACTAAATTGGTGATCCGTCGATGTCTCAGAACATCTCCTACCAACCGATCCCCTCTTCTAGTCACGTTGTGCCACAAGCTCCTCTTCTCCCCAGTCCTATTCAATACCTCCTCGTTAGTTATGTGATCTACCCATCTAATCTTCAGCATTCTTCTGTAGCACCACATTTCGAAAGCATCTATTCTCTTCTTGTCTAAATAATTTATCGTCCACGTTTCACTTCCATACATGGCTACACTCCATAGAAATACTTTCAGAAACGACTTCCTGACATTTAAATCTATACTCGATGTTAACAAATTTTTCTTCTTCAGAAACGCTTTCCTTGCCATTGCCAGTCTACATTTTATATCCTCTCTACTTCGACCATCATCAGTTATTTTGCTCCCCAAACAGCAAAATTCATTTACTACCTTAAGTGTCTCATTTCCTAATCTAATTCCCTCAGTATCACCCGACTTAATTCCATTGCATTCCATTATCCCAGTTTTGCTTTTGTTGATGTTCATCTTATACCCACCTTTCAAGTCACTGCCCATTCCGTTCAACTGCTCTTCCAAGTCCTTTGCTGTCTCTGACAGAATCACAATGTCATCGGCGAACCTGAAAGTTTTTATTTCTTCTCCATGGATTTTAATACCTACTCCGAACTTTTCTTTTGTTTCCTTTACTGCTTGCTCAATATACAGATTGAATAACATCGGGGATAGGCTACAACCCTCTCTCACTCCCTTCCCAGCCACTGCTTCCCTTTCATACCCCTCGACTCTTATAACCGCCATCTGCCTTCTGCATACACATTGTGTAATAGTGTGTGAAGTGATGTACCAACAGGCCATCAAAATGGGAGCACACAGATGGACACTAACAGAGAAAAAGTAGTCCATACTGTCGCAGTAAGTGCAAAACTAAAAAATTTTGCATCCATATCGACAGATAAACAATACACATGGCGCTGCGTTAAAGCATGTTCCAACTTGTCGTCACTGATCTCGCACCCAGCATTATGCTAGAAATAGTGATGTAACTTTTAGAAAAGCGTATGAAGATGAACCAGAAAAGGTGAGGAAATCGGTTCATGGAACAATAAATGACTATTCTAAAAAGTTTCTGGTTGCAGTTTTACGTATTTACATTTTTTTTATTGCTATTTTACAGAAGCGTCAATATATATCGTGTACCTAGGGGTTATTCCCTCGCCACGGTGGAATACATTACGTAGTATTTATTAAATAACACCATTCTTGCACCTCCGCTGAAACAAGATTTTTAAGCTTTTTCGTCCACTTTCAACTGTCTCCTATGTACAAAAATGAAAGATATGTGACAAGGAATAACAATATACGTACGCTGTCCAGTCAGATTAACGTGACCACTGCTCGCAAGGCTCAATAATCATCTTTTACAATGCTGAACGTTGCGAGACGTGCAGAAAGAGAGTGAGTGAGGTTCTGGAAGATACTGACACTGATGTGGAGCCATAGCAATTCCAATGCAGTGGCCAGCTGGGCGAGGTTTCTCGGCTGAGGATCCATGGCGCGAGCAGCCCGATCGAGGTTTTAAATCTCGGTAGCTTGGTGGCCAGGGAAGTACAGTAAACTCGGCCTCGTGTTCTACGGATTGAGCACGAACACTACGAACTGTGTGGCACGTTTCATTGTCCTGCTGGTAGGTGCCACTGCGCCGAGCAAAAACAAACTCTATGTAGAGGTGGACATGATCCCCAAAGATAGATGCGTTCTGCGTTGTGCCTTGTAGAATGACGAAATCACCAGGGGAATGCCACAAAAACTTCTCCGCATCGTAACCCTCTTTCCTCCGGACCGGAACCTTTCGAAGATTATTGCAGAGAGCTTACTTTCAGAAGTTGGACGCTGTACACGCCAACGGTCATGTGTCCGATGGAACATAAAACGTGATTCATCTGAAAAGACCATCTGTCGCCCCTCAGTAGACATCCAGGTGCGATACTGGAATGTAAATTCCAGCTTTCGTCGCCGATGAACAGCATCGGAGCATGAACCAGGTGTCCGCTGCGAAGACACATACGCAACAACAGTAGCTGAACAGTCGTTGAGAAGACACTGTTGGTCGCCCCTCGATTAATGTGAGCGGTAAGTTGCTCAACAGTTGCACGTATATCCGCCCTTACACATCTCTGCAGCCGTCGTTCATCCTGTGATCTATATAGCCCGTGGTGGACCACAGTTGCTTTGGCGCCAACTTTGGACAGCGCCATTTTGCCATGCACGGTATACTTTAATCACGGTTCCATGCGAACAATTTACAAACCTAGTTCGTTCGGAAACGCTTCCAGCCTACCCCCTAACCACACATTCGATGAGAAACGGCGCAGAGGTGGAAACTAATGCGCAGCATGTGGATTCCAGCCTAGGTGACCCTAAACGTGAGAACTGTGATAACTGAACACACCAGCACTAGTAAACCCTGCTTGATCTGTAAATAAAATGCCGTTGCCTAATGTAGGGTTGCTGATGACTTGTTGTTGAATCCACTGGCTGAACGTTAGTCTAGAAAGAAATTCCGCCTCATTAAGACACTGAACTCGTTGGAGGTGATACGGGGTACATGTGTGTAGCACTGCGACAATTTGTTCTCCAAACACTAGTGTGGCACGTTCCAGGAATTCGTTTGGCAAGTCTTCTTCTCGACATTCATGAAGAGTGGTTCAATGTTTCCAGTACCAGATCTTCGAACACTGTGCAGTCCGGTTATCCATACTATACAGGGTGATCCACTGATAGTGACCGGGCCAAATATCTCACGAAATACGCGTCAAACGAAAAAGCTACAAACAACGAAACTTGTCTAGCTTGAAGGGGGCAACCAGATAGCGCTATGGTTGGCCCACAAGATGGAGCTGCCATAGGTCAAACGGATATCAACTGCGTTTTTTAAAATAGCAACCCCAATTTATTATTACATATTAGAGTAGTACGTAAAGAAATATGAATGTTTTAGTTGGACCACTTTCTTCGCTTTGAGATAGATGGCGCTGTAATAGTGACAAACGTATAAGTACGTGGTATCACGTGACATTCCGCCACTGCGGACGGTATTAGCTTCGTGATACATTACCCGTGTTAAAATGGACCGTTTACCAGTTGCAGAAAAGGTCGATATCGTGTTGATGTATGGCTATTGTGATGAAAATGCCGAACGGTCGTGTTCTATGTATGCTGCTCGGTATCCTGGACGGCATCATCCAAGTGTCCGGATCGTTCGCCGGATAGTTACATTATTTAAGGAAACAGGAAGCGTTCAGCCACATGTGAAACGTCAATCACGACCTGCAGCAAATGATGATGCCCAAGTAGGTGTTTTAGCTGCTGTCGCGGCTAATCCGCACATCAGTAGCAGACAAATTGCGCGAGAATCGGGAATCTCAAAAACGTCGGTGTTGAGAATGCTACATCAGCATCGATTGCACCCGTACCGTATTTCTATGCACCACGAATTGCATGCCGACGACTTTGAACGTCGTGTACAGTTCTGCCACTGGGCACAAGAGAAATTACGGGACGATGACAGACATTTGCACGCGTTCTACACTCCTGGAAATGGAAAAAAGAACACATTGACACCGGTGTGTCAGACCCACCATACTTGCTCCGGACACTGCGAGAGGGCTGTACAAGCAATGATCACACGCACGGCATAGCGGACACACCAGCAACCGCGGTGTTGGCCGTCGAATGGTGCTAGCTGCGCAGCATTTGTGCACCGCCGCCGTCAGTGTCAGCCAGTTTGCCGTGGCATACGGAGCTCCATCGCAGTCTTTAACACTGGTAGCATGCCGCGACAGCGTGGACGTGAACCGTATGTGCAGTTGACGGACTTTGAGCGAGGGCGTATAGTGGGCATGCGGGAGGCCGGGTGGACGTACCGCCGAATTGCTCAACACGTGGGGCGTGAGGTCTCCACAGTACATCGATGTTGTCGCCAGTGGTCAGCGGAAGGTGCACGTGCCCGTCGACCTGGGACCGGACCGCAGCGACGCACGGATGCACGCCAAGACCGTAGGATCCTACGCAGTGCCGTAGGGGACCGCACCGCCACTTCCCAGCAAATTAGGGACACTGTTGCTCCTGGGGTATCGGCGAGGACCATTCGCAACCGTCTCCATGAAGCTGGGCTACGGTCCCGCACACCGTTAGGCCGTCTTCCGCTCACGCCCAACATCGTGCAGCCCGCCTCCAGTGGTGTCGCGACAGGCGTGAATGGAGGGACGAATGGAGACGTGTCGTCTTCAGCGATGAGAGTCGCTTCTGCCTTGGTGCCAATGATGGTCGTATGCGTGTTTGGCGCCGTGCAGATGAGCGCCACAATCAGGACTGCATACGACCGAGGCACACAGGGCCAACACTCGGCATCATGGTGTGGGGAGCGATCTCCTACACTGGCCGTACACGACTGGTGATCGTCGAGGGGACACTGAATAGTGCACGGTACATCCAAACCGTCATCGAACCCATCGTTCTACCATTCCTAGACCGGCAAGGGAACTTGCTGTTCCAACAGGACAATGCACGTCCGCATGTATCCCGTGCCACCCAACGTGCTCTAGAAGGTGTAAGTCAACTACCCTGGCCAGCAAGATCTCCGGATCTGTCCCCCATTGAGCATGTTTGGGACTGGATGAAGCGTCGTCTCACGCGGTCTGCACGTCCAGCACGAACGCTGGTCCAACTGAGGCGCCAGGTGGAAATGGCATGGCAAGCCGTTCCACAGGACTACATCCAGCATCTCTACGATCGTCTCCATGGGAGAATAGCAGCCTGCATTGCTGCGAAAGGTGGATATACACTGTACTAAGGCCGACATTGTGCATGCTCTGTTGCCTGTGTCTATGTGCCTGTGGTTCTGTCAGTGTGATCATGTGATGTATCTGACCCCAGGAATGTGTCAATGAAGTTTCCCCTTCCTGGGACAATGAAGTCACGGTGTTCTTATTTCAATTTCCAGGAGTGTATTTAGGGACGAAACGTCATTCACCAACAGCGGTAACATAAACCGGCATAATATGCACTATTGGGAAACGGAAAATGTACGATGGCTGCGACAAGTGGAACATCAGCGACCTTGGCGGGTTAATGTGTCGTGCGGCATTATGGGAGGAAGGATAATTGGCCCTCATTTTATCGATGGCAATCTAAATGCTGCAATGTATGCTAATTTTCTACAATGTTCTACAGATGTTACTACAAGATGTTTCACTGCATGACAGAATGGCGATGTACTTCCAACATGATGGATGTCCGGCACATTGCTCGCGTGCGGTTGAAGCGGTATTGAAAAGCATATTTCATGACAGGTGCATTGGTCGTCGAAGCACCATACCATTTTCTGCACGTTCACCGGGTCTGACGTCTCCGGATTTCTTTCTGTAGGGAAAGTTGAAGGATATTTGCTATCGTGATCCGCCGACAACGCCTGACAACATGCGTCACCGCATTGTCAATGCATGTTCGAACATTACGGAAGGCGAACTACTCGCTGTTGAGAGGAATGTCGTCACACGTGTTGCCAAATGCATTGAGGTTGACGGACATCTTTTTGAGCACTTATTGCATTAATGTGGTATTTACAGTTAATCACGCTGCATGCGTTCTCAGAAATGATAAGTTCACAAAGGTACATGTATCGCATTGGAACAACCGACATAAAATGTTAAACGTACCTACGTTCTGTATTTTAATTTAAAAAAACCTACCTGTTACCAACTGTTCGTCTAAAATTGTGAGCCAAATGTTTGTGACTATTACAGCGCCATCTATCACAAAGCGAAAAAAGTGGTCCAACTAAAACATTCATATTTCTTTACGTACTACACGAATATGTAATAAAAAATGGGGGTTCCTATTTTAAAAAAGCGCAGTTGATATCCGTTTGACCTATGGCAGCGCCATCTAGCGGACCAACCATAGCGGCATCTGGTTTCCCCCTTCAAGCTAGACAAGTTTCGTTGTTTGTAGTTTTTCCCGGCATGTACCTGGAGTGATTTAGGGTAATCACCTGGTCGAAAGGTGTACATCCTCTACTATTCAGATTATGCAACTGATAGATATGGCACGACAAACAACAACTAGTTACTACGGCATAACCAGAAAAGCTAATTACAACAAATTACGTACAGTACAAGTCATATGTTCTTTACGGAAGATCGCTGTATTTTTTCACAAAAGTTATTTTATTTATTCGGCGGATTAACGATGAAAGCCGGCCAGTGTGACCGAGCGGTTCTAGGCGCTTCAGTCTGGAACCGCGTGACCGCTACGGTCGCAGGTTCGAATCCTGCCTCGGGCATGGATGTGTGTGATGTCCTTAGGTTAGTTAGGTCTAAGTAGTTCTAAGCTCTAGGGGACTGATGACGTCAGATGTTAAGTCCCATAGTGCTCAGAGCCACTTGAACCATTTATTTAACGATGAAAAATCATTACATGTATCCTCGAGGTTCGCGGCAGCCTAATGACGGATAACAACTCTTTCCGATTGATTTCTATAATGTTCGTGCTGGACACCTTCACTCTTCGAGTTTCACAACTATGACATGACGAACGGGCAACCGGGACCAGATAACTCTCCCCGCGTGCATTGTGTCCCGTGCATCACAGTAAACCAGCGTCGCATGGCTATCTGTGGTCCCTCGTGAGGAACTCGCAGTACTCTTACTCGGAGTTGTTTCCATATGACAAGGCTTAAAAGTTTAATTCTGTACTAATTCACGTCGTTGGGGAAATTGGTTTGCCTACTTTATTACTATTATTATTTCGTGTTGAGTTGCATACGTTGTTAACCCTCCTCTCCCTGTGAATATGAAAAACTACAATTTAAAGAAATGAGAAACGCCCAGTTTCCTCGAGTTTCGAACAAGGGTTCTCCGCTTCCCAGCCAGTTACCTGGACCGTTGTGCTATCGGCATTCTCTCTGAAAAACCGTTTACCACGTGGGTAAATAGACAGCAGTTGTAAAAGTTTCTTTTCTCGATTTGTGGAAAAGTATGCGTTTGAGGACCGCATATCTGATGATGAAAAGTGCTCTATTTACAATTGCTCGTCATAACCTTTAGGGGAGATTTTCACAAAAACAGGGGCAGGTGAGACAAAATATCTTAGATTCCTTCGTTTTAGGTTGTACACAAGCGATCTGCTAAATTTGAGCCGAATCGGTTGGTCCTTTCTGAGCCCTTCCCCTTGTTAGTTCAAGACTCGAGGATGGTTAAATGTACGCTGCTACCAAGCAAAAGAAGGGAAAAGCAATGGGCGCACAAAATTCTACACTAATGTTCTTACGTCAGTCTACTGCGAAACATTTCAGTAGATTGTAGGCTCGTCCTTAATTGCTTTCCTTTGTAACGGCAAACCTAACCTGCCCACCTGATCTTCTAATAAACGGAACCCAAGGAAACAGACGCCATTCCGTGTACTCTCCAACGCATAGTTCTCCATCCTATTTAAAGGTATGTCAAGCAGTGAATTCTTGAGTTACTCAACGCTATACGAGGATGTGAGTGATTAGGAAAGGCCGTACCATAATAACTGCACTAACAAGAATGTAAGCTGCAGTCGATAACCGAAATGTATTCTGTCCCATGAACTACATTTACCAGAGGATGGTAGTATCCTGACTTGCTCCTACAGACTGTAGGCGGGGAGTTTAATTTCCTATCGTGTAAATCAGGAAGGTAATTTACAACCTCAAAAAAATGGTTCAAATGGCTCTGAGCACTATGGGACTTAACATCTGAGGTCATCAGTCCTCTAGAACTTAGAACTACTTAAACCTAACTAACCTAAGGACATCACACACATCCATGCCCGAGGCAGGATTCGAACCTGCGACCGTAGCAGTCGCGCGGTTCCGGACTGCAGCGCCTAGAACCGCGTGGCCACCGCGGCCGGATTTTACAACCTCCAAACATTAAAGACTGGTAAGAAGACTTATTATGACCACTGCCATTCGCGCTATTGACTCCCGCCTAGCGCTTTTCGGGAACATGATTTAATAAGGAAAGTATACAGGGCAGTTCACAATTCATGTTACACACTTCTAGGGACTGCAGAGGGGACTTAGTAGATTAAGTTTTACGTTGGAACTCATGTCCGGTAAAGTCATTCAACGACGCTGCAGCGCGTCAAATTTATATTCGGCGGCACCTGTGAACGTGAGTATATAGGGATGATTCCGTGATGACGTTACAAACTTTAAAGGACGATAGCAACGGATAAATGTATCAATTTGAGGTAAGGATCCTTGTACCGGAAACGAACTAGTGGAAAGTTATAAGAGAAAACCGTTCTGATACTTCTAACAGCGGGATTCATGTACCGGTACTGTTGTTGCTAGGAATGTAGGGTATGCAGCTTCTAGTGGTGGCAGCATGGACGAAAACAAGAGAAAATGCATAGTAACCATGGCCTCTAAAATGCAGAACTTAAGAGCTATAAGCACGTTTTCAATAGAGGGGATGTGTTTCACACCAGCGAAGATCAACAAGTGCTCATAGCTCCACCGGTATGCATTTTAGAGGCCATGTTTCTGGACATTTTTTCTTATTTTCGTCCATGCTGCCACCACTAGAAGCTGCATACCCTACATTCCTAGCAACAACAGTACCGGTACACACAGTGAAGAGCCAAAGAAACTGGTACTGCCTAATATCGTGAAGAGCGCCCGCGAGCCGCAGAAGTGCCGCAACACGACGTGGCATGGACTCGACTAATCTCTGAAGTAGTGCTGGAGGGAATTGACGCCACGAATCCTACAGGGCTGTCCAAAAATCAGTAATAGTACGAGGAGATGGACATCTCTTCTAAATAGCACGTTGCAAGGCATCCCAGATATGCTCAATAATGTTCATATCTGGGGAGTTTGGTGACCAGCGGAAGTGTTTAAGGTCAGACGAGTATTCGTAGAGCCACTGCCTAGCAATTCTGGACGTGTGGGATGTCACATTTTCCTGCTGGAATTGCCCAAGTCCGTCGGAGTGCACAATGGGCATGAATGGATGCAGTTGATCAGACTGGATGCTTACGTACGTCTCATCTGTCAGAGTCTTATCTAGACGTATCAGGAGTCCCAATCGCTCCAGCTGCACACGACCTACACCATTACACAGCCTCCATCAGCTTGAACAGCCCCTGCTGACATGAAGGGGCCATGGATGCATGAGGTTGTGTCCATAGCCGTACACGTCCATCCGCTCGATGCAATTTGAAATGAGACTAGTCCCACCATGCAACATGTTTCCAGTCATCAACAGTCCAATGTCGGTGTTGACGAGCCCAGGCAAGGTGTAAAGCTTTGTTTCGTGCAGTTATCAATGATATACGGGTCGGCTTTCGGCTCCGAAAGCCCATATCGATGATGTTTCATTGAATGGTTCGCACGCTGACACTTGTGATGGCCTAGCATTGAAATTTGCAACAATTTGCAGAAGGGTTGCACCTCTGTCACGTTGAACGATTCTCTTCAGCCGTCGTTTGCCCCGTTCTTGCAGGATCTTTTTCCACCCGCAGTGATGATGGAGATTTGATGTTTTTCCGGATTCCTGATATTCAAGGTACACTCGTGAAATGGTCGTACGCGAAAATCCACAATTCATCGCTGCTTCGGAGATGCTGTGTCCCATCGCTGGCGCGCCGACTGTAACACCAGTATCCGATCTAACAACTGCTCCAGACACTTCTTGTCTTACATAGGTGTTGCCGATCGCAGCGCCGTATTCTGCCTGTTTACATACCTCTGAATTTGAATACGTATGCCTATACCACTTTCTTTGGCGTTTCAGTGTTTATGCAACTGACAGAGTTATCAGAAGGATTTTCGCTTGTAAATTTCGATTCGTTCGTTTCCGAACCAAGGACCCTTACCTCAAATTGATATATTTATCCGTTGCCATCGTCCTTTAAAGTTTGTAAAATTATCACGGAATCACTGTATATATACACATGTTTACACGTGCCGGCGCCTACAACTCCGTAGCGTCGTTGGATGACTTTTCCGGATATGGGTTTCCGTGTAAAACTTAATTTACCAAGTCTCCTATACAACCTCTAGAAGTGTGCAACATGGATTGTGAACCGCTCTTGTATACTTTCCTTATCAAACCACGTGCCCGAAACCAGCCAGGCGGGATTCAGTAATGCGATGGGCAGTGGTCATAATGTTTTGGTTGTCAGTGTTTAATATTTGGAGATTGAAAATTGCCTTCATGATTTACATGATAGGAAAATAAGCAGCACGCTTGCAGTCTGTAGAAGTAAGTCAGTAAGTTAGGATGGTACCATCTACAGGCAAATGTAGTTCATTGGGCGGAATACATTTCAGTTATCGACTCCAGTTTACATTGTCCTTAGTGCAGTTGTTATGTTACGCCCCTTCCTAGTCGCTCGCATCGCCATATTAACGTTGATTAATGTAAGAATTCACTGCTCGACATGTCTTTAAATAGGATCGAGAACTATGCGTTGAAAGGTACACGGAATGTATTCTATTTCCTTGGGTCCTGCTTGTTACAGGATCAGGTGGGCATGTTAGGTGTATTGTTACAAGAAGGTTAGGAAACCAAAGAAAGCTTAGGAAACCCTCTTCAGTACAAGATACATGTCAGAGCCTAACACGAGATTCACTGTAATGGATACTGACAATCCAACGCCGAAGTTGCTTGCTCCAAAAAATGACAAATATGAGGCTGCGAGATGCTATTGGCTCCTATTTAAAGACACGGACCGAATATGTAAACTGCATACTATTATGGTTGATTCAGTCGATAAAAACGGAACCCTTACAGGATCAATTAATTAAATGAAACAACAAGTTTACTGTTACCAGTCACCGTTTTATTTATTTCCACGACGCGTTTCAAAAGTTTAAACCTCCATCATCGGGTGGGTTTACATTGGTTAGTATGACATTTGTGTGTGCATTGTGTTACGATTTTTTAGAGGAACTTGCGGCACTGCCTCCTGTGGTCACAGGTTCCTTTCGCTCTCGTAACACATCACATGTATACTGTCACATTTGTAAACAAATATGGCGTCTGGAATCTCACTTACAGGATCACTTTTTTGTCCCTGTTTTTGGCTGTCTTATCTGTCCGACTCTTAAGATTTCTTTTACTCAGGAACGGGTTGACGAATCAAGTTGAAATTTATGTCAAATACTGAGGCCTGACGTACCTCAGCAGCTTAAAAAATTTAAGCTTCTAAGCCAATGCAATCAAAAGACACGGCCATATATGTCATATTTTGATAGTCCCTATCTGATTTATCAAAACTGAAAGGTCTCTGTTGGATTCCTTTCACGTTAATTTCTTAAATCTGTTGTCATTTACGGCATAAATTCCTCTTCTAAATTTACTGTGGCGTTTCTGACTATCTGGGAGGAGACTGAGTAGTGGAACGTGTTACTTTTACACATAAACAAGAACGATCTGTCACACTACTACACTTTAAAACACAGTTTATATGTAATTCATGTCACATAGTCTCATACGGAACCTACATCCGCTTTCTTTTATATACCGTATATGATAAGATACTGTCATCCCCCTTCCCTTCTGTGTGAGAGGATGAATGAGCAAATGTATTTCTAGTTGCATGCTTGAGGGTAGCAGACAAGCCTGTCTGCTAGAGAACAGTAGGACCAACGTCGGAACAGGTAGCTACGCTTTCTAAAAGCAAAGAGGTTTCTATCCTTAGTATGGTCCTGTCCGTCCCTTGTCATGTTGGTATAGGAAGCTGCCTCTCTGGCCACTTCCGTTTGTATTTGGGAACCACCCTCAGGAAGGGACCACGGCAGACTGTTCGCGGCGAGCGTCTGAAGTGGTAAGATCTCCGGCTAAGCGCGTGTCTGCTAAGTCCGTAGGACAATGGATTTCTTAAGTTCAGCCTAACTGAAAATTTAATCACCTTTATTTCAGGTTTAGCTCTAAAATATCTAATGTTATCTTAAATTGCAACGCAGTGTAATTCGAGTGTGAAGTTCAGAATATATTCCGCTAGTTGCTTTGTCACTACTTTGTGGGTAAAGTGGAACCACGTGTTGATCAGTAACTCTAACTAAGTTCATCAATCTTAAATGCGAATGTGCGTGAGATTATAACGTCTCGTCTTGACAATATTTTCCAATATAGCAACTTTTCTTTATGTTCAACCCACGTGGGGTGTACTTTGCGAGACCAGTACCACGTGCTTATACAGTTGTTTGACCCATCAGGTTAATAGTAAGACGTTAGTAACCAGTTCGAGGTTTTTCTTTTGTAAATTGCTTTTCGGTCTAATTTATTTTAATTATCAAAATTATTGTGGAGTTACACTCTCTGTGTAAACCAAGTTGACCACGTGAAGCATGTGGTGTAATCATCAAAGTAGCCCTCAGCTATTCTTTTCGGGAAGATTTCACAGAGAGTTAGTATGAATTTAGTATATTAGTGTGTGGTAATTACATGACGGACAGGATTGCGCTACGAACGTAACTTCTTTGGGTGAAAATTGAATCGGTTGGTAGTGGTTAATTTCCTCTTGCATATGTTACAACGTTCTTCGTGTGTTATTTTGTGAATGCAGTGTTGTATGCAGTCTCCCAATCTTGGCTCCATATTTGATGTGTTCTGTAAGATTACAAACTCACATTTTCACAATCCTAAATAAGGCACCAGTTTAGTATGAATCAAGTTTAATACTCTGCAATTTCAATGATCAATGTTAAAATAAATTTCCAAATATAAACTGATTTATTTCTTTTTTTTTTAAATTCTCTTTATATATATATATATATATATATATATATATATATATATATATATATATATATATATATCACCGGTTGTCGTATGACGATTAAAAGATTATAATTAATGTTAGTCTGGTTGGGAATTTGGTAAGCTAGACTGGATACCTGGTGAAACAGTTGCTCAGTAATGCAAGGTTAACTTCCCCAGACAGCTCACAGCTTTTAACCAGCTTTTATTGTCTATCAGTACCGCTTTCATAGCAAATTAAAGCAACAACATTACAAAACCTGTAGACGAACGACCTACATATATGTCGGAGGTGGTGGTCGAGCAGTAAACGCTCACAACGCCCTCGAACGCACACCGAGGTACTGTACGCTCTTCACAAATTATGTCCGCAGTGTTTTCGTTATCCCCCATCCCCTACTTGCGGAATGCCAGACTCAGTCCGACGGTCTGCGCAACACCCCGAAGACAGAAGTCCTGAGTTGGAAGCAGTGAGAGAAAAAAAGAGATTGGCCTGGTTCATGGAAAGCTGCATTCACTGAGTCATTAGCAAAGATACTGCAATATTTGTAGACGACATTGTTGGAGTTAGAAAACGCCGAAGGCAGTGGACAAGAAAAAACGAGCTGCACCATTCCTAAAAGAAAGTTTCTTTTAACTGAAGAAGCACAAGCTATCTACAAATGTTATTTTTGTTTACTTTTGAATAATAATTTTTGTAACATTATGTTTCATAGAATTATAGGATCCTGGGTCCTACCACTTATCGAGAATTTTTGGGAATAATTAGTGTCAACCCCCGGTGTGAAAGCGACCTTTTTATGGCAGAATAAACGTGGCGGTGCCAAGTAGGTTTTCCTTTGATTCTTGTTTCATGTTTTTAAACATTAGACGTCAAAAAAGCAATAAACAGCATGTCTGGGAACCGAGAGGTCGCGGCATCGCATTTCGGTCGGTCCTAACACCTTTCAGTCTTCGTCTGAACCTAGCCCTCACCTGTCAACGATATGAGGATTCGTCAGAAACAACATGTGGGTCGGTTTCCACTTGAAACTGTAGGCGCCCTTTCCCCGATTGGACGCCTGGGGTAAATCAGTCGCCTAAGTGACGTGCAAAATAAATACTTGCACCAGGCCACTGAGCCGCACGAAATTATTATTACATCCATCTACATAAGAAGCCAACGGCCTTGCCGCCGTTGTAACACCAGTTCCCATCAGATCACCGAAGTTAAGCGCTGTCGGGCTGGGCTACCACTTGGATGGGTGACCATCCGGTCAGCCGAGCACTGTTGGCAAGTGGTGTGTACTCACTCCTTGTGAGGTAAACTGAGGAGCTACTTGATCGAGAAGTAGCGGCTCCAGTCTCGTAAACTGACATACAGCCGGAGAGTAGTGTGCTGACCGCATTCCCCTCCATATGAGCATCCAGTGACGCCTGTGGGCTGAGGATGACACGGCGACCGGTCGGTACCGTTGGACCTTCATGGCTTGTTCGGGAAGAGTTCAGATTTTATATACATAAGTAAGTTTGTGCGGCCGCGCAGCATTAGCCAAGCGGTCTAAGGCGCTGCGGTCATGGACTGTGCGGCTGGTCCCGGCGGAGGTTCGAGTCCTCCCTCGGGCATGGGTGTGTGTGTGTTTGTCCTTAGGATAATTTAGGTTAAGTAGTGTGTAAGCTTAGGGACTGATGACCTTAGCAGTTAAGTCCCATAAGATTTCACACATTTGAACATTTTTTAAGTTTGTGCGTAACCCTCAGACCACGAATCCTACTAGCACTTCTTCAAATTCAAAAAGATCTTCACCGTCAGGACCAGAGGCCCGTGCGATGCCGACCGGCCGCCGTGTCTTATGGCAGCATTCAGGTCCGGTACGGAGGGGCATATAATCAGCACACCGCCCTCCCAGCTGTTGTCGGTCTCCCACACTCTGAAGCGTATAGCCGCTCAGATGACATCATGCTGAGTGGGTCCTGCTCCAGGCCACTCACCGAGCAAATATCCCTGACAGCAGCATGAATCCAACCAGGGTCCTCGTGCGTGACAGTCTCATTCACAATGACTGCTGAGCTACAGAGGGTGATCTTTCCTACTGCCACCCTAAGCAGACATTAATAGAAAATAGGTCACTTTTTTAATCAAATCCTGACAGAATACTACGTGCTCGACAGATTACCATGCATAGTTGGTCCTAACTGCCTACTGCCTACCATCAGAGGTTTCACATACTCTCAAGGCGTTCTCCTTGATACGAAGGAAAGTTCTGTCTCTCTCTCGACTAGGAAGTATTCGTTAAACAGTTATTGAGATTTTTACACTTCACAAAAACCTAAACATTAGACATACTGCAACACTTACATGTAGGGGACGAGTGTTTATCACAGGTAAAGGAGTGCCGCAGGGAAATGTGATAGGGACTATTTGTTGTCGATATATACGTACCGGGGTTGGAGGAAACAACGTGAGAAGTACGTGCTTGAACATAAATGCAGATGCTGGCCAAGCCTACAGGTTGCGCTTTGTTATTCGACCACGAAGAAGGAAGGAAGGAAGATTTTAACGCTCCGTCGACATCGAGGTCATTAGGAAGGGAGCACAAGCTCGTTTGGTGCCAAAGATGGGGAAGGAAATCGGCTGTCTCATTTCAAAGGAACCATCCCGTCATTTGTCTGGAGCGATTTAGGGAAATCGTGGAAAACTTAAATTTGGATGACCGGACGAGGGTTTGAACAGTCGTCCTCCAAAATCCGAGTTCATTGTGCTAATCACTGCGCATTCGACCACGAACAGCATCTGTGCACGGCCCTCAATACAATACAAGTGCCAGTCGTGGGTCAGAACAATGAGCAGCGTAGTGTACGTGTATTATTTCGGAGCTAAGTGAATTCGACCGTGGGGAAATTGGTAGTGCTCGTGTAGCGGATGCATCCGCAATCAAGGGAGACAAAGTGTTTGGTTTTACGGTATACTGATAATTTTTACTTTTCGATGGTCTAACCACAAATTAATGAAACACAATTTTCGTGCCATACGCGTTTCGGCTTTATTCTCTGCAAGGCATTTTCAGTGGATTGGAATATGTACATATTTTTACTATTTAGTTTACACTTTGAGGCAATTTACCTATAGGTTATAAACAGCTCTGTTTATAACATATAGGTACATTGCCCCAAAACAGTAAACAGTAAAACTGTGTACATATTCCAGGCTACTGAAGATGTTTTGCAAAGAATAAAGGCGAAACGCATATGGCACGAAAATTGTGTTTCATTCAGTTGTAGTTAGACGGTCCACAAGTAAAAATTATCAATATACCTTGATATTACACGCAACTGAGAAACACAGGACTACAAAAGTTGAAAGTGTTCAGTGATTCAGGAAGCACAGTGTCGAAGATTTATGCCTCGTACAGGGAAAGCGGAAAAAGCACCATCTGCTATATCACGAACGCGGATAAAAATGTGTGTTGAATCATCGTGTCAGAAGGCCATAGAAGAGGTCTGAGACGATAGCTGCAAAAGTCAGAGTCAGCACCAAAACAACACAAGCGGAGATCCGTAGGAAGGGAACCGCAAGGCGAGCTGGAATTGAAAAACAGCTTATCAGTGATGCAAATGTCCGCAACAGGTTCAAATGGCTCTAAGCACTATGAGACTTAACATCTGAGGTCATCAGTCCCTGAAACTTGGAACTGCTTAAACCTAACTAACCTAAGGACATCACACACATCCATGCCCGAGGTAGGATTCGAACCTGCGATCGCAGCAGCAGCGCGGTTCCCGACTGAAGCGCCTAGAACCGCTCGGTCATATTGGCCGGCTCCACAATAGGAAAACGTGATGCCGAACCCATAAAATCTGGACCATGAAGCAATGAAAGAAAATCGGATGACTCTTGTTTCATACTGTTTCCAACTCCTGGGAGAGTTTACGTCCAAGGAATGAAACGTGGCGGGACGTTCGGTGATGATTTTTGTAGCCATATTGTGGTGATCCATGCGCCCCATGGTTACTCTGGATCATATTACTGGCAAGGATTACATAACGATTTTGGCTGATCAGGTTCATCTCATGATCCATGGTGCAATGTGTCTTCCGCAGTGGTGCTCCTGGATTCCAAGACTACAGGGGCCCTGTGCATGCAGCTCGCATCGCCCAGCATTGGTTCTGTGAGCACGAGGTTGAATTGTCCCCCCCCCCCCCCCCCCCCTGTACACCACAGTCACAAGATCTCATCATTTTGAGCCTTGGTGGTCTACTTTGAAGAGAATGGTGGGCGATCGCTGTTTACTCCCATCATTGTTACCCGAAGCTGCCACTATTTTGCAGGAAGAACGATGTAAGATCTGGACCTATAGTTATCCACTCCTAGACGATTGGAATTACTTTTGGATGACTAAGATTTCCCTACACTATATCAGACATGGTAATGTGTTGTGTTTTTGTTGTTTTGGCCAACAAAGGTACAACAAAGCAGTAGTCTGATACCGTTTGCTGGTGTCGCTATTGCGTAGGGGAAAGTGATGTCTTTGATTGACCGTGACACAATTTCTGTTTGGTACAAAGGAATGACTTCGAGTCTGACTCCCACGCTGTGGTCCCAGCGGTTGACAACTGCTGGTTGGATGACAGTAGGTGCAATTCCGCGTGTGAATGTTCTGCATTGTGTCCCCCCAATGCATCCCAAAGGCGCTCGATGAGCTTTAAATCGAGGGAATGGGCAGGCCAGTCCATTCATCGAATATCCTCACGTTCCAAGAGTTCCCCTACATGCACAGTTCGATGTGGTGTGTACAAAGTTTTGCAGGTTTGTACGCCCATGCAATATTATGCGTCACCACACCATAACAGCTGGACCACCAAAGCGGTCATGTTCGACCTTGTTTCCCACCTCTCGCCACATTAGGGTACGTCCAGAATCAATACTCTGAATCTGTTCTCACCCGAGAAGAGCACACAACCCCAATCCATGTTCGTTCAGTCCCTATTGCACTGGCACCATTGCAAATGATGTCGTCGATGAGAGAGTATCAACGAAACAGACTTGCCAACTGCACTGATGAAGAAATAGAACGCCCTAGCAAAAGATTTCCTCGGCAACCTTGCCACCTGAGCTGCACAGCCGTGCGTGGTGATCATACACCCTACTAAGAACTGCCAAGGGTTTTTCCTTGTGGGAGGACTATACAGGGTGGTCCATTGATAGTGACCGGGGCAATAACTTACGAAATAAGCATCAAAAGAAAACTACAAAGAACGAAACACGTCCAGCTTGAAGGGGAGACCAGATGGCGCTATGCTTGGCCCGCTAGATGACGCTGCCATAGGTCAAACGGATATCAACTGCGTTTTTTAACTAGGAACCCCTATTTTATATTACATATTCGTGTAGTACGTAAAGAAATATGAATGTTTTAGTTGGACCACTTTTTTCACTTTGTGATAGATGGCGCTGTAATAATCACAAACGTATAAGTACGTGGTATCACGTAACATTCTGCCAGTGCGGACGGTATTTGCTTCGTGATACATTACCCGTGTTAAAATGGACAGTTTACTAATTGCGGAAAAGGTCGATATCGTGTTGATGTATGGCTATTGTGATCAAAATGCCCAACGGGCGTGTGCTATGTATGCTGCTCAGTATCCTAGACGACATCATCCAGGTGTCCGAACCGTTCGCCGGATAGTTGCGTTATTTAAGGAAACAGGAAGTGGTCAGCCACTTGTGAAACGTCAACCATGACCTGCAGCAAATGATGATGCCCAAGTAGGTGTTCTAGCTGCTGTCGCAGCTAATCCGCACATCAGTAGCAGACAAATTGCGCGAGAATCGGCAATCTCAAAAACGTCGGTGTTGAAGAATGCTACATCAACATCGATTGCACCCGTACCATATTTATATGTACCAGGAAATGCATGGCGACGACTTTGAACGTCGTGTACGGTTCTGCCACTGGTCACAAGAGAAATTACGGGACGATGAAAGATTTTTTGCACGCCTTCTATTTAGCGACGAAGCGTCATTCACCAACAGCGGTAACGTAAACCGGCATAATATGTGCTATGGGGAAACGGAAAATCCACGATGCCTGCGACAAGTGGAACATCAGCGACCTTGGCGGGTTAATGTATGGTGCGGCATTATGGAAGGAAGGATAATTGGCCCCCATTTTATCGATGGCAATCTAAAAGGTGCATTGTATGCTGATTTCCTACGTAATGTTCGACCGATGTTACTACAAGATGTTTCACTGCATGACAGAATGGCGATGTACTTCCAACATGATGGATGTCCGGCACATTGCTCGCGTGCGGTTGAAGCGGTATTGAAAAGCATATTTCATGACAGGTGCATTGGTCGTCGAAGCACCATACCATGGTGCGCACGTTCACCGGATCTGACGTCTCCGGATTTCTTTCTGTGGGAAAGATGAAGGTTATTTGCTATCGTGATCCGCCGACAACGCCTGACAACATGCGTCAGCGCATTGTCAATGCATGTTCGAACATTACGGAAGGCGAACTACTCGCTGTTGAGAGGAATGTCGTCACACGTATTGCCAAATGCATTGAGGTTGACGGACATCTTTTTGAGCAGTTATTGGATTAATGTGGTATTTACAGGTAATCACGCTGCATGCGTTCTCAGAAATGATAAGTTCACAAAGGTACGTGTATCGCATTGGAACAACCGACATAAAATGTTCAAACGTACCTACGTTCTGTATTTTAATTTAAAAAAACCTACCTGTTACCAACTGTTCGTCTAAAATTGCGAGCCAAATGTTTGTGACTATTACAGCGCCATCTATCACAAAGCGAAAAAAGTGCTCCAACTAAAACATTCATATTTCTTTACGTACCACACGAATAAGTAATAAAAAATGGGGGTTCCTATTTTAAAAAACGCAGTTGATATCCGTTTGACCGATGGCAGCGCCATCTAGCGGGCCGACCATAGTGTCATCTGGTTTTCCCCTTCAAGCTCGACGAGTTTCGTTCATTGTAGTTTTTTCGTTTGACTCTTATTTCGTGAGATATTTGGCCCGGTCACGATCAATTGACCACTCTATATAACTGGCCCATCCATCATCGTGACACCATTTGAGGAACTGCTTGAATGAGAAGTAGCGGCTTCGTGTCTGGGAAGCTGATAACAGCTGGGGGGATGGTGTGCTGACCCCAGGGCTCTCCACCCTGTATCCGAATTACGCCGTATTGCAGGGGATGACACCGTGGCCGGTCAGAACCAGGCGATCCTCTAGATCCGATCGCGGAGTTTAGTCTGCAGTATTAGGGGAATACTCTGCGCAATACAGTTACGGATCACGGATTCGAAACATCGTAATGCTTTTTCCATAGCGACGTAGAAGTTTGAAATTTGGGTCAAAGATGCCTACAATCTTCCTCTGAGTGGTGCAAAAGGGTGGCGACTTGAGATTTTACCAGCGGGTGTTGGGACTCTTCAGACAGCAAGGTATCGACACGTGCGAAGAAAAGACCAGAGCTCGGAAATTCATGTCAGGTATAAAGTGGGTTAATGATGTCATATTGGCACCAAATTTCATCACAACTCCGTCCAACGCCACCAGGAGCGTGTCACACGCTGGAAAGGCTGTCGCGCCCTCTTTTACCGACATTTCACCTCGTCTTTTGACACCTCCGCGATCGCAGGTCAGAACCGCGACGCCCAGCTGTGAAATCATGTTGTTTCTTTATGCGTGGCTGAGGAAAGCATATCAGACACACCGCCGCTCAAAATCAACACGAGAAGGCGTCAGGCGGTGGTATAAAGCAGAGATGGTAAGTTCCTGAAATATCGATATATATTGTGTCAGTAACTATAAGTGACGTCGATACTTTCGAGGGAAAAATGTCGATGTTTCGATATATCGGTTGATACAAATACTTTATTAATTGCCACATTTACCAATAAAAGACACACAATGTACTACAAGATCAGCTATTTACAAAAAAAAAAAAACTAACTGATGGTTTCTTGGAATACTGTAACCATTCGTCTTTTCTTCTTTTGTTTTGTTCTTCAATTTTTAGTATCGCATTACCGGTTTCGAACTGCCTGGCGTTTCGCCATCAGATGGTACATATTTATTGATTATTTGCAACAGTATGGGAGTCGTGTAGAGTTGTTAGTATTGGTTGATTGGTCGTTGTTTCACACAGTATTCTGGGAAACATAATGAATTCTTACGTTTTGTAGAGCATGTGGAAAGTGTTACCTATGGCTAAGTGTGTAAGGTGCATTAAAATTAGCGTTACTGGCAAACATTCAAATGATTCAAATGGCTCTGAGCACTATGGGACTTAACATCGGAGGTCATCAGTCCCCTAGAACTTAGGACTACTTAAACCTAACTAACCTAAGGACATCACACACATCCATGCCCGAGGCAGGATTCGAACCTGCGACCGTAGCAATCGCGCGGTTCCGGACTGAAGCGCCTATAACGGTTCGGCCACCGCGGCCGGCGGTAAACATTCATTACATTTTCTAGAATAATGTATGCACCAACAAACCAAGCAACATACACTAATAACTCTACGTGAGTCCCAAATTGCTGCAGATAATCGATAACTATGACGATGAATCGCTAGTCGATTCGAAACTGGTAGTGACATAATAAAAATTGAAGAACGAAACAAAAGACGACTGTGGTTAGCCACTGGACTCGCGTTCGGGAGGACGACGGTTCAATCCCGCGTCCGGCCATCCTGATTTAGGTTTTCCGTGATTTCCCTAAATCGCTCCAGGCAAATGCCGGGATGGTTCCTTTGAAAGGGCACGGCCGACTTCCTTCCCCGTCCTTCCCTAATCCGATGAGACCGATGACCTCGCTGTCTGGTCTCCTTCCCCAAAAACAACCAACAACCAAAAGACGACTGGTTGCAGTAATTTAAAGAAACCTTTATTCATCACAGTCACAGTGATCGTCATCCATGATGGATGAAATTTTTAAAAAAGCTAATAAATGAAACCAATAATGATCACCGATAAACATTAATAGAGCTCTTGTTCCTCTGTCAGCCTACTTCTGTTAACTGGGGAAGCCATTCTTTCCGACGAAACAGACGTGGCTTGGCATATTGAGCAGTTCCTGACAAAACAGGTGTGAAATGACGACTAAACATTTCAGACAACAGAGTCCATTTTATGGTGCGTTTATCTGTTCTCGATCCCGGCAATCAGGGAGTAAGATAAGTACACAATCTGCCTCATAGTTGGGAGTAGGGGGGAATTATTTCCAGCATTCTCATATAGTGCTGCCTCCAAACGTATGCATTTTGCATATTGTAACTATCATTTGCAGTGGCAGAAATGACACGAAAGTAACAAGTTTTCTTGAATATGCAGTATTGGTACATTCATGTTCAAATCTGGTGCTCATTTGTAATATTGAATATGAAATAAAATTCAACCCATTGTACGACAGTTATTGTCAGATTGCAAAGATTGGCAGTAGTTGGAATGGGCAAGAAATCTAATGATGAAGAACTACAGTGCCTATGAATTAAAAAAAGACAGACAGTAAAAATATCGCTTTCGATATCCAGTATTGCGTAAAGATTAATCGATAGAGAGAAAATGTAAATATTGATGATATACGTGGATATGATTATGAGGAAACGTCGATACTTTGCAACATCGATATCTTTCGACCATCCCTATCATAAAGTGCGTGCAGTGAAATCATGCTTCGCGTGGGCTAATGGTTTGTGTTCTGTAAAACGTATTTAAGACATCAGTTTTTCTTTTTGCATTTAACAACGACAAATGGTAGTCCGCGGCTGTGTGTATTACGCAGGATGCAAACCAGCATGATGACAAGGAAACGTTGAGCCTAGTAGTAAGTCATCAGCGCTAGTGCCTCCCGGCCTTCACTCCACCCTCTGTGTGTCACCTGTTCGCTATTTCCGTCACTGTCTCGTCTATCCGGTAACACGGCCTGTCAGCGAGAGTCACGCGTGTTTACCTGGCCCAACCGCGCCGGGTAGCGGCGCTCGGCACCTGGCGGGTGGGTCGCGGGAGCAACAGGTCGCAACAGCTCCCCCCTCCTGCCCCCCCCCCCCCCCTCACCCACCACAGCCAGTGCGTCACCGCTGCCGGCTGGGACAGCCCCGCGTCCTGTTCCTGGCACCGCCAGCCGCCGTGACGTCACACACCTGCGGAAGAGCGCCACTTTCGCTCAGCCGTGCATACTGCGGCCGCGTTGCGTGTCAGGGAGTCACGGCTTGTGCACAGACAGCCGCGCATGTATGCATTCGAATGACCTACACTGGACCCCACTGCAGGAAATATGTTCACACGAGGTAGCTAATCAGGCTTCCAAGTGGACTGTGAACCTGAAATCCAGGACGCTGTAGACTCTACAGTGTAGAGGGTGCAGTCAGGCCCGCATGGGAGCGCCAAAACTGGACTATAACAATTAGTAACGGCTCCTTGGGAAGCCAAGCTGTCATGCAGGTGATAGGCAAAATAAAGTGAACACCTGTACTTGGGAATGATTTATCAACAAGGGGTTGGACTCCAATTTGACCGTAATACAGCTGCGATCTTCTTGGAATACTGGTGTATAGTGATTGTATGGTCTTCAGTGCCACTCTTCGATCAGAACCTCTTATAACTCCTGTAAGGACGAGGGAGACGGAAATGTGCTCCGGAGTTTGAGTTCCAATACCACCCAACAGCGTTCGATAATGTTCAAGTCCGGGGACTGTGCTGGCCAGGGAAGACGCTGCAGTTGAGTTGCATGCTCCTCATACCACGATTGTACTGTCCTGGATGTGTGAATGGGTGCATTATCGTCCTGAAATATGGCATCGACGTTGGGGAACAACATTTGAATCATGGGGTGCACCTGATCACGTCACACTGGACTCGCATTCGGGAGGACGACGGTTCAATCCCGCGTCTGGCCATCCTGATTTAGGTTTTCCGTGATTTCCCTAAATCACTCCAGGCAAACGCCGAGATGGTTCCTTTGAAAGGGCACGGCCGACTTCCTTCCCCGTGCTTCCCTAATCCCATGAGACCGATGACCTCGCTGTTTGGTCTCTTCCTCCAAACAACCCCAACTCTGATCACGCAAAATGTTCACATAATCGTTGGCTGTAACACGGCCTTTGAGAGTAATGATGGAACAACAGAATACCATGATGTGGCAGCCCATACTATCACACTTCCACTTCCATGCTTAACAGTTGGAATCAAGCAATCAGGATTGTAGGCTTCTTTTTGAGTTCTCCAGACGTAAACCAGGCCCGCTGTTGGAAATAACGAAAACGTTTACTCGTCGGACCGTATGACGTGTTTCCACTGACCAGCCGTCCGGGAATTATGCTCCTGACACCATGTTTTACGCCTCTTTGCGTTGGTTGTCGTCACTAATGGTTTCGGTACAGCAGTTCGTCCATGAATATTCGCTTTATGGAGTTCTCGGCGGACAGTGTCTATTGATACGGCGTCTCGAAGACGGCTATCTAGTTCTGCAGTCACTTTAGCCACCGTAGTTTTGTGTTGTTTTGACACGATTCGTGTTTGCGTATGACTGTCTCTGTCATTCAGATTTGATTTGCGGTCACTGTTACGTTTACACGATGCTGCCTTTCCATGTTTTGTGTAGGTTGTCATGACTGTTCAAACAGTTGCTCTTGAAACATTCAATAAGTTGGCTGTATTGGTTACTGATGCTCCAGCTAATTGGGCCCCCACGATCTGCCCTCTTTGGAACTCTATTATGTCTTTCATTACATGTCGACCTCGGCACTACTCGTTAGCAACCTGCACTGATGTCTAGTCCGTACTGAGCACGCACAGTCCAGCGCGACACGTGCCTTACCTGCGTTGTTGACCGTCAAACACAACCATCCCATTACTACGAGGCGTATTTTTTAAGTCACTACCGTTTTGAAATTAAAAAAAGACCTGCTAAGATATCTCAATAATTTTATTTTTACATGAAAGCCTGTACCCTAATTTACGCACTGACGCCATTACAGTCTGATTCTTCCTTGTTTACATTGTGTACTGAGTGTTGGTTGGTTGGTTGTTTTTGGGGGAAGAGACCAAACTGCGAGGTCATCGGTCTCGTCGGTTTAGGGATGGATAGGGAAGGAGGTCGGCCGTGCCCTTTCGAAGGAAGCATCCCGGCATTTACTTGGAGCGATTTAGGGAAATCACGGAAAACCTAAATCAGGATGGCCGGACGCGGGATTGAACCGTCGTCCTCCTGAATGCGAGTCCAGTGTCCTAACGACTGCGCCACCTCGCTCGGTACTGAGTGTTTAAGATGCCTCCGATAATCGTGAGTCCCGCCGACTGTGAAGTACGAACTGTTATAAGATTTCTTACTGCTAAAGGCCTGAAAGCGATCGATATTCATCGTGAGATCTGTGCAGTTTACGGAGAAAACATTATAAGTGATGGAATGGTAAGAAACTAGGTGAGAGCATTGAAAGATGGCCGCACAAATGTGCATGATGAACAACGGAATGGGCGTCCTTCGGTCGTTAATGAAAGTTTGGTGCAGGAAGTGGACAATAAGGTGAGAGAAAACAGACGCCTTACCATTTCTACCTTGCGGGATGACTTTCCTAATGCTTCTTGTAGTGTTTTGTATGGCATTGTGACCGAGCACTTGGATTACCGAACATTGTGCGCACGTTGGGTACCGAAAATGTTGACGGATGTGCACAAAACCAAACGTTTAGCCAATGCATTGACGTTCCTTGAGCGGTACCACAACGACGGTGATGATTTCTTAAGCCAAATTGTTAGGGGCGATGAAACATGGATGGCCTACGTCACATCAGAATCAAAGCATCAGTCCATAGGAGTTGAGCAAGGGCATAGTTTTGCTGCAAGACAATGCCCGTCCACATGTGGCGAATCGGACCAAAGATCTCATCACATCTTTTCGTTGGGAAACTCTAGATCATCCACTGTACAGCCCCGATCTTGCTCCCAGTGACTACTATCTGTTCCTGCACTTGAAGAAACACCTGAGCGGTCAGCGTCTTCAACATGATGACGAAGTCAAAACAGTGGTGATACAATGGTTAACAAGTCAGGCGGCAGACTTCTATGAGGAGGGTATTCAAAAACTGGTACAACGTTATGACAAGTGCCTCAGTATCGACGTAAATTACGTAGAAAAGTAGATTAAGGTACAGGCTTTCATGTAAAAATAAAATTATTGAGACATCTTAGCACGTCTTTTTTTAATTTCAAAACTGTACTTACTTAAAAAACACACCTCGTATCACTGTTCATATTATTTTACCTGTCCCCTATAGACGCCCAACACCGAAATATGTGTACACTGCATGCCATAATTACTAGAGGAAACTGAAAGTGTACGAGGGAAAACGGGACGAGGGGGAGGGAAGCCAAATGAGGAGTAGCTTCCGCAGGAACATGTTTTCGAACCGGCCCTGAATGTGTTTCAACAGTACGCTTGGTTCTGATATCTGCCGCCTACACAGCTAAATCATGTTCAGCAATTCAGTTTTTGCAGCTATTTCGGTACTGTATGTATTGTAATATCTCAAATGTCGACGAGCGGGTCCTGAAGCAAATATTCTATATGACGAAGGCTTTCGATATTTTGCCGATTCCAATCAGTTATAGACTGCACTGATACCGTTTAACCTACAGTGCTTGAAAGTATTTGACAGATTAGTAACTGAAATGGGAAAAGATCTCACAAATAACCGAGGTATCAGTTTAACTCTCTGTCAGAAACGCTTTAAACGAAAGCTCTGTGCCACAATTTGAGAAAATAGGCAGCATATTGTGGTGCTAAACATAACAGAAGTATCCATTCAGCTGATCTTGCCAACGAAACACCGGCTTTGAAATTCCGATAGAAACAGATGATGCAAAGCTTCCCACTTGGATATTTTCAAGATTCTTCTCTCTTCAAAGTATCTCTTTCGAGATGCTTATCCAAATACTTTCAGCAAATGAAAGATGATGAGAAACTAATTAAGGTCGAGTATAGCTGAGACAGGCTGTAAAATTTAGCCATCTTGTCGACAGAATACGGCACAGCTGTTAAAACTTACTTCAGTGATTTAATCAATGAATTTACTTCACTCAAAAAGACGAAATGAAGGTAAAGTTATAATAAAAACTAAAGTCTCGGAAAGGAATGTGTTCTCAACACTCAACTATAGCCCTTTTCCTTTCCGTTTAATAAGTTATGTATTGTTAATGATCTATTAGCATCAAATAAAACCTGTTTTTTATTATACGAATATTAAAATCAGTGTACAGTAGCTGCCATAAACAATAATACATACATTTTGGTTTATTTTAAACTGTTTTATAATGTTACGCTATTTGTTATTAGTTTACTAGAATGATACATCTGTTACATGCATTACTTCTCGTCCTATGAAGATTATTTAAGTAATATTATGTTATACATAAACTATATAAAATCTTCTTACAAATTACAAAATTTCCTAATTCCGTACAGAAAAAGTGCAGCTTTGGGAGTTGTGCCAAGAGCGCTGGATCACCTCGATACGAGTCTGAGTGTGGTGCCATCCGCAGTCACGAACGTAACGTCGGTTGAACTTCAGGAAGGAGTAATAGGCTCTTAGCAGATAAAATCATCTGCAGCTTCATATTTCTCGAAGTTGGCATCTTTTTTAACCCTTTCATGTTTAAAAATTATTTAGCATATATTTGAAAAATAAACGGTCATAAACAGTCTCCCTTTCTGATTAACAATCTTCTTTCACTATCAACAAAATTTAAGTTAACCAGTTTTGCAAATCGGTGAAATGGGACACATGTTTCCATGCTTTCAGGTGAACCTAGAATTTTCAGAGTTGTTTTTATTGGAATGTTTTTATCAGAATGGCAACAACAGAAAAATATTTAACAAATCAGTCCCAAAACACATTTGTTCTCGTGACAACGAAAAACATGAAATATTGCACACGAGATTGCAACACAGCATAAGATGGCTTTGAGATACCAAACACTTGTGTTTACTACATCCTATGAAGTTTTCTAGATATATATGTCTCACTACATACAAGTTATGTACAAACCAGCGGAATTATGGAGGTCTGTAGTCATGTTTCAAAACAATGTCTGTGATGTATAAGAAAATACAATTAGTTACTTCGGGCATTCTTGGAATGGAGAAGATAATCATCTGATTATCGTTAAACAAGCGCACTGTCCCACATATAAATACGCGCCGCCCCATTTGATCGCTCACAGCCTTCTATTCATCCATCCCTTGGTAGTAGTATTTTTCTCCAAATTTAGAAAGCACCTCGCTACTTGCTAGCATGTGGCAGTTATGATGTATAGAGTCCCCACCGCTCAAAACTGCGTATTACTGTAAAGGGACAGTTGTATCCCATCAATGACGAAAGATTGAAGTGCCTGTTTACACGTTCCTTAAAGTGCACGACAACTGTGCACTAAAGCGAATGGAAAAAGTTCTGGGACTCTAGACGCGCCAAAAAAAGCACGTTAGTGTTGGACACTAGCAAGCTTCCAGTGCTACAAGGAAATCAGCTGTTCACGTTTTTCTTCCAGCCGCAGCAATATACGCTGTGGCAGCGAATCGTATGAAATCCAGAAAAGATTATTATAGGTGGAAAACTGGGAAAGCAGACAGAGAACGGCAACTTAATCCTTTTAGAGAGCGATAAATTAAATTTCATTAAATGTAAACAAATTTGTTATTTTTCACTGTAAATTATCAATTATGGTTATTCAGAAATCCCATCTTATCTGTACCTTAAACATGTTCCTACCATCTATCAAATCTCTCCAGAAACTATAGTTCTGGTACGTAAACACCATTTCCTGGGAAACTTCAAGGGAACGTCTTTCTCAGCAATAATTAAAACACAAATATTACCTTGCATTATTGTTTTTGGCCTACATTCTTTAAAACTACCGTATATTTAATTCGTTACGGTACCACATTTGCTCCTGTTGTACAGAATCGTCTTATTTCTGGTTTGAGAAACACGTGGCTTGTCTGCGGTCTGTTCAGTTAAAGTATCCACATGGTCATTGCACTAACCTGCCATATTCTGCATACTTCTTCCATGGAGTCACGTCATCGAATTGGCACGGAGGCCATGGAACACACAGCGGCATACTGTTTCTCCTTTCCACTCCCATTAAACGCACACGTATGAGTGAAGACTTCACTATCGAGCATCAAGATATATGCATGGGTATAGGCTTTTTTTTCTTTTCTTTTTATTATTTGCAATATGAAGAAGCAAGGAGGGTGTGGCAACTTTCAGCAGTCTAGGACCTCTGATAAGAAGAATTTGTAAATGGACATTGTGAGAAACTTGTATCGATAAATATTGTTGAACTAAGCAGCCAGATCTTGGCAAATCATGAACCTAACGCAAAGGCAATCAGATAGCTCTCGATGTCGAGAGTTGGAACTTAAATAGTGGAAACTATTTATTCACAACCGATACAAAAGAGTTACATGTTTGCACCTGTTACTGTCAACAAAGAAGTCACCAGCCTCGAGCAGAACCCGTTGCCAGCGATGTGGAAGGCGTAGTATACTGTTAGCGGAGCCTGCTCTGATGATGGTGGGAATGGAGCGGTCTACTGCCTGTCGAATCTCTGGAACAGTTCTGAAGCGAATGCCATGAAGTGGTTCCTTCATCTTCGGAATCAAATCAAAGTCACAAGGACTTAAGTCCGTGGGCAGCCCCTCCCGCCGGAGGTTCGAGTCCTCCCTCGGGCATGGGTGTGTTTTGTTCTTAGCATAAGTTAGTTTAAGTAGTGTGTAAGTCTAGGGGCCGATGACCTAAGCAATTTGGTTCCTTAGTAATTCACAGACATTTGAACATTTGAACTTAAGTCCGGGCAGAATGGTGGATGGTGCAGTACTCCCCAGTCCCATCGACCGAACAGAGAAGCCACAGCTTGCGCTGTATGCGCCTGCGCATTGTCGTGAAAAATGATGGGTGAGTTTCGCAGAAAGTGTCGTCGCTTCTTTCCCAAAGCTGGTCGCAGGTGATGGTGACTTTGATTTGATTCCGAAGACGAAGGAACCACTTCGTGGCATTCGCTTCAGAACTGTTCCAGAGATTCGACAGGCAGTATACCGATCCATTCGCACCATCAACAGAACAGGCTCCGCTAACGGTATAGTACGCCTTCCACATCGCTAGAACGGGTTCTACACAGGCCTGGTGACTTCTTTGTTACTGTTACAGTTGCAAACGTGTAACTCTTTTGTATCGGTTGTGAATAAATAGTTACCGCTATTTAAGCTCCAACCCTCGTAGATATTCAGTTTTTCAGACTTTAGTGGTAGTAGCGGAAGTTAAATACAGTATATACATTAAAGGTACGGGGGACTTGACTTCTGCCGGGTTCTCTGTGCGCTAGGCAAAGCGGATGACATATCGGCCTCCTTACTGGTCGAAGTTCTCACACACCTGTTCTCGAACCTCGCTAGAACTCGCCCCAATAGGTCTGGATATAGGCGCCGACGCCCGAAGGCGAGCGGCAAGGACACCTAACAGCGTTCCTGAGGGTGGCTATTTGAGAATGCGCACAGACTGTTTTACTAGCACATCAAGAAAACAGAGACAATTTGTCACCCATCAACTATTACATCTAAAGTTAATAACAGAGCAGTCGAAACTTAAGAACGAGACAAGGCAAACTAACAAAAGAGAACAGGAAATTACTGTGAGCAAATACTGAAAAGTAATATCAAAAGTAGGTAACGTGAGCGCGAAGGAGGGATGGAGGTAATGGACTCCCTCTGACTGAGTGGCATTTCTTAAGATGTGCTTAAATAGCTGGTCATTATCGCTCTCATTCGCATTACAGGTGGAGCCATGGTAAAGCTCACTTTTCTTGTAGGTTGGACGACGTACGCTTCTCACTGAGACTGGCTGGACAGCAGATGAGAAATACTTCGACTGAAATTTCATGTTGGTGACAAGTAACAATGTTGGAACTCTATTCTGCCGAATATATTTGAAACCCTATTTATATTTCAGATAGAGTTGTGAGATGTTTGCTCATAGCCTCAGAATGAGAGACTCATAATTTTCCCGCCAACATATTAAACATCCTAGACTTCGTAATAGTGTTGTAATATTTTGGTGGAAGCATTAACACCCTGAATGTAATCACATGTTTTTATTGGTCCTGAAGTGTAAATATTACTATAATTGTATTTTCAGCCAACTCCATCTCGTTGCATGTCGGCTGTTGAGCATCTAGGCTAACGGACATTACTACCGGGTAAAATATAAAACAGTGAGAAAATTTTCGATACTCTAAAGACTTGACACTATGTCGCATAAAATCCCTTTTGTGTGTGTGTGTGTGGGGGGAGGGGGGGTATTAATAAGAGACAAGTACAGTTCCCCTGGATTCGCCTCTTGGAAGTCCAGTTAAAACAAACAGAAATCCTCAATCTGTGATAGAATAATGGGAAGCTGCAGCTTTTGTACAACTGAAACATTACTCGGATACACATCACATAAAATAACAGAGGGCATAAAACGTGAGTAAATAAAGGTACCACGAATATTAATAGCTTGTTTTAAACAATTACTTGCTTTGATTTTTACAATCATACAGCTATCTTTAGTGGCAAAAACTCTAGTTCACTCGTACACACGCAATACCACATATTCCCATACATCGTTCCATTCACAAAACTGAATTGTTAGTTTACTACTATAAATTAACTGAAAAGCATAAAAAATTACAATACCTCATACATAAACAATAATTCAATAAACTTTAGCTACTTCGAGATTATGTCTTTCCATTGCGGAAGAGATGGGTACAGAGTTCCACTTCAAGGACAACAAGTAAATTTGAAAATTTTAGCATCCGCTGTTGCCAGGAACGATTTCACGTTCAATGGTCCGCTAACTACATAGAAGAGATAGTTACGAACTTCACTCATGATGAAAATATATTTGATCTAATGGCAACAAATAAACCGGACGTATTTGAGGATGTCCCCATCGCCGGCCGCGGTGGCCGTGCGGTTCTAGGCGCTGCAGTCCAGAACCGCGGGACTGCTACGGTCGCAGGTTCGAATCCTGCCTCGAGCATGGATGTGTGTGATGTCCTTAGGTTAGTTAGGTTTAAGTAGTTCTACGTTCTAGGGGACTGATGACCTAAGATGTTAAGTCCCATAGTGCTCAGAGCTATTTGAACCATTTTTGATGTCCCCATCGAAACTCGTATCAGCGACCATGACGCACTTGTGGCAACAGTGGTTACCCAAGTACGAAAGACAACTAAAACAAGCGGAAAGATTTATATGTTCAGTAAACTACATAAAAAATCGGTAGTGCATATCTCAATGAGGAACTTGAAGCACAAGGCAAGAGCATGTACAGGAACTATGGATCAAGTTTAAAAGAATAATTGATCATGCAGTGGAGAAATATGTACCATCATCATCATCATCATCATCATCATTTAAGACTGATTATGCCTTTCAGCGTTCAGTCTGGAGCATAGCCCCCCTTATGCAGTTCCTCCATGATCCCCTATTCAGTGCTAACATTGGTGCCTCTTCTGATGTTAAACCTATTACTTCAAAATCATTCTTAACCGAATCCAGGTACCTTCTCCTCGGTCTGCCCCGACTCCTCCTACCCTCTTACTGCTGAACCCATGAGTCTCTTGGGTAACCTTGCTTCTCCCATGCGTGTAACATGACCCCACCATCTAAGCCTGTTCGCCCTGACTGCTACATCTATACAGTTCATTCCCAGTTTTTCTTTGATTTCCTCATTGTGGACACCCTCCTGCCATTGTTCCCATCCACTAGTACCTGCAATCATCCTAGCTACTTTCATATCCGTAACCTCAACCTTGTTGATAAGGTAACCTGAATCCACCCAGCTTTCGCTCCCATACAACAAAGTTGGTCGAAAGATCGAACGGTGCACAGATAACTTAGTCTTGGTACTGACTTCCTTCTTGCAGAAGAGAGTAGATCGTAGCTGAGCGCTCACTGCATTAGCTTTGCTACACCTCGCTTCCAGTTCTTTCACTATGTTGCCATCCTGTGAGAATATGCGTCCCAAGTACTTGAAACCGTCCACCTGTTCTAACTTTGTTCCTCCTATTTGGCACTCAATCCGTTTATATTTCTTTCCCACTGACATTACTTTCGTTTTGGAGATGCTAATCTTCATACCATACTCCTTACATTTCTGATCTAGATCTGAAATATTACTTTGCAAACTTTCAATCGAGTCAGCCATCACAACTGAGTCATCCGCATATGCAAGACTGCTTATTTTGTGTTCACATATCTTAATCTCACCCAACCAGTCTATTGTTTTCAACATATGATCCATAAATAATATGAACAACAGTGGAGACAGGTTGCAGCCTTGTCTTACCCCTGAAACTACTCTGAACCATGAACTCAATTTACCGTCAACTCTAACTGCTGCCTGACTATCCATGTAAAGACCTTTAATTGCTTGGAAAAGTTTGCCTCCTATTCCATAATCTTGTAGAACAGACAATAACTTCCTCCTAGGAACCCGGTCATATGCCTTTTCTAGATCTATAAAGCATAGATACAATTCCCTGTTCCACTCATAACACTTCTCCATTATTTTCCGCAAGCTAAAGATCTGGTCCTGACAACCTCTAAGAGGCCTAAACCCACACTGATTTTCATCCAATTGGTCCTCAACTAATACTCGCACTTTCCTTTCAACAATACCTGAGAAGATTTTACCCACAACGCTGATTAAAGAGATGCCTCTGTAGTTGTTACAATCTTTTCTGTTTCCATGTTTAAAGATTGGTACCCAGAAGAAAAATTAATAATGGGAGGGAGTCTCCATGGCATATAGTCACTCTAAAGAAACTTGTAAAGAAACAGATATTATTAAATAATAGGTGCAAAACAAAGCGTAGGGCAGTAGATAGGTGCTTGTTTCTGGGTAGTTATCGTCACCGTCACCGCAGACATCATTTTTGCTTCCGCCGACACGTTGGGGCAATTTTGCATATTTTTAGCGTGTGGTATAAATTTTGAGAAAATGTTCCTTTCATCTTCTACACAATGCTGTCTCACTTCCTTTCTGCGGCTCTCGCTGTGATACCTATTTCTTCCTTTCTCGATTTTTGCCGTGATCACGGATACTCTTCTACCGTCTGCGGCACAAATTCACTAGAACGCAGCATACAAAGCATCAAACTCGTCCAGTACCAGTTGGTCTGTCACGTCTGACGTAAAGCTCTGGAGCATTACGCATTAGGTTCTGTCGGAAAATACCTTCACTCTTACGTACTGATCAATGGACGACGCAGTACGCCGGGCGCAGTACGTACTACGAGTCGCAAAATTCCTGCCCCTAGTGAAACCTGGCTGTATCTACCGGCTGCTATTGAACCTGCGCGTCTCTGAACTCTTCGGAAGTGTCGCATTCATATGAGAGCACCGACGGGGACCAATCTGCGAGAGTGTTGCTGACATTAGCCTGTGATTCGTACGTTTACAGAAAACGTAAATGCTCCTAACGGGATACTGCCTTTTTCTCCTTATTAGTCTTGTTTGGAAACAAACACAGTCAGTCGAAGTCAGGCTTAAACATCTACGAGTCCGTTCACGTGTCTGTGGAGAAACCAAGGCATGACAAAACTGATATTACTTGACAAACATGTGAAACACTAAAAAAAAGAAGACGGAGTTCTAAAACGTAATGATCGTCATAGCTTTATTGTAAGAAATCGAAATATGAAATGAGAAGAGCAATTCGAAGAGTCAGGTCCACAAAGATGTTATTTCTTGTCTCTAAACTAGTTTCTTCTGGTAGCTGACGGTAGGATTAAAGACTGTACAGTTGCTCACAAGTTTCTTAAGTTTGACGACCACTAGTCTAGATTGGTCCTAGTGAAAAAACATTTAATAGTAACTGATTATAAAAAAGATTTCTTTAGATCCAAAAGCATTCTAGATAATATGATTTTAGAGTAAGTGTCATCATGCAGTTATTTTGGATGTCAAATTGACGGAGACAGAAATAGAGCTGTAGACGTAAAACTGGCTAGATTTGGGGATATATTAGCGGCTCCATTCATAATGTTTGAAAAATAACACCAAATAAGAAAAGAGAGTAAAATTTTATAAAACTGTGCTTTCCCAGCACTTCTTCATGGGTACCTATAAAAAGAATATTAGCTGAAACACATAGAGCGGGAATGAAATTTGTAAGAAGAATCAAAAGCTACTTAAGAACACACGATATAAAAAACGAAACAGTCGAGAAGAAGTAAAAGTACAGAGAATTGGAAGTAGAATAAGCAAATATCGCACACATGATACGAAGACATACAAAGAATGTGCAGTGAACGACCTCCCAAACTACCCTTGACTTACAAACAGGCAGGGAGAATAGAAGATGTGACGTAAGACGAGATCAACCTACAATCTGTGAAAACGGAAAAGGGTCAAATGTAGTAGAAGAAGAAAAAGAACATATGATTCGTAAGACGCATACTGAAGAAGATACTTTTGGGCAAGAGAATTTTACGGGTGTACCGCTATGAAGCTTCTGCAATTCTGATACGGATAATACGCTGATTACAATAAACAAAGTACTTATGCAAGTAAACAGTCTGTCACCAGCATTGTTCCTGGCTAATGGGGTCTAACAGACCGTGGATACTTCCCTGTTCGTCGGCAACCAGCCAATACTGACAACTCCACTGGTCGTCTAGTAGAAATGCGTTCCGTTACTATAGGACACTTGTACGAGTAAAAGACATATTTGTAAAATTTCGTCAAAAAGAACTAAGATCGTGGCATTCCAACAGGTACACTGTAATTGATCGTACATTTCTAAGATCAGAATTACATTCGAACAATTTACACGCTAAAAATCTCGGCTGCGGAATGACCTACAAACAGACGTTAACTGTAAGGTAGAAATTTTTGGTAGAGTGTGTACCACGATACGTAGGACTTTGGGAAGGAAAAGATGAAAAGTGACGCAGCTTAAATGTTATATATCCACCCCTTTTGAGTGAGAGCCTAACATGAGTGCCAAACGCAGAGATGAACTGCAGATCGAGACAACAGATATTACGGTCCGACGCATAGTAATGAGATACCCACGTAATTAGAAAAGAACTTGACATCTATACCCCGAGATAAAAAAGTGAATAACAAAACGAATGGATTAATCATGGAATGAGATTGCGTGAGAAACGTATACTAAAATTTACTTGACCTTACGTACTCTCAAGAAGATAAATTGACGATCGCCCTAGAAGGAGAAGCATTATTCATTTCGAGTAGGCGTGGAGGCTCAACTTTTAAATGGTAACAAGTGAAACGTCCAAATATAATCTTTGTTCCAGCGTAACGATTAGCACTGGTACGAAGATGAAGAAGGCAAGAGCAGAGAAGGCTGTGAAACGACGTCAGCCAATAGCCAGCTGACTAGGACCGTACCACGACAGGAGCGTCCTCTACAAGAAGAGAAATAAGAGCTGCTCCTGACAGCCTCGGCGGGACAGTAGAAGACGGACAGTTGCAGAGAGACGTAGATGAGCTGTGATATTAACGATATCAGTGACTTAGGAGCGAGTGTGAATGCTTGCATGGACATCGTACATAGTGAAGGACAACGGCTGTTTGCATGTCGTCCATCACTTGCGACAATTCGTTGTAAATCCAAAGTTAAGTATTGTCAATCTTCTTTCTTGTAATAAAAACCATTAATGTGATTTGCTTGAATTGCCGTATAGGTATCTGAGAAAGCATCACCCTTTAGGCACCCTGTAAGAGACGAGTTGGCAGGAACCCACAGTTTTAAATGGTAATTAACGAAAAGTCTAAGCATTTGCAATTTTACTAACACAATTATACAGCAAACTGAGTCAGTGGTTACAGTACCGGACTATTATTCGAAAAGAACGGGGTTCAAAACTTGCACCCACTCATCCACATTTAAGTTTTCCGTAGTGTCCCTAGATTATTTAGGGCGAATGTCCGGAAGGTTTCGTTAACACAAAAGAAATAAAACACGACTGATATGCACCATGCCCTTGTCTAACACGAGCCTGTCCTCCGTCAAAAATGGTTCAAATGGCTCTGAGTACTATGGGCCTTAACTGCTGTGGTCATCAGTCCCCTAGAACTTAGAACTACTTAAACCTAACTGACCTAAGGACATCACACACATCCATGCCCGAGGCAGGATTCGAACCTGCGACCGTAGTGGTCGCGCGGCTCCGGACTGTAGCGCCTAGAACCGCTCGGCCACTCCGGCTGGCCTGTCCTCCGTCTCTAATTACTTCCACGGTAGTTTTTGGAAATACAGGGCGATTCTAAAGTGACTATAAATTTTGTACTTAAACAAATTTTATTAACCAATATGTAATGGCACTGCAACTTACGTTACAATAGGACATAATTTCAATACATTTCAATGTGACCACCTTGCATGTCTACGCACACTCCCCAACGATCCACTGTAGACCGAAAAACCTGCCCAAGCATATCTGGTGTGATCTCAGCAGTTGCGGCTCGAATCCGCTGTGTTAAGTGTTCAGTGCTGCGGATCTTCACCTCGTATACCTTAGAGTTGATAAATCCCCACGCAAAAAAGTCTAAGGGTGTCAAGTTAGGAGAGCGAGGTGCCAACATCCGTGGAGAGGCACGACCAATCCATCTGCCAGGAAATGCTTGATTCAGATAATCCCGAACAACGAGGACAAAATGGGGTGGTGCACCATCCTGTTGAAAAACAACAGTATCCATAATCCCATCAGATATCAGCTGGGGCTCCAAAAACTGTTCCAACATATCTAGGTATGTGGTTCCGGTAACGGTTTGTTCTGCGAAGAAAAAGGGCCCGTACACTGTTGACCTCGTTATCCCTAATCACACATTCACTTTCCTGTGTCCCGTTACCACTCCTGCAGCACACTTGGTTGTTCGTCTGCCCAGACCCTGCAGTTGTGTCTGCTCACATGTCCACAGGTATAAAATGTAGCTTCATCACTGAACAAGACATTTTGCATCAAATTATCATTTTCCACAGCTTGTAGCAGGTCATGATATATACACTCCTGGAAATGGAAAAAAGAACACATTGACACCGGTGTGTCAGACTCATCATACTTGCTCCGGACACTGCGAGAGGGCTGTACAAGCAATGATCGCACGCACGGCACAGCGGACACACCAGGAACCGCGGTGTTGGCCGTCGAATGGCGCTAGCTGCGCAGCATTTGTGCACCGCCGCCGTCAGTGTCAGCCAGTTTGCCGTGGCATACGGAGCTCCATCGCAGTCTTTAACACTGGTAGCATGCCGCGACAGCGTGGACGTGAACCGTATGTGCAGTTGACGGACTTTGAGCGAGGGCGTATAGTGGGCATGCGGGAGGCCGGGTGGACGTACCGCCGAATTGCTCAACACGTGGGGCGTGAGGTCTCCACAGTACATCGATGTTGTCGCCAGTGGTCGGCGGAAGGTGCACGTGCCCGTCAACCTGGGACCGGACCGCAGCGACGCACGGATGCACGCCAAGACCGTAGGATCCTACGCAGTGCCGTAGGGGACCGCACCGCCACTTCCCAGCAAATTAGGGACACTGTTGCTCCTGGGGTATAGGCGAGGACCATTCGCAACCGTCTCCATGAAGCTGGGCTACGGTCCCGCACACCGTTAGGCCGTCTTCCGCTCACGCCCCAACATCGTGCAGCCCGCCTCCAGTGGTGTCGCGACAGGCGTGAATGGAGGGACGAATGGAGACGTGTCGTCTTCAGCGATGAGAGTCGCTTCTGCCTTGGTGCCAATGATGGTCGTATGCGTGTTTGGCGCCGTGCAGGTGAGCGCCACAATCAGGACTGCATACGACCGAGGCACACAGGGCCAACACCCGGCATCATGGTGTGGGGAGCGATCTCCTACACTGGCCGTACACCACTGGTGATCGTCGAGGGGACACTGAATAGTGCACGGTACATCCAAACCGTCATCGAACCCATCGTTCTACCATTCCTAGACCGGCAAGGGAACTTGCTGTTCCAACAGGACAATGCACGTCCGCATGTATCCCGTGCCACCCAACGTGCTCTAGAAGGTGTACGTCAACTACCCTGGCCAGCAAGATCTCCGGATCTGTCCCCCATTGAGCATGTTTGGGACTGGATGAAGCGTCGTCTCACGCGGTCTGCACGTCCAGCACGAACGCTGGTCCAACTGAGGCGCCAGGTGGAAATGGCACGGCAGGCCGTTCCACAGGACTACATCCAGCGTCTCTACGATCGTCTCCATGGGAGAATAGCAGCCTGCATTGCTGCGAGAGGTGGATATACACTGTACTAGTGCCGACATTGTGCATGCTCTGTTGCCTGTGTCTATGTGCCTGTGGTTCTGTCAGTGTGATCATGTGATGTATCTGACCCCAGGAATGTGTCAATAAAGTTTCCCCTTCCTGGGACAATGAATTCACGGTGTTCTAATTTCAATTTCCAGGAGTGTAGGTTGTCTGGCTGCGTAGTCCTCCGCTTCAAGCTTATGTACGACCTGGATATGGTACGCCTGTGCAGCTTGTAACGCAGAACTCTCCATACAGTGGTTTGAGGAATACCAAGCTCCCTACCAAGTCTCCTGGTAGATGCGGAAGGGCTACGTGTGATCGCATCCTGCACACTTTGCACGGTGCCTGGCGTTATGACCGGCCTCCCTGAACCTTCTTCATCTGCAACACCACCAGTAGGCTGGAATTTATTGACCAGGGTCTTGATAGTAAGCCTGGTTGAGCCTGTTTTCCGGAATCGACGCGCAAAGGCTGTCCGCACCTGTTCATACGTCATTCCACGAAGACGAGCAGAAATAACAACGATTCGTTTTTCTTTGGTTAGCATTCTGTCGTAGTATCTGCAAGAAACAAATATTCCGTTACTGCATCACTGATATCTATAGTGACTTACTATATCACTGAAATGTGTAGTGACTTTAGAATCATCCTGTATAAGATAATATTTGAGTAATAGTACATCACAATGAGGGGCGCAAGCAGTTATTATTCCTATGAGCGAAAGCGCCGTAGTATGGTGGATCCCCGCTGAGAGTAATCAGCGATGCTGGACATCAGGTGACGTCGGCAAAACGAGGAAGTCGTTATCATTCCCAGAACATACCGCTGGAACGTGTCAGTTGCTATGGTCATGAAGGTAGTCTATCTCGAGGTACACTATCTCGAGCCACACGGAAACAGCAGCAGCGCCTATCGCCACGGCGCTATTATGCCGTGCCCAGATACTAGAGAGATACGTTAGAGCCTGCCGTGGCACAGTACGCAAAGCAGCGGAAAACTTCTCTGATGAATAAGTCGGGCAGTTGACGGTCACATACGGGGTCACAGCTACCAGTGTGGCGGGCCTTCTGAATCTGTATCCCCGTCTATGCAAGCCGCCTCCGTCTGCTGAAGAATCAGGGCTAGTGAGATTCATGTTTTCCAGCACAAAAGAAGACGGTTGCGTGCGAGAATTCTTGTGCATCCGTTGACTGCATGTTTAGTGAAATCAAACCCTGCCACTGCTAATTATATATACAGGGTGTTATAAAAAGGTGCGGCCAAACTTTCGGGAAACATTCATCACACACAAAGAAAGAAAATATGTTATGTGGACATGTGTCCGGAAACGCTTACTTTCCATGTTACAGCTCATTTTATTACTTCTCTTCAAATCACATTAATCATAGAAAGGAAACACACAGCAACAGAACGTACCAGCGTGACTTCAAACGCTTTGTTACAGGAAATGTTCAAAATGTCCTCCGTTAGCGAGGATACATGCATCCACCCTCCGTCGCATGGAATCCCTGATGCGCTGATGCAGCCCTGCAGAATGGCGTATTGTATCACAGCCGTCCACAATACGAGCACGAAGAGTCTCTACATTTGGTACCGGAGTTGAGTAGACAAGAGCTTTCAAATGCCGCCATAAATGAAAGTGAAGAGGGTTGAGGTCAGGAGAGCGTGGAGGCCATGGAATTCGTCCGCCTCTACCAATCCATCGGTCACCGAATCTGTTGTTGAGAAGCGTACGAACACTTTGACTGAAATGTGCAGGAGCTCCATCGTGCATGAACCACTTGTTGTGTCGTACTTGTAAAGGCACATGTTCTAGCAGCACAGGTTGAGTATCCCGTATGAAATCATGATAACGTGCTCCATTGAGTGTAGGTGGAAGAACATCTGTGTTGATGACGTGATTGCACAATTGCGTGCGGATTCTCGTCAGCCCACACATGTTGATTGTGAAAATTTACAATTTGATCATGTTGGAATGAAGCCTCATCCGTAAAGAGAACATTTGCACTGAAATGAGGATTGACACATTGTTGGATGAACCATTCGCAGAAGTGTACCCGTGGAGGCCAATCAGCTGCTGGTAGTGCCTGCACACGCTGTACATGGTACGGAAACAACTGGTTCTCCCGTAGCACTCTCCATACAGTAGCATGGTCAACGTTACCTTGTACAGCAGCAACTTCTCTGACGCTGACATTAGGGTTATCGTCAACTGCACGAAGAATTGCCTCGTCCATTTCAGGTGTCCTCGTCGCTCTAGGTCTTCCCTAGTCGCGAGTCATAGGCTGGAATGCTCCGGGCTCCCTAAGACGCCGATCAATTGCTTCGAACGCCTTCCTGTCGGGACATCTTCGTTCTGGAAATCTGTCTCGATACAAACGTACCGCGCCACGGCTATTGCCCCGTGCTAATCCTACATCAAATGGGCGTCTGCCAACTCCGCATTTGTAAACATTGCACTGACTGCAAAACCACATTCCTGATGAACACTAACCTGTTGATGCTACGTACTGATGTGTTTGATGCTAGTACTGTAGAGCAATGAGTCGCATGTCAACACAAGCACCGAAGTCAAAATTACCTTCCTTCAATTGGGCCAACTGGCGGTCAATCGAGGAAGTACAGTACATACTGACGAAACTAAAATGAGCTCTAACATGGAAATTAAGTGTTTCCGGACACATGTCCACATAACATCTTTTCTTTATTTGTGTGTGAGGAATGTTTCCTGAAAGTTTGGCCGTACCTTTTTGTAATACCCTGTATATTCCCGGCGGGGTCAGGGATTTTCCCTGCCTCGAGGTGACTGGGAGTTGTTGTGTTGTCTTCATCATCATCATCATCATCATCATTCATCCCCATTACGTTCGGCGGAAGGCAATGGCAAACCACCTCCGCTAGGATCTTGCCTAGTCGGCGGTGCGGGTCTCCCGCATCGTTCCTTACGCTCCTCGGAGTATAGGACTTCATCATCATCATCTCATATATATAGTGTTGTTTTTTAGGCTTCAGTAAAAATGGAACCCTTACAGCATCACTTTATAGCCCGTCCGTCTGTCTGTCCGACTGTCAAGATCCCTTTTCCTCAGGGATGGGTAGAAGCGTCAAGACGAACATATGACTGTCGTTGTCACCAGCAAGTATGGCTGTTTTCTGTGTGACTTTGAATGCACGACAACGGCGCATGTCCATACTTACTATACACTCATGTTACAAACACAAGTTCGATGGTGCGCCTTTGATGCAATGTTTCTTTTAATTTTTACGTTATTATCTTGGCACTTATGGCATACAGAGACTTACATTATGATGCTTGTATGTCGAGATTTACGTTACTCCATTACGGCTGGTTAATATACACCTTACAGCTGACATCCCCTTGCGGTGTTAACAGGCAACTGACAAAATCGTCCTCTTCTTTTAAACACGACTATTTTAGTCCTGGCATGTACCGTTCAATAATTTTTTGAAAACATTTTGCAAATATCACTGCAGTTGAATGCAATTCCCGTCTCGTAAACCTCCATTTCAATATCTTTCAGATCTGAAGATGACCGGAAAAGATTGAAACTATGTATCTATTTTCCCCATTTGCGATCTTGGCTGGTAAAATTCTCAAAAATTTAACATTCATTGAAAAATTTAGGCTTATAAGATAATGTAATCAAAAGACGCTGGCATTTATACCACGTATTTTGACACTCGAAAACTCATTCACCACAATCCTTAGATAAACTATCTGAAAACCTGTCGGGCCTGTTCTAGCGTTAAAGAGCCTGCCTGGAAACCAAGAGGTCGCGGGATCGAATATCAGACGGTCCACAGATTTTTCACTTCTCGCTTCAACATAGCCTACCTCTCTCAACGACACGAGGAGCCACCAGAAACAACACATGGCCGGGCGAGAGTGTCGCCTGGCAACCAAGAGCTGTTACAGGACGATTGATTCACGGATCCAGTTATATGGCGATTTTACGACTATGACGAGTGGGGCCTGAAGATGGCATCAATGTAATGCCGAAACTGGTTGCATATATAAGTTCATAAAATAAAATAAATTTCTACAATACATACGGCTGTTGGTAAATTATTGCATCAAGAAGTTCATGCCAGCCGTCGTCCCACAATCCATAATGGATCAACGAAGATTAAGAGTTATCCTTCTGGAAGATACCACCGCCGTGTGGAAGACATCAAGCATGAAGGGATGCTGGTGATCCACAATGACTTTCACGTAGTCCACAGTTCTCACGATGCCTTTAGTTACTACTAAAGGTTCCACTGGTGAATGTCCCCCATTGCACAATACTGTCCACAATGACCTGCGTGCATGGCGCGGTGCATGTTCGGGGCAGCCGTGAATGACAGCTCATGACGCATTCGACCAGGCGACACCTCTTACATTGCTCCACAGTCATATCTCGACGCCACCGTGCCCAGCGTAATCGTAGTTGACCGCGCCGCTGCATCAACGTGGGAACACGCGCCGAATGTCTGCTGCGGAGCCCCACGTTTACATCGTACGCTGAAAGATAGAATCCGAGACACTCGTGCCTGCACCGGCATTTTATTCTGTCGTCAGATCTGCCACAAATCGCCGCCTACCCAGCTTTAGAGAGTCTTAGACTTCCACGTTCTGTATTGAGGCTTGGACGACCAGTAACTTTTCGCCTGCTCCTGGTTTCACCGTTCGTGTTCCACTTTTCGTAGATGCCTACGACAGTAGCACGCGAACAACTGACCCTCTACGCAGTTTCCAAAATCTTCGTTACCAGGCGCTGGGTCATAATAGTTCACACTTTTTTAGAGTCTGATATGTCACCGGGTTTTTCCAGTCATACAAAGCATCGTCTTTAGAATGATCCCCCCAATCTTACCTGCTCCGCTCACTGCGCTTGTACAGGGTGTTCGGAAATTTCCGTTATGAACTTGTAGGACTTGTAGAGGGGAATGAGTACATAATATTTTGAACAGGAACTCATGTTCAGAAACGTACCGTTTCCGTGCTATACTCGTTTGAAAACATTTGGTAGGTACTCGTGGTAGGGTAGTCATGGTGAGGGATGGTTACGTCGGGTCGGCTGATGTCATTTGACGTCCGTCCTACCTCTCTGACCTGGCCCGAGCCTCATTTACGAGCGGCTGAGTACGTGTTTGCAGAACACACCGACGTGATCCTGCTGAATGGCGAAGGTCGCGGTACGCGGTAATGGAAGGGTGATCGTCATCTTTATCAAGAGCGGTCTCCACAACGTCGGACTCCATCCCGTACGCTTTTCACCAAAATGACGCAACAGTTTCGAGAAAAGGTACCTTCACCGTCATCAGGCGTGACTGCGGTGTTCCAAGGAGACGACGTACACTGCAATTGGAAGAAGGCGTACTGCATCACGCTGAACAGGACACGAACAATCTCTGGCTATTAACCAGTGGAATGTACTGAGGCACGCCCTAATCAGTTAACTGGTAAAGTGTTCGTGGTATCAACTTGTTTACAAGTCGAAATTAGAATTATATATTAATACCTTCAGCTGGTGACAGGTATTGATATATATCAACGGGGACAGGTGAAAATGTGTGTCCCGACCGGGACTCGAACTCGGGATCTCATACTTACATGGCAGACGCTCTATCCATCTGAGACAGCGAGGGCACAGAGGATAGTATGACTGCAGGGACTATCTCGACCACGCCTCCAGTGAGACCCACTTTCTCACCTTATATGTCCACACACTACATTCGTAGTGTCCCTACCCAACACACTCATTACTCGTAGAAGACATTCTTACCAAGTCCTGTAAGAGTTCGCGTAATATGTGTGCATCCGCACAGAAGAGGAAGGTTAATTTTAATTTTAATAATCAACAGCCTCAGTTGCACCGTTTACCTAGGATTTACCTAGGTTTCAGCCGGGATAACGATGTCCATAGTGGACATCGTCAAGCTAAAACTACAAATCCATAAATTATCGTCAGACTACAAAACTTATCTGGAACTGCCTGGGCCCCACTTCGCGACCGCGATGTGGCAGCCACGAGTGCTGTAGCACGGAAACGGTACCTTTCGGGATATGGGTAGCAATTCAAAATATTATCTACTCATTCCCTGCTATACGTCCTAGAAGTTGGTAACAGGAATTTCCGAACATACCGTACAAGAGCAGCGGACATGAAATTTATCACCCCTCGAATACTCATTAGAAGAATCATTTAATACCGTGTACTCCCACCGGTGGACTTGACAACCACCTGGATTCGGTTAGGAAGTGAGATCTCAAGATTATGAAGGTACGTCGCATTAAGGTTAGACCACTCGCTGAGGATTTAAAAACGCAGTTCCACGAAACTGTGAGGATGCTGATGTTGGCGTTTTAGCCGCTGTTCCATGTCCCACAGATTTTCTAAGGGGTAAAAGTCAGGTGATTTTGCAGGCCAGTCGACATGTAATAGGCTGCGGGAGTGTTTAGAAAATTAGTTATACATTCTTCCTGTCCGATGAACTCTGCTGTTGTCTTCTTTGTGTTCCTGTGTGAGAGAAATGACTTTTAGCGAGGTGACCAATTCCAAATGTCCATTGCATGTAGTTCCCTTCGCAATGTTCTCTCGCTAACATCTAGAGATGGGCCTTCATTCAGTGCCTGCAGCAATTCCAGCCGGGTTGGGAAGCGATTTGGTTCACACGCCGTGAAACGCCGTGTCCGATCCCTCCAAGTCAGGATCTTTTTCCGACCACAATTCTGACATCATTTTTCGTGGCCACGTGTGTTACATCACCACTTGTAGACTCTTTGAACAGTCCGCGGCGAAGTCCCAACAAATCCAGCTACTGCAGATACCGCACTGCCATGGGCACAGCAAAAAACAATTGCCCCTTTCTTCCACTCTGTCATCTCTTAACATTTGCCTATGTTTACGTAAAATTTCCACTTGAAACTTAAATGTCTCAGTGACCGCTACGCTCACGTACAGGCAGCACACTCGCGGCTGAGCACGTGACTCGATCGCATCGCCAGCTGCAGAGGCTTACTGATTCGTCTGGGAGTGAGCACCCGGTTGGCTGTTTGTGGGGTGAGTTTAATTTCCTTACCGTGTCATGTGATATGCAGTTAAAAAAATGGTTCAAATGGCTCTGAGCACTATGGGACTTAACTTCTGAGGTCATCAGTCCCCTAGAACTTAGAACTACTTAAACCTAACTGACCTAAGGACATCACACACATCCATGCCCGCTGCAGGATTCGAACCTGCGACCGTAGCGGCCGCGTGGTTCCGGACTGTAGCGCCTAGAACCGCTTGGCCACTTCGGCCGGCCCTATGCAGTTCCAGGTGGCATTCATTCTGTGGTGTCACCGCCAGACACCACACTTGCTAGGTGGTAGCTTAAATCGGCCGCGGTCCATTTAGTACATGTCGGACCCGCGTGTCGCCACTGTGTGATCGCAGACCGAGCGCCACCACAAGGCAGGTCTCGAGTTACGGAATAGCACTCGCCCAGTTGTACGACGACTTTGCTAGCGACTACACTGACGAAGCCTTTCTCTCATTTGCCGATAGACAGTTAGAATAGCCTTCAGCTAAGTCCATGGCTACGACCTAGCAAGGCGCTATTTGTAACATTGCATGTACCTCAAGATAGAGTCTCACTTGTATCATCAAGAATGCTGTATACCAAAGGACGATATAAAAGTTAAGTGTTCTAGAAGCTACGTTCTTTTCTTTATCACATTCATTACGAATCCTGTTTCAGACCTCTATCTAGCCTACGTGAGATTACGCGTGCCTTTCGGCTACTTCAGTGTGGCGTAGCTGTCTTGTTACGCCACAACACATTCCCCGGTAGAAAGTGGTCGTAATGTTTTAGTTCATCAATGTATGTTCTATTAACATTTGAATAACATTTGAAAGCTCTTTAATTTTTGAATACAGTAATTGTTATTTCTCCTCACGAGTCAGTTAAACAGAAGAACTTTGGCTATTGCACACAGGATTTCATCACATCAAATAAAATGCATTATCGCGGCTTATTTGTAGTGCAAGCAACGTAAAAACTGAAATTAAAAAGGAAGTTTCCACATGGTGACGCGACCGCATGATTCTCGGATTACCGTTCTCTGCTCTTTCCATTGCACCAACCGCTTCCTTGCAAGTAAGACAACATAAATGGTTAATACCTCGCCCGATACGTGTCAAAAACGCAATTTTTCCTGAAAGAGGGGATGATTGTTTAAAATGGAACTCTGTGCTAATTTCTAGCGTATCAGTAGGAACTTAACAACAGTATCAAATGTGTGCACGCGCTTATCTTTATGTGAGCTGCTTTGTTGGAACACACAGATAGCCAAAAGACTAGGTGCACGACGCAGCCTACCTGGCCGTGTTTACACCACAACAGCCTATTCCGGCAATTTTGCCTTTCAGTTTTAGCGTATTTCGCATTTGTGAAAAGTTTCGACGGTAACATTATCGAACATTAAGTCACTGTACTTGTCTTTTCAAGAGCGTTAGAAGCTTAACCATACAATAAAATTTGTTGCCCCTCTGTGTACAGTATAAACAGTTTGTACAGTACATGGCATAACACCAGTGATAAATATAGACTTCGAATGCAAGTCTGCTCCTAAGGAAGAATATTCAGAGCGAGGTGGCGCAGTGGTTGGCACACTGGCCTCGCGTTCGGGAGGACGACGGTTCAATCCCCTTTGACTGCTAGAAGGTCCAGATCTGTATTTTAGCAATATTTGAAGACCTAACAAATGCGTTTTTCAGGAATTTCCTAATGATCAAACAATCCCAGATCAGAACAATGGTATGGTAGAAATAATTTTTGACTTGGTGTTCACGATCCACCATTTAATTAAACTTCTTGTAAATTCATATACAGGGTGAGTCACCTAACGTTACCGCTAGATATATTTCGTAAACCACATCGAATACTGACGAACCGATTCCACAGACCGAACGTGAGGAGAGGGGCTAGTGTAATTGTTTAATACAAACCATACAAAAATGCACGGATGTATGTTTTTTAACACAAACCTACGTTTTTTAAAAAATGGAACCACGTTAGTTTTGTTAGCACATCTGAACATATGAACAAATACGTAATCAGTGCCGTTTGTTGCATTGTAAAATGTTAATTAAATCCGGAGATATTGTAACCTAAAGTTGACGCTTGAAACCTCCGACGTTCAGTTGCGTGTTGTAACAAACACGGGCCACGGTCGGCGAGCAGCATCTGCAGGTACATGTTTACGATGACGACCTTGTTTACGAGTGTGGCTGTAGTACACTGCTGTGGTTTGGTCTAGCTGTCGCAGTGTCACTGCTGCTATTGTTATTCTGCATTCGTCTCCGCACGCAGACCAACTGTAGTACACCGTGTTACCAGACGTCTGTGATAGTGTAGTGTTGTAGGAACTGTGACCGTGGTGTATTCGAACTCTGAAAAGGCGGAGATGATACTCATCTATGGCGAGTGTCGACGAAATGCAGCTGAAGCCTGCAGGGTGTATGCAGGACGGTACCCGGACAGAGAGCATCCAACATGCCACACATTGCAAAACATCTACCGCCAACTGTATGCAACAGGTATGGTCGTAGCACGCAAACGGGTCCGTAACAGGCCCGTCACAGGAGAAGCGGGTGCAGTTGGTGTGTTAGCTGCTGTTGCCACGAACCCACACATGAGTACACGGGACATTGCGAGAGCCGGTGGACTGAGTCAAAGTAGTGTCATGCGCATACTGCATCGTCACCGCTTTCACCAGTTTCATGTGTCGCTACATCAGCAATTACATGGTGATGACTTTAATCATCGAGTGCAATTCTGTCAATGGGCATTAACAGAGAATGCGTTGCAGTTCTACCTGTTTACCGATGAAGCGGGTTTCACAAACCACGGGGCAGTGAATCTACGGAACATGCATTACTGGTTTGTGGACAATCCTCGCTGGCTCAGACGGGTAGAGCGACAGCGACCGTGGACTGTAAATGTATGGTGCGGAATCATTGGCGACCACCTCATTGGTCCTAACTTCATTGCAGGGGCCCAAACATCTGCAACATACATCGCGTTTCTACAGAATGATCTGCCAACGTTGCTCGAAAGTGTCCCACTGGAAACGCGTCGACGTATGTAGTATCAGCATGATGGTGCACCTGCACATTCCGCAATTAACACTAGGCTGACCCTTGACAGGATGTTCGACGGGCGTTTCATAGGACGTGGAGGACGCATAAATTGGCCAGCCCGTTCTCCTGATCTTACACCTCTGGACTTCTTTCTGTGGGGTACGTTAAAGGAGAATGTGTACCGTGATGTGCCTACAACTCCAGAGGATATGAAACAACGTATTGTGGCAGCCTGCGGCGACATTATACCAGATGTACTGTGACGTGTACGACATTCATTACGCCAGAGATTGCAACTGTGTGCAGCAAATGATGGCCACCACATTGAACATCTATTGGCCTGACATGTCGGGACACACTATTCCACTCCGTAATTGAAAACGGAAACCACGTGTGTACGTGTACCTCACCCCTCATGGTAATGTACATGTGCGTCAGTGAAAAAGACCAATAAAAAGGAGTTAGCATGTGGACGTAATGTGCTGTTCCAGTCTCTTCTGTACCTAAGGTCCATCACCGTTCCCTTTGGATCTCTACGTAATTCGGTGCTCTCCGATACACACGATCGAACAGCGGAGGAGTGGTACTCAAGCGTCAACTTAAGGTTACAATATCTCCGGATGTAATTAACATTTTACAATGCAACAAACGGCACTGATTACGTATTTGTTTATATGTTCAGATGTGCCAACAAAACTAACGGGGTTCCATTTAAAAAAACGTAGGTTTGTGTTAAAAAACATACTTCCGTGCATTTTTTTAATGGTTTGTATTAACCAATTACACTAGCCCCTCTCCTCACGTTTGGTCTGTGGAATCGATTCGTCAGTATTTGATGTGGTTTACGAAATATATCCAGCGATAATATTAGGTGACTCACCCTGTATACTTCTTCTTAATTGTCACATAATCAAGAAAATAGTTATGTATCAATCTTCATATATTTAATTTCCACTTTAAACAAAGTGAAACAAAGACTGCTCTGTGGGCATTCGCACCAAAACGGTTACAAGTAAGTCAAAGATTATGACAGTCTCACAGAAATGAATGCACACAAGAATCATACCACTGTAACATATCGATACATCGGAGTACCTATACATTAACAAAACCAAATGTGAATATTGTCACAAAAATACGTCTGTTACTTCGCAGAAAAGTAGTGCGATATTACTGGTATCGAGAACTGGGGTTGGAGTGACGTAATGGTCACGTAAATAAAGAATCATTACAAGCTCGCTGACCGGTCCGGCACGTGACGCGTCAGCACCGCTCCTACTGCATAATGTGAAAACTGTAGAGCTCGCGGCAATGTTTGTGGAATAAGGCACCGATATTAATAACACATATTTTCCAAATTATGCCTCAAACACGCCTTTTTTGAGAGTACAATTATTTTATGTTCACCCCCTCTTCAGAATTTTACGTTAACTTACGTGAACATTGTTTCTTTACTTTCAACATTTTACAGTAATCGTCTTAAAAACTTCCAGTTCAAAATTCTGGAAGGCCTTTAGTAAAGAAAGAATGTTCACGACACGTAAATAAATGTAAACATATGAAGTTGGTGTGCCAAGCACCTTCAAAGGTCAACACGAAAAACTAAACGCCTAAAAAGCAACTGGTTGTTATAAATTACATTTGCAGTGTTCTAATACGTCCACAATGGACAAAAATTATTTTCTAATGTTAATACAGAAGAACAGAAAAACAAAATACGGCAATGAAATAGGCAATTCCAGTCGACAAGCAGTTATGAGTAACTTTGCGAGTTCTGGACACAGGTTGATCATTAGTGTTTGAAATTTAGTGTGTTTATATCCAATTTTGGCCACAAGCAGAGCATTAGAGTGTTGGAAACGTAGGGTGTTTATATTCATAAACACTATTAACAATCATTTTTTAAATATTAGTCTACAACACTTTTGGTGAATATCGGATAGGTATGGGTTGCTTATGTAACACCTAAGAAATGAAGCAATCATTTCTTTGACCATTTTAAATGTTTAACAGTCTAAATCATTTTAAATTTAGATATATCGGTTGTAATATACAGACGCCAACCTGAAAAAAAGCGAGCAACAGAATCAGGAATATCTGGAAATGTAGTCGAGCAGAACCTTGACGACGAATGTGGATGGCCTCACGCCCACATCCATTCCCATATCCGGCCAGTGTCATATCCGGATACCGCATAAATCCGAGTACTTCACAGTTCAACCACTCAGTCAAACCGTGTGAGGTGTCGACAGCGCTGTCCCACACGAGTAAGAGGCATGTCCTTCACCTTGGTAGAGACCACTCAACATCTGACACCGTTCGCGTCTCTTGTATAGTACCCTACGAGGCCTGGCAAGAACACTAAACACGAACAGCACTAATGCAAACTGGTGGCTCATCTAGCTGTCACAGATAATTGCAGTTCTAATCATTTCCATACAGACGATAGAATGTACGTGTGCGAAGTTACAAGGACATCCGAACATGTCTTCTGGTTGCCTGACTTATTTTGTTAGGCAGTGTAGATCGTGTCCTCTTTAAACATACGGTAAAGGGTCAAGCTTCATTTTCTTCCAACACCGTAGAAATCTTCTATCGGTGGCTATATGAAGGATGACTTGATTCCACAGAAGGCAGACGTGTATAATATTCCCTGTCAGTGTGTATTTTGGACGTACTTCTCGTACAGTTCAATAACGTTACGTAGAACACCTAGGCTGTACCCGCATTCTGCAGCCAGGCAAATCTCCCATGGCGGAACACTGTATCCACGCAGGATTATGAGAACGTACAACTTTTAACGTGTTTCTTAGCGATTCGGTGTTCAAGGAAGCCGCTGAAATACGTTTGAGAACGATCTAATTAATCTTGGTGATGGTTTCAGTTTAGATAAAATGTGAAATCCAACATTGGTGACAGTTATCTCTCGTAGAGAGCCGTACTGTTCCCTTGTCAACTTTAATTTGTGACAGAACATCATTTAGAGAGGTCGTCGCGGTAGCATACATCTCTGACACCAGTGTTTCATACGAGGGTTATTCAGAATCCATACAAAAGAGTTACATGTTTGCAGCTGTTACTGTCCTTCAAAGTAGTCACCACCGTTGTGTAGAACCCGTTCCCAGCGATGTTGAAGGCGTAGTATACCATTAGCAGAGCCTGTTCTGTTGATGGTGCGAATGGAGCGATCTACTGCCTGTCGAATCTCTGGAACAGCCCTGAAGCGAATGCCACGAAGTGGTTCTTTCATCTTCGGAATCAAATCAAAGTCACTAGGACTTAAGTCCGGGGAGTATGGTGGATGGTACAGTACTCCCCAGTCACATCGACAGAACAAAGCAACCATGGATTGCGCTGTATGTGCCCGCGCATTGCCATGCAAAATGATGGGTGGGTTGCGCAGAAGGTGTAGCCGCTTCTTTCGCAAAGCTGGTTGCAGGTGATGCTCCAAAAACGAACAGTAATACTGTGCATTGACAGTCTGTCGTGAATGAACGTAATGCGTTAGGATAACACCATCACAGTTGTACACGAGGATCATCGTAACTTTCACCATACTGGGGCTCTAACGCTCTTCCGACTTTCGCAGCGTCCCATAATGACGCCATTCGTTGGATTGGCGTTTCAGTTTTGGCTCGTACGATGTGACCCATGTCTCATCCAGTGTTACGATACGGCGTAACAAATCCTCTCCTTCGCGCCCATAACGCTCCAAGAACGTCTGAGCAGCGTTGTAACGCGTCCATTTCTGCAATTCCGACAAGTCATACAATTTTTCGCATGTCCAGGCGTTCCTTCAGGATGCGAAACGCAGTCGTATGCGCTAATTCTGTTTCGTGGGCGAGCTCACGAATTGTATGGCGTCGATCACTGTCCACTAACGCGGTAATAGCATGCACTTTTTCTTCAGAGAAGCTAGGACGACCTGCCCTCTGCAGGTCTGCCACAGTTTGTCGACCTTTGTTGAAGACTTTCACCCGACGTGCCAGTGTTCTGTACGGCAATGCCGATTCCCGGCAAGGCTCTTGAACACCTTGATGACACTGTCGAGCTATACAACCTCTGGTACATTCAATCGTGATCCAGTCCCGTTGTTCCAGTTTCGAAAACATAGTGACACCGTTACGTTAGACCGCTCCCTCACAAGTGACTGTGTTTCCCTCGATTGTCCCCAAGCCGATGGCGTGGGACGGGCGAGTCCATTTGTTCGGAGGTATGGTAGGTATGTCAACAACGTGTGTTATCAGCGACAATAGTAGATTCCATTGCATAGTGTCTCCACAGCAGTGTTGCCACTATTTAAGTTCCAAACAACGTATCTTTGATCTTCCGCTTGCGAATACGCAAATGACTCGGCATACCGATATACGGTATAATGTGGAGGGGAGCGCTTCCCCGTCAATCTTTATGGGTCGCTCCGAAGGTCTGTATACGAAATACAGCCGAAACTCAAACTTTGAACAAAAATATGGAAACACCGCGTGAAATGAATACCTGAACTTAGATACAGATACTTGACAAGCTTGCAAGGTTCACTGTTGTATTTGACCACGAACGGCGTGATCAGAACACTTTTCTGTCTAATTGTGAGGTCAGTGTGTCGTAGCTGACTGTATTCGAATGTTGGAAATTGTTCGTGATCGTATGGCAGTTTCTCCCGTAACCAAGGCAGCCGAAGTATTCGGCGTTTCAAGAGGCATCGCATCGGAGATTTATACTGCCTACAGGGGAAGCGGTAAAATATCTTCCTCTAACCCACAACGCGGACGAAAGCTTGTATTGAGTGATCGTGACTTATGGCTATTTAAGACGACCCTGTCAACAGCAAGACAAAACGAAACCGACCTCCTTAACCCTCCGTTACTCGCGCGAAAATTCGTGACATGGTCACTCGCGCGGATGACAGGTGTCACCCACAAAGCAAGCGGTCTATTTGTATACTTTGAACGATCCTTAGCATTGATTTTATGGTTTTTTTATTAAATCTAAATGTAATACATTTAATATTCGTGCACAGTATAATATATTCTAACGTTTGAAACAAATGGCTCTGAGCACTATGGGACTCAACATCTTAGGTCATAAGTCCCCTAGAACTTAGAACTACTTAAACCTAACTAACCTAAGGACATCACACACACCCATGCCCGAGGCAGGATTCGAACCTGCGACCGTAGCAGTCCCGCGGTTCCGGACTGCAGCGCCCGAACCGCTAGACCACCGCGGCCGGCCGTTTGAAACAGTTCGACCTTCGAAGAACAATACCTTCAGCTGAATTACCGGCGTTACATTATCGCTCTGATTGCTTACCGACTTACGGTTCTAAATTCAAAGTGGAAGGCGATTTTACATCAACCAAAGCAAACACTTTTAACCCATACTTAGCTGCTTTGCTAGGGATATATTGCCTGAATGAGGTGGGCAATTTCCTCTAAATACCAAAAGCTGTTCGTCAACAGTAAGATATTCTCTAGGTGAGAAATATTTTTGGCAATTGTTCGTGAATAGTACAAGTACCTCTCTGATAGGAGCCAACTTGTCAATCTCTCTGCGAACACCTCGATCACGGATATTATCAAACCTAAGACATCTCAACAGAAATTTGAATCTGTTTACACGTATGCATAAATACCATGATTCAAGTCCGTTTCCCTTTGAGTTATCCCACAATTTTGAAATACTATTCCTAGAACATCTCAAAGATCCCCACAGATATAACAAACCAATGAAAGCTCTGATCTCTATCGTATATGTTTCTTTAGTATCCCTTTCCCTAGAGAAGTTACCACGAACTTCACTGATGGATATATTAGTGAGTGTTGCGATAATGCTTATTATGTTTACATCCGAGAACAAATTCAGAATTTTTATTTCTGTCTTTTTTATACGAGCTTGAATTTTTGCTCCAGGCAAATGCGTAATAATATTACAAGATCTGCTTCTAACAATGGTAGGATATTTATTTTTCATCCGTTTTGTTATTCCATCTTTCCATAAAAGAAATGCATCCTCTTGAGTTACTTCTTCCGGTTCCGGCGGAGGTTCGAGTCCTCCCTCGGGCATGGGTGTATGTGTTTGTCCTTAGTATAATTTAGGTTAAGTAGTGTGTAAGTTTCGGGACTGATGACCTTAGCAGTTAAGTCCCATAAGATTTCACACACATTTTAACATTTACTTCTTCCTGTGACTCATATTCATCATTCTCTGGCACTTTTTGTTCTGTTCCAGAATCATGACCGCTTTCATGAACAGAGTCCTCAGTCTCTGTGTCAGCGCTATCACTGTGAACATCTTCGTCACTCAGCTCATTTAACCATTCCAACCATACATTAGGATGTCTACTAAACTCTCTTCGAGGTTTTTTTGCTTTTGACATTTCTCCCACAATCTAAAAATGAAGAGAATACTAGGTAACACGGAAGGTAACTGCAGTCAGGTTCAATAAGTCCAAATTTACTCACGTGAAAGATCGATTGAATCTATAAAAGCAATAAAGTAATGCAGAGTTACTTTGTTTCATATTGTGGCAGCAGAGCTCGCGCGGATGACAAATGTCCTCCAGACTATGGTTCGAATGGCTCTGAGCACTATGGGACTTAACATCTGTGGTCATCAGTCCCCTAGACTTAGAACTACTTAAACCTAAGGACATCACATACATCCGTGCCCGAGGCAGGATTCGAACCTGCGACCGTAGTGGTCGCGCGGTTCCGAACTGAAGCGCCTAGAACCGCTCGGCCACCGCGGCCGGCCCCTCCAGACTACAATAATGTTTCATAACAATGTATCTTTCGTAACTGAAAGCCAACAGTGATTGGAGCTAACAGCTAGAGTGTTAACTGAAAGGTACTGAAAATGGCGCGAACTCAGTCCTGCCCTGCCAGACAAAATTGAGCGGGAAAGTCATGTGGATGACGAGTGTCATCCGCGCGAGCGACGGAGGGTTAAGCTGAGAAGTGCAGGTCGAGCTGGAATTCCAAAACACTCGTCAGCGATCCAGATACCCGTGACGGGAAAAAGTGGTGCTGAAGCCATAAAACCTGAACTACAGGGCAATGGAAGAAAGTCATTTGGTCGGATGATCCTTGTTTCGTATTGCTCCCAACTTTTGGCTGAGTTTAGGCCCCAAGAGTGAAATATGATCATATCATGATATTCCATGGGACCCATGGCTGTTCAGCACGCTCACATTACTGCCAAGGTTTCTCTGAACATTTTGGCTGATAAATTGCATCCCATGGTACAATGTTTGCTCCAAAATGGTGACGCTATGGTCCAAGACGACAGAAAACTTGTTCATCCAGTCCACATAGTCCATGACTGATTTTGTAAGCACGAAGATAAACTGTCACATGTCCTATGCCCGCCACAGTCACCGTATTTCAATGCTGCTGAGCCATTGTGGTCTACTTTGGAGAGAAGGGTGCGTTCTCGCTATCCAACTCCATCGTCGTTACCTGAACTCGTCATTGTATTGCAGGAGGAATGGTGTAAGATTCCCTTAAAAACCATAAAGGACTTGTATTTATCCATTCCAAGACGACTGGAAACAGTTTTCAATGCCGAAGGTTTCTATACGCAACATTAGGCACGGTAATGTGTAGAGGTTTTGGTGTTTCCATAGTTTTGGTCACCCCCTGAATCATCGGAGGACAAAATTTGGTTATGCCTGAATTCCCATAGTGTTCTGGATCAAGTAACACGGGTGAGAACATGAAGGGTCACGTACATATTACTTGATTTGTTACTGTGGTACCGTCTAAAGATCGCGGCGCAAAATCAGAGTCGGCAACATTCGCTGATACTGCAGACATTAGCGATGTCCCGCTGGAATCCGCAACGATGAACGGAAGATGCTGAAGAAGACTCGCCCCCTTTCTCAGCAGAGCAGCACCCTCGCACGGAGGTCAATGTAGAGCAGAGCGTGGAAGCGCTCTGCCGAGTTCAGCTGAAGCAGTCGACATCATCGAGTAGGACGAAAGAGCTATTGAAGTCTTTTGTAAATGCTGAATATTGCATTGCAAGAGAACTGTTAGTTAATTAGTGCACGTAGTAATACTTTAATATTCAATGACAGTTGTAAATTATCTCACTCTCCTGTTGAAAAGGTGTCTAGTTAAGTATGTCTTCTTATTCATTCTTGTAATAAAGTGAACTAAAATTTCGTTTGTTGTAGTTCCGATGAGCCATTCGTCTGGTCATAACGGTTGCCGTTTTCATCCATTAGATGTGACCTTCTTCCGATATACATTGCCTTGATGGCAACACATTTAAGTTTTAAACCGTCGCTCGGAACCATCGTCAACACAGAGTACTTTGGATAAATTATCCTGAGATTTTAAAATTAATCCTCCGATGTTCCTGAAACTGGGAGCGTACAGTCAGTGTGCGTTACCGGTTTTGACTTACGGCAGAGAGAGTAGAATGTTCATAAGAGAGTCGTTCAGAAAGAAGTGCGATTATTAGAGCGGAGCAGGAAGGCAAGCCACGTAAGAGCGAATTAATAAATTTTCTTGATGGAAAAACTTTCTTTCGATTGGCCTGAGCCGCGCTGGATTAGCCGAGCGGTCTAAGACTCTGCAGTCATGGACTGTGCGGCTGGTCCAGGCGGAGGTTCGAGTCCTCCCTCGGGCATGGGTGTGTGTGTTTGTCCTTAGGATAAATAAGTAGTGTGTAAGCTTAGGGACTGATGACCTTAGTAGTTAAATCCCATAAGATTTCACACACAGCTGAACATTTTCTTGATTGCCCTGAGGGCTAGTAACGCTGTGTTCTGCATTGGTAGCTCCGGCCAGATATCTACTTGCCACGGTGCGGTTATACCCGTTTCTTTTGTTCTGCGTAAAATGTTAATTAAAACGAAAGAGAGTATACAAAAAATGAATCCGTTGTTACCCATAGAAAAAAATATATCTCACATTGCTGGCCGGCAATAAACGTCTGAGCCGTCACCCAGCATCGCATACCGGATGACTGAGCACCCAGATAGCTGATGTGGATGCGGCGGCGACCGTCAAGAATGAGCGAGGAATACGAGGAAGCTATGTTAACAGGCATTAGTTGTTTTTCTAAAACTCAAGATTAGGATTGTAGTGTAATAAAGTAATTCACTGTTTTGTATTAGAACTGCACTCACAATTATTGGTGGCACCAGGCTAGAACTATACATTTTACGGGAAACAAGTAAGTGTAGTCAAACTTCTGATAGATTAAAACTGTTTTACCGGACTGGGACTCGAACCTGGGACATTTGCTTCGAGCCCCGATGCAACAGACAGCTTTAATCTGTCAGGATGTTTCAAATCAAAACGCACTCCCCTTCAGAGCGGAAACTCATTCTGAAAGCTAAGCGCAGTGTTTGTACGTTTTATGGATAATATAGCAATCGTTTATCTTCCTCCCGTTTTTGTATTAATGAAGTGTGGGATATGGATGAGAAAAGTGTGCTTCTAATATTGTTAGTCTTAAGGACCGGAGATAGCGGTTGTTAAGATAATCGTCATTAGTAATTCAGAATATAAGCACTAATATCAGGGACATAATCTTCAGCAACGCGTTTCGGGAGTCATCATCTAAGTTAATCCAACATAAACATGCACTTCGAAAGCACAGAGGTCAAAATATAAAAACAAATAAAATTATCTGGACATGTAATCTTCGTCTTACTTTAAAAGTGGTAACACCAGATTCTCAGCTCCGCTTATTCACGTTACCACCCATCCACCAAGGGGTTCCTTCTGTCAGCGATAAGCACCGGTCACTTCAGCTGCCTTGCTGTGCACCGCTAGTTCGTAAACATATGTCCTGATCCGACAGACTGCACTGAGCCGTCAGCCACTACCTAATATTCCAACGCCGTTACAGAGGACGTAGAGAGACTTCACACCAGTGGCGAGTCGTTACCAATGCAAAATCATTCACGTTTATCGCACTAATGCCAACCTTTAAAGAATCCAAACACCCATAGAAAAAGACATTAACATTCTCGACAGTTTGTATATTAAGTACATTATCAGAGTTTGCCTGGTTGATTTCTAATTCATGTTGCTCAAGCACATCGAGTTTGTTTCGTTTCTGATGAACATATACCGCCTCTACGTCCTCTTTTATGCCATTCAGGTGGTGAATAGTCTCATATATATCTTTTGCAACCACCGACCTGCTTTAGTTGCCCAGTCTAAAACCGTCTGCATGCTCCCCATACCTGGTAGAAAAATTCCTTCTATTTGTCAAATATTTTCACTTCACACGAAGCATACTGTATTTTACAAGCACATGCCAGATCAGATTTACTTATCCTGTTGCCCGCTTCTTGGTTTAAACCATATCTCATTAAGGAACTCCAACTGGACGTTGTATGGCCGAAAGATGTTCGCCAGCCTCGTTCAAATTTTTCCAAAGTGGTTTAGGGACTGCCTTGCCATTTCTTCTTTTTGTTTGTTATTTTTCACGTGAAGAATACGGTTTACCATCTTCACATCGTATACGTTACTTACTGCTATCTCTTTTTTTTAAGTCAGGCCACAAGTGGCCCATCGGGACCATCCGACCGCCGTGTCATCCTCAGTTGAGGATGCGGATAGGAGGGCGGTGGGGTCAGCACACCGCTCTCCCGGTCGTCCTGATGGTTTTCTGTGACCGGAGCCGCTGCTATTCTGTCGAGTAGCTCCTCAATTGGCATCAGGAGGCTGAGTGCACTCTGAAAAATGGCAACACCGCATGGCGGCGAGGATGGTCACCCAACGAAGTGCCGGCCACGCCCGACAGCGCTTAACTTCGGTGATCTCACGGGTACCGGTGTATCACTGCGGCAAGGCCGTTGCCTCGCTATCTCTTTAGTAATGCTTAGTTAATTTAACCTTGCAACAGCTGCATTTAATTCAAAGAGATAGGAAATTCTGAAGCGAAAAACAACAATCGACGCTTACGAGTGAAGACAGTTGTCTACTCTTTGGAATTCCAATTTTTAGTTTAGTTGTTTGAGGAGAGACTCCTCGCAACGGCAGAATATTGACAGTATACAATTGTAGACTGGTTTAGGGAGTCAGTAACGTATATTAGCCTGATAAAAGTTGTTTGTCGAGGCTTTTTCGGTCAGGCTCATTAAATACTGTGGTTTATGCACATATACTTTAGGTTGGTGCGTGAGTTCATTGCGTGTTTAGTTTGCATCTTGGTATTCCCGTTGCTACGGGTTTATTTATCGAGTGTCATTTCTTATTTGTAGTTCATTGTTGCTATCGGATTTTACACATTGTCATTTTGTCATTTAGAGATAGTGAGTGGAGTTGTGACCGCTAGAAAATGGAGTGCCAATTGGACAAATCGGAACGTTATCGACATATTCTTCTGCTTCATTTCAATAAAGGGGTGAGAGGAGTGGGGGCAGCCAAAAACATTTGCGCCGTGTATGGGGATAATGACATTGGACAGAGCACGAGAACAAAATGGCTTTCTCGTTCTAAGGAGGATCGTTTTGACATAAGTGACTCTCCAGGTTCAGGAAGACCTTTGGGGTTTGATGCAGATCGTTTAACACACATTAATCCACGATGATTCACGTCAGTGTACTCGAGAACTACTAAATGTGATCAAGTGCGTTCATTCGACCATCGTGCGACATCTGCATGCAATGAGGAAGGTTCAATAATCGTGTGTTTGGGTACCGTATACTCTAAGCCAAAACCACAAAAATCAGCTGGTGGCCGTAAATGCATCTCTGCTTGTTCGTCATCACCTAGCTCGTGAACAACATCGACCATTTCTGTCCTGTACGGCTATTGGTCACGAGAAATGGTATCTTTATGCTAATATGAGGAAAAGAAAGGAATGGTTGAGACCAAATAAAGCAGTAACTCTCCGTACAAAGATCAAAGATCTGCACGCATGCATCCGATGTAACAGCGACGGTGTGATGTACTAAGAACTGCTTCCCTGAGATGTAATCATCACAGCTGACATTTGTTGTTAACAACTGAGACGTCTTGCAGAGGCGGTCCAAGAACAACGACCAGGAAGAGCGAGTTGAGTGACGCTACTTCACGATAACCCCCGCCCGCATTCTACTAGACTGACAAAGAGCAGTATACAGGTATGGTTTGGGAAGTCGTTCCGCACCCACCTTATTCACGTGATCCAGCATCCTCGGATTTTCATCTTTTCCGGTATCTTCAAAGAACTTTATTTCCGGATGAAAATGCACTCCGTACATGGCTCGTCGATGAATTCGCCTTCACACCACGTGAATTTCTACAGCCAGCCGTAGTGGTCGAGCGGTTCTAGGCGTTTCAGCGCGGAAACGCGCGGCTGCTACGTTCGCAGATTCGAATCCTGCCTCGGGCATGCGTGTGTGTGTGTCGCTGCCGCTGCGCGCTGGAATTACACTGCCTTGTTAATCGCTGATTACGCGAGCAAGGACGATGTCCTTAGATTAGTTAGGTTTAAGTAGTTCTAAGTCTAGGGGCTGATGACCTCAGATGCTAAGTTCCATAGTGCTTTGAGCAATTTGAAACATTTTTTTTTAAATTTCTACAGCAGCGGGATCGAAAACTTTCCCCAACGTTGGCAATGAAGGAGAATAAGTTGCTGTTCACCGTACAGCGGAGATGCTGAGTCGCAGATAGGCACAACAAAAAGACAGTTGGAAAATGAAATTCGACTTTTGTTTAAAATAGACAACTTACACATACGCGCACGCGTACACATACGCAGCTCAAACATAGATGATCACAATCTGCGACTGGAGCCAGACTCAGTTGTTACATTCCATCCTGGTTTTCCATTATTTGTAGGAGGATATGTTATTAATAGCACCGAAAGACCTAAGTCCAAACAAGGCCCCGGTAGTAGACAACATTCCATTAGAACTACTGACAGCCTTGGGAGAGACAGAACCCTACCAACTGGTGAGCAAGATGTATGAGACAGGCGAAATAACCTCATACTTCAAGAAGAGTATAATAATTCCAATCCCAAAGAAAGCAGGTATTGACAGATGTGAAAATTACCAAACAATCAGTTTAATAAGCCACGGGTGCAAAATACTACCGAGAATTCTTTACAGACTAATGGAAAAACTGGTAGAAGCCGACCTCGGGGAAGATCAGTTTGGATTCCGTAGAAATGTTGGAATTCGTGAGGTAGTACTGACCCTACGGCTTATCTTACAAAATAGATTAAGGAAAGGCAAACCTACGTTTCTAGCATTTGTAGACTTAGAGAAAGCTTTTGACAATGTTGACTGGAATACTCTCTTTCAAATTCTGAATGTGGCAGGGGTAAAACACAGGGAGCGCAAGGCTATTTAGAATTTGTACAGAAACCAGATGGCAGTTATAAGAGTCGAGGGGCATGAAAGGGAAGCAGTGGTTGGGAAAGGAGTGAGACAGGGGTGTAGCCTATCTCAGATGTTATTCAATCTGTATATTGAGCAAGCAGTGAAGGAAAGAAAAGAAAAATGCGGAGTTGGAATTAAAATCCATGGAGAAGAAATAAAAACTTTGAGGTTCGCCGATGACATTGTAATTCTGTCACAGACAGCAAAGAACTGGGAAGAGCAGTTGAACGGAATGGACAGTGTCTTGAAAGGAGGATATAAGATGAACATAAATAAAAACAGAACGAGGGTCATGGAATGTAGTCAAATTACATCGGGTGATGCTGCGGGAATTAGATTGGGAAATGAGACGCTTTAAGTAGTAAATGAGTTTTGCTATTTTGGGAGCAAAATAACTGATTATGGTCGAAGTAGAGAGGATATAAAATGTAGACTGGCAATGGCATGGAAACCGTTTCTGAAGAAGAGAAATTTGTTAACATCGAGTATAGATTTAAGTGTCAGGAAGGCGTTTTAGAAAGTATTTGTATGGAGTGTAGCCGTGTATGGAAGTGAAATGTGGACGATAAATAGTTTGGACAAGAAGAGAATAAAAGCTTTCGAAATGTGGTGCTACAGAAGAATGCTGAAGATTAGACGGGTAGATCACATAATTAATGAGGACGTATTGAATAGAATTGGAGAAAAGAGAAATTTGTGGCACAACTTGTCTAATAGAAGGGATCGATTGGTAGGACATGTTCTGAGGCATCAAGTGGTCACTAGTTTAGTATTGGAGGGCAGCGTGGCGGGTAAAAATAGTAGAGGAAGACCACGAGATGAATACACTAAACAGATTCAGAAGGATGTCGGTTGCAGTAAGTACTGGGAGATGAAGAACCTTGCGCAGGATAGAAAAGCATGGAGAGCTGCACCAAACCAGTCTCTGGACTGAAGACCACACCATCACCACCATGTTATTAATGACTAAAGTCTCTGTTATATGCATCTGTTGTCTTTATTAAACTTACGGAAAAACGCTACGAACTTATGCACCAACCTAATATGTAGACTTATATAAATTTAGCGTTTGGGATCAAGGCTATACCTTTGAGATATACTGAGGGAACCGCCAGGCGCCGCTTCACGAGTCTGTTCAGCTGGAGGCGGCGTCGACGGCAGTGTCGCTGAGGCCGCGCGCGGGCCAGGCCCGCCTCGGCGCGGCCAGGGGGTTTACACTTTCTTCTGCAAACAGCTTGCGAGGCGCTCAAATACTGCTGCGCTCAAACATCCGCTCTTCACACCTGTGACGAACGCCTCTTTGTTTTTGGCTGCGTCGACATTTTTTTAGGCGAGCGCCTAGTCGCCGGCACTCCACATTCTGTCTGCCCGCCGTGTTTGCCCTGAGCTGGTGGTCGCCGGGCTCCGGTTCCTGTCGAAAGCCGCTCATCCGCCGGCAGAGTCGCCTTTACGTCCGTCACACGTTTGGGGCAGCCAGAGAGCTCCCACATCAACTGCCACGTTTTGTTTACCGGCATTCAGTGTGGGAGACGTCAGGACTCGCCGAAGTCTCTGAAAACCGTATCACTGTGGGCGTAATAAGATAATGGCAAGAAGCAAGAAGAAAAGCAATTATAATCGCATAGTAGTCGAATGGAATCACTCTCCTGACTGATTCGATGCGGCCCATCCGAATTCCTATCTTGTACCAATCTCTCAGAATAGCACTTGCATCCTACGATCTCAACCAAAAAATGTCCAAATGTGTGTGAAATCTTATGGGACTTAACTGCTATGGTCATCAGTCCCTAAGCTTACACACTACTTAACCTAATTTATCCCATGGACAAACAGACACACCCATGTCCGAGGGAGGACTCGAACCTCCGCCGGACCAGTCGCACAGTCCAAGACTGCACCGCCCGAGACCGCTCGGCTAATCCCGCGCGGGTTTCTCAACAATGTGCTGGATGTATTGCAGCCTCCACCGCGCGGTTTAGCCGTGCTGCATAAGGCGCCTTGCCACGGATCGCACGGCTATCCCCGTCGGAGTTTCGAGTCCGCCCTCGGGCATGTGTGTGTGTGTTCTGCTTAGCGTAAATTAGTTTAAGTTAGATTAAGTGGTGTGTAAGCCTAGGAACCGATGGCCTTAGCAGTTTGGTTAAAAAATGTTTCAAATGGCTGTAATCACTATGGGACTTAACAGCTGAGGTCATCAGTCGCCTAGAAGTAAAACTACTTAAACCTAACTAACCTAAGGACATCACACACATCCATGGCCGAGGCAAGTTCAAATGGTTCAAATGGCCCTGAGCACCATGGGACTTAACATCTGAGGTCATCATACCCTAGAACTTAGAACTACTTAAACCTAACTAACCTAAGGACATCACACACATCCATGCCCAGGGCAGGATTCGAACCTGCGACCGCAGCGGTTGCGCGGTTGCAGACTGAACCCCACGCAGGATTCGAACCTGCGACCGTAGCAGCAGCGCGCTTCCGGACTGAAGCGTCTAGAGCCGCTCGGCCACATCGCGCGGCAGCAGTTTGGTCCTATGGGACTTACCACCACTACTACTATTCCAGTCTTAATTTATAGTCTCCTCGTGTACCATGGAAATTATCTTCTGATGTCTCAACACATGTCCCACCATCCTGTCCGTTCTTCTTATCAGTGTTTTCCAGCTATTCTTTCCCTAGCCGATTCTCCAGAGAACCTCTTCATATCTTACATTACTAGTCCACCTAATTTTCAACATTCGTCTGTAACACCACATCTCAAATTCATCGATTCTCCTATGTTCCGGTTTTCCCACAGTCCATGTTTCACTACCAGGAGTGCTATGTCCCAAAAGCACGCTCTCTGAAATTTATTCCTCAAATTAATGCCGATGTTTGATAGCTGTGGACTTCTCTTGGCCAGGAATGCCCTTTCTGCCACTGCTGGTGTGCTTTTCATGTCCTCCTTGCTCCGTCCGTCATAAGTTATTTTGATGTTTATGTTGCAGAATTCATTAACTCGGTCTTCTTCGTGATCACCAGTCCTGAATTTAAGTTTCTCGCAGTTCTCATTTCTCCTCTTTCTTCTGTTTACTCGTAATCCATATTATGTAACCATTAGACTGTTCATTTTATTCAACGGGTCCTGTAATACTTCTTCACTTTCACAGAGGATAGTAATGTCATCAGTAAATCTTATCATTGACAACCTTTCACGTTGACCACTCTTGATCTCTTCTTTTATTTCCGTCATTGCTTCTTCGATGTACAGACTGAACTGTACGGGCGAAAGACAACATCCCTGTCTTACACCCTTTTCAACCCGAGCACTTCGTTTTTGGTCTTCCACTCTTGCCGTTCCCTCCTGTTTCTTGTACAGATTGTATATTATTTTCTTTCCTTATAGCTTAGACTTTCGAACATCTTGCACCATTTTACACTGTCGAGCGCTTTTCTCAGGTCGACAAATTTCATGAACGTGTATTGATCTTCCTTCAGTTTTGCGTCCATTATCAACCGCAAGGTCACAACTGCCTTTCTCATACGTTTGCCTTTTCTAAATACAATCTGATCCTCATCAAACAAATCCTCAATTCTTTTCCATTCTTCTGTATACTATGCTTGTCAGCAACTTCGATGCATGAGAACTTAAGCTACTTGTGCGATAATTCTCTCACTTATCGGCTCTTGCAGTCTTCGGAATTGTGTCGACGATGTTTTACCGAAAGACAGGTGGCATATTGTCAGTCTCTTACGTTCTACACACAAATGTGAATAGTCGTTTCGTTGCTGCTCCAATGATTTTAGAAATTACGACGGAATGTTATCCATCCCTCCTGCCTTATTTGATCTTAAGTCTTCCAAAGCTCTTTTAAACTCTGATTCAGATACTGGATCCCCTATCTCTTCCTTATCGACTCCTGTTTTTTCTTCTGTCACGTCATCAGACAAGGCCCCCTCCTCCTCATAGAGGCCTTCAGTGTACTCTTTCCACCCGTACACTCTCTCCTCTGCATTTAACAGTGGAATTCCCATTGCACGCTTAATGTTACCACCTTTGTTTTTAATTTCACTGAAGGTTGTTTTGACTTTCATATATGCTGAGTCAGCATACCTATAAGATTCTACAAAGATTATGAGAAAGAACTTGCTCCACTTCTAGCAGCAGTTTATTGTAGATCGCTGGACGATCGAAGGGTCCGAGTGAGGAAAAAAAAAAGGCTTACATCGTTGAAGTCAATTTGTTTGAGAATTATGAACGTATTTTATGCTCAAGGATTATGGCGTTTTTGGAGAACGAAAATCACCTGTACAAAAATCAAGATAAGTTCCGCAAACAGAGATCTTTCAAAACTCAGCTTGCTCTTTTCCTCCATGATATCCACAGTACCGTGAACGACAGCGCTCACGTTGTAACCGTGCCCCTCGCCCTCAGGAAGGCATCTGACACCTTCCAGCACTGTCGTTTGGAGAGAAAGCAGGAGCTTACCGAGTATCGGAGCAGATTTGCGAGTGGATTCGAAACTTCTTTGCGGACAGAGCTCAACACGTAACTCTTAACGGAACAAAATCGATAGATGTAAAGATAATTTCCAGAGTACCTCGAGAAAGTGTGATAGGACCGTTGCTGTTTACAATGTATAGAAATAATGCAGTAGAAAAACAAAGCGTCGGAAACTCTTTAAGACTGTTCACAGATGATGAGGTTGTCTATAAGAAACAAGCAACGCGAGAAGGCTGTATCGATTTGCAGAATGACCTGCAGAGGACTGATGAATGAGGCAGGCTCTGGCAGTTGGCCCTGAACGTATATGAATGTAACATACTGCGCGTACACAGGGAAAGAAATGCACTACGTACAATTACACTATTGATGACAGATTACTGGAAACAGTGTCTACCGTAAAATATTTAGGAGTGACTATCCAGAGCGAGCGTAAGTGGAACGACCACATAAAACAAATAGTAGAAAAAGCAGTTCAAAATGGCTCTGAGCACTATGGGACTTAACTGCTGTGGTCATCAGTCCTCTATAACTTAGAACTACTTAAATCTAACTAACCTAAGGACATCACACACATCCATGCCCGAGGCAGGATTCGAACCTGCGACCTTAGCGGTCACGCGGTTCCGGACTGTAGCGCCTAGAACCGCACGGCCACCCCGGCCGGCGAAGAAGCAGTTACCAGACTGAAACTCATGGAAAGAATCTTAAGGAAATGTAACTCGCCCACGAAGGAAGTGGCTTAAAAGGCGCCTACTCGACCGATTCTTGAGTATTTTTTATCAGTGTGGGATCCTTACCAGGAAGAACCGTCAGAAGAGATAGAAAAGACCCAATGAAGAGCGTCACGATTTCTCACGCGGTGAGAGCGAGAGAGTTACGGAGATGTTCAACAAACTCCACATGCAGACGTTACGAGAGAGGCTTTATCTATCACGGAGTGGGTTGTAATTGAAATATCGATTGAGTAATTTCCGGGAGGAGTAGAACTACATATTACTTACTCCCACATACATCTCATGAAATGACCACAATGAGAAATTTCGTGCCGGCCGCTGTGGCCGAGCGGTTCTAGGGGCTACTGCTAGGGTCGCAGGTTCGAATCCTGCCTCAGGCGTGTATGTGTGTGATGTCTTTAGGTTATTTAGGGACTGATGACCGTAGATGTTAAGTACCATAGTGCTTAGAGCTATTTGAGAAATACAGAGGCTTACTGACAATCATGGTTACAAAATAATAACGCAAACTCCTTACAGAAGAATGGAAAACTGGTAGAAGCCGACCTCAGCGAAGATCTGTTTGGATTCCGGAGAAACGTAGGAACACTGGAAGCAGTACTGACCTTGCGACTTATCTTACAAGGGAACCTCCCCATCGCACCCCCCTCAGATTAAGTTATAAGTTGGCACAATGGATATGCCTTGAAAAACTGAACACAGATCAATCGAGAAAACAGGAAGAAGTTGTGTGGAACTATGAAAAAAAATAAGCAAAATATACAAACTGAGTGCAGATATGCAACATCAGGGAGAACGTGAGCTCGGGAGCGCCGTGGTCCCGTGGTTAGCGTGGGCAGCTGCGGAACGCGAGGTCCTTGGTTCAAGTCTTTCCTCGAGTGAAGAGTTTATTTATTTTTTATTTTCAGACAATTATTATCTGTCCGTCCGTCCGTCCGATGCGAGGTAACTGCACCGTAGCATGAGGATGCTACACCTAAACAAACATCGAAACACACGACGTCAGTCGACAACAACGCACGGAAGAGAGAGTATTCCTGCTAACGAGGCTCCCTGGCTGGCAGTTGACTGTTCTTTACTTTGGACGGGAGTGCATTAAATACGTGAGATGTATTCCGTGGGCAATATGAATCCAGCAAATATAGCTCGTGACTTCAATAACAAGGTCAATGAATATTTTACGAATTGTAAGTTTGCGGTGCGGTCGCAAAACATAGACACTAAACTTATTACAGTGAACAGAGACGTCAATGAACGAACGGACGGATCATAACTTTGCGAAAATAAAGGAAGAAAAATTTTCACTCTAGGGAAGACCTGAACCAAGGACCTCTCACTCCGCAGTTGCTCACGCTAACCACGGGACCACGGTGCTCCCGTGCTCACGTTATCCTTGATGTTGCCTATTTTGCCCATGGACTACTCAGTATGTATATTTTGCTTATTTTTTTCATACTTCCACACAACTTCTTCCTGTTTTCTCGAATGATCTGTGTTCAGTTTTTCAAGGCCTATCCACTTTGCCAACTTATAACTAAATCTGAGGGGGGTGCGATGGGGAGGTTCCGTTGTTAGAAGATAGATTAAGGAAAGGCAAACCTACATTTATGGCATTTGTAGATTTAGAGAAAGTTTTTGACAATGTTGACTGGAATATTCTCTTAGAAATTCTGAAGGTAGCAGGGGTAAAATACAGGGAGCGAGTGGGTGTTTAGAACTTATACAGAAACCAGAAAGCAGTTACATAAGCCGAGATAGTGTTTGGAAAGGGTGTAAGACAGGGTTGTATCCTATCTCCGATGTTACTGAGTATGCACATTGCGCACAAGCAGTAAAGCAAACCAAAGAAAAATTTGGAATCGAAATTAAAGTTCAGGGAGAGAAATTAAAATCTTTGAGGTTTGTCGATGACATAGTAATTCTCTGAGAGACAGCAAAGGACTTAGAAGAGCAATTTAACGGAATGTACAGTGTCTTGAAAAGAGGATGGAGGATGAACGTCAACAAAAGCAAAACAAGGATAATGGAATATAATCGAATTAAATCAAGTGATACCAAGGTAGGAAACAAGACACTTAAAGTAGTAGACAAGTATTGTTATTTGGGCAGAAAAATTACTGATGATGGCCAGAGTAGAGAGGATATAAGACGTAGATTGACAATGGCAAGAAAACCATTTCTCAAGAAGAGAATTTGCTTACATCGATTATAAATTTAAGTGTTGGGAAGTATTTTCTTAAGTAAAATGTCTGGAGTGTATCTATGTATGGAACTGAAACATGGATAATGAACAGTTACGTGAAAAGAGCATAGAAGCTTTCGAAATGTGGTGCCACAGAAGAGCGCTGAAGATTACATGGGTGGATCACGTAAGTAATGAGCAAGTACCAAACAGAATTGGGGAGACAAAAAGCTTGTGGCACAACTTGACTAAAAGAAGAGACCGGTTGACAGGACACATTCTGAGACATCAAAGAATCGCCAATTTAGTACTGAAGGGAAGTGTACAGGGTTGAAAATCGTAGAGAGAGAGAGAGAGTAGTTATTCGGAGATGAAAAGGCTCGCACAGGATGAAGTAGCATGGAGAACTGCAACAAATAAGTCTTCGGACTGAAGACCACCACTACAACATCAACAACAACCGACGCTCGTTCTTCCCGCGCACCATTCGCGAGTGGAACGGGGAAGGAGGGAATTATTTAGTGGTACTAGAAGTAGCCTTAGGTGGCTTGCGGAGTGTGATGTAGATGGAGATGTAGAAGCCTGAGTTGAACGGCACTTGGTATTTCAAAATTAATGTCTGAGTTTTAATGCTTCGCAGAATTTATTATAAGATTCAATCTACAATTATAAATAATGCATCAAATGAAAAGACAGCTCAGGCAGATTCTCTTACACGTGTTCAGTGTGACCACCATTCGTCACACGGCACACGGCACAGACCGAGTCGACAGGGGAGTTCTTCCCAAAACATGATCAGTGAGTCTGGAGTAATTCTATCAACTGCTTCAGTATTGTTCTGAAGTCGGTTAGATAAACTGGTAGCAGAGGCAGTGGCACATCATTCCTTATGCACCCCCAATGGTAAACATCGCATGGTATCAGATCGGGTGAACGTGGAGGCTATGCAAAGCAAGCAACTCATATGTCACACGGTCCCTTGTGGCCATTCAACTTTCGGGTACAACGTCGTTCAACACGTGACGTACTGAGTTATGCTAGTGAGGCGTCGTACCATCTTGCTGACAAATAAAGTTCTGTGATTCAGCTTCTTCCATTTGAGGAAAGAGCCATAGTTCAAGCGCATCAAGATAAGAAACGCCAGTTGCTTCACCGAAATGGGAAGGCCCATAAACTTCCTGCCGGGATGTGGCACAAGAAACATTCAATTTCAGGGAGTCTCATTGCAACTGTACCATCTCATGGCGACTTGCTGGCCCCCAGATGGGCACATTATGTGTGTTCACATTTCCACAGGTGAAATGTCGAGTCATCATTGAAGACGATCGAGAAAATCCGTTTACAATGTTGTCACATAAACCGTAGCATATAGGCTTCAGAGATTGTAACAGTTTCCAAATATAAGGACGTTGTTTTAAGCGTGTCCTTCAAAGTCACCGCACAGACGTCACTGGAATCGCCAATTCACGACTAGACTTACGAACTGTCTTCCTGGGGCTAAGCGTGAAAGACACTCTTAATCTTTCAGTACATACAGCAGTCACTCTTGGTCGTTCGGTACTCTTCCCTTTAGAAACACAGCCGGTGTCTTCCAACTGGTAAAACAGTCTATGAATTTTTTTATCACTTGGAGCATTACAGCGGAACTTAATACGGAAAGCACGTTTTACTGTAACAACAGAATCAATAGTAATATGTGAAATACGAAAAGATTTTTGTTCACTGTTCGCCATCTTTGCTATTAGCGCTTTGTAAAGGAAGACATAGCAAACTGAGCATACGCATGTGCGCAGGTATACAAGCAAAACTGAGTTGCTCTTTCATTTGATGTATTCTTTATAATCGTACGTTTGATGTATTAAATGCTGCAAGGCCTTAAGCCCCCGATATTGGTTCTGAAACAATGGCTGCCTCAGGAACAGTCGCTTATCCTTTGTTTCCCTGTGTGAAACGTGCTGCAGATGTCAACTATCTTGTAGTTTCCTTCACGAAACGAATTTCGGTACAATTACGAATTGTTCTTAAGCGTTTTAGGCTCGCACACTGAGAGGCCAAAACAATATGATCATCTGCTTAACACCGTGTTTGTCCGACTTCGAAACGCGATGCAGCAGCGATTGCCCGTGGCATGGGTTAGACAAGTCCTTGGTAGGTTTCCGGAGGCATGAGACACCAGTTGTTTGTGTACAGATCACGCAAATCCCTTGATTTACGTGCCGGTGGTTGAACCGTGGATTTATTTTTAAAGAATATTCTTAAGAATTTACTTTATTTACTAACGATTCATCAAGAACATTAACACATTTAATCACACTATGTAAGCGTGGAAGTAGTTGCCAGGGTGTAACTGATGAAATCATTATCAAATTCCTTTTTACAAATGGGAATTTTATTCACTAAAAGCATTTTTAAAAGAAACAGATTTAAAAATTATAATCAGAAAGCACCCTCTAAATATCAAGTTACAATTTATTCAGAGGCAGAAAGAAACAAATTTTTGACTGTATGAGCTTTCGGGCTGAGAACCTTGCCGCTCCCTTTTGATACGGCCGTAGTTACGACCGCTCACAACCTCTGAAAGACTACACTGGTGCAAATCTGCAACACACCAGATTACTCTAAAGTAAAATTATTAACAATTCACACAAGCACACAAACTGTGCACCCCGTAGGAGGGATGGAAATGGTACAAAACACTAACAATTAAAATATTAACCTTGCCACCGAATTTGCAACTTGATTTTAACTTCTAAGAAAATTCTTACAGTTGAAGGGTGGCAACTTTATATACTAAAATGACCATTTAAATAAAAACCCATGAAATGTAATCTTATATAAAATTACACATGGTTGGCCAAACAAGTTAACATGCTCTACAGTAAACAGATACCGCCTCTCAAGATGATAGGCAAGATCAAAACATGTTTCAGGAGTTAGGCCGTTACACTCCAAGGAATAAATTCGTTAACACACCGAATCCGACAAACATGACAGAGGCATCTACTAACGTACGGCATATTGATAGGGAGATTACCGAACAACCCGAACCGCAGGTTGCTCTAACCCGCCCCTACTCCACAAGGGAAAAACGGACCATCCAATTCATAAATAACCACTTTCCCGCGTGTGGGCAAACGGAAAAGAATGGTGGGACGACCCCAAAACAAAGCGGCTGGTGACCTCACCGAGAAAACAAGTAGAATTTAACAAGTAAATGATACAACATATCACCAATCACTTAACTTCTAATAAACTGCGATTTCTGGAGAAGACCAGGCGCAGGACCCCCCAAATCGCTCTCCCGAACCGTCCGCTGCCAGCCTCTTCAACGGACACAGTACAGCGCGCCGATCTCCCGTCTCACGGTGTCGCAGCTCGCACAGGCCAGACCGATGTCGTGGGTTGACTCCTGCTGCTCTCGTGTCGGCCGCGAAGCCACTACCCCTCGCTATACGGCGCGGCCCACTGGACTCACGTAGCGACCTCACATGCGCCGACGCTCAAGGCGGCCTTTTCACCTCGTGTCTCAGTGCGCGACCGACCAACCGATCGATCCAACCGACAATGACCATTGCCTGAGCAAACTCGAGCAGAGTGGCGGCCAAACGCGCAGACTCAGATGCAGGAACTAAGCCCCGACCGGGCGACCACTCTCTGAGTTCTCTTACTGGCGGAGTGGAATGACTCTCATTTATCCGGCTTTAAAGGAAAGACATACTAACACTCCGGACGACAGACAGACACTAACTGCCCCACAAATCCGGACGAGAGACAGACTAGCAAGTTGGGGATGAGAGACTGATCCCAAACTGACTCCAGACTCACCCAGACTGACCAACTGGCGAGCTCATAGCGCCCCGTGAACAGCCAACCTTTCCCCTTTCCCACCAGAGGGAGACACCAAAGCTCCGACTGCCACAGCGGCGCCACCGCCAGAAACGGAGGGCGACTGCTTCACACAACGCGCTGCGGCGCACTCTTCAAAACAGCAATGTTTACCACGGCTCAGTGGTGTTTATGGGTGCGAAGCTGGCGATCGATAGCATCCCAGATATGTTGCATCGGCTTCAGATAAGCAAAATTTTGTGGCTAAAACATGAGTTTACCAATGTGCTCTCAAATCACTGCAGCATGGTTAAGGGCTTACGACAAAGATGCAGTCTACATCTACATTTATACTCGGCAAGCCACCCAACGATGTGTGGCGGAGGGCACTTTACGTGCCACTGTCATTACCTCCCTTTCCTGTTCCAGTCGCGTATGGTTCGCAGGAAGAACGACTGTCTGAAAGCCTCCGTGCGCGCCCTAATCTCTCTGATTTTACATTCGTGATCTCCTCGGGAGGTAGAAGTAGGGGGAAGCAATGTATTCGATACCTCATCCAGAAACGCACCCTCTCGAAAACTGGCGAGCAAGCTACACCGCGATGCAGTGCGCCTCTCTTGCAGAGTCTGCCACTTGAGTTTATTAAACATCTCCGTAACGCTATCACGGTTACTAAATAACGCTGTGACGAAACGCGCCGCTCTTCTTTGGATCTTCTCTATCTCCTCCGTCAACCCGATCTGGTACGGATCCCACACTGATGAGCAATACTCAAGTATAGGTCGAACGAGTGCTTTGTAAGCCACCTCCTTTGTTGATGGGCTACATTTTCTAAGCACTCTCCCAATGAATCTCAACCTGGTACCCGCCTTACCAACAATTAATTTTATATGATCATTCCACTTCAAATCGTTCCGCATGCATACTCCCAGATATTTTACAGAAGTAACTGCTACCAGTGTTTGTTCTGCTATCATATAATCATACAATAAAGGATCCTTCTTTCTATGTATTCGCAATACATTACATTTGTCTATGTTAAGGGACAGTTGCCACTCCCTGCACCAAGTGCCTATCCGCTGCAGATCTTCCTGCATTTCGCTACAATTTTCTAATGCTGCAACTTCTCTGTATACTACAGCATCATCCGCGAAAAGCCGCATGGAACTTCCGACACTATCTACTAGGTCATTTATATATATTGTTAAAAGCAATGGTCCCATAACACTCCCCTGTGGCACGCCAGAGGTTACTTTAACGTCTGTAGACGTCTCTCCATTGATAACAACATGCTGTGTTCTGTTTGCTAAAAACTCTTCAATCCAGCCACACAGCTGGTCTGATATTCCGTAGGCTCTTACTTTGTTTACCAGGCGACAGTGCGGAACTGTATCGAACGCCTTCCGGAAGTCAAGAAAAATAGCATCTACCTGGGAGCCTGTATCTAATATTTTCTGGGTCTCATGAACAAATAAAGCGAGTTGGGTCTCACACGATCGCTGTTTCCGGAATCCATGTTGATTCCTACATAGTAGATTCTGGGTTTTCAAAAACGACATGATACTCGAGCAAAAAACATGTTCTAAAATTCTGCAACAGATCGACGTCAGAGATATAGGTGTATAGTTTTGCGCATCTGCTCGACGACCCTTCTTGAAGACTGGGACTACCTGTGCTCTTTTCCAATCATTTGGAACCCTCCGTTCCTCTAGAGGCTTGCGGTACACGGCTGTTAGAAGGAGGGCCAGTTCTTTCGCGTACTCTGTGTAGAATCGAATTGGTATCCCGTCGTGGTAGACATCGCAGGTGGTGGTCCGCAGTAACGTTTACGTACTGCACAGCTGTAATCGCGCCTTCGATTACTACCACAGAGCCCCTGGAAGCCTAGGCTGCTGTTTCCCACAGCATATTATTGCCTCAAGCTTGGTCCGGTGCACCTTTCGAGCAGACGTTCATCTGGATGACGGGGAAACAAGAAACGTAATTCACTTAACCAGGCAACACGTTTACATGACCCTGGGTCCAGTCTCGCTGGTTCCGTGTCCATTGCAGTCATAAATGACAAATTCGTTGCGTACCAAGGGAGGATGTTGGGGTCGTCTGCAGCGGAGCCCCGTGTTCAGCAATGTGTGCTGAACAGTGTGCCTGAGAAACAGTTGTGCCCGCGCCACCACTGTAATCGGTCGTCAGATCTGTGCAGGTCGTCGCCTGTTCTGCTTCACACAGCGAGACTCCGACATCTACGTTCTGTGATGATTTGTGGAGGTCCGAAGCCTTGTAACCCACTCGTGGTTTCACCTATAGATGCCCACGACAATAAAACTCGAATATCAGACCAGCTTCGCTGTTTCCTAGATACTCGTCCCTTGGCGACATTTCATAACAGTCTTTTCTTCGTCAAAGTCGCTTACGCCAATGGATTTCTGTATTTACGTCCCATTTCGTCGCCTCCATTCGTCTCTGCTCCTTACCGTTTCAAGCGCCAACAATGCCAACAGGAGGCTTTCAGTGGCGCGGAGGGCAGTGATGGTAATGTTTTGCCTGATCAGCGCATGTCAAGAGCAGCACGGTCACATAATAAATTGTATGGCATTGGGCAATTTGCGTTGTTGTTAGCTGAATGATCTGTTCAAAATGGTTCAAATGGCTCTGAGCACTATGGGACTTAACATCTGTGGTCATCAGTCCCCTAGAGCTTAGAACTACTTAAACCTAACTAACCTAAGGACATCACACACATCCATGCCTGAGGCAGGATTCGAACCTGCGACCGTAGCAGTCGCACGGTTCCGGACTGAGCGCCTTAACCGCGAGACCACCGCGGCCGGCCGAATGATCTGTTATTGACTCAGTAGCGCCTACATGAATATATCTACAACGGAAGTGTTTCATTTCAATAAAAATTCGAAATATTTTGAAAGGCTACGTCCACCCATCGAAAACTTTTGTGCCACGACTGTACTGTTTATTAATTTGTTGTCGAATCGAAATTTTTCGTTATGCCAGGTGAGTCAATATCGCCGAAACTATTTTCAGCAGTTCTGGTGGAAGTATGAAGTTGAATGCTCACGTAGGTGACTCAAAGGGACAGAACACTGGAAACTGCAGCTACCCAACCATATTTATCAAAGAATTGTACACGCTGTTTTTTTTTTTAGTACAGTTCAGGCCATCAAGATCTAGTTTGTTTTGGACCAACAGAATGTGAGTTATACAAATAACGTCAGAGTGTTTTGTCAGTGTCTTGTTTCTTCTGCGAGTTATTGGAAACAGAAAGCCGAAATTCTTAACTGTTACTTTTAAAAGAGCAGAGATTTGGAGCATGAAAGCGATTTATGAAACGCACACCAGTTCGTTAAGAACCCAAATAACACAAGCAGCACAAGTTACAATTTAATACAATTCATTCCCAAACAAATAAAAAAACCTTTTTTTAATATACATGAAACACGTTAAATGTTTACCAAACGGGCAGTGACGCCAGACTGCCCTGGGCAAAAGGTGACTTCAGTTAAAATGCTGGAAGCAGCAGACTAGCCGTCCAAAACAACACCTAAACGCCGGGGCCCAACCGGGAGTCACTTCCCATTAGACGGCACGTCACAGCTTCTGTACACCGAAGCAGAACGGGGCGCCGCTCCCACACACCTCAACTCGCAGAAAACTGGAACACAAACAGACCGCAGAAGACACGGCAAAAACCAACCAAACATCAATTAATGTAAGTGAAGAAATCAATAAACAACAAATAAATGAAGAATCAATTGCACTTTTACTAATACTGAGTGAGTGCATTCAAATAAATGCACGTCTGTAAAGGAACTACTTACAAATGATTGCCTTTTACAGAATAGGAGCCTTTACTGATATCTGATTGAGTGCTTTCAAATAAATGCACGTATATAAAGGAACTACGTACAAATGACTTGCTTTACAGAATACGAGTCTTTACTAATAACTGGGTAAGTGCTTTCAATAGAAGTGACCCAAATTTTACAGTAATATACAAGGGACGTCGATTTGATGGCAATCAAAATACATTAAAAATCTCATACAGACATTACATAACCTCTGGATACTGTCCCAAAAACCCAAAATATAAGACACATACACCTTCGTGCTAATCAGCTTCCTGATAGTATTACAACCACAGGATTTTTAAAAGAAATAGTAACTGCTGGTCTCCATGCGGTTACACACTCTGCCAGCTGCTCTTACTTCAACAACACGTACATTAGGGCAACCAAGCAACAAATACAATCGCCAATCGCTGCAAAGCAAATGGTTCAACGAAACGAAGGCACCAAAATCGCTTACACCTTCGATGGCGAGCGTTGTTCGAGATGGTCTCCAGGGATGGGTCTCTCCGAGAAAACAGGAACGAAAGCAATGCGACGAACAGCGCCCGGAGTTGACATCACGCAGGTCCACCACATACTCGCGACCGGCGTGCCGCTGCTGATCGAGCGCGCGTGTTTTCCTCTTTCGTCCACGCAAGCACGTCCTTGAGCGTCGTAGCGAGTCCAACCAACACCTGCGAGATCACAACAGGGGCAAATATCCTAGTACAGCCGGGTAATCGATAGTGTCGCGCCAAAGAGCTGGTGTGCCAGAAAAGACGCACCACGGTTCAATAGCGTTCTCCACTATAATAGATTGTCGTGTTTTGTCATCTTTGCGTAAGTTGAGGGGTATAACATCTCTTCCTCTGCTCTTGGATGTTGCGTGTCAGGTGGCTTCTCCGTTACTGGAGATTATATGCACCATAATCATGTAGGTTACCTTATAGGTTGTGTTGCGCTATCTGCATCCATAGCCTTGCGTTCTTAATATGACGTATTCTGTATATTGTCATATCTTCCAGTATTATGTTTAATTTGCGGAATGTCGGTTTAGTCCCTTTTGTTAACTTTATTTCCTGACATTTGCATTATACATTGCATGTCTTGGATTCATTGTTTGCTCTATACCAGGTCTACCTTAGTTAATATCATTAATAATGTAAGTGGTTTTAGCGCTATTAGCTGCAAGTGGCGTTTGCGAGAAAACATGTGGGTGCTGCCATGCTGTCAGCTATGATTTCTTCGGTGGTCCCTCCCGCCGTCGGTATTAGTTGGGGTGGCGGACACTCCCTGACGTATATTTGTTCTCACGCGTCTCATTGCCGTTCGCACGGTAGTCTGTTGATCGGTCTTGCTGGGCTTCCACAATATGGAGTGGGCTGCGCATTTACATGGTAAGCTACTCTTGAGGTTGAAAAACTGAAATTTTACGACATTTATGCCTTCGCTTTACTTTAAGCCCATGCCACATGCCTAGTCGGTCGCAGTTGGTTCATAGGTTACGTTAGGCTGGCAGAGAATATTTATTTGCTGTTACAGTCAAGGCGTTTTTGGTTAGGTTCTGTTTACCCGGTGTGGTACCTGTCGGCTGGAATAAACTTTCCATTCCTCACCCGCACGGGATCTCGCATACTGTTTGATAAATTTTCTGGATTTTTTGCATGACTGGTGCGATTTTCTCGTATGCAATCAGGGCGTGAGCTGATGTTCACAGCCGGCCGAAGTGGCCGTGTGGTGCTAGGCGCTGCAGTCTGGAACCGCGAGACCGCTACGGTCGCAGGTTCGAATCCTGCCTCGGGCATGGATGTGTGTGATATCCTTAGGTTAGTTAGGTTTAACTAGTTCTAAGTTCTAGGTGACTAATGACCTCAGAAGTTGAGTCCCATAGTGCTCAGAGCCATTTGAACCAGTTTTTGATGTTCACATTTGTATGGACCCCTTTAATGATAGTTAATTTTATATGGAATTTTATATATGATCTATTTTTTGTAGCACATGAAGATGGGATTTACTTCCTGAAACCCGGGTGGTGTGTACGGTTTTATCCAAACAAAGATCTTGCCAATTACAGCTGGAGCGAATTTATTCATCATGTTACCTTTTGAAATAAGAAGCAGTTTACTTACTTTTTTCCGTCTGTCTCGTTTTCATCCGACTACCTCTTAAGCTAATGTATTAGTATTCGGTTTATTCTACTTTTAGATCAGAGCATGGCCTAATTTGAGTGAAACTGGATGTTAAATGATAAGTACATGATCTAGATACTTTTATTCATAAAATTATCACATAGGGCAGTCGTACCCTCCACACAACACGGTGTCGTGTATGAGTCATGTGCTTAGTTTTGGTGATACGGAATCCTCTTGTGTGTCTCTTACTTCAGTCCCCAATTTGTCACAGCCTGGTGAAGTTTCCTGGACATGTAACACATGTAACATTTAACAGTTAAATTCTTTTGAACAAAAGTAATTACATTGTCAAGCTGAACCAGGGAAATGTAAGGGGTACTCCATGGAAAAGCTTGACCGATAGAATCGATAGTGATGAACTACACTCAGGTAACAAAATTCATGGGGCAGCCCCTAATATCGTGTCTGGCTTCCTTTTGGCCGGCTTAGTGGAGGACCTCGACGTGGCATGAACTCAACCAGTCGTTGGAATTCCCCTGGACAAATATTGAGCCGTGCTGCCACTATATCCGACCATAATTACGAAAGCGTTGCCTGTGCAGGATTTTGTACAAGAACTGACTTCTCGACTATGTCCCAAAAATGTTCCATGCGATTCACCAGGGACGATCTGGGTTGCCAGATCATTTGCTCGAACTGTCCAGAATGTTCTTCAAACTAAACGCGAACAATTGTGGTCCGCCGACATGGCGCATTGTCATCCATAAAAATTCCATCGTTGTTTGGGACCATAAAGTCCATGAAGTCCTGCAAATGGCCTCTAAGTAGTCGAACATAGCCATTTCCAGTCAATGATGGGTTCAGTTGGACTAGAGGACCCTGTGCATTGAATGTAAACATGTTGTTGTTCTGGTCTTGATGCAGCTCTCCATGCTACTCTATCTTGTGCAAGCTTCTTCATCTCCCAGTACCTACTGCAACCTACATCCTTCTGAATCTGCTTAGTGTATTCATTTCTTGGTCTCCCTCTACGATTTTTACCCTACACGCTGCCCTCCAATACTAAATTGGTGATCGCTTGATGCCTCAGAATGTGTGCTACCAACCGATCCCTTCTTCTAGTCACGTTGTGCCACAAACTTCTCTTCTCCCCAATCCTATTCAATACCTCCTCATTAGTTATGTGACCTACCCATCTAATCTTCAGCATTCTTCTGTAGCACCACATTTCGAAAGCTTCTATTCTCTTCTTGTCCAAACTATTTATCGTCCATGTTTCACTTCCATACATGGCTACACTCCATACAAATACTTTCAGAAGCGACTTCCTGTCACTTAAATCTATACTCGATGTTAACAAATTTCTCTTCTTCAGAAACGATTTCCATGCCATTGCCAGTCTACATTTTATATCCTCTCTACTTCGACCATCATCAGTTACTTTGCTCCCCAAATAGCAAAACTCCTTTACTACTTTCAGTGTCTGATTTCCTAATCTAATTCCCTCAGCATCACCCGATTTAATTCGACTACATTCCATTATCCTCGTTTTGCTTTTGTTGATGTTCATATTACACCCTCCTTTCAAGACACTATCCATTCCGTTCAACTGCTCTTCCAAGTCTTTTACTGTCTCTGACAGAATTAAAATGTCATCGGCGAACCTCAAATTTTTTATTTCTGCTCCATGGATTTTAATACCTACGCCAAATTTTTTCTTTTGTTTCCTTCACTACTTGCTCAATATACAGATTGAATAACATCGGGGAGAGGCTACAACCCTGTCTTACTCCCTTCCCAACCACTGCTTCCCTTTCATACCCCTCGACTCTTATAACTGCCATCTGGTTTCTGTACAAATTGTAAATAGCCTTTCGCTCCCTGTATTTTACTCCTGCCACCTTCAGAATGTAAACATAACCCACACTATTATGGAGCCACCACCAGCTCGCACAGTACCTTGTTGACAGCCTGGCTCCATGGCTTCGAGAGGTCTGCGTCACACTCGAACCCCACCATCAGCTCTTAGCCACTGAACCCGGGACTCATACGACTACGCCACGGTTTTCCCGTCGTGTAAGGTCCAGCCAATAACGTTACGAGTCTAGCTGTTACCAAAGGCACACACGTCGGTCGTCTGCTACCGAAGCCCATTAATCCCAAATTCCGCAGCACTGTCCTAACGGACACATTAATCGTACATAACACATTAATTTTTGCGGCTATTTGGAGCAATGTTGCTTGTCTGTTAGCACTGACAACTTTACCGAAACGCCGCTACTCTCGATCGTTAAGCGAAGGCCGTCGGCCATTGCGTTGTCCATGGTGGGAGATAATGCCTGAAATTTGGTGTTCTCGGCACACTCTTGACATTATGGATGTCAGAATACTGAGTTCCCTAAAGATTTCCGAAATGTGATGTCCCATGCTTCTAGCTCCAACTGGCCATAATCACGTCAGTCACCTTTTTGCACGAATCATCTGAGTACAAATGACATCTCCGCCATTGCACTACCTTGCGTACGCGTACCACCGCCATCTTTATATGTGCATATAGCTATGCAATGACTTTCGTCGCCTCAGTGTATACACTGCCGGTAATGTAAAGTGTTACTCCATGTAAATGCCTGACTGAACGTCAGCAAACCGATAATCCTGAATTACCAAATTACCACGCTTCTGTGATACGTTCATTAAAACGTCATTCTTGTGCAACGTTAGTTTCAGTATTTTATCAAGAGAAGAAAGAATTTTTCTGCAGGTGAAGAATGGTGTGAATACATGGTGGCTGTTTGATGTATCTAAAGTTACTGTCATACTTCAGGTACAGATCGCGACAGAGCAAGCGGCGAGGATCCGCAAATGCCGATTCTCGCCATTTTCGGCACATTGAGAAAGGTGTAGGCGTTGGCATGAGGATAATACGAGTTTTATGTCGCCAGATCACACAGATAGTTGCTGGCAGTGCAACAGCTGCATACTACATGGGTGGTCTGCCAAGGAGAGCAGCCACTGATACTTCCAAAGAATTCTACACCTTTTTTTAGATCTATGTGACGATGCTGTGCTGAGTATATTTATACGTTTTGACGATGCCATTGTGGTGTCACCGCCAGACACCACACTTGCTAGGTGGTAGCCTTTAAATCGGCCGCGCCCGGTAGTATACGTCGGACCCGCGTGTCGCCACTGTCAGTGATTGCAGACCGAGCGCCACCACACGGCAGGTCCAGAGAGACTTACTAGCACTCGCCCCAGTTGTACAGCAGACTTAGCCAGAGATGGATCACTGACAAATACGCTCTCATTTGCCGAGACGATAGTTGGCATAGCCTTCAGCTACGTCATTTGCTACGACCTAGCAAGGCGCCATAATCCTTTGTTATATATATTGTGATGCCTGTACCGTCAGACCAATGTTCTCCAATTGTGGATTAAAGTTAAGTATTATATCAACTACCTACTTTATTTGCTACTATTAATTCCCTTAACTGTTCCAGACCTCACGCCAGTCAGCATGTAGTTAAACGCGTGCATTTCGGCCTCCTCTAGCATCACAGTGTTGGTTCTTCTGCCAACACATCAGCCATTACGGCCTTATCACTTCAGGACATGGTGTAGAAAATATCTGAGGATGGTCACTACTGACTGAAACCGGTCATCGTTAAACGAATTGGTATTGAGATCAAAGACTGGAATAAAGAACATTTGACTTCCAGAGAAGCTCACAAGAGAAAGATCCTCGGATGGCTCCAGTGGGTTTGACGAATAGGCGGATGACAACAGCTGAAATCCGGGCAGAAGTTGCAGGCAAGGTGTCACCACAAATCGTCAACCACTGATTAGTGCAAGCTGGGTTCAGATCTCGAATTGCCGTGGATCGATTGCCGCTGACTTCATTCCAGACTTCAGAGACTTCCATGATGTGGTGGCAGAGTCAACTGGAAAACTGAGTGGCATTCTGTGGTGTCTTCGTTTCTGCGTGTGTTGGTTAGATCGATGTCTACGTATCAGTAGAAAGCCTGGTGAAGGGTCACAGGAAGCAGCGACTCTTGAGATCTGTTCCTCTTCAATTAATCACGTTTGTGGAGCTTTCCGATAAAGTAACAGGACCGATTTGGTACTTGCTGAAGGAGACTGAATGCTCTCCAACATGCGGCAAGAACGGTAAAAGTTTTTGTGCCGTTCACTGTCACAGTAATAAATGGTACATTCCAGCAGGACAACACACCAGAAACGCCTTGAGGAATGCACGGATTCTTGACTGACCTGCCGTGTCCCCTGATTCATAATACATTTGTAGGATTCGGTGGGAAATCGTATACTTACTTCAGAGGAAAATGCTCCTATGGGAGCACAAAAGAGGTGAATATGCTCCTGTTTAAAATACTCTGAAAAGTGGCGTAACAGATGTCTCCTGCTCTTCTTAATAAGCAACCCACTTCTTGTTCCCACAAGCTCCCCCCAATTGTAATTCGCTCACATCCACTAGTCCTCCGCTGAAAGTGGCTCATACCCACCTACTCCCACTTAACGATTCTCAATCACTCATTCACCCCAACTCATCATTATTTCTCTAACTGTCTCTGTCTCCTGTCTCCCAGCTTCGTTCTGTCTTACTACTGCTGTCTCTCATCACTATCACCGTTTCCCTCTAGCCCTGTCTTACTCTCTCATTCATTCCTTCCCACTGCTACTGTCTCTTCTCGTTGTCACAACCTCTCTCCTTCACGTTGTCATTGTCATAGACCTTGTCTGTCATTATCATGCCTCCCACCAATTTCCACTTTCTCCTTCTCTTTATTCTTCTGGCACTGGCACAGCCTCCTTCACTGTTTTCCTAGCACTGTCCTCTCAGTGTCAACCGTGCTCAACTGCCATTATGTCCCTCTCTTTCTCTCACACTGCCTTTGTCTCCTTCGCTCTTTCTATTGTACAATCACTGTCTACTATCTTCTAATATGAATTACATTATCGTCTCTTTCCTACTGCCACTGTCTCGTTCTTCCTCAGCATAAAAAAGCGCGAATAGGTTTGCGTGCCAAAATTTTTGTGAAAATTTTTGAAGCTGCTGAGTGAGGTTGAGTGAGGCAGCTGGTAGCCTACTTTTAACTTGGAACCTTTTAATAAACAGGAACATATTCCCCTTTTTTGTTCTCCGATAGGAGCATTTTTCCGCTGTTCCCTTTTTTTCCCTGCTACAGCAGGGCATTTCGCTCATATAAACAGAACTTCATGGATCATTAAAATTGTGATAGTTTACTTAAGTGAAACTGAAATATCGCAAACTGTGTTCAACTGCAGCCTCAGACCGTATTTTATGTGCGCAAATATTTTACATGCGCTTCAGTACTACAACAACTTCGGGTTTCCAGAACCCTTCTTATGATAACGGAGGCACTTTACAGCATATTTCTCCGTGCTACGCCTCTTTAAAACCCACATTTTTGCCTCACACGGGATTCTATATGCGTACTTTGCGTGTACAACGGGAGTAACTTTAAATCTCGGTATCTCGGAAACGGATAAATATTTTAAGAACATTTTCAAGGTTGTTCAACATGAGGATTTTAGAAATATATCGTAAATATTTCAGCCATTTGCTGTATACAGCCGACTTGGAATCCGCAGCTCCGTTTTCATACCCAAAGAACATGGTTCAAATGGCTCTGAGCACTATGGGACTAAACATCTGAGGGTATCAGTCCCCTAGAACTTAGAACTACTTAAACCTAACTAACCTAAGGACATCACACACATCCATGCCCGAGGCAGGATTCGAACCTGCGACCGTAGCGGTCGCGCGGTTCCAGACTGTAGCGCCTAGAACCGCTCGGCCACTTAGGCATGCCAAAGAACATGTTTTTCGGGTATTCTCAGGAACTGCCCATGGCGTAAATGGTGCCTCCACGAGACCCTTTAAGGCGCAATGTAGACCACATCTAATGCAAAAAGAACCAACCGATTTGCTCCATTTACCTAAGGTAGAGGAAGTGCGTTATATTCAAACTTTGTGCTGCGGGGATAGTTTCAGTAAGACGAGCCTTCTGTTGGGTATACAAATGGTCCCTAGTCCGAGGGCTTTCCGAAACACTTGACATTACCTTTCTATTGCCAATAGAACTCGAGGTACGAACCCTGCATGGCTTTTTGGAACGCAGTGACAGTGCAAGCTGTCGCGTGCGTACCAACGCCCGCCTTAATTCAGTAATTATCACGAACTGACTCAGCATGTGTTTCAGGCATGGCAAGGAATTCCTCAAGGTGAAATTCGGAGGTTGTTTCTTTCTATGCAGTAAAGAATACAAGAACGTATAAGTGCCATTGGAGGCCGCATCTCATACTGATGCTGGGCGACGGTTCCAAAATGGAATGAATTGTAATCGTCTAATATCAACTATGTGACGAACATCTCCAGAAAATTTGATAAATATTGGACTAGTGTAAGAGATGTGAAAGTTTTCATTTCCTTCAGTGTATTTTGCAGTATGACAGCACCACTTTCTTTCTGAACGGCTGCCAATACAGCGCCGACGATAGCGTAAGTGAAGAACTCGAGTTCCGTTTGCCCTACTTTGATCAAGGATCTCCGGTTTTGTTAGCAGTTTCGAACTGCAGCGTCTGCGACGAGAACGCATGTAACGAAGATCTCGCTCGGTACGTGGAAAGAAAGTGTGCGGCAGCGTTACGGCACGCCGCGGCTTCGGTGGCAACGTATCTCCTGCGGCGTAGGCAACCCGCCTGCCGCGTGCAGGACGGGACCTGCTGAGCGGAACAAGGGCAGCCGGCAGCCTTCTGCGGCCGCGTGGTCTTCAACAGGTGTCCGCGCCGCGCCGCTTTGGCGAATGGGGACAGCCCTCGGCAGGCGCCCTCTCCGCGCCATTACATAACGGAGTTAAAAACGGGGAGCAGTTCGTGAAGCAGGAAAATAGCGTAGCCACTGCGATGTACGTCACCAAGAAGATCGCGAGATAACTTGGAGACGTAACACAAACAGGCCGTGGAAGATGTCGAACACTCATTGTGGATTACGTACACTTTTATCTCAACACCTGAACTATTTCCTCCCTGACTCAGTCTCGAATTCTTGTCTTACGTCAAACAGTGGTTCGGTAGTCATTGATTACTTCATCATTATCCGCGTACCCCTTCTGCTGTCGGGTGGTACGCAGCAAGTTCGATTGTCGGGACCAGTATGTACGAGCGTCTATACCACTAATTACTCCACAGCAAGAAATAAGTGTGGTGAGCGACTGAAGTCTGGTATCGGATGATACACTCAAAGACTTTTGATAGTAGGGCTGTCTGGCATGTGTTATCCGACTAAGGGCTATTGTCACGTGTGTGAAGCTGTCGCGCTCAGTAATCAAATCCGTGAAGAATCCTGCAGCCCATATTTCAAGCTGCACTATTTATTCCGTTAGTCCTACATGGTAATGGTACCGAGTCGACGAAGAAATGGAGCGAGGTGGCGCTTTGGTGAGACACTGGACTCGCATTCAGAAGGATGACGGCAGAAGGATGACGGAGTTAAAAAGAATGGGGTTTTATGGCCGGGTATCTCCTCATATGCCATATGTTTCTGCAGTCAATACTAAGCGAAGCTCGAGCTGGTGTAAAAAGCGACACCTCTGGACAGTACATTACTGGCGACAAGTGATGTGGAGTGATGAATAACGCTATACACTGTAGCAGTCCGATGGAAGGTCTTGGGTTTGACGAATGCCTAGTTAAAGTTATTTATTGTAGTACCAATAGAGAAGCAGGGAGGAGGTGGTGTTACGGTATGGAGGCATTTTTTGTGGTTAGGGTGTCCTGGCCTTACCTCGCTTAAGAAACCGCTAAGTGCGGAAGGATAGTAACACATTTTGCAGCATTGCGTACTGTATAGGAGCAGTTCTGAGATGAATATAGTTTGTATTAGCGTGTAACTGAACACTGTCATAAAGCGGCACCAGTGAGGCAGTGGTTTGAGGACAATAACATTTCGGAAATGGACTGACATGTCCAGGGTCCCGATTGAAGCCAATGAAACACCTGTGGGTTGAGTTAGAACGTAGACTTAGCTCCAAACCCCAGCGTGCAACTTCAGTACGCTCTCTCCTTTCATATCTTAAGGACGAATGGGCTGCCATTCCTACACACACATTCAGACACGTCACTGAAAGTGTCCCCAGCAGAGTTCAAGCCGCCGTAAACACACACTCCAAGTCAGTGTTTTGTATTGGCGTTGTAACATGAAGATGAGGTCTTTATCTCGAAACGCGTTGTTCCGGTAGTAAATATACACTGAAGAGCCAAACAAACTGGTATACCTTCCCAATATCGTGTAGGGCCCCCGCGAGCACGCAGAAGTGGCGTAACACGAGGTGGCATTGACTCGACTAATGTCTGAAGTAGTGCTGAAGGGAACTGACACCATGAATCCTGCAGGGCTGTCCACAAATCCGTAAGACTACGAGGGGGTGGAGATCTCTTCTGAACAGCACGTTGCAAGGCATTCCAGATATGCTCAATAATGTTAGTATGTGGGAAGTTTGGTGGCCATCGGAAGTATTTAAACTCAGAAGAATGTTCCTGGAGCCACTCTGTAGCAATTCTGGACGTGTAGGGTGTGACATTGTCCCGCTGGAACTGCCCAAGTTCGTCCGAATGCACAATGGACATGAATGGATGCAGGTTATCATACAATATGCTTACGTAAGTGTCACCTGTAAGAGTCGTATTTACACGTATCAGGGGCCCCATATCACTCCAACTGCACACGCCCCACACCATTACACAGCCTCCAACAGCTTAACAATCCCCTGCAGACATGCAGGGTCCATGGATTCATGAGGTTGTCTCCATACCCTTACACGTCCATCCTCTCGATACAATTTGAAACGAGACTCGTCCGACCAGGCAACATGATTCCAGTCAGCAACAGTCCAATGTGGGTGTTGGCGGGCCCAGGCGAGGCGTAAACGTTTGTGTCGTGCAGTCATCATGGGTATACGAGCGAACCTCCGGCTCCGAAAGCCCACGTCGGTAATGTTTCGTTGAATGGTTCGAACACTGACACTTGTTGATGGCCCGGCACGGAAATGGTTCGAATGGCTCTGAGCACTATGGGACTTAACTTCTGAGGTCATCAGTCCTCTAGAACTTAGAACTACTTAAACCTAACTGACCTAAGGACATCACACACATCCATGCCCGAGGCACGATTCGAACCTGCGACCGTAGCGGTCGCGCGGTTCCAGACTGTAGCGCCTAGAACCGCACGGCCACTTCGGCCGGCGGCACGGAAATCTGCATGAATTTGCGGAAGGGTTCCACTTCTGTGACGCTGAACTATTCTTTTCAGCCGTCGTTTGTCTCGTTCTTGCAGGATCTGTTTCCGGCCGCAGTGATGTCGGAGATCTGATGTTTTACCGGATTCCTGATATTCACGGTATACTCTTGAAATGGTCGTACGGGAAAATCTCCACTTCATCGCTACGTCAGGGGTTGCTGTGTCCCATCTCTCGAACACCGACTGTATCACTACGTTCAAACTCACTTAAATCCTGATAACCTGCCGTTGTAGCAACAGTAACCGATCTAACAACAGCGCCAGTCCTGGCGGAGGTTCGAGTCCTCCCTCGGGCATGAGTGTGTGTGTTTGTCCTTAGGATAATTTAGGTTAAGTAGTGTGTAAGCTTAGCGACTGATGACCTTAGCAGTTAAGTCCCATAAGACATCACACACATCTGAACATTTTTTTTTAACTACGCCAGACTCTTGTTGCCTTACGTAGGCGCTGCAAATCGTAGCCCCACATTCTGCCTGTTTACATATCTCTGTATCTGAATACCCGTGTCTCTGCCAGTTTCTTCGGCGCTTCAATGTCATTGCGGCAACGCAAATATTGTGACTGGTAGCGTCCTCTGCAAAACTATTTCGTAACGGTCTGTAGAGCTACTTCGTGAACAACCTCGGAGAGCGACTAGCGTTGACTGCCTGATTGTTGGTATACAACGCTTTCTTTAGTGAATGTCGGAGGTTTAATGGTTGCAAGACAAGGACTGGACCGCTGGAATGCTAAGTGGCCGGCGCTTAGGTGACGCGGCGCGACAGTTACGCGAGCAGGCCGGGACCGGTAGAGGCCCGCTGACGACTCCGCCGGCGGCCGTGACGAAATCGTCGCGGGGAATGCGGCGCAGCGGTTGGTTGCCTACCTGTCGCGGGCCGGCGATAAGCGCCCTCGCGGCCCGCCACGCCGTATTGCCTTTCGGTTGCACAACGGATCGCCGGCGCGCCCGCCCGCTGACTCACCCGTACTCCGCTTCCTTTATTACGGCGCGCCGCCGCGGAACATTCCGCTCGCAAAGTGCGTGCACCGGGCGGTCCACCATTCCCGGAGGATCCACTGCCGGCTCCCTGCTCTTACGTCACGCACGCCGCGACACTTCCCCTACCTCCGCGCGATTTCGCGCAAGTAGGCGATTGATATGAGTAACGGGGAAAAAGGAAAACAGGAAGTGGTCTGACACACGACGCCGGCCGGCGACGGCATCTGTTCCGTGAGGGAACCGCGGATCTGGAACCCTTTAGAGGCGTGGCACTGCTGGGCCCTTTTCACGCGTCCTCCACTGCCAGGGTAAGCTGCCCTGAGTGGCCGAGCGGTTCTAGGCGCTACAGTCTGGAACCGAACGACTGCTACGGTCGCAGGTTCGAATCCTGCCTCGGGCATGGATGTGTGTGATGTCCTTAGGTTAGTTAGGTTTAAGTAGTTCTAAGTTCTATGGGACTGATGACCTCAGAAGTTGAGTTCCATAGTGCTCAGAGCCATTTGAACCAATTTTGAACCTGCCGTGACCTGGCTGGCTGCTCAGTCACCCTCTACATTGTATTCCTAAGATGAGCGGTGTTGTCTCTCCGTATTGCTGGGAAGTTGAAAGCGGAGGTTCGAATCCTCGGTCATGGGTGTGTGTGTTTGTCCTTAGGATAATTTAGGTAAAGTAGTGTGTAAGCTTAGGGACTGATGACCTTAGCAGTTAAGTCCCATAAGATTTCACACACATTGGAACATTGGAGTTGAAAGCCGATAGCGCACGTAACCAGACTCATGTGCTCCAGTTGTTTTTCATTCCAAGCGGCGCGGCGAACTCGACGGTTTGCACGATGACCACTGTCTGCTAGGGTTGATGTGACCGTGCTATGATTCACTATGTCCGCCGAAAACTTGTCTACAGCCTCTACTGGAATCGGCAAATAAATAAATAAATCAAATGGCTCAAATGGCTCTGAGCACTATAGGACTTAACGTCTGAGGTCATTAGTCCCCTAGACTTAGAACTACTTAAACCTAACTAACCTAAGGACATCACACACATCCATGTCCGCGGCAGGATTCGAACCTGCGACCGTAGCAGTAGCGCGGTTCCGGACTGAAGTGCCTAGAACCGCTCGGTCACACCGGCCGGCAGCTGTCGTTTCGGTCATCAGTTATCCGTCCCCGTCACTTCTGAGCTATCCTCTTCGTTTCAGCGTTACTATTCATTGGTGATCTGTCGTACGTACTCGTGCCTATGTTTGCCCCTACGATTGTTTCCTTTCATCGTTTTCAAAAGGAGTCATACCTTAATATGAGCCCAACAGTTCTATCAGTTTAACTAATTATGGTCATGATTTGTCAATTTTTTTTCTCCCTGCAGGATGACTTCATTCATTATACGGATTAATCCATCTGCATTTCAGCAGCCCCTTATAATACCACATTTTACAGGTTTCTAATACTTCCGTTCATCGACGGTAGGCAATGAGAACCCCGTAACTCCATTTTGTTAAATTTTAGAGGAGTAGCGAAAACGGTTTCTTAAAAATATATATTATGTGATACATGTAATGCTGCTGCATACGTAAGTATATGATAGTCGGCTAGTTATTGACAGAGTAGTGAAGTTGATGGACTTTCATATCTCTAATCTCTGTTTGATAATGCAGTTACTGGTTCCTGGAATCACGAGATTTTCAGAGACGAGTGGAGTTAAGATTTTTTCATTGCCTACCGTCGTTATTTTTGTATCCCGCCTGGGAGGCGGCGCGTGGGCAAGGAACAGGAACAGGAAAAGGTACTAATCTCTCGGTACTGCAGATACAGTTTAGGCACCTTTACTAGCAGATAACATATTACATAACTTGCAAGGTGGTGCGAAGTTGAAGCGTAGTGTCCTGGCTGTCTGCACCTGATGAAATGGGCTGAAGCAGTCGCGGAGCTCGAAGACTTCGACAGCACAGGCTAGAGGGCGCTGTCGTCTGTGACTCTCGTAGTAACAACTTCAGAAACTACACTGGACTCGCATTCGGGAGGACGACGGTTCAATCCCGCGTCCGGCCATCCTGATTTAGGTTTTCCGTGATTTCTATAAATCGCTCCAGGCAAATGCCGCGATGGTTCCTTTCAAAGGGCACAGCCGACTTCCTTCCCCGTCCTTCCCTCATCCGATGAGACCGATGACCTCACTGTCTGGTCTCCTTCAAAATGGTTCAAATGGTTCTGAGCACTATGGGACTTAACATCTTAGGTCATCAGTCCCCTAAAACTTAGAACTACTTAAACCTACCTAACCTAAGGACATCACACACATCCATGCCCGAGGCAGGATTCGAATCTGCGACCGTAGCAGTCGCACGGTTCCGGACTGAGCGCCTAGAACCACGAGACCACTCTCCTCCCCCCCCCCCCCACCCCAAAAAAAAAAAAACTTGAGAAACTATTCTGTGGCATAGTTGCCTTCGATACCACAGTTATGTCTTCCTTTTTTCCCTCACAAAACTGTGCTCCAAATTTACCTTATCTTGGCTGTTTTTCTGATCTCGCCCCTTATATTTTTGGGAAGTTTATTTTTATAGACAACTGCTGATCTAATGCAGAGCTAGCGAAATGCCGCTATACAGCATGGTTAGCGAAGAGAGTAGAAATGTAACGCAAGAAGTGATGAGTCAGGTGAGGCGAGGCGTCAGACTGAACAGTGTTTTGGAGGTGATGAAGCGCCGATGCAAGTCGCAAGGGTGGACACCCACCCAGACGGAGCGTCGTCATAGTTGCAGAAGTGGCGGCGAGACAGGTCTGCCAGCAGATCGGCGCCGCGCATGCGCGCAGCCAGCGCCTCCAGTTCCCGCCTCCAGTGCGGGCGGCGTGGAGGGGGGGCAGCGGACGGGGAAACCGCAGGCATGAATGAAAGAGGCTGCAGGGAGGGGCGGGCGCGCGCCCTGCGTCACGGCGCTACTCGGAAATCAACGTTGCATCTATAAAAGCCTTCAGCTCGGAGGCTCGGCAGTCAATCCGAGAGCCGGCGGCTCAGCGACAGCACACCACACGAGATGACGCGGCACGTGCAATCTGACGGGCGCCCCCGACACAGCGCCGCCGCCGCCGCCTCCGCAGCACGCGTCACGGTGAAAGCAGATAAAGGTAGGCACCGATCGCGAGACGGCAGTCAGCTGGCGACCGCCGGCCCGCGAGGTCGCGGCCGCCGTCGCGTTCGACGCTAGGCTACACCACTGTGCGACGAGCTACCGTGTGTCGTGTGGGGGCGGGGAGGGGGGCGCGTGTGCAAGTGAACGCCGGAGGACGCCCGGTGAGTGTCAACCACAGACCGTCGCTGTGCGGTGATTAGTCCGCTGCGTGCGCCTTTCACCTCACAACGCGGACTGCTCGGGAGTCTGACATCCCGACGACAGTGGACCGCTCGTTCGGAAACCTGTGCAGTGCTGTTGTATCTTCGCTGTCTGTGTTTACGTGTAACATTGCGTGACCGCGAGAGGAAATGTTAGCTCTTTTTTCTCTTAAATGCGCCAGTAACTGAACAAATTATAGCCGCTGTTTACTTTCGAAAGAAATTTCGTCGCCAGGTACGTTTAATTCGTGAGGTCTAACATTGTTGTATGCTAGTTTTCGCGACTGATTTCTGTCAAACTGTGGTCGCGTCTACTTGGCATCGGTACATGGCACACACGTCGGTTACTCAGCCCATTAAGGACCGGAAGCAGAATGCTGAGCGTAGCAGACGTTAATCTCTCTGAACTAGGGGAAAGTGAGCTATTATTTTAATACCACACGTGGATCTGGGCTGTCCGTTTGAGCTTAATCAGACCGTAGTTGACACTAAATAGTCGTTTGGAAAAGGATTACCTTCTTCATTCTAGGTGTATTTTCATGTAGTAGCGGACCATGTTATAAGCTCGTGTTTGTCGTACGATGGAGGGAAACATTCTTTAACTGGTATCTGATTTCAGATTTATCCGTATTAATCGACGTGCTTCGCAACTTGCATTAATTATTAGAAACACTGATGGTGAAATTGTATTTCCGCTGGTGATTTATCCTGTTCACTCGTGTTTTGCTGACTTTCTTTTGTTGTCATGCGAATGTTGGCGCTGGTGTTTATATACACGTATGTGAAAATATAGCAACCGTGACGTTTTATGCCAGTGCTTCAGTGTATAGTGAGCTACGAAGCCCTCTGTGCTGCCATAATTCACTCGGCGATATTCAGTAGCGAGGCTTGTGACTTTGAGGAATGTTGGCATTACCCTTCGCTCTGTAGAAAGCTAAGCTGTATGGGTCCTGGAGTTCGACTATGTTGTGGATTTTTTTTGTTTTCGTTTTTGGCGCAGTGGTTTCGTACATAACGCAGCGTGTTAGCTCTTTGGTGTTCAGTCCTCGTGGACGTCGTGAGTGGTACTATATTTAGCGCATATTATGTCGTATATGGCAATTTACTATTTCTTTTTACAGTGCTTATATCTGTCATTTAGATAAGCGCTATCGTAATATTCATTGCGTTATGTCACAGTAAATGTAACTGCTAACAACAAAATTTGCAAATCATGAGAGAGAGGGAGTATTTGTTGACTTTAGAGTCTTGCTGCGTAATTTAGCACTGGGTACGGAGCACGGAGCGCATAATAATTCATGAGACATCAGATAGAAAACTACATTTCTAAACAAGTGTTTGTGGAATAAAAATGATTACTTAGGGTTGAAAAACAATTACGATGTAAACACCACCTGCAGCACAGTAAACTATGTTTACAAAGCACACTACCGAAATAGTGCTCAAGGTCTTCCGCAAAACAGTGAATTTTGTGTTTGTGATTAAACTACACAGTAGTGTTGTTAACGTCCCGTCAGTGCTGTACCGAAAACAAAGAAAGATAAATTACTGTGTATGTGTGTATGGATGAAAATTTTGTCGAGTCCAGATTTTTAGTAGGCTTCCCGAATTTTTTGTACAATTTTGAAAACTTCCAAGTTTTTCTAAAAAGATGGCGTGGCACACAGTGAGTGCTCTGCACCCACCCGTGCAATGTTTTCCGTGCACTGTGGACGTGTGAGTGAGAGTGGGCTGTCTTGTCCGCAGAGACCCTGAGGAGGTGCCGGTCAGCGCTGGCGGTGCTCCTGGTGGCAGCAGCGGCGCTGCTACCCGCCGCCCACGCCGCCCCCGCTGCCGCCCCCACCGCCCACAAGGCGGACGACTGGATCGACCCCTGCGGCATATACAGGGACGCCCCCGGCGTCCTCAACATGAAGAACGTCAAGAAGGTGCTCAGGGTGTTCCGGAATTACCTCCACGGCACCTTCAACAGCGTGAAAAAGGAGTGGGATCGAGCCAGCAGCGTCTACCAAGGGGTGAGTACCCGCTCCTGTCGCATACCCAATCTCTCCACCCTGAATACAGGCCGTTCGCATCCTAACCCGATTCAGTCCGCTGCCTCAGTGTCTTCCACGTAAGACGACAAGCAACATCATCTTGAGGTGAAAGCTCACTTATTTCGTCCAAGTTAGCTTCAACGAATAAATATGTTCTGAAAGGATTCTGACATGCGCAAACACAAATCTCATATTTTTTCACCCGTGAGTGGCTTCCCTTCGTTTTTCTTAGTACCAAATACTATTATTAGATGTAATGCAGCTGTCACCTCCAATATAGCTGGTATTTAGGTACAGTTGTCACCGCAACATTTATGGTTTCCACTCTGTGAAATATAATTGCAAACACACGCTAAATTACTGTTTACACAACACCGAATTCAATACTTCGTAAATATTGATCTAGTGTCTATTTGAGCGTACAGTGACCTTCCACATATGACTGGCTTTGCTGCATGCATTAAGGATGAAACCACATTATTCTGAGCAGTTTACGCTGATAACCTCGCCGTTGAGCACCCACAAAGTCTTGATAAGTTTTTACATTTTTTTGAGCCATTTCCTTATTTTAGCTTAGAAACAACAAGAAAATTTCTCGAGTATTTCTATTATTATTTATTCCACTTAGAAATGTACTATCGCAGTGTCATCAACCTCTAAGTGGCAGCCTTCCATCTGGATGTATTACAAGCTAATTCCCTCATCGCGGTATACTTACTGATTCCCGCATTCTTTATGGCTTGTTTTCAAAAGCCCAGCCATGATCTTCCTAGTGTCGTCTTTCCTTGTATTGCTCATTCAACGATGTTTACAAGGAACTGGTTCTAGCGTATTTTCTGGCTTCCCATCCGAGTCGTCTTCGCTTGAATATTTTCATTAACACTATTTCCTCACCAATTCATTGCTAAACGACCTATATGATGGCACCATCCGTCCACTTCATCTTTAAGAGGCGTCTCGAACGGCATACATCGAACGTTTGAAGAGAATTTATTGATTCCACAGTACAAACTCCACTGAAGTGTAAAAAACAACTGTCAAGTAAAGTTATAAAAATGTCTATTCATCAGTCGCCTGTTTGTCCCGCAGTCATGAAAAAGAAAAATTGTCTGCTATCGTCTAGAAGAGTGCATCCGAAGCGAGAACCGATACTGCAGTATACATTTTGAATTAATTACAGTTTGCTGGAAGAGTGTCCTGCCCAACCCCATACGTTACTTAACTTAACCAGAATTTACTAAAAAAAAAAAAAATCCTTCTAACGTTCCTTCTTCTTTTGCAGCTGAAAGAAATTGAAATGGACATGGAGTGGCTTCCAAGGAACCAGTACAACCACTACAAGGACACCATCCAAGGGCTGACACTTCCCGAAAAGGTAAGATCACGACATCACAATTTCCTCCTAACTACGACAACAAATACATTAACACTCGGTTAGTCGCGCTCGATCTCCGAGGTCCACACTTTACCAGAGACTTCATTTTCGTGTACATGTCATCAAAACGTTAGTAGACTAACTCTATTTATAGTTCCTAGCTCTCAGATTCATGGGAAGTGAAACAACTGATGAAGCACTTCCAATCAAAACGTTTCCTTTTTTAAAATTTCTGTTCATTAGCTTTTCTTTTTACAAAATTATCCATTTTTCTCATTGGGATGTCTCAGATGTATAGCGACGATCCATGTCCCTTTTAGGAGTGCGCCTAATCGAGTGTTAAGGCATTGGGCAAAGAACCAACTGCATATCCAATGTGGCGACCGAACTAACAGCCATGTCCTCGTCTGTTTACAGCCGGCCCACGTCCTACAGCACGTGCACGACGGCGTTCAGAAGTACCTGGCCACCGTGGCGTGGCTGCAAAGGGACGAAGCCAGCAGCCTGCTACTGCACAAGGACCTCGCCACGCGCGCCCACTTCCTCTCCGAGATACGCAGCAAGCTCAAAAGTGTGAGTTTCTAATCAATATCTCTCTCTCTCTCTCTCTCTCTCTCTCTCTCTCTCTAGGGCTCTTGAAAACCGAATCTGTGGACGTCGTCTTCCACTTACCCTACGCTCTAAATACGAAAGAGCATTTAATTAGTTGCAAAGCTTGGTCAGTAAAACTCAGCCAGAAATCGTTAAAAGCAACCCAATGCTGGCACAAGACTTACAATACACGTTGTCTATCCGTTATTGATTTTCGTTGTGTAACTGATCGGATGGAATTCAAGCACATTATGAGGTGAAAACGTCACACTTATATTTATATACTTTTACGTTTGCACTGCAATAATCCCAATATAATAGAGTAAGATAGTTTAATATGGGTAAACATGAAACTTTATCTCGTGATAAATGAGTGTCATTCATACACACGTAAATAATCGAGACATTTCGTAGTAGGAACTGTATACAAGAAATCAGTTACAAGGCAAAATATTGATTTCGCAACTTTACCATTCGGTAAACAGTACGGATCTGTATGCAGTTTGTAAACCTGAAAAGAACATGCCTAGGCCTCATTTTTAAGCAGTAACAACCAGCGAAACAATTACGTAAATATTAGTCACATATTAATTAATAACTCGAAAGTAGTGGCGTGTTGCCAGCGTATATATATATGAACCCCTTGTGTAATCTGAAACAACGTCAATATATATTTATTAGGAAGTATGCATATCTTGGAGTATAACAAACCAAATAATTAGCATACAGTGGAAAATTAGGACGACAGATCGTCTGTGAAGTGGGACGTGACCCATTCATTACCTCACAACGTATTTCGACAACAGTCTTCGGTGAAAGAACCATATGTAGGAGACTATCCAACAAATAGATTTTCCTTTACGATATATACATGTTCATTCAAGTCATTGTAGATGTCTTTACACTGTATACATAATAGTTTAAGTAACTAGAGATGCAGTAGAAATCATTTCTGTACGTAATCTTATTCGTCTTAGTGTCAATAAAATTTTTCAGGATATGTGACTGCATTGTCAACGTATAAAATTCTCCGACATTTCGGCCGCTGTAGCAAATGGCCTTCCTCAGGTTGTTTTCTTGAGTAAGCAAACCACTTTGAGTGGCCGAAACGTCGGAGAATTTAATTTATTAACAATGCAGTTACGCACCCTGAAAAATTTTATTGACAGTAACAGCGGCTGTAGAAGCCTACGATTACTATTTAACTCAGTTGGCATTTGACAGCTCTCGCTACAAATACACCACTGGAAACTTTCCATGATTGGCTCCCTCTTTGTTGCTACTTCCGCTGTGCAAAGCATTGCTTCTGACGTCTCAACTACTAAACATTTCGGGAAGCAAAAATTTCGCTTATCTCAAGGAACAGCATGACTCCAACCTTATTTATAGTTGAGAACAGATTTTTCACGTGCTTTGAGACATGTCAGAGGTCTTTACCACACGTGAATTTCAGGATTATTACGTATATTTTTTGTGGGAGATAGTGACTTTAATACTTCATACATCTACGAGTTGAACGTTACATAAAAAAGAAAGCAACACCGTTTTTTGAAGCTGCTAACAGACGTGGTATGATATGAAATTTTGGAAAGATGCATTGCTGAGCGAGGTATTGTTGCATTCACGAAAAATATCTAATTTATATGAACTGAGTTTCAGAGATATAATGTGATAAATTTGAAACTGCTTCTCAGCCTGGAACTTAGCATCGGTTCAAAAGAAAAAGAATTTCGAGGACAGATTTTCAACCTGCTTTAGACGGTATAGAGATATACCGGGTGATCAAAAAGTCAGTACAAATTTGAAAACTGAATAAATCACGGAATAAAATAGATAGAGAGGTACAAATTGACACACATCCTTGGAATGACATGGGGTTTTATTAGAACCAAAAAATACAAAAGTTCAAAAATGTCCGACATATGGCGCTTCAATTGATCAGAATAGCAATAATTAGCAGAACAAAGTAAGACAAAGCAAAGATGATGTTCTTTACACGAAATGCTCCATATGTCCACCATCATTCCTCAACAATAGCTGTAGTCGGGGAATAATGTTGTGAACAGCACTGTAAAGCACGTCCGGAGTTATGGTGAGGCATTAGCGTCGGATGTAGTCTTTCAGCATCCCTAGAGATGTCGGTAGATCAGGATACACTTGCGACTTCAGGTAACCCCAAAGCCAATAATCGCACAGTCCAAGGTCTGGGGACGTTGGAGGCCAAGCATGACGAAAGTGGCGGCTAAGCATACGATCGTCACCAAACGACGTGGGCAAGAGATCTTTCACGCGTTTTTTGGGTTCTAATAAAACCCCATGTCATTCCAAGCATGTGTGTCAATTTGTACCTCTCTATCTACATTATTCAGTGATTTATTCAGTTTTCAAATTTATACTGACTTTTTGATCACCCGGTACAATAACATGCGTAAGTTTCCTAAATGTCATATTTTTCACAACGTTTTGGTAGGAGATACAAACTTTAAAGCGATTTTCTATCACTGCAGAGAGACCAAGCAATACTTCTTGCGACAATGTCGCAAGTGGAAACGTCAAACGCCAACTGATTTAAATATGGATCTACGTTCAGCAACTGGTAGAATAATGAAGTATTTAACGTAGCTGAGGCGTGGTCCCTGGAAAATTGGTTTCCTCAGTCGCTTGTTGGTGGTTGATTGTTCTACACGTACCACGAGCAGGGATTTATTGGTGCCACCTCTTGTGGCCGTCGAAATTATTAGTAGTGAACACTCGTCCAGCTGTTCCCTGTTGTGACGTGCGGCCGGCTCTCTCGTTGCAGTTGCAGTGCGCGGCGCAGAAGGCGATCGTGGACAGCAAGGTGCGGCTGCAGGTGCAGCGGCCGCAGCTGGAGGAGGTGGTGGACGCGGAGCGCCACCGGCAGCCGTCGCAGGGCACGCCGCAGCTGCTGCTGCGCGACCGCACCTACCTCGCCCTCCTCAAGGCCTTCCTGGCCGACTGGCAGAAGGTGGTCAGCGAGCTGCTCAAGGAGGTGACGCGCGACCTCAAGAAGAAGAGCAAGCAGCAGAAGAAGGACGCGACCCGCGGCGTCAAGAGCAAGAACACGACGGCCGCCCCCCGCCGCCAGCGCCACAAGAAGCGGAAGGACCAGCAGCGGCGCCAGCAGGCGTAGCGCCGGCCCCCGCGGCCGCCGCCGCCGCGCCGCCCCCACGACTGAAGCCGCCCCGCGGCTCGCTCCTGGCTGTGATACAGAATCTCCCCTTCTCGCCGCTCTCTGCAGCGCGCCTGTCCTGTCGTACCGCAGTATTAGCTTTAGGGCAATCATCCTCCACCAGTCATCTTATTTATTGTCCACACGTACCCATTATTTATAACTATTTATTATTTATTTATTTATTTATAATTTATTCGCTCGTCCTCACGCGTATCTCGCATTGTGTTTTATATTTCGTACATTCCAATACAAAAGAATTAAACTTTTTACTTTTATAGAAAAAATGGCTATGTTTTCTTACAATAACGAGTATATCTATCTCTCCTCAACCTGAAGACCTTTCCTTCCACATCCACGACACTACCAACTGGAAGGAGAGGAGTGCAAGAGTTGCTACTGGAAAATGTACCAATAGTTACGATTGCCTTCACAATTTCAAACAGTTTAGACCAGTCAAGTTCTTCAAAAGCTTTCTCTAAACATACATTACTATAAATGGAGAGTTCATACTTTCTTTGATATTCTGAAGCTAGAAGGGATTAAATACAGAGAGCAAAAGGCTATTTACAACTTTCACAGAAACCACACTACAGTTATTAGAATCGGAGGACATGAAATGAATGCAGTGTTTCAGAAGAAAGTGAGACTGGGTTCTATCTTATCCCTGAAGTTATTCAGTATCTACATTGAGGAAACTGTGAAGGAACCCAAGAACAAATTTGCCAGTTTAATTAACATTCAGCGAAAAGAAAAAAGTGTTCAAATGTGTGTGGAAACTTATGGGACTTAACTGCTAAGGTCATCAGTCCCTAAGCTTACACACTACTTAACCTAAATTATCCTAAGGGCAAACACACTCACCCATGCCCGACGGAGGACTCGAACTTCCGCCGGGACTAGCCGCACAGTCCATGACTGCAGCGCCTTAGACCGCTCGGCTAATCCAGTGCGGCCAGGGAAAAGAAATAAAAATTTTATAGTTTGCCGATAACATTATAATTCTGTCAGAGATGGCAAACAACTTGTAAGAATGGCTGAACAGAAGGGATAGTATCTTGAAAGGAGGTTATAAGACGAATGTCAATAGGAATAATGGAATGTAGTCGAGTTAGATCAGGGAATCCTGAAGGAATTAGATTAGGAAATGACACACTAAAAGTAGGACATGAGTTTTGGTGTTTGGACAGTAAAATAACTGGTAACGGCCGAAGTAGACATAACGTAAAACGCAGGCTGACTATAGCACGAAATTGATTTCTGAAATAGACGAATTTCTTAACATTCAGTATAAATTTAAGTGTTAGGAAGTCTTTTCTGAAGGTATTTGTCTGGGCTGTAGCGTGTGTCGAAGATAAACGTAGACGACAAGCAGTTCACACAAGATGATAATAGAAGCTCTTGAAATTGGCGCTACAGATGAGTGCTGTAGGTTAGATGGGTAAATCGAGAACTTATGAAGAGGTCCTCAATCAAATGTGGGGAATAAAGAAATTAATCGCACATCTCGACTAAAAGAAGGGATCGGCTGATAGGACACATCCTCGTTGGGTGGTAAAAATTGTGGAGAGAGACCAACAGACGAATATAGTAAGCAGGGTCATATGGATGTAGGTCGCGGTAGATATTAAGAGATACAGTGTTTTCCACGGGGTAGAGTGGCGTGTAGTACAGTCTTCAAATTGAAAACTACATTGGAACACGTTTTTGCAGACACAGAGTAGCGCATCAAACCAGTCTTCAAACTGAAGACTACAACAACGCTTGTTTTAGTTTCAAACAAAATCACAATTGTAAAATACAACTACAATGTATCGTTGTACCTAAGAAATACGAAACTGGCTGTATGCGCAAACTGAAAAAAAGCACAAAAAAACGACTGATTTATTTTAACGACTACTACAATGTGTAACGTCTTTGACTGTTGTATTAATCTGTGGAAAAGTGTGGGTGATTGGAGTGATGAACTAAGGACTCTTGTTGATCTAGACGTTGACTAGTACGGACGTTTTAGGAATTTGAGAAGAGAGAGAGAGCCACTATCGGCGGCCGTTATGGATAGTTCTTGTTCTTCGCTTAAAGCATTTTAATTGAATATAAAGAATTTGTACTGGAAGAAGTCTTTCGAGAAAACAGCTGTACGATTTGCTGCCTACATTTCATATGATTTAAAGGCACAAATGGACTTCATTCCATTTTCCTTATATTAGCTAATGTGGGTGTGAAATATCGTCGGAAACTTTATGTGATATTGTTGCTGAAGTGACTCCTGTACGAAACCTGTTTACACAGTTAGGTCATTGAATGATTAATTTCATCTATGATCTGCATTGGAGCTACGTTAACAGATAGGTCATTTTAGCAATATTTTACAGACCTGTCATAGCACTACCGACAGGATCCGCTGTTTCTCTCCGGCGGAATAAGTTTTCCTACAGACAACCGTGATCTTCGAGAGCTGCTACGGACGGAGTCACGAGATCAATGGAGACTGCCTTAGCATCTGCGACCGTACTCTTCACTTTTTGTGAGCTTAAAGTACAACTAGCAAACACTTATAATGATTCAAATCAGATGTTGAATCAGTTGAAGGACTTTGAAATAATCTTACCTACCATAATAATTAACACCAGCTAACTTTCTTCCTGCAGGAGGACATCATAATCATAAATAAAGTAATTATTTCTTTGAAGTTTTCCAGTCACTGATAGTAATAAGTTAAATAAATCCATAAATAAATAAATAAAAATAATAATCCACTATTTGACTTGCTTTCTCTTTAAATGAGTTTATATATATATTAAACAGCTGTCAGTACCATTTTCGGCCGTACACTGGCAAACTTGAGATTTTATGCGGTAGTGGCAATAATGCCGGAAGTTTTGTAGAGAGTCATTCAGTACCGCATTCAGGAGTTTATTTTAGTTGAAAAGTATAACACAATTCACTAGAAACTTTCAGAAAGCATGCCTTAGTGCCCATTATTGATAATTAAAGATAAAAAACAAAAATTTAATTGAAAGCTTAAAAAACTTCAACAAAATACTCACAACCCACCCATTTCAGAAAGTTATAAAGTACTTGGCGCAAACGTTATAACAATATTTCTCAGTATTTTGTTGGCTATCCTGATTTAATCACTGCCTCGATTCTGTGCATCATTGAGTCCACCAAAAGTCTGACATCTGGTTTGATCATTCTGAACCACGAACTGGCGATGGCTTCTGGGAGCTCGCTCACTTATTACTGGGATTCCGTCGTGAAACCACGGTTTTAAGTCTTCACCGTAAGTTCTCAATGGGGTTGGGATCGGGGCTATTGCCAGGCCAAAGCAACAAACTAATATCATGGATATCGAACGATTTCTTATTGATTTTCGCAGTATGACTTAGCGCACTGCCTTGCTGAAGGATACACTGGCGGTCTGGTGGTTGTTACGTTCAAACAAATCGTGGATAGAGGGCAGCAATTTCAACACTAAAACCTCAAATGTTCAAATGTGTGAGAAGTCTTATGGGACTTAACTGCGAAGGTCATCAGTCCCTAAGCTTACACACTACTTAACCTAAATGACTGCAGCGCCCGAGACCGCTCGGCTAATCCCGCGCGACTGAAACCTCGTCTTGGTTCTTTTCTTTTGCGGGGATGTTGCTCTGTAACACTGCCAGAGGTTCAATGGCATGATTTGCCGTGCATCCAAAAACCCTGACATTGATTGGATGCTTCATTTAGCTGTGGTGCGCTGTGGAATTAAGTCTTCGCCTGGTCGAAGACGAACAAATTTAACTCCATCACTTCCAAAGAAGCTGATCTTAGTCTCGACACCTCATATAGCTCCAGACCGTTCGGCTTGCGTCCACTCCCTGAGTGCTAATGCCCATTGCACACGTTACTGCCTCTACATTTCGTTCAGGTAGGCTTCTTCCTTGGAGTGCTCGCTCGCAAACCATTTTCTGATGACGGTTCGATCACAAACTTCAACGACAGAAGTCTTCAAGATAGCATTTATGTCTTTTGCGGTACGCCGATGATCTTGGAGAGAAAGATGGCAGATTCTACGACAGTCTTGATTGGTCAATATTGGTTTTCTGTCGGTTATTGGAGCAGTTTTGATTGATCCAGTTTCTTAATATCGGTTGCAAACTTTCTTCACACGCGACACTGTAGCGCCCCCAACCAACCTAGTAGCTATTTATGCAGACGTATATCCTTCCTCACGAAGTGTCACTACCTTACTCCGCTTACTTGGTGACCAGTCAGCACGTTTCGAGACAGGAGATATCTTTTTCAATCCGTCATCCGTCTCCAATCATCTCACACTAAAGAAACTGTACACTCTAACAACAACGACGTATTGCCACTACTGGAGTTACAACAATGATCAGAAAGCTTCTTCTCATTCGGTAAAGCAGTAGTAACACGCTTCGATTGATTGATTTGTGGGAAGAGAACAAATTACAAACAGCTGCACAAGCATGTAAAACAGCGAAGTTTCTTAATCGTTGTCAGTTAAGACTATTTATTCATTATTAATAAAAAAAATTATATCACATTCTCTAAAAATGATGAATGTTCAGTAGAGTATACCAACAACAAATAAAACCATAATTTATTAATTTAGTATACCAACACTTACCTACATCACGCGATGTTAAACTTAGGTGAACTTTACAACAAATTGAAACTTCCTGGCAGATTAAAACTGTGTACCGGACCGAGACTCGAACTCGGGACCTTTGCCTTTCGCGGGCAAGTGCTCTATCAACTATTTCTTTTTCTTTTTCTTTTTTTTTTTTTTTTTTTTTTTACTCTCATTTTGTTCGTTGTATCTGCTCGGGGCGGACGTCGTAAGACATCCGATGAAGTTCATTGATGATCGATTAACTCAGTTTTTTATTACAGAGGGTACGTAACCGTCTGATCGAACACGCTGAGCTACCGTGCCGGCTGACTGAGCTACCCAAGCACGACTCACGGCCCGTCCTCACAGCTTTAATTCCGCCAGTGCCTCGTCTCCTACCTTCCAAACTCTACAGAAGCTCTCCTGCGAACCTTGCAGAACTAGCACTCCTGAAAGAAAGTGTCCATAATTAATGCCACTGCTGTACATCATAGGGTGCACTTCGTGAACAACGTGTTCTCTTACTAAATTATAACAGCGCCTGGTAAATGCAAGTGACAAAGGTAATGACAACGCCAACTATCACGTTATACACTAGCTCGCCAAAGAAATTGGTTTAGGCGTGCGTATTCAAATACAGAGATATGCAAAAAGGCAGAATACAGTGCTGCTGTCGGCGACTCCTATACAAGACAACAAGTGTCTGGCGCAATTGTTAACTCGGTTACTGCTGCTAGAATTACAGCTTATCAAGATTTAAGTGAGTCTGAACGTGGTGTTACAGTCGGTGTACAAGCGATGGGACACAGCATCTCCGAGGTAGCGATGAAGTGGGGATTTTCCCGTACCACCATTTCTCGAGTGTAACGTGAACATCAGGAATCCGGTAAAACATCAAATCTCCGACATCGCTGCGGCCGGAAAAAAATCCTGCAGGAACGGGACCGTCGAGGACTGAAGAGAGTCATTCAGTGCGGCAGAAGTGCAACCCTTCCGCAAATTGCTGCAGGTTTCAATGCTGGGCCATCAGCAAGTGTCAGCGTGCGAACCATTCAGCGAAACATCGTCTGTATGGGCTTTCGGAACCGAAGGCCCACCCGTGTACCTTTGATGACTGCACTAAACAAAGCTTTACGCCTCGCCTGATACCAGTTTCTTTTGGAACATCTTCAAAGGGGTCAAGTCTATTTATTGGCATTCGATCTAATGTCTTTCTCACGTTAGGGGCCACGAAATGTCTGTTCGCAAGATTTCACCAGCTACAAAACTGCGATTTTCGTAACCGGTTTTTGGTTCGTTAAAAATCTCCTCCAGTGATGACGGTACAAACAGTAAACATATGTGCTAGAGAGCTTAGATTTTCGATTACATTTGGGGTGAATCTGGTTATTGATCGAAAGGCCTGTTTAAAGGTTTTTGCCCACCCTTCATAGTGCGTATTACTCGGGCACTGTCTTATCACCTTAATTTAAACAACTATACATTTTTTAACCAATACTTCCCCCTGTTCCAACGTTTAACTGCATAAGCGTACCACACTTTCTTTGTCGGAACGCATGTTTTGTATCTCGAAAACAGCCCAAGATATACTCTTGGCCGTCAGCACCGACACTGGACTGTCGATGACTGGAAACATGTTGCCTGGTCGGACGAGTCTCGTTTCAAGTTGTATCGAGCGGATGGACGTGTACGGGTATGGAGACAATCTCATGAATCCATGGTTCCCGAATGTCAGCAGGGGACTGTTCAAGCTGGTTAAGGCTCTGTAATAGTGTGGGGCGTGTACAGTTGGAGTGATATGGGACCCCTAATACGTCTAGATACGACTCCGACAGGTTCAAATGGCTCTGAGCACTATGGGACTGAACATCTGAGGTCAGCAGTCCCCAAGAACTTAGAACTACTTAAACCTGACTGACCTAAGAACATCACACACATCCATGCCCGAGGCAGGATTCGAACCTGCGACCGTAGCGGTCCCGCGATTCCAGACTGAAACGCCTAGAACCGCTCGGCCACACCGGCCGGCGACTCTGTCAGGTGACACGTACGTAAGCATCCTGTCTGACCACCTGCATCCTTTTTATGTCCATTGAGCGTTCCGACGGACTTGGGCAATTCCAGCAGGACAATGCGACACACCTCAGATGCAGAATTGCTGCAGATTAGCTCCAGGAACACTCTTCTGAGTTTAAACACTTCCGCTGGCCACCAAACTCCCTAGACATGAACACTATTGAGCGTATCTGGGATTCCTTGCAACGTTCTGTTCAGAAGAGATTTCCACCCCCTCTTACACATTTATGGTCAGCCCTGCAGTATTCCCTCCAGTACTACTTCAGACGTTAGTTGAGTCACAATAAAAGCTTATTTATTTGTGTCACGACCGGTTTCGGGCGCAAACCCGAAACCGGTCGGGTGGCAAATAAATAACCTTTTATTGTGACCGGTAGCGGATTTTTGTCTACAACCTATAAAGGAACAGTCACGGAGTTCGGCAGCATACACTATTGATAAATTTCATTAGTTGAGTTCATGCCAAGTCGTGTTGCGGCATTTATGCGTGCTCTCGACGACCCTAGACGATATTAGGAAGGTGTACCAGTTTCTGTGTTTCTTCAGTGTACATCACAGACAACTAAGCGCTTCGGTGCTCAAGTCGAAACAGAATTTTCTTCTTACGTTTGGATAAGGAATCCATTTTTATGGCACATCATGTGCAGCACATACTGTGGTGAAGCACCCCAAATGTTTTGTTGTGTTGTCACCACAAGCATAAAATTATAATAGAAGAGTATATCTTGGGCTGCTTTCGAGATACAAAACACGCATTCTGACAAAGAACGTGTGGTTCGCTTATGCAATTAAACGTTGGAACAGGGGGAAGTATTGGTTAAAAATGTACAGTTGTTTAAATTAACGTTATAAGACAGCGCCTGTGTAAGGCACTTCAAATGTAATCGAAAATCTAAGCTCTCTTGTACATATGTTTCCTGTTTATACCGTCGTCACTGGACGAGATTTTTAACGAACCAAAAACTGGTTACGAAAATTTCAGTTTTGTAGATGATGAAATCTTGGGAACAGACAGTTCGTGACCCCAAACATGAGAAAGATATTAGCTCGAATGCCAGAAATAGACGTGACCTCTTTGAGGATGTTCCCATAGAAATTGGTATCAGTGACCCTGAGGCAGTTGTAACAACAACGACAACTATAGTACAGACGACAACCAAAAATGTATCAGATAAAGATGTACTAGTGTCCCACGTGCAGGAGTATCTCCAAATATTCAGCTCTGGAAAGGAGCATTTACTGTGGCTTAGGTTGATCAGTACTGGATACATATGTAACTACTAGAACAGTTAGTGGTGCGAGAGGCCATCCACAGTATACAGTCCCTGTAAAGAATCTGAGACAGAAAGAGTGAATAGTGCACAGTCGGTGTAAAATAGAGCATTGTGCTACGGGCAGAGAGAGGCTAAATGAAAGGCTTTTGGCTGTAAACACAGCAATGCTTGGAGTCTTCAACGACAACCATAGCAGAATATTGTCTACAGACCTCTCACAAAACCCAAAGAAATTTGAGTCATATATAAAGGGTGTCAAAGAATCCAAAGATAGCTTTCAGAAACGCATACCGGTAGATGTCACGGGGTCTGAAACTGAGGGTAGTAAATTAAATTCAAAATTTTTTTTGAGAAGAATACACCACCATTTGACTGTTTATTTCGTATGTACAATTTAGATTTTGGCTTTCAAGCCATTATCGAGTAAACGCTCTAAGATCATTAACGTATTTTGCTAGGTACTGTGCAGGATGACAAATTATTTCACACAATTATGGAGTACAATGTTCTTAGATGATTAACATCATTTTGCTGTGTATTTCCAATCCTACACAGTACGCAGCAAAATGTTCGACAATGGCGTGAAAGTCGAAATCTAGATTGTACACAGGGAATATACAGAAATACACAGTCAAATGTTGGCGTATTCTTTCAGAAAATATTGTGTGACTGTGGTTCTTTTTAAGTGCACATTTTAAGTTCATAAATGCTCGACTTCTCATTCAAATGTTCCTTAACTAAAGAGGGCGCAGAAGTACTGCCGCTGTTTGATTTTAGAACCACTGCAAATATGGGTGTCACTCTCACTCAGAAACAGTTGAAACTGAACGAGACTCCAGGGCCCGATGTAACCCCCAATTAGATTCCATACAGAATCTGCAGTTGAGTTGTCCCCACTCTCAATCGTAATGTAACATAGGCACCACTATTATAAACTGTGGTTAGAAGACGCACTCGTCTACAAGAAGGATAGCAGATGTGATCAACGAAACTACCGACCTATGTCAATGACATGCATTTGTTTAAGATTCTTAGAAGATCAGAAAATCACCCTCAAGGAAGATTGCTTACAAAACACATCCTAGAATATCGCTGAAGTGTGTGGGGCATGGATGAAGTAGGATTAGCAGGGGACAGAGATTGAACGTAGGTGAAGAAGTACAGCACGAATGAGCGCAAGTTCGTTTTGACGTACGCTATCGCGTCAAGGAAATTCTGAAAACTAGAAGTGGCAAACGTTTGACAAACTACACCAACTATCCCGCGAAAGCCTATTAAAAATGGTGCAAGAACCGGCGTTAAGTGAGGAATCTGGGAATGTAGCTACTTCAACACCCTACACAATGCCCCGAGGACAAAATTGGGCTACTTATAGCGAGCTCAGTGTTGTTTAAGTAGATGTTCTTCCGGCGCTGCGTACGGGAAAATAACCTTAATACGTGGTACAACGGGGAGTTCTCACTGCTGCCCAAATTACAGTATTTGGCAGTGTAAGATTGTAGACGTAAATGTAGACGAAATAAGTGAGGGCATTGAGAATTTTGCTTTCTGTAAAGTGACGATGATACACTTCAAGTATCGTGGCGACAGACAGCAGAGCAGTAGTTATGTATTCCTGCGGTAATTTTTGTGGGCAAAGAAATTGTGCACGTCACTCCAACCCATAGTGAATGTGCAACAGCCATTATTTCGACTAGGGAAAGATTAACGGTCTACGGAATGCAGGAAAGTTGCGACTGAGTGAATTGAGTCAAGGCCAGAGTAGTGAATTAGCGTTTCAGATCCAGCTTGGAGACAACGCCGTTGCAGATACCGCTTGGTAAAGTAGCATCACGCATTAGGCCAGAGTAAATGCTGAGTCTACATTTTGCTCACTCCAACTTGCATGTGCTTTGACCATTGAAAATCAAAAGCTAGGATACTAACCTAACCTCACATTTAGTACATGAACGTTTTTTCGTTGATTCAAAAAGTAAATTTATTTCCACCAACTCAGTGCATTGACCAGCTATGACAACGTAGATTCAAATGAGTTGATGAGGATTTTTTAATACTCATTCTTTCCTGTTACAAAAATTTTTGTGTGCAGAGATAACGATTTTAATAATCGTCACTTCAATATGTCCAAGAATTAAATATTTTGTTAATGAGTGTCAAAACTAATTGAACATGATTGTTGTTTATCACTTGACTCCTGAAAGCAGCAGTTGATAAATAATATGTAGAATAAAAAATGAATAGCTGTGTTGTCTTTCTAGAATAGACCCAAAACTTTCACTTTTATTAATTTATGCCTTCTAGGTACGTGACAGCAGCATTTCTAATGATTTTTGTTACGATCCACACCCGGTATTAGCTGCCTTACAGGGCCAGGTCATATTTATTTAGAATGTCTGTTTGACACCCTGGGCTTGAGAAGACAGTTCAGATGTTTTGTCCATTTATGTGCTAAGTGGTAAGCTCAGTTTTCACATATTAGTACACTCACTGTGGAGATACAAAGGTCGGATGCACGACAACAGCACTACTCAGGTGTTGAGCTGAAACTGAAGCTTCTATATTGCACCTATTTGCCCTGTTCTTACACATGAAATTATTAGTATCAGAAATGGTGAGTAAATGTTACTGCAACAGATGCAATTCGAAATACGTCGAATGGGGAACCACTACTTTTCATAGGTAAGTACCAAAAAGTCTAACACTAGTTATCACACCAGAAAGATGCGTTTTACGTGTTGATCTATATAGAGAGACAATATATAAGGAATTAAAACTGTAGGTTCAAAAAATGTCTCTGAGCACTATGGGACTTAACATCTGAGGTCATTAGTCCCATAGAAGTTAGAACTACTTAAACCTAACTAATCTAAGGAAATCACACGCATCCATGTCCGATGCAGGATTCGAACCTGCTACCGTAGCGGTCACGCGGTTCCAGAATGAAGCAACTAGAACCGCTCGGCCACACCGACCGGCTAAACTGTAGGAATAATGGATGTGTGACTGCATGGCCATATGTTTACTAGACAAGTTGGATACATTCGACAGCTTGGGAATGTGCTGCCATTCAATCCGTTGAATGTTGACACATTTCGCGAAATTTTCACCTGCACATAAAATTTACAAGGTGTGTTCATCAACCAACGCAACGCATTTTTTTTCTGAAAGTAGGTTGGTTTTATTGAAGATTCCATTATATCATATTAATCCCCACTGTTCTCGGTACTGAACCACATTTTTCAACATAAGTTCTGGCCAATGCGACGGCCTTACGGCATTTTACTTGGAGGGCCTGTATGACTGCGTCGTATCACTCTAATGTTCGACGTCGGAGTCAACGTCTTGTTGCTTTAGTAACCTCTTCATCATCCACGCACTCATTGGTGGGGAGTGCATGCCTTACTGGGCCAAACAAATGGAAGTCGGGAGGTGCGAGATACGGGCTGTAGGGTGAATGAGCAAGAACTGTCCAATTAAGTTCTGTGATCTACTCTCTGGTACACAGACTTGAGTGAGGCCTTGCGTTGTCCTGGAGAAGGAGAAGTTCGTTTGCTTTTTTGTGGCGACGAACAGGCTGAAGTCGTCTCTTCAATTTCGTAGGGGAACACAATAAACTTCAGTGTTGATTGCTGCACACGACGGAGGGCATGAAACAGAATAACCCCTTCAGAATCCCAGAAGACCGTCACCAGGACTTTAGTTGCTGATGGGTGCGGCTTCGACCTTTCTCTTCGAAGGAGACGTGGTGTGGCGCCTCTTCATGGACTGCCTTTTTGTTTCCGGTTCGAAGCGACGAACCCAAGTCTCTTCGCCTGTGACGATGTTCGATAAAACACTGTCGCAAATAGCCTCGTAACGCTCAAGCAATTCCCCACAGATGGTCCTTCATTGCTCTTTATGATCTTGTGTTTGCCGGCGACGAATCCAGCAGACGCACCCCTCTGAGTAACCCGACTGGTGAACGAATGTGTCAATAGTACCAACAAGGAATTCCAATTGAGCAGCGAGGTGTTTGATTGTGATCAGTCGATCATCTCGAATGAGAGTGTCCGCACGTTCCCATATCGCAGGTATCAGAGCTGTGTGCGGGCGGCCGGCACGAGGAAGATCGGACAGGTTTGCGCGACATTGTTGGAGGCGCCTTGCCCAAGACTCACCATGCTTTTGTTCATTGCGAGGTCCCCCTAGACATCCTGCAAGCTCCCACGAATATTTGCGATGCTCTGGGTTTCCTCCAAAAGAAACTCTCGGAACGCACCTTCGTTGTAGAAGCCATTTTCAGTGCTACGTATAGCACCACCACCTGTCGGAACTTCATGAAACTATACGGGCTGAAGCGGGATTATTTCACGATTCCCAAAAAAGATTCCACATTTTTTTAAAACCGTAATTGGTCTAAAAAAGAACTGTCTTGCATTACTTATTGAACCCCCCTCGAATATAAGACAGTCGAGTCATATATCAAAATTATAAAGAGGTCGAAATCATTTTGCTCATTTTAAAATAGTCACAAAAGAGGTAAGTGTAGTACCAATACGCATGTTGTGGAGAATGAGTATGTATAATTAATACTTTAGCTCCCGAAAAAGGAAAGAAGAGTAAACGTATAGCACCGGGCGGAAAAGAAAACAATATTTTCGTACCTGAAATTATTTACATATGTTACAAATCGCTGATTTTCAGTGGCATAGTTCCAAATTCGATTTTTTTTTCAGGACACTTCCGCTTTGCCGTAACGGAGAGCCATGTCGAAATGTGGTCTCAGCAAAGCAGATAAAGGCACCTGAGCTGTAATACTCGTCGCAGAAAAGCGAAATGCCCTTGCATTTATATCTTAAAGGATTTAAGGCATGTTCATTCCAGAAATGAAATACAAGTCATTATAATGCCTTTAAAACCTGTGCACACTATGCACAATACTTTTGAGCCCGATCTGTCTCTAGTAGAGATGTAATAACAGTGAAAACCAGCAGAATGCCTACAGTAATACCTTGTGCCACACCAAACTGGTGTCGACTCACTCTGAATGTTCACTTCATTGTTACTACTAAGGTCGCCGGAACCCTCCCCAATTGAGAACCTTTGGAGCATTATGGGCAGAATCCTTCAACCACCTCGGGATTTTTGGGATGTGACGCGCCAATTGGACAGAATATGGCACGATGTCCCTCAGGAGGACATACAACAACTCTATTAATCAGAGCCAAGCCGAACAAGGAGCAGAGAGAGACGAACGTGTTATTCACCGCCGGCCGGGATGGCGCTACAGTCTCGAACCGCGCGACCGCTACGGTCACAGGTTCGAATCCTGCCTCGGGCATGGATGTGTGTGATGTCCTTAGGTTAATTAGGTTTAAGTAGTTCTAAGTTCCAGTGGACTGATGACCTCAGAAGTTGAGTCCCATAGTGCTCAGAGCCATTTGAACCATTTTTTGTGCTGAAAAGTAATGTCTCCGAATTTTTGTATATATACTCTTAAAGATTTTCATCTAAAATAAACATTATTAACATTCTACAACTTTATTTTTCATGTCTACATATTTGCAAGCCCTTTGTCGCTAGAGGGCTCCGGCTTGTAACCTGGCGCTGTGTAATGTCGGGGCATGAGGAACAGTGTGCTGTAATCGAGTTTCGAATTCGAAGAGTTCTTCTACACGTGGAGTACCCTCTCTTTCAGCATAAGAATGCCAGATTACACAAGAGCGCTGCGACAGCTGCAAAAATTCGACGCCTTGGAATCACTGTCAGCGATCGTCCTCCAAACAGTCCCGACTTGGCTCCACCCGATTTTCATCTGTTTCCAGAGCTTAAGGAACACCGAGAACTTTACTTTGATAGTGGTGAAGCGCTGCAGGCAGAGGTTCAGCTGTGGCTGCGTCAACAAAGCAAACATTCTACACTGACGGTATCAACAAATTTCTCTGTTCGTCGCTATTGAGAAATAAATATGTTTATTACGTTTGTTTTATTTTAAAATTTTAAGAGTTTTCACATAAAAAATTCAGAGGTTTTACTTCTCAGCACGCCCTCGTATACGACCGACAGTGAAGTGTGTGGGAGAAGATACTTTTTACAGTGCCATACTCGCTCCAGTAAGTCTATGAACATTCGTGTCGCCCTTCTTTGTCCTCTTCGATGTCTCCAATCAGTACGGACTGGTGTAGGCTCTGCCCATTTGCGTAGTGTTCAAGTATGGATTGTATAATGATTTGTGTGCAGTAAATTTTTGCAGACGGACTTCAGTTCCCCAGTGTGCTCTCAATGACGTAGATTGCCGCATGCTTGACTTACAACTGAGTCTGTGTGATCGTTCCACGTATTGTTACTTCTGAATATTCGTATGGTATGGCTGTTTCTAGCTGCTGTTAACTCTGCAGTTCAAGGACAGTACTTTTTTACCTTTAGTGAAATGCACAACTTCGTACTTCTCTGCAAGGAAAGTTAGTTGCCAATCTTGCCACCAGGCCGTATTTTGTCGACAGATGTATATTAAAGTAAAATTTACCAGACTGAATACTCTCATAGATAACATGAAAAGCCTGAGGTTGTCCAGTCTCTGCAGATGACTCTTCGCACAGTACTGTATCCTGCTTGATAAGAAATTTTGTAACCAGTTGCATATCTGCCCAGCTACCCAGTACGAAGGTATTTTCTTTGGGAGCTACTTCCGTATAGCACGATTTATAATACGCTAGGACTGTGTAGCTCAAAAACATAAGCCATGATAGTAAATCGTGAAATACATTATTCAATCAATGAAAAACTGTTTACGGTTGTGAGACAATGTATTGTCACATGCTCTTTTTACTTAAATTTTTTTTGTTCATTTCTGTAATTCACTCCAGAAAAGACCTCAGAAGGCTCCCATAAAAAGGATATACAAAAACATCTGTAGATGCAGCTTTCGACTTCTTAAACAGGTTGTCGTGAATTTCTGAAAATGTCGTTAAAAGTGTTCTTTGGATCTTTATTGACTTTTTGATCTAAATCTTATCTACGTCCACACTCTCCAAACGACTATGAAGTGCCTGGCAGAGGGTGCGTCCCACTGTACCACTTATTAAGATTTATTGCCGTCCCACACACGTATGGAGCGCTGGAAGAATGAGAACTCAACAAGTTGACTGCTACACGCTGCGTCTGGCCAGAGCAGGCACACGGCGTTTAGGCGTGTTAAACGCCTCCGTACTGTAATTACACTACTCTTGTCTGCGCGATTCCTACGGCAACGATACGTTTTGGATTCTGTCATATTCCTAGCGTCGTCATTAAAGGCTTTCTCGGGATAGTTTGCATCTATTTTGAAGCGTCTACCAGTTCAGTAACTTCAGCATATCCATACCTCTCTTCATTGGGTCAAACAAATCTATGACCATTCGTGCTATCCTTCTCTGTTACGTTCAGTATCCGCTGTTATCCTGTATGGTTCGGATCCCCCACACATGAATAATATTCTAGGATGGGTCGCATAAGTGTTTCGTATGCAATTTCCTGTGTGGCCTGATTGCGTTTCCCTATTATTCGACCAATGAACCGCAGTCTGGCACCTGCTTAGCTACGACCTATGACTGAACTTGTGTGATCATTCCATTTCATGTCCTTACAGGCTGATAGACCCAGGTAACTGAAATAACTCGCCAATTCCAATAATCGTAACTTGCTGATACTATAGTCATAGACTATTTCATTTTTTCGTTTTGTGAAGTCCACAGTTTTACATTTCTCAACGTTGTCAGTATTTGCACCAACTTGAAATCACATCAGGATCTGACTGAATATGTGCAGCTTTATTGAGACAGTACTTGATTATAGACAGCTGCATCGTTTGCGAGAAATCTGAAGTTGCTGTTGATATTGTCTGCAGGGCCAGTCATTTAGAGAATGAGGCACGCCTGTCATTACTTCTACCTCTGTTGATGATTCTCCATCCAAGGTAACATGTTGCGTGCTCCCTATTTGTATTAGCGCGACGGCTTTTCAGTGTGTATCCTTTACACGACAGCAGTACGCCTGTAATACCGTACACAGCCCTACGGAGGTGATCCGCGCCGTTGGTAGAACTGCCACAAGTGTTCCTAGCCCCCGCCCCCCCCCCCCCCCAAAAAAACACACCTCCCAGAAAGAATACATAAATGAAATTTTTTGGATAATAAAATAAAAATCAGTGCAGATGATTTTCTAACATCCCTTCTGCTTGCAGACGACATGGCGTACTAAGTTAGACATCTGACTGATGTTGGTTGACAGCCACAAGATACACACAATGTAAAATAAAAGGTAAGGAGCGCATACAATTCAAATGACAACAAAATCTAATGTATCATATTACTTAACCTAAAATTAACCAGATGTATGTATTTCTGGAAAACAATAAAAAAACAAACCACTGAGGGTTCCACGATCACGGTGAAACATGTTTGGGTGGTAAAACAAAACAATAAAGTGTGTACTTGCGAAACGGGAGACTATCCTTAATTCATTATTATGAAATTTTTTCTACGTAGATATAGGAAATTTTTAAATTTGTAAGGTAGATTTAATAAAAATGAAACATCATTGAGAGTATTACTTAAATGAGCTATATAAACGAGAAATATTTCACACGACAAATCAAATTACCATTGTGGTAAATAAGTTGCAAATTGTATGAACTTCCTTAAGGAACTGAAAGTAAAACGATATCGATGTCTTACTGCTTGTGGCGTTTAATTTTATCATTATGTATAATAAAGAACGGATTTCATTTGCTCCTACTCAATTATTAACATTGTATGAATCATTAACAAGAAACAAATGAAAAAGGTCTGTAATAAAGTGTTGACAACGTGTTCCTTTCCAAGAACTGTAGCGTTATTATAATTTTACTTTCTGTTCCCTTGCTTTGAGTGCAGCAAACCCATTGATAAAGTCACTGAAGTCAAATTTAACAGCTGTATCGTATACTATCGACAAGATAGCTGAATTTGATAGTTTACTTCACTTATACTCGACCTTAATTAGTTTTCTTATCATCATTAATGTGATAAAACGGCATTGAAACTGTCAGAAATATCCTCAAAGCTTTGTCGATGTTTGGATAAGCATCTCGTAACCCAAAATCAGAAAAAAATTCGAAATATCGTAATGCAATCTATGTCATTTCTCTTCGTCAACTCTTTCTACCGGAGTTTGAAAGCTTCCGTTTCGTTAACGGCTCTGCTGTATCGATATTTCTGTTACACTAGGCATCAAAAGCCGCTACATGTTTTTCAAAATAACTCCTGACAGGAGATTAAAGTGAGATGAAATAGTGTTTTTATGTGATACTGTTTTCATTTAAATTATTATTATCTTAAATACCTTGAAGCAGTCTAGCTACAACAGTTTCACTCCTATCCCCACATGGTGAAATAGGCAAAAAAGGAAAACCTTCGGTTACACAGCATAAGATTTGCTTCAAGAGCCGATGACCAACCTTTGAGATCCTACAATGCTGTAGCGAAGTAGCAACCAAAACTTCATCGTTGAACATGAGCTAGGTGTGTAGTAGGCAGCAGCTGTGTGAACTAAGTGCACAGTTGACACATAAGCCAAGTGACGCGCGTTGTATAGTAGTCATTTCTTTGTGTGCCCCAGGAAAGTGTGATAGGACCGCTGTTGTTCTCTGTCTACATAAATGATTTGGCTGATAGTGTGGGAGGCAATCTACTGTTGTTTGTTGATGTTGCTGTGACGTACGGTAAGGCAGCGAAGTTGAGTGACACAAGATGATTCAGATAAAATTTCTAGTTGATGTGATGAAGGGCAGCTGGCTCTAACCGTAGAAAAACGTACATCAAATGCGGGTGAATAGGAAAAATAAACGCTTAGTTTGGATACAGCATTAGGAATGTCCTCTTGACGCAGTGGCGTAACGTTTGCAAAGCGATATGAAATGGAACGAGCATCTGAGGACCGTGGTAGGAAACGCGAATTGTCGACTTTGGTTAAGTGTGGTTCATCTGTAAAGCAAATCTTGTCTACTGCTCGAGTGTTTGGGTTCCGTACCAGGTCGGATTAACGGAAGATATCGAAGCAATTCAGAAGCAGGCTGCTAGATTTTTTACCGGTACGTTCGAACAACACAGAAGTGTAACGGAGATGCTTGAGGAACTCAAATGGGACTCCCTGGAGGGAAGGTGACCCTCTTCTCGAGGAATACTATTGAGAAAATTTAGAGAACCAGTATTCGAAGCTGACTCTCGAACGTTTATACTTCCGCCAACATAAATTGCGCGTAAGGTGCACGAAAGGCCCGCACGGTAGCTCAGCGTGTTGGGTCAGAGAGCTGGTTGGCCTCTGTAATTAAAAACTGAGTGGAAGGATCAACAAACGAACTTGACCGGATGTCATGTGATGTCCGCAGCGACCAAACACAACGATCAACAACGAACAAAATGCAGAAAAAGAGCGTGTTCGGTCAGAGGGTGAGCTGCCCTCTGTAATAAAAAAAATGAGTTAATGGCTCAACGATGAGCTTAAACGGGTGTGTTACGACGTCTGCCCCGAACAGCTGCAACGAAAAAAAATGAGATTTGTAATAAATAAATAAAAAATGAAAAATAAAAAGAGGTGCATAGGAAAGGCTTTTCGCAGTAGTTTTTTTAGTGCATCCCCTCCCCCACCCTTCCCACCCTTCTTTGTGCCTACGCCCTTGGTTGTGGGCTGTCTCTTTGGTCTCTGTACGGCCCTGGTACCATAGTTTGCACTGCAACAGCTCAAAAAATGCGGTGGGAGACATGCGCTCGTGAACGTCTGCGTACGCTTCAGCACCGTACCGCCATCTACCGAAAACAGATTGGAAACATGGGCGCACCGCTTTTGGCGCTATCTTGTAGACGCGCAGAGAACTGCTGGGGAGCGGCCTGGGCGAACAAGCAGCTGCTCGAACTAGTTTTCCCTCGCGGGCTTCGATGGCCCGTGCGGCGAGGGCAGGGTTCCACCCCCTGGGTCTCCCAACGGGGGGTGACGCCGCCGTGTTTATTGCGGAGGCGGCGACGCCGTCGTATTTATTGCGGGGCAGACAGGTAGCCGCCATTGTGCCTTGGAACAGCGTTCGCTGGCTACATATCAGGTGACTTCTGACAACCAAAGACGGCAAATAATTTCACACAAGCTGCATTCTCTCGTCGTTGCGTTCATTGACCTGAAGAAAGTATTCGTTGTCGATAAGAGGTTGCATCACCAGAACACTGCAGTGGATCTACGATTGATGCAGTGACTGATGGTTGATCATAGGTGGGGTAAAGCCTCCTCAACCTCCCCCTCCCTCCCATCCAGTTTTCAATTTTTCTAATATTGTGGTCAATGACGGGTTTATTTTCACGCGGTTTCAAATAGAAGTCATAGACTGGATTGTTACCTATAACTCATGCTATTGCTAATTCTGGTCTTTAGTTACAGGGAAATTTATAACTTAACTAAAATAAAAATTGCGGAGTTCACTCCTCAAAATGGAGTAAAACCTCACAGTGCGGGTGATTGCCTCATTTGAGATAAACAGGGATAAAAGTGGATGACTACCTAATAAAAACAGTTGAAATAAACCTTTGTGACATTATTATATTGTACTCAAGTTACCCCATACAATACTGAAATGAAATAAACATAATTCTGAAGAATACATGAACAAAAATAATGCTTTCTTCTCGACGAAAAGAGATTGGTAGAGCAACCTAAAAGAGTTCAGTGACTGAAGCTAAGCTACCTACGTACCTAAGTAAATAGTGCACAGTTTTGGGTTCTCCGATTCTTCCTTGAAGCCCCAGGCTCTTCTTGCTCTTCTTCTTCTTCTTCTTCTTCTTCTCCTCCGGATACTTATTCGCCAAAGAGTAAGTCTATATCTGTATCTGAACTGCTCTCATGATTTGTCCATTCTGTATCTGAACTACTGAATTTGACTCTGAAAAGTAATCAACTGGATGTCTGATCTATTTTCTTCCTTTTCTTGGGAGGGTAATGAAATCTAGCTGACACCGTTTTGTTTGTGTAGCAAAAAAGTGGTTCAAATGGCCCTGAGCACTATGGGACTTAACATCTGTGGTCATCAGTCCCCTAGAACTTAGAACTACTTAAACCTAACTAACCTAAGGACATCACACACATCCATACCCGAGGCAGGATTCGAACCTGCCACCGTAGCGGTCACGCGGTTCCAGACTGAAGCGCCTAGAACCGCACGGCCACGTTTGTGTAGTACGCTCTTCTCCTTGTTTGGCATGACCTTCTTTCTCGTTAGCAAACTTTTCTTTTCCAGTGCATTCTTCTTTCTTTCGTTCTTTATTGGGTGTTAGAAGCTCAGATTCCAATACTTTGACTGAAAGAAGGTACCCATGAATCTTTATTTTGGGCAGCGGAATTATTTCTTCAGGTGATATGTTCTCACGCAGTGTGTGTTGAACGTCTTCTTCTGTGGGAGTTATCAGTGAAGAATTGTCGTCACTTTGTTGGAACTGCGACGATTTACTGGAAAACACTTGAGGGGATTTGCTCCATTTCGCCATTTTCCGACAAATGCGACTTTCTTAAATTTGGGGACCAACTGGAAAGTTTGTTCCCAAGAGAAAGTGAGGCCTAAAGGTAGTTGTGTTAACGAGTAATTCATTGATTCTTATTTTCAAACCATACATTATACAATGCTCGTGTAAAAAACGAGAAAAGTTGTAAGCAGTAAAAAGTAGACCTACCTCATTTTCTCATCTCTCGCACGACTTTCCGAGACGAATAAGTTACAATAAGACCAACCTGAAGCGTTAGCAGTCAGTTCAAAAACTGACCGTTAGTGGATCTTACCCTCACCTACCCTACGCTATAGGCAACCAATCAGTGGGAACATTAACTAACGTGAAATGCTTAGGAGTCACGTTCTGAGCAACTTAAAGTGGAATGACCATACAAAACAAACGGTAGAAAAATCAGATGCAACGCTGATATTCATAGACAAAATCCTCAGGAAACGTAATTCATTCGCGAAAGAAGTGGTTTTGCAAAACACGCGTTCGACCGACTCTGGAGTATTGTTCATCACGGATCGCTTACCCGGTGCAAAAGCGTTACCGAGATACTCAACAAACACTAGTGGCAGATACTGCAAGAGATGCGTTATGAACCACACGGAGGCTTACTGTTGACGTTTCTAGATCGTATGTTCCAAGAAGAGTCGAATAAAATATTGCTTCCTCCCACGTACGTCTCGTAAAGTAGTCACGACTAGTAATTTAGAGAAATTCTATGTTGTACGGAGCTCTACAGACAATCGTTCTTGTCGTGAGCCGTTTGTATCTGGGAGAGGAAAGGGGAGTCAGATAGTGGTACCCGTAGTACCCTCCGCCACACACTGTAATTAGGCCTCCGGAGTACAGAAGCAGATGTAGATTCATTAAACTAGACGCCGTATTTATGCATAGATATAGTGCTGTCCATAGTTACAGGGTGTATCAATATCGTGAAAGCCACTCCAACTCCAAATACCAAGCAGAACTGAAACAGATCCGTAAAAGAACTTATGGATCAAAACAGCTGTTAAACAACTGCCTATTGGAGAAAGTCTTTTGGAGAAAAACGAGTAAACTGTATGTCCACAAGATTTCATCTTTAACATTATCAGATGCCAAGTAGGTTTTCTTTACAGGTGACACAAACATTGCAATAAAGAGAAATCAAATATAATTCCTTTTTCATTGAATTTTCCGTCGTTGCTTGGCAGAACGTGATAGTAATATTAAAATGAAATACACTTCCTAATGGTCTGCAAAATTATGTTTATTTTCTCACGAACCGGCTTTTGGCTCCTCTGGCAATCTTCAGATGACAACTGAAAGTCGAAAACACAGATAAAAACGACATGTAAAGTCGCACATCATGTTTATCTGTGTTCGCGACATTCAGTTGTCACCTGAAGATGGCCTGAGAAGCCGAAAGCCGGTTCGTGAGAAAATAAATACAATTTTTCAGTACAGGAAGTAAATTATAGACTGCAGCAATCAGTCGTCCTTTTCAAGTTTTGTTATACAGATCTAGATTTCGGCTAGAAGCTAGCCACTCTCAAAGCACTGATATTTTCGCTCGAAGGATGTAAGTCCCTGTTGATCGGGCCTCACTCACAGTTCACTGAGTATTCAATACTGTGGGTGAAGCCCGATCAGCAGGGACTTACATGCTTTGGGCGAAAATAATAGTGCACTGAGAATGGCAAGCTTCTAGCCGAAATCTAGATCTGCATAATAAAAAGGACGACTGATCGCTGCAATCTATAATTTGCAAGTCGATATAACAGTCGCTGAGTGCTACCGCTTTCCGAATGGAAGGTAACCTAACATTAGGAAGTGTTTTTCTCTTTAATATTAATCAAGTATAGTCCTAGAAAATCGGTTAATGAAATTTTCATGGTGATCAGTAAATGGTTTCTAGTCAGCTCATTGTCGCTGAACTTTGAAAAAACACACTACACGCAGTATGGAATTCGTAAGAGGTTTCATGGCAATATATCCCTAAAATATGACAACAGATAGAAGTTGGCGGTGCTAAGTTCTTGGAATTGTAGCTTGATAGTGAAGTTCAACTGCGAGGAGTGCACCACAGAACTGTGAAGCGCCTAAACAAATATGTATTTGCAATGCGAATAGTGTCAGACGTACGAGCGATAAAAATTAAAAAGTTGGCATGTTATGTTTACTTTCGTTGCATAATGTTATGCAGGATTTTTTTTTTAAGTAACTCATCAAGCCAAGCTAAAGTTTTCCGCGTCTAAAAATGTGTAATAATAATAATTTGTCTTGTGAACTCAAGAACATACTTCAGAGGCATGCTTAGGAAACTAGAGATAGTAACTACTGCTTCCCAACATACAAGGTGTTTCATTATATGGGTTTTAAGGTTTTGCAGCATTTATTACATTCAGCTCACAATTATAAACAATACATCAAATGACAGAGCGATTCAAAGAGTTTTTCTTAGAAGGGTTCAATGTGAGCACCTTTCAGCACACATCGAATCGACAGACCATCTCTCCCCAAACGTTGATCAGTGAGTCTAGAGTAATTGTTGCAACAATGATAAGCTGGTAGGGGAGGCACACACGCATTACCCTTTTTGAACCCCAACAGGTAAAAATCGCATGGCATCAGGTCGTTTATGAACGTGGTTATGCAAAACAAGATGTCACCCGGCCCGTTGCCGCCAATCCAGCGGTTGGATACAGCGTCGTTTAACCTATCGCGTGCTGAGCTATGCCAGTGAGGCGGCGCACCATTTTCCTTTCAAATAGATTTCTGTAGTTCAGCCTCTTCCACTTGAGGGAAGAGCCATAGTTGTAGCGCACCAAGAAAAGAAACACCAGTTAACAGTTACTTCACCGAAACAAGCTTATCAACCTTCCGCCGGGATGTGCTACAAAAACGTTCAATTTAGGGGAGTCTCGTTGCCTCTCTATCATGTCGTGAGGATTTGCTGACTCCCAGATGGGCATATTATGTATGTTCACAATTCCACTTAGTTAAAATGTCCACTGATCACTGGAGACGACACGATCCAGAAAATCTTCGACATGTAGCAACATTTCGTCTGCAAAGCTGGTACGGAAATTGTAGTCTGTTCTCTTCAGAGATTGTTACAACCGCAAACGATAAGAATGTAGGTGTAAGCGTCTTCTTAAAAGTATCCACACAGACTCCACTGGAACTGCTAACTCCTGACCAGCCTTCCGAACTGATTTCTTGTAGCTACACGTGAGACTCTACCCGGTTCAATACATTCTGCAGTCACTCTTCGTCGTTTGGTACTCTCCCCTATGCGCGCAGGTACACACACGAAACTGTCCGATTTGCCCTTTTCATTTCGTATCTTATTTATAATTGTAAGTTGAATGTAATAAGTGCTACAGAGCCCTAAAACACCTATATTCATTTTGAACCACCCTGTATTTATTCCTTAATGAAATTTGTCATTAAAATATATATCTCTTTACAAAACCAATGACAAAGTTCATGCAATTAATATTTGAAAAAAGAATAATCTTCACAAAGATTTAAAGTCACTTACTTCGTACCAGAAAGGTGTCCATTATTCAGGAATACACATTTTCAATAGTTTACCAGCAGCTGTAAAAAGTTTAACAACTAAAAACTCCAGTTTAAGAGGTGCTTAAGGATTTATTAGGAAACAACTCCATCTGCTCAAATGACGAATTTCTAAGTGGAACCAACTGAAATAAGTTACTAATCATATCAAATAGTGCGAGTATTAGTACAACTGGACTTCTGCACAAATTAAGTGCAGTAATGTGATCATTGCAAATGAGTGTTGTAAAATGATTTTTATGGTTGTTGATGAATGGCTACATGTAGCCTAAGAATTATCGTACGAATCTCACTGTTTTGAACGGTTACATGATTTGTGACAAGTTATTTATAACCATTCAAATGAAAATGTGTTGAAGATTTTTTGACCTGCTGCACTTCCATGAGCACCAGTTAACTTAGCGTCTGTGGAAGGTATATATATATCACTACGACACGGTGGTGCTCCCCGAAGCACAGTATGCAGCAGAGACACACTAATCCTAGGGCATACACGTATCAGACAACTAGAAAAAGTAGAACGGAAAATACTTAGCAGGCCGCAGTGGCCCAGCGGTTCTAGGCGCTTCAGTCCGGAACCGCGTTTCTGCTACGGTCGCAGGTCTGAAGCCTGCATCGGGCATGGATGCGTGTGATGCACTTAGGTTAGTTAGGTTTAAGTAGTTCTACGTCTTGAGGACTGATGACCTCAGATGTTAAGTCCCACAGTGATTAGAGCCATTTGAACCATTTTTTTAAATACTTAGGGAAAGATTTGGCGCAACTAACAGCAATGAAATATGGATCAAGAAACCTACAGAGGAACGATACAAACATACGGAGACAAGCACAGAAAAGATTAGAAAACGCAGACTATAATTCTATGCCATCACACAGACTGGCCAGACAGATCTTTGACTGGGTAACCACTAGAAACAACAAATGGGTGGCGGAGGTAAAAAACGACCTGAACCAACTCAACATCACACCAGACACAATAAACGACAGAATAAAATTCAGAAACATCATTAAGAAAAGTAAACTACATGAGATGCTCTGTGACAAACGAACAGACGTAATATGGACCGAAGAACGCAAACAAGAACGCTGCCGAAAGACGAAAGAAATATGGGCAACCAAAAAGGCAACCAAGATGAAGCCGAAGACACGAAGCCGACAAGAAGCATGGACAGAAGACCGGAAACAGAAACACAGTGAGCGAATGAGGGAAGTTTGGGCAGCAAGGAAGGCAGCAAAAGGAACTGGCCATGTAGTTTAGTCCAGCTGCGGTCTTTAAGGGGAAAACACCAATAATAATTACAGATGGGGCTGACGAATGACAGTTCCTCTGACCACATACCGTGTGTTCCTTGTGTGTTACAGGTTCTGTGATTGACTCAGCGTACTGTAAGCAGAAGAATGGTTCGGTAATCGTGTCGGGAACAACCTGAGATGGTATTTGTGTATGGCCAAGTATATGGAAACGGTCGAGAGTCAGTACGGCTACACCAGAGGAGGTGCCTGCACAGATACCAAGTACATAATACAACATTTTAAGCCCTTTCTGGGTGTTGGTGTGATCATCGCTCCTACCAGACACACGAACGTGCAGGGAGGCAGTGGACTGTGCGTACGCCAGATCTGGAGGACCGGGTTCTACTGGATATTGAGACGAACGCTATTACAAGCTCCAGACAAGTGGGCCGCCCACATGGTGTAAGTCTTAATACGATTATGTCGTGTCCTGTATCCCTATTACTTGCAACGAGTCCAAGGATTATCAGCACCGGATTCTCTCTACGGGAAGGATTTTGTCGATGGTTTTCCCACCTGACCGTCACATTTCTGTCATCAGTCCCCTTTACCGACGTAGCAGCCTTTACCAGAACTGGCATCTTCAGTCTGCATAATTGTCATCTGTGGGCTACAGACACGGTACGTGGTGAGAGCAATTTTCATTCGTCGGCACTATCTACCGTGACAATGATGCATTTCCAGACACATGTTCACAGTACCTTTTTCTTTCATTTCCAGTCAGAAATCCGTCCGATTCAACTCTGTGGGTGTGTGGGTACATTTAATGTAATCTGGTGTAAAACTGACTGAGATGCATGGTCTAAGTATCGGCTACATGCAGGACACGTTCGGCCTTCGCAGATGACATCACACACATAGCGTGGAACTTAGAAAGCGCTGCATTTGAGTTACATAACTACTAAAATACACTGAGTTATTTTACGTTAATTCTTTTTTTTACACCTGTTCCCCCGAAACATGTGACTCCAAGTTATTCGGTCGTGAAACGACGTAATTCAAGAAATACTGACAAACAAATTAAAATAAAAAATAAATTTAAGAAAATGTGGAAAAATATTTGCTGAAAAATATTTTCGCTAAACTGCTTTGAGGAACAGAATAATAGGATCCTTTCACAAGGACGGGGTACGACATAAACGTTGAAATCTGGCTTTTATCATTCAATTTTTCTCCTCTTCTTGAAGCCTAATGAAATTCCAACAAGTAGAAAAATTCACACATCTCGGACGCAATCTTTAAACGAGTTCTATTCAAGAGTAAACGTTTTTCTTTTCTGTCCTTCATTTACGGTGTCGATGTTATTGCTCTTTTGTATGTATGAAGCAAAATTAGAGTTTGGCGTCCCGTCGAGGATAGTGTCACTAGAGACGGACTACGAGCTCGGGTTGAGGGAAGAAAAAGATGGAGATCGGCCCTATCATTTCCACAGGGAGCATCCTGAAATTTGGGGTAAGCGAGTTTGCGAAAGCAAAGAAAACCTCAATGAGAATTGCCTGACAGCTACCTGAATCGCCGCCATCCAGAATACTACGTAGTCCAGAGTCTTAGCGCCTCGCCACCTCCTTCGCTCCTTTTCATTGATTCCATATTACTGACCACGAGTGTCACGATGCGACACACAGTGTGACCCAAAAGTCTGATAATATTTGTAAACGCACTAATTCACGAAATAATGCAGAGAGAGGGGTAAAACTAGACACACGTGTGTTAAATGACATGGGGTTTTGTTGAATCTAAAAACGAGTGCAAAAACTGACCTACAGATAGCGCTAGACAGCAACACGTCAGTGACGCCGTATGAGAATCGTGTTTAAAATGAGCTCTAATGGGAGCCAGAGTCACATGCGCCAGCTATCGCGGCTTGTTGACGTTAGCAGAGAAGTTGCTATTAGCTAAGCTTTATTATCAGAACGGAGAATCCGCTACTGGACCTTACGTAAGAACGGTATTAGAACGGGTAAAGGTCCGATGACAAGTGTCACTGTGAAGAAAATGATCACGGAGTTCGAAACTACCGGTTGCTTTGACGATCGGCCGCGCAATGGGCTATCGGACGCGAGTGCTACTGCTGCTCGGACAGTTCAGGAAGAAATGGAGACTTTAACGGATTCATCTCCGCATGGTGAAGTAAAAGCTCGTGAGTTGTAAGTCGCACGTGCACCACACGCTCTACTGTTTGGAGAGCACTAAGGCGTACCCTCCAATGACATCCGCACAAAATCCAGTGTCATCATGAGGTGTTAGCCACCACGCGGAGAGCACTTGTGCTGCTGGGATTTAAAAAGGAAGGGGGGAGGGGGGAGGGGGGAGGGATGATGACGACTGGTTGTGTAACGCTCTCCGAGGGTCTGTCAACACCCGCATCCGCACAATTTGGGCTACCGAAAATCCTAGAACTGTCGTGGAAACCCGACTCTATGACAAAAGTCGCGGCATGGTGAGGATATGCCACGTCAATCGTGATCAGACTATTTTTCATCGAGGAAATGCAGAGCGCTGCTTTTCAGACTGTCATCTTGACGGGTGTGAGGTACGCCATTGTGTTACAGCATCGTATCACCCCCAGTCCGGTTCCTAAACACATGCCGGAAGGTGCGACTTTTAAGCAAGATGGCGCTCCACACCATATCGCTACATAAGTGTGAAAGACACCGTGCGCACATCCTTAGATGAGGATCGCGTACTGAGCCACTACTTCACCACTTCCGTCAAGCTTGGCCTCCCGTATCTCAGTCCTTGTGATTAGTTGTGAGTTTACCTGAACGCGCAAGCATGCCGCAGTTGTCCGACCTCAAAAAAATTGTTCAAATGGCTCTGAGCACTATGGAACTTAACTTCTGAGGTCACCAATCCCCTAGAACTTAGAACTACTTAAACCTAACTAACCTAAGGACATCACACACATCGATGCCCGAGGCAGGATTCGAACCTGCGACTGTAGCGGTCGCGTGGTCCCAGACTGTAGCGCCTAGAACCGCTCGGCCACTCCAGCCGGCTGTCCGACCTCATTAGGAATGCTAACAGACAACATTCGGCGTCAATTACTGATGCTTTGTACAGTGCTGTTCTCAACATAGTCCCTGGGCTGCATACATTGTTGATGAACGACGGCCGACATGTCGAGTGTTTGTTATAGTAAACATCGCCATTGCTAAAAATAAATTGTTACGATAATTATTGCTTTTTTCATACAAAGCTCAGTCTGTTGGTCATTTTGTGCACTTTTTTTTCTGTTTCAATAAAACGTTATGTCGTTTGACGCATGTGTGTCAATTTTTGCCTCTACATGCATCATTCTGTGAAATACCCGAATTTCAGATGTTAACGGACTTTTGGGTCACTCTGTACGCACAGGGCTGGCAGAGCAAGAATTCCGAGTCTCCTGAACAAGTTCACAGTTTTGAAAATCGTATTGCTGATCATAATGAAGGAGTTTACCCTGCCTGTGAGACTGAGTAACGCTTAAAGACCTACTCCGTCAGACATCTTGGAGTAAGCCCCTAATAGCTAATCATAATGTAGAAACTACATCGGATAGCGATATGCACCTGAACAGATGGCGGTAGTATCGCTTGTACAAGGTATAAAAGGACAGTGCATTGGCGGGGCTGCCATTTGTACTCAAGTTATCTACATGAAAAAGTTTCCGACGTAATTGTGGCCGCACGACGCCAATTAACAGACTTTGAACGAATGGTAGTTGGAATTAGACGCATTGGACATTCCATTTCGGAAATCGTTACGGAATTAAATATTCGAGATCCACTGCGTCAAGAGCGTGCCGAGGACACCAAACCTGAGGCATTACTTCTCACCACGGACAACGCAGTGGTCGACGGCCATAACTTAACGGCAGAAAGCTGCGGCGTTCGCCTAGTGTCAGTGCTAACAGACAAGCAATATCACGTGAAATCACTGCAGAAATCAGTGTGGGAGTTACGACTGACGTGTCCGTTAGGACAGTGCGGCGAAATTTGGCTTCATTGGGCTATGACAGCAGAGTGGCTTTGCTAATAGCACAGCATCGCCTGCAGAGCCTCCCTTGGGCTCGAGACCATCTCGGTTGGATCCTAGACGACTGGGAAACCGTGGCCTGGTCCGCGGAGTTCAAGAGCCAATAGTAGGATTCGAGAGTGGCGCAGCGCAGACACCACGAAGCCATGGACCAAAGTTATCAACAAGGCACTGTGAAACTTATTTGTTAAAATTCTTCTAACATCGTGTTTGTATTTTTTGAAACTAGTGTAAGTGTCTGGCTGGTATCTGAGAAATGTGTAAGGCCTATTCTGTTATGGAAGTATGTAAATATCAGTGCAGGGCAACCGAACTACTTTCAATTAAATTTTGAACGGAAACATGCGCAGCTCACGCTATGCGAAATCCAGTGGAGCCAGTACATCAAACAATTCGCCTGCGAGAGAGAAATCCGTTTTCAATTAAGTTTACATACGGTATCTGACTGCAAAACAAATGACTCAATTTATAATGTCGACCCCGAGTATTTTAATCTTTATCTTTTGTCTTCCAAACAATGACTGTACCAGAGCTATTAACTTAATTACCCAGCAAATCGACATAAAATTTTGCGCATCTGACTTTTTGATAAAACTGCTTGAAAACTCACAACCTAGCACTTTAGTGAGACCTTCTACTGGTATTAAGCCTCTGAACTAGTATATTATTTTCGCAAATACCGCTATGAGTATAACTGTGCCTTACAATGAACATGAATTTTGATGATAATTGAATCTATTGGCCTACCTGTGACAACGGAACGCTCGTCTGTTCTGCAACCTGTTACTATTAAGATAATGATGAAACTCTCAAAAATCAAATTTCATTTACCCTATTTGCGATGTACAATGCAAGACGGTATCTTATTACTTAAATGCTTCTACATCACAAAATTCGTCATGTGCAGTGCGAGTATACAAAACACCTTCATAAAGGTAAAGAATGGAAAATGAAGAACTAATCTTAACGACTGATAAATGAGAACAGGACTACAAGTTAAACTATGCTTCATTAAGCCAGAACAACAATACACACTTTCACAAAGTTCTCAACTAGACAAATCAGCAAAATTCTTGTTAATGATTTTCCTGCGCACAATTGCTTTCCTTGATACTTGTTTCAATTTTAAGACAAAACCATATATTCATTATAAAATTTCTACACCAAACTTCAATCATACACAACGTTCTAACAATAAGAAACTACATAACTACAAATATAGAAAACTGAATTACCTTACAAGTTCGCTTACATAATTCCTCCAGTAATACAATCCCACTTACACACTATTTTTCATCAAAATATGTTATGGCAAAATATTTTTTAAGTGCTGCCTTCTCTGCGCTGCAGGCCAGCTTCCATACTTTTCAAACCAAGTACGTTGTCAGACTGTCTAACACACACTACACACTGCTACTCTCTGTCTTATGCTAACATCTTTGGTTTCGAAACACAGACTTTACAAAGAATGATTATGATTGCATCTACAGATGTTATACTACAGATGTTGAGTACATTTATCAGAATCACAATGATGGCCAAAACTTCTCGAAAATCAGCATGTAAATTTAACTGTTCTCTTTGAACAGTGCGAGCTGGTGGCGGCTCCATAATGGCGCGGGCTTTGTTTTCATGGAATCGACTGGGGTCCCTGGTCCAACTGAACCGATATTTCGGCTAATTGAGATCATTTGCAACCATTCATGGACTTCAAGTTCCCAAACAAGGAAGGAATTGTTATGGACGACAATGAGCCATGTCAGTGGACCACAATCGTTCGTAAATTGTTTGAAGAACATTCTGGACAATTTGAGCGAATGATCCGGCCACCCAAATCGCCCGACATGGACCCCATCGAATATTTATCGGGCATAATCGAGAAGTCAGTTTGTGGAAAAAATTCTGCACCGGCAACACGTTTGCAATTATGGAAGGCTATAGAGGCAGCATGATTCGATATTTCGGCTGACGACTTCCAACGGCTTGTTAAGTCCATGCCACGTCTAATTACTCTACTAATCCCGGCAAAAGGCGATATGACACGATATTAGGAGGTATCCCATGACTTTTGTCAGCCTAGTGTATACTGATGAGCCAAAACATCATGACAATACGTAATAGCACGTTGGTCAACCCGTGAAAAGAAATACGGCATTGGTTCTGCGTGGTATGGATTCTACAGATCTCCTTGTTAGGTTTCCGGAGGTGCGTGGTACCAGATGCCTATGCACATGTTAGGCAAGCCCTGTCAATTAAGCGTCAGTGGTTTGTTGGTGCGGCGTTGTAGTCCGATAGCATTTTATATGAGCTAGATCGGATTGAGATGAGGCTAATTTTGTGGTCAAGACATCAAGCTGTCTTCACTATCATGCTCCTAAATCCACTGTAACACGATCCTAACCCTCGGGCCCGGACAGTTATCCTGATGGAAAATGTCAACGCCGTCGGGAAGACACCAAGCATGAAAAGATGCAGATGGATCGCAAAAATTTTCGCGTAGCCCATAGATTTCATGGTGTCTCCTACGGATGCTCGCATGAATGTTCCAATAGCATAAGAGTGCCCCCACTGTCCTGCCTTCGTGGCTTAGTGCACATTCCGAGCAGCAGTTTCGGACACGACCATCGACCAGATTGAATAAGAAACTTCATTCGAGCGGACGAAGTGTTTCCACTGATCCACGATCCCATCTGATGACCCCGTTCCCACAGCGATTGCAATTGATGACGTTGTTGTGTAAAGATGGAAATACGTAGCGACCATTTGCTGCTCAACAACGTGCACGGTGCCTTCACAAGCTCTCTACTTCGTTGTCAGATCTGCCATTTATGGACGCCTGTTCTGCTTCACAGTGCGGGAAAGCCGCCGACCTCCACGTTCTGTCACGAATAGTGGAGTTCCACAGTCTGCTGGAACTCCACTGTTCGTGACAGAACGTGGAGCATACTGTGGCCTACTCGTGGTCTCACCGACCTTCAGTCACTTTTCAAAGATGTTCACAACATTGGCACGCTCGCAGCCGATCAGTTTCCCCTTTCCTGAGATGCTCGGTCTCCGGTGCAAAGTTAGTTGCTAATGATCGTTTGTAGGGTCGCTTATGTCACTGGTTTTCCCAATTTGTGGTCCGCATCATCGCTGCAATGATTTCCCATTCGTCTCAGCTTCTCCTTTCCTTGCCGCGTCTTCTGCCTGTAGCGCAAACAGGCGGTACTCAAACTCGAAGTGGGCAGTGTTCATTAGGTTTGGGTCATGAGTGAATGTGACTCCAAATTCCTAAACTTACCTCGAAAAAGGCAAGACATACGCAGAATTACGGTGTAGGAGGAATAATTCCGAGCAAAATTAAAAGCCTAGTTAAGGAAAGAAGTAGGTACAAAATTACGATGAACAAGAAACTGTACAGTCATATATAGGGGACGGAGAAAATATCTAAACACGTAAAACACAATACAATACCATTCTTTTCCTTTCATTTCCGGTCAAGCCCTGTGTATCACAAATTTCAGCGCAATCGGAAAAGACGAGTAGGTGCGGTCTTCTTGTTAGAGTGAATGATAAAGACGTTCCGTAAATGTCGACCTGGAGAAAGCGTTCGACAATGTCAAATAGTGTGGTGCAAGATGTTAGAAATTCTGAGAACAATAGGGGTAATCTGTAGGGAATGACGGGTAATATTCAGTGCAAAGAAGAACGAAGAAGGAACAACAAGACTTGATGACCAACAACGAAGTGTTCGGATCAAAAAGGGTGTAAGACAGGGAAGTAGTCTTTCGCCCCTATTGTTCAATCTATACATCGAATATGGGATTAAACTTCAAGGTGGGAGGATATCTATGATAAAATTCACTGATGACATTGCTAATCTCAGTGAAAGTGAATAAGAAATATAGGATCTGTTGAATGGAATGAACAGTTTAATGAGTAAAGAATACGAATGAAGAGTAAATCGAAGAAAGCTGAAAGTAATGAGAAGTAGTAGAAATGAGAACAGCGAGAAATTTAACATCATCACTGTTGATCATTAAGCGGATGTAGTTAACAGGAGTAGGAGGTCAAACGGGACGACGGAGCAGGAGATGAACCACAGGACATTTTAATTTCCACTGCTATACTTTTTGAAGTAAACCCATAAAACTCTGTCTGCGTTACTAGGAAGGATTCGGGATTCACACTCATAACAGTCAAAGTTCAAAAACATAACAAAATGTTTTTACATGTGAAATTTCATCATTTTTTCACTTACTACTGGCTGCATTTGTTGCCAGAGATTCTTCGATGAATTTTACACTGCATACCAACCATACTTACAAGAATATGAAACTCTTGAATTTATTTAATTTATGAAAAAATGAATGAGCTGTTACATTTTAAACTTCGTGTTTATAAAAAAACTCAAATTTTATGGTTAATTAATTTTTAACAAAGTTTTTAATAGATTTGGAAAATTCTAGAGTTTCATACACCTATAAGTACGGTTTGTATGCTGCTATGAGTGTGACTCCTGAATCCTTCCTGGTCATGCTGACAAAGTTTTATGAATTCATTTGTAAAAGTATAGACAGTGGAAATTAAAATGTCCCGTGGTGCCTCTCCTGCTCCAAGTCGGCCCGCTTGACGTCCTACCCCGTTATGGAATTTTAGTATCTAGCCTCTAAGGGAGACATAAAAGGCAAACTAACACTGGAAAAGAGGCATTTCTTGCCAAGAGAACTCTATTACTATCAAACGCAGGCCTTAATTTCAGGAAGAAATTGCTGAGAATTTACTTGTAGAGCACAGCATTGTATGGGAGTGAGACATGGACCGTGAGAAAACCGCAACAGAATAGAGTTGAAGCATTTGAAATGTGGTGCTGCATAAGAATATTGAAAACTAAGTGGACTGATAAGGTAGCGAATGAGTGAGAAGGTTCTCCGCAGAAACGACGAGGAAAGGAACACAAAAAACACTGATAAGAAGAGGGGTAACGATGATAGGACATCTGTTGAGATATCACGGAATAATCTACATGGTACTAGAGGGAGCTGTAGAGGGAAAAAACTGTAGAGGGGAAGGAGACTGCGATACATCAAGCAAGTAATTCAGGACGTAGGTTGGAAGTGCTATTTTGAGATGAAGAGGTCGACACAGGAAAGGAAGTCGTGGCCGGCTGCATCAAGCCATTTAGAAGACTTATGTAAGTATTCGAAACATCTTCCATTTAATAATAATAGCCGGCCGGTGTGTCTGAGCGGTTATAGGCGCTACAGTCTGGAACCGCGCGACCGCTACGGTCGCAGGTTCGAATCCTGCCTCGGGCATGGATGTGTGTGTTGTCCTTAGGTTAGTTAGGTTTAAGTAGTCCTAAGTTCTAGGGGACTGATGACCTCAGCAGTTAAGACCCATAGTGCTCCGAGCCATTTTAACCATTTTGAAGAATAATAATTTGTTTATATCATTTAAAATCGTCGTGAGGCACAATTGCAATTAAAAAAACCTTGTCTCACACTTTGTTTTAGTTGTAGGGCACCACCACCCCAAGGAAGTTTCATCAAGTGGGGAAACAAAACACGAAATGTAATGTAAAACGCGAACTACCCGACTGAAAATGAACCTATCAGTTCTGTAAAAAGTGACTGGTTGCTTTAATCTTCTGTGTAAGAGTCAACCTATATTTTGTACACAGCCACGGGCTCAAAATGTCAGTATTTTTACAAAATAGCAATAACCCCATGGACTTGTACTCCAACAGAGATAGAAACGTAAATGTGCTCCCATCAATTTGTTTCTACCATGCTGAAGAAAATGTTAATGTTGTTACTTATCTGTGCTTCTCAGAATTTCCATAGCTCTTAATTCCTTGTCTGTTTCTTAGTTATAACAGATAAATTACTACATCACTCTGCACTCTCAGACGTAATTTTAGTCTGCCTTACGTTGGTATTTTTGATCAAACACGTTGAGCTACAGTTCGCTGCTGTACTGTTTAATAGTAGGAAACGGAATCTGTCCTCAAATCAGAGCCAAACCAAATCCACTCCTATGTTAATTATTTTATCAGGTCATTAGAATTTCAGCTAGAAGTACTTTTTTTAAAATAAATACATCCCGGTCACGTCAAAAAAGATTGCTTGAACAAGAAATGGAGTATCGGACGTAAAATGAGTCACAGAAACTTCAGCTGCCAAAATTTCCGTTACTCCTATTAAAACATTTGCACCAGGATTATGAAATTTATCACATCAAAATCTGCAAACAAATGTAGTCAACACTTACATGAGGTTTCATCTTATAAGAAAAGTTACTTTTAACTTGTTCTATTCCTTCTGTCGTCGCACTTGAACAATCCATTGCATACTGTTCGACTAGGGATGCAATGTTTCTTTTCACTTCACGTTGTAATTATGACTTCGTTTAATACTTACAGCAGCAAAAACCTTTGTACATAGGTATTATTCGCTTTCCACTGATGTTCTTGCACAAAGCAACGTTGTACGTATTACAGAATAACTTAACAAAGGTTTCAGTTTCCACTCCTCACTTGACCGAAGACGAAATAACACGACACTCTCGTATTGAAACAAACATTTCAATCAGCTGACAGGTGGATACCAATTGCAGGCAGCTTATACAGGAAACGTTAATTTCTATTTATTGTAAAGTTTTCAGTCATTTTTTAAAATAATGATAGTGAAGTCTTGTGCAACATTTGATTACGCTAACAATTCGTTTAACAGGCAAGGTTCTTTTTTTAGGTATGACATCATTTTGCTAACAAATTTTTCAAGATTAAGTCATTGACTGAGCGGCTCAGGGGTAATATCGTTGCCGAGGAGGGACGAATCGTCTTCTGTTTAATAATTTGTATTTAGTTCTGAATGTTTAAATGTTCCGACTTTTACTGATAAATGTAATCCATATCATAAACGTACGAACAATGCATTAATTACAGTGTCTTTTTTTCGTCCACAACGCGAACACCGCAACCTCCTTTTACATAACCGTAAATACTGTAAACGGTTTTCGATTGATGATGCACATTTGAAGATTTTGACCCCTGCCCTGGAAGTGAAGTATTGGTCAGGAAATATACTGCAGACAGCATTTATGGCTGGATTATATGACACTGAGGCCTCTACTGTAGGGACAGAACTAAAGCAAGATGAAAAATCAGTAATTTTTAATTTACGTCATTTCAGTTGACAGTGCTGTATTTCATGTTTTGTTAACAACATTGTACCTTCTAATCTAGGTAATGGTTTGAGAATTAACGAAAAGTTCGAAATTAGTCGTGAATAAAAATATTATTTGAAACTCTGAGAGAAACCTTAAGTAACAAATTACAAATTTTTAATTTTCCTCTTCGTTGGCACCTAATGAATAAAATAAAAAGCCACCATTTCATGGACATAGTGGAGCAGTATAATCTACATAGGAACAGTTAAGTGTAAGACGCATTTTATTTGTGCTTTTATCAATAAAACTGCCAGGAAAATTGTTATGTACAAGTTCCAGTAGCTTCAGTGTGTAATTTCATCTGAAGCTACACTTAGCTAAAGTTTGGTTTAGGATGTACAGAAATCCATGAGAAGCACAATAACTAGTGTTGTTATCAAAGCACCCACAGTCATGAAACTGAAAGTATTGGTTCAAATGGCTCTGAGCACTATGGGACTTAACAGCTGTGGTCATCAGTCCCCTACAACTTAGAACTGCTTAAACCTAACTAACCTAAGGACATCACACACATCCATACCCGAGGCAGGATTCGAACCTGCGACCGTAGCAGTCGCGCGGTTCCGGACTGCGCGCCTAGAACCGCGAGACCACCGCGGCCGGCTAGAAAGTATTTAGTAACAAAATGTCGAGTATATACAAAGACATTTTTAAACAGGAAGCTGTGAGTAATTGATTAATGTTGGTCCTCAGATCGAAAACTCTATAAATGACGAGGATTTTGAGACTACAAAATCCTAAAATTAACTTACTCGCCAAACACACAACACTTTTCTTACTACATTATAAAAAAAAAAAAGAAAGAAGAAATGCACCACGGAAGACTTACGCAAATTACTCACTAATCGATATTTATAATTAGTAGTCCTAAAGAAAGCAGGTGTTGACAGATGTGAAAATTACCGAACTATCAGTTTAATAAGCCACGGCTGTAAAATACTAACACGAAATCTTTACAGGCGAATGGAAAAACTGGTAGAAGCCGACCTCGGGGAAGATCAGTTTGGATTCCGTAGAAATGTTGGAACACGTGAGGCAATACTGACCCTACGACTTATCTTAGAAAATAGATTAAGAAAAGGCAAATCTATGATTCTAGCATTTGTAGACTTAGAGAAAGCTTTTCACAATGTTGACTGGAATACTCTCTTTCAAATTCTAAAGGTGGCAGGGGTAAAATACAGGGAGCGAAAGGCTATTTACAATTTGTACAGAAACCAGATGGCATTTATAAGAGTCGAAGAGATTGAATGGGAAGCAGTCGTTGGGAAGGGAGTGAGACATGGTTGTAGCCTCTCCCCGATGTTATTCAATCTGTATATTGAGCAAGTAGTAAAGGAAACAAAAGAAACATTCGGAGTAGGTATTAAAAACCATGGAGAAGAAATAAAAGATTTGAGGTTCGCCGATGACATTGTAATTCTGTCAGAGACAGCAAAGGACCTGGAAGAGCAGCTCAACGGAATGGACAGTGTCTTGAAACGAGGATATAAGATGAACATCAACAAAAGCAAAACGAGGATAATGAAACGTAGTCGAAATAAGTCGAGTGATGCTGAGGGAATTAGATTAGGAAATGAGATACTTAAAGTCGTCAATGAGTTTTGCTATTTGGGGAGCAAAATAACTAATGATGGTCGAAGTAGAGAAGATATAAAATGTAGACTGGCAATGGCAAGGAAAGCGTTTCTGAAGAAGAGAAAAATTTGTTAACATCGAGTATAGATTTAAGTGCCAGGAAGTCGTTTCTGAAAGAATTTGTGTGGAGTGTAGCCATGTATGGAAGTGAAACATGGACGATAAATAGTTTGGACAAGAATAAAATAGAAACTTTCGAAATGTGGTGCTACAGAAGAATGCTGAAGATTATATGGGTAGATCACATAACTAATGAGGAGGTATTGAATAGAATTGGGAGAAGAGGAGTTTGTGGCACAACTTGACTAGAAGAAGGGACTGGTTGGTAGGACATGTTCTGCGGCATCAAGGGATCACCAATTTAGTATTTGAGGGCAGCGTGGAGGGTAAAAATCTTAGAGGGAGACCAAGAGATGAGCACACCAAGCAGATCCAGAAGGATGTAGGTTGCGGTAGGTACTGGGAGATGAAGAAGCTTGCACAGGATGGAGTTGCATGGAGAGCTGCATAAAACCAGTCTCAGGACTGAAGACCGCAACAACAACGATATTTATTCAGATATCGACGGGTGATACAAAATTGTTAACTTTGGTGTCCGATGGATGAATGTGGAAGGCTGCAGCACATTGTCACCAAGCAGCTAGCAAAGATAGTAAACAGGGCATAAAATCTTTGAAAATTTGATTCCGTGCACTCAGTTTGACAGAACTATGCTTCGCAGACAGGCATGTGAACAATATACGCAGATGTCAGCGTTTGAGAGAGGACGTGTAGTTGAGCTCAAAGAAGCCGAAGGAAGTAATTGGCGAATCGCTCAACATTTGAAAAGGAACGATGCCACTATTTGACCATGTGGCAGGAATGGGCGAATCAAGGTCGAGCAGCGTCGAGAAAGAAGAGGTCGCCTTAGAGAGACGACAGAACTTCAGGACAGATCAATCGTCAAAGAGGCGCTCAGACCCCTTCATTCACTTCTATCATCGATCCGACGAGTAACTAGTACTTCAGTAACCCCAAGTACCATTAATAGGTGGCGGATCACAGAAATGGTGCCGAGCACAGGGCGTCCCTTGGACGTACTACCATTGACCTGTGTACATCAATAAACCGTTTTGCACTGGTATTGGGCACATTCGACCTGGAATCTTGCTGACTGGAATAGAATTGTCTTCAGTGATGGATCATTTTTCGAACGTAGCCCCGATGACCAGAGAAGACATGTCTGGAGGCGATGCCGACGCAGTGCGATACCAGCCTGACTGCTGACCACCATACGGCCTGACAACCTGTAATGATGGTCTGGGATGCCACATCATTTGATAGCGGGATCTCTTTGGTTGTCATCCACGGCAGCTTTACAACACAGCGGTACGTTATATTCTACACCCTGTTTTGTTGACCTTCATGACAAGCCATGCTGGGCTTCCAGTTCAGCAAGATAATGCTCGGCGGCGTGAGATTTTTTACATTTTATATTCGTGATTGCCAATCCATATCTTGGCCAGAAATATTGATTAGTAACTTCAAGTGGTGCTTTACCATCCAGAGCGGCTGGTTAGGAAGGCAAATTTTGTCGGTTGAGCCTTCGGTGGTCCGCACCACGGCTATATAAATAAGAGCGCTGAGAGCTAGAGTCAGGCCCCAGCTCTCTCCTAGATTCGTATCAGTGCGCTCTCCATGTCGGAGGCCGCGTCGCGTTTGTGCAGTTGCAAGGAACAGCACGGGATGCCGTGTTACATAACTCGGTATACACATAACAATGAGTTTGCATTGGGGTAAAGTGTTAATTGTGGAATGACTCCAGTGATTTAGTCTCAGTTTGCATATGTCGTATTTTCACGTGTCGCCGCAGGACAGGCCTTCTATCATTACTAGCGTGGCGTTTGATGAGTATTAACATCAAATTTTGGCGAGTACTCACTTTGAACATTTACATCGATAACGGTTATTGAACAGTTTCGTTATCTAGGGATAATAGGATCCACACAATAGATAGTTCTGATAGTACAATAGGTGATAGTAGCATTGCTTGGTTAAACATTACACTTTATCGTTTTCAGAATATAGTGATAATTGATACAGTAAACTGCATTTTCTATGAATCCCAGACATAATAAATCCTCAGAGTAATGACCCTCAACGATCAATAACTTTATTTCTCCATCTGAGTGGGCACGGTGAACTTTAATTACAGGCATCATGTTTTTGCTAATCACTTTCTGGTTGCCAGCATTGTAGTTAGAGCCGGCCGCGGTGGTCTAGCGTTTCTAGGCGCTCATTCCGGAACCGCACGACTGCTACGGTCGCAGGTTCGAATCCTGCCTCGGGCATGGATGCGTGTGATGTCCTTAGGTTAGTTAGGTTTAAGTAGTCCTAAGTTCTAGGGGACTGATGACCACAGATGTTAAGTCCCATAGTGCTCAGAGCCATTTGAACCATTTTTTTTTATTGTAGTTAGAGAACCTGTGTTGAGAACGGCAACTGGACAATAGACATAAATTTTCCACCCGCTGCCCCACATAGTACATTGTATATCGAAGTGATTGCCTTATGTTATGCTCTGAAAAGCTAATCATTTGCGTATCACAGCATCTTCTTCCTGCCGGTTAAATTTCGCGTTTGTAGCACGTTATCTTCGTGGTGTAGCAATTTTAATGGCCAGTAGTGTAAATATGTAAAAGAGTACAGGCTGTAGAGGAAACTAACACCTCAATATCTCAAAGCTCTGGAGGAGCGCTATGTATCTGAGGTTACAGAATCGATTCAGTTTTCAGAAACAGAGGAGTTTGCGTCGATCAAACGAGATTGAGGAAGTTAAGGACAGAGACTGAGGGCCCGTGAGTTGTGGTGCCATTGTCGTTAGTAGCAGAGAGTGTTCTGAAGCGTAATTATGAGTGGAGCACTTGTGGTAGATCACAGCCCAGAGGCGAACCTGCATCAATGAAAAGCAGGTCCACAGAGAGTACTGGGTGTGGCACCGCAGTCTATGTACATCGATGGGCCAGACTTTGACGAGAAGCACTTTTCCTCGCTGAGGAATCTCCTCACTTATACCTCAGGTGGAAGCCTGTGTATTAAAGTGTGGGTTGGGCAGACTAAGGACACCCTGCAGTACTTCTGACCAACTGGAAGAAAGCTAGAGTTCATGAGTAACCACATGAGTGCATAAAAATTCCATCACTGACAGCAACACCCTTTCAGTCTTATTCAATGTATTCTGACGAGATTCTAAACTGAAAACAGCATCTTGACAACATACCCACATTGATTCAACTGTTAATAAACTCAATGCCAACAGAACATTAGAGGTCCCTTCTCTGTGTTGTAAAAAAGTGATCTGGAGGCATTGAAACTAATTCTGACAGATATAAATGAATACATGCAGGAAGGTAGCAGAGCTCGCGCTTCAACGGAAATAAATCAGTATGGCAACTCTCAGGAGAATGAGTGGTTGGTTGATTGGTTTGGGGAAGGAGACCAGACAGCGTGGTCATCGGTCTCATCGGATTAGAGAAGGATGGGGAAGGAAGTCGGCCGCGCCCTTTCAGAGGAACCATCCCGGCATTTGCCTGGACTGATTTAGGGAAATCACGGAAAACCTAAATATGGATGGCCGGACGCGGGATTGAACCGTCGTCCTTCCGAATGCGAGTCCAGTGTCTAACCACTGTGCCACCTCGCTCGGTGGAGAATGAATGCACATGTTGTAATGTAAATGAACGTACCGATGGCAAGCAGTCTCAAAAACAAGGAATAATTTGCGAAATCAAAAGGCGAGACATTACAATGAGTGACCCCGCCCAGAAAATGGTCTGCAAGGTCGGCCAAAGGAGCAGCAAAATGGAGCAGTGGAAGTATCCCAAAATCAGATTCCAGCTCTGCACTGTAGTAAACAAACTTGAATGACCAGAAAATGTGCACAGGTGGAGACCAAACCTACACTCCGTGCTGAAGGTTCGTGGGGTCTGGGAAGACCTATTGGCCGAGATGTGCAGCGCTGAAAAGCAGTGTCTCCCATCATAGCTATTAAAATTGGTAATAAGTCTTGCTTGTGATAAGCAGGAAGATTTTGTGTGATTTTCCTTTTGATACTTGTCGTTCCAGCAATTTGTAGGGATTTTCCATTGAGGGGGTCAAGTATGCTGTACTTGAGCACTCTTGCAGTCAGGCAGTGAGGTATAATAAAACAAAGTCAGTGGTAGAATTACGCATAGGATGACGGAACTAGATGCACATTATCAGTCATTTTGTGGCATACCTGTATGCCCACATTTTCGTGCCTCGCAATCACCTGGTGCAATAATTCCACATTGCAGGAGGGTAATGCCTGTAAGGCTCCACTCAGGTCTACAATTTTGGGTTCTGTATTTCACCCATTCCATATTGCTCATCATACAGGCTCTGGTCAGGTATGTCATCTTGGATCGCCTGTCATGCAGGCTGTGCTCAGGTCAGTCAACTAGGATTTATCAAGTGGCATCCTTGGATTTTGTACTTAGACAAAGTGGCCTGTGAAGCCAGATGACTTCAGGAAAGACCCAGTAGGTTCAAAAATGGTTCAAATGGCTCTGAGCACTATGGGACTCAACTGCTGAGGTTATTAGTCCCCTAGAACTTAGAACTAGTTAAACCTAACTAACCTAAGGACATCACAAACATCCATGCCCGAGGCAGGATTCGAACCTGCGACCGTAGCGGTCTTGCGGTTCCAGACTGCAGCGCCTTTAACCGCACGGCCACTTCGGCCGGCCGGACCCAGTAGGATGTAGGAAATTGGACAGCTGATGAGATGGGAGAAATGCCCAACAATAGCCACATGTTGGATGAAACTATGATAATATGTACCAGATTACAATTAGACCTCTTGTAGCAAGTCCCTACATATACATAATGACAATAGTTTTGAGAGTTCTCTGTGTTAAGCTGCATGACATTCATGGATATTGAGAGATAATACATTACAATTTTGCTGTAACATGAAGAAATTTGTTACAGTTTTGCTGTAACAAATTTTTGCACTAACATACGTCACTTTGTTACAACTTCACTGTAACAGAGACATTTTCCTGCAATTTTGATGTATCATGAGTTTTGTGTCAGTATCAAGTTTTTAGCGAAGTGTCGCAGTAACAACCAGGGACCAGTAAGCACAGTGTGACGATATGTGGATCATAATAACACATTTTGTTGTTGTGGTCTTCAGTCCAAAGACTTGGTAGGAGCAGTTCTCCATGCCACTCTATCCTGTGCAAATCTCTACATCTCTGAGTAATTGCTGCAACATACAGCCTTTTGAATCTGCTTACTGTATTCAGCTCTTGGTCTCCTCCCAGGATTTTTGCCCCTCCCAGACTTCCCTCTAACACTAAATCTGTGATCCTTAGATGCCTCAGAATGTCTTCTACAAACCGATCCCTTCTTTTAGTCAAGGTGTGTCACAAATTTCTTGCCTTCCAAATTCTCCTCAGTACCTCCTCGTGAGTTATGTGGTATACCCATATAATTACTGGCATTCTTCTTTAGAACTACATTTTAAAAGCCTTCTTATCTAAAATACTCATCATCCATGTTTCACTTCCACACATGCTACGCTAAAGACAGTTACCTTCACAAAAGAATGTACTTAAACCTGTATTCGATGTTAACAAATTTCTCTTCTCCAGAAACATTTTTCTTGTCATTGCCAATCTACATTCTATATCCTCTCTACTTGAACCATAATTAGTTATTCTGCTGCCCAAATAACAAATTCCATCTACCACTTATAGTATCTCGTTTCCTAATCTAATTCTCTATGCGTCTTGTGATTTAATTGAGCTACATGCTATTGTCCTTGTTTTTCTTTTGTTGCTATTGATCTTAATTCCTCCTTTCACGATACTGTCCATTCAGTTCAACTGCTCTTTCAAGTCCTTTGCTGTCCATGACAAAATTACAGTGTCATCGGCAAACCTCAATGTTTTTTTTTTTGTTGTTTTTTTCTCCCTGGACTTTAATTCCTACTTCAAATTTTTCTTTGGCTGCCTTTACTGCTTGCTCAATATACAGTTTGAATAATATCAGTGACAGGCTACAACCCTGTCTCACTCCCTTGTAAACTATCGCTTCCCTTTAATGCCCTTCGACTCCTATAAATGCTGCTTAGTTACAGTCCATCTTTCACTTTTTTCAAAAAAAAAAAAAAAAAGAAGTATTCCAGTATCTGTCTTCCTCTATAGTTTTTACACTCTACAGCTCGCTCTTGTACAATGGAAACCATTCTTTGATGGCTTAACAGATTCCTATCATCCTGTCAGTACTCCTTGTCAGTGTTTCCCACATATTCCTGTCCTCTCCGACTCTGCCTATAACCTCCCCATCCCTTACCTTATCAGTCCATCTTATTTTCAACAATCATCTGTGGCACCACATCTCAAATGTTTCGATTCTATTTTGTTCCGGTTTTCCCACAGTCCATCTTTCACTACCATACAATGCTGTGCTCCAAATGCACATTCTCAGAAATTTCTTCCTCCAATTAAGGCCTATGTTTGATACTAGTAGACTCCTCTTGACCAGGAATGCCCTTTCTGCCAATCCTTATCTGGTTTTGATGTCCTCCTTGCTCCGCCCAACATTTGTTATTTTGATGCCTAGGTAGTTGAATTGCTTAACGTCATCTACTTCATGACTATCAGTTCTGATGTTAAGTATCCCGCTGTTCTGATTTCTGCTACTTCTCATTACTGTCGTCTTTCTTCGATTAACTCTCAGTCTATATTCTGCACATTCCATTCAGAAGATTATGTATCTCTTCTTCACTTTCACTCAGGATAGCAATGTCATCAGCGAACCGTGTCATTGATATCTCTTCACCTTGAATTTTAATTCCACTCCTGAACCGTTCATTCATTTCCATCATTGCTGCTTCGATGTACAGATTCAGCAGTAGGGGCGAAAGACTACATTACCGTCCTGCATCCTTTTTAATCCGAGCACTTCGTCCTTGGTCGTTCAATCTTATTATTCCCTTTTAGCTCTTGTACATACTGTATATTATCCGTCTCTCTCTCTATAGCTTACCCACATTTTTCTCAGAATTTCGATCATCTTGCACCATTTTACATTGTCGAAAGCTTTTTCCCGGTCGACAGATCCTATGAACGTGTCTTGATTTTTCTTTACTCTTGCTTCCATTATCAACCGCAACGTCAGAATTGCCTGTCTGATGCCTTTACGTTTCCTAAAGACAAACTGATCGTCATCTTACACATCCTCAATTTTCTTTTCCATTATTCTGTACATTATTCTTGTCAGCAACTTGGACGCATGAGCTGTTAAGCTGATTGTGCGATAATTGTCGCACTTGTCAGCTACTACAGTCTTCGGAACTGTGTGGATGATATTTTTCCGAAGGCCAGATGGTATGTCGCCGGACTCATACATTTTACACGCCAATGTGAATAGTCTTTTTCTTGCCACTTCCCCAGGGACTTTAAAAAATTCTGATGGAAAGTTATCTATCACTTTTGCCTTATTTCATCTTAAGCCCTCCAAAGCTCTTTTAAATGTTCACTGTAGCACAGTGTCATCAATGATAGCAATAGCATTACGAATCCTTTGTTCAAGTCAGCAAGGTCCCGAATCTGTGTTTGATACACGATATCTTTTACATATCCCCATAAAAAAAGTCCAAGGGAGTGATATCTGGCGAACGCGGTGGCCAAGGAATTGACCCATCCCTCCCAATCCATCTGCCTGGAAACGTTTCATTGAGGAACCGACGAACATGCAGTCCCCAATATGGTGGTGCACCATCTTGCCGGAAAATAATAGTTGGTTGGAATTCAATCAATTGTGATGCCACATATTTGATCAGAAGGTCGAGATAACCATCTGCAGTAATTGTTGACTCATCGAAGGAAAATGGACCAATTATTCGGTTGCACATGATTCCACACCACACATTCACTTTTTGGACTGTCCCGGTGAAGCTCGCTAGGCACATTGGGGTGTTCATATTACCAGATTCTCACACTGTGTTTGTCTAATGTCCCACAAACATGAAAAGTTGCCTCGTCACTGAAACAAACTCGCTTGAGGAATGCTTCACCCTCCAAAAGGCGTTTCAGAATGTTGAGTGCAAACTCTGTCCGGTTTGGCTTGTCATTTGGCTCAAGTGTCTGTAACAGTTGCACTTTGTAAGCGCACAACCGTAAGTTATAGTGGAGGATCTTATGCACAGTTGAACGTGGTAGGTGTGACTGTCTGGCAGCAGTGCGGATGTACTTGGTAGGTGAACGAGTGAAGATGTTTAAAACGCGATCGATGTTTTCCTCGGATGTTCTCGGTCGCCCGCTCCTCCCTTTATCCAACATTGTCCCTATATCCACAAATTTTTGTGTCATGCACGGGTTGAAGGGCGCGATCTCTTCCATACTTCGTTCTGAAGTTTCGTTGAGTCTGAACATCCGATTTTGTCTCAATACACCTGGACACACATTGGGACTTCTGGTGAGGAGTTTTATAGAGGTTCAGTTCCTTCTATCAACAGAGTATCTGAAGCACAAAATTTTAGTATATACAAAAACTTTAGTAAACGGTGATTACAGTAAAAGAAATTTTGTTAAAATATTTCAACAACTGCCATTCTAATAAAATTTTGAAGTTGTAGAGGGACTTTACGGGCACTCTGTATTTCTTGTTACCCATGGTTTCTTCGTAGTTATCTTCTTTGTACCTATGTTTTTCTTTCCAACTTCTACGATTGCTCTATTTAGAGATGTACATTCCTCTTCAACTGTACTGCCTGCTGAACTGTTTCTTATTGCTGATCTACAGCCTTAGAGAACTTCAGGCATATCTCGTCATTCCCTAGTACTTCTTTATCCCACTTCTTTGCGTATTGATTCTTCGTGACTAATCTCTTGAACTATAGCCTAATTTCATCACTACTACATTGTGATCTGAATCTACATATTCTCCTGGGTGCGCCTTACAATCCAGTATCTGATTTCGGAATCTCTGTCTGGCCATGATGTAATCTAACTGAAATCTTCCCGTATGACCCAGCCTTTTCCAAGTATACCTCCTCTTGTCGTGATTCTTAAACAGAGTATTCGCTGTTACTTGCTGAAATTTATTACAGAACTCAAACTTTCTCCTCTCTCATTCCTCGTCCCAAGCCCACATTCTCCTGTAACCTTTTCTTCTACTCCTTCCCCTACAACTGCATTCCAGTCTCCCATGACCATTAGATTTCCATATCCCTTTACATACTGTATTACTCTTTTAATATCCTCATATACGTTCTCTATCTGTTCATCTTCAGTTTGTGATGTCGGCATATATACCTGAACTATCGTTGTCGGTGTCGTTTGCTGTCGATTTTGATAAGAACAGCCCTGTCACTGAACCTTTCACAGTAACGCAATCTCCGCGCTACCTTCCGATTCATAACGAATCCTATTTATACCATTTTTTGCTGCTGTTGATATTACCCTATAATTATCTGACCAGAAAACCTTGTCTTCTTTCCATTTCACTTCACTGACCCCTACTACATCTAGGTTGAGCCTTTGCATTTCCTTTTTCTTTACAAGTTGTAAATAGCCTTTTGCTCCTTCTATTTTACCTCTACTACCTTCAGTATTTCAAAGGGAGAATTGTAGTCAGCATTGTCAAAAGCTTTCTATAAGCCTACAAATGCTGTAAACGTAGGTTTACGTTTCCTATGTATCTTCTAAGACAAGTCGTACGGTCAGTACTGCCTCACACGTTATTGCATTTCTCCGTAATGTGAATTGATCTTCCCTGATGTTGGCTTTTTATAGATTATCCATTTTCTGTAATGAATTTGTGTTAGAATGTTTGCAGTTATGACTTATTGAACTGGTACTTCGGCTATATTCACACCGGTCATCACCTGCATCTTTTTGGAGTTGAAATTATGACATTCTTCTTGAACTCTGGGGGTACTTTCCTGTCTCATACATCTTGCGCGCCAGATGGTATAGTTTTGTCATGACTAGTTCTTCCAATGTTATCAGTATTTACGATGGAATGTCATGTACTCCAGGGATCCTTTTTCGACTTACATCTTTCAGTGTTCCATGAAATACTTCTCGCAGTATCATACCTCCCATCTCATCTATGTCCTCTTCCTTTTCTATAAAATTGCCTTCAGGTTCATATTCTTTGTATAGACCTTCTATATACACCTTCTACCTTTCAGCTTTCCCTTCTTTGATTAATAATGGTTTTTCATCTCAGTTATTGATATCCCTATAGCTGCTTCTCTTTCCTCCAAAGCATTATTTAATGTTTCTGTGGGGGTATCTATCTTTCACCTACTGAAATATTATTCTAAATCCTTGCGTTTTTCCTCTAGCCATTCTTGCTTTGCCGTTTTGCACTCCTTGTCAGTGTCATTTTTTAAACATTCTTTTTCCCTTTCGCCTGCTTCATTTGCTGCATTGGTATGTATTCCCCTTTCATCAATTAAATTTAATATCTCATTTGATAGCCAAGGTTTTCTACTAGGCCTCACCCTTCTACCTATTCAATCTTCTACTGTCGTAACTATTTCATCTCTCAAAGCTACCCACTCATCTTCTGCTGCGTTCCTTATCCCTGTTCTAGTCAATCACTGTGTAGTGCTCACTCTGAAACTGTCAACAACCTTCTACTGTATTCCTTTCCCCTGTTCTAACCAATCACTGCATAATACTCCATCTGAAACTCTTAGAAACCTTTTGTTCTTTCCGTTTATGCAGGTCTCATCCAGGTCCACATTAGATGATCCAACATCTGGGAGCCACTAGCTGGAGTCATGGGTTTATGGGTTTGACGCTGGATCGAACCAGCAGTCTCTTGCACTGAGTGTCCTTATGGGCTCTGGTGATACACTGCCATTGATCTGCTGTCCGTGTCTGGCATCACTAGACTCCTGCCAGAGGACAGCGGGCTCCGCCCCATGCATGGCAGTCTCCACCCACCTCTGCAGTGAAAGCACATGGGGCCTGTGTAACCAGGGTGTGGCTGTTCCACAGCAAAATGCTGTCACAGCAGGAGGGCTGGGCACCTCTATCTGCGGCGATGGGTTTGAAATGGGTCGAGTCAGCTGTGTCTTGCACTGATTCTCCTTATGGGATCTGGTGCCACCATGCCATTGATCTGACATCCACATCTTCCATGACTAGACTGCTGCCAGGGAACATTGGGTTGTGTCCCATGCATGGCAATCTCCACTCACCTCTGCAGTGAATGCAAGTTGCGTTTGTGTAGCGAGGTTCGCCAAGTCCACAGTGGAATACTGTCGCAGCAGAAGTAGCAGAAGACCTTGACCTACTGTCAGGCTGCCGGCCATTGCTAGACTTAACATCAGTATTGCATGGCATCTACATGTGCATCTCTCTGCCAGAATGGAAGCCAGTTGCCTGCGAGCTGACGGCAGTAAGTCACGAGAGCGGGGCATGTCTCCTTCACATTACTAATGGCGTGATGTGTATTTGAAATTGAAAAAAAAAACAAAAAAAAACATTTCTCTGGACCAGAAGTGTTTTATTGGATCCAGCAGCTAGTCAGTCGACCACTACCCTAGAAAATGCTGTCTGCGCTCTACAGCTTATTTTATTACAATTTTGCTGTAGCATGGTGCAATTTGTTATAATTTTGCTTCAACATGTTGATATATAGGGTGAAGTTTCATATCTCCATGGTATGGTAGCGTAAGTTAGGATTATCAGTCCACTACATTTATTAGTCTATCCATTAGACACGTCATTCCCCCAACACTGTTATGACTGTCTGCAACCTTGAGCAACAAAAGACATCCCACACAAGGGCCCTTATAATTGTCTGTGGTGTAAGGCTGAAAATGTGCTACAGTCATTTGAAGAGCACTCATATTGATTCCTTAGGTATCGCATTTGCCTTAACTAAACACTTTTTGGATGCTATTGGGAGTCTCGTCCACACCCAAAATTTACAGGACTTGTGTAAACATGTGTTTCTAGGTACCTGCAGAAATGAGGAAGAATTCTCTGCAGTACTGGTTAGCTTAGCATGTTTCATCTGCCTACGATCACAAACCATGAAGTGAAGTGCAGTGTAGATCGTAACAACAGGCCTTCGCTGTTAGAACTGTTTGCTACCTAGGCCAGCAAAAGAACTCCCGCACAAACACCCTTCTCGAACGAACCACACCAGCATTCATCAGAAATGATTTACAAATCTTGTAGATACATTTGATGTCCATACCGCACTTATACATGTGTATCAAGGACACCAAAATAAGCCACACCAATGTTCATCAGAAATGTTTTACAAATACAGTGGAAACGTCGGACATTTATGTTTGACAACTGATTAACAACAGGTCTTCTGCAACATTTGCGAATGGATGTACAGTGCAGCCAGTTAGTTTCGATCGCAAACCTGTGGTAATTGGTGATCATGAATCTGGTAAACAGCAAGCAAGACTTTCACCAATCTAAACAGCTGCTCTGATACATTTAGAACTACTTGTGACACTTACAGGCACAAAACATTCACGCGACTTCTCACAATCTAAAAACTGTGATCTGAGAAATACCATTATGTGGAGCGATTCAGCGACTGATTTAGAATGAATACACAGTGTCTAAGCCTTTGGAAAGCCTTTGTCCACAATCGAGTGACCGAAACCACGAACAGCATAGCTCCATCCCAACTCTACTACTGTTCTAAGCAAGACACTCCCACAGATCTACTCTCAAGGCCTATCTGTAAATTGTCTATGCTCATTTTCATGGTGACATTTACCTTCATGACTCACAAGTCCTCCTGATGTTCAAACTGAGAAAAGAATGTCAATTTAGAAAATTCACGAGGTTTGAAAGGTGCAACATGAAGTGCTCTCTGTAAGCACCAAGGAATCGATCTTTGACTTCATAAAGTACGGCTCTTATTGAAAAATACTACGTATTACCGGATGGTCTACGTTTTGTGCTCGTTTTGAAACATAGCAATGTCATCAGCAGAGACGTAACTGCAAAATTCTCGTTTTCTGTGGATCAATCAGATTCAGCAGAAAACTTATTCGTCTAAATATACTTCAACTAAAGCAACGAAAATAATAGCCTGTCGATTCAAAAATGACACATTTCATTCCCTTTCAGCCTACCAAGACCGTGTCCAATCCATATCACGCTGCATTATGAACAAAAAAGTGGAACAGCAAGGTAATAGGCAAGTGGTTATAATGTTTTGGCTCATCAGTATTGTTACTCTTGAACTGTTTACTTTGATCTTTGAGTCAGCCACACCTTTAGGTTATTCAGCTGACTCGAAGGTCACGTGAATATGGCATAAACTAAGATTTGTGCTTAAGCGTCCTGCAGATTTTAGTGTCATTAGATACACTAACTCAGACAGCGACTATCATAAATATTTGCACGTGGTATTCATTGGAAAGAGAACTGTGCTACATTTTGTTGATTACGTCGGTTGGGGTGGTAAAGTTTCCATCCTGTTGGATTTACATAGCAGCAGGTGTTAAAGAAATCAAGAACTGGTCTGTAAAATTGTGTCATTTTCCGTCTTTATTTGCAAAGACTTTCATTGCAAAAATATTAACAAGCTCTTATATGACTGCATGTTAACTAGGACTGCAGATATTTTTAAAAATGTCGGAAATCAGATATAACGGTATTTAAAATGTATCATTACTGTCCCTCGAAATCGTAAAAGGATCGATACATCGACGGAAAATATTGACATACCAGCCTATAAAAATATCGGCTACGAATTGTAAATATACTGATGATTTTAGAGTTGTATATTTAAGTACTGATTAATTATTAGGTATTCTGTACATCAGCAAGCTAACAGCCTGCTTATTCCGCTTAGAGCAAGAATTGAAAGGATATCCATGCACGTTCACGGTTGCCGATAACCACTTGGTAAACAATGATAACTGCACGTACATGGTACATTGAAACGTGTTGAAGGGTCCGTCGTTCGATCTCGTCACATATCGGATTTATCCTGAACACTTCATGTCGACTACCCAGTCTATTCGTTTCTGCAAACGCCAGCGACCTAGCAACTGTTGTGTCATAATTGCATGGTGGAATTAAGCGTTGCAGTTTCCGTTGATAGCACCGAGCGGCGATTACGTCAGCATTTATATTAAAAAACAAAAAACCCTCCTCGATTGCGAAAAAAGCACCAAGTGTTAACCTATGTTTCCGGGTAGATAACTACACCTTCTTCAGAACAACAATAAAACCCACAAGTACCTAAGAAGACCTTTGTCAATGATTAAAAGAACACAAGAGCTATACACTTATAAACGAAAAAAAGGAGTTTATTGGCGGGTCAGGGCCCATCGAACATAGGTCGGTGTGAGGTGGAGCGTACACCATTAAGTTAAGTAGTGGTTTTGACTTTGTACGTATGCACTGATTGTGTTTTCCTTTTTTTTCGTTTTTTTCCTCTACACGTCTTCGCCCACCGCAAAGACCAGTCTTGTCATTTAGATTTTTGTTCATAATGTTCAGCAACTGTTTTTGAAGGGTGCCGGCGTGAAGAAATAGCTAACTAGTTACTTTAAATTTTTTTAATGTAACTGGTGTGCTGTTTCTTCACATCGGAAATCTTGTTATTCTGTGCACACCGCCATCCCCCAGTTCAATCGAACTTCTTCTTTGTGTCACCTATTCTTGCTTCACCCAGTCAAAGCGAAAGAATGGACGTGAATAAAGCTCAAAAACTAGAAGACTCCTTGACACAGTGAAAGTAAAATTATGTTCTACCACAACTTCAAAAGAACAACTTCAAATATTTATCGAAAATTGGGAAAAAATGTGCAATATAAAATAAAAATATCGGCACTCGATACCGACGTTTGCATATCGATATACGTGGATAAAATATCGCCGATCTACATCGAATGTTTATGGAAAATGGGACCGATATATCGATTCATCAATATTTTATCAATAGCCGTAATGTTAACCTTGACCTCAACAAATACTGCAAATTCCACTAGAATACTACCGCTGTCGTTGAGCACCAAGCCGACAGAGGGCGCAACATGTGCGTAAGAGCATCACCCTGCCAGGCTGCAAGGGTCTGACTTTTCTGCAGACTAGAAATCTACTCTGTAGGAATCAGTATGGGTTTCGAAAAAGATGGTCGTGCGAAACCCAGCTCACGCGATTCGTCCACGAGACTCAAGAGGGCCATGGACACGAGTTCCCAGGTAGATGCCGTGTTTCTTGACTTCCGCAAGGCGTTTGATACAGTTCCCCACAGCTATTTAATGAACAAAGTAAGAGCATATGGACTATCAGACCAATTGTGTGATTGGATTGAAGAGTTCCTGGATAGCAAAACGCAGCTTTTCATTCTCAATGGAGAGAAGTCTTCCGAAGTAAAAGTGATTTCAGGTGTGCCGCAGGGGAGTGTCGTAGGACGGTTGCTATTCACAGTATGTATAAATATCCATGTGGATAACATCGGAAGTTCACTGAGGCTTTTTTGCGGATGATGATTCCTAAACTCGGGCAATAATTACAGGAAATGCCACTTGCACCTACCCTCTCCAAGACTTCTTCCTCAACACTTACGACAGTCCTATTCAATTACCTAACACTCTAAAACATTTTCGAATAACCATCGACCGGCAAATAACTTGGAAACCTCATGTACTAAATATCCAACAAAAAAGCTTGCAGTAGATTAAAGGTACCAAAACTAGCAATTGCATGATCTTGGGGATTGCACTCCTCCACTGTCCTCCACACATATAAAACCTCGATCTAACCCATCCTTTGCTATACAAATATTGGATGGATATCTGTCAACCTCCCACCCCCCTCCAAATTTTGCAATTGGTTCCAGAGCTCTCAAGGCTTTGCCCTACCTTACCTTCTGCATTCTACTACCCTTCACCACGTGGATCCTTTAGCATCTCATCAAATTCCCACCTCTCCTCACTCACACTCAACAACTTGGAACCGCCTACACCATTCACAAACTCGACTCCAATAATCCTATCGTTTCTCCTCTACTGTCCAACACTGTCCACATGTCTGTCAACATATCCCACCAACCTCCACATACTCCAAAGGAACTTCACCTATCGTCGCCGTCTGTTCTGACATTTACCCGTCCTAACAACTTAAAACCCACCCAACCCTATCTACCTCGTCAGGAGACCCTCTTCCTCCCCTGCCATGTTTTTCCCTACCCCCTTTTTCCCCTTCCACCCTTCTTCCCCTGGCTCCCTTTCCCCATCAGATTTCAGCCTCATGAATGGATTTTCGCATTTTCGCCATTTTACACAGCACAGTTAGAGACATTTCAATTTCTCCCAATTTTATACATTTCGCAATTGGTCAGCTGTATTAGCAGGTTGGGGGAGGAGAAATCTGGTAATACTGTATAGTGATCTCATCGATGATATCATAGGGAAGGTGGAGGGGGAAATCTGTCAACAATGAAGCCCTATTACTGGCAAGGGAACCTACCCATCGCACCCCCTTCAGATTTAGTTATAAGTTGACACAGTGGATAGGCCTTGAAAAACTGAACACAGATCAATCGAGAAAATAGGAAGAAGTTGTGTGGAACTATGAAAAAAAAAGCAAAATATACAAACTGAGTAGTCCATGCGCAAGATAGGCAACATAAAGAAGACCGTGATCTCAGGCGCGCCGTGGTCCCGTGGCTAGCGTGAGCAGCTGCGAATCGAGAGGTCCTTGGTTCAAGTCTTCTCCTGAGTGAAAAGTTTACTGTCTTTATTTTTGCAAAGTTATGATCTGTCTGTTCGTTCATTGACGTCTCTGTTCACTGTAATAAGTTTAGTGTCTGTGTTTTGCGATCGCACCGCAAAACCGTGCGATTAGTAGACGAAAGGACGTGCCTCTCCAATGGGAACCGAAAACATTTGATCGCAAGGTCATAGGTCAACCGGTTTCTCCACAGGAAAACACGTCTGATATATTCTATACTACACTGGTGGCGGCATGTGCGTCACACGACAGGAATATGTTTCGATCCACCTAACTTGTACACTTGGCGAATGGGTAAAAAGATTCTTCTACCATGCCCGATTTAGGTTTTCTTATGGATGTGATAACCGCTCCCAAAAAAGTGATCGCATCGATCGGACGGACGGGCAGATAATAACTGTCTGAAAATAAGAAATTAAACTTTTCAGTCGACAGAAGGCTTGAAGCAAGGCCCTTGCGTTCCGTAACTGCTCACGCTAACGACGGGACCAGGGCGCTCCTAAGCTTATACTGCCCTTGATATTGCATATCTTGCGCATGAACTACTCAGTTTGTATATTTTGCTTATTTTTTTCACAGTTCCACACAACTTCTTCCTGTTTTCTCGATTGATCTGTGTTCAGTTTTTCAAGGCCTATCCACTGTGCCAACTTATAACTATATCTGAGGAGGGTGCGATGGGGAGGTTCCCTTGTGAGGAGCAAGTCCCATTTGAAAACACAGCATAGCAAATGTATACTTGAGGACAGATGTGCATTGATGCAAAGTATGTAGTATTTTTTTTTTTCAAGGATGATAGTTTCTATGAATAAAATGAATTCACAAAAAAGTAGTTTGAGCTGGAACAGTAAGTTTGTCTTTATTTGGTATTGACTGGAATGAATCATCAACATTGGCTCCCGATTTAATAAATACAGGGTGTTTATAAATGAATATCTGGGTATTAACGCTTTATAACATTTACTATATTAAACTTACAGTTATAAATGATATGTAAAATAAAAGAGCAACTCAAACAGTTTTACCTAGAACCTTATAAATGTTCAGTGTAAGCACCACTTGTCACACAGAACACATCAAGTCTATAGCCGAGCTCTTACCAAGCGTCGATAAGTGTCTCTTCACTGATTGTACCAACAGCTGCTTCAATCTTGTTTCTTAATACAGGGAAGTCTGCAGGTAGCGGAGGCACGTACACACTATCCTTGATGAAGCCCCAAAGGAGAAAAATCACATGGCATTATGTTGGGTGAATGTGGAGGCCATGTAAAGCAACCTCTGTCATTGGGTCCTTTGCAGCCTATCCAGCATTTGGGAATAACTTGTCTATATACTTGATGTGTGCTGTGTGACAAATGGTGCTCACATTGAACATTTAAAAGGTTCTTGGTAAAACTGTTTGAGTTGCTCTTTCATTTGACATATCATTTATAACTGTAAGTTTAATGTAATAAATATTACAAAGCATTAAAACCCTGCTTTTCATTTATAAACACCCTGTATATTAAAAGATACATTGCAAAATCTAGAAAAATTTAGATTTTCCTAAAAAAAAATTTCTATATAAATAGAGCAGGTTCAATCCAAACTGCATAAATATTATAAAACTGATGATTTTACTTCATAGAAATATTCAAAAGATGCTAATACTAAAATGTACAGACATTGTATAAATGAATATTTTGTAGGAGTATACAACAGCAAATGTGTTGTTGAGAGTGTGGAAAAAATATTTCTATACGTCACTACAAAAATCTCGAATTCTGAAGGAGAACATTCAAAGATATTGTTGTCTATGAAAAATGATTGACAACAGACTGAGACAGATAGCACACGAAAAATGTGTTGATTGTCAAGTGGTTAAAGAAATAGAATGATTTTACTCAAATCCACCATGTAAAGACAAACATAAAAGTAGATTTAAGAATGCTCTTGAGACTGTAAAAAAAATAAGAAATCGAGCTGAGTCTTTTTTAGAAGTCCTTAATAAAATTTTCTTATGTTAAATATGAGACTAAAATGGAACAATTCAAGATTTCCAGACTTCATGGTTATTGTAGAAGAAGTGATACAACTAATTACAACTAATTAAGCGAAGATGAATTAATTATTTTCATTGTATCACAAACTTTATCTATTCCTGTAAGGTCTCTCTATAATATGAGAGTAGCTGAACTAAAAACTAGAGCTAAGCGTCTTGGTATTAGAGGCTAAAGTAAATTAAAGAAAACTGAATTAATTAACTTAAGTAGTTTAAAGGATTTCCCATTTCATCAAAAATTATTTCAAAAGATTAAAACTTTACAAAATGTTTACATGATATAAATTATTTTTATAGATTTGATGATGATATGTTTGAAAAGACTCAACCACTGAAACAAGAAAAGATATGAGACTAGATCAGAATTATGCATTCTGTAGCAAACTGCCTGAGCAAAGAAGTCGAGAACAAACTGGCGATTACTATTTATTTGAGATTAAAGAAATAAAATCTATACCTAATGAAAAATTTGAAGGGTGGTCTGCTGACTACAAAATTGGGTTTAAAGATGGTAATATTAATAAACTCAGTATTGTTAGTGAGAAAACAGATTACACAACGAAAGAACTTAATGTATGTTAGAAGTAGTGTAAAAGAGAACTAATTTTAGAAAAGGAGATAAGTTTAATATAACAACAGCAAATCCAAAAATGCTGTACCCAATTTTTACAAAATATAAAGCACCAAATAACACAAATTTGTTTAAAAAGATTAGTGAGGTACAAGTAAGTTGTTTAATATAACATTACCAATGGTGAATATTTGAATTCTACACATGGAGATAAAATAGGTTCCAATTGAATAATGAATTTAAAATTATTTTGCCAGACAGAAATTTGAAATTAATTTGCGACTGAATTTTCAGTTTTGTGAAAGAGGGAGTATTAAACTTAGATACAATGGAAAGAAGAAACTTAAAAATAATGGTAATGATTTTCATATCCTAGAATTTTTGCTTTAACTTCTCTGATTTCTTTGTGGTAATCTCATGGGTGATAGCTCTCCTTCACTAAATTTGATACACCAAAATGAATTGTTTAAATAAATTCTAGTGCACTCAAAATGCCTAGTGTTTTCAAATAAAATTTTATTTCATTCTATACAGATTTTCATTAGGAATGTAAAATCTTCTCTACCTTGTTTAAATTAATTCTAATGTGCTCAAAATGTCCATTATTTCCATTTAAACTTTTATTTAATTTTATATAGATTTTAATTAGATCCTGTAATGTATTAGTGCTCACAAAATTGACTTGATTTTTATATATAGTAATAAGTGGGTACTTGCTCCTGGGATGTTTTTATTGCATAATCTTTTTATGAATTAATTAAATTAATTACATTATATTGTATGGTATTATACTGTTTAAACTTTTTATATAAAAAGCCTTCGATTTTTTATCTTATAAAATATTTATGTAATATAACATAATTGATGTAATTGATTCTTAAAAAAGGTTATGCCTATAAACATGCCAGGTGCACTCAGTATGCCCACTTACTACTTAAAAGTTGTCTTTGGAGAATATTTAAAACAAATTATTTATGATAATATTTCGATTAATACAGAATCAGAACCTTAGGCTTCGTTAGAGTTTTGAAATAGCAATTAGACAATTACTCTGAAGTGCTAATGGCAAACATCACCCAAACTGAATGCAATTTGACAAGGATTATAAAGCAGTTTTTAGGCTTTACAGAAATTAGAAATCCAAAAGGGGAAAAATCAAGTGTTAAAAGAGCTGTACCAACGCTAAAATAAAATTTTACCAGCAAGATCAGCTACAGAATAACAGAAGTATCATAAATAGAGCAACATCAGGATTAGTGTAAAGCACTTTAGCCGCCCAGAAAGGAATATACTGTCATGTCAGGAGCCAACTGGCAATCTGACCTGTTGCATTGACATTTAGGCTAAGCATAGGAGCAGAACATGACTATGATATGCAGAATACTCTCTTAGAAACGCTCATAAGAACTAAATATCAACGCAAGGCACCGACCGCAATATCGGTTGTGAGTTCAACTTAGGACAGATCAATGAAATAATATCTTCAAATGTGCGAGCTAACAACGCAATGAGGAATTGGTTTTGCAATGTTATCTTCCTCTCCCACCCCCAGAATAGAAAACGATCAACAAGGAGCTCAAGAAAGAGGTCAGGTTAGAGTAATAAGAAAATTTAATATCGGATAAGAGAGCGCACAGAAGTAGGAGAAAGTGTCAGAAAATTTGAGTAGAGTCGCTCACGCTGCTCTTAAAATTGAATAAGGTCACCCCAGGACAAATGCGTTACTGTGCTACCGGCTAATATACATTTTAGTCTTCCCGTGAAATGGAAGGAAGCTACACAATAGAGCTACCCCAAGGAAGTAGGCCCGCCTGCTTTCGCAGTTTAAGATGAACAAATACAACAGAAAAATCCACAGACTAACGTTTTACACAGGACACAATTAGCAATGATAGTATGAGTTGGACCCGCACGTTGATGGGTAGGTAGCCACGAGCATTATGATCAGCCATACACAGAACACTTCAGAGTGGACACAAGTACCCCGAATATGGCAACACAATTCAGGGAGGCTGAGCAGAACCGCTCTATAGAACTTGGACAAGTGTCGGCTGCCGACAGTACAACTAGCGACCGGTACAATTCTGGCGGGAACCGTTTAACCGATAGAGGTACTCAAGGTACCCTCCGCCACACACTGTCAGGTGGCTTGTGGAGTATGGATGTAGATGTAGATATTGCGGCGCCGTGAACTATCCGTCGAATTAACCTGTTCGGCCACCACTTAGTACAGAAACGGAACCGTATGTCCTCACCGGATTCTTAGTCGGCGTTGAAGACAGTTGATCTGGATGGTGGGGCAGGCAGGTCAGCGGACGTAACCCCAAAAGGTCAAACCTCCAACAACCGATCCTACCTGCAGATAGACCACACCCTTTGGATCGCTGTGCTCGATTCCAACCAGACGTCCCAACCAGCGTCACTCTCTCCACACCCTGCGTCTTGTGTGACCGTGGCGTCTTCTATCGGAGCCAGGTGCCTTAGAAGCCAGAAGGCCACAGGCTAACACTGCACCGCTTCAGTCCACACTCAGCTCCCTTCGCCTCGCCTAGTGCCGTACTATGAAATCCCCCTCATTCAGCACGCGCGCGCCCTCTCGATGACCCGTTCCGCACACTAGAATCTTTGCCTCGAAGACGTGCTACGATTTATCGATATATCGTGGCACGGTTCACTGACGAACGAGACGAGAGACGTCACAATACGGAAGCTGGAATACAATGTTTTAAATGTACAGAGTTAGCCGAGTTATTTTGAGGTGTGAACGAGTGTTGCCACTGATACAAATATCACTTTAGCAAACAGGTTGTCAGTAACTATGATAAGTAGCTCGCAAGTACTCCAACACCTGACACCTTGCGGTCTTAAACCAATTATCATCAAAGGGAGAAGTGGTGATAATAATGGGAAACAAGCAGAGGGAAATACGTTTTGCTTAGATATCAAGAAAACAATCTGTGTCTGGCGTTGTTGCCCTGTAATCCCCTTCCGGGGACTTCGGCCGTCTAGTGGAAGTCTTTTTGGTTTATGCCACATCGGCGACTGGTCCGTCGATGACGGTGACATTATGATGAGGACAAAAGACACATACACGCACTCACGCAGCCTTGAGCGGAGATAATCCCCAACCCGTCAGGGGATATCGAACCGCGGACCCCGTGATGGTGAGTCTGCAACGCTAGCCACAATACCACGAACTGTTGACGATATCAGGAAAACGGCCTGGTATGGATTAATTGTCTACTGGTAGCACATTCAATGGAATTTCTACTGGGCCAAGTTTCACAGTTACCAACTAAACTCTTGTAAAGAGCACGGAAAATTGATTAATAAAACGATAAAGAGTCAGGCTAAAATCCTGCGGAGCCGAGAACGTTCCATGATCTGGGAAAGGCTAACATCATGAAGACATGTTTAGCAACGCCCTGTAGGTCCCATGATTTCATGGGAGTTAATACCAGCTACAAAACATTGCTTCAGGAAACTAAAAGAATACATCAGGACAAGTATCTTTGAAGGCTACTGAAATTTGACATTTGGTGAATAGGTTATACGATTTTTCCACCATACATTTAATATTCTTGTAGATTTATAACCATATGAGGTCACTGTTCACAATGCACAGTTGGATTATTAATCATTTCATTCCTGACACTGGCTAGCACCATGTACGAACAATATCTGTAGTACAGCGTGTTTGGGAATTAATTGGGGCTGAGTACTGACAGAAAATCGAAAGTGGACCATGCGGTCCTCAGAAGCCGCTATCGGCTAAACAGAGCCTGGGAAGAGCTTTGTCTTATTCTGCACTGGCGGACATTTACTGTCCTGAAAGACAGCAGTGCATGGCCTGGAGACAGCAGAAACCCCGTAGCGCGAACAGAACGGGTGACAGGTTGGTGTCTTGTGGATGTTCAAAATATCAGAATAGCGTATCTGGAGAAAGAGATTTGGGGGGGAAGGGGTGGAAGAAGGCGAAAGGACATCCTTTTAGTGCGAAGGAATGTGGAGAAACACAAACGATGGCCTCGAGCTGCTCTCCTAGCGATCTTCTCATGGGAGGCACCAGGGCACGCTTCCCGCCGAAAAGAAGAGACGCGTTTTTGATTGGCGGAGTGCTAGGGATCAAGAAGAAAAAATGGAATCTTTTAGAAAATCTTCTGAAAGGAGGATGGGCTTCAGGTGATTGACGGCAGAGTCATGATACATCTAATGGGTTGTTGATGTTGTGGTCTTCAGTCCTGAGACTGGGTTGTGCAGCTCTCCATGATACTCTATCCTGTGTAAGCTTCTTAATCTCCCAGTACCTACTGCAACCTAGATTCTTCTGAATCTGTTTAGTGTATTCATCTCTTGGTCTCCCTCTACGATTTTTACCCTCCATGCTACCCTCCAATGCTAAATTTGTGATCCCTTGATGCCTCAAAACATGTCCTACCAACTATTCAGTACCTCCTCATTAGTTATGTGATCTACCCATCTAATATTCAGCATTCTCCTGTAGCACCACATTTCGAAAGCTTCTATTCTCTTCCTGTCCGCCGGTCAGTGTGGCCGTGCGGTTCTAGGCGCTTCAGTCTGGAACCGCGTGACCGCTACGGTCGCAGGTTCGAATCCTGCCTCGGACATGGATATGTGTGATGTCCTTAGGTTAGTTAGGTTTAAGTAGTTCTAAGTTCTAGGGGACTGATGAACACAGAAGTTAAGTCCCATAGTGCTCAGAGCCATTTGAACCATCTTCCTGTCCAATCTATTTATCGCCCACGTTTCACTCCCATACAAATACTTTCAGAAACGACTTCCTGACACTTAAATCTATACTCAATGTTAGCAAATTTCTCTTCTTTGGAAAGGCTTTCCTTATCATTGCCAGTCTACATTTTATATCCTCTCTACTTCTACCATCATCGGTTATTTTGCTCCCCAAATAGCAAAACTCCTTTACTACTTTAAATGTCTCATTTCCTAATCTAATTCCCTCAGCATCACCCGACTTAATTCGACCACATTCTATTATCCTCCTTTTGTTTTTGTTGATGTTCATGTTATATCCTCCTTTCAAGAGAGTGTCCATTCCGTTCAGCTGCTTTTGCAGGTCATTTCCTGTCTCTGACAGAATTGCAATGTCATCGGCGAACCTCAAAGTTTTTATTTCTTCTCCATGGATTTTAATTCCCACTCGGAATTTTTCTTTTGTTTTCTTCACTGCTTGCTCAATATACACATTGAATAACATCGGGGATAGGCTACAATCCTGTCTCACGCCCTTCCCAACCACTGCTTTCCTTTCGTGCCCCTCGGCTCTTATAACTGCTATCTGTTTTCTGTACAAATTGTAAATAGCCTTTCGTTCCCTGTATTTTACCCCTACCACCTTCAGAATTTGAAAGAGAGTGTTCCAGTCAACATTGTCAAACGCTTTCTCTAAGTCTACAAATGCTAGAAACGTAGGTTTGCCTTTCCTTCATCTTTCTTCTAAGGTAAGTCGTAGGGTTAGTATTGCCTCACGTGTTCCAGTATTTCTACGGAATCCAAACTGATCTTCCCCGAGGTCGGCTTCTACCAGATTTTCCATTCGTCTGTATAGAATTCGCGTTAGTATTTTGCAGCTGTGACTTATTAAACTGAGAGTTAGGTAATTTTCACATCTGTCGACACCTGATTTCTTTGGGATTGGAATTATTATCTAGTGGGTGGTAACGTTTTGTAAAGGCCGCTGGGATTCGTCGCCCTTGTGGTAACTCAGACGCCACGTGTCCAGGAAGGGGCAGGGTACGGCATGAACAAGAACTTCTCTCTGTGAATTGATCGAGAACACTTCCCTGCCGGGAGCGATTGAAGGGTATTCTCTCTGGGGATTGAGCTACAAGCTTTGCTGGCCAGAGTCACGGTGGAAAATCTGGTGGTTAGGTTTTGCGAAAGGTTGCTTTCGAAACAATGAGCGCATGAAGTCGTTTCCCCATGTCAGAGTTGTTATTCTGTTTACTCGAGTGGCGATTGTGTACCTCTCTGTGGCACCTGACACACACACACACACACACACACACACACACACACACACATTGAAGTGGTTCTTTACAGAAGAATACTTGAGTCGAATTTCTTTTCCTGGATGGTGAACGAACAGAAATCTTGACTCGTGTCCTGTCTTGTACTGAGGTAATTTCTGCATATTTCGTCTACTGCGAATGCAGAGAATTGCAGGCACGTCACGTACATCCTCTGCACAGCGGCCAACACCCCAATAAACGGATCATCGATGCAGCGCAACTACTGTCCCTACTTCAGTAGGTGATATGCGCACTCAGATTCGGGGGATAGGGAAACAAAGTAAACGTGTTGAATTCCATTTGCTTCTCAACTGAGCGTTCTCTGAAACTGCCAGTCAGGGTGAAGGTCTGCTGTTTCTCACCGCTAAGCAGTATCAGCCAACTTTGTGTCCATCTAATAACGGGACAACCGGTCTAAAGAAGGTCGAACGTATACGAGTATGTTACGCCAATCTCTAAATTACATGTACAGGGTGATTCAAAAAGAATACCACAACTTTAAAAATGTGTATTTAATGAAAGAAACATAATATAACCTTCTGTTATACATCATTACAAAGAGTATTTAAAAAGGTTTTTTTTTTCGCTCAAAAACAAGTTCAGAGATGTTCAATATGGCCCCCTCCAGACACACGAGCAATATCAACCCGATACTCCAACTCGTTCCACACTCTCTGTAGCATATCAGGCGTAACAGTTTGGATAGCTGCTGTTATTTCTCGTTTCAAATCATCAATGGTGGCTGGGAGAGGTGGCTGAAACACCATATCCTTAACATACCCCCATAAGAAAAAATCGCAGGGGGTAAGATCAGGGCTTCTTGGAGGCCAGTGATGAAGTGCTCTGTCACGGGCTGCCTGGCGGCCGATCCATCGCCTCGGGTAGTTGACGTTCAGGTAGTTACGGACAGATAAGTGCCAATGTGGTGGGGCTCCATCCTGCTGAAATGTGAATTGTTGTGCTTCTTGTTCGAGCTGAGGGAACAGCCAATTCTCTAACATCTCCAGATACTGTAGTCCAGTTACAGTAGCACCTTCGAAGAAAAAGGGACCAAAAACTTTATTGGCTGAAATGGCGAACAAATGTACAACTAAATGAAACTTTATAGCTCCCTTAATTCGCCGACAGATAGTGCTTAGCTCTGCCTTTTGTCGTTGCAGAGTTTTAAATTCCTAAAGTTGTGGTATTCTTTTTGAATCACCCTGTATAATAGATCCCAATGTTGTGTGCTCCATATTTATTCAAGTTTTTGCATTCTACAAGTTTTCTGTGAATAAATAATTTATGGTATTCACGTTATGATTCGTTCTAGTAACATCCCGACGGAATGTGCTAAACGGAAGTGAAATAAAACCACAACAGGATACTGCGTTCTATGGAAATCAGTAAACGTAAGATGTCAATGGGAGGGTCTTCTCTATCATTTGTAGGTGTGAGAATTCCATTGCGGACACAACATTAGACAACCACACATACACACGCTGTGTGTTACACAAACCACGGGGATTTACGTAAAAAAGTTGTTTCAAATCGTAAAGCGGACGGCTCAGTGACAGTTGGGTGGAGGGAGGCAGAAGAATACCTGCTAACAGCTTTAGTTCCTGTGATAACAGGGTCACAGATACTACAGCAAACTAGATAACGAATACGACAATTAGATGTTAGTGTTATCTTTTGGGCAGAAAGAGGTTGTTATCGCATTTTCTGCCTCAGAACAGGAAAAGTACCAGGTCGCGAAGATATCTATCGTGAGGTCATGCGCATGATAGATGCACTAATGGTGCCTTATTTAACACTATTACTAAAACAAGCGTTGCGAATAGCTAGGGACTCGGCGGTTCGGAAAACAGGCTCGGGCAATAGGAATGACGAAAGGAATGAATAAATAACGAAAGTTATAGTTCCCAATTTCTTACCAAACGTCTTGGTCAAAGTAGAGGAGCGACTGCTCTCTGACCAACTGCTGGAGCACAGGGATCTCTTTGGACGTAACCATTTCCAAAATGGATTCAAAAAAAGAAAACCTTTAGATAATGTGGTCGACAGAGCTCTTTGGCTTGTAGTAAATTCGACTCTGTAATATTCAACTGCGCCGATGATTGACATGCGAGCGACGTTCGACAACTTTGTTGGCCTGTAATGTTCTTACACCAGCGAGATCTCTGGATCCCCAAACCTCTGTACGAGAGTTTCTTGATTATTGTAGTGGACATATCAACCAGTGGCTCGTGGGACAGAGCAAAGGAATCGAAAAGATTGCCTAGGGCTGTCGCACAGGTCCAATAAATGGTCCATTCTTCTCGGATCTTCGTAGTGAACCCTTCTTACGTTTGTTGGTCGGGTCAGATACTGAAGATGGAGCTGTTGCGCATGCGGACGACATCCTGATAATTGTATTTGCGGACTCAAGGGCAAGACTTGAGGAAACGATGAATGATGTGTTCGATCAAATACAGCATTGACGTACGGTTGAAGATTGATACAGCCATCCATAGAACCACATATACAGGATGATCACAGTCTGAAAAGCTTGTAAGAGAGTTGTAGGGTAGGCTGTGATGGGATATATTTGTTAAGAAAAAATTTCGATACGTTGCGCCGTCCCTAGTTTACTAGTATTGAAGTTGTACCATCAGCCAATAGCGCGCATATTCAAGCGGAATGCCAGAGACGGTGTCGCCAAACGTATTCTTCGTTTGGTTTCCTAAAACCGAACAAGAGGGAGATACAACAACTGGACATGGGACGGTAGTAAGAATCGAACCCGAGCCAAAGGCTGAGGAGTCTTGTACGCTACACTATGAGAACAACTGACACTGGTCGTATTAGGCTGATGCATAAGTTCGTAGCATTTTTGTTTTGCCTGTTGGTATTCCGGTTGGTAACGCTTTATTTATCGATTATCATTTTTTATTTGTAGTTCACTATTGCTGTTTGAGTTTACATATTGACAATTAGTCAGTTGGAGATAGTGGAACTGTGTACGCTAGAAAATGGAGTGCCCAGTGGATAAATTGGAACACTTAGGACATATTCTTCTGTTTGAGTTGAACAGAGGGGGGTCAGTTTGATAGTGAGTGGAGCTCTGGTCGCTGGACCATGGAGTGCCATGTGTCGAAATCTGAACATTAATAACATATTCTTCTGTTTGCGTTCAATACCCCTTTCAGACCCACTGGCTACAATTACGTACATAAATATTGAGAGAGTGTTAGCTGCAAGAAAAACAGTTTTCGTCGATGGAGACCTCATGTACACATCTGTGAATGTTCAATATTTTAATCATGCACAAGTGCTCTCACTTGTTGAGTATCAGTGTAAAGATATCAAAAAGTGGATGTAGGTTTTGCAGCAGCGTGTGGCCACCAGAATTCACAAGAGTTGTTAGTTAGTTATACTCCACTGTATAACTGAATATTTTATTGTTATGGTATTGTTATTTAGCGTGCTAGTTATTGAACTATCAATGTATTTATTACAACAGTGAATATTTCAAAATTAGTTATTTTAGTCCTTAAAAAAAAGCAAACTGTACAAAATATATATTGAAAACGGGTATATACATTTGTTTATGTCTTGCATCTAAAGTCATTAAAAACCACCTAAGAGCATTAGAGCATAAAGAAAAATTTTCGTTCCTCCAGAAAAAATTCTAGTCTGAAAGGGATACAGGGGTGACAGCAGCAGAGACAGCCAGAAACATTTGCGTAATGTGTGAGGGTAATACGATTAGACAGAGTACGACAAGAAAATGGTTTTCTAGTTTTAAGGAATTTGTTTTGACATTGGTGACTCTCCACACCTTCGGGGTGTGATCAAGATCATTTAAACACATTAATGCACAATGATTCACGTGAGCGTACTCGAGAACTATCAGATGTTATGAACTGTGATTATTACACCACCATGCGACGTTTTCCTGCAAAGAGGAAGGTTCAAAAGTCGGGTGTATGGGTACTGCATGCTCTAAGCCGAAATCGTAAAAATTAGCGGGTGACGAACATCCCTGCTTGTTCGTCATCAATTGGCTCGTGAACAACACTGACCATTCCTATCCTATATTGTTACTGGTGACTATAAATTGTGTCTTTGTATCAACATAAGGAAAAGAAACTAATGGTTGAGCCCAAACATAGCTGCAATTCCCCGTACAAAGACCTGCGCTCTTTCACAAAAGACAATGTTAAGCATCTGGTGGAACAGCGACGGTGTTGTGTGTACCACGAATTGCTTCCCCCGAGCAGTAGTCATCATCGCTGATACTTGTTGTCAACAACAGAGACGTCTTGCAGAAGCAGTCTAGGAACAACGACCAGGAAAACGATATGAAGCTGTGCTACTCCACGGTCATGCCCGCCCGCATTCCGCTAGACTGTAGAGAAATTGGGTTCAGGAGTCATTTCGCACCCACCTTATTCACCTTGTAATGCCGGAAATGCATATCCTCCTATTTCCATCTATTGTACTATAATTTTTTTCCTTGTTTTGTTACCTCAATATATGACATTTCTGTGTCTTTACATATTGTAATTGTTTTAGTATTTGTATATATATATATTTATGCATTTATGTCGATGTATAATTGGTTTGTTTAGTAAATTATATTAGTATTTTTACGCTGGGTCTTGCCTAGGGAAAACTGCTATCGAAAGATTACATCGATAGGTCGTGTGAAGAATCAAAGTGTGTAGGATCTTTGGTAGTGTTAACTCTGCCGCGTGGAGCGCGGGCAGAGCATGAGAGAGTCTGGCTGGAGTAGCGAGTGGAGCAGGTGTGTTGTGTGAAGCTCCCGCGAGTTGCCGCGCTTTCGGGGTTTGGCAGCATTTAATTGCGCTCGACTTGCGATGATAGTTTCTGACATGGTGCCACGGACGGGAAGCATTAGCTGGCGCACATCAAGAGCCCGTTTCGTCTGGTGACCGTGTCGAGAAGAAGGCGCGCCAACATCCAGCTTCTGCAACAGCGACGGCCTACAATGAGTGACTGTCGCCACCTCCTCGATCGACAGCTTCAAACCTTCAATCAACCAACAAGGAAGACTGGAAGCACGTAAAGTTTTAGAACTGTATGGCAGACCTCAGCTTTTAAAACTGTTCAAATCACAAAATTACAGCAACGTAGCATGAACCTTTGTTGCTCATTGTCCCAATTGCATTACCAAGCAGGGTCCCTTCCTTTTCCGGAATGAACCCGAGTGTCGTTGAAATTCAAACGCCAGCATCATTCAATTTCACTGCCTTAATTTCAAAGTTCACTTAAAGTATTCATAGCTGGCTACAATATTTAGATTACACAAGCACAAATTAAGAGTGCGAGTTTTGTTACCATATTTTAGCTTACCTGTGACTGCAGCTCAGCTTGGTACGTACTAAATTTTACTATTGTTAATTGTTCAGAATCATTTAATTCAAGTTCAAAGCTAAATCTCTTATTTCTAAATTGCGTAGATTCAAGTAGCTTTTGAAATGATTGTTGAGGTAGTCCAAGACTAACCGTATTTTACTGAATTTCGATGTGCTTAAGAAAGAAAGCTTCTTATTAATTTCAGTCACTAAATTAACTTTCAGTTTTCCGGTTTTATTAATTCTTTTGCTAAATTAAGTCAGAGTGCAGCGAAAGTTATTACTTCTGACAAACATTCAGTTTTCACACTACACGTGTCAACCTTCAGTTGCCACGCTTCTAGTGCTAATTATATGTGTAATTACCTTTCTTTTTCAGTTACTATAGTAATTGTCCTTAGGACTGGCGACCGTAATTTCCCCCTAATCTCAAATATCTAATTACCGCTTGTTAATTGTTAACGTAACGGCCGCACATTTACTTTCTTCATTAACTTTACCCCGTTTCAAAATTAATTTCCACCAGTTTCATTTGCATTTTTCCTTTCATTTAGATGTAACCCTTTCCTCCCTCTTTACCGACAGATTAACTTCGGTGACGATTGCTTTTCCCAAATTTCCATTAGGTACACACGGTTTAATTTTTCACTGTCATTAAGGTCGATAAGTGAGGGGGAGGTTACAACCTGATCCAGCGCTCTCAGATTTTCACTTTACCTTTCTCTATCGAACGATCTGCAAGAAATTTCCTTTCCGGTTGAAAATGCTCTCCGAACATTGCTCACCGAGTTCTTCGCCTCAGTACCAAATCGAAAAGTTACCCCACTATTGGCAAACTATTGTAAACAGCAGAGCAGAATATATTATTGATGACTAAAGTTTCTATTACGTGTATCTGCCGGCCGGTGTGGCCGAGCGGTTCTAGGGGCTTCAGTCTGGAACAGCTCGACCGCTACGGTCGCAGGTTCGAATCCTGCCTCGGGCATGGATGCGTGTGATATCCTTAGGTTAGTTAGGTTTAAGTAGTTCTAAGTTATAGGGGACTGATGACCTCAGATTGTAAGTCCGATAGTGCTCAGAGCCATTTGAACCATCTGTGTATATGTTGCGTCTTAAAAAAAACTTACAAAAAATCCTTACGAACTAATGCACCAACCCAATATATGCCGGGCCGCATTCGACCGGCTGACTAACTTCATTATTAATTAACTGGGAAACGGCGCAATGTACGCAATCTTTTTTTTAACAATTATTTATCAGCACAACCTAACCTGCAAAACCCTCACAAGCTATTCAAATTGTTTCTGACGACCCTGACCTCAACTCGCAAATCACTCCACACCTGTCAACTGGCAACGCCGCGAACGACCAGTGTCGGCTGAAAGATCGCATTATCCAGCAGCTACTGGTCGCTCGCTACCTGCCGCGGCGCGAGAACCAGACTTTGTGCTGTCACCGCACGCGCATTACGTGTAATAACCAGTGCCATGATAACAGTGCACGTGATAGTACAGTAGTTACTTATCTTCTTGTTCTACAGGCCGATAAAGAGACTTATCTTTAGGTGAAGTGTACCATTTATTGAGTACCTACATAAACATCTCAAGGGAAAACTTTCTTTCACCAGAAATCCGTTCCTGAGGCTCGACGGAATCCCTATAATATGTAGCACTGTTTGCAGGTATCTTGGCAGTCTTCAATACAGAAGAAGGAGCTTTCTAGAACAATTAAAAACTCTTACTCGGGGAGCCGCAAAAATTGTGGGTATTATTGCCTGTTTAGGCACTGCTAAAATACAATGAGGTGACAAAGGCTATGGGATACCTCCCAGTATCGTGTCGACCCTCTTTTTGCCTATCGTAGTGCAGTAGCTCGACGTGGCAGGGCTCAACAAGTCGCTGGAAGTCCCCTGCAGAAATATTGACCCATGCTGCCTCAATGCCGCCCATAATTGCGAAGGTGTTGCTGCTGTAGGATCTTGTGCAGGAACTAACCTCTCAATTATGTCCCACAAATGTTCGATAGACGTCGAGCGGCCTGGGCGGCCAAATCATATACTCGAATTGGCCAGAATGTTCTTCAAACCAGTCACGAACAATTATGGTCCAGTGGCATGGCATCGCTATTTGGGAGCATAAAGTTACAAATGGTCCCCAAGTAGCTGAAAATAACCATTTCCAGTCAATGATCGGCTTAGCTGGACCAGAGAACTCAAATGTTCAAATGTGTGTGAAATCTTATGGGACTTAAGCGCTAAGGTCATTAGTACCTAAGCTTAAACACTACTTAACCTAAATTATCCTAAGGACAAACACATACACCCATGCCCGAGGGAGGACTCGAACCTCCGCGGGACCAGCCGCACAGCCCATGACTGCAGCGCCCCTGACCGCTCGGCTAATCCCGCGCGGCTGAGAACTCATTCTACTCCATGTAAACTCAGCCTACACAATTATTGCACACAGCCTTCTTGACAACTTGGGCCCATGGCTTCGTGGGGGTGTGCGCCACACTCGAAACCTACCAACAGCTCCTACCAAATGAAATCGGGAGTCAGCTGACCAGGCTACGGTTTCCCAGTCGTCTAGATCCCAAACGATATGGTCAGGAGCCCAGGCGTGGCGCTGTAGGCGGTGTCGTGCTGTTAACAAAGGCACTCGCATCGGTCGTCTGCTGCCATAGTCCAATGATGCCAGATTTCGCCGCACTATCCTAACGGATACGTTCGTATCTGCGGTTATTTCACGCAGTGCCGCTAGTCTGTTAGCACAGACAACTCTACGCAAACGCCGCTGCTTTCGGTCGCCAAGAGAAGGCCATCGACCACTGCGTTCTCCTTGGTGAGAGGTAATACCTGAAATTTGGTATTCTCGCCAGCACTCTTGACACTATGGGTTGCAGAATATTGAATTCCCTAACAACTTCCGATATGGAATGTTCGAAGCGTCTAGCTCCATCTTCCATTCCGCGTTCAGTCTGTTAATCTCCTCGTCTAAAACCTTTTCGCATGAATAACCTGAGTGCAGATGACAGTTCCGCCTACGCACTGTCCTTTTATACCTTGTGTAAACGATACTACCGCCATCTATATATGTGCGTATCGCTGTCCCATGACGTTCCTCACCTCAGTGTAAATTACCGGTGCTTGTTTGCCGCCGTATCATAACATTATCTTCAACGGTATTGTGGGGCTTTGCTGACAGTGTTCCAGCGCATGGCCTTCGACTGGAGAACTCCAGAACAGTGCTGATACGTATAGAGAGGAGCGCACTCGTAGAGGTTCGCCTGTGCCTCCCACACTACACAGGTGGTCCTAGAGGGAACGGGAGGGGGTTAGGCAGCTGCTCCCAGTAGGAATTCATTCAGTTTAAGATTACGATAAGGGACGTGTAACGTACGGCTCAGACTTTTGTGACCTAAAATACCTCTAAAATTGATTGGCGACTCCATGGAGCGTCCTGTGCACCACGACCATATAATGGGTATACTTGGAAGGAGAGACAGCATTGGCCGTATTTTTTTTGTTTTATTAAATGCAAAATCGATTTTCGGTCACTTAGTGACCATTTTCAGTGCTGTAATATATAATTTAAATTGGTAGGCACTGGTGTCAACAAGCTTACAGCGATCACATACTCGCTGTAAGCTTGTTGACACCAGCGCGTTTAATAAAACAAAAAAATACGACCAATGCTGTCTCTCCTTCCAAGTATACCTCTAAAATTATCACGAAAATGGCTTGTAAATATCAATAAAATTGCGTAAAAATGATATACGACATGTGTAAAACCAGTTATAAAATGAACTAGTGTAACGAAAGACCTTTGTAGGAAGCTGGGCTGAAACTGAAAATAGGATAATTAATGTAAAATCGCTGTCTTTTCCTTTAAGAAATATCATTCCATGAAGATGTACGAAAATTGTACAACCGTCTTGAAGCTATTGTACCGTACGGGACAATATGCAGAAATTGTCGAAAGTGAGGGAACGTCCTTCTCCATACACATCCTTGTAGTTAGCAAACCCTTTTACATTTGTTGAAATAGCTTCGATATTATTCGTTAGTCTCAATAGCGAATCCAAAATAAAAAAAAAAAAAAACGGCACACGAATATCGATATTTCACGAATGGGCCTTATGTTTGGTACACTATCGACACAAAATGTACCCCACACCTCGTACAGGGTAACAACAGTAAGTGACGCGACAACGACAATAAGCAAATGAACCATCAGTTTATTTTCAGCATTTACTAATACCTACTTGAGCAACTCCATTGCGCTTTTCCTACACGCACGTGCATTCTTCATTCTTGCCGACATTAAAGGAATGGATTGTTCAAAATGGCTCTGAGCACTATGGGACTTAACATCCGTGGTCATCAGTCCCCTAGAACTTAGAACTACTTAAACGTAACTACTCTAAGGACATCACACACATCCATGCCCGAGGCAGGATTCAAACCTGCGACCGTAGCAGTCGCGCGGTTCCGGACTGAGCGCCTACAACCGCTAGACCACCGCGGCCGGCGAATGGATTGTTGCATCATAAAGGAGAATTAAACATAAACGTGTGAAAAATTAAGCAAAATTTAAAAATGTGCAGTTATATTTTACGCATTTACCTGCTGGCTGGGTCTGAGTGAGAACGCGGTGTAATTTCTGTAGAAAGCGATTGAAAATCGGAAAATGTGGGAAATGCTATCCATTGAAACTTTTTAGTGGCAGGAAAGTAATAATTAATTGAAAGAATAGGGCCTACGACAGAATAACTGAAAAATAATGTAAATGTCGCGAAAACGTAAAATCTGGGTATGTAAAAACGTATTTTACTGTAATTCAAATGGTTCAAATGGCTCTGAGCACTATGGGACTTAACATCTATGGTCATCAGTCTCCTAGAACTTAGAACTACTTAAACCTAACTAACCTAAGGACATCACACACATCCATGCCCGAGGCAGGATTCTAACCTGCGACCGTAGCAGTCGCGCGGCTCCGGACTGGGTGCCTAGAACCGCTAGACCACCGCGGCCGGCTACTGTAATTACATTGTTAGTATGTTTGTGTTTAAAACATTGACCAAGTATTAAACGCACACTGTAGAAATAAATAGATGAAAATTATGAGCAGATAACAGTGTTCTCATTTACGCTGATTAGCCAAAACGTTATGACCACTGCCCAGTGTGACGTTGGATGCCGCCTGCGGGCACGTGACGCGGTAACAAAAGCATGCAAGCGGAGCAGATACACACAGGGGATCACCCTAGCGAAGATATAGTCTGAAAGGGGAGAAATAAATCGAGATAATCGACTTTAAAAACGACAGATTATTATTACGCAGAGCCTGTGAACGAGTATCTCTAAAACGGCGTAGCCGGTTGAATGTTCACGTGCTACTGTCGTGGGCATCTATGGAAAGAGGTAGGACAGTGAAACTACTACGAGGCATTAAATGATTGGACGTCCGCCACTCTTCGCAGAACGTGGGGTTCGGAGGCTTGTCTGCTGTGTATAGTAGGACAGATGGTGATCTGTGGCATCTCTGGCAAAATAGCACAATGCTGGTGCACAAACAAGTGTTTCGGAACACACCGTCATTGTACATTGTTGAATATGGAGCTCCATAGCAGGTCACCTTTACTTGTTCACATGTTTACCTAACGACATCGTCAATTACTAATGTAGCGGGTATGTAACATAGGGATTCGACCGTCGATCAATGGAAACGTGTCGGCTCTTCGGGAAAATCGCATATTGCTACACTAGATCAATGGACGTCCCAATAAACGCAGTCGTGAGGTGAACGGAGCTCGAAACGTGCAGTGCGCCTAGGACACAGGCTGTTGGGAGCAGTATTATGCTATGGGAGACATTCTCATGGTCTTTCAGGGGACCTGTGGAAGTAATCAATGACACGCTGACAGCTGTGGACCACCTGCATCCCTTCATGCTTGATGTCTTCTCCGACGGCGACGTCATCTTTCAGTTGTATGATTGTCCGTGTATCGAAGCCAGAACCGTGCTACATGTGGTTTGAGGAGCATTATAGTGAAGCCACGTTGATGTCTCGGCAAGCAAATTCGCCTGATGCGATTTACGTGACTTTCATGACCTGTGTGTAGACATCTAATGCTACAAACCTCCACAAACTTACCAAAAAACTGTCGGATCTCTGATACGCAGAATCTGTGATGTATTTCGTTCCTATTAAGTAGGTGGTCATAATGTTTTGGCTCATCAGTATATTTATCACATGCATGGAGAAAATGGCTTACCCCTACTGAGATAAAAACTTTACGGCGCCACTGACATTACACCTGTCGAAGTCTCACATGCGATTCTCGGGGTATATCTGTTGGATATCGTCGTACGTTGCAGGGAAGCACCTTATTAGCTAGGATATATTCGAGATCGCTGGAGCTCATGCTTCTAAAAAAAGACATATGCGAGCCTGGTGATTAAACGGATGACAGTCTGACTTGGACGCTAGACACATTGGAAGGCGAGAATGCTCATATGTGCGTGAAATCTCATGGGACTTAACTGCTAAGGTCATCAGTCCCTAAGCTTACACACTACTTAACCTAAATTATCCTAAGCACAAACATACACACCCATGCCCGAGGGAGGACTCGAACCTCCGCCGGGACCAGCCGCACAGTCCGTGACTGCAGCGTCTTAGAGGAAGGCGGGAATACAACATTAATTCCCAACCATGAGGATCAGTATTAGTATGGGCGGTATCAGCGCCGGCCGCAGTAGCCGAGCGGTTCTAGGAGCTTCAGTCTGGAGCCGCGCGACCGCTACGGTCGCGGGTGCGAATCCTACCTAGGGCACGGATGTGTGTGATGTCCTCGGGTTAGTTAGGTTTAAGTAGTTCTAAGTTCTAGGGGCCTGATGACCTCAGATGTTAAGCCCCATAGTGCTCAGAGCCATTTGAACCTCTTTTTTTGTGATATCAGCTCTACTTGACGTATGGTGCATCTGTTAATAGATAATGGCTCATATACCAACACTTACCATGAGTGGAAAGTAGTAAGATTGGTACCAACGAGTGAATATCGAGAAAAATGTTGCGATGATCATGACCTTTTCAGTTGCTTTCGTTTCCGGGTGAAAAGGAGCGCAGAAAATTAGATTCTGACTTGCAAGTATTTGTAAAAGATCAGATTTTGTGGCACGCACAGAGCTTCAGACTGAAGTCAATAGATCCGAAGAGCAAGGTAGATGAAGCACAAAAGTGTTAACTCCACAGAAGAAAATAGTAGACGCCTCTAAATTGTATTTAAGAAAATACACTGGTGGAAAGAAATCGCAACACCAAAAAATAATTACATTTACGTCTACATTTATACTCCGCAAGCCACCCAACGGTGTGTAGTGGAGGGCACTTTACGTACCACTGTCATTACCTCCCTTTTCTGTTCCAGTCGCGTATGGTTCGCGGGAAGAACGATTGCCGGAAAGCCTCCGTGCGCGCTCGCATCTCTCTAATTTTACATTCGTGATCTCCTCGGCAGGTATAAGTAGGGGGAACCGATATACTCGCTACCTCATCCAGAAACGGACCCTCTCGAAACCTGAACAGCAAGCTACACCGCGATGCAGAGCGCCTCTGTTGCAGAGTCTGCCACATGAGTTTGCTAAACATCTCCGTAACGCTATCACGCTTACCAAATAACCCTGTGACGAAACGAGCCGCTCTTCTTTGGATCTTCTCTATCTCCTTTGTCACCCCGACCTGGTACGGATCCCACACTGATGAGCAATACTCAAGTATAGGTTGAACGAGTCTTTTGTAAGCCACCTCCTTTGTTGATGGACTACATTTTCTAAGGACTCTCCCAATGAATCTCAACCTGGCACCCGCCTTACCAACAATTAATTTTATATGATCATTCCACTTCAAATCGTTCCGCACGCATACTCCCAGATATTTTACAGAAGTAACTGCTACCAGAGTTTGTTCCGCTATCATATAATCATTAATGTAGAGTGATGAAATTACGGAAATACCTTTGTCGAGGTAACATTGCAACATCACTGGTTAATGTAAGCGCGAGATAAGTCATTACAAATGTGAAATGTTCGTACATTAATAAGCAGTGTAACCAGCGGAATGGTGAATGCAAGCAGGAAACCGTGTGTGCATGGTGTTTTAAAAATTGGCTCTGAGCACTATGGGACTTAACATCTTAGGTCATCAGTCCCCTAGAACTTAGAACTACTTAAGCCTAACTAACCTAAGGACAGCACACAACACCCAGCCATCACGAGGCAGAGAAAATCCCTGACCCCGCCGGGAATCGAACCCGGGAACCCGGGCGTGGGAAGCAAGAACGCTACCGCACGACCACGAGATGCGGGCATGGTGTTTTATAGGTGCCATATGTCAGTTTGGGGGATGGAACTCCATGCCTGCTGATCTTGGTCAGTCAGTCAGAACAGGGATGTTTAATGCTGTTTGCGCATTACATTGGGGTTGCCGTCCGATGATGTACCAAATGTACTCTACTGGAGACAGATCTGGTGATGGAGCAGGCCAAGGAAATATGCCGACACCCTGTAGAGCAGGTTGGGTTACAACAGGGGTATGTGAGCAAACGTTATCCTGTTGGAAGACACCCTCTGGAATGCTGTTTATCAATTGCAACACAACAGGTCGAATTACCAAAAAAATGGTTCAAATGGCTCTAAGCACTATGGGACTTAACATCTGAGATCATCAGTCCCCTAGACGTAGATCTACTTAAACCTAACTTACCTAAGGACATCACACACTTCCATGCCTGAGGCAGAATTCGAACCTGCAACCGTAGCAGCAGCGTGGTGGCGGACTGAAGCACCTAGAACAGCTCTGCCACAGCGGCCGGCCTCGAATTACCAGACTGACGTACACAGTTATCGTGTGGGTGTGAGGGATAACCACGAAAGCGCTGTTACTGTCATACGAAACCACACCCCAGACCACAACTGCAGGTGTAGTTCTAGTGTGTCTAGCACTCAGACAGGTTGGCTGGAGGCCCTCAACTGACCTCCTCCTAACCAACACAAGGCCATCACTGGTACCGAGGCAGAACCGGCTATCACCAGAAAACACAACGGATCTCAACCCTGCCCTTCAATGATTTCTCCCTTGGCACCACTAAAGTCGCAAATGGTGATAGTTGGGGGTCGGTGGAATGAACGCTACAGGGCGTCAGGCTCGGAGCTGTCCCCGTAGTAACCGATTTGTCACTGTGGTTCAAACTACTCCTGAACTTGCTGCTGCAGATGCAATACGATGAGCCGCAGTCATACGCCGAACACTGTGATCGCCCCTCTCGGTACTGCCACGTGGCCGACCGGAGCCCGGTCTTCTTTCTTCTTTCTACCCTGCGTTCTCGTGACCACTGCTTCCAGCAGTCATGTGTAATGGCTACATTCCTGCAAACTTTTTCTGCAGTATCGCAGAAGGAACATCCAGTTTCTCGTAGCTCTCTGTAACATGACCTCCTTCAAACTCATTGAGGTGTTTATAATGGCGTCTTTGTCGCCTTAAAAGTATTCTCGGCTAACATCAACTCACCACTTCCAATCTCAAAGGTAACAAACGCTCACAACCGTTACAGCGTATGTTTAAAGCAAACTTGATTTGTATCTTCATAATGGCAATCCCAAAGAAAGCAGGCGTTGACGGATGTGAAAATTAGCGAACTGTCAGTTTAATGAGCCACGGCTACAAAATACCTACACGAATTCTTTAAAGACGAATGGAAAAACTGGTAGAAGCCGACCTTGGAGAAGATCAGTTTTGATTCCGTAGAAATGTAGGAACACGTGAGGCAATACTGACCCTACGACTTATCTTAGAAAATAGATTAAGGAAAGGGAAATCTACGTTTCTAGGATTTGTAGAGTTAAAGAAACCTTTTGACAATGTTGACTGAAATACTCTCTTTCAAATTCTGAAGGTGGCAGGGGTAAAACACAGGGAGCGAAAGGCTATTTCAAATTTGTACAGAAACCAGATGGCAGTTATAAGAGTCGAGGGACATGAAAGGGAAGCAATGGTTGGGAAGGGAGTAAGACAGGGTTGTAGCCTCTCCCCGATGTTATTCAATCTGTATATTGAGCAAGCAGTAAAGGAAACAAAAGAAAAATTTGGAGTAGGAATCAAAATCCATGGAGAAGAAATAAAAACTTTGAGGTTCGCCGATGACATTGTAATTCTGTCAGAGACGGCAAAGGACCTGGAAGAGCAGCTGAACGGAATGAACAGTCTCTTGAAAGGAGGATATAAGATGAACATCAACAAAAGTAGAACGAGAATAATGGAATGTAGTCGAATTAAATCGGGTGATACTGCGGGAATTAGATAAGAAATGAGAGGCCTAAAGTAGTAAATGAGTTTTGCTATATGGGGAGAAAAATAACTGATGATGATCGAAGTAGAGAGGATATAAAATGTAGACTGTCAATGGTAAGGAAAGCGTTTCTGAAGAAGAGAAATTTGTTAAGATTGAGTATAGATTTAAGTTTCAGGAAGTCGTTTCTGAAAGTATTTGTATGGAGTGTAGCCATGTGTGGAAGTGAATCGTGGACGATAAATAGTTTAGACAAGAAGAGAATAGAAGCTTTCGAAATGTGGTGCTACAGAAAAATGCTGAAGATTAGATGGGTAGATCACATAACTAATGAGGAGGTATTGAATAGAATTGGGGAGAAGAGAAATCTGTGGTGTCAACTTGGCAAGGAGAAGAAATCGGTTGATGTGGCATATTCTGAAGCATCAAGGGATCACCAATTTAGCATTGGCGGGCAGCGTTGAGGCTAAAAATCGTAGAGGGAGACCAAAAGATGAATACACTAAACAGATTCAGAAGGCTGTAGGTTGCAGTAGGTACTGGGAGATGAAGAAGCTTGCACAGGATAGAGTAGCATGGAGAGCTGCATCAAACCAGTCTCAGGACTAAAGACCACAACAACAACAACAATGGCACTAGCAGCGCTACTTGTATGCGTCTTGCGAGAATTTTGTGTAATCCTCATCTTTCAAGTGTACAAACACGCCTAGCAGCTGTCGTTTATGTTGTATATCTCCTTCTTGGTGCTGAGATTTTTTTCCCAACAGGGTACATAAAAATAAAATTAATTTTAAAAATTCAGTCCTCATCCACGTGGCTGTGCATACCTAGAGGATTGTCGGTACATGCACATGCCGGTAGGGACACTGTAATGTGGTGTAGTAGTAGGACTACATCAGGGTTTCCCAAAAGTGTGTTCGTGTTCTGCGAGATGTGAATGAACGGACCGCGAGAAACTGTTAATGACTTGGCGTTTCTTCCCCAACGTTTTGACAATACTACTTATATTTTAAAATTTTGTTATGAATTCTGTGCTATTAATTATGATTTAAAATTGGAGTTAACACTAAATAAAACAAGCTTCTCTCATTCTTTAAAATGTTATTAATTTTCGACATAAACAAGGTGTTCCATCAAGTAGCAGGATTCTCAAAACATTCCGCCAGAGAAAAAGTTTGGGAACCCCTCGTCTAAATATTGTATAGTCGCAATTACTGGACAAATCTGGAGCATTATGGGCCAATAACTAATACTCATAGTAATTTGGGTGTGAAATCTTATGAGACTTAACTGCTAAGGTCATCAGTCCCTAAGCTTACACACTACTTAACCTAAATTATCCTCAGGGCACACACACACCCGTGCCCGAGGGAGGACTCGAACCTCCGCCGGGACCAGCCGCACAGTCCATGACTGCAACGCCTTAGACCGCTCGGCTAATCCCATAGTAATTTAAGTTGATAGTTAGTTGCTTAGTATTGCTTTTATGTTATGTGGTTTTATTTAATTATGTCTTCAACATTCAGTTTTGTTTCTTTGTTATACAGTGGGGGTGAAAAATGTCAAGGCACACCTCCTAATATCGTGTCGGACCTCCTTTTACCCGGCGTAGTACCGGAACTAGAAAGTCGTATGGACTCAACAAGCCGTTGGACGTCCCCTGCAGAAATGTTGAGCAATGCTGCCTCTATAGCCGTCTGTAAAAGCGAAGGTGTTGTCGATGCAGGGTTTTGTGCACGAACTGACCTCTCGATTATGTCGCATAAATGTTCGGCGAAATTCACGTGTGGCCAAATCATTTACTCGAATTGTCTAGAATGTTCTTCAGACCAGTCGCAAATAATTGTGGCCCGGCGACATGGCGCATTGTCAACCGCACGGACTGCATCGTTGGTTGGGAACATGAAGTCTATGAATGGCTGCAAATGGTCTCCAAGTAGCAGAACGTAACCGGGACACAGTCCATTCCAAGTAAACGCAGCGCACACCATTACGGAACCACAACCAGATTGCACAGTACCATGTTGACAACTTAGGTCCATGTCTTCGTAGTGCCTACGCCAGACTCGAACCCTACCATCAGCTGTTACCAACTGAAATCGGGACTTATCTGACCAGGCCACCGTTTTTGAGTCGTCTACGGACCAGCCTATACGGTCACGAGCCTAGGAGAGGCGGTGCAGGCGATGTCATGCTGTTAGCAAAGCACTCGCATCGCTCATCTGCTGCCATAGCCCACTAACAACAAATTTCGTCACACTGTCCTAACGGGTTCATCGTATGTCCCACATGGCTTGTACGCTTGTTTCCCGCAGTATTGCTTGTCTGTTAACACTGACGGCTCTACGCAAACGCCGCTGCTCTCGTACGATAATTGAAGGCTGTCGACCACTTCGTTGTCCATGGTAAGAGACAACTGCAGAAATATGGTATTCCTGGCACTTTCTTGTCAATGTGGATCTTGCAGTTTTAAATTCCGAAATGGAATTTTTGTGACGGCTCCCAAACCCAAGGTCCTCGGCGAGACTTTTGGGGCAGCCACCACAAATTGTATAAAGCGTGGGTAGTGACCAAAATGTAGCTATGTCTGTTGGTCGAAAAATAATTAATGACAAGAATTGCGCCAGCCAGAATGAAGAGAAAACTTATCTCTATTTCTGACGAAACGTGCACCAGCAATACAAGCCCGAGTAATATCCAAGAGTAATCGGCGTACTGAGCCTAGTCGAATACAATAGCAAATATCACACTGCAATGGCTCCGCTATAAACTCCACGAAAGGCTAGCAATAGACAATCGACAATGGACGGTCCGTCTCGGGGCCAGCGCTCCTCCTTATATGCAAAAGGCAGAGGGCGCTGCGGACCCGAGCTCAGCCGTGGCGCGACCTCTTCCGTCGGCGGTAACGCCCTGAGTCGCCGACGGCCGCGACAGGAACTGTGTCCAGCGATGTCACGGTCAGGGCGCGCGTGCGTGAGTTGGTTGGTTGGTTGGGTCTGTGGATGCAACAGGTATGATGCATTCGTCCAACTCCAAATACCATTCGACGTTCAGAGTCTGTTAATTGGTGTAGTGTGGCCATAATCACACCGGAAACCTTTTCACATGAATCACCTAAGTACAAATGAGCCGCGCACGGCTCGTGTTCATGACATTTATTGTTTGTCATCTTCTATTACGGTACTGCGGCCTCGTTTTCTTATTCCATTTACTGGCGTCACTAACTTCTACATCTACGTCTACGTGATTACTCTGCTACTAACAGTAAAGTGCCTGGCAGAGGGTTCAATGAACCACCTTCATGCTGTCTCTCTACCGTTCCACTCTCTAACGGCACGCGGGAAAAACGAGCACTTAAATTTTTCTGTGCGAGCCTTGATTTCTCTTATTTTATCGTGATGATTATTTCTTCCTATGTAGGTGGGTGCCAACAGAATGTTTTCGCAATCAAAGGAGAAAACTAGTGATTGAAATTTCATGAGAAGATCGCGTCGCAACGAAAAACGCCTATGTTTTAATGATTGCCACTCCAATTCACGTAACATGACTGTGACACTATCTCCCCTATTTCGCGATAATACAAAACGAACTGCCCTTCTTTGTAGTTTTTCGATGCCATCCGTCTGTCCCACCTGATGCGGATCCCACATCGCACAGCAATACTCCAGAACAGGGCGGACAAGCGTGGTGTAAGCAGTCTCTTTGGTAGACCTGTTGCACCTTCTAAGTGTTCTGCCAATCAATCGCAGTCTTTGGTTTGCTCTACCTACAATATTATGCATGCGATCGTTCCAATTTAGGTTATTTGTAATTGTAATCCCTAAGTATTTAGTTGAATTTAAAGCCCTCAGATTTGTGTGACTTATCACGTAATCGAAATTTAGCTGATTTCTTTTAGTACTCACGTGAATAACTTCACACTTTTCTTTATTCAGGGTCAACTGCCACTTTTCGCACCATACAGATATCTCATCTAAATCATTTTGCAAGTCGTTTTGATCATCTGATGACTTTACAAGACGGTAAATGACAGATCATCTGCAAACAATCTAAGACGGCTACTCAGATTGTCTCCTATGTCGTTAATATAGATCAGGAACAATAGAGGGCCTATAACACTTCCTTGGGGAACGCCGGATATTACTTCTGTTTTACTCGATGACTTTCCGTCTATACGAACTGTGACCTTTCTGACAGGAAATCGCGAATCCAGTCGCACAACTGAGGCGATAATCCATACACATGCAGTTTGGTTAGAAGACCCTTCTTAGGGACGGTGTCGAAAGCCCTCTGGAAATCTAAAAATATGGAATCAATTTGGCATCCCCTGTCGATAGCACTTATTACTTCATGAGTATAAAGAGAGTATAAAGAGAGTATAAAGAGCTACTTTCACAAGGACGACGTTTCCTGAATCCGTGCTGACTATGTGTCAATAAATCGTTTTCTTCGAGCTACTTCACAATGTTCTAATACAGTATATGTTCTAAAACCTTACTGCAAATCGACATTAGTGATATAGGCCTGTAATTCAGCGGATCACTCCTGCCTTGCTAGCCCGTGAGCGGCAACAGCAGCGCGTATCGATAAGTGCACTGTCGTACCATCTCTGGAGCGACCGATAGTATTTCCGGGTCGTCGTGTGTCTGGCAGTTAGTTGGAGACGAACCAGCAGTGCAGTCGGGACGCAGCAGCAGTGAAGTCGGGGACGGAGCGCCGGTGAGGCGCGGACAAATGGCTCTGAGCACTATGGGACTTAACATCCATGGTCATCAGTCCCCTACAACTTAGAACTACTTAAACCTAACTAACCTAAGGACAGCACACAACACCCAGCCATCACGAGGCAGAGAAAATCCCTGACCCCGCCGGGAATCGAACCCGGGAACCCGGGCGTGGGAAGCGAGAACGCTACCGCACGACCACGAGATGCGGGCAGGCGCGGACAGCCAGTGCTCGTCGACCGCTGGCGACCCCGGTTCGCTTGCAGACGCGGAAGTGTTAAGACGTGCTACGCGGTCGCTCTTCCGTGTGACGCTTGTGTTTACCTACTAGTGCACGCGCGTGACAGCTTTCGTTTGGTACGGTTTTCTGTTAGGCACATTAACACCTGACATTACTATCGGTGACGGCAAGCCCCGCCATGTATGGTGGGGTGTATGGAGAAGGGGGTGGTGACTTCGACGCCCCTATGGGACAACATCAACAACAACCACCTGCCCAGCGGCTACATCCAGATGCAGCACCCTTACCAGCTCCTCCAGGAACTACACTGGACAACACGACGGCTGTGATCGGCCACTCGTTAGCAGCTGTTCAGGGAGAATCTGGGATACAGCCGGCAGAAGAGCATATGGATTTATCGGAACAGGATTCCTCCAGCTTCTCCGCTACGAGAAACAAGAGACAAAGTGAGGTCAGTCTGGATATAAGAAATTCCAAAACCTTCATAGCAGACGCTAATCAAATCTTACCTGTAACTGACGTTTCAAATGTAGCTGACCCCCCTGTAGCAACTGCTTCTGGGCTCACTCCTAACCAACATGCTGCAACTAACACCCCTCGTGTGGGACCTGCACCTACTCCGAGGTCTCTCAACTTTTACAAACGTACAGATAGGGGACCATTCGTAGTTTACATGGAATGTTTGGACAAAAACTTAGGCCGCTTGCACCCTATGGCACTAGGGAAATTATTGCATACTTCCTTGCCAGAAGTGAAGAATTCTATACTTAACATCTCTTCAGCAGGAAAAACAAAAGTTAAGGTGGAACTGAAAACCCCAGACAATGCTAATTTCCTAGTTACCAGTGAGGTATTAAAGTCAAAAAATATAGAAGCTTACATTCCTTTCTTTGCTGTCCATAAGCTGGGAGTAATCAGGAAAGTAGACACCAACCTTGAAGAAGCAGAGATTTTGGACGTCGTACAATCTCCCTTCCCTGTTGTAGGCGTTCGGAGGTTTACGAAGAGATATGGTAAAGATCAAATCGTTAAACTGCAGACCTGTTTGTTAACCTTCGACTCTCAAACCTTATCGGAAGCCGTGTCTATTCACGGAACAAGATGTCCCGTAGACCTTTATGTACCAACTGTCAGGCAGTGCTTTAATTGTCTTCGTTACGGGCACATCAGCAAAAAATGTCGATCTCAGATGAGATGCATTAAATGTAGTGGTCCACATAATGTTGAATCCTGTGTCTCACCTATCACTATTTGCGCTCATTGCGGGGGACAACACGCATCCACGGACCGTTCCTGCCCGGAATACCATATACGGCGACGAGCTCAACAATTAGCTACGTTCAACAACATTGACTTCAGGGATGCGCTATCTATTGCTCGTATGCCAACCTATTCATCCGTCACCGGGGTTCAACAACATCACTTGCCGACTCCGATCATTCCTGCTCCAACAAATTTGAACTCTCCGGACTTTCAAAACCCACAACTCTTCCCTCCGCTGCCAGCCGCAAGCATGCAGAGTCAACAACGCGGAAGTGGGGACGCAACTCAGTGTGCAACTGTGCCCTAGCAGACACACGTCGCTTACCGGCCTCCCCGGCGGCAGGCGCAAGTAAACAACCCAAGAAACGTTCGTGAGTGGTCTCAGTACCGCAGCCTGTTATATCCCATGCAACATTCATTCACTCCTATCAGCCAAAATCCATACCAGCCTGCTGCTCACAGATTAACAACCCCACAAGCGCCGAATCAACGACAGCCTCAAGGTCATGCTGAACTTATAGATAAGATAATAAATGTGATTGATACTGTCATGCAAAACACGAGACAAAATAGTGCTATGAACAATTCCGATATCCAGCACCTCGATACTGGCATATTTCAATCTTTCTCTCCCTAAATTATGGCGGCTTTAAAAGTATTGCAGTGGAATGCGAGATCGGCTAATTCTAATAGAGATAGCTTGCAACGAGAACTGTTCGTCAGTCAGCCTGATATCGTTCTGTTATGTGAAACTGGTTCAAATTCGAACGAACTGTTCGCTTTCAAAATTATTCTATAGTAAGGGAAGACCGTCTCGATGGGTGGGGCGGCGTAGCTATACTGGTAAAAACTTCGCTGCCGCGACGAACCACACCCGTTACACGTACCTGTCACCAACCTTGAATTAGTTGCTGTGGAGATACGAACTGCCCACAAAACCTTTACAGTTGTCTCGTTGTATAACGCTCCCCACCACAGTATCGTGGAAGATGACTGGAGACAATTAATATGTCAGCTTCGTCCTCCCTTTATCGTAGCTGGAGACGTGAATGCCCACCATGTAGCGTGGGGAGGAGACGTGACAGACACGAACGGCAGGACCTTGATAAGCGTTATCGAAGATAATAACCTAGTGATACTCAACGATGGCTCTCCTACTATGATAACTTCACCTCTCCGTAGACCCTCCGCAGTTGATGTAACTCTTTGCACCCCCTGCTTTACTGAAATATCTAATTGGTGCGTTAAAAAGGATTCAATGGGATCCTATCAATTCCCAATAGAGTTTCACATTAACATCAACGTCGATACTACGCACATCTGTTACTCTAATAGTACGTGGAAAATCAAGGAAGCCATTTGGGCCTCTTATAAGGAAACGGTTCGGCGGGCACTCGCAAATACGAGACGTGACTTACGGGACGAAGATGCATACCCAGTTTTACTCAATGCTATGAACGTCGCAGCTGGCATCAGCATCCCGAAGAAAAAAGAGTTTACAGTAATGAAGCACCATTCTCCTCCTTGGTGGAATTCTGAATGCTCTCGGGAAGTTGCGAAGCGACGACTCGCCTTGAAAACCTATCGTCAGAATCCTTCATTGGACAACTTCTTGGCTGTGCAAAAAGTGAATGCGCGAGTTAACGAATTCCTGAACAAAACCAAGAAGGACAGTTGGAAACAATTTTGCCTGTCCCTAAATAATGAAACCAGTATGGCAAGCATCTGGCATAAAATAAAAGCTTTTTGAACAAGAAGACTGTCTTCCTCCCCTCCTGCTACCACGGCCTGGTTAGAGGACTTCATAGATACAATCGCTCCTCCCACGGTGCCATTTTTAAACCATCGGTTCCCTGCTGAAGAAGACTTCTCTAAAGAAGAACTCAACGAAGCTATTAAAGTATCGAGCGTCAGTTGCCCTGGAATTGATCATATACACTACTCTATGCTTGCACACCTGCCTATATAAGCGAAAGACTTTCTCTTGAAAATTTTTGATCAGTACTGGATGAAGAAAGACCTCATATCAACATGGAAGACGCAAGTAATAATTCCAATTCTCAAAAGTGGTAAAGATCCAAATGTCGGTACTAATTATAGACCTATTGCCTTGTCGTCATGTGTTGCAAAAACACTGGAACGAATGGTAAAAAGGAGACTAGAATGGTGGCTTGAAAAAAGTAATTTGTTGCCTCGGAGTCAATACGGCTTCAGAAAAGGCAAAGGGACCATGGATAACCTGTTTTTGCTTAATATGGATATCACGTCAGCCTTTCAAACGAGAGAGACAGTAGTGGCAGCTTTTCTTGACGTTAAGGGTGCATATGATGACGTACAAATACCGATACTCTTGGACAAGCTGGCAGGATTCGGAATTCCTTCACGGATGATCTACGGTATCAGTACCCTGATCACTCAAAGAACGATCTACGTCCGTTTCAAAGGCACCATGATCGGACCTTTTTATGTCTCCCAGGGCTTGCCGCAAGGTGCAATTTTAAGTCCTCTCCTGTATACTCTATATACGCACGACCTAGAACGCATACTTACTCCCCCCACAAAAATCCTACAGTATGCTGATGATATATGTGTTTATTCTACTGCTGCTTCATATCTTCAGGCCAAAACGGCATTAACCACAACCATCGCACACATCGATGAGTGGCTCTCTATCAGTGGGCTGGAGATCTCGGCTGAGAAATCAGCAGTCGTTCCCTTCTCCAAGTCGACGACAGCTCGCACTGAAGATTACATTACCTGTGGCAAGTACACCTTCCAAATAAAATCTCACGTTCGATTTCTGGGGATGATTTTTGACTCTCGGTTAAGCTGGGCGCCCCACATCCTATCCACCGTTACCAAGTGTGAAGAAGGTTTAAATGTAATCAGATCACTCACTCGTGTCTAGTGGGGAGTGCACCAGAGTGTTTTACTCACCACGTACCGAGGGATAATTCGATTTCGATTAGACTATGGCTGTCAATTCTACCACACTGCGTCAAAGATTCATCTCTCCAAATTAGATACTCTTCAATATAGAGCCATTCGTACCTGTCTTGGAGCCATGCCATCGACGCCCACCAACGCCCTTTTAATAGAAGCAGGGGAGATGCCCTTGAGCATTAGGCGCCAAATGTTATCGGACAAATTCTACATTCAAGGCATGGCCATTATGGACAGTTCCGTCTATCAAAGTAGAGACTGCATTTATCGACTGTGGATTGCATCCCACAGAAGGAATAAAGTGCCAGCCGTTTGTGCCAGCTTTGACACTTGGTCACCTGTCATACATTCTACACGGCGTTCAGCGCATCTACCTGTTTTTGAATATGATCTTCAAACGCTCTGCTCCCAGATCCCAGTCTGTTATTTAAGTACGACCTGGCTGGACAGTACTAATGTCAACGCTGGCTTCAATCGTCTCGTTCAAGCACAATGGTCGGGTTTTCTCTGTGTATATACCGATGGCTCCAAAATTCCGCAAGAAGAGTGTACAGGATACGCTTTTTTCTGCCCTCAGATCCAGATTCGCAAAACCTTCAAACTGCCTACGAGCACTTCTATTTTTACGGCGGAGACAGTGGCAGTTTTGGAAGCACTTAAGTTTGTCTCTAGCACTTCCTTCCCCAAGATGTTGATAGTATCTGACTCGCAAAGCCTTCTTAAAAACATTCAGTACAGTCGATGGAACAAAACAACCAACAGTTATATCTTGGATGTGATATCTGAATGTATTCGCAGCACACGCACGGGCCAGACGATCCATTTGTTGTGGGTACCTTCCCACTCTGGTATCCTCTATAATGATGAAGTTGATGCATTAGCCAAATAAGCGGCAACCTTAGGCACCGTCCTGGATCTGCACCTTCCTTATACAGACTACTTACGTGAAGTCAAGAATCACGCAAGACAACAATGGCAGGAAATGTGGAACGTTTCTCAACAGACAAAAGGCGGTTATTACGGAGTGCTACAACCTCGGATTCCTTCACAGCCGTGGTTCATGAGGACACATCTGGACCGGTCCACGATTTCTACCATCATAAGACTCCGCTTCAATCATGCCTCTTTCCCACAACATCTACATCGGATCAACGTTTACAGTTCACCAGCATGTGAGTGTGATCCTGAGTCGGAAGCTGATGTCAACCACATCTTATTTATGTGCCCCAAATTTGACCGTGAACGGTTGGTCTTTCTGAAGACATTGCTGAGTATGGGCTACCATCTTCCTCAATCAGCTTCTTCTCTTTTGTGTACTAAAGACGTACGTCTATATAAAGTGATAGTTAACTTCATCAAGAGTACTGGTTACAATCTGTAGGTTTTAATGGTGTACGTCAATTATAAATATGTCTTGCTGATGAAGATATTTCAGAATTCGTGTGAATTGTAAGCCAAGACACTTTTAATTATTTTCCAATTCAATTCAATTCAATTTTTAAAACATTATGTACAAAAGTGTAACAGTTAAGCTTTTTATTCTTGTCAATATGCATTTCTGTATTTGTTTATTCAATTATGTGTACATTGTCCCTATGTGTTGCCGATGGCTAAATTGAGTACACACTCAAAGGCCAAATAAAGAAACAAACAAAAAAGACCGCTGGCGACACACATGAACTGTCCGACGGAGAGAGATTGGAGCGTGACGACCGTTGATTGGTCGTTCGGTTGGTCGTCTCATCGGCTGACGTATGTTTGCTCCCTTCACCGTTTCCGGGCCTGGGCAATAAATCGGTTGGCGTGGAGCAGCGAGGAAGTCTCCGTCGCGCGTACTCTGGCCGGAGCCGCTGGCGGTGTGCACGCGCTGTTGGAGTGTGAGGTGCTGCTTGCGAGTGCTACGAAGTTCGTCGCCCACCGATCTTGGACGTGAAAGTTGAGTCCTTACTTAAACGACTATCGAGCCTCAGCTGTTTACATTTCTTCGTTTGAGCCTGGTTGTCGCTTTTGGGACATTGCCGCGAGCAACAACGTGTGTGTATTCAAGTCGGCTAAGATTCCAGCCATCTTCCTGCGCAGTTGAACTTAATTTATTCCCTGTTTTTGAAGTGACCAGCGGTATCTTCTGCCTTGTGGCCGTTTAAGTTCCGGTTACCTGTCCTGGTCGTTGATGTAATTTTAGGCAGTGTATTTTCCTCGTCGTGTTGTTGCTGTCCAGCGCGGCGTGTAGGTCGACAGCTGAGGTGTTGTTGGTCGTTGTGTGCGCCAATATTCTGTGTGTCGTGTATTGAAATCTTGTGCTCGTTTTGCTGGTTGCGTGGAGCGGAACTGATTTTGTTCGTTGGTCGGTCAGCTATCTGTCAGTTGGCTTGCCTGCAGATTAAGAAGTCGTTGGACAGGCTGCCTGTCTCACCTAAACGGGCGTTAGTGTTACAATCCCAGGCCGACCCTTGAAAACTTCTGAGCGCCGTTCCTCGTGTGTTACATAGTAATTTCCTTGTTTCGGTTTTAGTTATTTGGTTGATGTGTGGCCTTCAGCCGAGTATCAATATCTCTTAAATTAATGTTCTTGTCTTGCCCTTAAGGCATAAGATTGTTATTCTTTTGTATGGGGCCTTCAGTCGAATTTTGCATGAAATGTTTTAAGATAAGACTTTCTGCCTTTTGATTGAACCTCTTCTTATTGCTTAATATGCGGCCTCCAACCAAGTTCCATTAAAATTAAATTGCTAAGGCCTTCAGCCTGTTTGGATTGAAGATTCAGGAAATATTTTTGGGTGAAACCTCCAGAAGAACCTTGCATTTCAATTTCTTGCTTAGACCTTGTGTCTTGGATTTCGAGTGTGGCCCTCAGTCGATCTAAAGTTAATAAAAGGAGGTCGATTAAAGTTTTGAGTGTTTTGCATCCTTGTTGTAATACTGTGTGTTGATAAAGTTTGTATGTTGAGTGCAACTGACAGCAACTTATTTTGGCCCCTTTCCACAACCTAATCCGCTCTGCCCTGCTAGTCCAGGCAATTCAACAAACGACAGCTCTGACAATGCACTGCTCTTTTATATCGTATGGCTGATTCTACCTTCATCTGTGTATTAGTATAACGGTATCTCTTTAAACTTTTGTCACCTCATTGTTCATTAACAAGAGTTCCTGTTAACTTATTTGCGGCTGTACAGGATGTCAGTGATATAGGTACAGGTATTGTGGTTACCAATAATCGCAATACATACCAACTTCAGTGAGTAAGTTGTTTTTCTCTGCATCTAACAGTCTTTGCGCAAACACATCATTTAATGTAATACCCGATGTTTTCTGGGTGGCATAATTGCACCTTGAAGTAGAATATGCTTGTTCGTACAGACTGTCCTTTTAACTCCTCGCATCAGCACTGCAGTACGTGACCTGCTGCCAAGGGGATAATAAACGTTTAATGGCTTGCTTGTGTCAGGTGTAATTGGCGGCACTAATCAACCTAAAGACATACTACTCGAAACAGCTATAATAAATCTGCAAATGAAATAAACACTAATGTAATGTTGTTCAATGCACTGTCCCCTGTCATCACCAGAAATATCTACACTTACACCTCTAGCATCCCACGTATAACACGAAGCAGTGTTTGTTATCACGATTACTCAATATCTATGACCTGTGTAGGGGCTGCAGATAACAAGTCGAAAATTTAGGTCAGTAAATTGAATTGAATTGTACTACTTACTAGAACGTCTCTATATGTGCCCTCAACAATCGACATGTGCTGACCGCACAAAAACCTAATCATCTTTAGAGAAATAATTACAAGCTTCATTTAATACCGTGTAATTGATAACCGCCTGGATTCGTCGGTTAGGAAGTAAGTCCACAAGGTTATGCAGTTACATTTGATTCAGGTTAAGCCACTCGCTGAGAATTTGATCGCGCAGTTCCACCAAATTGTGGGGATGCTGATGTCGGAGTTTTACCCGATGTTGCAAAATGTAGCACAGATTTTCTATGGGGTTCAAGTCAGGTGATTTTGAAGGTCAGTCGAGGCGTAATAGCGAGGGGGAGTGTTCAGAAAATCAGCCACATAGTCTTCCAGCCCGATGAACTTTGTTGTTATAGTTTTGTAGTGTGTTGTATGTCCACCCCCAGTAGCTGAGTGGACAGCGCGACAGAACGTCAATCCTAAGAGCCCGGGTTCGTTTCCCGACCGGGTCGGAGATTTTCTCCGCTCAGGGACCTTGGTGTTGTGTTGTCCTAATCATCATCATTTCATCCCCATCGACGCGCAAGTCGCCAAAGTGGCGTCAAATCGAAAGACTTGCACCCGGCGAACCGTCTACCCGACGGGAGGCCCTAGTCACACGACATTTACATTTACATTGTGTTCTATGGAACTGGGGACCTAGAAACGACGGAGAGGCGTCGTCCCCGTCTTAGCCCTCAGTGGTTCATAACGCCGCAACAGGCTGCAGCAGTCCACTCACCCCACCGCCGCCCCACACCGAGCTCGGGGTTATTGTGCTGGTGTACGCGTACGTGGAGAAAGTGTTTGTGCAGCAATCGCCGACATAGTGTAAATGAGGCAGAATAAGGGGAACCAGCCCGCATTTGCGGAGACAGATGGAAAACCTCCTTAAAAACCGTCCACAGACTGGCCGGCACGCCGGACCTTAACATTAATCCACCGGGCGGATTCGTGCCGGGGACCGGCACACTTTCCCGCCCGGAAACCAGTGCGTTAGACCGCACGGCTAACCGGGCGGGCTTGTTATAGTCTTTATCCGCCTGTGTGAGGAATGGCCTCTTGCGAGGTGACCGACTCCAAACGTTCACTGCATGCAGCTCCCGTCGCAAGGTTCTCCCGCTATCACGTTGGGATGGAGCTTCATTCACTGCCTGCAGGAATTCCTGTATTCTTCGGTAGAGGTTTGTATTCACAAATTGTGAAACGTGTCTTCAGTCCTTCTCAGTCGAAGTCTTTTTCCAACCACAATTCTAACGTGTTTCGTGGCCACGTGTGTTACACCACTGCTTGGAGACACCTTGATCAGTCCGCCTCGAAACACCAACAAACCCAGCAACATCACACGCCGTATGGCCACGGACATGCCGAAACAAGATTCCCCCCCTTTCGCCACACTGCCACGTCGTTAGATTTGCCCATGTTAAGTACAATGTGTGATAAATGTCTCAATGATCTCTCCTGCCTTATGCTCACGTAGAGGAAGCACGCTCATGGCTGAGCATGAGAACAGATCGCTATGCAATCTGTATAGGCTTAACGACTCATGTGTGATTGTGCACTGGGGTGACTAATTCTTTCTTCGGCGAACCTATTTCATATAAACTGTCAATGAAAACCCCGTATTTCTAAGAATTACCATACCAATAGAACTCTAATTCCCAAACAACACGTTAGACAGAACGTGCAGTGAAGGAACATGTTGTTCATACCCACAGAAGTTGAACAGGAAGGAGAGGTGGTTACCTACCCATAGCAACTGCAGTGCCAGTCCATCTTGGCACAACTGACGAGCCGGCCGGCGTGGCCGAGCGGTTCTAGCCGCTACAGTCTGGAACCGCGCGACCGTTACGGTCGCAGGTTCGAATTCTGCCTCGGGCATGGATGTGTGTGATGTCCTTAGGTTAGTTAGGTTTAAGTAGTTCGAAGTTCTAGGGGACTGATGACCTCAGATGTTAAGTCCCACAGTGCTCAGAGCCATTTGAACCATTTTGAACTACCGCAGTCCACTTCACCCCTCCGCCGCCCCACACCGAACCCAGGGCTATTGTGCGGTTCGGCCCATCGGTGGACCCCCCAGGGGAGGACCGGACGAGTGTAACCTCTGTGTTTGAGTGGTAGAGTAATGGTGGTGTACGTGTACGTGGAGAACTTGTTTGCGAAGCAATCGCCGACGTAGTGTAGCTGAGGCGGAATAAGGGGAACCAGTCCGCATTTGCCGAGGCAAATGGAAAACCGCCTAAAAACCATCCACAGACTGGCCGGCTCACCGGACCTCGACACAAATCCGCCGGGCGGATAGGTGCCGGGGACCAGGCGCTCCTTCACGCCCGGAAAGCCGAGCGTTAGACCGCACGGCCAACCTTGCGGGCATTCATTCCATTGATTTACTTTTCTGCCTTTCTTGAACCACTTCCAGAACTGTGCACTATATAAGTCACAATTATTCTGAATAATACAAAAGAAGTAGCACAGGGATGTTAATTAAGTGAAGTTTATTGACTCATAGTAAGTGCCCACTACCAGCTAGGCTATAGATACATCACAAGTTTTTACAGCGTCAGTACTGCGTATAAAATAAAACATTAAATATTCAGAGACGATCCTTAAAGAGTAAGCCTACAAGAAAACACCAAAACTACAACGAAAAAGTTTACATATTTGATACTATTTTTAATTTGAACACTACTGTGTTGGTTCTACTGAGCACACATAGTACAGTCTAAATCACTTCGTTATTAATATTAAGTTCCAGGCGGCGATGAAATATGATTACGTGACTATTACTGTAGCGAGGCAGTATCTGCGTAGATCTGTACTCAGGACTTCTCCTTGTCTTTGCTAGGGCTTCGCGATTAGAGCAGATTGCTTTTTGGACAGTGACTCATGATGGATTACCGAACAGTGGAATATGTGCACACGTCATCGTGGAGACCATTTTGCTGGCGCTTTTGCAGCATCAGCGTCATGAGCTGTTCCAACAGGAAAATGGGTGTATAAACCCTTCACGTGTTACCCATGGCACTCTTCAAGATGTCCACTTTGAACAACGTTTCATTCACGTGCCTACATTACCTGCCACACGGGGTAGCCGCATGGTCCTTGCAATGGCTCGCGCTGCTGTCCCCCGTCGGAGGTTCGAGTCCTCCCTCGGGCATGTGTGTGTGCGTGTGTGTGTGTGTGTGTGTGTTGTCCTTAGCGTAAGTTAGTTGAAGTTAGATTAAGTAGTGTGTAAGCCTAGGGACCGATGACCTCAGCTGTTTCGTCCCATAGGAACTTACCACAAATTTTCAGTTTCCTACATTACCTCAGGGTGGACCGACCGAGTTGGTGCAGTAGTTAGCACACTAGACTCACATTCGGAAGGAACCACCGCGACATTTGCCTGGAGCGATTTAGGGAAATCACAGAAAACCTAAATCAGGATGGCCGGACGCGGGATTGAACCGTCGTCCTCCGGAATGCGAGTCCAGTGTGCTAAACACTGCACCTCCTCTCTCGGTAGACTACTGTGAAGTGCTCAGTCTGAAGACCACAAGAACAACAACAACAACAACAATAGTTCACAGATCAGAATTAAAATATACACATCAAAAAAATGTTATGCATCACCCCCAGTTCCCAGAACTCCTGAAGATAGACGTTGACTGTGGATATTGTATCACAGACACAGTCCCTTTGACTGTTCAGAGATGTCACTAACCCCGCCTTAAGATGTAAGCAACCAAGCATGAGCAGCGCCTATTAGACGGGGGAGGGGGGGGGGGGGCAAAAGCCGATCACCGATCGTCCAGTCATCCAGTCATTCCACCAGGTAGGAGGTACACGGCTCGTGTTGTCTGACCTGCCTCGAGATGACTGGGTCTTTGTGCCGTCCTCATCATTTCATCCTCATTCATGGAAGTGGCGAGATCGGACTGAGCAAAGGTTGGGAATTTGTACAGGCGCTGATAACCTCGCAGTTGTGTGCCCCACAAACCAAACATCATCATCATCGTGTTGTTAAACCATGCCTAGATGGTCAATGCCGCGGTTCGATCGCGTCCGCATTGTTACTTTGTGCCAGGAACGGCTCTCAACAAGGGAAGTGTCCAGGTGTCCCGGAGTGAACCAAAGCGATGTTGTTCGGACGTGGAGGAGATACAGAGAGACAGGAACTGTCCATGACATGCCCCGCTCAGGCCGCCCGAGGGCCACTACTGCAGTGGATGACCGCCACCTACGGATTATGGCTCGGAGGAACCCTGACAGCAACGCCACCATGTTGAATAATGCAGTAAGCTGCATGATGTGAAACTTCGCCGGCCGGGGTGGCCGAACGGTTCTAGCCGCTTCAGTATGGAACCGCGAGACCGCTACGGTCGCAGCTTCGAATCCTGCCTCGGGCATGTATGTGTGTGATGTCCTTAGGTTAGTTAGGTTTAAGTAGTTTCCAGTTCTAGGGGACTGATGACCTTAGATGATAAGTCCCATAGTACTCAGAGCCATTTGATGTGAAACTTCACTCCCGACGTCCATGGCGAGGTCGATCTTTGCAAGCACCCATATGCCTTCAACCAGGCAATCGTCGGAGACGTGTTCGGAGGCAACCCGGTCAGGCTGAACGCCTTAGACACACTGTTCAGCGAGTGCAGCAAGGCGGAGGTTTCCTGCTGTTTTGAGGTGGCAATATCTGGGGCCGACGTACGCCGCTGTTGGTCATGGAAGGCGCCGTAACGGCTGTACGATACGTGAATGCCATTCTCCGACCAATAGTGCAAGCACATCGGCAGCATATTCGCGAGGCATTCGTCTTCATGGACGGCAATTCGCACCCCCATCGTGCACTGCTTGTGAATGACTTCTTCAGGATAATGACAACGCTCGATTAGAGTGGCGAGCTTGTTCTCCAGAATGAGCGCTATTAAACATGCCTGGGATAGATTGAAAAGGGCTATTTATGGATGTCGTGGCGTACAAACTGCTCTGAGGGGTCTTCGCCGAATCGCCCTTGAGGAGTGGGACAATCTGGACCAACAGTGCCTTGATGAACTTGTGGATAGTATGCCACGGCGAATACAGGCATGCATCAGTACAAGAGGACATGCTACTGGGTATTAGAGGTACTGTTGTGTACACCAATCTGGACCACCACCTCTGAAGGTCTCGCTGTATGGTAGTACGACATGCAATGTGTGGTTCTCATAAGCAATAAAATGGCCTGAAATGATGTTTATGTTTGTCTCTATTCCAATTTTCTGTACAAGTTCCAGAACTCTCGGAACCGAGGTGATACAAAACTTCTTTTTGATGTGTGTACATCGCCAATAATAATCAAAACACATTTGCTGACTGCTAATATTTAGCCACAACAACAGAAGAATTAAACGATAGTAACGGACGAACAAAATTGTACACAATCTCGCTTCACATTATATTCTCATAGAAAGAGCCGTTCGTACGTTACGGCTGACTTTTACTCCTGCGTTTGTGACAAGAATATTGTCACTACGGGATACAACAGTTAATACAAAGTCACGAGGGAGAAAACAAACACAAAAACTAATTACCTACTGCCTAAAGGAATGAATTTGGAACATTTGTACTTAAATATCAGAGATCTAAAATGATATAACAACATCACAAGCGTTTCCTCTTTGTCTCAATGACGCCTAGTTTGGCGCTGGTCAACAATGAGTCTGCAATGCAGCATTTTCTGTGACTCAGCAAAAAGTGCTTCGTATGATACCCAAATACTATCTGACATTCAATAATACGCAAATATAAATAAAACTGGAGCAAGAATACATACTTGTCTTGGTAACGTACAATGAATTCGCACAGTGGCAAATCTGTGGTCGTCATGATAAATAGCGACAAGGATGTACGCAGTCTCCAGATTCTTAGTCTAACAATGTAAGTGGTCTATGCTACGTGGGACGTGCACGATCTGCCGTTGCAAGCTGCCTAGCGAGACGTCGCGGGAAGTGATGATGACTCGGCCGGCTGCCGCTGGCGGCGCTGGTGTCGCGGCTTGAGGCGCAGCAGGCGCGCCCACCCCTTGAGGTAGTGGCGGTACCGTAACAGCGCCGCCCACTGGCGCATCTCCCTCGCGGCCACGCCCTCCACCTGTTGCTGCTCCTGAGCCGCCCCCTGCACCCGCAAAGGCACGCCCATCTCCAGGGACACCAGCGAAGTCTCCACCTCGCACAACAGCTGCCAACACAACACGCCAACACTTCTCTAATACGCTACTGCTACAAGAAACTCAGCATTAAGTAGCAGTGCCATTACATATACATTTTATGAATTGAAGTCTGTCACCAATCCGTATTTCTTATATGAATGTACACACATACAAATGATTCGCCTCGGTGGACTATGACTCCAATGCAAAATCACGTTCGACCTCCTGCGGGAATCTCAAAAGTAACGAGCAAGTGGGACATGGATGGGAAATGGGGATATGGGGTGCTACGTGATGTGGGTCGACTTAGAGGCGTAATGAGATAGCACGCGCAGCTGCGATAAACACTGAGCCCAGGTGATGCGGTGGATAGTGGAACTGCCAAGCAGGAGATCCTGGGTTCGATTCCCGCTACAGCACACCTTTTCACGCTTCGCCAATGACTCCACGTAAATTCTCGATGCAGCAGACATCAAGAATTCCTTCTCTTTCATTTCTTTTCTTCCCCTTACTCCATCTTCAATTTACATAATATGACTGTATTTCGTTTTTTTTTTCAGGTTTTTAATTCAACTATGTATTTCAGAGTATAATCTCTATCGTCAGGGTTCCAAGAGACACTTGAGGCTTTTCGTCATGACTTGATGACACAGTTGCCTTGCATATTTCGAGAATCTTCTGCACTGGCAGCTCAAGGTGATATATCTCTAAGTTGTTTGGTTTGCATTTAACATACACTATTTGATTAGAAGTATCCGGGCAGGTATTAGTGGATATTAATATGAGGTGCGTCAACCCTTGCTTTTAAGACGTCTTGCTGTCTGTTAGGGATACACTCAGTGCGGTATCTGAATTTCTGTGGAGGAGTGGAACAACGGTAGCCAGTTCTACTTCAAGAGTCTAGACCAGAGACTGTACTGATGTTGGATGCTGGCGTCTGGAGAGGAGTGAACGTTCGAACTCCCACCACCAAAATTGATCCAATGGGGTCAGGTCGGGACCGTGACCAAGCAAGTTCATTTCAGAAGTGATATTGTCCACTAACCACTGCTGCACAGACGGGGTGCATTCTCCTGCTGAAACAGTCACCGTTTCCGAATTGTTCCTCCACTGTACGCAATACACAATGTTGTAAGATGTGTTCATATCCTTCTGTACTTAGCGTTTTCGTAAGTGCAACAAGGGGGCTACATAGTAACCACAAAAATCCCCTCATGCCGAACCATCACTTCCTCCGTACTTCATTATTGGCACTGCACGTGGTCGGAGGTAACGATCTCTAGGAATTCGCCAAACTCTCATCCTTCGATCGTACTGTTACAGGGATATAGCCTGGTACATCAATCCAAACCAACCGCTTCCAGTCAGTCGATATCCAGTTGCGTTGGTCTTTACACCACCAAAGTGTCGCTTAACATGGACTACAGAAATACGTCGCTTCTGAAGAGTTTTTCCACCACTGTACCTCATTCGCTTAACTGTCTACACACTTCCACAGCTCCATCCACTAACTTGGAAGTCATTCGCCGATGTCTTAACAAGGGCATATCGTCCCGTCCCTCCTCCTGATCATTGTTTTCATAATATTCCTTCTTACTTTATCAGTTTAATTAATTTTTAGCATCCTTCTATAGTGTCACAGCTCAAACACTGAGAATCTCTTTTTTTCGATCGCCTGACAGTCAACGATTCAACTCCATTCAGTTGCTCTGCGCACTATGGGACTTAAATTCTGAGGTCATCAGTCCCCTAGAAATTAGAACTACTTAAACCTAACTAACTTAAGGACATCACACACATCCATGTCCGAGGCAGGATTCAAACCTGCGACCGTAGCGGTTGCCCGGTTCCAGACAGTAGCGCCTAGAACCGCTCGGCCACACCGGCGGGCCTCAGTGTTGTCGTCCGACGCACATTTCCTGAAACGTTTTCTTCAAATTGAATTTATATTTGATAGCAGTAGACATATATTAGCGATAAATGCCCTCTTTTCCTGTGATAGTTTGCTTCTCATATCCCGCTTGCTTAATCCATCATGTTATTCTACTCCAAAAATAGAATTCCTTCATATCGCCTATTAATTAGTCCCGTTTCTATGTGAATTTATCGCTAGTCTTATTTCTGTTACTCTTCAATATACGGCCTTTACTTTCCTTTACTCTCAGTCCATATTTCGTGGTCACTAGGCTTCGGTTCAATACATCCTCTAATTCTTCCTCTTGTTCCCCTTGCGTTGCTACTTCTCTGTGTGTAACAGCGTTGTCTACGAATGGTTTCATCGAAAGTTTTGACGTTGTTCACTAGATCGTTTATGTACAGGAGTTGGACATAAATATAGAAACATAGCGAGAAATATATGCTTGAACATAAACGCAGATGCTGTCCGAGCCTGTTGGTTGCGCTGTTTTATTTGACCACGATCGGCGCCTATGCAGTCCTCGATACATTGAAAGTGTCAGGCGTTGTCAGAACAATGTTCTGCGGGTTTGTGAGTGCATTATGTCGGAGCTAAGTGCATTGGAAAGTGTGAAACGTTGGTGGAGCTCGTTTGGTGGGTCTTCCGTAAGGAAGATATTCGAACTATCTGGTGTTTCGAGAAGCACCGTATCGAAGACTGGTACCGCTTGCAGAGGGAACGGAACATCATCATCCGCGGACGAAAGTGTGTGTTGAGTGATCGTGACAGACGATCACTGAGCAGCAGTGCGACGAAAAATAAGGTGACGACAACTGCAAAAGTCACTGCAGCACTGAATGTCGCGACCGCGAATCCTGTCAGCACCAAAACAACGCGAAGGGAGATCCATAAGCTGGGAATTACAGGGCGAGCTGCAATTCGAAAACGCCTCATCAACGATGTAAAAGGCCATAACAGGGGAAAAAAAGCCTTAAAATCTGGTCTATGAAGCAGTCGAAAAAAGTCATTTGGTCTTGTGACTCTTGTTTCATACTATTCCTGGTTCGATGATGATTTGGGTAGCCATATCGTGGTATTCCATGGGCCCCACGGTTACTCTGCAAGGTCGCGTTACTGCAAAGTATTGAGTGACCATTTTGGCTGATGGTACAACGCTTGTTTCCCAATGGTGGTGTTGTGTTCCTAGGCGGCAGACCACCTTTTCACACAGCCCGTATCGTCTAGCAGTGCTTTTGTGGGCACGAGGGTGAATTGTAGCATCTCATCTGGCCACCAGCCACTAGATCTCAATATTTTTGGGCCTTTGTTGTGCGTCATTGCTATCCATGCCCATCGTCCTTACCTAAACTTACCACTATTTTGCAGGGAGAATGGTATCAAAGCCCTTTGAAAATATACAAGATCTGCATTTTCTCATTCTGAGACAACTGGAAGCTGGTTTGAAAGCCAGTTAGCTTCCTACGATGCATTCGGGAGTTGTGATTTTGCTGTTTCCATATTTTTGTTCAATACTCGTTTATCGTGAAACGTAATGGTTCCATAACAGTGTCTACAGTTACTTTCACTTCTGGAGATTTCCTTCTGTTAATGAACTGTCCAAAACTTTATTTTCTTATCGTGTGACCGAGTAACTATGACCATATACAGCGCACAAAATGTGTAGTACAGCAAAAAAACTTCATTCATGCTACGCCATTTCATTTTTAATTGTCCATTCGTGTGGCTGTAACAAAACTAAATTCTGTCTACTCTTACCTCCAGGTTTTCGGTGGCCGTGTTGAGGAGTGCTCGCTCACTCTCTGGATCTGTCTCCTCTTCTATCATCTGTCCAAGGGCGGCCGAAAATAGCTGCAGGTCCACGTGTAAATTCTTCAGCGGGACCTGAAAATAAATCGCACTTTGCAAGAGCCGTCGTACATCCAGTTTAGAAAGGAAGTATAGTTTCGTTTTGTGATGATTAGTTGTAACACAGTTTTATATGTTCATGGAAAAAAATAGAACAGAAAGATCCTGTACACACGTCATCATCCCATGCAGTTAGGACATAAGCTATTTTCCAGGAACATAGAAATATCGATTTTTCGAGGCTTCTGGAAAGGGAAACTTTGTAGAAACTTACATGATTTTTCTACAGTAGCGTAACCACACAGAAATTTAATATGACTATTCTCAGAGAAGGTTTTTGAAGTTTTTTTTATTTAAGAAAGTTAAAGATGGTGTCTGTGAAATTTGGTCACTCATAATGGCATACTACTGAATCTCGCAGCTGCAAGCGCTCACCTCAGTTATTCCACAATGTCTCATTTCCCTAGTCCTGAACTTTTTAGCATATTCAGCCGAGGAATTCAGGTCTGTGACAATTGCACAGCTGCATTTTCTTATCAAATACGGCAGCAAGGCTTTTTGTATGGCCACCACCTGTAACTACCGTGTTCATTTCGGACTGGTCGTTTAGTACATCATAACAAAGCCTCAGAGCATCTGTATATGTACAACAGGTGAGCTACAGTTTTGTTGACAATTCCGTGTCTTCCACTATTAGATTAGATTAGATGCTGTTGACGCCACTTTCCCAGCCTTCCATGTTACCTTCCAGGAACCCGTATAGATTATCCATCTCAAGCAGCTGACTTCCTCGAGCACTCAGTGCGTCCCTCGTTTCTTTTAGTACGTGTCAGGGCGCTGATAACCTCTACGTTGAGCGCCCGTAAGCTCCAAACACTCACACTCAGTGCCTCCGCAAGTTCCGTCCCTCCAAAATCTAGCCAATAACTATATGGCGAACTACCCGCAACTTCGACATCCGTGACTTTCAGCCAACACTGGAGACACCATTTAATAATTATCCAACAGAAAGCTCTGAACAGACTGAAACCAATAAAATACTATCCAGTCGAACAAAGAGATCGCTCTCCCCTACTATCGTCCACATCCATAAAATCTCGAGCTCACTGATCCTTCTGTGAGTGAAATTTGCTTGGATATCAGCTCCATCAAAGTTCAATCACCCTCTCAAATCCTTGAACGCCATAAGCCCCACCTTGTGTTCTGCGTTCTTTCGCGTTCCTCACAATTATTCTGTACCATCTCTTCAACTGTTCTCCTGTTATGTCCCACACTGACCACCCCGTTGTATCCTGTGCTATCCAAAAACTAGACATCAAGAACTGTATTGTTTCCTTTCTAATTTCCAAACCTGATAGCTGGTGCAGTTATACCAACACATTCAAATAGCCATATAAATGCAAGCATCCACACCCTCTCCCAACTATACAAGTAATCCATTCTGTTAGTCATCCCTACTATCAGCGTGCCATCTGCACATTTTTCTTTCCTATCGCATCAAACATCAGCGCTGACCGCCTCCTAGTTAATTCTACGCTATTCCTTCTTCTTCATGCTGTGCCTTGTCTGCATCCCTTTCTCCTACTTCATTTCAGATTTCGTTTTCTCTAACCAGCCCCGCCCCCCCCCCCCCCTCCTCAAACTACCCTCATCTACACATTACTGTCCACCTGAACCACACCCAACAACCCTACAGAAATTCTTTCATTCAACTAACTCTGTGCAGATCTGGCGAATTTCAGTGGTTGGACACTGCCCACAATTTATCCACCAATACGGCTGTACTGCACTTACATCAAGTACAGATCTTAAATTAGATCTTAACCTCCTTCCATTGAACAATAAACGTTAATTATATACCATTGAAACACTATTTTCAATAATCTGCGAGTTTTTAACCCTGCTATTAGCTCTAGAAAAAAAGTTAATGTAACGCTTTTGAAGGAAGATTAATGTAGTTTAATTTTGTACTGCAATAAGTTTTCTCTAGAGACCCTGGTTGTCAAGCTATTCAGGAGAAACTTTAAAAAGAGACCTTAATGTGCACCATACACATCAGTTGTTCATGCCATTCCATCTTACCATTATACAAAACTTTGGGTCTACACCAATAATTTCCGCCGATTTTCCCTTCACGGGTGAACTACAGCTCTCACGGAATATCACATGGCCCCTGCATAAAAACACTCTCTCTTCCTGAGGGCTGGGCGAGTCCATCCGTCTGTCCTTTGAAAGGGCACATCCGATTTCGTTCTCCATCTTTGACACAACCCGACCTTGTGCTACGTCTCTACCGACCTCGATGTCGACGGTACGTTAAATCCAATCTTCCTTCCTTCCCTCCATCCGTCTGTTCCGGAAGAACGGACACCTCACCTCACTTGACTGTCAGCTACCCACTTGAAGACATTGAGCGTTCTCGTTGCTACTTCTTTACTACACAGCATAGCACGGCACCGAGCGAGGTGGCGCAGTGGTTAGCACACTGGACTCGCATTCGGGAGGATTTCCGTTCTATTCCGCGTCCTGCCATCCCGATTTAGGTTTTCCGTGATTTCCTTAAATCGCTCCAGGCAAATGTCGGGATGGTCCCTTTGAAAGGGCACTGCCGACTTCCTTCCCTGTCCTTCCCTTAACCGATGAGACCGATGACCTCGCTGTCTGGTGTCCTCCCCACAAGCAACACAACGCAACACACATAGCACGGCGGTCTTCGCTCAGCGTAGGTGCAGGGCAAGTTCTGCACAATCAACCACATGTGATTATACCCAATGCCATTAAATTTACATCGGGAAAGGCAAACGAGGCAACAAAAAGTCTCGTTAGAAAGTGTGTCTTTGAGGGTTTCAGGAACCGCTAGCTACTACAGTCGCATAATGAGAGCATAGTTACAGAGTACTTCCTGAGGCTTCACTACTTCAGGAAGAACACGATAGACGGAGAAGAATATTTTCTATTCGGGTAATGGTGACGAAGAGGTTGTCGGTGGACTGACACGTAATTTTCACATAAAACATATTCTTTATATTACAGGTATTCTAGTAGGCGAGTGAACAACGTTGTCCACTACACACTAATTTTTTTCCGCTCTTTTGTTTTATGAGATTTCCTTCTGGCAGAATGTGGTTAGACTTGTTATGTTTTGTTTATACACTTCTCTTCTGTGCTCCAGTGACAAATTACTGTCTTTGAACGTCTACTTATTGAATTATTCGTCACTCTGACATAACCCATTAACTCAATATTTTGTAGACCCGCCTACAAATAACGCGAGATTTTCGTACTTGCGTCAGTTCGTGTTGTCAAGCTGCATTTCCCCTACTGTGGGGTGGCTGTTCACAGCGGAGCCCCCAGAGCTACAACTGTTCCCAACACTTCCGCGCCATCTTCTCAGGTGCGCGCCAATGTTTCTTATGTGGACCCTAACAGGGACTTCTTGTTTACTAAGAGAAGAATGTCGAAATTGTTTGTTTGGAAAGGTATAAGAATTCGAGATAACGACATGGTATGAGAGATGGACTTTGCCATTGTGCACATCACTTCAACTCATGTTCATAGACTAAACCATCTGATAAAATAATATTATAAACGAATAGAAACTGTGAGCCGAACATTACAGGGCGACACTACAGTATCTCACCTGTTTTGTCTGTTTGTAGGTCTCCACGAGGACGATGACGTCACCCTCACCTGGCAGCCACCAAGCAGTCAACTGCTCGTCGCTGATACCATACTGGAACAGAGCAGATAGTTGTGGCTTACGTAACACCCAGACACTCCCAAGTAAACAAATTTTAATTTTTCAGTTGGAAAGCTATTAACATGATCAGGACGCTAAGCTGATACACAAATTAGCCAAGACTCTGTCAGATACGCACTATCATTTTCTAGATACAGTTAAATAAAATTACTTTTATACCATAGAGTAGGTGTATCACAGTTAAGGCTACAGAACCACACAAGATCTCTTATAACGAGAATTCAGTAGTCCTCCATAATATCTCACACTCCTCATGGTTTGGATTCAAAGTGGCCTGAATATGTTCACGGAGTATCTCCCTCCTTGCAACTTCAACACAAGTCCATGAGGCAACAGCAGTCTTTGCTGGGGTATCGTGACGATCAAGCTCATGGACGTTCTAGATTGGGAAACATTAACACAGCATCTCTCCCAAGAACTCCCATACATTCCTCACAACATGCGGCCGTACACTGTTCTGCTCAAATATGTAGTGTGAAGTTTACTCATGGACGGTACCAAAGGCACCAAAACCACCGAGGCAAAGCATTTGCTGTTCAGACTAGCGTCAGTACGGTATGCATAGTCTAACAAGGGTCACGGCGAGGTGGACTGATGGGACCCACAGATTCGAAAGAAGCCAAATTACTTCATTCGGTATTGCCAGATTTTTTTTTTTGTCTCTGCCAATTTTATAGTACTCCGTCTTCACGCCACAAGTGGCCCATCGGGACCATCCGACCGCCGTGTCATCCTCAGTTGAGGATGCGGATAGGATGGGCGTGTGGTCAGCACACCGCTCTCCCGGTCGTTATGATAGTTTTCTTTGACCGGAGCCGCTACTATTCGGTCGAGTAGCTCCTCAGTTGTCATCACGAGACTGAGTGCGCCCCGAATCTGCCAATTTTAGCTATTAGATAACGTTGTATATTGGGTATCTAATACTAAAAAAGCAGAGACGACACGTAGGCTTAACGGTTACTGAATTGTTTGAGTAATTGCTTTTATAATGATCTCATCTATAGACATTTTAGGCTCGTTGACGTAGACAGTGGTCGGAAACCGGGCAACATGAGTAAACTATTCGATATACGTCGATTCAGCTATTCTCACCAGACTCTTCCTGTAGTATCTCCTCCGTTGCGACCATCTGTGGTTCTGAGTGGCCACCCATACAGTTTGGCCTCCGCGTGTTTTAATAATAATTTACCATTGCGTTTCCCAAGACTCGTTTCTTTTCCATATGATCAACATTTTATTGCTTTCCGTTCCAACACTGAGCTACGTCACTGACACATTTATTTAGTTCACATAGAAGCTGAGCCCTGCAAAGTTAGCGACACGTCTTGGATCTGACCGCAATCATGAAGGACATCGTCGTCACCATTGAGGCTCCTTCTTGTATGCCACACCATCTCGTGGCTCTCTTGAAGTGCGTACTGATTGGAAGTTCTAAGTTTAGCTCTGACTGTGTCCTCCTTAACTCTGGTCGTTGTGATAACCTGAATGTGTTCCCTAATCCAGAAAAGAGAAGCCTTACATCAAGGGTATGCTCGAATGCACATAAACTTCTCTTGGCATTGTTGGCGCAGAACCACATGCGGTTTTGTGCACCTTGCGCATAGGTGTGACCTGCATGCTACAAGAAGTTATATAGTCTGTTTAATTAAAGATGACGTCAGCCACCTTCGCGTGGGATTATAGCAGTGATTGGGGTATTCAAGCTTTTTCAAATGGTTCAAATGGCTCTGAGCACTATGGGACGTAACAGCTGAGGTCATCAGTCTCCTAGAATTTAGAACTACTTAAACCTAACTAACCTAAGAACATCACACACATCCATACCCGAGGCAGGATTCGAACCTGCGACCGTAGCTGTCGCACGGTTCCATACTTCAGCGCCTAGAACTGCTCGGCCACTCTGGCCGGCTCAAGCTTTTTGCTTCAGATTAAAAAGACGGGAGTCTGCGAGTTAAACTGCTTCATGTACCTGATCACTTTTCTTATTGGAAGCTACTGGTACTAGTGGCGATTGCGTTTTCTGGTGAACTTTCACGAATATAACCTGAGCAAGAGAAGTGTCGCTTGCTATGAGGACTGCTCTGTGCATCGTGTTATGGAGGAAAACAGTTGTAGTTACAGCTAATAACAAGTGTAACGACGAGAACACTCATCTCCATTAGTCAAATGATCTTCCAGATCGCTGTGTAATGACAACATTGAGTGGATGAAGCTGCAGCGGAGTCACACAAAACACGTCATATACACAGAGGTGAGTCATAACTGAGAAAAAGCAGTCCCAGAATCGCATGTTGCTATGCCTAAGTCTAGAGTTATTGCATGAAACATTTTGATGCTTCTTGCCGTGTCAGTTCAGGGTAAAACCTCGAGCTGTGGATGATTACCTCCATTGTCTTCGTCAGGAGCAGTTGCTATGTTTTTCACTATGTAATAGAAAAAAGTTAATCGCTTAGCAAGACACCGAAAGACAAGATCTGGTCAAGTTTTCTCCCAGAGCCGCAACACATGACATTCCGATGCCCTGATTTGTATCAGTCAGCGTTGGGAGAAAGACGGGAAACAATTCATCACATCGTAGAATAAGAGCAATCGAGCTAGTGTGCTACATGTTGCCAATATTTATGCTCTGCGCAGTCTCATACCACGTGTTGTTGGAGATATAAACGGAAACAGCGGCCGACGCCTCAAGGCAGGTTAAGTGCGCAGTCTCGTGACGTAGGCAAGCAGCCCAGCGAACCCATTTCGACGATAATACCTGTGAGCTGATCATTGACACATTAGAAGCCAGAGCCAGGGCGCCGGGAGTTGAATGTCGACCGTAGAGACACACACAGGGAGATGGAATGCGTGCCGCAAACTGCCACTTCCTTCGGTCGCCGCCTGTTGGCACCTATTAGCATGACTGCGCGTTTAAGGAGAGAGCCTCATCTGTCGGCTGGACTACATCGGTACTTACTGTCAGCTGGTTATCTGCGCCTCAGATACGGGGCACTCGAGAGCTGGTGCGCGCATCCACTCCGTGACGTCACAAGTTGCTCTCGAATTCACGGGCGTAAGAAGTCGCTGCACATGGCTTTCATTTCTCTGCTCACTGATTGAATAAAGTGTTCATATCTGAAGTTTCCCTACGTGTCTCCATAAACAATTCGCCCGAATGTGACATCAAAAGGGGAAATAATGGTCCAAATTACGTTCTTCCATACACCGTGAAATGACTTGTGGAGTGTAGATGAAAATGTAGATTATGTAGGTAGATGTTACAGTTCCAAAGACATTCCTCTACATGAAGTGACGAAATATTCATAGACTATGGAAGTACCTGCACTTAACGTGTAATGGAGAGTGAGAGAGTGCTACCACGATGCAAACATGACACTTTTCTGCGATTTTCGTACACAGGACGGTAACTTGCGACCTGTTATGAAACCTGGGGTTTCTCGATGCGTAGCTGAGTGATCACTATGGGAGGTTGTATGTTTCCGGCGACTTGGTCTTCACTAAGATTTTTTCGCCTCGTGTTCAGTTTCTTAAGATGGAGTTCTTTCGGTGCAGGGGCACTAATGTTAATAAAAACTGGATCGTCCAGAAAGAATGATCCGAATGAAATCAACTTAAGGACTAGTATAACCGCGTGACAGTAGTAATTACGTGAAATAAAGCGATAATGCCATGCTTGTTGTAGTAGCCAAGCAAGTACGAACTGCGGTTAAAAGGCCATGGGTTCGCATACCGCTGGGGACAAAAAATTTTTTTTTTTCCTCTTCGTGTTTCTAATACATTCTGAGACTTCGCTAATGTCAAAGTAAAGTATTATTCTGAAATAAGTTAGCAAGCAGCCGCTTAATACTAGGTCCAACAGTTCCGAAGAGGCCAGTGTTAAGTGAGGTTCGTTCAGTGAAGTTCTGTTATATGATCTGCTAGGGAAGGGTGCATGATATCAGCCCATGAGTGAAATCGAGTGGAAAAGAAGATACTATTTATGAGAAACGGTGTTTTAGCAACGATTCAGCTTAAACGGGGAATTCTGCAATGACAAGATGTGTTCGGCTGGATACAGGGGATGGAAGAAGGACGTATGCATCCACAAGCGGCTGATCGATCAGATCTATCAGATCTTGGAATCATAGTGTTCCGGCGTAAAGCCAAGCGCCGGCACGTCGGTCGGGAACATCAGAGCAGAGGGGGCTATGGAGAAGACGTCAGCCAATTGCACACGGACTGACCCCTCTCTAGAACGAGGACGCGACAGCAACGCCCTCTATTCGAAGAGGACATCAGCTCCGCGCCGACTGGCCACGGCCCAGTTCGCAGAGTTCTACAGAAGAGTCAAGACCAGCACCCTGAATAGAAAAAAAAGCACTCCGTCTTCAGGCCACGAGCGGCCTACCGGGACCATCAGACCGCCGTGTCATCCTCGGTGGAGGATGCAGATAGGAGGGGCATGGGGTCAGCATACCGCTGTCCCGGTCGTAAGATGGTATGCTTGAGCGAAGCCGCTACTATTCGGTCGAGTAGCTCCTGAATCGGCGTCACGAGGCTGAGTGCATCCCGAAAAATGGCGACAGCGCATGGCGGCCTGGGTGGTCACCCATCCAAGTGCCGGCCACGCCCGACAGCGCTTAACTTCTGTGATCTCACGGGAACCGGTGTATCCACTGCGGCAAGGCCGTTGCGACCTGAATGGAAGTATCCATTGTAGTACTTCACTTGTATTAGGAGTTGTATACACTGAAGAGATTTATTATTTGCATGTCGCCCTTTGCTTGCCACACTTCTCTGTAATTAGTGTTGTCATTTTCTTTTCATAATAAAATTCATTAACACAGTTTTCATGAATTTTTTCCTAGGCACCCCATATCTGACGAGTAGACAGGATACAACACACAGCAAGTGGTGACTCCTGCGTCGTTCATTTGGCTGACACATGCACCACAGCTTCCGTACAGAACGCTGCAAGGGATGTGTACCAGACTGCGTCGACTGTTTGACGCCGTCTGCCGAATACTGGACTACTGGCGCATATTTCACTGCGCCATGTTGCGTTGTCTAGAAGCTTCAAGTAACATGTACTTGCGAATGATGTCACTCTCGTTTGCAACTGTAGTTCTTTCGGACCAGTACTTCTGTAACATTTCCTCCCAGTGTAACAACTTTTGCTGTCTTTCGTGGCACGCTCAGACAATATAAGAGCTCTGGCACAAGGTAGTCTCAGCAGTGGTCTCTTTTACCTTCTTAAGCTGAGGGTGATCACAATCATCCTTTCAATCGTATTAATTTTTCTTGTCTCAGTATTGCCAGTCTCACCTACGAACCAGTGCCCCAAGAGACTCGAACTATTAAATGCTGTTTGAGTTCATGGGTCACTGATTATTATTAACAGAAAAGTACATTTATGCATTATCAATTAGAGAAGAGACGGTTCACAAATTCTTCATTCTGTGTATGGCATACGTGGCCAGAGTCCACTTCTTGGGAGTTCGGCCGTCTGGTGTAAGTCCTACTATTTGACGTCACTTCGGTGACTTGCGCTTCGCAGATGATGAAGAAGATGAAATGACGATAAAAGCAACACACACACACAGACCCAGTCCCGAGTAGAGGAAATCCCCGACCCCTCCGGGAATCGAGACCGTGATCCTATAATCGAGAGTCAGCAAATCTAACCACAAGGCCACTAGCTGCTAGCCGTTCTATGCAAAACTTTCATTCTCAACGGAATGCTAGAACCCTATGTAGGCGTGACAGAAAGGCGGAGGGCGAAAAGGCTTTCCACACTGCACCACAGAAGCGGCTAGTAGTGAAATTGAGTGCTTATGGGATATCGTCTCAGTTATGTGACTGGATTTGTGTTTTCTTGTCAGAGACGTCATTGTTCGTAGTAACTGACGGAAAGTCATCGAGTAAAACAGAAGTGATCTCTGGCGTTTCCGAAGGTAGTGTTATAGGCCCCTCGCTGCTCCTTATCTATATAAGCAATTTGGGAGACAATCTGAGCAGCCGTCTTAGGTTATTTGCAGATGATGCTATCGTTTATCGACTAGTAAAGTCATCAGAAGATCAAAACAAATTGCAAAACGATTTAGAAAAGACATCTGTATGGTGCGAAAATTGGCAATTGACTCTAAATAACTAAAAGTGGCAAAAGGAGTCCGTCAAAGTTCTGTTACACGATAAATCAGTCAAATCTAAAGACCGTAAATTCAATTAAATACCTAGGAATTACAATTACGAACAACTTAAGTTGGAAAGAACACATGGAAAATGCTGTGGGGAAGGCTAACCAAAGACTGCATTTTATTTGGCAGGACACTTAGAACACGTAACAGATCTGCTCAAGAGACTGCCTACACTACCCGTGTCCGTCCTCTTCTACAATACTGCTGCGTGGTGTGGGGTGCTTACCAGATAGGACTGACGGAGTACATCGAAAAAGTTCAAAGAAGGACAGCATGATTTGTATTATCGCGAAATAGGGGAGAGTGTGTCACTGAACTGATACAGGTTTTGGGATGGACATCATTAAAGCAAAGGCGTTTTCGTTGCGAAGGAATCTTCTCACTAAATTCCAATCACCAACTTTCTACTCCGAATGCGAAAATATATTGTTGAGGCCGTCCTATATACGCAGAAACGATCACTACAATAAAATAAGGGAAATCAGAGCTCGCACGGAAACATATAAGGATGTTAGTTCTTTGTGCGCGCTACACGATATTGGAATAATAGAGAATTGTAAATACGGTTTGATGAACCCTCTGCCAGACAAATATGATTTGCAGAATATGCACTACTGGCCAATAAAATTGCTACACCACGAAGATGACGTGCTACAGACGCGAAATTTAACCGACAAGAAGAAGATGCTGTGACATGCAAATGATAAGCTTTTCAGAGCATTCACACAAGATTGGCGCCGTTGGCGACACCTACAACGTGCTGACATGAGGAAAGTTTCCAACGGATTTCTTGTACACAAACAGCAGTTGACCGGCGTTGCCTGGTGAAACATTGTTGTGATGCCTCGTGTAAGGAGGAGAAATGCGTACCATCACGTTTCCGACTTTGATAAAGGTCGGATTGTACCCTATAGCGATTGCGGTTTATCGTATCACGACATTGCTGCTCGCGTTGGTCGAGATCCAATGACTGTTAGCAGAATATGGAGTCGGTGAGTTCAGGAGGGTAATGCGGAACGCCGTGCTGGATCCCAACGGTTTCGTATCACTTGCAGTCGAGATGACAGGCATCTTATCCGCATGGCTGTAACGGATCGTGCAGCCACTTCTCGATCCCTGAGTCAACAGATGGGACCATTGCAAGACAACAACCATCTGCACCAACAGTTCGATGACGTTTGCAGCAGCATGGACTATCAGCTAGGAGACCACGTCTGCAGTTACCCTTGACGCTGCATCACAGACAGGAGCGCCTGCGATGGTGTACTGAACGACGAACCTGGGTGCACGAATGGCAAAACGCTATTTTTTCGGATGAATCCAGGTTCTGTTTACAGCATCGTGATGGTCACATCCGTGTTTGGCGACATCGCGGTGAACGCTCATTGGAAGCGTGTAATCGTCATCGCCATAATGGCGTATCACCCGGCTTGATGGTATGGGGCGCCGTTGGTTACACGTCTCGGTCACCTCTTGTTCACATGGACGGCACTTTGAACAGTAGACGTTACATTTCAGATGTGTTACGACCCGTGGCTCTACCCGTCATTCGATCCCTGCGAAACCCTACATTTCAGCAGGATAATGCACGACCGCATTTTGCAGGTCCTGTACGGGCCTTTCTGGATACAGAAAATGTTCTACAGCTGCCCTAGTCAGCACATTCTCCAGATCTCTCACCAACTGGAAACGTCTGGTCAATGGTGGCCGAGCAACTGGCTCGTCACAATACGCCAGTGACTACTCTTGATGAACTGTGGTATCGTGTTGAAGCTGCATGGGCAGCTGTATCTGTACACGCCATCCAAGCTCTGTTGGACTCAATGACCAGGCGTATCAAGGCCGTTATTACGGCCGGAGGTGGTGGTTCTGGGTACTGATTTCTCAGGATCTATGCACCCAAATTGCGTGAAAATGTAATCACATGTCAATTCTAGTATAATGTATTTGTCCTATGAATACCCGTTTATCATCTGCATTTCTTCTTGGTGTAGCAATTTTAATGGCTAGTAGTGTATTATTTCTTTCTGCGCGCTACACGGCATTGGAATAGTAGAGAACTGTAGGCACTTAAATGTGATTTGCAGAGTGTAGATGTAGATACGCTTACCTGTTCGTAGCGGAGCTCAAAGCCCTGCTGCTTGAAGCTGTCGAGGGACCTCGCGATGTGCCTGGAGAGCTTGTTGAGGCTGTGCGCCAGCTGCAGTTCCCACGAGACGCGCCGCTCGCCGCCTCCGGGGGCGGTGGGGAGCAGCGGCTCCAGAGGCTGCCCGCAGGGGGTGTGCCATGCAGAAGCGGCCGCCGACTGCGCCACCGCCACCAGCGCGCATACCGAAGCTGCAACACCCACCACTCTGCTGCTACACTCTGCGCTGCTCGCTCAAGTTGCACTCTCTAACACTCTCTGCTGTGTAGTTCACCTACTACACTGTAAACCACTGGTGGGCTACCGGATCTGGCCCGCGATTGGTATCAGTCCGACCCGTGGATTAAATTCGCCAAATTACTCCTAATTGTTTGAGAAAAGGATTCCCTATCTCATTGCCGTATTTTGTTTTTCTATTGTTTTCGTATTAACATTAGTAAAGAATTCCGTTCATTACGGACGTATTAGAACACTGCAGCTGTCGAAACTGCACATCATTTATTACGAACTGGCTGAAACCAGTTCCTTTTAGAGGCGTTTATTTTCCCATTATGACATTATAGTATGTCTAGCAACCCACCCTCAGGGCACTTTTATTTACGCGTCGTGAACATCGTTTCTTTACTAACGGCGTTGCTGAATTTTGCGAAGACTGAAGTTTTTAAAACATTTATTGTAAAATTTGTAAGTCCACAACGCGTAAGTAAATACGAGGGTTGTAACTTAAATAGTGGCAACTATTTGTTCACAACAGATACAAAAGAGTTACATGTTCCACCTGTCTTTCAAAGTAGTCACCAGCGTTGTGTAGAACCCATTGCCAGCGATGTGGAAGGCGTAGTATACCGTTAGCAGAGCCTGTTATGTTGATGGTGCGAATGGAGCGGTCTACTGTCTGTCGAATGTCTGGGAGAGTTCTGAAGCGAATGCCACGAAGTGGTTCCTTCATCTTCGCAATCAAATCAAAGGTTCAAAATGGTTCAAATGGCTCTGAGCACTCTGGGACTTAACATCTCAGGTCATCAGTCCCCTAGAACTTAGAACTACTTAAACCTAACTAACCTAAGGACATCACACCCATCCATGCCCGAGGCAGGATTCGAACTTGCGACCGTAGCGGTCGCGCGGTTCCAGACTGAAGCGCCTAGAACCGCTCGGCCACCAGTGGCCGGCTCAAATCAAGGTCACAAGGACTTAAGTCCGGGGAGTATGGTGGATGGTACAGTACTTCTCAGTCCCATCGAGCGAACAGAGCAGCCACAGCTTGCGCTGTATGCGTCCGCTAATTGTCGTGCAAAATGATGGGTGGGTTGCGCAGAAAGTGTCGCCGCTTCTTTCTCGAAGCTGCCCGCAAGTGATGCTCCAAAAACGAACAGTAATACTGTGCACTGACGGTTTGCCGTGGAGGAACGTAATGCGTTAGGATAACACCATCACAGTCATACACGAGAATCACCATAATTTTAGACCGCTCCATTCGCACCATCAACAGAACAGGCTCAGCTAACGGTATACTACGCCTTCCACATTGCTGGCAACGGGTTCTAGACAACGCTGGTGACTACCGTGAAAGACAGTAACAGGTGCAACCATGTAACTGTTTTGTAGCGGTTGTGAATAAATAGTTGCTACTATTTAAGTTTCAACCCCCGTATAAAAACATGAAGAAGAGGTGAACATGAAATGAATGAACTCTCAAGAAAGACATAATCCGTTACCGTGTCACTCATACCGGTGCGTTACCCCGTAAACTGTAACGTCACCGACACTATAGTTTTGAATTTAGGCGTTAGGAGCACTGTTGTCACGTCACTTGACTAAATGGCCTCGACTATCTGAATCTCGGGTGCGGGTCACCATAGGTTCCCAAGCCTGCTACGATGTCACTCAGCTCCTACAGTGTAACGCTCAGTTATGCTGCTATATTGTAAAGCTACTCCGTGCTTCTACAAACTGCTTTTACATTCTGCTGCTACCTTGTAAGGCTACTCTCCGCCGCTCCACTGCCAAATTCACTCTGCTGCTGCACAGTCCTAACTGACCGTGAAACTAGGCTCTGCTGCCATACTCTAAAGCTAAATGCTGCTTCTACATTCTCATACTATGCTCTTACCTATATTGCCAAACAGCTAAAACTGTCACTCATTCAAACAGTTCCAGTTGCAGATTGTCTATGTAACGACTTACAGTGACAAAAAAATTGATTGTCAGCATTTCATATAATTGTTAACGTCTGGCACAGATCAGATCCTCAGAATAAGGGGGGACGTTGATGAAATTGACCAAAAATGACAATTTTCGATTTATTTTTTATTTGTTAGCACAACTCATGGACAATAAGTTCCCAAAGTTTCAGTGTTGAAATCGCATCCGAAGTGCCTGAAAATTAATTAAAAGTGTGACGCGGCCTCCCTGCTACGCCCACGTTTTGAAGCAGCACTTGAATGCCAGCTCAGTGAACAACGATTCTGTGTATTACTTTCAACCAAACTTGTGCGGGATACATCTAGAAGGCCGTCAAACATACTCTTTGGTTTTATAGATCATCTTTGGCCGATCCTAGACTTCTCAAAAAGTGTGTTAATGGCAAAACCCAAAATCCAAATGAGTCTCTAAATTCACTCATATGGAAACAATGCCATAAAATACATTTGCATCTGCTACAATTGTCAGAATTGCAATTTATGATCCAGTTATTGTACTTAATTATGGGAACGTTGGGAGGCTGAAGGTATTAGAAAGAATGAGCTTCAAGATAGGAAATTTTACTCAAGACATCCTGAGAAAAATAGATTTACAGCAGCTGAAAAGTTAGTTGAAGACCTAGTAAAGGAGAGAAGACAGTCAACAAGAAACCAGAAGAGAAGCCTTGAAGGGAAAGACGACCCAGAGTACAAATGTGGTGCCTTCTCAAGAAGTGACATAAGGAAAAAAGTTAGGTTGAACATTAAATTGCGTTTCCTGAAAAGTTTATTTTTAAAAGTTTATGTACCTCTTTCTAAGATTCTATGACTGCTAGAATTATGAGATTTTGTACATATATTTCTGTAAACCTAATAAAGCAAATTTTTAAATTCTGATTGCAAGCTGAGATATGGGGCAAAGTGCTTGGAATTTTGCATAAATCTAAAATTGTACTTGTCGAATTATAGTTAAAAATTGTGAAAATTTTGCTATTTGACCTATTCCAAAAACCTCAAGAGAGAAGCTTACAAAATATAAAGAGATGAAACAGAGAAATCTTTGTAGAAATCTGTTGAATACTTTCTGAGAGAAAGGAATATACATTTTTTAAAATAAAACTTCAAGTTTCATTCAAAAATAAGTTGAAAATATATAATCAAATGATTTTAAATGCAAATGTGTTAATTTCATGTAAAGCGTGGTACAAAATTTCATTCCCATATCTCCAAAACTGTGGATTTGGTGCATTTTTGAAATAGTGTGTGTTTTTCATCAACGATCCCCCATTTATGGGGGATACGGGAGTCTCACTAAGGAATGTGCTCTGCCCGGGCACTAATGCATATTTTGCACCTTTTACTCATGCTGGCTGCCAAATACACTGGTGACTAAAATTAAAGCAACAAATCGCCATTTCCCCGTCGTGTATCAAATTCACGATATAATCGTACAAACTATCAAGAGACGTCCGTGCGATCGCGTTCTGCACATAAGATGTCGTTCTGGTTAGCAACAACCACACCGAGGATGACCTCAGGGCTCCTATCACACGTGTAGTCCCACATCCTCAGTCGCTGTGTACCCAGTCACAGACGGTGCAGTACCGCACAGAGAAGACGCCTACCAGTCTCTCTGCGATGGATTGCCGTAGGCAGAATGGAAGCAGGACAGCCGCAAATTGATGTGGTCCGATAGCTTAATGTGAGTCGTTCTGTTGTTTCTCGGATGTGGCGACAGTTTATAGAGACCGAAACTTGATTCCGAAGACCACGTATGGCATCAGAAAGAGAGGACCGCTGTTTGGCTGTAAGGCATGAAGGTGCCGGCTTCGGAAAGAGAGGACCATTATTTGGCTGTAAGGGCACGACAGTACCGCCTTAGTACTGCACGGCAGCTGGCATCTGACTTCCCTGCACCCACTGGACGTTTTGTACCGAGGTAAACGGTGTACAGAAGGCTACGGAAGAGTGACTTTTACTGTCGGAGACGTGCTATATGTGTGCCTCTGACGCGTCTTCACAGAAGGGAACGTCTAGAGTTGAGTCGTTACATGCCATCTGGACGGTCGGACAGTGAGCCAATGCTCTCTTCACAGATGAGACCTGATTCTGACTGGAGAGCGATTTTCGACGAATTCGCCTCTGGAGGGAACGTGGACACGACTTCGCAACACAGACATTGTGTGAAGAGACCGATGTCGAGGAACATCGCTAATGGTGTGAGCAGGGATTATGCTGACCGCTCGAACACGTCGTCATGAAATTGTTCAGGCGAATAAACAAGGTTTAATTGCTGTCGGGCATCGTGACTTCTAATATGTTCAAGGAATCTGCAGCAAACAGAAGTTAGGGATATTGGTCTGTCATTTTGCGGATCCGTTCCTTCACCCTTCTTATATACAGGAGTCACGCCCGATGTTACTTCTGTTTCGAGTAAGACGCACTGGATCCTCGAGCCAGTCGCATATGTATGAAGACACTCTGTATGATCTATCTTGGCAAGTACCTAATGGACGATATAGTTCACCGTTGGACGTCTCACGGAAGTCTGGAAAGACACAATCTAGCTGTTTACCTGCGTCTATTGTCTATAAGATACCGTGTTTCGTTTCACACGAGTATTTTTTCCTGAATCCGAGCTGAGGCTCTGAGAGGAGACTGGAATAGAAGGGAGAACCGATAGAGGTACTCAAAGTACCCTTCGCCACACACCGTCAGGTGGCTTGCGGAGTATGGATGTAGATGTAGAGGAGTTTGTTGGAGACACACGAACGTCCTGACGATTGAGATTAAAATACTTTGTGCGATCATGTTATAGCCGGAAGTCAGCGAGATTGTGCTTAGTTTTGTGCATCCAACCTTTTACTCTTTTTTGGTACACAGGAGTGACTTGTGCTTTTTCCCAGTCACACGGAGCTGTTCAATGCGGCAGAGATTTTCGATAAATATAGGAAAGCAGCTAACTGCGAGACATATTCAAAGTAAACTCTAATTCAGATTCCGCCAGCGCCTGCAGAAGAGCGTATTAAGGTAGACTAAGACGATTATAAAAGAAGCACTTACCAATAAAGAGTATGCCAGTCATTTCGAAGAGTTCAGTACTGGTTGTGTATGCCGAACCGCCTACACTCCCCCATTTTATAGCCTGGATTAAGATTAATGGGGAATCCTTTTTCCCCTTTGCTTGGATGCATTCCTCCCGGACCGACGGGATCAACCGTTGCGCAAAGATTCATTGCTAGATTACAGATGAGTGGGTCGCTTTGCTTATCAGATTTTCACCTGATTACGCGAACGAGGAACTACTGCACTCGAACGTAATTCTCAGGGGACTCGCGGGTAATACATCAGTCATTTCAGGTCGATCATAGTCGATGGAGTTGTGTGAGTCCCCATTCAATGGTACCTGCGAGAAATCACGTCGGTACTTTGGGGGTTTAGTGGGAGTCATAAAGACAGATTAATACATGGGCAGCACCCTGTCCTTTTCGCCATTTCACTATGCTGTAATACTAATATCTTTTCTGGTGTAGGGAGATCAACACGTTATAACGTGCGCCGTCCGTTTATGCGCAGTTTTGCTCTGAGTTGCGATTTCATTTTAAGGTGCAAGGTTAACAGAAGCTAATGTTAAGATCTGCAGACAGCACAATCCATGTAACTGGAAACTGCCAAGTTCTGGAAGATCTGTTGATTAAAACGTACGGCAGACCTCGAAAAGAATACGAGTTAAGGATGAGCAAGTGTAAAACGGCAGTAAAGCTTAAATTTTGTCATTGTGAGAAGACAGAAGAAGCCATCAGTTTTACTAGCTACAAACAATCTAAATCTAAGATGGCATAAATATTGGTTTATTTAAAACAACCGGTTTCGACAGACTTTTCTTTCGTCTTCATGTCTGTAACGAAGTGCATGTACAGGGATTATGTCTCATGACATGAGTTAAGACGTAACGTTTTAGAGAAAAGTTTTACAAAATACGAAAGTAGAACCGTACATTTACATGACATGAAAATTTCTTTTGTTATGAAACATTTTCGCTGAACCTCACGCCAAGTTGTCGTGAGGATAAAAGTAGTACTTGTGAGCGGTATATACACATGGCGTTTCAAAATGAACGTAACGGTTTTAAGGCCTTGTAGCATTTACTACGTTCAGTTTACAATTGCAAATAATACACCAAATGAAAGAGCAACTCATACAGTTTTGTTTGTGTACCTGTGCGTAATGGGGAGAGTATGGACTGACAAAGAGGGACGGAAAAACATGTTGAACGAGTGCGAGTCTTTCACGCTTAGCCCCAAGAAATATCCCCGCGGAAAGCTTATGGGGCTTTATTTTTCTGTGAATCAGCCGTAACTGATGTTTCTTATCTTGTTATGCTACAGCTATGGCCCGTTCCTCCATGGGAGGAAGCTGAACAACCCATCTTGGTTTGGGAACAAGATCGTGCCCCGCCTCACTGGCATAACTCAGTACGCGACTGGTGAAACGACGTTGTATTCGATCGGTGGATTGGGTGCAAGGGGCCGGTTGACACAGCATTTCATGCATGACCTCCACGTTCACACATGATCTGACGCGATCATGTTTATGTGCCTCCGATACCAGCCGATCTATCCCACTTTAGAAACAGTGTTATTGCAACAGGTACTCCTGACACATTGATCAATGCTTCAGAATAACTTGCCTATCGACTCGATGTGTTATCGGCGTTCACACTGAATAATTGTAAGAAAAACTGTTTGTGTTTCTCTTTCATTTGGTGTATTATTTATAATTGTAAGATGAGTGTAATATGTGCTACAAAGCCTTAAAACGCGTATACTCTTTTTGAAACACCCTGTGTATAGACATGTCCATTTGCACAAGTTGCTTTATGCTTTTAAATATTTAAGTTATGACAAACTTTTATAATGTGCTGCTTCTATCAACATGGCAACTTTGCGTGAGGTTCAACTTAAAATAAACACGTTTCATAACAAAAAGATTTTTGAAGGTAAGTGAATGTACAGTTCCCCTTCAGTTTTTTGTAATGCCAAACTTAAACTTTTATCTCAAATACTACGTCTTAACTCATGTTACGAGGTATAGTCTATGTATATGCGCCTTGTTACAGACGTGAAAATGACATAAAAGTCTGTCGAAAATGGCTGTTTTAAATAAATAAATATTTATATGATTTTGGCTTTAGAATGTTTTCAGGAAGTAAAGCTGAGTACGAGAAAAGAGAACAACACCTTACTTAACTTTAGCTTTACTGATAATATCTCAGTAGTAGTAGTACTGCAAAAATTCTTCTGTCGGAAGTTACAGGGGCTAGTTAAAAGCAAGAATGACGTCAAAGAGAAAGTGATAGAAGACGGCATTAAACTAGCCTAAATAACGATGACTTAACAAACTGAAAAATAACCATTCTTTATATCTGATTTTAGTGTTGATTCACACTACATTACTTTAAAAGTGTTCATCACAAAAAAAAAAAAAAAAAAAAAAAACGAACTGCTGGTGGGGATCACAGACACCCGAGCAGTACTCAAGAATGGGTCACGCGAACGTTCTATACACCATCCCATTCATAGATCAACTATACTTCCCCAAAATTCGCCGGCCGAAGTGGCCGTGCGGTTAAAGGCGCTGCAGTCTGGTACCGCAAGACCGCTACGGTCGCAGGTTCGAATCCTGCCTCGGGCATCGATGTGTGTGATGTCCTTAGGTTAGTTAGGTTTAACTAGTTCTAAGTTCTAGGGGACTAATGACCTCAGCAGTTCAGTCCCATAGTGCTCAGAGCCATTTGAACCATTTGATCCCCAAAATTCTCCCAATAAAATGAAGTTGAGCATTCGCCTTTGCTACTACCAACCTGACGTGCTCATTACATTTCTTAACACTTTGCAACGTCTCACCTAGATGTTTAATCGACATGGCTGAGTCAAGCAGCAGACTACTGATGCTGTGCTCGAACATTACAGTATTGTTTTTCCTACTTAATGCGCATTAACTTAGATTTTTCTGCATTTAGAGCGAGCTGCCATCCACCACACCAACTAGAAATTATAAGTCATCTTGTATGTTCCTACAGTCACTCAACAATGATACCTTCCCGTACACTACAACGTTATCAACCGTTAACTGCTATTCACCCTCTCTGTCACATTTATATATACACCGTTGATTTCAGTGGAACTGTTAGCTCTGAAAAAAAGGCGGCTTTGTTGGTCTCGTTGTGTATTTGTTGCAATTACCTTCAGTACTACTTTGTAGCAGATATTTCTATGTAAGTTCCAAGTATCGTCGAGATATGTTATTTGGCGGTGACATGTCATACGGAAGTTACTTTCAAATGGCTCTGAGCACTATGGGACTTAACATCTGAGGTCATCAGTCCCCTAAAACTTAGAGCTACTTAAACCTAACTAACCTAAGGACATTACACACATCCATACCAGAGGCAGGATTCGAACCTGCGACAGTAGTTACTTTCATCCCCAACTTTTTCACACCAGCGTAATATGTAGCAGATGTGATCTAAAGGATGCAGGTGACCATTTCCTAAAAACAAAATTCACAACAGAGCAAATACACTCCTGGAAATGGAAAAAAGAACACATTGACACCGGTGTGTCAGACCCACCATACTTGCTCCGGACACTGCGAGAGGGCTGTACAAGCAATGATCACACGCACGGCACAGCGGACACACCAGGAACCGCGGTGTTGGCCGTCGAATGGCGCTAGCTGCGCAGCGTTTGTGCACCGCCGCCGTCAGTGTCAGCCAGTTTGCCGTGGCATACGGAGCTCCATCGCAGTCTTTAACACTGGTAGCATGCCGCGACAGCGTGGACGTGAACCGTATGTGCAGTTGACGGACTTTGAGCGAGGGCGTATAGTGGGCATGCGGGAGGCCGGGTGGACGTACCGCCGAATTGCTCAACACGTGGGGCGTGAGGTCTCCACAGTACATCGATGTTGTCGCCAGTGGTCGGCGGAAGGTGCACGTGCCCGTCGACCTGGAACCGGACCGCAGCGACGCACGGATGCACGCCAAGACCGTAGGATCCTACGCACTGCCGTAGGGGACCGCACCGCCACTTCCCAGCAAATTAGGGACACTGTTGCTCCTGGGGTATCGGCGAGGACCATTCGCAACCGTCTCCATGAAGCTGGGCTACAGTCCCGCACACCGTTAGGCCGTCTTCCGCTCACGCCCCAACATCGTGCAGCCCGCCTCCAGTGGTGTCGCGACAGGCGTGAATGGAAGGACGAATGGAGACGTGTCGTCTTCAGCGATGAGAGTCGCTTTTGCCTTGGTGCCAATGATGGTCGTATGCGTGTTTGGCGCCGTGCAGGTGAGCGCCACAATCAGGACTGCATACGACCGAGGCACACAGGGCCAACACCCGGCATCATGGTGTGGGGAGCGATCTCCTACACTGGCCGTACACCACTGGTGATCGTCGAGGGGACACTGAATAGTGCACGGTACATCCAAACCGTCATCGAACCCATCGTTCTACCATTCCTAGACCGGCAAGGGAACTTGCTGTTCCAACAGCACGTCCGCATGTATCCCGTGCCACCCAACGCGCTCTAGAAGGTGTAAGTCAACTACCCTGGCCAGCAAGATCTCCGGATCTGTCCCCCATTGAGCATGTTTGGGACTGGATGAAGCGTCGTCTCACGCGGTCTGCACGCCTAGCACGAACGCTGGTCCAACTGAGGCGCCAGGTGGAAATGGCATTGCAAGCCGTTCCACAGGACTACATCCAGCATCTCTACGATCGTCTCCATGGGAGAATAGCAGCCTGCATTGCTGCGAAAGGTGGATATACACTGTACTAGTGCCGACATTGTGCATGCTCTGTTGCCTGTGTCTATGTGCCTGTGGTTCTGTCAGTGTGATCATGTGATGTATCTGACCCCAGGAATGTGTCAATAAAGTTTCCCCTTCCTGGGACAATGAATTCACGGTGTTCTTATTTCAATTTCCAGGAGTGTACATTATGACGTTGTTAGTGTTGGTTGTTTTTTAAACAGTTTCTTACATGAGGTACTTACACCAGATATAGTTACAACATACTCCTGCACTATGAATAACTTGTATCTAAGTGTGAAATATATCCTAAGAATATCAACTCACAAGAAACTAATGTGTGTAAGTAAGGAAATTCACTTCACCTTCTCATGCTTTTTTACAAATATTCGCAGTCGCAGCACTGGGCAGTTGTTACGCAACAACAGTCAATCTTGGACACGTATTCCTACCATCCTCCATCGTTATCCGGATGCTATGTACTGCCTGCTACAGAATAAAATGAATTTTGAATTTTCTAAGTTAAGTGACAGACAATATATCGAAAACTAAACAAATCATTTAAGAACCAGTGATCTGTAGTAGTGTCTTTGACTAGTAATCAAAACTGTCCTGTATCCTGGGTTAGAACCCAACCATTGTTTAAATTTCGAATAAAAATCATCAGCAGCGGGGATCGAAGGCTTCTGGTATATGACGTCACCCTCGTCCTGCTGGCGGCCTCCTCAAGGAAGGGAATGGACAGAAGTTCAGGGCACTCTCTGGCCACCATATGGAAAACTGCCATTATATAGTAGAAGACTCAGTAGTCATCAACGACACAAATATACAGTAGGTAATAGAAACCACTGGATTAAAGACACATAATGCATATCCACAGGAAACGTAGCCTCTAATTGAAAAAGTGTCATGTTGATCTCTCCATGGGCAAAAGATTCCGCATTAGTCCCCCATTCGGATCGTCGGGAGGGGACTGCCAAGAGGGAGGTGACCACGAGAAAAGCTAGGATAAGCAACGAAACGTTAACACTCCACGAGTGGAATCGTGAAATGTCAGATGTTTGAAAGTGGCAGAAAATCTAGAAAATCTGAAAACTGAAATGCTAAGGCTTGATATACGGGGTGAAGCGAAATTCGCAGCGCGACTCCTCACATTCCAGCGATAAAAAATTCTCTCTCGCAAAATTTCGTCCGGCAGGTGCATCCGGCAGAAAAAGGACGTTAAAGAGTGACAATCTGGCAACACTGTAACCACATGTATGGTAACTATCTTCGTCTGGTGTCGTTAACTGTGCTGCACAGTTGGAGCAGAGCATAGAGTTTTGGGTTAGCATGCAGGAGGTCGTGGTTTCGATCCTGGGTTGGGATGCTTTTTTTTATTTGCTAATTTCATTCTGACATTTTATACTGTAATATACGCCGTTTCTTATCTCACATGTATCCTAAATTTACAACATTTTGTACCTCTGACCGTAAGAAATACGTGGTTAGACAAGTAAGAAATAGACAGTTGAAGTAAATGGCCTCTCATGAGACAGAATAACTGCAAAAACAATATCAATTTCGAGATGCTAAAGATGCACCTGTTCCATGTAATGTGCATTACCCCTTTGACAGATATTGTTCTGCATGATTCATACGGGCATCGCCAACTGTGAAATGTTTTGTTTCGAGTTACACTGTGTCCCTAACGGTAATAGACGTGATGTTTCCAAAGTCCCATCGATAGAATAAAAATAATATTAATAATGCATTGAAATACGTACTAAACAGCATGCGGTTGCCAGAATCAGTGTTGAAAGGCATGGTACCATTGTGATAACACATACAAATAGTAACCGAGTTTGGACATTATTCGCAAAGCACATTGGTAGTCCTATTGGTAACGTAAGGCGCTAACGAAATGTATGCACCTGAACGAGGCAAGAATAATAGTTGCTACTAATCTGTGGAACCACTGGAGGAGGATACAAAGAAAACAGGTTTCGCATGTAGTGGATGAGGTAATTGTGAAATTCCAGGACATGAAAAGGGCTTCTTTCAAAGCTGACCAATCCTCCATTTCTACAGTTGTAGTATATAATTGCAAGTGTTTTCTAGAGGACCCGCTGCAATCGCTGTAGACGATGAAGATGCCAGGCATAGTACCTCCTGCACTACATTTACCAAATAAAAAACATATGCCTCGACCCAGGATCGATCCATGGACCTGTTGCAAGCTAACCCAAAACTCTAGCCACTGCACCAACTGTACATCAGAAAAACAGCGTGCTGACAGAGGTAGTTACCATACATGTGGTTACAGTGTTGCCAGACTACCACTCTTTAACGTCTTTTTCTGCCGGATGTACTCGCCGGACGAAATTTTGTGAGAGACATTTTTTTATCGCTGGCATCTGAAGAGTTGCGCTGCGAACCCCGAGTACGTGAATTTCGCTTCACCCTGTAGATATAGTGATGGTCAGTAAAGTGAATTGGAAAGAAGATCAGGATTTCTGGTCAGACGAGTATTGGGTAATATCAACAGTACCAGAAAATAATATAATGGGAGTAGGATTCATTATGAATAGGAGGGTAGGGCAGAGAGTGAGTTACTGCCAACAGTGCAGTAATAGGGTTATCCTCATCAGAATCGACAGCAATCGAACGCCGACAACACCAGTTCAGGTGTACCTGTCAACATTGTAAGCAAAAGATGAAGTGGTTGAGAAAGTATATGAGAACATTGAAAGTGCAATTCATCATGTGAAGACAGACGAAAATCTGATAATCATGATGGATTGGGATACGGCTGCAGGGGAAGGAACAGACGATAGCGTAACAGGAGGACATGGGCGTGGTATTAACAACAAAAGAGAGGAGAAAGACTTATTGAGCTCTGCAGCAAATTTCAGCTGCAATAGCGATTGCTCCGTACAAGAATCACAACAGGAGGAGGTATACTTGGAAAAGGCCTGGAGACACAGGATGACTCCAGCTAGATTACATCATTCTCAGGCAGAGATTCCAATATCAGATATTGGCTTGTTAGGTGTCTTCAGGTGCTGCTAGAGACTGACAAGGGAACTGTTGGGTCCGACTTGACGAAACCTGCCCTGAAATTTTTTATACAGGAAGAATACACTAAAGGAGACACGATGTCTAAATTTTAGATGCTAAGACACATTGCAAGTATTTTTTTTAAATGTTGATACTTTTCACGTTTGTAGATCTCCAAGCGGCTGGAGAAATGTACGCCCCTGCCGTAGCTGTTGCAGACAGCGGATGCGCAACACAGCGGGCATGTATGCTTGGTAAAGGCGAATTTCTGTTTCTGTTGATAGTTTCTCTGACAATTGTTCACAGTTATCGTTCACTCAGATCTGCAACTCATTCAAATGGCTCTAAGCACTATGGGACTTAACATCTGAGGTCATCAGTGCGCTAGACTTAGAACTACTTAAACCTAACTAACCTAGGGACATCACACACATCCATGCCCGAGGCAGGATTCGAACCTGCGACCGTAGCAGCAGCGCGGTTCCAGATTGAAGCGCCTAGAACCGATCGACCACAGAGGCCGGCCTGCAACTCATTGAACATCCATAATAATTAGCGGTTGTCTTTGTGGTGTTGTGAAGTGTCAACAATGAAGATAAAACTGAATTAATTTTCTTTGTAATTCTTGTTAATAGCATCTGTCTTTGTGCGGGTTCCAAAGTTTCACAGTAATTTGGAAATCCAGTTTATGTTTTCAGCTATGCGAAGAAGGAATATAAAGAATGTTGTATGCAATCAAAATCGCCTACAATAATTCTCCTGAAGACCTACATATGTGTTATTTATGAGTTAATTTCTTCGACATTTGTTCATATTGATGTCGACATTTCATTAGAAATTGTGGAAACATCAGAAGAAAGAGCAAGTAACTGTGACATTTACTTGAGAAGTGATTCGAACGATGGTTGATGTGATAATTAAAGTCCAGAACAAAAACAGAGTAGCTTCCAAGCCCAAAGAAAGCGTGTGGTAATGGTTTTCAGTGACAAAGAAAAGACTGTAAATTTTTTTGTTATTTGAAGGAGGGAGAAAACGCTTAAAGTTAAACGCTGAGCAAAGCCAGTTTCGTTTTGTAGGACCTAAACGTGAATTGCATAGAAGGAAGAAAGATTTGCACGAAGTACGAAATATGCACCAAAATGCAACTCGCATAAGTGTTAAAAAGCTATTCCAAAGGTTTAGAACTGCTCATGAGAGACACTCCACCGTTAGCGATCGAGAACTGTGAGACTAGGCCGTCTGAATTGCAAGTGAGACGAACATACTGATCTCCAGGTTCTTCAATCCGCTTAAAGAGATTTAGCAAATTATACGAAAAAGAAGTCGCAAAATTACGAAGTTTACTTCAAGAGGAGATGTCATTAATAGGTAATACTGTAGAAAACTTCGTAGTTGACATGGTCAAGCTTCTTATTTTCCTCTGAAATTCTGTGTATAAAGCCAATCAATGAGATTTCGTGCTAATTGTACTTTATCATTTCGAGCAAAAAAGAGACAGAGTCGCTTGTGCAGTCGATTTATGCTACGACAGATTCGTATACAACAATGTCAGTGATATGTATCAGTGGTTTACTGTTTTCGTAGCTTTATGTCTGTCTTCAGGAACATCAAGACAATTTAGCACCAAAAACTTAAAAATGGGCCGTTTACTTGCAAAATCGTGTAATCTTTCTTTTCTTTCCTTCGTTTATGCCATAGTCCCGCAGCGATCGCAGGATCGGCGTGGTTACAACGGATTTGGCGATGTTAGTTTGAGGGGTGGCCGGATGGCCTTCCTGCCGCCACCCCGTACCCCCCAGGACGGAATCAATGTACCCCAACTGTCTGCATCTAGTAGAAATCGGGAAATAGTGCGGACGTGTTTCACATGTCTGCGACGCGTGTAACTGAAGCGGAACGTGGGGACCAGCCCGGTATTCACCTATCAGGATGTGAAAAACCGCCTAAAAACCACATCCAGGCACACCTCGTCGTTAATCCGCCGGGCAGATTCGATCCGGGGCCGGCGCGCCTACTCGAGTCCAGGAAGCAGCGCGTTAACACGCTCGGGTACCCTGGCGGGTCTTGCAAGTTTCGTGTAATCTATGTAGTAAAATCTGGAAAAATGGGAGACAACAGAAACGTCTTCTTACTGCACAGTCCTGAAGCATCGACTGTACACCGATCAGAGCAGTGCCGCGAAACGAAATCAAGAAGGCACTGACCCGCGCGCCAGTGGAAAAAGCGGTCAGCGCCACACCTCGAGGGACACTGAGTTGAGCACCGCCTGTCGACGCTAACTTAACCAGCGGTCCGTCGCTGGTCGGTCCATTTCGGTAGCAGAGTTCGAGAGCATCAATACTGAGTAATAAGATGGTACTTAGCGTACGTTCTACGAGCAATAACAGATTGTCAGAGTGCTTGCATGTAGAAGGCCCTGACAGCACAACAATTAAGAAAAGTTGTATTCTTTTCTTTTTAGAAATAAAATATTCAGTTAATCTTGAAGTTTAATGTACAGATCATTTTGGATTCCTGCCACTGGTCATCGCATCTTCTCTTGTTCCTTGTTTGTGTCGATGCTGACTCCCACAGTAGCCAACACAACACTTACCGTTTGTAGAAAATAATTCGTCAGAATTGATGGACTCTTGATCTGGACATAACGATAGGAGGACGACGTAAAGACTGTTAATATAATTCGGATTCCCTCTGGAACTAGTTATGTGATTCACCTCTCAGTTAAAAATAATCAGCAGTGTAAAGTATCTTTCAGGAAATTGTCGGCCAACATAATTTCCAATAGCTGTTCGTCATTTCGGGCTCATCAGCGGAACAGTACTGTAAAACTTCAGTTATTTCTGCATTGTCAGTTCTCATCACCACAGTTTACGAATTTGATCAAGAATACCTACATGCACAACAACGGCCACGACCATTTCTTAGTCCATACCAGTTCTCTTTCGCCGGACGGGTTGGCCGAGCGGTTCAAGGCGCTACAGTCTGGAACCGCGCGCCCGCTACGGTCGCAGGTTCGAATCCTGCCTCGGGCATGGATGTTTGTGATGTCCTTAGGTTAGTTAAGTTTAAGTAGTTCTAAGTTCTAGGGGACTGATGACCTCAGAACTTAAGTCCTATAGTGCTCAGAGCCATTTGAACCATTTAGTTCTCTTTCAGTAAAACAAGTAATTACTGCGAAACCTCTGAGAGCATCAACTTTTCCATTATCAGGTGTGCCTGGTGCGAGAAAAATATTTGCTTTTGTCATCCAACAGATACTTCCCATTTTTGTGACTGCTGCAATATTCAAAAATTATCATAAGAACAGTGCAACAGAAATTGTTATAAAGTATTTAATGTCAACAAATTGAAGTTCCGATTGGTAAAGTCAACCGTATTGTAATATCATTTTCTTTCCTCTGCAAATCACTTATGTAATAATTACATCTGCAACTGTTTAGCTGTAGATATGAACTGCAAGTTATTCGAAAACTTTATAAGAGACATTTTTAGTATGGTTTAAGTTCTTAAAATTCGTGTGTGTGCGCTTTGGATTTCGCGTTGTATTGTATTGTATTGAACTGGAGACCTAGAAACGACGGAGAGGCTTCGTCCCCTCCGGAGCCCTCAGTGGTTGACGACCCCGAAACAGGCTACTGCAGTCCACTCACCCCACCACCCGACACTGAACCTAGGTTGATTGTACTGTTAGACCCCTAGTGGAACGTCTCACACCAGACGAGTGTAACCCCAATTGCTTGCGTGGTAGAGTAATGGTGGCGTACGCGTACGTGGAGAAAGTGTTTGCGCAGCAATCGCCGACGTAGTGTAACTGAGGCAGAATAAGGGGAACCAGCCCGCATTCGCCGAGGCAGATGGAAAACCGCCTAAAAACCATCCACAGACTGGCCGGCTCAGCGGACCTCGACGCAAGTCTGCCAGGCGGATTCGTGCCGGGGACCAGGCGCTCCTTCCCACTCCGGAAAGCCGTGCGTTGGACCGCACGGCCAATCGGGCGGTCGGACTTAGCGTTACACGGCGTTACATCCTCTCTTCACGGCTGCGTTCGCTTATTCGCCGATTCGCGTGCTTGGCAGAAAGGGCTATACAAGCCGTTGTTATAAGCGGCTCTTGGTGCGGCACATATAAGTAATTTAACCATTTTTTAAATACTTGCAGTGAGCCTTTGCAGCAAAAATTTTGACTGTGCTTTTATTCCGGTGCATTCTTCATGCGTGAAAAATTTCAGGGCCGGTTTCGACATGTCGAAATGAACAGTTCCCTTGTGAGACGACATATTAGTAACAATGAAGTTTAAGAGAAAGAAACATACAGGAGAATCAGCCTGGAAAGAAGTAAGAATTGGCAAATTGGGAGGAAGACACCGCGCTGTATCTGAGCCGGATCAAGGTACTAACGGCGAGAGTTCTAATGTCTGAAGAGCAAAGCCACTGAAAAGAGGACCCAAACCAGAAACGCTAACAACGCGCTTAATATGCCAAGAGAATAAAACTAGACAAGCAAATGTCTAAGTGTGGGGCCAGCACTATAGGTCGCTAACCGAAGGGGACCGGGTTCCATTCCCGGCCAGGTCGTGGATTTATCTCCGCTCTGGTACTGGTCGTTCTGTTGTCCTCGAGTTCGCATCGTCGTAACTAACAATAAAACCGTGTCCAATGCGCTGTCGTATCGTCTCTCCATTACTGAGACAGCTGAGAGAACACGAACCGAAAGCAGGTAAATTTCAATAACAAGAAGTATGACAGAATATCAGCACGTCAGACTTCGGAACTAACAGACACACAACTGGTTTTAGTCGGTGGCAACCTCAACTTCGCGCCTCGGAAACCAGAGGTTCTTTCCAATATAAAGGTACACAGCGTGGGGGTGTCCTGTCGGCGGTGCAGTAACCAGCACCATTGGTTTCGTGTCCTTCGTTGCCATGGCATTACCGGTAGGCATGGATACCAAAAATTTCACGGCTAAACGCAGGGAGAGGTGAACAGGTGGAAAGAGTACATCGAAGGCGTTCCTAAACTCATTGGTGGAAACGACTATTCAAGATCGTATGTAGAATCTATGAGACTGACGACATACCATCAGACTTTCGGGGAAATATCATGTACACAATTCCAAAGATAGCAAGGGCATGTAAGAGCAAGAACTATAACACAATCACCTTCACGGCTCATGCATCCATGATGCTGACTAGAATAATATTCATAAGAATGTAAAAGATAATCGAGAATCTGTTACATGATGATTAGTTTAGCTTTAGGAAACGCAAAGGTGCCAGAGAGGCCCTCGTGACATTGCATTTGATAATAAAAGAAAGGCTGAAGAAAACTTAAGACACGTTCATAGGATTCTCTCCACCTGGGAAATGTCTTCCTCGTGTAAAATGGTCCAGGCTGTCCGAAATTTTGAGAAAAATAGGGGTAAGCTATAGGGAAAGGCGGGTAATATACGATACGTATAAGAACAAAGAGGGAACAATAACATTGGAAGATGAAGAATGAAGTGCTCGGATTAAAAAGGATATAAGAAAGAGATGCAGCCTTTTACCCTCGCTGTTCAACCTGTGCATCGAAGAAGCAATGACGGAAACAAAAGAAAGATTCAAGAATGGGATTACAGTTCAGGGTGAAAGGATATCAATGATAAGATTAGCTGATGTCATTGCTACCCTAACTGAGGACGCAGAAGAAATGGTTCAAATGGCTCTGAGCACTATGGAACTTAACATCTGAGGTCATCAGTCCGCTAGGACTTAGAACTACTTAAACCTAACTAACCTAAGGATATCACACACATCCATGCCCGAGGCACGATTCGAACCTGCGATCGCAGCGGTCGCGTGGTTCCAGACTGAAGCGCCTAGAACCGCTCGGCCACACCGGCCGGCAGGACGCAGAAGTATTAGAGGATCTGTTGAATGAAATGGACATTCTATAACGAGAATGGAATATAGATTGAGAGTCAACTAAAGAAATACAAAAGTAACAGGAAGTATCAGAAATAAGAGTAGCGTGAAACTTAACACCAAAATTGGTGATCACGAAGTAGACGAAGTTAAGGTATTTTGTTGCCTTGGAAGCAAAATTCCGCATGACGGATGAATCAAGGAGGACATTAAAATCAGATTAGCACAAGGTAAGTGGGCACTCCTGGCCAAGAGAAATCTACTAGTATTAAACATAGGCCTCAATTTGCTGAAGAAATTTCTAAGAATATATGTCCGGAGCCAGCGTATGGGAAAACCATAACATAGGATAATAGAACAGTGGTGCTACATAAGTTAGCTGAGAATTAGCTGGGCTGATAAGGTAAAAAGTGAGGAAATTCTCTGCAGAATCGGCAAAGAAAGGAACATATCGAAAACACTGAGAAAATGAAGGGATGGGATGATAAAACATGTATTAAGAAATCAGGGAATAACGGGCTTGGTACTAGAAGGAGCTGAAGGGGGTGAAAGCTATACGGAAAGACAGAGTTTAGAATACATCATCCAACGAATAACTGAGCAATGGGGTGCTAGAGCTTCTCTAAGATGAAGAGGTTGGCGCAGAAGAGGAATTTATGGCAGGCATTTTCACGAACATTCCATATTTAACTTCTTTTATTGGTGTATCTTCACTGTGCTTCATTGTGATGGTTGCATCAACAGCTTTATTAGTATAAGATGGTAGGTCATCCATCATTTATAGACAGAAAAACAGGTGAGAACCAAATACGGGAACCTATGGAACAGCAGTAGTTGTATGTCCCCAGTAAGGCAGAATTCCGCAGAGAAATTCCTTTTCCAGGGGTTAAGTTTATTTAGAGAACGAAATTTACTGTCTCAGGAAGTTTCAAAACAGTGCAGACTCCGGTTCATAGTGAAACTTTCATTCTCGAAATGACCTCTAGACCGTGGTTAAACATTTCTACTCGCAGTGATAGGACTGAGGGGTGCCAAGGAGAACTTAAATGCAGTTCGAAAGGCAGGAGAGAGGTATTAACAAAAACATAGCTGTGTAGGCGAGACCTGTCTGCTGCGTGGATAAACGTTCTGATAAGAGAATTGTCTCCAGAAGACAGGAGCCGAGTTTGAATCTACGTCTCTGAACAGTCTGAGTCTGTCAGAAAGTTACGACAAAGCTTACAGCGTTAAGCTGTTGGCTATCACTGTTGACGGAATAGAATAAAATACAGAAGATAACTGGACAAACCCCGCACACTGTACCGAACAGTACGAGTGGTGCGCCGGTAAAACACCAGGCACGCGGCTTGTTTGGCAAATGTTCCCCTCAAAATGAATTCCTGGTAAATACTTCTCTTATCAGTATCGGCAGTACCTTTGCTCAAACACTTAAAAAGCCTGATATAATCATTCATATTGGCGACTGTAAGATGTCTGACGCCTGCTTCATTAGCGAAACCTTATCTTATCCCTCCTATTCGCAATGGTTTCCCGAAATTATGTCACACGTTTATCTTCTTATCACACCTGGCGCCTACACGAATTTGTTCGTCAACTCGACGATAAACGAAGGTCGTCACAGACCACAAACAGTCCATGCTTTCCATTTGTCATGAACACTGGAAATGCTAGCAGAAGCTCGACAACTCTCATCCGTTGGATTCACATCTCCGCGTTCAGTGTAACTATCATTTGAAGTAACTCAACCTAATATCCGGAAGATATACTAGACACAATCAGTCGATCATCCAGATGTATGTTTCCCATGGCTTCCCTAAATCAATTAAGGTGAGTGCTGGAATGATTCTTTGAAAGGGACATTACCGATTTTTTCCTGCCTTTTTCCATTTGCGTTCCGTCTCAAAATGCCTCGTCGTAGACGGGACCTAAGACTCTTACTAGATGACCTCATCAAATTTCCCACAGTTTTCAGGCTTCTTTATACGAAGTGAGGCTGAAGTCTAGCCCTAAACTTAGGCACGCTGATCGGGGCTATATCCTGAGAGTTTTTATATACGGCACAAGAGTGGCTGTTAGTGAGTTCACCGTGCAGTCTGTTGCCGCATTTATCGTTGCGACGACACTGCACTGAGAATACTTCACAGCTGTTCAAATGTATGAAATACACATCTTCTCCTAGTTCAGTGTAACTAACTCAATATAATACACAGCAGTGTCCCGTCTTTCCCGAGAATAGAGCGAATGGACTATAACGCAGTCAACTCAGACGGTACGGTGGCCATTAGGGTAGAAAATGCAGTAGACCAGTTTTGCTGTTTTGGCAGCGAAATAAAACGTGATGGAAAAAGTAAAGATGTTATAAAATGCAAATTGACAGTAGCAAGAGAAGTTTTTGTCAGATAGAGAATTATGCTGATATAGAATAAAAGCTTCAGTGTTAGGAAATTTTTTTTCTGAAAGTACACTGACGGAAGTAGAATTGCAACAGCAGGAAGAGGTTGTGCGACATAAACGAAAGTTGGCAGGCTTGTTTGTACACCTGAAAGATGAGGTCTGCTCAAATTTCACGCAAGACGCATAAGAGTGACGCTGTTGTTGTTGTGGTCTTCAGTCCTGAGACTGGTTTGATGCAGCTTTCCATGCTACTCTATCCTGTGCAAGCCTCTTCATCTCCCAGTACCTACTGCAACCTACATCCTTCTGAATCTGCTTAGTGTATTCATCTCTTGGTCTCCCTCTACGATTTTTACCCTCCACGCTGCCCTCCAATACTAAATTGGTGATCCCTTGATGCCTCAGAACATGTCCTATCAACCGATCCCTTCTTCCGGTCAAGTTGTGCCACAAACTTCTCTTCTCCCCAATCCTATTCAATACTTCCTCATTAGTTATGTGATCTACCCATCTAATCTTCAGCATTCTTCTGTAGCACCACATTTCGAAAGCTTCTATTCTCTTCTTGTCCAAACTCTTTATCGTTCATGTTTCACTTCCATACATGGCTACACTCCATACAAATACTTTCAGAAACGACTTCCTGACACTTAAATCTATACTCGATGTTAACAAATTTCTCTTCTTCAGAAACACTTTCCTTGTCATTGCCAGTCTACATTTTATATCCTCTCTACATCGACCATCATTAGTTATTTTTCTCCCCAAATAGCAAAACTCCTTTACTACTTTAAGTGTCTCATTTCCGATTCTAATTCCCTCAGTATCACCCGACTTAATTCGACTACATTCCATTACCCTCGTTTTATTTTGTTGATGTTCATCTTATATCCTCCTTTCAAGACACTGTCCATTCCATTCAACTGCTCTTCCAAGTCCTTTGCTGTCTCTGACAGAATAACAATGTCATCGGCGAACCTTAAGGTTTTTGTTTCTTCTCCATGGATTTTAATACCTACTCCGAATTTTTCTTTCGTTTCCCTTACTGCTTGCTCAATATACAGATTGAATAACATCGGGGAGAGGCTACAACCCTGTCTTACTCCCTTCCCAACCACTGCTTCCCTTTCATGTCCCTCGACTCTTATAACTGCCTTCTGGTTTCTGTACAAATTGTAAATAGCCTTTCGCTCCCTGTATTTTACCCCTGCCACCTTTAGAAATCGAAAGAGAACATTCCAGTCAACATTGTCAAAAGCTAGGGACGCTAGTAGTGTCATTACGGGGACGTAAATCAGGTTTGGTTTACATATACACTGTAACGCAGGTGAGCGTTAGTTACCTTTGAGATAGCACGTGGTGAGTTGATGTTAATCAAGAATGCCAGAGATAGGACGTGGTGAGTTGATGTTAGTCAAGAATGCCATCCAGGCGACAAAAACGCCGTTATCAACACCTCACTGATCTTGAACGTGGTCGTGTAATATCGCTGCGAGAAGCTGGATGTTCCTTTTGCGATACTGCAGAAAGACTTGGCAGGAATGTAGTCACTGTACATGACTGCTGGCAGCCGTGGTGACGGGAAGAAGACAAGGCTCCCGACAGCCACGTGGCACCACCGAGAGGGAAGACCATCTTGTTTGGCGAATGGCACTCACGTATTGTACTGCAGTTGCAGTAGCAATTTGAGCAGCAGTTGGCACCACAGTGGCACAACGAACCGCTACAATCAGGTTACTTCTAGGACACCTCCGAACCAGACGCGCTGTAGCGTGCATTCCACTGACCCAAAATCAATTTGCAACTTCAGTGGTGTCAAGCGAGAGCACCACCAGCATCCGCAACATACGTCGCAGAACGTTTAAGGGAAAGTCTTGAGTACATAGGAAAAAAATATCCTAATTATCCATTAGTTATAGGTGGAGATTTTAATCTGGCGTCCATTGACTGGGAAAATTACACGTTGATCACAGGGGCAGAAGCAAAGACTCCTGTGAAGTTATTCTAGGAGCGCTCTCAGCATACAACCTTGAGCAATTGGTTACAACACCAACTCGAAATGAGAACGTATTAGATATCATAGCGACAAACAGACCTGATCTTTTTGAGGTAGCTCATCTAGAATAAGGTAATAGCGACCATAATGTCGTTGTGGCTTCTGTCAATGGATGGCGCAAAAAGCCAAAGAAACAGCGTAGAATCTTCTTGTTTGAGAAAGCATATAAAAGTGTCTAAATATCTTCATAGTCAGCTCCAAGCATTCACTGCGGGACACAAAGATATTGAGCATCTTCGGTTGGAATTTAAAGGTATTGTCCACCACGTGCTAGAAAAACATGTGCCTAGCAAAAATACAGGGGAGGGAAAGGATCCACCTTGGTTAGCCAAACATATTAGGAAAGTGCTAAGAAAGCAGAGAATTTTCTACCATTTTGAAACGTAGTTACTGCCCCGCTGACAAACAGAAATTATGCGAAATAAAAACAGCTGTCAAAAGGTCAATGAGAGATTCTTTTAACGAATTTGGAAGCAATATCTTATCTGCAGATTCTACGTATGAACGCTACAAATAATTCAATACCTTCTATAGCTGACAGTACGGGTAATGTAACGGATTATGATAAACAGAAAGCCGAAATTCTAAACCTAGCTTTCAAAAATTCGTTTACGGTAGAGGACTGCAGCACCATTCCCCCTTTCAATTATCGAACAAACGCAAGGATGGCTGACATAGTGTTTAGTGTATCTGGGATTGTAAAACAGTTAAGATCCTTAGACGCCAGGAAGGCACCTGGCCCAGACGGTAACCCCGTAAGATTTTATGTTGACTATGCTACAAATATAGTACCATTCTTATCCATAATCTATCAGAGATCAGTGGATAAGCGGAAAGTTCCAGGGGACTGGAAGAAGTCTCAGGTCATAGCAATCTATAAAAAGGGTAGAAAATCGGATACACGTAATTACCGCCCAATTTCACTGACATCGATTTGTTGTAGAATCATGGAACATATTTTGTGTTCAGACATAATGACCTTTCTAGACTCTGAGAAGGTCATCTGCAGAAACCAGCACGGTTTTAGGAAACAGCGGTCATGCGAGACACAGCTGGCCCTGTTTGTGCATGATATACAACAGGCTCTAGATACCGGCTCCCAGGTTGATGCCATATTCCTCGAATTTCGAAAGGCGTTCGACTCAGTTCCGCACTGTCGCTTGCTCCAAAAAGTGCGCTCTTACGGTCTATCCAATGACATATGCGGTTGGATAGAAAGTTTTCTAACAAACAGAGAGCAGTATGTCGTCCTGAATGGGGCGACTTCAACAGAAACAAGCGTGACATATGGTGTGCCCCAGGGCAGAGTAATAGGACCGCTGTTTTTTACGATTTACGTAAACGATCTGGTTGATGGTATTGACAGCGGCATTAGACTGTTTGCCGATGATGCTGTAGTCTACAGGAAAGTAGTATCACATGAAAGTTGTGAACAAATCAATGAGGATTTGCAGAAAATAAATGCGTGGTGTAATGACTGTCAGTTATCTCTTGAAACACGTATGTTCTGTAGCAGCGATGGCGAGCCATGACAATCTCTGACCAGAGAGTAGTAGCGCGTGCGAGATGATTCAGTTGCGTGAGAGCTGCTGCATGTAGGGAGTCGGCAGTTGTTGTTGTACGTTGCAAGTAGTCTGTCGGCAGTAGTAGTCTTGTACAGTTGCGGGTAGAGTCGCGAGTGGGACGCAGTCCGCGGGCGTCGACATGGGTCTCTGGTCAAGATGCTAAATGAGGTATATTGTTAAATAAGGTAACGAAGCTGCATTGCGCACATCAGATAATGTAATGTATATTTATTGTAATTAATTTTCAAGAAGTGCCCCAATAATAATTTTGTTTTGAAAGAATTTTAACAAAAGAGCCATTTAATTGAAAAACTATTTCCCTTAACAAAAGTTTCAGTTAAATTCAAAAAATATTTGCGATGCATTTCCTCCAAGCTATGGCGAAAAATAAGAGCAGATGCAGTTATAGTGAGGTAAGAAATCAATTCTAAATTTTTGCACAGGGCCTAAGATCGACATTTCGGTCTATTTGCGTTTTCATTGTCACTGAGATTTCATTATCATTGAATTGTCTTACATTGTTGTGGGGAACTGAATTTTGGAACATTTTTATGTCTTGCATTTTTGTGGGGAGCTCACATTTGGGTCAGATTGCGATTCTTACATTTAATTGTCTTTGTCAGTAGATTTCATTGTGGGGAGGTCACACTTGGCATCCATTTATTATTTTTTATTTAAATATTTCTGTGGGGACGATATTGCTTCGTGGCTCCATTTTTCTTTAACTTTGCTATAAATAAATTTTCTGTGGGGAGGTTACACTTGGCGACATCCGGCCAGGATCGTATTTATTTAGGAATCTTCTAAGAAACAGTCAGATATCTGCTCCTGTTTGCTTAAATATAATTAGGATTTGGCGCAACGCTTTTACTAATTTTGTGACTTTCTTTCCACAGATCAACGGCAATTCGTTACTCTCTGTTGTATTTGTGTGTTGTTTTTGCATTGTGATTATTTCATTTGTGAATAATTTTGACTATTGTAAAAATGCCGCGAAAGACTGTGAATAGTGTATCGCGAGGTATTTTGAATGAAATAACCGATTTAAACAACTTCACCGATAGTACTTGTGACACGCAGTATAATGATGACAATCCTGCGTTCACTGACAATCAGTGCGTTCCAACCATTAATAATGATGTAGACCTTAATGATGAACAAACGAACTCGATTGTGTCTTCTGTTGATTTGACGACAATCGATGACGCGGGGTGCCCTATTGTAATGAGCACTGCCCAGCTTAACTCACCCGGTTTGGAAAATTCAGATAACAAACAGACAAATGTTTCTAATGAGAATGGACAGTGTACGGAAAGTACGACGGATTTATTCAATCCCGAAATAGTGACTGACAGTGTACATCCGACTGGCAAACCCTCTGGTAGATTACAGAATGTCCAAATGGATACACAAAATGTGACAATTGCAGACACTCCATCACACAGTAAAGAGAATAGAGATATTCATTTTAGATTTGATCAAATTATGGCAATATTGCTACAACAGGGTAAAAAACAAGACAACAATGACGAAAATCTCAAACAACTTAGTGAACAGGTCAAACAACAGAACGAAAAACAAGACAAGCTAAATGAAAAATTAGACAACAATTCCAGATAGCTTAGTGAACAGATTAGGGCCGTTGCCGCACAATGTCATGATACTAAGGAACAGTTACGCGAGGAAATAGAGGCTTGTTCAAGAAAAAGTAGCGAAGAAATTAAGTCTGTTGCTCAGGAATTAAGGGAATTGCAAGCAGCTGCAACAGAAACACTCAGAGACGAAATTAGCGGAGTCGCTAAACAATGCTCTGAAAAAGCTACACAATTACGCGACGAGTTTAAAGCAATGACAGCAGAAATTTCGCGCACAATGGATGAAAAGATTGACGCGAAATTCGAACAACAGAACACTCAAATTAACGAACGTCTTAGTCTTCACATACAAAACAGTGATACACGTTTCCGCAAATTTATTCAGGATCAAAATAAAGTCAAACGTCAAGTCATGGAAACAATCACTGTTCAGAGACAAGAAGATAAACGTAAAATGTTTGCGAAGGCAAAAACGTATGTAGACAATAATATGGCCACAGTGTCCGACGAAATTAATACCATCAAACAGTCGAACACAGAATTACGTGACGAAATTTCCAATCTTAAGTCGAATACAGACACATACACAACCGATTTTCAAACAGTGACCGACAGACTCGAACAATTGGAACTAACACAGGATTCCGATGTCGTCAAAGCTGACGTTAAAAAACTGAACGAAACTACACGTAAATTGCAAAAACAGATTAATGCCACTGACACTAAAACCGATGATCAGGTAAAAATACTGACTGAAAAATGTGATGAACTGGCCAGTCGTATTGACATCATTGAAGGTAATAATGACAGCAAATCAGACGATACTTCACCGGTTTCATTTAATCAAGCACCTGAATTTCAAAATTTACAGCAGACAATTAATTAGATCGATTCGTCTAATAACACGTTGCGTAGAAAGTTGTCAAGTTTACAACAAGAAGTAACAGAAATGAAAAGTATTTCAGTTAATAACACATCACAGCAGACGCCACTTTGCGAACATTTGTGAGACTCGCGCAACGCGTATAATTTGGGTAACCTACAGAGAGTACGGGACTTAGATTCCGAACAACCACAGTTCAACAGATTCTCTTACAATCCTGAACCTGTTCCATCACACAGAGACGATAATTTCGATTACAAACATTTTCTGTCAGTAAGAAAATTTAAAGTGTTTAAGAGTGACAGAACACAGATTCACCCACTGGATTGGATACAACAATTTAGCTTTGCTTTTCCACCGACTTGGCCCGTTACGCATAAACTTGAATTTATTTGCAGTTTTTTGGAAGGCGAACCGGCAACTCGAATGAGACCGATCGCGAGACAATGTTACTCGGTAGAAGAGTTTCAGAGTGCTTTTCTGTCAGCGTATTGGTCGAAGACGACACAGCGCGGAATTAAAGATCAGTTAATTAGTTTACCGAATTATGAGAACTCAAATTTTCCGAGTGTGACGCAATTTTTTCAGCACATGGTGCAACAAAACCAGTATTTAAGTGAACCCTACAGTGAATCTGCACTCATTCAATTATGTATCTGTAAACTACCACGATCATTAAGAGTGTCACTTTTAACAGGTCAGCAAAAAGAAAATATTTCGGCATTCAGGGATCTGCTGCAGCTTTTAGAAGTGCAGCAATCAGATTATTCTTTCGTAAACAAAAATTTTTCATATAACAACCAAGGCCAACAGACGTACAGCAATTATGATCAGACACGTAATTTTAATAGGAAAGGTAACAGACGCTTTAGGAACGACAACCACCAAAACTTTAATAACAGACAAAATTCTAATTATCAATATCGTCTAAATTTTGAGCAACAGGAATCACATTTTGGTAACAATAGACGTTTTCCACCACAACAGCATGAAAGTCAGCCGGTTGGAATACATAACCAACAATGTAATGCACAAGGTCAACCTATCTTTAATGTTTCGCCGCATGCACGTATAGTCCCAGATCCAACAAATAGTAACGCACGGCAGCAAAGGAACAACTACGCACAGAAAACGCAGTATTTCAATTCCTATCGCAATGCACCGTATAGGAATGACTATCACGATAGACGTAAAAATGATGAGCACAATTATCAGCGTACATATAATAACAGTCGATCTTACCAACAGCAAAATCATCCGCAAGAACATATTCTCATGAGTGAACCCGACAGTAGGTATCATCCAGAGCGTAACACGTCTGGAAGAAGTAATAGAACTGTTCAAATAGTAGAAATGCCACAGCATCCTCCTGATAACAATAACACGTCAGATAGAATCTGACTAGATACTGTACAGGTCGCATCTTCCAGTAACACGAGCACTACTTTAGACACGCAGAATGTTGTTCACGAAAATGTAATTACTTTTGACGACATCAGAGACACTCTTCAGCAGGAAAGACCAGTTATTCAGAAAACTATTTCACATCCTGTGATCGAAATTAAAATTGGTTCATCGAAATTTTTAGCAGTAATCGATTCCGGATCACCTATGTCAGTAATAAATGAAGAAACTTTTAACGAATGTAACAAAGAGAATACATATCCTACATTACCTTTAGGCAAAACGAAAGTAAAAGGAGCAGTATCGAGTAAAGGAGTGGATGTAAATTTACAGACGCATTTGTCATTTTGTATTGGAGGTCATGCTTTTCACTCAAATTTTTGGATTGTTCCCTTATTGACAACAGACGTTATTTTAGGTGCTAATTTTCTGGTACAACACGACGCAGTTATCGATTTTCAAAATTCCTACTTAATGCTAAAGGATGAAAATGTAGAATTGGCTTTAGAATTTCAGCATTCATTATCTGCGGAAGAACAAACAATTAACCGCACAGAGGTCATTTCCGCAACACGTAAAATAGGCTGTAATTCCACATTGTTCGCAGATACGTACGTACATAACTATAACACTCCAGACGAAGCTGACTACGACGTAATGCAAATGATATCTGATAAAGTTAAACAAAGCAGTGCAAATACAGACGACGAACGCACGCAACTACGCAAAATTCTTTTACAGCAAGCTCCAGTTTTTGACAACATTCCTGGTACTATGTCCGGTTTTATGTATGAATTTCAAGTCAAACAGCACGATACATTTAAAGCTAAACATTATCCCATTCCGTATATCCATAGAGAACAAGTTAAGAAAGAATTGCAGGATATGCTCGACCAAGGAATTATTGAACCAGCAGTTAGTCCGTACATAAACCCGCTACATATTGTTAAGAAAAAAGATGGCTCACTTCGCCTCGTACTTGATTCACGTCACATTAATGACATTATTATTAATGAAACAGATCGACCACAGACACTAGAGGAACTTCTACAGAAATTTCACGGTACAGCTATTTATTCTACACTAGATTTGAAATCGGGATTTTGGCAAATTCAGCTTCATCCGAATTGCAGAAAGTATACAGCTTTTCTTTGTTTTGGCGACTGTTATCAATTTTGTAAATTACCGTTCGGATTAACTATTTCTTCAGCAGCTTTTATTCGCGGTTTGAACACAATACTTCCGACAGAACTTAAAGACAGGATCACGACGTACGTAGACGACATTCTTATCGCAGAAGCTAACTGGTCTGAACACAATATGATTCTTGAACGACTGTTACAAACTTTTCATGCACAAGGACTCACAGTTAATCTTAGTAAATCGCACTTTGGCAAAACTTCTATAAAATTTCTTGGACACATAATTTCAGCAGAAGGCGTTGCGCCTGACCCGGAAAAACTTCAAGCTCTACGTGACATTACTGTTCCTACGACGAAGAAACAATTACGCAGTTTTTTGGGCTTAATTAACTTTTTTCGTAAATTTATTCATCACGCTGCTTTAGACACACCTAGATTATGCCAATTAACAGGAAAAAATGCTATTTGGTCATGGGATAAGCAAGCACATTATGAATTCGTGAACCTGAAACACGCTTTGTTGAATGCTCCACTTTTATCGCACCCAGATCTTACCAGAAATTTTTCTATTGCCACCGACAGTTCCAACACCGCTTTAGGCGTACATATTTTCCAGGAAATTGAAGAAGACGGCTCTACAGTAATTAAAAACATCGCATTTGCAAGTCGCATTCTGTCACCTGCTGAACGAAATTACTCTGTTACAGAACTGGAAACGTTATGTGTTGTTTGGGCTTTTACGAGATTCAGACATTTTCTTTATGGCAGACATACCAACGTTTACACAGATCACAGAGCGATACAATTTTTACTTTCGGCTAAATTTACTCATGACAGATTAAACAGATGGAAACTTTATTTACAGGAATTTAATTTTACGATTGTTCACATTCCCGGCACACAAAATGTTATAGCAGACGCACTTTCTCGCTCTCTCAGCAACAATCAGCATGACATCGCAACCAACTTCTGCAAAGCAAATTTCAGTGTTATGTACATTCAGCAAGTTGCATTTGAAAATTTCATTTCGTCGTCATTACAGGACATAGCAAAAGAACAAAGTAAAGACAATGTGTGGAAAGAAATTATACACCTTTGGCAAGATAAGAATAATGTTACGATTAGAAACCATTACACTGTACGCAATGACATTCTGTTTCGCCGCTCTCATCCTGACAGCAACAATTGGTTATTATGCATTCCTGACGAACTGGTTAACAAATTAATATGGTATACTCATTTAAGTTATGCACATTACGGAGCCAGAAAATGTTTTCTTATACTGAGACAGAACTGTTATTTTACCAACATGGAAAAACGTATGCGACGAGTTTTAGCGTCATGTAAAATTTGCCAGAAAGCTAAGTCAGATACCACTTCACATATTCCTCCATTATATCCCATTGTACCTATTAAATTAAGACATATGGCCGCTGTAGACATTTTTGGTCCAATTCCGAGAACTAATAGAGGTTTTTGCTACATATTTGTCGCTGTTGAGCTCACTTCAAAATTTGTTACTTTCACTCCGTTACGCAAAGCTACTGCTAAAACTGTTTCGAAAGCATTTGTAAAACATTTTCTATTGCATATAGGGCATGTGTTAAAAGTAATTTCTGATAATGGATCACAATTTCGTTCTGCTATATGGACACGCATGTTACGAGCCAGAAACATTTCTCCGATCTATATATCCAAGTACCATGCTTCTTCGAACCCCTGTGAACGATTAATGAAAGAAATTGGTAAACTGTGTAGAATATACTGCCACAAAAGACATATTGATTGGGACACGCACATATTCTCATTCCAAGATGTAATTAATTCCATTCCAAATGAATCGACTATGTTATCTCCGTCTGTTATACTGAAGAATACTGAACCACCTAACGAAATCAAAAAATTAGTAACATTTCCTACATCTCGTCGATTACGACACCACGAAATAATTGACATTGCGCTGAACAACATTAAACGTGCTGCAGAGCGCCGGAGAAGACAGCAAAAACAGGTTTGTACACGCCGAGACTTTCACGTGGGCCAGAAGATATTAGTACGTATACACTATTTATCCAGCAGAATAAAAGGTAAGTGCAGTAAATTTGAACTTCTATACGCAGGTCCATATCGGATTCGCAGCATTCCTCACCCCAATGTTGTACAAGTCGGAACTTTGAGAACCAGAAAAAGTAAGGGGAACCACCATGTATACAATGTTAAACCCTTTATTGAATGAAACCACTTTATGATGTAACATGCTATGATGCCATTTCCTAATCTTTATGACCACTTATGCAATTATATTCACATGACTAATTACTGATGATTATCGTAATTTTCTTGGCAAGTGCCCGGCAAGTTAAGGTTAGCAGGTCGCTTTTCTTGTCGTTACATATCAGACTGTGCACATTGTCCAGAGACACTTACGTATTTTATGAATAATTATGCAATGTTATCTAATGACATGTTAATTTTGTTACATTTTTTCTCCATTAAAGTCTTTAATTCTCGCCTCTATTAACTACACTACATACAAGCTGAATAAAACGAACGTCACATTTTTTGTCTTTCTTATGCATATACGATTGTTTCATGTTTTGTTTGTATGCACTGTGAAATAGTTAAGGTATAACACACACCAGTTGACTTTGACATTTTTTGCCCTATGATATCTCAACATCATGACTGTTTTGCATTTTTCTTTTTTTGCTGCTGCATTGTGATATTCTCTGTACATTTTTGCCTTTGAACACTGTCTATGCTTTTGACATACTACGTTTTCTGTCATGTTATGCTGTATGCTTAATTATGTCACCATAAACCAGTCATTATTTAGTGGGTATATGATTTAAATGCAAGACATTAATCTTTGTTCATCAATTTCAGAAAGAAATGATGCGTAAAGGAAATAAATTAAACAGAAATGGGAATTTCAACTACGGAATAGACGAAAGAAGATACAAAAACCTTATGAGGAAGAGTAAATGGATCAGAATTAACAAGCATTAACAAGAATATACTATACACATCGTAGAATAGCAGTCTTAATTAATTTTTTCTTTCAGAATACAAGGCGATTGATGCAGGCTGTCAGACAGAACTACACATCTTAGTTTTAGTGATGAAATATGCTAGAGATAAGGAATAGTTGTGTAATGAGTAATGAAGTGATTTTTTTGCAGATGATAATGAATGCTGATGAATAATGATGAAGAATATGCTACTATGAATAATGAAGTTTTTCTTTACAGGTGATGATGATAATGGAGTTATGATGATATGGATAATGAAGTTTTCTTTGCAGATGAGGATAATATTGAACTTATGTATTTATGCTATGTAGTTATTTAAATATTTGTTGCAGTTTGTTTTGACAGTATGTTTTATATCGTATGGTATGATGACTGAAGGTTTTGGGAAGGAGAGCTATGGAACACATTTTTTATACACATTTCACTACCTGTTAATACGAAGTTCACTACTTTTCAGCATAGTATGCGTTTCTTATTTCAGCTTAATAATCCATTTTGTATTTTTTCCAGGAGAAGCCTTTCATGATACTTACTAAACTTGTTACTTATTAAACCTATACTAGTACATGCATTTTTTTTTACCCAGTTGTGTCACAACCCTGCTACAGCTGACTCATGATGATTGACGTTACACATTTTCATTTACAGGAACAAACCAGAAGCAAATTTTTTTCTTTTTGTCTTCTTACTTTCGCTTATAATTACCCCAAGCAATGCATTGCTAACAAATAATGCTACCCATTTAAGAGAGTTCTGAGTAATGCTGATCAGCTATGAATAATATGTCACCTGAAACATGATTACTGATTATTACTATATTGAAATGACAAATGATTAATTAATTATGCTTTGTAACTGGAAAATGAATACTATTAACTCATAATGCTTTGTAACTAGGAAAAGAATGCTGCTACTTATGCTTTGTAACTAGAAACTGAATGCTATTCATTATGCTTTGTAACTGGGAAAAGCATGCGATTATTTAATAATGCTTTGTAATTAGGAAAACACGACTACTGATTATTACTATATTGAAATGACAAATGATTAATTAATTGTGCTTTGTAACTGGAAAATGAATACTATTAACTCATAATGCTTTGTAACTAGGAAAAGAATGCTACTACTTATGCTTTGTAATTAGAAACTGAATGCTATTCATTATGCTTCGTAACTGGAAAAGAATGCGATTATTTAATAATGCTTTGTAATTAGAGAATGAGTGCAAATATTCTATGTCAAACAATTAATGAACATTTTTCTGTAATGCTACATACATGGTACAGAAATGTTCAATACCTGGGCTATGAATGCCGCAAACTACTAATATAATTCCTAATGAAGACTAGTATGTGACTCAATGTCCTTCACCTTCTGACCTAACTACCCTGAATTACTGCAATGTCTATTTGTCCTGTCTATCCTCATGATCATGGAGCACTATATTTGGTTTTGCACTAATTCTACGTTGGTGTGCCTTGTAAGAGCGTGGTGTTGACACGACATGCTGTCCACCGCCGTGAGTGATGGAGACGTTATTATGGTCCCACTGTTTGGTGTACCTGATGTACTGCCAAAATGATAACATGGAAGATTACTACGACATTTCAGTGTCTTGGCTACGCTGATAAATACTTCTGGGAAAAGAACTTCAGATTGTCTCACTTGGTGTTGTACTTCTGTGGAAAGATATGGACTTTCAGAGCAGTTGCGTGCAACCTAAGTGCTACAACCATGACGCAATCCTGCCTATTCCTTCCCTAATTCTTGTAAAATGAAAAAGTCATATACAGTGCGTGTGCACTTCCTTTCATTTGTTAATAAGATCAGTTATCCTGAAATTACTAAAGACTTCTATAGTGCATGTGCACTTTATTACACTCCTTAATTTGTTTGTTTGTTGTAGAAAAATACTAGAGAGTACTACAGTACGTGTGCACTTTTGTCATTTGTCAATATGATTTGTACTCATTAGGTTTATTTGTCGTAAAAATATTAGAGAGTTTTTCAGTGCGTGTGCACTTTATGCCATTTGTACTCATTACATATATATTTTGTGGTTTTCTGATATGTTCAATACTTCAGTGCGTATGCACTTATGGCATTTGTTACTCATTGTAGATACATTTCCTCATTTGCTGATATGTTCTGAACTGCAGTGCATGTGCACTCATGTCACTTGTCAATATGATTTTTGCCATTCTGTTCTGAAAATGCTAAAGAGTTTTTCAGTGCGTGTGCACTTATGTTATTTCTTTTGTACTCACATTTTGTCATTGTCTAATATGTTTTGTACTTGATACATGTACGCCATATTTTTTTCGTGTTCTATATCTGTATATATGCTGTAATTGTAAAGTTAATTAGTTAAGAAAAAATTTGTTGCTCATGGCAAGTCCAAATGACTCACCATCGCTGCCAAATTTTTGCCCCCCCCCCCCCCCCCCCCCCCCAGTGGAGGGTTATGAAACAAGTATGTTCTGTAGCAGCGATGGCGAGCCATGACAAGCTCTGACCAGAGAGTAGTAGCGCGTGTGAGATGATTCAGTTGCGTGAGAGCTGTTGCATGTAGGGAGTCGGCAGTTGTTGTTGTACATTGCAAGTAGTCTGTCGGCAGTAGTAGTCTTGTACAGTTGCGGGTAGAGTCGCGAGTGGGACGCAGTCCGCGGGCGTCGACATGGGTCTCTGGTCAAGATGCTAAATGAGGTATATTGTTAAATAAGGTAACGAAGCTGCATTGCGCACATCAGATAATGTATTGTATATTTATTGTAATTAATTTTCAAGAAGTGCCCCAATAATAATTTTGTTTTGAAAGTATTTTAACAAAAGAGCCATTTAATTGAAAAACTATTTCCCATAACAAAAGTTTCAGTTAAATTCAAAAAATATTTGCGATGCATTTCCTCCAAGCTATGGCGAAAAATAAGAGCAGATGCAGTTATAGTGAGGTAAGAAATCAATTCTAAATTTTTGCACAGGGCCTAAGATCGACATTTCGGTCTATTTGCGTTTTCATTGTCACTGAGATTTCATTATCATTGAATTGTCTTACATTTTTGTGGGGAACTGAATTTTGGAACATTTTTATGTCTTGCATTTTTGTGGGGAGCTCACATTTGGGTCAGATTGCGATTCTTACATTTAATTGTCTTTGTCAGTAGATTTCATTGTGGGGAGGTCACACTTGGCATCCATTTATTATTTTTTATTTAAATATTTCTGTGGGGACGATATTGCTTCGTGGCTCCATTTTTATTTAACTTTGCTATACATAAATTTTCGGTGGGGAGGTTACACTCTGAATATCAGTAAATGTAACCTACTGCGTATAACAACGCGTAAATCCCCACTAATGTACGAGTACAAAATAAATGCCCAGTCTTTGGAAGCGGTAACATCCGTCAAGTATCTGGTTGTGACTATACGAATGTCATACGATCATTTTATTTCTATTTACGAAATAATCTCAAATGGAACGATCAGATTACACAAGTAACGGGTAAGGCGATCTATAGATTGCGGTTTATTGGCAGAATCCTGAAGCGATGCAGTCCTTCAGCAAAGGAAATTGCTTACAGTACTTTAGTTCGTCCAGTGTTAGAGTATTGTTCGTCTGTGTGGGACTCTTACCGGTTGGGTCTGATTCAAGAGATTGAGAAGGTCCAAAGAAGAGCTGGAAGATTCGTGGCTGGTACACTTAGCCATCGCGAGAGCGTTACAAATCTCATAGAAAGTTTGAAGTGGGACACACTTGCAGATAGACGGAGCACTAAACGGAAGGGGCTGCTCACTAAATTCCAAAATCCGATCTTCGCCGACGATGTAGAGAATATAATCATTACCACCAACTTTCATATCGCGCAATGATCACCATTCAAAGATAAGGGAAATTATAAGTCGTACTGAGGCGTTCAGACAATCGTTTTTCCCTCGCGCGATCCACGAGTGGAACAGAAAGGGGAAATACGACCTAAGCGCGAATAGTGCCCTCCACCACTCACCGCTTGGTGGCTAGCGGAGTATATATGTAGATGTAGATGACGAGCCATGTTGGCTGGTCGAACTTTATGTGGGTCAGATACTGAATGTCGTGGGAGAGTGGCTTCTGCGATTACGAGACAGTGGGATTGATTATGGTCTGTTTATGAACTGCAATTAATTCGCGATCGGATTTAGAAAGTTGATATTTCATTCGCCAAATAGATGTTGCATCATCCATGCTTTTCAAATATATTGTAACCATTTCTGGTCAAAGTAGATGTTCAAAACTGACCGCTCTTTGCTTAGGTAAATTATTTTCAGGTCACAGAAGGTAAGTTGCTTCGAGATCTTGGGAAGGCAGTTGCTCAATGTCTTGTTTACATATTTTTTGTGATTTTGTCTGTTACTTGGTCACCAGGCCGAAACATAACAACTTAATATTTGAAAGTACGAGACTGTGTTTACGTCTTGCTTACCAGCGGAACCTAAATGTTGTTAGGTAGTTTCACTTTGGATTCAGCAAAGGGAAAGTCTACCAATAGGCAGTAATAAAATGTTACAGATATTAAACGTACTTGTTTCGTTCATCTTTTAAGTATGGGTGTCTGAAGAATCATCACTGAGAATAGTCAGACTGCATTTGCATTGTTTTGATTGAGTTTTTATTAATTCTGGAAGGAAGAGTGACCTTAATGTGGGCCTTAGTGACCTCTGGGTGTTGTAGTTAAGAATAAAAGTAACACTCATTCGCTTACTGACGCCATAAAAAGATGCATGGGAAGTGAAACACACTGCATTTGTCCAGTATATGTACGTACGCAGCTCCTAACGCCTGCAGCAGAATTGATGAAGTCTACATTTAGAAAAATCTTGAATCAACACTACTGAAAATTGAAACAATTCCTGTTAATTTTTACGACTATTCTAACCTTTTGACTTGCATAAATGAAATGCTGGGGCCACCCTGTCGATTAAGAAGTCAGGGAAATATAAATTTCTCCTTGTTACAGGAAAGTGAGTGAGAAGACCAGTAAAAAGAAGCATGAACAATATTCCAGCTCGCAGTTGGTACTTGACCACTGTGATAGATTGGTGGGCAACAATAGCGAAACGTAAGTCGAGAAAGGTCTTTATGCAGCATAGCGTAAAAATAGCAAGAGATCCTAAATGTGCTATAGAGTCTTAGTATACAATGTTGGGAAATTTGTGTGATCAGGCATCTGGGTCCACAATTCGTTTGGAAGACATTAAAAAAGTCCAAGCCAAATTACTACATGCCAAGAGGAAACAAATGGAAGGGCTGAAAACAAAATCTAAAACTAAAACCGCATCAAAGGATGAAACGATCTCCCTGCATAACCTATTGAAGTATAGTGCAAATAGAAGAATGATTCTAAATGAAGAAATACAAACTGAAAATGACATGCTACTCAGATCGTAACAGGAAATACTAAACAAAATTAATCACTACTGTGAATAACGGTACTCCAAAAATGCTGTTTGCGAAGATTGTCGTGGGGATTTCCTCTGAATTACAACACCACTGCCTTCGGTAGGTAACAATGAAGAAATCCTTTCGGAAGTCAACGAAGACCATGAGATTGTGCAATTCACCACCAAAAACTTTCCCTGGATGTGATGGCTTGCCTGTAACGTTTTATGCACGTTACTGGGAAATAATAGGTGAGGAAATGAGTGGTACAGCAATCGAGATTATTCACAACAGGACGATATCCAAAAAATTTAAAGAGAGCAAAATTGTACTTGTTCCACAATAAAAATGGAACGAATATTTAAATAACTTCCGAGCTATTTCTCTGCTCAATTCCTATAAAAAAACATTTGCTAGTATTATAGTCAAGAGAATTTCCCCCTTCTAAAATAAAATCATAAGCCAACATCATAACCGCGCTCAAGTAGATACATATTTCAAAACTTAGCTGAATATCGGTACATCTTTTCAGTAGCCTTTTTGACTAATGTAAAAGTGCTTTAATCATCTTAGATTTCCAAAAGGCTTTTGAACTACTCAACCATATATATCTCCTACAGACGGAGCAAAAACTGGATTTGTTCAAGAAGTCTCTACACATTATGAAATAAATTGGAACAGGGATAATCCAAAGAATAGAGGTCAACAACCAAACAGCGAAGCAGTTACAAATAAGACGAAGTGTTCTTCACGAAGTCCTCTTTCAATATTTTTATTCTCCATTTCACGAGATCCCTTTCTTCGAAACGTCCAGGACAATCTGACAGTCATAACACTAGCAGTTCATAAAGTTATCATAACAGCTTATGCTGATGATATAGAAAGCATCATAACAATGAAGTAGTCATCCTGACAACAATGACTCAAACCTTCTGTCGCGCTTCAGGAGCTACCACAAACAAAAATAAAAGCAAATGACCACATTAAGGCAGACTGTAAAAAAATCAGTCAGCCAACGCAAAACACTTGGGACAGCGCTAAATTATGCTTTATGAGAATGTCCTCTACAAATTGGAAAGAATCAATAGAGAAAATTCAAGGAGCCGTGACAGTAAATCTACACTGAGGTAACACAAGTCACGGGGTAGCGATACACACATACAGATGGTAGCAGCATCGCACAGACAAGGTATTAAAGGGCAGTGCACTGGCGGAGGTGTCGTTTGTACTCAAGTGATTCATGCGAAAAGGTTGTCGTCGTGATCATGGCAACAGGACGGCAATTAACAGACTCTGAACGCGGAATGGTAGTTGGAGCCGGACGCACGGGGCATTCCATTTCAGAAATCGTTAGGGAATTCAATATTCCGAGATCCACAGCGTCAAGAGAGAGCCGAGAATATCATATTTCAGACATTACCTCATGCTACGGACAACGCAGTGGCCAACGGTCTTTACTTAACGACCGGGAGCAGTGGCATCTGCGTACGTTTGTCAGTGCTAACAAACAACACTGTGTGAAATAACCCCAGAAATTAACGTGGGACTGAGGACTAACGCATCTGTGCGGCGAAATTTGGCGTTAGGTAGCTATGGCAGGAGACGACCGAAGCGAATGCCTTTGCTAACAGCGCCACATCGCCTGCAGCGCCTCCCCTGGGCCCTAGACGACTGGAAAACCGTGGCCTGGTCAGATGGGTCCCGGTTTCAGTTCGTAAGAGCTGATGATAGGGTTCGAGTGTGGCGATGGAACCAAGTTATCGACAAGGCACTGTGTAAACTGGTTCTTGCTCCATAGTGCTGTCGGCCTTGTTTACATGGAGTGGACTGGGTCCTCCGGTCAAACTGAACAGCTCATTTACTGGATATGGTTATGTTTCGCTACTTGGAGAGCATTTGCAGCCAAACAGCGATGGAATTTTTATGAATGACAGTGTGCCATGTCATCGGGCCACAGTTGTTCGCGATTGGTTTAAAGAATATTCTGCTCATTTCGAGCGAATGGTTTGGCCACCCAGATCGCGCGACATGAATGCTATCGAACATTTATGGGACATAATCGAGTGGTCAACTGGTGCACAAAATCCTGCACCGGCAACATTTTCGCAATTACGGACGGCTCTAGAGGCAGAATGGCCCAATATTTCTGCAGGTGTCTTCCAACGACTTGTTGAGTTCAAGCCACGTCGAGTTGCTGCACTAAGCAGGGCAAAAGGAGATCCGACGCGGTATTAGGAGGTATCGATAACTTTTCTCACTTCACTGTATAATGCAACATGAACCCCATTCAGAGGATGTAATACAGTACATAAACTCGTGGACACTCTGTAAAGCTTTTTACTCTGCACAAAAAATTCCCATACCAAAAATGATAACTAGAAATATAATTGCAAAAATTACATTTTTTTTTTTTTTTTTTTTTTGCGAAGGGGAGTTTTTGGAGTAAACATCAAATTAGCCGCTCTTGATAACAGGAATGGACGACTAGAACTTATAACAAACAAGCAATCTGCATTCTTCGTAAAAAGAATCGCCAGACAGCATTACAACCAAACTCTTTGCAACTGTCAAAGTCCTAAGTATTCAACCTCCTACTGAAAAGTGCGAAAACCAAATGTTTACTTCTAGCATGTGATTGAAGTGAGTTAATTGAGAAATGAACGATTGACATCACTAGCTATTGTGCATAAAAGGAAGAAATAAAATTGAAATTTATTCAAAAATAAGGACAACGCTGCTATTTGACAAAACATTAGCCTCAATGGCCCGTCTTTGGTGTAGTAATGGCACGGTAATAACCAATCAAAAACATAGTTGGCACCAACGGAAGACTGTATGAAATCTGAGTCAAACAAACCTTTGTTAACCCTGCAATCTAGTTAGTTCTACACACATATGAAGGAAACATGGACAATTGGAAGACGATCAGAGCGCAAATTCATTACGAGATCTTGACATTATCTGCGTTGCACAAAGCATAAATAGCACAGTCCCCCCCTCCCTCCCCCACCTCGCCACACAAAAAACCCTGTGTACTGATTAATGGGAAAACGTGATTAAAAACCTTGGACCTGAAATGTCATAAAATACGCAAGTATACAGGTCTCAAGAGAAAATACGGTAACATGTTGGAAATTGTGTTTGAAAGAAGGAGGGCAGAATAAAAAAGATAATAAAAAGTGGAGTCATAACACCCTGAAAGTCTCAAGAACATTTTACTCTTTTATTTTTCTTTAAGAAAAATTTTACGTTCTATGCTATCGTTCATAGAAAGAAGTATTTGCTTTTTTCATTTTCATGAAGGACCATTTTTTTCGTAACTTTTCTAAACGGTTTCTATTTCCATGCTTCAATAAGGATATGTGAGTTAATGCGAAGAAAAAATATTTTCAGTTTCACAACGAAGGAGGCACTTTACTTTTTACTACCGTTTTTCTTTCGTATGCACAGATAAGAAAATTCGTTCAACCCTTTTTTTAACATAACAGAAGTGCAAACCATACAGGCCGAGAAAGTCACCGAAGGCGAACTAGCTTTAATTCTTATGCTGGAAAAAAAGAATTATGACGGTGACGCTCGGCAAAGACGGCAAAACTGGTGTGGTGATGGACGGGCTGTGAGGGGTGGTTGGAGTCCTTAGAAGAGAAAAGAAAAAGGCATCTCGTTTTGTTTGACCACGGATATGATACGCGAGTTGGGGTGACTATTTTCACAGTAAAGGCGATTTTCGTTGGGATGAGATCTTTTCATGAATTTTTAATCACCAACTATCTCCTTAGAATGCGAAAATGTTCTGTTGACTATCGCCTACACAGGAAGAATGACCATCGATATAAAATAAGAGAAATCAGAACTCGCACGGAAGTATTTAAGTGTTATTTTTTCCCAGGTGCTATTCGAGAGTCGAACTGTCGAGAAATAGGCTGAAAGGGGCTTTGTAAATCCTGTAACAACTGCGTGGATGTGATATGCAGAGTGGTGATGTACGAGTAGATGTAGAAAGATGTAGGCTGCGCTGGAGTATGTTTTCGCTACGAATATCTGGCCGGCAAAGGCAAAAGCGGTGGTAGCGGGAAGTTTCTGATCACCGATCTTCGTGGCAATACCCTGCACTAAATTCCAAACCTCTCCGCGGGCCGGCAAAGGCAAAAGCGGTGGTAGCGGAATGTTTCTGATCACCGATCTTCGTGGCAATACCCTGCACTAAATTTCAAACCTCTCCGCGGGGCCTCATGGAGTAAAGGCACGTGACACTACTGATGGAGATTCATCCGGCAGACGAGGACGTTAAGCCTGACCATCCCCTTGATGGTAATCGATAGTACTGGGCCATGGTTTTACAGTCTCCATTCTTTCATCGTCACACATCACGGATATGACACCACACAACACACATGTCTGTTGCAGACAACTGCGCTTAACGGATGCACACAACGTGGAAATGGGCACTGTACGCGAAGGATGATGCGAGAGAGACGCGCGGAGTTTCTCAGTCACCCTACTTTACTTTTTCGTGTTCGGAGATCAGAGCTTCTTAACCCAAATGCTTACTTGCTTGCCTGCGATAATTCACCCAGAGAGCATTTAATACGACGTTTAGGAAGGGTAAGGAGATCTTTTGTTAAAATGGTTCAAATGGCTCTGAGCACTATGTGACTTAACTTCTGAGGTCGTCAGTCCCCTAGAACTTAGAACTACTTAAACCTAACTAACCTAAGGACATCAAACATATCCATGCCCGAGGCAGGATTCGAACCTGCGACCGTAGCGGTCGGGCGGTTCCGGACTGTGGTGTCTAGAACCGCTCGGCCACCCCGACCGGAACATTTATTGTATCCTAATGTTTGCCACAATCACATTGGTCGTCAGATTCGACTATAAAGGCCCCATTTGATCAGGTTTGTGTTTATTGGTGTTATGTCCATTCTCATGCTCTTCAAGCTCTTATAAATCTTCCACCTCAAGTTCTCTCCGCTGGGAATTCCTGTAGAGGAGGATAGTCGTTCGGAAATTAGTGCTTTGTTCTGGAATCTCTTGCGGCGGCAAGTCTTCCGGGTTCACAGGAAGCTCTAAATGAGAAGTGGTGTTCACTGGAACTTCGCATGGCGTGAATGGTTGAGAGACTCCAAAGGACGTGTTGAGGTATCTAATTGGAAAAGTTTTTCCTATAAATCTCCCCCCCCCCCAACCCCCCCACCCCTCATCCCGAGCACCTTTCCTTTGCAAAGTATGAGAGTCGTGTGGGTAAGTGTATTTGTTACGCGTGGATGACTATAATGCGTGTGTGTGTGTGTGTGTGTGTGTGTGTGTGTGTGTGTGTGTGTGTGTGTGTATGTGTGTGTGGAGTGTAGGGTCATGTTCGTGTTAGATACGGTGAGAGAAGGGGGCGGGTGAAACCCAGTGCGGGCACATAGCCTGCTCTTCTCGAATAGCACCAATGTGGCGGTGAAGCTAAACGTCCCCATCTGACGGGCGCATGACCATCAACAGTGTCGCATGACGCCGCCTCACGGAACACTGCGGAGAGCTTTGGAATTCAATCCACGACATCGGCGGAATGGCTGGTGATCAGGCACTTTATGCCTCGACCTCTCCTGTCCCCCCTTCGGTAAAGGGAGACGGAAAATTGTCAACAGCAAGCGGCGTACTCGCACGGTCACCCGTCCAAGTACTGGCCAGGTCCGACAGCGCTTAATTTTGGTGATACAAGGCAGCCGATGTATCCACCCCGGGAGGGCCGTTGACAGTTTCTCATTTTGTTCGTGACTTGCTCTTCGTATCTGGGTTCCGTAAATCCGACCGTTTTGCACGCTGACCTTTTCGGCATATACAGGTCTGGACCACACAAGGCAAGCAGATTCTGCCATGAAGCAGCACAGCAATGTGGTTCTCATCAACAACGGTCTAGCTCTCCATTTACAGTCAGCTAACTTTCTCAGCACGTTATTTTTTACTGCGACTTTATGACGGCCCTTCTCGCAGTGATGTTTGTACGTCAGTGACTGGGTCAGTACGAGTCCAAGTATATTGGTTTATCATTCTTTATGGCAACTATAATTCATAAATGTGTCCTTAAAATAAATTCCGTTACAAATACATACACTTCTCGTTGCCTACCTGAAGCTTTGCTCTGTTTTTTTTTCTGACTTGCATTTACATTTACACTACTGGCCATTAAAATTGCTACACCAAGAAGAAATGCAGATGATAAACGGGTATTCACTGGACAAATATCTTATACTAGAACTGACATGTGATTACATTTTCACGCAATTTGGGTGCATAGATCCTGGGAGATCAGTACCCAGAACAACCACCTCTGGCCGTAATAACGGCCTTGATACGCCTGGGCATTGAGTCAAACAGAGCTTGGATGGCGTGTACAGCTACAGCTGCCCATGCAGCTTCAACACGATACCTCAGTTCATCAAGAGTAGTGAGTGGCGTATTGTGACGACCCAGTTGCTCGGCCACCCTTGACCAGACGTTTTCAATTGGTTGGAGATCTGGAGAATGGGCTGACCAGGGCAGCAATCGAACATTTTCTGTATCCAGAAAGGCCCGTACAGGACCTGCAACATGCGGTCGTGCATTATCCTGCTGAAATGTAGGGTTTCGCAGAGATCGAGTGAAGGATAGAACCACGGGTCGTAACACATCTGAAAAGTAACGTCCACTGTTCGAAGTTCCGTCAATGCGAACAAGAGGTGACCGAGACGTGTAATCAATGGCACCCCATACCATCTCGCCGGGTGATACGCCAGTATGTCGATGACGAATACACGCTTCCAATGTGCGTTAACCGCGATGCCACCAAGCACGGATGCGACCATCATGATGCTGTAAACAGAACCTGGATTCATCCGAAAAATGACGTTTTGCCATTCGTTCACCCAGGTTCGTCGTTGAGTAGACCATCACTGCCGCTCCTGTCTGTGATGCAGCGTCAAAGGTAACCGCAGCCATGGTCTCCGAGCTGATAGTCCACGCTGCTGCAAACGTCGTCGAACTGTTCGTGCAGATGGTTGTCGTCTTGCAAGGGTGCCATCTGTTGACTCAGGAATCGAGACGTGGCTGCAATCCGTTGCAGCCATGCGGATAAGATGCCTGTCATCTCGACTGCTAGTGATACGAGGCCGTTGAGATCTAGCACGGCGTTCCGTATTACCCTCCTGAACCGACCGACTCCATATTCTGCTAACAATCATTGGATCTCGACCAACGAGAAGCAGCAATGTCGCGATACGATAAACCGCAATCGCGATAGGATACAATCCGACCTTTATCAAAGTCGGAAACGTGATGGTACGCATTTCTCCTCGTTACACGAGGCATCACAACAACGTTTCACCACTCAACGCCGGTTAACTGCTGCTTGTGTATGAGAAATCGGTCGGAAGCTTTCCCCATGTCAGCACGTTGTAGGCGCCAACTTTGTGTGAATGATCTGAAAAGTTAATCATTTGCATATCACAGCATCTTCTTCCTGTCGGTTAAATTTCGTTTCTGTAAAACGTCATCTTCGTGGTGTAGCAATTTTAAGGCCAGTAGTGTATATTAGCCTTTCCTTGTGTTTAAGTTTCTCAATTGCTTCTTAAAAGATGCGATTAATAGAACGGTCTTCATGCAACTGATTATTTTGTTCTTTTATTTCACTGTTCATGTTCCAATTTCTGTATCAAACCATCGTAAGTAATTCTACACTGGAAATTATACAACACAATAAATTTCGTGATTGTACGCTGCTAGGCTAGTATCAGGTCGTTGTCTACAACTCTACGTCAGTGCTTACACAGAGGACTCGCGTTTTCCTTTCACTGCCATGTGTGTCCTTGGGAAGTGACCGGACTGTGGTCGGTTTTATCGCAGCTCCGGGGACGTGGCTTCTCGCTGCTTTGTTTGTGTTTTAAGTCGCCTGAAGTATTGCAGTCTTACGAATACTGGTGCGTCACATTTCTTTGGAAAAATTGTGCATCTACTCTGCATGTCTGTTTCGTGTGTCCTTGTGTTCTGCGTAAGTTTGGTACTTTAGTGAAATCTATAGCGTCAGTGTGTTATTACTTTATTATTGACAAGGTGGCGAGTGTCGGAGATGTACGTTGTTTTTGGAAGTGACTCTTTTGCCAAATCTTCCGTTAGTTTACAGCTTGTCTTGTCATTATGTAGGCGGCTTTGTGTTCGTGGGAGTTTCCTTGATGACTGATCAGTTTCTTGTTATTGTACCTTTGAGGGGAGTTATGTGGATGTTTGAAGCTCGTTGGTATGTGATTATTGTAGCAACGGTGCTCTACTGTTTAGTCGTCAGCGCCATTGTTCCCACTGTGCGGCTGGTCCTTAGGATAATTTAGATTAACTAGTGTGTATGCTTAGGGACTGATGACCTTAGCAGTTAAGTCCCATAAGATTTCACACACATTTGAACATTTGCCATTGTTCCAGTCCCTTATATATTCTCTGTGTCACATTTCAGGCTTACCAGTAGTCATGTAGCATCACAATGGCATTCATGTTGATTCATTAGCAGGAATTTGCGCCGCTATTGCTGCAGATCGAATGATGGCACATCGTCCCACTAAACAATACCAGCGTCCATACCTTCCATTTCACAAACTGAAGCAGAGACTCAGCAATCAAGTGACACAGACTTACGTACGACTTCAGCATTTTAATGAAAAGTTGTTTTCACTTCTGCAGCCACGTCTTTGCAGTAACGGACTCAGATACAATAAAGTTTGTTTAAATAACTCTATTTTCAGACACCAGTGGCTGACGTTGTGAGCTATCGACACAACGTCATGTATTTCTTGGATGCTTCGCGTCAGTATTATCTTAAGTGCTGTCCCTTTTTCCATTTATACAGTACACAGATGAATACGAGAGTCACTCCCTATTATGAGAATGCAAAATGCATGTACTCCCTTGTTAGACGATGTCACTCTACGAGGTCCGTTAAAGAGATTTCGGGAAATTCGTAATTTCGCTGCCAGTGGTGTCAGTGGGTACCTCGCAAAAGGCTGTTCATTGCACAAATGCATATAACGATGCACATCTGAAACGGGCTAAACATCACAGTAACTGGCTAGTAACTGGCTGGAGGCGTTTTCAAACTATGGAAGACGTCGAGAGCAGCGACGGCCCAACAAGGCGACCTATCTGCAATGCGTATTTCGGGTCGAACTGGGGCCATTTCAAGGCTAGGGGTGCTGTTACAGGGTATCAGCGATCTCCTCCACGTGGTTTGCATGAGAGTCCACAAAACATCAACAGCATTTAATGGAGAACCGCGATGGAAACACTGCCGACCAGACATATACCATACATACTCTTATTCAATGGACGACAGCTCTCGTGGCTTTCTAAGCCAGGGAAGGTGGCATTGTTCGAAGAACGCTTGCACAATGCTCGCCACATGTGGCCCATCACTATTCTGTTGAAATATGCCATGTGGACTAGCCTAAAAGCTATACTCGGCGCGCTGAAATCTTCTAGATGCGGCGGTTTCTGTTGAGAATGGCCTTAGTGCTTCCCAGTCGAATAAAATCGTCTTGGATATCAAGCCCTGTCAACTGAGTTGAAATACTCCAATGGTTATCACAGCATTTTACTTCGTTGTATCGCCACGGAATATTCATAGAACTCGTAGGAGATGAAACTGAAACCACCACCTTAGAAATATTTCTCAACAATGTCAGCTATCGGACTGGGCTCGCAGTTACGATCACCACTGCTGTGCAGGTTAAAACGGTATTCGTACTGAAACACCGCATTTTATCACCCAACTACGTGCGATTCGTGGACAACGAGCTGTTAATTCTGGAAGTAAAAAAATATGTGTGTATTTACGACGTTTATTTCTTTTGCTGTCGTCATTTCTCGCCACTAAAAATGCGGTTCATAAAGTTTATCAGGAAAGCAGAACGTTTCTGCCGCCGTTTAACGCTTTGTTGTAGCTATGTGGTGTTCATTTGCTTCATTTTGAGTTTGTTTTGGGAGTGGCGCGCAATTTCAAAGTGTTGTTGCCGTTTGAGATTTTAAGCCTGAGTGTGTGTGAGAGCGAGAGCGAGAGAGAGTGAGAGACGGGGGGGGGATGTAGGGATATAGAGAGAGAGACAGCGGGGGATGTAGGGAGAAAGACAGAGAGAGACGAAGAGGCTGGTAGAGTGCGTGGTATGGAGGATGGGAGGGTGATGGGGAAATTAGTTTGGAGGGTAACCATATACTGCTTAGGAGGACTTATTTATACTGTTCTTGTACTGTGACAGATAGTGTTTTGTTGCACATTTATGTGTATTCATTCAATACCTTCTTTCCTTGAGCTACTGCTTTTTGGATGTTATAATTCTCTTTTATCGTTAATTTTTGGTACAAGCTGATGATAGTGTTAGAAATTTTTGAATTTGTTTTTGTGTTCGCTGAGTGATGAGTCTGTGCTATTAGGTGATCATCAAATGTTGAGTGGGAGCTATTAATTTGTAATGTTCTAAGGTGTTCCGCATATCTGGGTCTAAAATTCTTACATGTTTGCCCCATATACACAGACTGACATAGTTACAAATTAATTATATGCTCTTCGTTCCTGTATCTTTTGTTTATTTTATCTACTGTCTTTGCATCATAGCCAATCGAATTACTCTGTAATACATGAAGAAGCCAGAGCCGCGCGGAATTGGCCGAGCGGTCTGGGGCGCTGCAGTCATGGACTGTGCGGCTGGTCCCGGCGGAGGTTCGAGTCCTCCCTGGGGCATGGGTATGTGCGTTTGTCCTTAGGATAATTTAGGTTACGTAGTGTGTAAGCTTAGGGACTGAGGACCTTAGCAGTCGAGTCCCATAATATTTCACACACATTTCAAGAGGCCAGTTTTGGGTACTTACTACACAGACTGTGGTGAACACCTATGAATAAACATGACTCCATAGAAAAACGAAAACAACGAAGAAAACCCATCCCCCATACCAGTTACTCTACCTTCCTCTATTTCACTCAAGTCTCTCTCTCTGTCACTCTCTCTCTCTCTCCAACACAAACACACACACACACACACACACACACACACACACACACACACATACACACACTGAAGTTTATCCTTCTCGAACACCAACAGTACTTTGAAATGCATGCCGGTTCTCAAAAAACACGAAACTAAACAAATGCAACCATATAGCTATAACAACACCTTAAATGGCGGCAGAAACCTTCTGCTTTCCTAATAGATAGTATCAGTTGCCTCTGTAACAGCGAGAAATGACAACAGCAAAAGAAACAAGTCCTTTAACACGCTACTGACAAGGGAATAAACACTAGAATTTCAAAAAAATCCAAAGTAACAAGCTAAACAACGCGATATATAGTAATTCCCAGTCTGAATCGAACGAAAAGCAGAAAAATGGAAAACCTTCCGTTCTTTGGAGATGAAAAGCTGAAGAATATGTGGTACGTGTAAAGCTACCAGTATACCAACTAATAGCGTCATGACGTGAGTTGCGTGAACAAATATGTATACGTATTATTTCCAAATGTAGTATTCTACACCTATATCTTTTAACATAACGAAGTGATCAACATATAATGCCTCAACACAGTGACATATGTCTTCACTGTATACTGTATCTAACCTAATGTGATATATTTGAAACCTAATAACCGCTCCTTTACAAATGCAAATACTTCAGAACCAAAAATTCATATCACCTGCGCTGCTCACAGTTTAGACTTGGCAGTTGTAGACAAACATAATAAACACTGTAAGGGAATCCAACAAAGCACAAGGAAAAGATACTTCCACATTCCGGTCCGATTTTCAGGAGATAATGGTAATTTGTGCGTGACTGCGCTAGCTTCTGTGAGTGAAAGTGTGTCTGTTTCTTTTTCTAACAAATTATTTGGCCGAAAGGTAATGTCTAAGTACCTGTCTGCAACTCAACGTGTCGTTCTTACACTGAGTAGAAATCAATCTTTTCCTTATATTGCCGGAAAAATAACTTTCGGCTTACGTAATTCCAACAATGTACTGGTATCAGGATCAGCAACTCAATATCTTCGTAATTTTGTTAATTAAGGCTTCTGGATGAATTACTTATAATATTTTTTTAGTGACTGGTTTCCAGCATTTTCAGTAATTCCCGAATTACTACCTACATTATAAGGTACAATCTTGTTAACAAAACATGAAGCACAGATTACAGAACCGTAGTGCAATAAATCTTTAATGACTTGCCATCATTACCGAGCGAGGTGGCGCAGTGGTTAGCACACTGGACTCGCATTCGGGAGGACGACGGTTCAATCCCGTCTCCAGCCATCCTGATTTAGGTTTTCCGTGATTTCCCCAAATCGTTTCAGGGAAATGCCGGGATGGTTCCTTTGAAAGGGCACGGCCGATTTCCTTCCCAATCCTTCCCTAACCCGAGCTTGCATTCCGTGTCTAATGACCTCGTTGTCGACGGGACGTTAAACACTAACCACCACCACCATCACTTGCCATCATTTTTGATGTTTGACTGTATATAATATCTCTGTTTTTACACGAGATTAATACAACAAACATTATTTGACTGTATTACGATTGTCTTGGTGCATTCAAAATCCGATAGGATTATGTTTACACATAAAAATTTGACAGGCACTTTCAGTTGTTTGTTATGTGTTCAGATGCTCTGTGCACGGGAGCCGGCTCAATGGGACCTGAGGGGGCCCGAGCCTCCCGAAAAATTCGTTAGGGGGGGGGGGGGGGGGCGGGGCAGAGGCCCCCCAGTAATTTAAGAAAATTATTAGTTACATTACGCTTTGGAAAGTAACAAGATTATGTTGGAGTATTTTATTTTCCTTGCTTTATGATAGTTACCTTTTAAAATATATTCAGTAATGAGTTAAAACAAATAATTATTACGGTAATAAGCAGGTTAACTAAAAACGAGTGGTGTGAATCATGATAGTGTTACGGTGCTGGGGGGACACTTAGAATTTGTCCCGGTGCACGAACCTTAGGGTGAAGTCTGGCGCCGGCGGGCCAGCGCTGCTGCCGCGGCGACATCAAAGGACTGGAGCAGAAGCACCTGGAACCCTCCGCCTCGCGTCACCTTGACGCTCCGAGACATTACGACGCCGCGACTATATAAAGCCCACCCTGCTGTCGCAGTCATTCAGTGTGGATAGTTTCGTTCAGTGCATTCTGCAGACGTGTCTAGTGTTCCGACTTCAGTGTCTAGTGGACTAATTTATATGACTATATTTTATTCGCTTACTTTAGTCTCTTAGTGTATTGTGAATTAAGTTTGAATGGATAAGTCTGTTACCAAGAAGGCGCACTTGGAAGTTGATGATACTGCATGCCAAACGGCAATAATTATTGTGTCGTCAATTGGCTCATCGTCTTCAGGCGAGAACCGTTCACAGCTGAAACGTGGACAACCTAGTAACGGAAGATCATTTCAGAAATTTTGGGTGATCAAATATACATGGCTAGAATATGAAGTATCTACCGAAAAAGTTTTTTGCAAAACCTCCAAAGAGGCAGATGCTAAAAATCTATTAAAATTTTCTACAAAAAAAGAAGATGCATTTACTTCCGTAGGGTTTTCTAACTGGAAAAAGGCTTTGGGAAAATTCTGTCTTCACGAAAATACGTTTACGCATAAAGAAGGTGTTCTGAAACTAAATTTTATCACTAACCGAAGTGCGGCTTCCCAATTGAATGAACAGTTAGTCAGTGATATGAAGAAAGGCCGTTTAGCTCTTGAGACTATTTTTACCACCGTGCAACTTCTATGCCGACAAGAACTAGCAATTAGAAAGCACGAAGATGTAAACTCAATTTTTTTTCAGTTGTAGAAACTCCGAAAGAATGACATACCTGAGTTTAAAGATTGGTTAGGGCGCTTGGGGTATAATTGGACGTCCCACGATATTCAAAACGAGATCATTGATCTACTGGGAAACTCTGTGTTGAGAAAGGTATTGGATTCAATCAAGAAGACTGAACATTTTTCTATTATGGTTGACGAAACAAGTGACTCTTCGATTCCATAACAAGTGCCATTTTGTATTCGTACTGTCGATGATTCCTTAATCTTCAACGAAGAATTTTGTTGGCTTATACCAGACCCCCAACACCGAATCACCAACTCTGTTTAGTATTTTAAAAGACGTTTTTGATCGTCTTCATTTGTCAATGGATAACTTAAGAAGACAGTGCTATGATGGTGCCTCGAATATGGGAGGTAAGTTCAAAGGACTAAAAAAGTTAGTTTTGGATATACACCCAAAAGCACGTTATGTACCCTGCACTGCTCACAGTTTAGACTTGGCAGTTGTAGACAATCTCCGCTATATTACGTCTATGAGGGATATTATAGCTTTAGCGAAGGACATAATAAACACTGTAAGGAAATCCAACAAAAGGATAGGACTTTTCAGAAGCATAGGCTGTGAGAGCGCCAACGACCAAGCTGGTATACAACCCAACTCGATGGACTATGTGAGCTTGTACTATCTTGAGAATATTGAAAAACTTTGAAGAACTTCTGCAGTTTTTTGAAACATTTTCTGCAGAGGACAAAACAAAGGCACGTTAAAAATGTGCAGGCTACCTTGAATCAATGTTACAACTGAAGACCTATTTCTTTTTGAGTCTTTATTACCATATAATGAACCCAGTAGAGGATGTCAATGAAAAAATTTCATTGTTCTCTTCTAAGTGTTGCTGATCTTGAAAAAGTATATGAGGGCTTGAATCGTATACTGAATCGAAGGCGTGATAGTCTTGAACACTTTTGGGAATTGTGTTTAAAAGAAAAACCTTCACAAGTTGATAATCCTTCGCTTCCTCGGAATTGAAGTATATCAAAGAAGTAGGAAACAACGAACCCAGCTCACCGCGCACTTTCAAAACCCCAAAGAAATATTACAAAGCTATATTGCATTGAAGTTTGTGAAACGGTGCAATCTTGCATTACTGAGCGGTTCGCTTCAACTGGACTCACACAGGTCATTGCATTGGAACAAGAGTGGTTGCTTTTAGCAAGCAGAGGTGAAACAAATTTGGAAAAATTAACTGAGTTTTTCAAAAATGACCTAGACATTGAGAGACTGCGCTTACACTTGAATATGTTAGCCGATATCGCTAATAAAAAAACAACTGGTCTTAAAAAACACGGGTGATGTAAGAAAGTACATTACACTAGAGTCTGCAATTGGAGAAATGTTATGTGAAGCAGTGAAGTGCATTAAGCTTCCCCAAGTAGTTCCAATCACGACAGCAACAGTAGAACGGTCATTTATCGCCCTCAGACGTCTGAAGTCATATCTCCGATCAGCAATGGGACAAAGTCGATTGAACGACTTAGCTGTTCTTCATGTCCACCGAGATATTTTGGATGAATTGGATATCTGACCAGTCATCAACGACTTCATATTCAGTAATCTTGTCAGACAGTCGACATTTGCACCTTCCTTAAGACACTCTAGCGCTAATAATGGCATTTACAGCAATATTAAAAATCTTTATAAAATAGAGAATTAAATACTTATATAATGTTAAATTTTCAGTTTAGAAATATTGGTAATAGTTTAGTACTATATTACTATTTTACTACAATACAGTATTAGTTATTCTCAAATATTTAAATATTTTTAGGGTGTAAGACCCAATTAAAATCCGCTATTTATAAACTTTTTGGCTGAAGGTATTAGGCATACTGTATTAACTTTATTTACTGTATTAAAGCATTAACTTTGTGATGTTGTTTTTATTTAATGAAGACTGAGCCTTATTCAAAGTAAGCTTAAATAAGCTATTTCACTTATTAATCAAAGTGCTATTAGTGTTCAACAACAATATTTTATGTTTTATTCTTTTAATGATAGTTTAGGGTTTATTTAAATATAGTTTCAGTTTTTCAGAGCTATACATTCACTGCTCTGTAATAGTCCATGAGCACGATTATTACTGTAAATTAAATTAGCTTTTTACGAAAATACAGTGCGTGTTCATGTTCTGTTTCTTTTTTCAAAGCCAAAAAATGTGTCATGCTTGTAGAGTTTCCCGGAGTGTCGAGTTATCAAGAGTCCAGTTTTAGGGGTTCTAATGTTGATCATATGACTCTAAAGTGCTTTAAAAAGCTTTAAACCTCACGATTTTTCATCTAAAATTTAGAAAAATGACTCTAAAATGCTTTAAAAAGCTGTAAACTTCACTATTTTTCATCTAAAAGTTAGAAAATTTCCAGGGGCAAGACCCCCAGTATGCCCCCCCCCCCCCAATATGTTTTATAAATAGGTGCCCCATGCATCAGAGATCATAATGTTTCAACTAAATACGTGGATACTGGATTGATAAAGGTCGCAGACATTTTCACTTTATTAGGTAAACTAGTGATATGTCATTAGCTAATGGCCTTACTAAATAATATATCATCTAGAGAAAGAGCATATCATCACGTAATAAACAACTGAAGGCCCACGCACAAAGAGAATCGTAATACAGCCAGATAACATTTGTTATATTGATCTGATGTAAAAACAAATGTATTATGTACGGCCAAACATTACAAACGCAGGCATCTCATAAAAGCTTTTTTGTGCTACTGTAATCTGTGCACAGGTTTGGAAATTTCGTATTTCGTGTTTTGTTAATACTATTGGACCTTATAATGTAGGTAATGATTTGGTAATGAAGGGAAATGTTGGAAACTAGTCCACTATTATATGCGGCTCTAATGGAAACCTTAATTAATAAATTAAAAACAAACCTTAGTTAATAAACTGTAAACTGCGATTTGTTGTATGTTTATTACCTGTCCAGTTTTCGGCTTACTAGGCCATTGTCAGGTAACAGCTAAGTCTCTAGCGCACTTCGGAAATTAACGATGTTATCTTCACAAATCATCCGTGTTTCGTACGGAACTCCACTCACAAGAAACAGTAACTGTGTTTTCCACTTCAATAATTGTAAGAATTAGACATTGCTGGTTTACTTGAATGCTTTTGGATTGCGCGTCCCTATGCTGATTGTTAAGAAGGTACCACTCTTACAATTACATTCACAATTACACGAATTTCGTACTTTTATGAGCATAAGCGTGTACACTGTTATGTGACTGGCTCATGCGTAATAGTGCAGGAAGTCAAATTTTGGCTCCGGCCTTTTTGTGCTGTCAAGTGTACCTAAATTGTGAGTCTTTGACTGTCAGTAGAGCTGGTGTAATTAACTGTGCAGTAGTGCTGTATGCTAATACAGCAGGCTAGCGTGTTTGTTGAGACCTGCAGGGCTGACCAGTTCCTGATACTCCAAACTTGCAGACATGTTCACAGCTGGGAATGAGGAAAAAGAGGTATGTGATTGGGCAACAAGCGATGGCGGTAATTTTGCTCGAGGAAATATGGGTAGTAGTAATATGTAGTAACATAAAATCGCAAATAGTTTTTCCCTAATTTCTCGTCATTTTAAATTAATGTAATTGGTGTAGAGAAAGAGGAGCAGACCTTGAAGCTTGAACGTGGTGGTAGTGGATAGGGGGGGGGGGGGAGACGGGGGAGGGGGGGGGGGGAGATTTAAGTGTGGAAAATTTAACTGCAGTTGGCACAAAGCAACACAATTAGCGTAAGTTTGAATTATCCACTATTTAAATTTACACATGATTGGCTTTTTTAGATTTTCTCTTATTATTTTCAAATTATGTCAGTATTGATTCCTTCTTGCCATATCATATCGAGTATCAAGTGTCCACTAAATGCTTTGAAAACTGTCCACACTAGGGCTCAAATCCAGAAACCGCAGCCTAATGCTGATCTCAAACGGTGTTTCATAAATCCAATAGCTCTCATTCTCCTACGAAAGGATAACAAAACCGTTTATGTTCATGTCTTACTTATGACGTAGTGGGTAGGATTAATCGGAAACTTAGACTTTGTCAAAGGTTACAGTCCTGCACAACAAGTGCCAATCGATAAAAATTATACCAATATACAGTAATCTTCCACCGAAATATGAACCTGGTGTGGAAATGCGACTAGATATTAATGTGGTGTACTGTTACTGCGGTCTGTTGCATGAAAATGGAATAGCTTTTGCTCGGTACGATTCATGAAACACAGCTCAAGCCATGCACACACCTGGGAAGTTACTGTGCGTGAGGGATTGAAGTGCAGTGATCACATAATTCGAAGTTCGTCCTAATAGGCCTCGGAAGGTCCAACGGTACCGACCGACCGCCACGTCATCCTCAGCCGAGAGCGTCACTGGATGCGCATATGAAGGAGCGTGTGGTCAGCACACCGCTCTCCCGGGCGTAGCCAGTTTTCGTGACCGGCGCCGCTACTTTTTACTCAAGTACCTCCTCGATTTGCATCACAGGAGCGGGGAGCAGCCCGCTTGCCATCAGCGTTCAGAAGACCAGACCGTCACCCATCCAAATGGTATCCAAGCCCGGCGGCGCTTAACTTCGGTGATCTGACGGACAGCCGTGTTACCACTGCGACAGGGCTTTTGTCAATGAGCACACAGGGTTAGCTGAAAGTGAAATGGGAGACTTTGATTTATTGTGGATGCTGATGATCTCTAAGTTTAATGCTCTAAATCAAAGTAAGTCCATAAACACTTATCAGTATCCAGAACATATCGAACAGAGACTGTCTTTCTCAAGGCGTCTATCACCAATCATACTTAACAGTCAGAATTTTGAGACTGGTCCGAAGAGCGTGGCACAGTCTGCCCAGCAGTTCGTCTGGTCTTGTCTTTCTGATCTTCAAGTGAAACAACTGGAGAAAGAAGAAAAAGATGTGTAGTCCACAGATAACACTGATTCTCTACAGCGAAGCAGTAAGAGTTTCGGAGAAGGGCACAGCTTTTCCTGCAGCAACTCGGATGAAACTTTCTTCCATTAGCTGAACATAATAATTCCCCGAATTCTCCCTTCGGTCCGTCTTGGTGGTGCAATTTATATGTACAGAACAGACGGTAAGTGAAAACAGTTCGCAGTAACAAATCATGTTGACAGGCAACAAGTCCAATTCTTATACATTATTGAGGAAAATACACTCCTTGAAATTGAAATAAGAACACCGTGAATTCATTGTCCCAGGAAGGGGAAACTCTATTGACACATTCCTGGGGTCAGATACATCACATGATCACACTGACAGACCCACAGGCACATAGACACAGGCAACAGAGCATGCACAATGTCGGCACTAGTACAGTGTATATCCACCTTTCGCAGCAATGCAGGCTGCTATTCTCCCATGGAGACGATCGTAGAGATGCTGGATGTAGTCCTGTGGAACGGCTTGCCATGCCATTTCCACCTGGCACCTCAGTTGGACCAGCGTTCGTGCTGGACGTGCAGACCGCGTGAGACGACGCTTCATCCAGTGCCAAACATGCTCAATGGGGGACAGATCCGGAGATCTTGCTGGCCAGGGTAGTTGACTTACACCTTCTAGAGCACGTTGGGTGGCACGGGATACATGCGGACGTGCATTGTGCTGTTGGAACAGCAAGTTCCCTTGCCGGCCTAGGAATGGTAGAACGATGGGTTCGATGACGGTTTGGATGTACCGTGCACTATTCAGTGTCCCCTCGACGATCACCAGTGGTGTACGGCCAGTGTAGGAGATCGCTCCCCACACCATGATACCGGGTGTTGGCCCTGTGTGCCTCGGTCGTATGCAGTCCTGATTGTGGCGCTCACCTGCACGGCGCCAAACACGCATACGACCATCATTGGCACCAAGGCAGAAGCGACTCTCATTCGTCCCTCCATTCACGCCTGTCACGACACCACTGGAGGCGGGCTGCACGATGTTGGGGCGTGAGCGAAAGACGGCCTAACGGTGTGCGGGAACGTAGCCCATCTTCATGGAGACGGTTGCGAATGGTCCTCGCCGATACCCCAGGAGCAACAGTGTCCCTAATTTGCTGGGAAGTGGCGGTGCGGTCCCCTACGGCACTGCATAAGATCCTACGGTCTTGGCGTGCATCCGTGCGTCGCTGCGGTCCGGTCCCAGGTCGACGGGCACGTGCACCTTCCGCCGACCACTGGCGACAACATCGATGTACTGTGGAGACCTCACGCCCCACGTGTTGAGCAGTTCGGCGGTACGTCCACCCGGCCTCCTGCATGCCCACTATACGCCCTCGCTCAAAGTCCGTCAACTGCACATACGGTTCACGTCCACGCTGTCGCGGCATGCTACCAGTGTTAAAGACTGCGATGGAGCTCCGTATGCCACGGCAAACTGGCTGACACTGACGGCGGCGGTGCACAAATGCTGCGCAGCTAGCGCCATTCGACGGCCAACACCGCGGTTCCTGGTGTGTCCGCTGTGCCGTGCGTGTGATCATTGCTTGTACAGCCCTCTCGCAGTGTCCGGAGCAAGTATGGTGGGTCTGACACACCGGTGTCAATGTGTTCTTTTTTCCATTTCCAGGAGTGTAGGTAAAGAACGGTAGAAATACACTAATTCGTTACCTCCACGTCTTCATCTACACCTGCATACATACACCGCAGACCTCCTTACTGTAACGTAGCAAATTATTACGAGTTGTCACGTTGTATTCAAAGCGTACGTAGCTTGCCGCGGAGCCGGGAGAAGAGCAGATTTTGATTCTCAGTCTCGCACAGCTGACGCTGGCAACAGGGCCGGGCGAGCCGCGTTCAAAATGTTCAAATGTGTGTGAATTCCTAAGGGACCAAACTGCTTAGGTCATCGGTCCCTAGACTTACACACCACTTAAACCAACTTATGCTAAGAACAACACACACACCCATGCCCGAGAGAGGACTCGAACCTCCGGCGGGATAGGCCGTGCAATCCTTGACATGACGCCTCAAACCACGCGGTCACTCCGCGCGGCTGTGAGCCGTGTACTTGCTTAACGCTGCGTGTAATACGTTACACACACTACATAAATCTGAACAAGTACTATTAAGTATTAGTGGATCTTTTAATACTTCGTATACCAAATTCTATGGATAACACAACCATACCCTTAAAATTTCAAATCAATAACTTCAATACTTTTGGAGATATAAATTTTTACCTAAAACATTGAGTAACCGTGTTGGCGTTGTGAAACTGTGTTAGGAACTGTAACGTAGTCATCTATAGCGTCAATTGAAACTACGATCAAGAGGATAGGTTCATATAATCTAATTTTCTGGGATCTTCTTTAGTTTCATAACCACAGATTTCCAACTTAAATTAAAAGTACATTAGATAATTATTATTTCATCTTGTTTTGGTTGTGTGAGTGTTTCGGAGAGACAGAGAGTGAATGGTGGAGATATGAAAAGTGAGAATGTGATATTGCATTAAAATTATGTAAAGGCATGCGTGAGAAAGCTGTTGTGTGATACGGGATTTTGCGACATAAATCCGAGTGAGCCTGATTTTCTAAAAGGCAACCAGAATGGGAATGGCGTTTTAAATTTATTAGTAATTTTTGTAGAAAGGAAACGTATTTTTTCTAATTTTATTTAGTTTCGGAATTACGAGATTTCTAGTCTAAATTACTTGTGGTAATCTGATTAGCTGACATTAGAAACACAGCGAGTATAGAAGTGCTCGTGATGAACTGACTGGCTGCTTAATATACTAGCCAATAGCAGTTCAGCATTTCCGCGCGTCTGAGCTGGGCTTTGGGTCTCAGATCCATGAGTCGAGCGAGTCGCTCGGGAACCGTCTCCTGGTGAATACCCCTGATCAAATTTGTACCAAAATGTAGGATTCGTGCGTTTGATTGGTCCTTGTGTTGTGGACGGAGAGAGACAACAGTATGGAGTATTTTGAGAAAGTTTGAACATTGTGAGTGGTTTATTTTGTGAGATATTCACGTTTGAACCTTTCATGCCGTCCATATACGCCGTAAAGAGGTGTTTCGTGCAGATAAAGAGACATCGTGGCGAGAATTTCTTAATAAGAACGCTTCTGAACGATTGAATGTGTGGGTCAGTGACTGTTTAGGACATTTAAAATATCGGGTCGGACTAAATATCTTCTGGCTGCTTTCGGGCATGAAATAGTTACAGAGACAATCCGTAACGTTGCACAGTTGATGTCGGGATATTAAATATGCACTTGATAGCCATTTTACTTGTTTTAAAGACAATAAATCAACTAACAGGAAATTTTTGACATTTTTTTCAAGCGACTCATGCCAAAATCTCGAACGGTCGATAGTTTAACTGTTTCAGCTGCTACCCAGGGACTGGAGTTACGTGGCCTTTGAGTGGTAGGTATTTTTGTCGAATTTTTGTCTACGCTGCTTTTGTCGACTAAACCAGCATCCATCGCAGAGTGAAGGGGCAGATAACCTGAGGCTATCCAGGTAGGTGGACAGACCGTTCAAAGGATAGTGAGAGCACAACCCCAGTACGGTGCACCGCGGAGGATACGTTATACCACTAGTAGTCATTTCCTCTTCTGATGCACCTTGCAAATAGAGCGAGGGTAAAACGATTGTCTCAAAGCCTCCGTATAAGCCCTAATTTTTCGGATCTTATCTTCGTGATCCTCAGACGAAATAGGCGTTGGTGGCGGTAGAATCGTTCTCCAGGCGGCCGCAAATGCCGGAAAATGCCGGTTCTCTAAATTTGCGCAATAGTGCTTTGCGGAAAGCTTCGACTTCACTCCAGGGATTCCCATTTCAGTTCACGAAGCTGTTTCGTAATACTTGCGTGACTATCGCACTTACCGGTAACAAAGCTATCAGCATGCCTCTGAACTGCTTCTATCTCTTCATTTAATCCGACCTGGTAGTGATCTTAAACACTCAAATAATACACAAGAATGGGTCGCAATAGCGTTCTACACGCCGTCTCGCCGTCTCCTTTATGGATGACCTAAACTTTCCCAAAATTCACCAATAAAACGAAGTCGATAATTCGCTTTCCCTACCACTAACCTGATATGCACATTCAATTTCAAATCGCTTTGCAGAGTTATGCCTAGATATTTAATCGAATTGATTGTGTAAAGCTGTATCCTACTAACCCTGTGTTGGAACGTTACAAGACTGTTTCTCCTACTCATCCACGTTAACTTACGTTTTTCTTCATTTATAGCAAGCTGTCAGTCGTCACACCAACCAGACATTTTGTCTAAGTCATTTTGTATATTCCTACAGTCACCCAACGACGACACTTCCCCCTACACCACAGCGTCACCAGCAAACAGCCGTAAATTGCTGCTCATCCTGTCCATCAAGTCATTATGTTTATGTTGAATAAAAGCGGTCCTGTCACGCTTCCCTGGGGCACTCTTGACGATGTCCTTATCTCTGATGTATGCCCACCGTTGAGGACCATGTACTGGGTGTTATTATTTAAAACGTACTCGCACTACTCACATATCTGGGAACCTAAACCGAATGATCTGACCTTTGTCAGCAATCTGCAGCGGCGTACCGTGTCAAATACTTTCCGGACATCTAGGAATATGGAATTTGCTTGTTGCCCTAGATCTATGGTTTGTAGGACATCATGTGAAAAAAGGCAAACTGAGTTTCGTATGAGCGATGCTTTCTACACTACTGGACATTAAAATTGCTACACCACGAAGATGATGTGCTACAGACGCGAAATTTAACCGACAGGAAGAAGATGCTGTTATATGCAAATGATTAGCTTTTCAGAGCATTCACACGAGGTCGGCGCCGTTGGCGACACCTACAACGTGCTGACATGAGGAAAGTTCCCAACCGGTTTCTCATACACAAACAGCAGTTGACCGGCGTTGCCTGGTGGAACGTTGTTGTGATGCCTCGTGTAAGGAGGAGAAATGCGTACCATCACGTTTCCGACTTTGATAAAGGTCGGATTGTAGCCTATCGCGATTGCGGTTTATCGTATCGCGACATTGCTGCTCGCGTTGGTCGAGATCCAATGACTGTTAGCAGAATATGGAATCGGTGGGTTCAGGAGGGTAATACGGAACGCCGTGATGGATCCCAACGGCCTCGTATCACTAGCAGTCGAGATGACAGGAATCTTATCCGCATGGCTGTAACGAATCGTGCAGCCACGTCTCGATCCCTGAGTCAACAGATGGGACCTTTGCAAGACAACAACCATCTGCACGAACAGTTCGACGACGTTTGCAGCAGCATGGACTATCAGCTCGGAGACCATGGTTGCGGTTACCCTTGACGCTGCATCACAGACAGGAGCGCCTGCGATGGTATACGCAACTACGAACCTGGGTGCACGAATGGCAAAACGTCATTTTTTCGGATGAATCCAGGTTCTGTTTACAGCATCATGATGGTCGCATCCGTGTTTGGCGACATCACGGTGAACACACATTGGAAGCGTGTATTCGTCATGGCCATACTGGCGTATCACCCAGCGTGATGATCTATGCACCCAAATTGCGTGAAAATGTAATTACATGTCAGTTCTAGTATAATATATCTGTCCCATGAATACCCGTTTATCATCTGCATTTCTTCTCGGTGTAGCAATTTTAATGGCCAGTACTGTAAATCCGTGCCGATATGTGGACAGAATCTTTTCTGTCTCAAGGTGATTTATTATATTCGAACTCAGAATGTGTTCAAGAATTCTGCAACAAAGTCGAGTTTGAGGACATTGGTCTCTAATTATGCGGATTAGTTCTTTTACCTTGCTTACACAGGCGTCACCGGCGCTTTTTTTTCCATTCGCTTGGGACTTTTCGCTGGGCGAGCGATTTGCGATGAGTGCAGACTACGTAAGTGGACAATGCCGTAGAGTATTGTTTGAAAAACCGAAATGGGATTCAATCTGGACCTGTTGACTTACTTATTTTAAACCCTTACAATTGCTTCCCTACGCATTGGATGCCAATTTCTCTGTCCCCTATGCGTGAGTCTGTACTACAGCAAACTACGTCATGTTTGTACGATCCTCTCACGTGAATGATTTCTTAAAACTGAAATTAAGAACTTCGCATTGCCATTTGATTTCTTCCATTGTCAACAGCCTTCGACCCGCTTAGTGAGTTTATGTACGACCAGAATCTTCACGGGTTCTCTGCAAGATTATTCGCTAAGCTATGACGGTGGAAATTTCGGGCATTGCTCTTCTTTCGGACGCACGAATTTCTACTAACTTTTGCCTGTCAAGATTTACCAGCTCTTTTTTGAATCAAGTAGGCAACAATCTCTCTTATGAAAAGATATTGCGATATTGGCTTCATGATACAGGACGGCTTCCATAAGGTAGCGAGAAAGTAATACGTAAATTTCGCACTATCAACTAAGTAATACGTAAATTTATATGCTCGTACCCTATATGATCAAAAGTATGCAGACACCCCCAAAAAAATACGTTCTTCATATTAGGTGCATTGTGCTGTCACCTACTGCCAGGTACTCCATATCAGCGACATCAGTAGTCATTAGACATCGCCAGAGAGCAATATGGGGCCCTCTGTGGAACTCACGGACTCTGAACGTGGTCAGGTGACTGAATGTCAGCTGTCATGTACGCGAAATTTCCACACTCCTCAACATCCCTAGGTCCTTTGTTCACGGTGTGATAGTAAAGTGGAAACGTGAAGGGACATGTACAGCACAAAATTGTACAGACCGACCCCGTCTGTTGACTGACAGAGAGCGCCGACAGTTTAAGAGGGTCGTAATGTGTAATAGGCAGACATTTATCCAGACCATCACACAGAAATTCCAAACTGCAACAGGATCCACTCCAAGTATTATGACAGTTAGGCGCGAGGTGAGACAATTTGGGTTTCATGGTCGAGCGGCTGCTCATAAGCCACACATCATGCCGGTAAATGCCAAACGACGCCTCGTTTGGTGTAAGGAGCGTAAACATTGGACAACTGAACAGTGGAAAAACGTTGTGTGGAGTGACGAATCACGGTACACAATGTGGCGATCCATGGCAGGATGTGGGTCTGGTGAACGCCCGACGAACGTCATCTGCCAGTGTGTGTAGTGCAAAAGTAAAATTCGGAGGCGGTGGTGTTATGGTGTGGTCGTGTTTTTCATGGAGAGGGCTTGCACTACTTGTTGTGTGACACTATCACAGCACAGGCCTAAATTGGTACTTTAAGCACCTTCTTGCTTCCCACTGTTGAAAAGCAATTCGGGGATAGCGACTGCATCTTTTAACGCGATCGAGCACCTGTTCATAACGCACGGCCTCTGGCAGACAATAACATCCATGTAATGGACAGGCCTGCACAGAGTCCTGACCTGAATCCTACAGAACACCTTTGCGATGTTTTGGAAAGCCGACTTCGTGCCATGCCTCACCGACCGACATCGGTACCACTCCTCAGAGCAGCTCTCCATGAAGAATGGGCTGACATTCCCCAAGAAACCTTCCAGCATCTCATTGAACGTATGCCTGCGAGAGTGGAATCTGTCATCAAGGCTAAGAGTGGTTCAACACCATATTGAATTCTAGCGTTACCGATGGAGGGCGCCACGAACTCGTAAGTCATTTCCAGCCAGGTATCCGGGCACTTTTGATCACATAGTGTAGCAGCTCGCCTCCGAAACGGGCAGCCAATTGTGTGTGCAGTTTATTGACCATCACAAAGTCCACAATGTTTCTGTAAGATACCGAATTTTCTGACGCTCAGATAATCTATATTATTTATTCTGCACAGATATCTACAAGTTTATCTCCTCATGCACTCTCCCAAGGACGGTTCACCGGAGCTGTCACAAGTCCATTTGAAAATCAGAATGCGTCTCTTACACTACATCTCCAATTTCTTTGCCCAGTACGCAGAGTGGAGACAACTAACTTCACAGAAACAAGTGTATTCCAGAAAGGTAAGGAAAGCTATTCATCATCTTCTATCTCTGCGATGAAACGTGAAAGCCGAGGGGTAAACGTTTGTATCGGTTGCTAAATGCCTTCGATCGATGTCTAGTTGGGGAGCGAGTAGTTTTGTTTAGCAGCTTTGCAGACAATGCGTTCCCAAAGAGTGGTATTCAGGCAGAAAAAAAGACCCTCAGTAAAAACCTGCCCTCGTCCTCTCTGCTCCCCCTCCAACAAGAAACAGTTTTCTCCAAAGCAGAGCTAAACGCGGAATGTAAGGGGTAGGTGCTACTTAGAAGCACTGGGCAACCTGCTCTCTATTTTTACGCATGTGAATGTTTGCGACATCATATGGCAAGAAAAGCGATTCTGGAAAACAGAAATTTGTTAATCTCATATGTAGAGTTAAGTGTTAGAAATCCTTTATGAAGGTATTTTTCTGGCGTGTAGCCATGTGAGGAAGAGAAACATGAACAATAAACAGTTTAGGCAAGAAAAGAAAAGAAGCTTTCGAAATGTGCTGGTACAGAACAAGGCTGAAGATTAGATGAGTAGATCATGTAACAAATGAGATGGTACTGAACAGAACTGAGGATACAAGAAATGTTTGACACAACTCGACAAAAAGAAAGAATCGATTGATAGGGCACCCTCTGAGACATCAAGGCATCATCAATTTAGTGTTGGAGGTAAAGGTGGGGGGTAAAAATTATAAAGGGGAATCAAGAGATAAATATAGTAAGCAAATTAAGAAGGATGTAGGCTGCAGTAGTTATTCGGAGATGAAGAGACTTTCACAGGATAGAGTAGCATAGAAAGCTTCATCAAACCAATCTTTGAACGGAAGACCACAACAACAACTACCGAAATATATTTCGTACAGTGATATAATTTTCTAGATCCATTCAGTCTTGCATGTATATACTGCTTGCAAAGTGTGTTGTGAATAGAGTTAATAGTAAATAAGTAATAAATTAAAACACCGTGTCTCATACCGAAATTTTACTGCATGATCACCGAAAATGTAGTAACTTTTTTTTCATTCATCATTTTCTGGAGGGAGTCAGTGAGCAAAAGTATCGTAAAGGTTTGAAATTGTGTATGAAGTCTTTTGGAAGTTGCTAAATGCTGTAATTCCTAAATACTGGATGAATAAAGTCCGTGTGTTCGCTCGCCGTCAGTTAAACTGAAAAAGCCACAGCTTCTAACTACAATGCTTGCCTTATTATGTCAAACTTTTAACACAAGATTTTACCGGTAAATGAGTATTACGACAGTATTTTCAATTTTTATATTCGGTCAATAATTCCGTGAAATACCGAAAATCAAATTTTTGCTGCCCCTGGAAGCCGTCAGATATGCGACCTGTAGATGTACCGGGTGCCTGGTTCCGATATAGAATATTGGTATTAGATAGGATGTTTCAAGCTTTCAGGGTCATTGCAGAAGACTAAATGAATCAATCTGATGTAAGGGACCCTATTACGGACATGATGGATACAAAAGCTATAAGTGAAAGTCGTTCTGATACATCTGACAGCAGAATATATATATACTGGTACAGTTGTTGCAAAGATTGTAGGGTTGGTTACTTTCAGAGACTATAGTATGGACAAAAAAAGAAGAAAAGTCCAGTAAATATGGGCTCTAAAACGCATACATTAAGAGCTCTTAGCACTTGTTCATCTTCGCTACTGTGAAATACATCACTTCTAGTGAACAAATCACCGTAGCTCGTAAAGTATGCATTTTGAAGCCCATGTTTACTGGACATTTTTTCTTGTTTTGGTCCGAACTACCTCGTCCAAAAATATAGGAGCTTGTGGTAGAGGAAATGGACAGGTGCTGATATCTCTTTAAGTTATACATTTTATATCCCATATTTACTATGTTTTTTTACAGTTTTGGTCCATATTACCACGTTTCTAGACCAGGGTCCCTTACCTCAAACTGATACATTTACCCTTCTCAATCATGCCTGAAAGTTTGAAACATCCTCACGGAATCACCCTGTAGATGTGTCGTAGGCTGTCATTAGCGAACGTCGTTGTGATTATCGCAATTCTGTATCAGTTAAATGACCGTGAAGGTAATCAGTCTGTCATAAACGCATTAGTTAACATATTGAGGTTTCATTTTAACGCAGGCAGTAGTACTAATCGATAGCAAACGGGCAGGTGAAACGTGCTTCACCGGAGGTCGGGGAAACACCTCTCTTCTTCGAGGTGGACAAACTGGCGCATGTGACATGAGAGATTTGGCGTTCCCCAACGACCTCGAAATTTCGATCGCCGAGGTGATTCTTCAACAGGAACAGAAGACGACCGCTTCGTCCGCAACACGTTCGAGCAACTTGTCTTTTGTAAGTGTACTTCTTTCTCTTTTGATCTGGGAGAGTATGTTGTCTGCGATTAGATGACATGTCTCAAGACTATGGCAGAACATTACCGTTGTAGGTTATTTGTCTGCCTGTATCTTTCCGGTTAAGTGAGAAGCCTGTATCTCGTTATTACCGATGTTTGAGTAATTTACGCAATCTGAGTATTTGCCCTATCTATGTTTCGCCAGCGGATAACGCAATTCGAATTCAATGAGCTGTTTGAACCGTATCTGTGGTTATCATATCGGAAAATAATTTTAATACCATCATGATAGTTTTAACGATACCCGTCAGCCTTTGTTCCAAGATCTAAATATAACCCTCCTCCTAACTTCCAGTGACACCATCGTCCTCACGAAAGAAAAAGGAAATTATTTGTAAGTTATGCAAAAGGTTCAATTACTGTTTTGAAATTATTCATTTATTTACGTTTATCATTTCGAGAATACGCTCATCACAAGAATTCTTTGAAAAAATTCTCACTCATTCCAAGTGCTTCTCCAGAATGACGAACACTTTCGATCCAACTTAACAAGGCTAAGGTTTAGAGAATCAAGTTCAAAAAATGGTTCAAATGGATCTGAGCACCATGGGACTTAACTTTTGAGGTCATCAGTCCCCTAGAATTTAGAACTACTTAAACCTAACTAACCTATGGACATCACACACATTCATGCCCGAGGCAGGATTCGAACCTGCGACTGTAGCGGTCGCGCAGCTCCAGACTGTAGCGCCTAGAACCGCTCCGCCACTGCAGCCGGCAGAGAATTAAGTTACCGGATCCTTGGGGAAACAAAGGGAATAATGACCACGTGAGGTCTCACATGGCATACTGTAGCTGACACAGTCAGTTAACTGGAAAAAACATACAATAAATACCGAGCGAGGTGGCGCAGCCGTTAGCACAAAGAACTCGCATTCGGGAGAACGACGGTTCAAACCCGCGCCCGACCATCCTGATTTAGGTTTTCCTAAACCGGTGGGACTGATGACTTCGCTGTTTGGTCCCCCCCTCAAATCAAGCAAGCAACCAAATAAATGTGTCATATCCATAACTGACGGCTCACAACAGTGAGGACACTCACACTTTACCCATGGCACGTGCGGTATCTTCGCACACAAACGTCCAGATGGCAGACAGTTAGACTGTTACAAAACGTTGTATATCGAAGGGGTGTTAACCAGACCTTCGACATAGTTTGTGCTGTGTGATTTCGTCTAGGAGAACGTGCGTAAACGATTAGTAATAGGTAACATATGACATAAGGAAAGGCAAACTAACCATTTCTAGCATTTTTAGACTTAGAGAAAGCTTTTGACAATGTTGACTGGAATACTCTCTTTCAAATTCTGGAGGTGGCAGGGGTAAAATACAGGGAGCGAAAGGCTATTTACAATTTGTACAGAAAACAGATGTCAGTAATAAGAGTCGAGGGACATGAAAGAAAAGCAGTGATTGGGAAGGGAGTGAGATAGGATTGTAGCCTATACCCGATGTTATTAAATCTGTAAATTGAGCAAGCAATGAAGGAAACAAAAGAAAAATTCGGAGTAGGTATTAAAATCCATGGAGAAGAAATAAAAACTTTGAGGTTCGCCGATGACATTGTAATTCTGTCAGAGACGGCAAAGGACTTGGAAGAGCAGCTGAACGGAATGGACAGTGTCTTGAAAGGAGGATATAAGATCAACATCAACAAAGGCAAAACGAGGATGATGGAATGCAGTCGAATTAAGTCGGGTGATGCTGAGGGAATTAGATTTGGGAATGAGAAGTAAAGGAGTTTTGTTGTTTGGGGAGCAAAATAACTGATGATGGTCGAAGTAGAGAGGATATAAAATGTAGACTGGCAATGGCAAGGAAAGCGGTTCTGAAGAAGAGAAATTTGTTAACATCGAGTATAGATTTAAGTGTCAGGAAGCCGCTTCTGAAAGTATTCATATGGAGTGTAGCCATGTATGGAAGTGAAACTTGGACGATAAATAGGTTAGACAAGAATAGAATAGAAGCTTTCGAAATGTGGTGCTACCGAAGAATGCTGACGATTGGATGGGTAGACGACATAACTAATGAGGAGGTATTGAATAGGATTGGGGAGAAGTTTGTGGCATAACTTCACTGGAAGAAGGGATCGCTTGGTAGGACATGTTCTGAGGCATCAATGGATCACCTATTTAGTATTGGAGGGCAGCATGGAGGGTAAAAATCTTAAAGGGAGACCAAGAGATGAACACACCAAGCAGATTCAGAAGGATGTAGGTTGCAGTAGGTACTGGGAGATGAAGAAGCTTGCACAGGATAGAGTAGCATGGAGAGCTGCATCAAACCAGTCTCAGGACTGAAAACCACAACAAAAACAACAACATGACCTACGCTCCACAGTAAAACTATATCAGTGGGCGTCTGTCTTGTAGAAACCGACGGTTCCCGGCTTCGAGCCTTGGGCTTGGCGGTTTCTGTACTGTTGTACGTATGAAACTGTTATATGGGGCAACACGTTCATGACATATAAAAGGACTGTTTGGAGTGTATAGCAATGTTCTATCGGCAGCCCACTTTCGCTTCGGTTATTTGAAGGTAGAAAACCAATAAGTATATTTGCAGCTTCATAGAATAAACGCAAACAGGCAGACAAGAAGAATAAAGAAACTATTGCATCAGACGTGTGGAAGTGTTTATAGTAATAATAATGATAATAATAGTACGAAGAAGAAGAAGAAGAACTGTCTGCTAGTTTGCAGCACCGCCGTACATCTACAAGTTCCGAACAGTCCTTTTACGTTTCAGGAACTTGTTCCATACAAAAGTTTGATATGTACTACAGTAAAGAAACTAGCCTGACCAGGGTTGCAACACTTGACCCTTCGCACAAGGAACTAACCCTCTACCGACTTCCCCACGTGAGTTTTGCACGATAGAAGCTCACAGTTATGCTTTTCCTGTGCTCCGTAGAACACGTGGTCCTTATTACCTGCCGTTTACCCACGTTCTCTTGGACGAAAGCTCATAGGAAAAACGATATTGGTGTTTCGATTGACATTCTGTCGGTATACTACGTTTTGTACAGTTTTGGTCCGCCCCGGTAGCTGAGTGGTCAGCGCGATGGACTGTCAATCCAAAGGGCCCGGGTTCAATTCCCGGCTGGGTCGGAGCTTCCCTCCGCTCAGGCACTGGGTATTGTGCTATCCCAATCATCATCATTTCATCCTCATCGACGCCCAAGTCGCCGAAGTGGCGTCAAATCGAAAGACTTGCACCCGGTGAACGGTCTACCCGACCGACATTTATTTGTATACATTTGGCTGTCTGACATCTGGTGGTTTGGCTCTTCAAAACCTCAATATACCGGCAAATTACAAAGGCGTACTGAAAAGTAATGCCTCCGAATTTTTTATGAGAAAATTATTAACGCTTTTTAATTAAAAATTAAACGTTATTAAATTCTTACATCTTTATTCTTCGTGTCTACATGTTTGCAGCCCCCTGCCGTTAGAGGGCTCCGAACTGTAATGGCGGTGTGTAACGTAACTATGTCGGTGCGTGAGAAACAGGGTGCTGTAATCGAGTTTCGAAATAGAACAGTTCGTCCATATGTGGAGCGCCCTCTCTTTCAGCGTAATAATAGACCACACAAGAACGCTGCAATATCGGCAACAATCCGTCGCCTCGGGTTTCATTGTCATTAACCATCCTCAATACAGTCCCGACTTGGTCCCATCCAGTTTTCATGTGTTCAAACACTTACACAACGCCTTCGAGGACTTCACTTTGATGTTGTTGAAGCGGTGCAAGGAGAGGTGTGGTCGTAGCTCCGTCAAGAAAATTATTCTACTGCGGCGGCTTCAGTAAACTGGTCCCAGGCTGGGAGAAATTAGTTCGCCGGCCGTGTTGGCCGAGCGGTTCTAAGCGCTTCAGTCCGGAACCACGCGGCTGCTACGGTCGCAGGTTCGAATCCTGTCTCGGGCATGGATGTGCGTGATGTCCTTAGGTTAGTTAGGTTTAAGTAGTTTTAAGTCCTAGGGGACTAATGACCTCACATAGTACTTAGAGCCATTTGAACCATTTGAAATTAGTTCGTCGCCAGGGTTACCATGTTGAGAAATAAATAGGTAAACATTAAGAATAGAGATGTGGAATGTTAATAACGTTTGTTTTAGTTGATAAGCTTTAAGATTTTTCACTTAAAAAATTCGGATGAATTACTTTCCAGGACGCCCACGTGTATTGAAGAATCAACACTCGTGGTTACGACATACTACTTCACTGAAAATGCAAGGTGTGTGGAAACAAAGCCAGCATTTGGTGGAATAATGCAGCAGTACTACCTATCCTTTAAACGGCAGTCTACGATGTACACGTCCTATCATACCGGAGACCGCATAAAGAGTCAGTTTGAATGCTACCGTTGGAAAAACAAGCTGTTTTCCCCCTCTCTTGCTAACGGGCTCCTCTAGAGCCCACGCCGGCGGTCAGAGAATACCAACACAAGAAAATTTCGGCCAAAAAGCAAGCTTCCCGAAGGTGGTAATTAAGGAATTGTTTGTATCACTGGTCCCAGCTCGCCAGAGGTGAAACTGCTCGAACCTCGCTAAATATTGCACATTGGAGTTCGTAGCTGCAATACTGAATGGACAAAGCAATTACATTTCAAGGAATTTCAGCCAAACATGACGAGACGTTCCCTATGGACATGTCTTATAGTGTCATAAGTAATGTTTGAGTTCCGACTCGCGGTTAGTGTTAGCCCCAGTCTTACGAATATCACTTCCACTATCCCTCGTATAACAAGTGCCGACATATAAGTTTCCTGGACAAAAAATTTATCACCAAAGAGCGCACGCACAGGCGAATCGTTAAGACTTCATAGACGGCGCAGCGATCGATTCACGTGCACAGCAGCTCGCTCACTGCCTCTTGCCTCTATGTAATCATAATGAAATAATGATCAGTGAGACATTTATGTTTCATACGGGTATTATACGTAAGCATGGGTAAATGTAAGAACATGACAGAGTGGCCAAAAGGGACAATCGTGTTTGGCCATCTCATGGCCCTAAGGTGTATGCAGTTTCTGGGTTTGTTGGTGCTTCGCGGCGGACTGTTCAACATTTCTACATGCAGTGGTGTAACACACGTGGTCACGAAACACGTCAGAATTGTGGTCGGAAAAAGATCGTGACTGGGAGCGATCAGAGACGCGTTTCACAGCTTGTGAATCAAAGTCGTTTCCGTACTTGACTGTATTTGCTGCAGGTTGTGAGAAGGTCCATTCCAACCTCTCATCGAGAGGACATTGTGACGGCAACTGCTTGCAATAATCATTTTGAGTCGGTTGCCGAGCAAATGGTCATTGCTGACACTAGTTTTCAGGGCGACAACAGCAAAGTTCATCGGGTTGGAACAATATGTGAAAGATTTCCGGAACCCTCCACCACCCTATTGCATCTCGACTGGTCTGCCAAATTACCTGAGTCGAACCAGTTAGAAAATTTGTGCCACATTGGAACAGCGGGTAAAGCGCCGACATTAATATCCCAGCAATCTGGTAGAACTGCGTGATCAAATCCTCAGCTAGTGGCTTGTGGGTCGTACCTGCACAAACGTGTAGACTCACTTCGTAATCGAATCCAGGAGGATGTCAATTCCAAAAGCGGAATTACACCGTTTGAAGTGATGCTTGTGACCATTTCTATTGATCTTAGAATGAAATTGGTTCAAAAAAAAATTGTTATCATAAAGTGAAGAAAAACGCAAGTAATTTCAGTATCCCAATGCAGCTTGAACAGTCAGATTATCCACAAACACTTACTTGTCCTACAAGTAAACTGAGTTTCGCGACAGTACGAGAAAATTCTAAGAGTTGCACTCGTACATTATCCGCTTAACTACTTACCGATGTCATAGATTTTTAATGCATGCATAAAAACTTACTCTTTTCCACGACATTTTCGGATGTTTAGCAGCTTTTTTCAACAAGAACTGAGACCAGCGTACGTTTAGGCACGTGCACCGGTGAATGTGTGCTTCTGCCATGCCGCTCTGATGAAAACATGAGACGTCCCGAGCAAACGGCGAACGTTTGCGTAAGGTATTTCCGCAGTAGTCGTTTGTTTGGTCACGTCTGTGGCTCTTCCGCTGTTAGACCGTCTCCTGCCTCAGGAAGGACACGATTCTGCGTCTGCCTCCACAACTATACTTCGTGAATCACAATTAAGTGCATCACAGAGTTCACTTTTCCTTATCATCAGAATCATACTCAGTTCTCAACTATGGAATTCTTCTCTGGAAAACAAATGCACAAAATATGAACACAATTGTCAAACTGCAGAAAGGGGCCATGAGAACGATATCAAAATAACGTAGACCAGCTCATTGTAAAGATATTTTCAAAACACTAGGGATTTTTACACCATATATGTACATTTCTCAGTTAGTTGTGCACATGAAAAATACTGATTATTATTACTGCATAAACAGTTATGTCAATGACCAAGGATCAACATATAGACTCAAATTAGGTTTAACAAGAAAGAGCAGACATAAAATTTAAAACAGCATTTTACACCAAGGAATAAATATGTACAATAAATTTCCAAAAGAGATTAAAGACATTACTAAAACATATTTATTTAAAAAGGAAGTTAAAAGTACCTGTTGAACAATACATTCTATAAATTGGAGGAGTAAATAGATAAGAGAAGGTAGGGTCCGGTAAAAACTAAACTGGAAAAGAAATAAATAATAACAACTATGATAAAATATCTATTATTTGACAAAACACTTACACACTACGTGTTTTTCCTCTTTTTCTTTCTGGAAAACTTTATTTCCAAAGCTGTACCGTTTCTCCAACTACTTCCTAGACTGATCTTATTCCTGACGTATAATCTACGTCAGGGCAGTAACTACGGTGGCTGAACCAGCGACTGTAAACAACAGATGGGCACTAGACCAATCAGTTGTTAGCTGGCAGTGTAGTAGTGGACGTGTGCCCATAATATGTCAGCGTTCTTGTGTCACAAATATCAGTGAAGTAGCGAACTGAACATCTGTAAATTAAGTGGTCAAAACTATGTCCAGAATGTTTTGCTGAAGAGAAGGAGGTGCGCTACGTTTGCCCCACACGCCATGATTCCTCAACAAAAACGCCTACGCGTGACTCCTGTTGCGACTGGGCTGAAATGCAAAACGTGGACGTTTATTTTCTGGAGAAAATCTTTACAGGTGACGAGACATGTTGTTATCAATACGAACCTGTCAGAAAACAAAAACTGCAGAATGGGTCTCTCACGGTTCGCCAAAGTCGAAGAAGATGCGAATGTACCGCGCGAGTTGAACAACATATCACAGAAGAATTTTCTGACAGTTTCACACGGTTTTAGGAATTTACATCTACATCTACATGGATACTCCACAAATCACAGTTAAGTGCCTGGCAGAGGATTCATCGAACCACCTTCACAATAATTCACTATTATTCCAACCTCGAACAGCACGTGGAAAAAACGAACACCTATATTTTTCCGTGCGGACTCTGATTTCCCATATTTTGTTATAAAGATCGTTTCTCCCTATGTAGGTCCGCGTCAATAAAATATTTTCGCATTCGGAGAAGGAAGTAGGAGATTGAATTTTCGCGAGAAGATTCCACCTCAACGATGAACGCATTTGTTTTAATTATGTCCACCCCAATCCTGAATCATGTCAGTGACACTCTTTCCCCTATTTCGAGATAATACAAAACGTGCAGCTCTTCTTTGAACTTTCTCCATGTACTCCGCTAATCCTATCTGGTAAGGATCCCAGAACGCGCAGCAGTACTCTAGAGGACGGACAAACGTAGTGCAGGCAGTCTCTTTAGCAGATCTGTTACATATTCTAAGTGTTCTCCCAATAAAACGCAGTCTCTGGTTTGCTTTCCCCACAACATTTTCTATGCGTTATTTCCAATTTAAGTTGTTCGTAATTGTAATTCCTAGGTATTTAATTGAATTTACGGCCTTCAGATTTGACGGATTTATCGAGTAACCGAAGTTTAACAGATTGCTTTTAGCTCTCATGAGGAAGAACTCACACTTTTCATTATTTAGGGTCAGCTACCAATTTTTGAACTATACAGATATCTTTTCTAAACTGTTTGCAATTTGTTTCGATCTTCTGATGACTTTATTGGTCTATAAATGACAGCGTCATCAGCAAACAACCTAATACGGCTGCTCAGATTGCCTCCAAATCGTTTATATAGATAAGGAACAGCAAAGGGCCTATAACACTACCTTGTGGAACGCCAGAAAACACTTTTGTTTTACTCTATGACTTTACGTCAGTTACTGCGAACTGTGACCTCTCAGACAGGAAATCACGAGTCCAGTCACATAACTGAAACGATATTCGATAGGCACGCAACTTCACTACAAGCCGCTTGTGTAGTACAATGTCAAAGGCCTTCTGGTAATCTAGAAATACGGAATCAATTTGAAATCCCTTGTCGATAGCACGCAACACTTCATGTGAATAAAGAGCTAGTTGTATTTCACAGGAACGATGTTTTCAAAACCTGTGTTGACTGTGTGTCAATCGACAGTTCTCTTCGAGGGAATTCATAATGTTAGGACACAATACACGTTCCAAAATCCTCCTTGATATTGACGTTAATGATTTGGACCGGTAACTTAGCGAATTATTCCTAGCACCTTTCTTGAATTTTGGTGTGACCTGCGCAAATTTCCAGCCTTTGTGTACGAATTTGTCGTCTTGAGAGCTACTGTATCAGCTTACTCTGAAAGGAACCTCGACCGGTAGACTTTCTTTTATTAGCTGGTTTAAGTTGCTTCACTACTCCGAGAATATCTACTTTAAATTTACTATTCTGTGCATTGTGCTCAAGAGGGTGGGGGTGAAGAGGAGCAATGGAGGTAGTATATAGAACACCTCAAACATTAAAACCATCATCTTAGCGTTTATCTGTTTTTATTAACCCAATCTCGAAACTTTCTGGATTGACAGGGATAGCAATGTATAATACTGGTACCTTATCCTTCTTCTGAAGTCAATATGTCACTCATTACGGGAGGATACTGATTCGATTTCTCAGGCTAGAAAATGAGAAGTTGCGCTACACAAAATGAAGAACAAACATCGACTCAATTGATCTAACTTCAGCTTATAGTGTGTGTAGTATTGCATTACGAAATGTTGTGTGTGTAGTATTGCATTACGAAATGTTGTGTGTGTAGTGTGTGCAGTGACTGGGACTGAGAAAAGAATGAACAGTGTAGCGCTATCCTGTATATTGTTAAGTAACTTCTTTCTGGAACAGTATTATGCGCTTGGGTAAACCCAGTGAGGAAGCACTATTCTAAATAGATTGGCTTTGTATTCGGGAGCTGGAGATCTAGTCTTTATCTAGTCATCATGAGTTAGGTTTTTCGTGGTTTTCACAAATTACTTAACGCAAAAGCCGGAATGGTTCCTACTTCAGGGCAGCAGTCGTCAACTGTCCCATTCTTGTCAAACTAGAGCTGTAAGTAAGTAAATATCTCTAATATTAGTTACTTTATTTTTGTTATCTTTTAACTGTAATACCACGTAATGTTCAATATCCTTGCAAAAGTGATCCAACGATGAAGGAAACTAGGTTTAGTACTCCTACAACTACTATCAACGTCATCATCAGCCATTTGACATTCACTGCTGGATAAAGGCTTCCTCTAGTCTTACGATGCATGTCCGAGGGAACAAGCCAACAGAGTCACACCATCTTCACCACCCCTGTAGCTATGAACATCGATGCTCCAACGAGGGGGTACCCGTCTCGTTGGAAGACGAAATTCTGGAATCAGCAGCCAGTTGTGGCAGCAACCACAACTGCAACACTGCAACATATCAAAGTAAGACGCACCCGTCAAAGTCTTCTCACAGAAGAAAAAGGGCTGATACAGCTTCGTCAGTGACAAAGAACAGAAAACATTTATCTTCGACAAATCTCGTTCATGCGCCACTATTTCATGACGATTTTCAGAACCCCACACTCCCACATTGTGGCGATTAATCTTTCCATACAAAGGGATGATTGCTTCGTGGTGAATATCAGTTTGAGAGCGGGGGTGGAGGGGGTAAAATGTTCATCCTTAAGTACTTCCTCCATTATGATGAAAAACTGCAGGCATTGACCAAATCTTCCGGTTTCAATTGTTGCATGAGCTGCAGACAGTACGGTTTGAAACGTAGCTGTTGTCGAAAATGTTCACGCAGTTTGTTGCGGTATCGCTAGTTGGTGGTTTTCGCGGACCGTTGATCTTTTTGGACTGCGTACGAAACGATCCGTCACCTTCCCTACGGTGCCATAGGCCACACCAGGTTGGCCAGTGGTTTTCTGTCTACAGAGATAACTATTGTCCTTAAATTGCCCATACCAACTCACAATGCTGTGTTAAGTGGGAAGTTCTTTTCCAGATTTCCTTCTGAATTCACATTGCACTGTTATAATAGATAAATATCTCGTGTATTCCAACACACAAAAACTCTTTTCTTGTTTTGTCGCCATTTTGCCAAGGTACCTGACTCGTAATTCCAGCTGGTGGGCACAATACAAACACGGCGAGTTTGCGTTTATATTCGTGCATCAATCATTTTTGTGGACTACATGTAATACTTCTGGGAAATATATAGGGTGATATTTTCGTTTTTCAGAGCTAACCGGTGAAATCCATGAATAACGAGTCTAATTTCTTCGACGTCCAAGGTTATATTATATAATCTTGCTGCTCTTCTTGCCTCAGTCCAATCACAAGATGCAAACACAGCATAGTAACCATCGACTAACTCTTGCCACAAAGGGAGCCCTGCAGTTTGACGGCCAAATCCATCTTTTCTATTCCCACCGAGCCGGTTTCATAGCGAGTTTGCGATGGGACTTCCCTCCAAGTTTTACAACATTACAAATCTAAGCATCATCTGGTATCACAAATAAAGTTTTAACATTTCCATTCTTTTGTAGAATATTACTTCAAAAATTACATCCACAGATTAATTACAATTGCGTAAATGGACTTAAATAATGAATAAAACAATAACATAGATGTTGCATCAAAAAGCATGGTCACATTAAGTAAAGCAGACAAAGAACTTCTATGAGATGAGGATAGAGAATATCGATTTTTGTGTTACACCCTGTCTAAAGCTTCCTTGGAACGAAATTATCGTCAGTGTTCGCATTACGTGGGACTGACAAATCAGCTAAGAGGTAGGGCCTTCTCTTTCTGCTTGCTGTTCCGGTATAGCTAACAGAAACAGCTGGCTCAATATGCACCTGTTGGTCGTACAACATATCTTTCAGTCAAGCCCTTGTTACTTCCAAAGGTGTACAATTTGTTTCACTGTCTGGGTGTTCCACAGCTCTGTCTCTTCACCATTCGAATAATAACACACCATACTGTGCGTCCCGAGCCAGCCATTCTATGCTAGTAGTGTAGGGTGGGGCGTTTTCAATCATGGAGGTATGCGGATCGAAATAAGAAAATATTCTACTGCTCGGCCCATGTGGCAGCTCGGACTCCATTAAGTTACAGATCCGTTGCTAGACTAGCCACACAAGCGGTAAGAAGCTTTTTCCATATATATATATATATATATATATATATATATATATATATATATATATATGATCCAGGCAGTAATCATCCAGAAGGAAATAAAAGAGATGAGGCAGCGTTGCTCATAATAATCAGATATTCAATGCTAAGTATGTTTAAAATAAGATCTATGCTGAAATACATGAATGCTAATTATAAATCTTTCCGCTACCAGTTGTACACCACCCGCCAGGTCAGGCAGAAGAAGAACTAGCGACCTATGTTATAACTTTGAGCTACAGCTTACATTTATAAAATAATAGGCGACTGAGGCTATTTGAATCAGTCTTTGTTGGGCTTGCTGAGTCGGCGTATAATCTGTATTATTTCTCCATTATTAATGTATTTATGTAGGCTAATTATAAACAGTAATCACTCAACTTACATTAAAAGATTTATTTTTGGTAAAATTTTCAACGTCGCCTGGAGACGTGGAGCTAACGCAGGAAATGCTGCGAGGGATTTGAGCGTAAGAGAAATTTCCGCTTCAATCTGAAAAAAAACACTTATACCATCCCACAAAACAGTCCGTCCTTCGTCCACAATCCTGAATGATGAATCCTGTTCTGTGACCACAGAATCGGAATAAAACCCAGGCCCTGCAACTCCTTCAATCTACCAAAAAATTGGGAATGTCAGAGCTCAACAACATCATACGCCAGTTCATCTCAATATTACGAGAGGGAAGAGAATATTGCATTTCGAAAACTCCCAAGAAAGAAGGTCAATGATTGTACAAATGCGCTGGATATTGAAACTAAAGCGCAAAACCAGAAGAGGATTCATATTCGTTGTCGCCTGAAGCTGATTCGGAGGAACAAAACATACCTTGTGGGTTCTGCAACATTAAATATTACTATCTGTGAAGAAAGGGTGGATCAGTTGTGATAAGTGCAGAGAGTGATCGTATCCAATTCCGCTGTGGGATGCATGTAACAAGTATTGGAACAGTTAAAAAGTGTAATCTTCCACACTTTCTATAACCATACGAAAGTTTACAGCTGTTGATATAGCCCTATATACGATTCAAATAGCCCCACCTGTTTTTAATTTTTCCGTTACTTCAACGTTTTTGCTTTTGCTATTTACTACGAAGAAGAGTAGATCTTGAAGCAATACACCTGTGTCTTACAGCTATGATCGATTCAACATGTGTACTTAAATATTTACTATCCTTCTGGGGCCCAGAAAGTTGAAATCACTCATTTACCCCCACTTTACCGTACTGAGCGGACTCCCACTAAGTGCTCAGTGATTTTGCGGTGTGTCCCACAAAGACGGAGAATAGCAGTTGCCAAGGTCACCGTCCCTGTGGCTCGCACTTCGTGAACTACAAAGATCTCACCGTGTGCAGATATCTTGGGAGCTTCCAGCATCGGTTTTACTATTCCTCATTTTCGTCATTGATGTGTGTAATCTTTGTAAATATTTTAGAGCTCCAGCGGCTCAAATACCGTGTCGTGGTTCAGTTACACAGGGTTATTTTAGCCTCTTCCGACTGCAACTACACTGGAGTCCAAAATGTAAGCAACAAAGCGCTATTTCCTCGTGTTGTGTCTAATTCATGGTACAATCAGACAAAACTTCAACAGATGTCCATACAATCGTCTTCTTCACAGAAAATGGCATTCCGGTCAAGGAACTAACAAGTCAACTATGACGTCAGGATACCTACCCAACGGAGTAGTGTTTGTCGGGTAGTCCCACATCGACAACTGCTATGTACACAGACGGTGCAGCAGGGCACAAAGAAGACGCCTACCAGACACGCTGCGGTGCAGGGCCATAAGAAGAATGGCAGCAGGTCACCAACTGATGTGGCCCGAAAACTTAATGTGAATCGTTCTGTTGTTTCTCGGATCTTGGGACAATTCATAGAAACAGTATCCTGAAGTCCATGGCATGGCCGATACCGTTATTTGGTCGCGAGGGCTCGACGGTACCGCCCTAGTACTGCACGGGAGCTGGCATCTGATCTCGAGACAAAAGGTGTACAGAAGGCTTCGGCAGAGTAGCCTTTATTGCCGGAGACCTTCTATATGTGTACCTCTGATGCGTCTTCACAGAAGGGAACGTGTAGAGTGGAGTCGTCAACATGCCACCTGGGCGGTCGTACAACAGGTCGACGTTGTTTTCGCGGATGGGCTCCGATTTGGACTGGAAAACGATTCTCGCGCATTCGCATCTGGAGGGAACGTGGAACACGATTTCGAAATCGAAACATTGTGGAAAGAGACCGATATCGAAGAGCATCCTTAATGGTGGGGGCAAGGACTATGTTGACCATTCGAACGCCTCTTCATCAAATTGGATGAAAGGAATCGAGACGAGATCTTGGGACCTCATGTGCTGTTGTTGCGATTTGGTGTGGGCCCAGACTTCGTATTGATGAACGATGATGCTCGACCTCACAGAACACGGGCGGTTGATGTTTTCTTGGAAACGTAAGATACTGCACGCATGGCGTGGGTAGCTCGCTCTCACGATTTGAATCCCACAGAGCATGCCTGGGATGCGCTAGGGAGATAGGTTTCGTCACCTCAGCCTCCACCAACCACTCTCCAGGACCTGCGAGCAAAGCTGCTGGAAGAATGGGCATTATTGCCTCAACATAAGACTGACGGCATCACTCACCGCACGGTCAGTCGTTGTTAGGCCTGTATTGCAGCCAGATGTGGTAACGCCCCATGCTGAGCACATTAACCAGTTGTTGGAGCGTGTGTGCAAACCCGTTAAGTTGGAAAAAAACGAAGAACATTTTTGTCTACCGTTATGCACGTTGCAGTTGTTCACGTTGTGTGTTCTTTACATTGTCCCTAATTTACTATCACCTGTTTACAATGTTTTGTGGCAATATAAAGGCACTCTTGCAAAACTTCAGTTTGTTGCTTTGATTTTGGGCGCCAGATTACATCTATACCCCACAGTCACCTTACGGAGAGTATTTCTTCCACCACTTCCCCTTCTCGCGAATGACCCTTGGAAGTAATGACTGTCGGTAATCCTTCTTAAAAGATCTAATTTATATGATTTTCTCATTCTGTTAATTCTGAAGACGTGTGTAGGAGAAAATAAGATGTTGCTCAACTCTTCACAGAACGTACTCTCCCTGATCAAAATAAGATCGACAGAAAGTGTCAAACGGCAAAGCGAGTCTGCCCAGAGGTGATAAGCAAAGCTGTAGAAGTAAGCGGGACAGCAGGAAGTATGGGTGCCACCTACAGCAAAATAAAATAAATCTTTGAAGATAACAGAATGTCAAGAACTTAGACGGTAAGTCATTACTGTGTATAAAGGGAAGGCTGAAAGATGGAAGGAATATATAAAAGGGCCATACAAAGGCAACGAACTAGAAGACAATGTTATGGAAAGAGGAAGTAGATAAAGAATAGTGGGGATATTTGATACTGAGAGAAAAATTTCACAGAGCACTGAAAAACCTAGGTCGAAACAAGGAACCTGGAGTAAACGACATCCCATCAAAAATTTTGATACCGTTGGAGGAACCAAAGATGATAAACCGGTTATATATGTTGTGCGACATGTATGAGATAGGAGAAATGCCCACAGACTTCAAGAAGAATATAATCATCCCAGTTCCAAAGAAGACAGCTTTTCACTGGTGGGAATATTACCGATATGTCATTTTAATAAGTCATGAGTCGAAAATACTTACACAGAAGCAAGGAAAGACTGGCAGAACCCGACATCAGGAAAGACCAGTTTGGGTTCCGAAGAAATGTTGGAAAATGCAAAGCAGTACTGGTTTTAAGATCTATCTTACACTTATAGCGTCTATACGACAAAGTGTTGTCTGGGTTGCGATAGTTGAAATTCTGAATGTAGCAGATACAAAATACAGGAAACGGAAAGTTATCTAAATTCTCTACAGCGACCAGACTGTCGGTTAGACCGTCAGTGAGAGAGCACTTCGATTTCCTGCTGCTAATAAGGCGAGTACACCGTTCGCTTGTTACACATTTTTACGAGCTTCAAACAGGTACAACTTATTTTCAGTTATCTGGGTAGTTACTATTTTATTTTTGTAATTTCTTGCGTGTTTGAGTGCCTACTAGACACAACCGTTTATTTTAATAACAGTGTAGTGTACAGTATCGCCGTTGCTACTGACCCTCGTATCGTACAGGCTTTTGTTTGTTTGGTTAGAACAGCTCAGTGTCGGTTAGACCGTCAGTGAGAGAGCACTTCGATTTCCTGCTGCTAATAAGGCGAGTACACCGTTCGCTTGTTACACATTTTTACGAGCATCAAACAGGTACAACTTATTTTCAGTTATCTGGGTAGTTACTATTTTATTTTTGTAATTTCTTGCGTGTTTGAGTGCCTACTAGACACAACCGTTTATTTTAATAACAGTGTAGTGTACAGTATCGCCGTTGCTACTGACCCTCGTATCGTACAGGCTTTTGTTTGTTTGGTTAGAACAGCTCAGTGTCGGTTAGACCGTCAGTGAGAGAGCACTTCGATTTCCTGCTGCTAATAAGGCGAGTACACCGTTCGCTTGTTACACATTTTTACGAGCTTAAAACGGGTACAACTTATTTTCAGTTATCTGGGTAGTTACTATTTTATTTTTGTAATTTCTTGCGTGTTTGAGTGCCTACTAGACACAACCGTTTATTTTAATAACAGTGTAGTGTACAGTATCGCCGTTGCTACTGACCCTCGTATCGTACAGGCTTTTGTTTGTTTGGTTAGAACAGCTCAGTGTCGGTTAGACCGTCAGTGAGAGAGCACTTCGATTTCCTGCTGCTAATAAGGCGAGTACACCGTTCGCTTGTAGGGTAAACATAGTCATGTGTAGGGACTGTGGTTGTTGTGAGCGGACGCAAGGAGAATTGGCCACTCTTCGGGGGCAGGTGGAGGCTTTGTCTGTTAGGCTCATCGAGCTCGAGGCGCAGGCGTCGGCTCGTAGTGGCGTTGGGGCAACTGTGGTGAGACCTATGCCTACTTCGGTGGCCTTGGAATCGCATGGAACCCCTGATGTCGCTGCGTCTTCCGGCAGTGAGCATCTTACCGGTCAGCCATCACTCCAGGGTGAATGGCGGACAGTGGTGGGCTCGCGCGTGCCTGGCCGAAAGGCGAAGGTGGGATCTGGCCGCGTGGCAGCTGCCTTACCCCTTTCCAACAGGTACGGGGTGCTTCCTAGTGGTGATGACATCGTTTCCGAGCCACCACAGGATGCCTCACATGTTGGGCCAGTGGCCGATTCTCCGGCAAGGTCCCGACAGTCACAGAGGGCGGGCCTATTAGTTATAGGGAGCTCCAACGTTAGGCGGGTTATGGAGCCCCTTAGGAAAATAGCGGGTAGGTCGGGGAAGAATGCCAGTGTGCACTCGGTGTGCTTGCCGGGGCGTCTCGTCCGTAATGTGGAGGAGGCCCTTCCGGCAGCTATTGAACGCACTGGGTGTGACCGGCTGCAGATAGTAGCACATGTCGGAACGAATGACGCCTGCCGCTTGGGTTCTGAGGCCATCCTTGGTTCCTTCCGGCGGCTGGCTGATTTGGTGAAGACAACCAGCATCGCACGCGGAGTGCAAGCTGAGCTTAATATCTGCAGCATAGTGCCCAGAGTCGATCGCGGTCCTCTGGTTTGGAGCCGTGTGGAGGGTCTAAACCAGAGGCTCAGACGACTCTGCGACTATAATGGTTGCAAATTCATCGACCTCCGTTATTGGGTGGAGAACTGTAGGGCCCCCCTAGACAGGTCAGGCGTGCACTACACACCGGAAGCAGCTACTAGGGTAGCAGAGTACGTGTGGCGTGCACACGGGGGTTTTTTAGGTTAGAGGGACCCCCCCTTGGGCGAAACGATAAAATACCTGACGGCTTACCATCGTTGATAAAGAACGTCCGTCCTCAGAGACCAAAAACAGGAAAAGTCAACGTAATATTGGTAAACTGCAGGAGTATCCAGGGCAAGGTTCCTGAATTAGTATCTCTTATTGAAGGAAATAGTGCGCATATAGTATTAGGAACGGAAAGTTGGTTAAAACCGGAAGTGAACAGTAACGAAATCCTAGACACAGAATGGAATATATACCGCAAGGATAGGATAAACGCCAATGGTGGAGGAGTATTTATAGCAGTAAAGAATTCAATAATATCCAGTGAAGTTATTAGCGAATGCGAATGTGAAATAATCTGGGTTAAGTTAAGTACCAAAGGTGGGTCAGATATGATAGTCGGATGCTTCTATAGACCACCTGCATCAGCAACCGTAGTAGTTGAGCGCCTCAGAGAGAACCTGCAGAACGTCGTGAAGAAGTTTCGTGATCATACTATTGTAATAGGGGGAGACTTCAATCTACCAGGTATAGAATGGGATAGTCACACAGTCAGAACTGGAGCCAGGGACAGAGACTCTTGTGACATTATCCTGACTGCCTTGTCCGAGAATTACTTCGAGCAGATAGTTAGAGAACCAACTCGTGAAGCTAACGTTTTAGACCTCATAGCAACAAATAGACCGGAACTTTTCGACTCCGTGAATGTAGAAGAGGGTATCAGTGATCATAAGTCAGTGGTTCCATCAATGACTACAAGTGTAATAAGAAATGCCAAGAAAGGAAGGAAAATATATTTGCTTAACAAGAGTGATAGGGCACAAATCGCAGAATATCTGAGTGACCACCATCAAACGTTCATTTCTGAGGAAGAGGATGTGGAACAAAAATGGAAAAAATTCAGAAACATCGTCCAGTACGCCTTAGATAAGTTCGTACCGACTAAGGTCCAAAGCGAGGGGAAAGATCCACCGTGGTACAACAATCATGTACGAAAGGTACTACGGAAACAAAGAAAGCTTCATCATAGGTTTAAGAGTAGTCGAATCATAGCTGATAAGGAAAAGCTGAACGAAGCGAAAAAGAGCGTAAAGAGAGCAATGAGAGAAGCATTCAACGAATTCGAACATAAAACATTGGCAAACAATCTAAACAAGAACCCTAAAAAGTTTTGGTCATATGTAAAATCGGTAAGCGGATCTAAATCCCCTATTCAGTCACTCGTTGACCACGATGGCACCGAAACAGAGGACGACCGAAGAAAGGCAGAAATACTGAATTCAGTGTTCCGAAACTGTTTCACTGCGGAAAATCGTAACACGGTCCCTGACTTCAGCCGTCGCACGGACGCCAAAATGGAAAATATTGAAATAAACGATATCGGAATTGAAAAACAACTGCTATCACTTAGTAGCGGAAAAGCATCCGGACCAGACGAGATACCCTTAAGATTCTACAGTGATTATGCTAAAGAACTTGCCCCCTTTCTATCAGCAATTTATCGTAGATCGCTGGAAGAACGTAAAGTACCTAGCGACTGGAAGAAAGCGCAGGTCGTTCCCATTTTCAAGAAGGGTCATAAATCAGATGCGAATAATTATAGGCCTATTTCGCTTACGTCAATCTGTTGTAGAATAATGGAACATGTTTTGTGTTCTCGTATTATGACGTTCTTAGATAATACAAATCTCCTTCATCATAACCAACATGGATTCCGCAAACAGAGATCATGTGAAACTCAGCTCGCCCCATTTGCCCAAGAAATTCACAGTGCCGTAGACACTGGCGAGCAGATTGATGCCGTATTCCTGGACTTCAGGAAGGCATTTGATACGGTTCCGCACTTACGTTTAGTGAAAAAAATACGAGCTTACGGAATATCGGACCAGGTTTGTGATTGGATTCAGGATTTCCTAGAAGAAAGAACACAACATGTCATTCTTAACGGTTCAAAATCTGCAGATGTAGAGGTAATTTCGGGAGTACCGCAGGGAAGCGTGATAGGACCTTTATTGTTTACAATATACATAAATGACTTAGTTGACAACATCGGTAGCTCCGTGAGGCTATTTGCAGATGACACGGTTGTCTACAAGAAAGTAGCAACATCAGAAGACTCGTACGTACTCCAGGAGGACCTGCAGAGGATTAATGCATGGTGCGACAGCTGGCAGCTTTCCCTAAACGTAGATAAATGTAATATAATGCGCATACATAGGGGCAGAAATCCATTCCAGTACGATTATGCCATAGGTGGTAAATCATTGGAAGCGGTAACGACCGTAAAATACTTAGGAGTTACTATCCGGAGCGATCTGAAGTGGAATGATCACATAAAACAAATAGTGGGAAAAGCAGGCGCCAGGTTGAGATTCATAGGAAGAATGCTAAGAAAATGTGACTCATCGACGAAAGAAGTAGCTTACAAAACGCTTGTTCGTCCGATTCTTTAGTATTGCTCATCTGTATGGGACCCTTACCAGGTTGGATTAATAGAAGAGATAGACATGATCCAGCGAAAAGCAGCGCGATTCGTCATGGGGACATTTAGTCAGCGCGAGAGCGTTACGGAGATGCTGAACAAGCTCCAGTGGCGGACACTTCAAGAAAGGCGTTACGCAATACGGAGAGGTTTATTATCGAAATTACGAGAGAGCACATTCCGGGAAGAGATGGGCAACATATTACTACCGCCCACATATATCTCGCGTAATGATCACAACGAAAAGATCCGAGAAATTAGAGCAAATACGGAGACTTACAAGCAGTCATTCTTCCCACGCACAATTCGTGAATGGAACAGGGAAGGGGGGATCAGATAGTGGTACAATAAGTACCCTCCGCCACACACCGTAAGGTGGCTCGCGGAGTATAGATGTAGATGTAGATGTAGATGTAAGAGTTGACATATAGGAAGGCGAGGCAGTGGCTGAGAAGGGAGTGAGACAGTGTTGTTGCCCATTCCCCATTTTCATTCAGTCTGTACATGGAGCAAACAGTAACGAAAATCAAGGAGAAATTTGGAGAAGAAAACGTTAAGGTTCGCCGTTGACGTTGTAATTCTGCCAGAGATAAATGGTTCCAATGGCTCTGAGCACTACGGGACTTAACATCTGAGGTCATCAGTCCCCTAAAACTTAGAACTACTTAAACCTAACTAACCTAAGGACATCACACACATCCATGCCCGAGGCAGGATTCGAACCTGCGACCGTAGCGGTCGTGCGGTTCCAGACTGAAGCGCCTAGAACCGCTCGGCCACAACGGCCGGCTGCCAGAGATAGCAAAGCACTTGAAAGGGTAGCTGAGAACAGAAAACGCTTGTAAGACGAGCAGGACAAATATGTGAGCCGCAGCACCTCAATCGTGAAATGCAACCTCTGGAAAGTGTTTCGAGGAGCAATGGGTACTCCACAAATTATATTAGAAGTGCAACAGAGCCAAACACTCGACGAAGTAAGAAATCAGGAAAAGAAATGTCGGGTACGACCTTTCTGCCATACAGTCCCAGAGTGACGGAGAGAGTCGGCCGTATATTGCACAAACACAGCGTAAAGACAATTTTCAAACCGACATAGAAGATCGAAGAATGTCTTAGATCGGCAAAGGACAAAAGGGATCCACTTGCAATGTCGGGAATATACCGCTTACCATGCACATGCGGAAAAGTTTATATCGGAATGACTGGACGATCAATCAACACCAGGATCAAAGAACATAAGCGATATTGCAGATTGGGGCAGGTGAAAAAATCGGCCGTGGCAGAACACGCACTGAGTGAGACTGACCATGTAATAAAATTCGCCGATACGGAAGTTCTGGCTGTAGAGAAGCACTATCACACCCGCTTGTTTAAAGAACCTGTAGAAATACACAAACACGGGAACAGCTTCAACAAGAAAGAGGAGCCTTAAGGTAAACGGATCCAGGCTTCCCGTACTGCAGCTAACGACTGTCGCAGGTAGCAAGAGGAGAACCACTCCGGAAATGACCACGGAGAAGCCCTCTGACGTTGGCGCGCCAGGCACATATAGTCTGCGGCCGCGAGCTCGGCTCCACCAACGGCGATGGAGGGTGAAGCTTTGACAGTGCCAGCCACTCATGCTGGCGAAACGTCAGTGAAATCATAAGACGAACGTCGGCCGAAGAACCCGAGACAGAAGCAAATAGGCACTTTGTCGTTATAAATTTGTTGATATCAGTGGAGTTGGTAAAATATCAACAATCTTTTCCGGTTTAAAATGTTTTCATGCTAGAAGTCATTTGAAAGGGTAGTTAGTCACTCTGCATACTGACACTGGATATGTGGATGACCCTGAACTGGCAGTATGTGACGATATGCGAGTATATGTCATCTAGAGGCTGTCGAATAATACTATCCGAGGAAATAAATAACATGTGCAGAACGACCGAGGCTATTATCATGAAACAAAGCACTTAGATATCATCATTGTATAATCTCTGTATTAGACCAAGGTAGGTGTTGTAATAATACTTCAAGCAATAAGTAATGTAATGGTCCTAATGTATAAAAAGACATTTTCAGTGTTTCCCCAATCACCAACACCATAACTTTAATGAAATGAAAATGGTTGATTAAGTCGTGTATTGTGGTTACGGCTCAAATGGCTCTGAGCACTATGGGACTTAACGTCTGAAGTCATCAATCCCCTAAAACTCAGAACTATTTAAACCTAACTAACCCATGGACATCACACACATCCATGCCCGAGGCAGGATTCGAACCTGCGACCGTACGGTCGTGCGGTTCCAGACTGAAGCGCCTAGAACCGCTTTGCCACACCGGCCGGCGTTGTGGTTATGCTATAATACATTTAAACATACCGTATTAATAACAAACGTCTGCAGAGACAGAAGATAATTATTGTACGCAAGTAGATATGCCGTTTCTGCATACTAGCCCGCGCTAATTTATTAAATAGCCTAAAATATTCTAATTTTGGAAAAGAACTGTGGTTGAGACAATAAAAAAAAGGTTTTGCAAAACCATGATTTGGCGCAACGGCCGTATGCCCTTTCTTTGTTCCAAGTGGTCGTGTGACTAGGGCCTCCCGTCGGGTAGACCGTTCGCCGGGTGCAAGTTTTTCTATTTGACGCCACTTCTGCGACTTGCGCGTCGATGGGGATGAAATGCTGATGATTAGGACAACATAATAGCGGAGAATAGCTCCGACCTAGCCGGGAATCGAACCTGGGCCCTTCCAAGTGGTTATAGCCTAACCAATTAAACTGACGATGTCCCGAAGGCTGCAGTGCAGACTGTTTACATCACAGGACACTGAAACATCTTAGGTATGTTTATTAATTGCTGTGCTCACGGAGTATGCTGAAAAAATAATAGTTCCACTCTCTGTCACAAGGTGAAAGTATGGCACTCTAAGCACTCAGTATGTAAAACGTATCTGTTCCACTTTCTGCCACTAGGTGAAAGTATGGTGCTGTAAGGAGTCAGAATGTTAAATGTCTCGTTTTTTTGACGTCAGTATGCTGTTTGTTGCTTGGTGACGCGTGTTGATTTCTTTTTTGAAGTGCCTCTTAGTGTAAAGGGTTAAGAAGATCGACGTTTTCTGTACGAAACGCAATGGCTACTGAGAAGAAAGATGCGCAGTACTAGTAAAGTTGTTTTATCAGAACAGCAATGCTGCACTGCGGGAATATCGCTGACAAAGACAGAGGGGAAGAGGCCCCATGTCAATAACTGAGTTCCAGAATATAATCATGAAATTTGAAAAACAGGTGAATTAGGTGGCGCAGCTTGGAGCGGCAGGCGGTTCATTCCCATGGCAGTTATTGATGGAGCTGCTGTAGCTATAGATGACCGTGCATCACGTGCCTAAAATTCTGCAGCCAATGCTTGAGCTGTGCCATGGGAAATTTCTGTCCCCTGGACAACAGTTAAAGAGACTTTGCGGCGCACTTTACACTGGTACCCTTACAAGATTCAGACTGAGCACCACACGAAGCTGCAAGGTAGGCTACAATGCCTTGACGTTGAACTTCGGTTTTTGGCACACATGGGGATGGGTGACACGTGGCTGGGGAGTATTATTTGTATGGAGAAGGCACACTGTACTCTCCACAGTGCTGCGAATGCACAAAATTGTCTCATATTGGGTTCTACTCCGCCACATAACTCTGCACTCAGCTTAGATGACTGTGTGGTGTTGTTTCACGAGCTCCTTCATTCTCGGTCCGTTTTTCTTCGAGAAGATGACATCTCGCAGGCCTATTAGTTGTACAATGACATAAAAACTTTATAAGGACCTCCTTGTGCAACAGGACATTCCAGCTTTGCAAGAAAGCAACCGTGTCCACTATTTTCAAGTGAGATGGGGCGACACCACATGTCGCTTGCCAGGTGAAAGATTTGCTTCGAGAAACATTCGCTAACGACCGCACCATCTCTAGGCATTTTCAAGATGCGTGGCCTTCCAGATCCCCCATCCTAAATTCAGGTGACTTCTTGTTGTGGGGATATGTGACAGATCGTGTCTGTCAAGGATTCTACGTGATATGAGGTTTAGCATACGATGACATATCACTCTGATTACACCAGAAATTCTGCGAGCAACTTTCGATCGAGCCGCGTTACGGATGTAGCATTTGCTGAGTCGGGAGACTATGTGCAAACATATTGTAACTTACGACCTTATCCTAATAAACGGGCCAGAACCACCGTTATCCTGTGTTTCATAGTTGCTTACCTTTTCCTGCACTCACATCACATTCTACTTAAAAAAAAAAAAATGGTTCAAATGGCTCTGAGCATTACGGGACTTAACATCTATGGTCATCAGTCCCCTAGAACTTAGAACTACCTAAACCTAACTAACCTAAGGACAGCACACAACACCCAGTCATCACGAGGCAGAGAAAATCCCTGACCCCGCCGGGAATCGAACCAGGGCGCGGGAAGCGAGAACGCTACCGCACGACCGCGAGCTGCGGACACATTATACTTCCAGCGCCATATTTTCACCTGGTGACAAAAAGTGGAACTATTATTTTTTTCAGCACACTCGCACCGATTAATAAACACACCCACAATGTTTGAGCGTTCTGCGATGTATATATCAACAACATGCCGAATGGACCGCTCAGGAATGTCATCAGGTTCTCTTCACCGATGAGTGCCGCATATGCCTTCTACCAGGCAATCGTAGAAGACGTGCTTGGAGTCAACCTGGCGAGGCTGAACGCCTTAGACACTGTCCGCGAGTGCAGCAAGGTGGAGGTTCCCTGCCTATTTTGGGGTGGCATTATGTGGGGCCGACGTACGCCGCTGGTGGTCATAGAAGGTGCTGTAACGGCTGTACCATATGTGAATGCTATCCTCCGACTGATAGTGCAACCATATCGGCAGCATATTGACTAGGCATTCGTCTTCATGGACGACAATTCGCGATCCCATCGTGCACATCTTGTGAATGACTTCCTTCTGGATAATGACATCGCTCGACTAGAGTGGCCAGCGTATTCTCCAGACATGAACCCTATCGAACATGCCTGGTATAGATTCAAAAGGGCTGTTTATGGACGACGTGACCCACCAACCTCTCTGAGGGATCTACACCGAATCGCCGTTGAGGAGTGGGACAATCTGGATCAACAGTGCCTTGATGAACTCGTGGATAGTATGCCACGACGAATACAGGCACGCATCAATGCAAGATGACGTTCTACTGGGTATTAGAGGTACCGGTGTGTACAGCATTCTGGACCACTACCTCTGAAGGTCTCGCTGTATGATGGTACAACATGCAATGTGAGGTTTTCATAAGCAATAAAAAGGGTGGAAATGATGTTTATGATGATCTCTACTCGAATTTTCTATACAGGTTCCGAGAGTTCTGGAACGTCGGTTATGGAAAACTTTCTTTGATGTGTGTAGGACTGGTTCAGACGAGGAATACGTGAGAAGATCTCAAGGAAATGTGCTCATGCGTCGGCCGAGCGACTACTGTGGTTTGGAGTATAAATGAAACTACGTACTGTTTAGCCTATGGAAGCGGTCGTGTAGACGTTGTTAAAATGATGGAGAATCTCACAAAAACTGGGTAGTGTTTAGTAAACGTAACAAATGAACGTCCGCAGCTTGTGGTCTTGCGGTAGCGTTCTTGCTTCCAGCGCACGGGGTCCCGGGCTCGATTCCCGGCGGAGTCATGGATTTTTCCTGCCTCGAGATGACTGGGTGTTGTTGTGTCGTCTTCATCATCATCATCATTCTTCCACGTTACGGTCGGAGGAAGGCAATGGCAAACCACCTCCACTAGGACCTTGCCTAGTACAGCTGTGCCGGTCTCCCGCATCGTCCCCTACGCTCCTCGGAGTACGGGACCTCATCATCAACAGATGAACCACAATTAAGTACAAGGGTCAGTTCAAAAGTTCTGCACACTGTAAGATTGAACTAAATAAAATTACAGGCTATCAATATAACCTCCTATCTCGCTTATGACAGCTCCGCAACGTTTTGGCAACATATGTATTCCGGACAGGGCAGCTTCATTGTTGAGCTTCAGGTTACTCGTGTCTCCTCACTGGAAGCTTCATCACGTTTTCCACGGAGTTGTTCCTTCAATTTTGTAAACAAATCGTAGTCGGGTGGGCTCTTATCAGAGCTTTATGGTGGGTAAGAAGGTATTTCCCATCCATATCTGTCGAGCGTTTCTCTCTCTGGTAGAGCTGTAGGAGGTCTTGCATTATCGTACAAAATAAGAAAACCAGCTGCAAGCATATCGGGACTTCTTTGACGAATTTTCAGGCGCAAAACATTTTGCAGTAACACCTAGTAGTATGCGCCTGTTACAGACGTTCCCTGGGGTACTCTACGGGTAAGCATGAGTCCATTCATGTCATACGCAAATATGATAATCAGTTTCACCTTTGATTTTTGGCGGCGGAATTTTTTATAGCGTGGAGAGTCGGAACTTCTCCATTGTGAGGAACGAGACTTCAGTCCTGGCTGTAAATCTAGTACCCAGGTTTCATCTAGTGCAAAAGTCCTTTTCAGAAACATTTCTCCTTCTGTTCGATAACGTTGATGAAATTCTTCCGCGATTCTTTTGCGGCCTGCTTTCTGCTCTTCACTCGGATCTTGCGGAACCCATCTGGCAGCCACTTTTCTCTTCTTTATTTTTTCAGTTATGATTCTGAAAAGCGGAATGACAGACATTCTGGCCTCATATGCAATTTCTTCATATGTTTTTTGTCGACCATCTTTCAAAGTGTCCTTAACAATAATCTGGGATGTCTAGTCTGTTGCAGTTGACAGCCTTCCATTCCCTGGGCTGTCCTCAGTGCTTACCCGACCTTCCCGGAAACGAATGCTACGATCCACTACACCATCCTCACACACCTCTCTCAAAGCGTTGTAAATTTCCGTTGCGTCCTTCCCGCTTAGGAATATGGTTTTGATGTAGGGACACTGACTCGGTTCCGGCTTCAATTTCAAAACTGAATTACGCCAGACATAGTCATGCCAATCAGCAAACATATATAAGGTCTCGCTCACAAGTGACATGAATTTCAACTTGATGACGCCAAAGTAACAATTGCGCATTCGCAGTGTGCAGAAGTTTTGAAATGACCCTCGTAGTATTTTTTTTTTTTCGAAAATATCTCTCCTTGATTGAGTCATGTATTTGCTGACGTAATAGAAATGTTTGTGACATTATTTCTATCTCACGTGTTATATACAGTGATGAGCCAAACCAATGTGATCACTGTCCACAGGGAACTTCAGTGCCACCTGGTGACATTGTTGGCACGTGACCCTATAAAAAAAAGAAAAAAAAAGAAATAGAAGCGAATTAGAGAAGAACAGGGAATCATTCTAGAGACGATACGGGTCGTAATTGGGGAAATATACTGACTTAAGCAATGTTGGCAGAGGGAAAACTGTTATGGCCCGTGCCTGGTAGCAGGCATCTTGGAAAAAGCGAAGCTGGTCGGCTGCTGGCGTGCTGCTGTTACGAGCGCCTACTGAAAGTGGGTGAAGGACGCGAAACCACGAGGATGCGGCAAGGTTTTGGATGTCCACGCTTCATCACAGAACTTGTTGGTCGGAAGCTTGCTCCCGCTGTGAAACAGCATAGGCGGACATCTGTGGCAGGTCTGAAGACAGCGTGCAATGCTGGTGTAGGCACGTTTTGGAGCACACCATTCACTGCACATTGCTGGACACAGGGATCCGCAACAGACGAAACCTACGTGGTCTCATGCTAAATCAGCGACGCGTCAATTACAACTGCAGTGTGCCAATGGAAATATGTCACCTGGTCAGATCATTTATGTTTGTTGCTACACCAAATCTGTAGCTGTGTCCGAAAACGCGATCTTCCAAGGTAAGGACTGCTCGGAAAATTGACCCAACACCGGACGGTGTCCAATGGGGCAGTATTAGGCTATGGGGGACATTCACTTAGGATTCCATGGGGCCTATGGCAGGAATCGAAGGCACCATGACGTTTGTGGACTACTTGAAAATTATTTCGTACTACCTACATCCCTTCACGTATGATGGCATATTCCAGCAAGATAAACGTCCATGGCACAAGGCCAGAACCGTGCTACTGTGGTTTGAGGAGGATGATACTGAGTTAACGTTGATGTTTTGGTCGCCAAATCCGCCTGATTTGAACTCGATGGAACAGAGCTGGGACGCTATCGGTCGCCAGATCACGCACCCAACCCACCGGTCCGTAATTTACTGGAAAAGGCATGACCTTGTGCGAGGACATCTGGTATCACATACCTCCGGAAAACTACCAAGGATTTTTCGAATCCCTGACAGGCAGAACAGGCTGTGTTGCGTTTCATAGGTGGACCATCACGCTGTTTGACTGCTCATCATTGTATTTGAAATCTCTACTTTCCATTTCTTTTCTTCTGGTTACCGCAACTTTATTAATCAATGATGGAAGCAAATAGGATAAATCATTAAAATAAAAAGTCTCAGACTGATGTGTGAAATGCTACTAGTACCGCACTGCACCAAGGTGAGTGTTGTAATCATACCTGAAGCAATAAATAATGTTGTTGTTATATCAGAAGATATTGGTCGTACTTTCAGAATTATCAGGTTGCTGCATAAGTTCGTAGCGTTTTTCAAGGAGGTAATAAACACTACAGATGCACATAACGACTTTAGTCATCAATAATATATTCTCCTTTTATATTTGCGACTGTCTTCCAACGCTGTGGTTACATTTCGATTCCACGAATGTTGAAATTATGTGGTTTTGACGCGTAGACCTCGTCGAGCCATGTTCGGAGCGCATTTTCCTCCGGGAAGGAAGCTCCTTGAAGGTTGTTCGATAGAGAGCGCAACAGCTGAAAATCTGAGAGCGCGAGATGAGGTGAATAAGATGGGTGCGGAATGGCTTCCCAACACAACACCTGTAGAGTGCATTTTTTGTCAAGCTAGCAAAATGCGGGCAGGCATCACTTCTGACAGTCTTCATAGTCGTTGTTCTTGGATTGGGTCTACAAGACATATCAGTTGTCGGCAACAAATATCAGCAGTGATGGCTGCACCACGGGGAAGCAATTCGTAGTACGCCACACCGTCGCTGTTCCACCAGATGCGTAACATTATCTTTTGCGGACGCACTCAGGTCTTTATACGGGGACTTGGTACTTTGTTTTGGCTCAAAAATTGCTCTGAGCACTATGGGACTTAACATCTTAGGTCATCAGTCCCCTAGAACTTAGAACTACTTAAACCTAACTAACCTAAGGACATCACACACATCCATGCCCGAGGCAGGATTCGAACCTGCGACCGTAGCAGTCCCGTGGTTTAGGACTGAAGCGCCTAGAACCGCACCGCCACCGCGGCCGGCGTTTTGGCTCAACCATTCCTTTCTTTTCCTTATGTTAGAATGTTGTTGTTGTTGTGGTCATCAGTCCTGAGACTGGTTTGATGCAGCTCTCCATGCTACTCTATCCTGTGCAAGTTTCTTCATCTCCCAGTACCTACTGCAACATACATCCTTCTGATTCTGTTTAGTGTATTCATCTCTTGGTCTCCCTCTACGATTTTTACCCTCCACGCTGCCCTCCAATGCTAAATTTGTGATCTCTTGATGCCTCAGAACATGTCCTACCCACCGGTCCCTTCTTGTTGTCAAGTTGTGTCACAAACTCCCCTTCTCCCCAATTCTGTTCAATACCTCCTCATTAGTTATGTGATCTTCCCATCTACGGCATTCTTGTGGAGCACCACATTTCAGAAGCTTCTATTCCCTTCTTGTCTAAACTATTTATCGCCCATGTTTCACTTCCATACATGGCTACACTCCAACAAATACTTCCGTAACCACTTCCTGACACTTCAATCTATACTCGATGTTAAGAAATTTCTCTCCTTCAGAAGCTCTTTCCTGGCCATTGCCAGTCTACATTTTATATCCTGTCTACTTCGACCATCATCAGTTATTTTGCTCCCCAAATAGCAAATCTCCTTTACTACTTTAAGTGTCTCATTTCCTAATCTAATTCCCTCAGCATCACCCGACTTAATTCGACCACATTCCATTATCCTCGTTTTGCTTTTGTTGATGTTCATCTTATATCCTCCTTTCAAGACACTGTCCATTCCGTTCAATTGCTCTTCCAAGTCTTTTGCTGTCTCTGACAGTATTACAATATCATCGGCGAATCTCAAAGTTTTTATTTCTTCTCCATGGGTTTTAATACCTATCTCCGAATTTTTCTTTTGTTTCCTTCACTGCTTGCTCAATATACAGATTGAATAACATCGGGGAGAGGCTACAACCCTGTCTCACTCCCTTCCCAATCGCTGCTTCCCTTTCATGCCCCTCGACTCTTAGAACTGCCATCTGGTTTCTGTACAAATTGTAAATAGCCTTTCTCTCCCTGTATTTTACCCGTGCCACCTTCAGAATTTGAAAGAGAGTATTCCAGTCAACATGGTCAAAAGCTTTCTCTGAGTCTACAAATGCTAGAAACATAGGTTTGCCTTTCCTTATTCTGTTTTCGAAGATAAGTCGTAGGGTCAGTATTGCCTCAAGTGTTCCAACATTTCTATGGAATCCAAACTGATCTTCCCCGAGGTCGGCTTCTACCAATTTTTCCATTCGTCTGTAAAGAATTCGCGTTAGTATTTTGCAGCTGTGACTTATTAAACTGATAGTTCGGTAATTTTCACATCTGTCAACACCTGCTTTCTTTGGGATTGGAATTATTATATTCTTCTTGAAGTCTGAGGGTATTTCGCCTGTCTCATACATCTTGCTCAGCAGATGGTAGAGTTTTGTCAGGACTGGCTCTCCCAAGGCCGTCAGTAGTTCCAATGGAATGTTGTCTACTACCGGGGCGTTATTTCGACTCAAGACATTATTTCTCCTCACCAGAAACCATACAAGGCAGGAATGGTCCGTGTTGTTCACGACCAAATTGATGAGGAGCAAGTAGAGATGTACATATAGCTATCCGCTGATTTTTGTGGTTTTGGCTTAGAGCACGCAGTACCCACACACCCGACTTTCGAACCTTTCCCATTGCATGCAAATGTCGCACGACGGTGGAATGATGACAGTTCATCACATTCTCCAGTTCTCGAGCACACTGACGTGGATCATTGTGGATCAATGCGCTTAAAGGATTTTCATCAAACCCTGAAGGTCTTCCTGAACGAAGGGAGTCACTAATGTCAAAACGATCCTAACTTAAAACGAGAAAACCATTTTCTTGCCGTGATGTGTCCACGGCGCTAATGTGTCTGGCTACCTCCGTTACTGTCACCACTCTACTGAATTCAGACAGAAGGATATGTCGGAATTGTTCCAATTTGTCACTTAATACACCATTCTCTAGTGTCCACAGCTCCATTCACTATCTCAGAATGTCAAAATGACAACATATAAACTCAAACAGCAATAGTGAACTATAAATAATAAATGACAATCGATAAACAAACTCATGGCATCCGAAATACCAACATGAAAAACAAAAACTCTACGAACTTATGCACCAATTAGAAAGTTACGGACGAGACATTCTTACAAAGAATGGTGGCTCAACTGAAAAACTGTCAGTCACTCGCTTTGCAAAGCTTTACACATAATCTGTGAAGTGCTTTTACACGATTAAGACAACACAGTAATCTTAGTTGAGATGTTAAGGCATGACATTACTAGTGTTAGGAACTGGTTTTGTGGGTGTGTCCAAGCGACCAAGCACTGTTCTATGTTAATTAAAAGCTGTTGGCGTACACAGATTGCTAGATTGCCATTGCACATATTTAAATATTTTACGTCATGCTATTTGATGACACTACATAGCGTGTTTCACAAGTGATACACATGACAGTCAGTGTCAGTTTGTTTCCTTGCTTTTCTACAGAGAGACTCGCATAAATTTATGCAGGTTTTCTTCTCGCAATACCAGAAGGAAGTGTGAAAGATTTATGGTCACAAAAATGCTATGATTTTGCTTAATTTACTGTTGGGGAATTTTAGATAAATTGGAAAGAAAGTTTGTGGCTATGTGGCCAAGTACGATTGCTCACAACAATAATAACAATGTAATTATGAATGTGGTTCACGCAGAATATAAATAGCAAAAATAATATTGATTTTTGTTACTTTTAAAAAAATTTGTAACATAGACGACAAAGAGTTATTTTTGCCCGCCCGGTTAGCCGTTCGGGCTAACACACGGCTTTCCGGACTGGGAAGGAGCGCCTGGTCCCCGGCGCGAATCCGCCCGGCAGACTTGTGTCGAGGTCCGGTGCGCCGGCCAGTGTGTGGATGGTTTATAGGGGTTTTCCATCTGCCTCGGCGAATGCAGACTGGTTCCCCTAATTCCGCCTCAGCTACATTATGTCTGCGATTGCTGCGCAAACAAGTTCTCCACGTATGTGTGCACCACCATTACTCTACCACGCAAACATAGAGCTTACACTCATCTGGTGTGAGACGTTCCCTGTGGTAGGGGGGGGGGGGGGGGGGGGGGGGCACCGGGCCCGAACCGCTCAATAACCCTGGGTTCGGCGTGGGGCGGCGGAGGGGTAAAGTGGACTGCGGTAGTCGTCGTGGGGTTGTGGACCACTGCGCTTCGGTGGGGACGGAGCCTCTCCGTCGTTTCTAGGTCCCCGGTAACACATAATACAATACATATGATATTTTCACTCATTCTTATCTTCCGCGGAGCGTCTGTCCTTTGTGAATAGAATGTCACTTGGCTTGTCTCCTGCAGTAGAGTCGCCTCACAGTGGATAACAATTGCCCGCTCCTCGTGGTGTAGCTAGAGCGCTGGGTGTCGGCTCTGCGGCCGAGAGACATGTAGCAGTAGCGCGAGGTCGGAGAGCATGCCTGAATGACGTCACAAAGTTCCCAGAAGGCCGCGCGGGGGAGTCCCCCGAGCTGTTGGTGCGGGCGCCGCGCGGGGCAGGTAACCAGACAGCTGCCGGCTGCTGCTGCATCCAGCTTCCAGGAACTGTTTTCTGCCGAGTTACAGCATTGGCGGCGCGCGTCCGCCAGACGCCCTGCAACATCTCTGTGACCCGATAACACGCAAGTGGGATGCACGAACTTCTCTGTTCGAAACGTACACAGATGGAAATTGAAAGTGTTACACTGTGAACCACCAGTCCGATACTTATCACTGGGCAGATAGTCATCTCATAACAAGTTACATTCTGTTCGAACTGATGCCTGTCAGGTATGGCTCCCACGGGGTAGGATTACATTCTTCCATTCTTTTTTCGTTATGGCATGGAAAGCAGACAATTTCCGAATGTCATCTAGAGGAATTTCTTGGCATACTTGAAATACATACCGCGTCTCTAAATGAACACTGCTGCTGAAACCTGATATGAAAGTACACCTTTTCCCTTCACATGGCATGGGAAAGGGAAAGGAACGAAAAAAATGGCTCTGAGCACTATGGGACTCAACTGCTGCGGTCATAAGTCCCCTAGAACTTAGAACTACTTAAACCTAACTAACTTAAGGACATCACACACATCTATGCCCAATGCAGGATTCGAACCTGCGACCGTAGCGGTCGCGTGGTTCCAGACTGTAGCGCCTAGAACCGCTCGGCCACTGCAGCCGGCAGGAAAAGGAACCAGAGACGCCTTCGGCATGGTGAGGATTTAGTCGGACAGAGCTATGGCTGTTAATGAAGTAGTATGCATTCGTTTTATAGTATGAGATAAGGCCTTCGACAGAGTCAATGGACAAAACTGATGAACAACCTCAAGCAGATAAGAATCAACTGGAGAGACCAGGGAATAATTCTCAGCTTGCGCCTGGCACAAAGAATAAAGGCGGGTCTGGACTACGGAGAAACAAACATCATGTAAATAGGAACATGAGTCAGACAAGGATATTGCCTGTCGCCGAGTCTCTTCAAATTATACGGAGAATGGCTGCTAAGAGAATCTTTGAAAGGATGTGGAAACTCTAGAATAGGAGGACGACTCATCAATGCCATCAGTTATGCAGATGACCTGGTAGTGCAACACATGATGAACTGGGTGGTGGAAACTGAAGGAGATATGGCACGGAACTTAAAGCTGAGCAATCAAGATTCACACGGATATCAAAACGACAGAAACCTTTGAGGACAACCGTCGGCAATCGAGATCTGGAGAATGTGGTGCAGTTCAGATACTTGGACGCTTGGTGACAAAAGATGCCTGCTGCATAAGAGAAATTCCCATGACCAAAGCCACATTCAACAAGAAGAGGACTCTGCAGTCCAGCAAGCTGAGCTTGGAACTAAAGAAGAAACCTGCGAAGTGCCACATCTGGAGCATTGCACTGTACGGAGCAGAGACGTGCCCCATGTGGAAAATAGAGAAAAAATACCTGGAAATGAAATGTTGTGTTGCAGAAGAGTACAGAAGATGAGGAGGACACATCGGTTGACAAATGACAATGTAGTGAGAAGAGTAGGTTAGAAGAAAACTGTTCTGAATACAATTCTTCAGAGAAAGGCCAACTGGGTCGGAGACATACTTAGGCTCATACATGACGTCACTGAAGGGAAGATCAAGGAACCACAGGATGAGGAAGAAGAAGAATTCAGCATCTGGATGACATGAAAAATGGATAGTGATACAGCAGACTGAAGGAAACAGCTGAAGACAGGGAACATTGGCTTCAGAAATTCTCCGTATGAAGAGACGGGGGCCAGTCAAGAACCCATACATTTCTCAAAGTGTTTGTGGTGCCAACTGCAGTGTTCGGTCCTGCATAATTCTGCAGCAACATGCCATCTGATTTACTGGTCGTGCAGGGTATGTACACAGTTTTTATCGTTTTAACATCACCTAACTTGACAGATGTGAGGTGGCAGTTGTTAGACATTACTAATATCTTGAGTTACTGCATTCAACCAAGTGATGCTGTTAACCATTTGCCGGTTCTAGACGCTACAGCCTGGAACCGCGCGACCGCTACGGTCGCAGGTTCGAATCCTGCCTCGTGCATGGATGTGTGTGATGTCCTTAGGTTAGTTAGGTTTAAGTAGTTCTAAGTTCTAGGGGACTGATGACCACAGCAGTTAAGTCCCATAGTGCTCAGAGCCATTTTTTTGCTAACCATTTCGTGAGAACAAGCTCCCATCTTCAGGATAACAGGTTTTCATCCATTAAAATATGTCCAGCATGATGTCTTTGTCAACTGTCCAGGAAACAAAAATTGTTCAATCAACACATTTGCCTACGGGGGTTGGACAAAAATATTGAAAAAGCGAAAGCGCAATACATCAGCACGCCTAATACGTTGTTGGAAACCTGATGGTATTCAAATTAGCTTCCAGTGGTCCCCAAATGGATAAATACATGTCTTATATTGTTTTCAAGGAATACTACTGTATACCGTTCTTCCTGCAAAATAGTGGTAAGTTTAGTTAACAATGCTGGAGGTGGATTACGGTTATGCGCCCTTCTTTCCAAACTAGACCACAAAGGCTAAGTATTATTTAGATCTGCTGACTGTGGTGGCCACGGGAGACATGACAATTCATCCTCATGCTCACAAAACCAGTCCTGGACGATGCGAGCTCTTTGGACACAGGCCTTGCCCGCTTCAAAGACAGCATCACCACTAGGGGGCAGACGTTGCATCATGGTGTATGAATGCATGGTTTTGGGGCTATATGAATTAATAAAATCCGAGAGGTACTTACGCCTACGCTATCCAGAAAAATCAGCCGTGCCAGAATGCGTCTTAGAAAATGGACACCGAATTCTATTCGACGAAACATCTGTCGTTGAGGACGAAGGGATTTTGAGATAGCGTCGTAAAAGAAGCTATTGAAATAAAAACCTCTGAAAACACCATCAACAAGGACGGCGGTTTGCAGCTCAGCACAGCCTGGGACCCGGCCATCGCGTTGTCAAAACGGGCGCAAGAGACGCAGGATGAAAACATTACCATATATGGTGAGGAAGAGAGCGCTAGTGACGTCACAGCCAGGAGCGCGGCTATATAACGACGTGGCCACGGTGACATAGCAATCAGTCTTACCACTTGACAACTACTGAGGAGAGCTGGGTCGAAAGCTCGTGGGATTTTAACCATCTGACGCGGCTGGAAGCCCGAGAAAATTTTGTTAATTGCATCATGGGATGAACGTGATCAGCCAAACTCGTCACCTAATCCTTGGCAATAACGCGGCCTACCAGAGTAACCAAGGTTCCCATGGAGCACCACGATATGGTCGCCCGAATCATCACCGAACCCACACCATGTTTCACTCTTGGGGCGTAAACTCCACCAGAAGTTGGAAACTCACCCGGCAAACAGTCACCCGGTTAAACTACGTTGTCATAGTAGAAGTTTTGTGGCTTGAGTACTACGTTGTCCTGTTATGGGCATTTGCATCACTGATGAGTAGTTTTAGAATTGAAGTTCACCCTGCAAGTTTCTCTTTATGGAGCTCTCTTAGAGTTGCTTTTAGGCTAACAGTATTCGCGAGTGTCACATTCAGTTCTGCAGTGACTTTTGGAGCTTTCGTCTGCTTATTTTTCGTCACAATCTTCTCCAACGGCCGTCCTTCACGATCACTCGGCATACACTTCCGACAGCTTTGTGACTTTTTTCCGCTTTCCCAGTATGCGATATAAATCTTCTACACTGTGCCTCTTGACACAGCTGGCCCGCTTTGTGCATGATATACAACAGGCTCTAGATACCGGCTCCCACGTTGATGCCATATTCCTCGACTTTCGAAAGGCGTTCGACTCAGTTCCGCACTGTCGCTTGCTCCAAAAAGTGCGAGCTTATGGTCTATCCGATGACATATGCGGTTGGATACAAAGTTTTCTAACAGACAGAGAGCAGTATGTCGTCCTCAAAGGGGTGACTTCAACAGAAATAAGCGTAACTTCAGGTGTGCCCCAGGGCAGCGTAATAGGTCCGCTGCTCTTTACGATTTACATAAACAATCTGGTTGATGTTATTGACAGCGGCATTAGACTGTTTTCCGATGGTGCTGTCTACAGGAAAGTAGTATCACACGAAAGCTGTGAACAAATTAGTGAGGATTTGCAGAAAACAAATGTGTGGTGTAATGACTGGCAGTTATTTCTCTATATTCGTAAGTGTAACCTACTGCGTATAAAAAAGCGTAAATCCCCATTAATGCACGAGCACAAAATAAATGCCCAGGCTTTGCTAGCGGTAACATCCGTCAAGGATCTGGGTGTGACTATACGAAATGATCTCAAACGGAACGATCAGATTACACAAGTAACGGGTAAGGCGAACTCTGGATTGCCGTTTATTGGTAGAACCCTAAAGCGATGGAATCCTCACAACAAAGGAAACTGCTTACAATACGTTCGTTCGTCCAGCCTTAGAGTACTGTTCGTCTGTATGGGACCCTTACCAGTTGGGTCTGATTCAAGCGATTGAGAAAGACCAAAGAGGAGCGGCAAGATTCGTGACCGGTACATTTAGCCATCGCGAGAGCGTTACAAACTTCATAGAAAGTTTGAAGTGGGTCATACTTGCAGATAGACGACACGTTAAACGGAAGGGGCTGCTCACTAAATTCCAAAATCCGATCTTCGCCGAGGGTGTAGAGCATATATTATTACCACCAACTTTAAAATCGTGCAATGATCACCATTCAAAGATAACGGTAATTAGAGCTCATACTCAGGCGTCCAGACAGTCCTTTTTCCCTCGCGCATTCCGCGAGTGGAACAAAGGGGAGGAAATATGACTTTGACGCGAATAGTGCCCCCCGCCACACACCTCTCGGGGGCTAGCGGATTGTATATGTAGATGTAGATGTAGAAACAGCGAACACGTCGGCTCCCTTGTTCACGGAAGCACCCACCATTCGAGCACCAGTAATTTGCCCACGTTCGAATACACCGAACTCTGAAACAATGCATTCACAACTACAGAGAACACTGATCTAACGACGAGTTACACCTGCGACGTATTGAGGACACTGCGTAGGTGCCATTCATGGCCAAATATAAGCAGCGCAACACGCAGACTTGTCTAATATACAACTGGCCATTAAAATTGCTACACCAAGAAGAAATGCAGATGATAAATGGGTATTCATTGGACAAATATATTATACTAGAACCGACATGTGATTACATTTTCACGCAGTTTGGGTGCATAGATCCTGAGAAATCAGTGCACAGGACAACCACCTCTGGCCGTAATAACGGCCTTAATACGCCTGGGCATTGAGTCAAACAGAGCTTGGATGGCGTGTGCAGGTACAGCTGCCCATGCAGCTTCAACACGATACCACAGTTCATCAAGAGTAGTGACTGGCGTAATGTGACGAGCCAGTTGCTCGGCCGCCATTGACCAGACGTTTTCAATTGGCGATAGATCTGAAGAATGTGCTGGCCAGGGCAGCAGTCGAACGTTTTCTTTATCCAGAAAGGCCCGTACAGGACCTGCAACATGCGGTCGTGCATTACCTGCTGAAATGTGGGGTTTCGCAGGGATCGAATGAAGGGTAGAGCCACGGGTCGTAACACATCTGAAATGTAACGTCCACTGTTCAGAGTGCCGTCAATGCGAACAAGAGGTGACCGAGACGTGTAACCAATGGCACCACATACAATCACGCCGGGTGATACGCCGGTACGGCGATGACGAATACACGTTTCCAACGTGCGTTCACCGCGTTGTCGCCAAACACCTATTTGACCATCACGATGCTGGAAACTCAACCTGGATTCCTCCGAAAAAATGACGTTTTGCCATTCGTGCACCCAGGTTCGTCGTTGAGTACACCATCGCAGGCGCTCGTTTCTGTGATGCAACGTCAAGGGTAACCGCAGCCATGGTCTCCGAGCTGATAGTCCATGCTGCTGCAAACGTCGTCGAACTTTTCCTGCACATGGTTGTTGTCTTGCAAGGGTCCCATCTGTTGACTCAGGAATCGAGACGTGGCTGCAATCCGTTACAGCCATGCGGATAAGATGCCTGTCATCTCGACTGCTAGTGATACGAGGCCGTTGGGATGCAGCACGGCGTTCCGTATTACCCTCCTGAAGCCACCGATTCCATATTCTGCTGACAGTCATTGGATCTCGAGCAACGCGAGTAGCAATGTCGCGATATGATAAACCGCAATCGCGATAGGCTATAATCCGTCCTTGATCAAAGTCGGAAACGTGATAGTACGCACCACAACAACGTTTCACCAGGCAACCCCGGTCAACTGTTGTTTGTGTATCAGAAATCGGTTGGAAACTTTCCTCATGTCAGCACGTTGTAGGTGTCGCCACCGGCGCCAACCTTGTGTGAATGCTCTGAAAAGCTAATCATTTGCATATCAGAGCATCTTCTTCCTGTCGGTTAAATTTCGCGTCTATAGCACGTCATCTTCGTGGTGTAGCAATTTTAATCGTCAGTAGTGTATTAAAAGCGATGCCTTGTTTTTATTTAGCCTCATTGGTGCAGATATTTCGTTGGACAGATTAATGAGGAAGCTGAATGAATAGGTGATAGGTATTCCGATTACATAATTACCGATAATATACATCCGGATAAGCAAAGATTATCTCTAACACTGTTTCAGCTCCATAACCGTAACAGTTATTATCGCATATTCGGAGCAAGAAGACCTTTCCCTTACTTCGGGAAGGTGTAAGTGGGCTGCTTCTGTGTTGGCAGCGCTGCGTAGCGCTTTGCATTGGATCTCTGACTGCGCTTTCTTTGTAAGAGACCCTGTTGATGGTTGGACTCGTTGTTGGAAGTTAATCGCCAGTAGTGTTGGGCAGTTGGAAGTTAGTCGACAGCAGTGAAAGAAGTACTGTTGGGCATTTGGAGGTGAACAGCCAGCAGTGATGGATGTTAGATGTGAGAAGTTAGCTTTGATGGAGGGTAGAGGTCTGAAGTGTTAGCGTAGGCTAACAACCTGTACATGTTCGACTTGGAGACTGAATATTATTCATCATTATATCACTTTGTACTAGATGTCAATGACGATTTATATTCGTGTTTGAACTGGATTATTAAGGTAAGAAATACATTATTTGGTTTGAAACAAAATCTTTCCTTCGGTAACCACATGCCTGTTAGTAGTTAGTGGCTTTAGTAGTCAGAATCTTTTATTTAGCTGGTAGTATTGGCGCTCGCTGTTTTGCAGTAGTTCGCGTAATGAAGATTTTTGTGAGGTAAGTGCTTAATGAAATGTATAGGTTATTGTTAAGATTTGTTTTTAGTCAGGGCCATTCTTTTGAATTAATTATTTGAAGTCAAGTTGTAATTTTTTTGAGTAGTCAGATTGCGTTGCGCTAGAATATTGTGGGTCGGTGCTGACATGATAAGAAAAAGTAAATAGGAAGTTGGATCAGTACGTTCAGTTTCACTCAGCTGTTTCAGAATCAAATAACGTAGAAGTTTCAAAGGGAAGAATATGACGTGCAAGTGCAATGGCCGAGCGGATCTCACGGGACAAACTCAGCCCTAGCTAAGAAAAGCAAGAGATCCGCACGACCTTACGGGAAACTGCCTACGAAATTCCTTATCTTGTCTACTAAATTTACTACCAAAAATATTTTTCTACTCAGGGCTTTACGAGCTATTCTTATGAGGGAGGATGGTGTGAATTTTAATGAAAGAAGGAAAGCAGATTGAAATTATCCTTACGTTATTACAAAAAAAGGCAGATAAAATGAGTTCTTTAGAAATAGCATCAGCAGTCTACCCTCTCCACAATGACGAGGAGAAAGAGATGGTTGGAAAGGAACGTGGAAACTGATCGCTGTCGCAAAAGGTTACAGAACTCCTTAGTAAGAGAGTGGGATTAGCAACATACAACAGCTACTACTGCAATATAGAGAGAACAAGCTATGAATGCTTGAAAAGAAAAAGCCGAAGTGGCCTCCCATCCGAAAATCAAGTAACTGTCATTAATTCCTGTGATCATTATTTGCGTTGAAATCAACGAGATCTATTTAGTGCGGAACCATGGCTACGAAATCATCATACTGTGGGACCAACCGCTCGCCACGTGGTTGCGTGGCCCAGTACAATGGATCCTAAGTCCATTCCACGAAAGTGACAAGTTCATAAATTTTAACTTCGCACATATATTACGATAAAACAAGAGGAAAGGCACCGAAAGCGACAGTATGATTCTACAAGCGGTAGTTCTTATCCTAATATGAGCTATGATCGACTTCGGGATCTTAAGGGACAAGAGACAGACACACCCTTTACATTTACGGGATAAAAAAAAATTGCACAAAAACGATACTATTAATGCGCTCTTGTTGTGTACATAGCTCCGCGTAGTCAGCGCGTACACAACTTTCCCACTAGAGCGCGCCCCGCTAAGCACAACAGCGCAGGCGCAGCGCTCGTCCGTCTCCGCGCTACGAGATGGCGCTGTCTTAGAGACGGACCAAATTCTGCTTCCGCCGATCCGCGTATTAATATGTAACGCAGCCAATGAGAGTGCTGCTAACGTAGAACCTTTTCTCCTCGCGGATCACACTCACGCAGTGATACCTGAATGCTCGAGGTATTATAACGAGTGCAGAGACACCTCCGATTAGTCAGTCTGCATTAGTCTGTGCGCTCTTGTTGTGTACATAGTTCTGCGTAGTCAGCGCGTACACAACTTTCCCACTAGAGCGCGCCCCACTAAGCACAACAGCGCAGGCGCAGCGCTCGTCTGTCTCCGCACTACGAGATGGCGCTGTCTTAGAGACGGACCGAATTCTGCTTCCGCCGATCCGCGTATTAATATGTAACGCAGCCAATGAGAGTGCTGCTAACGTAGAACCTTTTCTCCTCGCGGATCACACTCGCGCAGTGATACCTGAATGCTCGAGGTATTACAACGAGTGTAGAGACACCTCCGACTAGTCAGTCTGCATTAGTCTGTGCCTAATAAGATTACCATGTTCCTGTACATAGCCATGAAGATAAATGTATAGACACTTTGTCAAGTATCGGAGATATGTGAGAATAAGATTAACGTACCAAGACGAAAGGAACTTCAGATTGTCAGTTGTAAACAGTATCCAGAAGCAAGTTACGTAATGTCTATGATTTTTATTATTTTAATAAATGTGTGTGAAAATTAATCAAGTTCTGTTTAAAGTTGGTCACCATCAATCTGCGACTCTAAGTGTGCAAGTGGCATTTCTATCGTCTGACCTAACGGCACAAGATAAACACGCCACGATAAGACCACGAGACATATTGCTGACACTCGCCTACTTTCGTTAGAGCGACGAGTCAAATAATCTGATGGTGTGTGTACCGAAGGTCTTACAGTACGCACACCACAGCTCTAAATGGCAGAGTTCCTCCGCTCTTGCTGCCTTACAGGCACCGAAGTTGGTTCTCACAGAGAACACACACGCTTACCTACAACAGGAACTCAGAACTATGCTACCAGCCACGGGCAACAGTAGACTAGACGCGACCAAGATCTCTTGCCTCGCGAAGGGAGCCGGGAACGTTGGGCAGCGAAGCGGGCGCGCTTTTAACTAGCCAATCAGATCGCCCGAAACTGCCGCAGAACTGACAGGGAGGCTACTTCGCGCAGTTAAAAGAGAGTGAAAAGTGAAGTTTCACAATTGGTAGTACTACTTGTGAGACTAAGAAGTGGGATACCTTTGGCCTCTAGAAACTACTCAAACTGGTAGCCCACGCCCAACAAAAGCAGCGATCTTGGCGGGAAAGGGAAACCGACATGGATATGCACTGGAGACTGCTATTAATCAGCTTGATCTCAAAGTGAAGGTTTATCACAGCAACAGAGGCATCCCAATGCAAATATAATATTATTTCGCCATTAAAAGAATTAAATATGAAACACATGCTAGTGAATGAGAAAGAAACGCACGTCTTTCAACATTTTCATTTATTGTCAAGCATGCGTTTCCCGTGAGATTTCCACATTTTTGTCCAGCCCGTGTATAGCACAGTGCAACCAAAGTAAGTTAAAAGTCTTCCACCACTAAAACGTATCCAAAAAAAAAAAATGGCTCTGAGCACTATGGGACTTCACATCTACGGTCATCAGTCCCCTAGAACTTAGAACTACTTAAACCTAACTAACCGAAGGACATCACACAACACCCAGCCATCACGAGGCAGAGAAAATCCCTGACCCCCCCGGGAATCGAACCCGGGAACCCGGGCGTGGGAAGCGAGAACGCTACCACACGACCACGAGCTGCGGGCTAAAAAACGTATCCAACATCATGTCCACGTCACCTGTCCCACGAAGTATTAAAAGTTCTCCCGTCCACATCATTACAACATTTTTGATCCCCATACACCAAATATACTACTACATTTCTTCTTTCTTTTCTCCCTAGCATTTTTCCCGTCTAGTATAGGATCCGCTTTTCCAGGATTTGGCGAAGTTTATTTTGTGATTTAACTTTGTTTTCAGATGACCTTTCTGACGCCGCAGTCATCAAAGTAACAAAAGGAGGTGGTGTGGTGGGGGAAGGTGGAGAGGGGAGGGCAAGCAGTGTGCACCAGCTGTCTGCGAATCGTGTGAAATTTGTTATGTGTGTTATCGCATTTTAACTATTTGCACTTCGTATTTTCTGAGGTGGAACCAGGGGACCAGCCTAGCATTCACCTAAACGAGCGTGAGAAACCGCCTAAAACTACATTCAGGCTGGCCAGTGTAGCAGACCACGTAACATACTACAACGCTTCCATAAAGCAATTCAGAAATCGATCGCCTCCATTTACACTTTGTTCACTCAGAACGTAGTCATACCTCGACTTACGAATCACGATTTTTGTCTGCTCCTATAGTCCCTTCTTCCTTTCTTTCTCCACCGTAAGTAGAATTGTTAAATCTTCTTCGATATTTTTGAGCCTGTATCCTGTCGCGTATATATGTCTGGCCACAAATGATTCCTCGTAACTTGCAAGACGGCTCGCATCTCCGTGGTGACAGTATCTTCTTAGAAAGATAATTCCAGTCTGACCTTTTATGTACTAGATTTTCAGTCCCAACACAGCATTTTATACCCAACACTTCCTAAATTCACTCAACCCTTCGCAGTTAACAAAACCAAGTTATGCTTACTTGGTTGAAGTACATGATTCCCTGTGGATATTTTTCTACTCCTCCCGTGTGTCTGCCCTCTTCCTTCTCCTTCCTTTTTCGCCCATCAGTCGATTCACAAAAACTTCCCTGTAACCGTTCGCTTTCGCTATTTTATTAATTATATTTATCTCATCATAGTTTTTTCTCCATCGTTTATCGGTGTATTCCCCATCCCGCGTAACGTGGCTTCTTCGTGAATCCTAGGATGACAAGGATGGTTATCGATGAACATGTCTGATCTTGTTGGCTTTCTATGAACACTAGAAGCGTGTGCACCTTATTGTTTCTGCATTTGGATGGCAGAGAAAAGGTGCCTAATATGAGACACACTTTTGTAAACCCATTTGAAAGACCTAAAAGTAAGTGTAATTGCATTTTTTATGATGGTAATAATATCTTGCATTATTTAATTTTATCATACAATTATCTTATTTGCAATAATAAACAATCTTTCAGAGTAGTTATTAAATCTTTACAAACAAGGCATTTCGTAGAAAAGACATCAAGGTTTCCTAATATGAGACAGTAATAATACACTCCTGGAAATGGAAAAAAGAACACATTGACACCGGTGTGTCAGACCCACCATACTTGCTCCGGACACTGCGAGAGGGCTGTACAAGCAATGATCACACGCACGGCACAGCGGACACACCAGGAACCGCGGTGTTGGCCGTCGAATGGCGCTAGCTGCGCAGCATTTGTGCACCGCCGCCGTCAGTGTCAGCCAGTTTGCCGTGGTATACGGAGCTCCATCGCAGTCTTTAACACTGGTAGCATGCCGCGACAGCGTGGACGTGAACCGTATGTGCAGTTGACGGACTTTGAGCGAGGGCGTATAGTGGGCATGCGGGAGGCCGGGTGGACGTACCGCCGAATTGCTCAACACGTGGAGCGTGAGGTCTCCACAGTACATCGATGTTGTCGCCAGTGGTCGGCGGAAGGTGCACGTGCCCGTTGACCTCGGACCGGACCGCAGCGCCGCACGGATGCACGCCAAGACCGTAGGATCCTACGCAGTGCCATAGGGGACCGCACCGCCACTTCCCAGCAAATTAGGGACACTGTTGCTCCTGGGGTATCGGCGAGGACCATTCGCAACCGTCTCCATGAAGCTGGGCTACGGTCCCGCACACCGTTAGGTCGTCTTCCGCTCACGCCCCAACATCGTGCAGCCCGCCTCCAGTGGTGTCGCGACAGGCGTGAATGGAGGGACGAATGGAGACGTGTCGTCTTCAGCGATGAGAGTCGCTTCTGCCTTGGTGCCAATGATGGTCGTATGCGTGTTTGGCGCCGTGCAGGTGAGCGCCACAATCAGGACTGCCTACGACCGAGGCACACAGGGCCAACACCCGGCATCATGGTGTGGGTAGCGATCTCCTACACTGGCCGTACACCACTGGTGATCGTCGAGGGGACACTGAATAGTGCACGGTACATCCAAACCGTCATCGAACCCATCGTTCTACCATTCCTAGACCGGCAAGGGAACTTGCTGTTCCAACAGGACAATGCACGTCCGCATGTATCCCGTGCCACCCAACGTGCTCTAGAAGGTGTAAGTCAACTACCCTGGCCAGCAAGATCTCCGGATCTGTCCCCCATTGAGCATGTTTGGGACTGGAGGAAGCGTCGTCTCACGCGGTCTGCACGTCCAGCACGAACGCTGGTCCAACTGAGGTGCCAGGTGGAAATGGCATGGCAAGCCGTTCCACAGGACTACATCCAGCATCTCTACGATCGTCTCCATGGGGCAGACATTGTGCATGCTCTGTTGCCTGTGTCTATGTGCCTGTGGTTCTGTCAGTGTGATCATGTGATGTATCTGACCCCAGGAATGTGTCAATAAAGTTTCCCCTTCCTGGGACAATGAATTCACGGTGTTCTTATTTCAATTTCCAGGAGTGTATTTTGCTTTAATTATTTTATTACAGAATAATGACATATGAATATACAAATTTTGTATGTTCATTCATTTCTGTTATCCTTCACTCATTTCACACTACTTAGGTTTATATTTACGACATCCGGGGCAAACAGTATTGTCTTCTGTAACATCGCACTCTTCATGAGCCCAGCGACAACATTTCGTGCGCTGTGCCCATTTCTCCCCGTGTTTGCCTTCAGAAAAGCGCCCAGTACAGAACAGACACTCCGCGTCATCGTCATCACTGCCGTCTAAATCCCCACTGTCATCAAGAAGGACATCGGATGCTGAGTCACTAGACGATTCTTCTGCTTTAGGTCTACGATTTGAAGGTTTTCCACTCTTCTCCCCAAATAACTTTCTGGCTGCTTTCTTAGCTTCAGCCTCTCATTTCTTCTCTTTAGATTCTTGCAATTGCTTCACATAAGGAGTTGACGTTAGTAACGCAGCAGAGCACGAACGCGATGTTTGACTTATATGACTATCTCCAGGTGGTTTCGCGATGTGTGGGAGGGGTCTGATGTCTGCCGGGCTGACAACTTGACCATCACCATCAGTAGTTTCATTTTCGTTTTTGTCATCTCTTTCATGAAGAGCGTCAGCATGGCGATGAATTGAAAATTCATGTTCCCTAAAGATGTTTCTGTTGCATATGATGAGACCTGTTTTTCTGAAGGCATTCACAGATGCTTCCATTGCTGCTGCTCGGTTGTAAGCTGCCCAAATAACCTGGCTATTTATAACTGGATGATAACATGACCTGGGTTACTTGCCAACCACGTTTCTATCTCTTGGGAATAGTAGGTTTTCAAAGGCCCCATAAATCCGACGTCAAGTGGCTGCATTTTATGCGCTGAGTGAGGTGGCAAACATGCGATATGAACATTGTTTTCATTATGCTTTCTCTAACACATCGAGATTCTTTGTGTGGGAATAATGTTCCCTCAATATGCGATAGGTATCGTAATATGCGACACTGTCGCATATTTGGTTCCCCATACTATCGCATATTAGGAATTTCGCCATCTTAGACAAAGAATCACACACTTCTTAACAACGTTTGTTGAAAAATGAACCTAATCGTCAATAATTATAGGTAATACAGTCACAAATAACAACAATAAAAGAGTGCAGTAATATCCACTCATCTTTAAGCTGAAATATTGTCTTAACACCGATGTCGCACAAACTCCAAACACAAGTAACTTTGTATCAGCCTCTACGTACTGTGTCCGGCTCAACTATGGCGTCCTACTCGCTGTGTCGTCGTCTGGCACGCAATAGACGTGTTTAAGAAACTCTCCACCAGAGTGCAACCCCTAACATGAACACGGTTGGGGTGTTTCATATTAGGGAACTATCGCATAATAGGCACCTTTCCTCTACTATTATTTCCTTTCTCCATAGTCAACTTCATTTTCCTATGTACCTTGTTGAAACTCTCCACTCCTATACCTACGTCTTAATCATTGCTCGCACATTAAAATGAAGTTATGCAATGCAAGTTTACTTTTTCTTTTTCGTGTCTGGAAACCAAACCATAGTCTTTCAGCCAGTATTGGGCCACGTCCAGAGCTTCTCTCTTGTACAATCAGTAATCGTCGAGATTGCATGTATAGGGGCAATGTGGACACACCACGAGATATTCCATGACTTGCACGGCACCATAATCGCAATTTTCGTCACCCACGTGCCCATCATTCCACCTGATCAAGTTTGTTTTCAACTAGGCCACCCCAGTACTTATGAGATTCAAGGTCCTCCATGTCTACCAGTTTGTTGTGGGCCCGCAGGCACTACCTGTGCTAGTGGATAGTCAGGTGGTGGTTCTTCAATGGTCGTGTTTAAGAACCTTTTCGGGATCTCTTCCGTCCAAGCTCGCACTCAATGCCAAAGAGAGGATGCTGATCAACGTCGGTTTGTCTGGGCCTCTCTCTAAATTCCTCAGATGTTTCTCGGGATCTGGGACTCGCAAGACTAGCAGCTCTGTAAAGTTTAGGTAGTGGCGTGGGTTCCATACACCATTAAGACTTACGCCGACTTTCTTGGACCCGTTGACCTGGCCCATACCAGGAGGCGTATTCGGCAAATAGAGAAGAACAGTGCTTGAGCGGTCGTCCTCAGGATTGTAGGTTTTGCTTCCCATTTTCTCTTTACGAGTTTTCGCAAAATGCTATTTCTGGAGGTTACTTTCTGGGATCTTTTCAAAGTGGTGTGTGGGTGTCAGAGATCTACCCAACGTCACAATCAGATACACTGATTGATCTGTGTGTTCCAACAAGGAATTTTTCGAGGTAACACTGAGCTTTCGCTTTTGCTTGTCGAGATCGAAGATTGAAGGCGCTTACTTGAGTCTTCGAAGGATTCGGTTTAAGGGAGTTATTTTGATAATATTCTTTGAGTGCTTTCTCCAGCTTCCGCTCTACATTCTCGAAAGTCCTCCCCTGAGTTATAACTTTCAGGTCATCTGGATATAGAAAATGCCTAATATGATTAGGTGTTGGCTGGTCGTTAGTGTATAGGTTAAAAGAGGAGGCCAAACCATTTATTTGCTTCCTCCAACGGCTCGTTCCCATCGTGAACGACGCAAGATTGTCTGTTTTGTAAGAGTAACTCCACGATCTTAACAAAGTGGTGATATCCGAGTTCTTTATAGAGTTGCTGGAAGAGCAACCTATGGTTGACTGAATCGTATTCAGAGCTGAGGTCCAACAATGCTAGCCCTGTAACCTTTTTATTTTCATATCCTTCTTCATATGTTCCGTCAGGCACAGAATTGGCTGGTTCAAATGGCTCTGAGCACTATGGGGCTTAACTTCTGAGGTCATCAGTTCCCCAGAACTTAGAACTACTTAAACCTAACTAACCTAAGGACATCACACACATCCATGCAAGAGGCAGGATTCGAACGTGCGACCGTAGCGGTCTTGCGGTTCCAGACTGTAGCGCCTAGAACCGCTCGACCACCCCGGCCGGCCACAGAATTTGGCTGGTGCATAATTTGACAGGTCTGTAACCAGCTGGTTGAGGGATAAGTTTCAAATCGATAGAGTCTGCCATACGATTCAAAATGAGCCACTTTCACAATCTGTACATGTAACAAGGAAGTGATATAAGTCGGTAGTGCTTTGTAGTGTGTGGTTCCCTCCCAGGCTTCAGCAACGCCACTGTCCTTACCTTTCTCTACATCTTCGGCATCTTATAAGTTTCGCGGCAATAGTTGAAGGGGCCCAGGATCCACATTTCGGCACCTGGATCAAAATGTTTTCTCTTCCGTGCACATATCATCCTTCCAGGCCGCTTCGTCGCTTTCCATAGTATGGAGGCCCTGACTGAGTTCTTTCACTGTGAAAGGCCCCCCTTCTAACAGCCGTGTACCGGAAGTCTCTAGAGGAACGAAGGGTTCCAAACGATTGGAAAAGAGCACAGATAGTCCCAGTCTTCAAGAAGGGTCGTCGAGCAGATGCGCAAAACTGTAGACCTATATCTCTTACGTCGATCTCTTGTAGAATTTTAGAACATGTTTTTTGCTCGCGTATCATGTCATTTCTGGAAACCCAGAATCTACTATGTAGGAATCAACATGAATTCCGGAAACAGCGATCGTGTGAGACCCAACTCGCTTTATTTGTTCATGATACCCAGAAAATATTAGATACAGGCTCCCAGGTAGATGCTATTTTTCTTGACTTCCGGAAGGCGTTCGATACAGTTCCGCACTGTCGCCTGATAAACAAAGTAAGAGCCTACGGAATATCAGACCAGCTGTGTAGCTGGATTGAAGAGTTTTTAGCAAACAGAACACAGCATGTTGTTATCAATGGAGAGACGTCTACAGACGTTAAAGTAACCTCTGGCGTGCCACAGGGGAGTGTTATGGGACCACTGCTTTTCACAATATATATAAATGACCTAGTAGATAGTGTCGGAAGTTCCATGCGGCTTTTCGCGGATGATGCTGTAGCATACAGAGAAGTTGCAGCATTAGAAAATTGTAGCGAAATGCAGGAAGATCTGCAGCGGATAGGCACTTGGTGCAGGGAGTGGCAACTGACCCTTAACATAGACAAATGTAATGTATTGCGAATACATAGAAAGAAGGATCCTTTATTGTATGATTATATGATAGTGGAACAAACACTGGTAGCAGTTACTTCTGTAAAATATCTGGGAGCAGCGTGCGGAACGATTTGAAGTGGAATGATCATATAAAATTAATTGTTGGTAAGGCGGGTACCAGGTTGAGATTCATTGGGAGAGTGCTTAGAAAATGTAGTCCATCAACAAAGGAGGTGGCTTACAAAACACTCGTTCGACCTATACTTGAGTATTGCTCATCAGTGTGGGATCCGTACCAGATCGGTCTGACGGAGGAGATAGAGAAGATCCAAAGAAGAGCGGCGCGTTTCGTCACAGGGTTATTTGGTAACCGTGATAGCGTTACGGAGATGTTTAATAAACTCAAGTGGCAGACTCTGCAAGAGAGGCGCTCTGCATCGCGGTGTAGCTTGCTCGCCAGGTTTCGAGAGGGTGCGTTTCTGGATGAGGTATCGAATATATTGCTTCCCCCTACTTATACCTCCCGAGGAGATCACGAATGTAAAATTAGAGAGATTAGAGCGCGCACGGAGGCTTTCAGACAGCCGTTCTTCCCGCGAACCATACGCGACTGGAACAGGAAAGGGAGGTAATGACAGTGGCACGTAAAGTGCCCTCCGCCACACACCGTTGGGTGGCTTGCGGAGTATCAATGTAGATGTAGATGTAGGTTTCGGATCGTAGAAATCGGCTGATTTTTTACTTCTAGCTGTTTTGTACTGGATTTTCCAAAATCATGACCTTGTAGGTTAGCCCTGAAAAGTCGCAGCATTACAATCAACTGTCTGTGCGATGTGTTGGTATGATGAGCTGTGTCCCCCTGTACTGAAACTAGTCTGACTACATCATGTTCTATGTACCAAGTGTAACTTCCGATACAAGATGTCTTATCACCCTTTTGTAATACTCTTTTTTGTCACGAATTTTGTAAATATGTCTTATAAAAATTGTCTTGATTATTTTGACGAATGTAAATGTCGGAGAGGTGTGTAAGCATGGATAAATTTAATGATCTTTGATCAATGTGTTGCTATCTTTGTATTTAACCATCTATGGTCTATCAGCGGGTTAACTAAGTTAGTTGCTGTGGAGTAGTTTACCGAGAGAACTTGTGAATGGCCGCATGTGGTCAAAGTTGGGCGAGCGTTGCCCATTATGTCTGAATAAATAACGATGCTCAAAAGTGTCTTTTTATAACTGTGAACCACAAAGAAAAAGTGCTGGAGGTGATAGCCTACGCGGATGACCTCCTCTTGTTGGTTGGCGGCCGAAGCCGAGAAGACATAGAGCCTAAAATAGAAAGGGCCATAGGAAAACTACAATTATGGTGCCAAAAACACGAAGATGACAATATCACCGTGCAAGTCGACATATCTTTTGCTGAAAGGACAGCTGATAAGGAATCCCATCGCGAGAATTGAGGGCTCACCATTTATTCGGCGACGCGAGACGCGTTACCTGGGAATCACCATTGACGAAAGGTGGAACTTCGGAAAACACAGTGAAACCGTAGCCCAGAGAGCCCTGCAAGTACTTAACAGTCTTATCTCCATAGGTCATAAAAGATTTCATCTTCTCCCTCATCTCATAAAACTATACCACAATAGCGTTTTATCGTCAATAGTGGGCTACGGCTCGGGAGTCTGGGCGCACGGGCTCACGAGGGTTGTGCGTGCCATGGCAGTGAGAAGAGTGCAGAGGAACATTATATTAGGGTCTGTGGAGGGGAGCCTGTTAGTTATAATGGGGCTCTGTCCTCTGGACATCAAAATTAGAAAACAAGCAGCATGGTACTGGGACAAAAAAGGGGATCTCATGAAAACAGGGGACATACTGGGCGTTAGGGATGAGGACAAGGGGGCGGTAAGGAGAAGAGGTATAGAGTTGTGGCAGGAATCATGGGAAGCGGAAGAAACTGGCCGAAGAATGTTTGAATTTTTACCGGATGTGAAGGTGTGACCTCCCATTCTCTCTTTGGTCCCGTTTCTTTCGCTGATCTTTCCTCTTATTTCTTCCTTCTTCGTACCGCGGCTATATCTCAGGGTTTTCAGTGCAGAAATGTAGTGAGAAGGGGCCACATGTGTGTGGTGGTTCACGATATCGTAGTGCTGTGAAGGAGCATCATCACTCCTGCCTCTGGTTTGAGAAGACTGACGACTGAAGTACGAAAATTTCTCAAAAAAAAAAAAAAAAAAAAAAAAAAAAAAAAAAAAAAAAAGGTATGTGCTCCCTTTTCTTTTAAAACTATCTATAAATAGTAGTGCAGCTAGTACTATCCATCGTTATACTAAACTGAATGAGCGAGACACCATTCATGAAGTTTCAACCTCGAAAGAAGTTTATTAACATCAATTAGCTGAAAAAAACTCATCCAATCCAGAAGTCACTCACTGTTAGAGTAATTAGTTTCTGATGTGTGTGTTGTGGTCGTTAATACTTAAAAGATCCTTTCAATAATTCTATCACTGTCCGTTTATGAGTTGCTAAGCAACATATCAACAAGCTATGCAATGATTAATATTTGTCGTATCCCGACAGTAATTCGCTTCTAGCTTGCTTTAAGCATCAAGACGATTACTATGCCGCTCATATAAGTCTTTGATAGTTATTATCAAGTCAATGTCCGTAAATTGCGGTTAATGGTACTGAATCACACACGCGACGATAACGCCCGATATCCAGCCTCGTATCTTAAACTCCGCGCCTATATTTGAGAATTCGCACACGATTTGTTTGCACACAAAGTCGAGCCGTGGTTCCCTAGCATAATTTTCAAATCAACTCCGGGATGTAAATTAACAATTCTATGCTCATTCATGAAAGTTACATAGGATCCGCACTCGACGACTACTAGGTCGCGCACTTGAGCAACACGGAAGTTTTTTGTTCTTACACAGAGAAAACTTATCATGCATAATGCAACAAGGTGATTTGCTATGTCAAAACATATTTATATCTATCTCATTAAAACTCATTATCCACTAAATGTTGCACGTAATTAAATTCTTTACTCTGTAAATAATCAATAAAATTTAGAAATGAATGATATGTATAAAAAAATCTCAAGTTGTTATGACGTCATGGGTCACTGCTGGTTTCGACTCCCCTGAACTCACGTGACGCAAAGTAGATCCGACTATATATGATATATTCGTGTAATGTTACAAAGGAACGACTAGGTGTGAAGTACTTCGAGCCAACCTCGGGATTGTTCCACTTTCTCACTGGTCATGGGCCCTATCCGACATACCTATTTCGGTTTGGAAAAAGGGCTACGCCAGCGTGTGACTATGGTTCATCGGAGGGTACTCCCGACCATGTGGTTTACGAGTGCCCCATTTTCAATGATGTAGCAACCACTTTACGAGGCCAATTACCAAACAATGCCACTTACCACTTACTGAGACATGAAGATACATTTCAAACTCGGAACATTTCGGCAAACGAGGTATCAAGGAAAGTATTGGCAGAATATCTGAGGGATATCCGTGATTAATAAAAATAAACACCAAATGTGTCCAGTGCCCTAATCCTTTACCGCCTGTGCGTTGACAGGCCGACTTACATCATAGTTGGAATCCGCCACGTGCAGGAACAGGGAAAGTGGGGTACAATAACACCGAATTATGACACTAACCGAAGATGACACAGAATAGAACTCTAGTTAGTAGGACTTAGAATTAGGAAATTAAAATAGGAACCTTCAGTGATAGACATCCTCAGCCTGCCTAGTGTCAGGGGCACGCTCATTGGGGTTAGCTCGATGAGCAAGGCTGCACAGTAGGTTTATATACTTGCTGACACACCTGTGACGCTGCAGGCAGCAGTGATTAGATATAAGTAGCCATTACAAAGCAGAGTATTAATAGCAATAAAGTTGCCCATTGTAATTCTGTATTGGCTGTAGTTCACTTGTTAAACCTGTAAATTAGCTGCAGTTATAATGGCTCAAATGGCTCTGAGCACTATAGGACTTAACATCTGAGGTCATCAGTCCCCTAGAACTTAGAACTACTTAAACCTAACTAACCTAAGGACGTCACACACATCCATGCCCGAGGCAGGATTCGAACCTGCGACCGTAGCGGTCGCAGCGGTCGCGCGGTTCCAGACTGTAGCTTCTAGAACCGCTCGGCCACACAGGCCGGCGATGCAATCTGGAAAAGGCAACAGGGAATTATAATGATTTGTAACATCTAAGGACCAACTAATCATATAAGATGGTGGGTTACATTGTAAAGTTATAACGGTTATGTGAATAAAGAATTTAAAAAAGAAAATAAGAAGTTTCATTTAAGATCTCTGGAATGATTTCAAGAATATATCAACGAAGTGAAAACTGAAACGTGCTCGATGTTTTGATTAGAACTTATACAACAAGGCCAAACACGCGAACTCCTGCAAATCCAAATGTTTTGCCAATATTCTACAGGAAAACGAGAAAGAAGACCCCTAGACGTGATCCACGAAAGAGGGACGAAGAAGAATTTAATCAGCTAAGTACCAATTATTTTGATCAATCAACATTTCTAAACTTTCCATCCTGTTTGCTCAGTGAGCTGCTACGAAGGACGAAGTATATGTCCTGAAAATGACCATAGATAGAATTCAAATAATTAATTTGAATTAATAATTATAGGATGTGGGATCAAACTCCTCACAGTGATTCGACCTATCTCAAAGTACGAAAGACCGCTGGCGATAAGTTGCATGCTCACCGCTTATGGACATGCTGTATTGCAGCCTGCACTTGGGAAGTTCCAGTAACGTTAGACACACTCAGTGGGTATCACACATTCACTCCAGCCTTCATCTACATATACATATATACTCCGCATGTAACCTTACGGTGTGTGGCGGTGAGCACTTTGTGTACCACTGTCACTGTTCCAGTCGCGAATGGTTCGTGTGCAGAGTTGCTGGTAAGCTTCTGTGAGGGATCGAATCTCTCTAGTTTTATCTTGATAGTCTTTTCACGAGATATAAGTAGGAGGAGGTAGTACATTGTTTGACTCTTCCTGGAACATATGCCCTTGCAGTTTTAACAGTGATCGCACAATGATGCAGAATGCCTCTCCTTCAGCTTCTGCAACTAGGGTTGGCTGAGCATCTCCACGACATTTTCGTGCATATTTAATAAACCTGTGATGAAACGTGCCGCTCATCTTTGGATCTTCTGTAGTTCCCCTATCATTCCTAGCTGCTGCGGGTCCCAAACCGAAGACATCGGGGTTACCAGTAAATTCCAGTGGCACCAGAGGTGTCGTAGCTTTTGCCAAAGGTGCAGCTTCTGTTTTTTTATAGACACAGTCCAATTCAGCTTGTGCAGACTCACAAGAAATATAGTCTCTATCCATCACCCGCAATAGCCACTGGAAAGAAAAGGAAATAAATGGGAAAAAGTAAACTGTCTGTTATAAAAAAGTAATCGCCATAAATGTTGATACATTTATCGCACTGGGAGACAACATGGCCAATGCTTTTGTGTATATACCTTTGTAGTTTGACCCTGGATGTACCCATGCATGCACCTCTTTCTTTGCAGTAAATAGATGGACTTGAATGTCTTCCTTCAGGGTTCCAAAAATATAGAAATCACACGGGGAGAGATCAAATTGTACGTAGGATGTGTAAGGGCTTCCCAGCGAAACTTCTACTACGTAGTCGCAACAGCCTTGGTAATATGTGGGCCGGCGTTACCCTGCAACTGAATGATGCTGTCTGTCAACATTGAACTTGATGGTGAGTTTCAATTTTTGTTAAGTGTCCACATGGAGATAGTGAATAGTGATGGTTCACTAAAATACGCATTGCGTTACTGTTCGGCTATTGTTTGGTCATCCATTGTGTGTTCATGTTATAGCAAGGAACCGCAAACATTTTTCTATGAACGCGCTGACCGTCTTGTCTCACAGTGGGAAAAAAGTATTAAAAGCTATGGCGATTACTTTTGAAACAATGAACAGTTTACTACCTTTTTTCCATCTGTCTCGCTTTCATTCGATTTGCTAATCAGTCAGTCAGGGATTAATTGAAAGAACAACTAGGAGACAATATTGGTAGCAGAATCAAGTAAATGAAGAGACATTAACCTTACACAGCGAAAGTTACAGTACAAAGTTAACTCACTTTACGCTAACGATCGCAAAATCCTCAAACTCTCAAAATAAATAGCACTACCAAAAACTGATAAATAAACAGTTGTGATTCACCTCTACCCAGAGACACGAAAGAATGCTAGTGAACGAAACGACGTATATCAACTGTGAGCTGGTGGTGCTGACCACCTCCCTGCTCTACGACTAGAGCTCCCATCGACAACTTTGGACACAGAAGTGGAGTAACTTATGTGTTACGACATTAGAGATATGGGGATGTGCGTTATCATGTAGCAGCAGCACCTCTTGGTGCTCCATTCCACAACGTTGGTTTTCGACAGACATGCTGTCCCGTACACATTCATTCTCCGATGGATATCTATCAGTGTTTGTCCTTCGGCACCCAAGAACAGAATACCAGCACGTTGGCCTCGTTTGGACACAATTCGTAGTAACATCGCCATAGACCACATTCTCGCATTTACCGTATGCGCGTCGGAAAGACACGAATACCTTGCCTACATACTGGTACTTAAAGAATAAAACCTTGCTTCACAAAGCACCTAGCATCCAGCGAACGTTGGTCTATCGATTATTCACATTACTTTGAAACGCATCTCTTTTGGATTTTGAACATTCCTGAACACATTCTCAGTTCATTTCTGAACGAATCGTAAGACGATTTTTGAATGCGTGCATAGTGTTGCAAGTTCGTAGATAAAATTATCATTAAAACTCAAAGTATCTAACCAAAATTGTTTCCTTTTTAATTAGTGGAAGTGTCAATGATAAAATTGTTCCAAATTAATTATTCAACAAACCTGCATCTGACTCCGTCTGGTCCAGCGGACCAGGGGTTATGAAAGGTATGTACTATGGTCTGATCAGGGTAGATCCAGAAAATAAAGTCGGTAGTTGCCAACCGCAAGGTGGAATGAGTATAATATCTTTGAGTAGGTGGATCTTTGATGGTTTAGAGAGCCAGGCGAGCGCAGTAAAGAAACTCGGGAGTCGCAGCTACCTGTAGGTGCCCAGAGGAAGCAGACGTGTGGTGACAGCTTTAAGGTAGGACTCGTGCTGCACAATTACACTGAGCAAACTTTAGCACATAAATGAGAGAAGATATATAATGATTTCAAAATGGTTTTTGTTAGATAATGTTCAGAGTTAGGATTTGTATGTCCAAGGTTTGACACAGTAAGCGTTTTGTAAATTTTTTTGTAAGAGTGATTCGTGCTACAAAAATGTTGGAAATGGTAGTTTTTGTGTATGACTTAAAATTTTAACAATATATATATTGAGATCAACATTGTGTTTAAATCTAACAACCTGAATCATAATCCACATCCTTTCCTTGTATCGAATATGAAAATGAGTAGTAAAGTAAAGTTACCCACCAATGAAAGAACGTAAACAAAACGAGGCCTCTATGCAATATATATGTGCAGTTCATGGTGTGAAATCGATTTTGGTATAACTAAAGTTATCAGAGCAATGTTATTTCAAATAACTAATTTTATGTCATTGCACAACTGGCATTATTCAAGTCAAGATATAATTTCAGTAAGTAAACATCAGGGCCACAAGTTAAATTTTCAATACCATCTTAATGCCATCGCACAAACGGCATTAGCCTCTCAAACTTGATTGCTGAGTCAAATACATGTTTCATTACTGGCAAAAATGGAGAGTGCAAGAAACAAGTTCGCAGACGCAGTCAGATGCAGGTTTGTTGGATAATTAATTTGGAAAAATTTTATCATTGATACTTTCACTAATTAAAAAGGAAACAATTTTGGTTAGATATTTTCACTTTTAAAGATAATTTTATCTATGATACTTTCAGTGTCACAGTGTACATTATGTTTCTGCCATGAGAATCCTCGTCGCATCTAGAAAAAAAAAAGACCTTTACCACAGACAAAAAGGGTCGGGGCTATAAAAGTTGAGCCGAATAAACCCGAAGGGGTGAATGGCAATCACTGTTTGTTTATGTGGTTGACAGGGTGTGCGAATGATAAGCGTTATTATAATTACTAGCGAAATCCATAGATTCAGATTACCAGAGTGGAAATAAAGTTCTAAGAGGAATAATGGGTATGAAAGATTATGTATTACCTTCATAGTGAAACCAAGAAAATGAAATTCTGACAGAAACTTTTTGTCAAATCGCTACAGTAATAAGAGCCAGTTTTACAGTCCCTGGTTAGCAGCTGCTTAAGTTCTGTTCTTGGAATAATGCCTAAACGAGGACTAACTACACTGGTGATTCTGACGGGGTTAGTGAATTTAATCGGAGAATAACTTTTGACAATGGTGTAGTTACAGAATTAGTGATGACAAGATTGTTTGTTAGAACGAGGAAGGATAAGAAACGAAGACATCACACAAATTATATGGAAGTATATGACGACTCCAAATTTATATAAAAATTTCGTACTACTGCTTTGAAAAACTGGAGCGTATGAACGGTAGATAAAAATGACCATTTGTGCCCAAACAGTCTCCCTTATTTGGCGTATGTTACAATTGCTGCAATATTAGAAAGACCTATTTCGTTTTATCTAGGAAACACTGACAAAATAGACGTAACCAAATCAGGAAACCATTCTAGCTTTATCAGTATTAGACAACGACATTTTGGTTTTTCATGTAGCAAAACGTTTGATAGATTTTGATGAGGTAATAGATTATTTCGCAGAAAGGAAAGCACGACTTGTAAAGCTGTAGTGACATTAGAGAGAAAAAATTCTGAGAAATGTATACTGTCTTTCTTGTCTCTTGTCTTTATTGGTTTTATGTTTCCTATATTTAATTTTATGTCACATAAAAGTGAAAGTTATTAGCTATTAGGCAATAAAGAATGCAAGTTTTCTGAAGAGTTCTTACTCTCACGGTTACAAATAGAGGGCACCACAGAACATTTTAATTTTTACTGTCCTAAATAAGGGTTTGATGACTTCCATTTCAAAAAATACACGTTTGAATTCCACAGAGCAAAATACAGTGACGTGTGACAGATGAATGCTGTGGGAAGAGGCGTGGCACTTTGACACACTCAAGACAATTAGCATGTCTTACATTTCATCGATAAATCAAACTCTTCAGAAATATGTGTGCTACGAAATGAACATATTTTTGAATAATCGATTTTTTGATGTCACGTCATATCTCAAACGCTCAATTTGGCGCTCGGAAAGGGGGAGGGGGATCGCCGCTATCAAGTTTTCCCCCAGTTCGGAAATATCGTAGATCCGGAGCTGCATCGGAGTCGCACTACGTTACGTATACGCTGCACCAAAGCCCTCAAACGGAGATTGTTCTATCGACCCTCATAAAACTCTTTTAACATAACTGAGCCTTCTACCGAGCATTGCTTATTTCAAAACAGTTATTGTTGGTAAGGCAATCCATGGGTTTAAACAATATCAGGTCGAGCCTTTTCATCCTTTTGTGTTTAATGAGCATCGTTTAGCTGTGATGAAAACAATAGATGGCGTTCTTGTTACGGACCTCACCGAAACTGAGAAAACGCTTGCCTTGACAGCAACACCTGAAGGTCACCCCACAGAACGTAATCGTTCTTCTAATGAATTTCAGGCAGAGCATAATGAAAAGTCGGGATCTTCAGGTAATGATGCACACTTAAGCGAAAACGTTGCTAATGTATTCTACATTTCGACCCATTGTCTACATAAAAACCATATATGAAAAAAGTGGGAACTTAGAGTACGCTATTAAATTAATGTTGGATGATGAAGAAGCTCACAATGTTGAGCAAGAACAATTTAAAAAAAATATTTTCAAAGAAACTATAGTTCAGCATCCTCCGTGTGATGAGATCTACCTTGACCTTTAACCAGAAGGCAGAATACAATGTTGTATAAATTCAACACATGGGATGAGGACAGCTCAGATTAAAAAAAAAATTAATTGAATTTGATGGAAAAGACTGAGCTAGAGTTATATTGGTTTTCAACACAGTAATCCTTTTATTAAGTACTATTCAGTAAGAAAGACACAGCGATGTACTGTCTTACACATTATACGAATAAAAATGTATTTAACACTTATCTGTAATGTCATTTTACCCCATAGTCGAAGTCATTAGTCTTTAAGATTGCCAAAATAATTGTGATTCTTTTGAAACAAACATGTATTCAACTAGGTACAATAAATAAGAGGCAAGTTATTAATATATGTGAAGAAAAAAATAGTTATCTCCATAAATGTGTTTATTAAGAATGGTTAAATGCCAACTAAGTCATTTTCGCACGATCTCCCCTAGTATGCGCCATGTGCCTCCAGCTGTCCACACGTTAAGGTTTCTTTTGGTATTTCATTCTCATTTTGCGCATGTGGTGCAAATTAATGCACAGTACAAGTAGTAAGTAGTTCAGGTCCTATTGGCGCAATTAATAGCACATATACATCTTTCAGTATCATCACTATAAATTCTAAGACGTTTCACACAAATTTGTGTTCCTATGTTTGCAGTACTCTATTATAGATTATTTTTATTTACGCTTATTTATTTTTAAACATCTTCATTATCTCATCATCTTCACTTCAAGCATTAGCCCTTTTTTGTTCTCGCTTCAAGCATAAATCGAGAGTTATTTGCTGTCACCTCACGTAAATTTCGCCCACAGTCACCACATATCTGCAAATGCAACGATCGTATCACTTCCAGCCATCTCCATCACCCTATTATGGTCAATAGTATAGACGGTTCCAGTTTTGAAAGAGTTGAACAATTCAAGTGCCTGGAGTCAGTATTGCCGAATAAAGGTGAGATGGAGAAGTAAATTTGACAAAGAATATTAAGTGTGAACTGGGTGTAGTACAGTTTAAACCACCTAAATGTATCACGCATCGTAACCCACAAAAGCAAGCTACAGCTGTACATGTCATTAGTGCGACCGATTTCATTGTGTGGTTGCAGGACATGGACTAGTGCACAGGCAATGGAAGGGATGATTCGGGCGTTTGAGTGGAAGATTTTAAGAAAAATAGAAAGAAGAAACAGCAAGATGGGAAAGGAGGCATAATGAAGATCTGCATCGGCGGTTAAAATAAGTTGATACTGGGAGAGTGATTGCGAGAAGAAGGTTGCAGTGGGCAGGACATGTTCTACGAACAGAGGGCAGTCTCCCTAACAGAGCACTTCTACACCAGCCAGCTGCTAGACGTCCAAGAGGTCGTCCACGAACGAGGTGGAGAGACAGGACCTTAGTGAGCCTGGAAGAAGATGATCCAACAGCCAGCACTGAAGATGGACCAGACAGAAGTAAATGGGCAAAAAATGTAACAAATTTCTGTGATGTAACATCTGTTTTGTCATGATTGGTGGACTTGATGCGTTGATCGTTTCAGTATCTTCTGTGTATGTCTTCTGGCAACGGCCTTGTCGCAGTGGATACACCGGTTCCCGTCAGATCACCGAAGATAAGCGCTGTCAGGCGGGGACGGCACTTTGATGGGTGACCCTCCGGCCCGCCATGCGCTGTTGCCATTTTTCGGGGTGCACTCAGCTTCGTGATGCCAACTGAGGAACTACTCGACGGAATAGTAGAGGCTCCGGTCAGAGATCGGGACAGCAGTGTGCTGACCACACGCCCCTCTTATCTGCATTCTCAGTGAGGATGACACGGCGGTCGGATGGTACCGATGGGCCACTTCTGGCCTGAAGACCGAGTACTTTTTCATGTATGTCTTCTGTTTGTATATTTTCATCTTTCTGCCATGTGCTAAATGGCCTATGTATGTGCAATAAATGATTATGATGGTGATCTGCAGAGATAATCTTTCTCCACTCATTTTTTAGAGACGTTCTTTCCAGTGTCCCCTATTTCACTGAGGACTTTAAATATATTCAGTTCTTCTCTAACTCCCGAATTTCAAAATAGGTCGTCTCTTGTGCATAACTTCTCCCAGATATCTCGTTGCCGTTGCTTGCATGCAGAAGTCTCAATGCTGTTACTTGTACGCGACTTTCACTTCTATAAACAAGTATTGGGACTGTCGTTGTCTTACAAAATGTCAATCTTGTTTCTTTCATCGTTTTATTTTTAGACATCTGTTTACTGTTCTACGTACGTTCCCAAACTTGCAAATTTCTTCCCAGTGTCTCCAACATACTCACATGTGGCATCGTAACCTAAATAGGTAAAATGTTTGACCTGTTCTATTTATTGTTATTAGTAACTTTTATCCATACAGGGTGTTTTCCATTAAAAGCCATAATTTTGTCTTCTTTTCTGAAATCGTCAAATAATGCTCTTGATAAATCTCATCTCATAAATGTATTCGCCTTTGTCGGTCGTCTTCATTCTTCGCTTGCAGTGTGGCGTCCACTGCATATAAAAGGCAGTCCAAGAGGGAATTGCTGTTAACTGTTAATTCCCTGTTTCCTTTTCCAGATTGCATCGCCGGCCGGTGTGGCCGAGTGGTTCTAGGCTCTTCAGTCTGGAACCGCGCGACCGCTACGGTCGCAGGCTCGATTCCTGCCTCGGGCATGATGTGTGTGATGTTCTTAGGTTAGTTAGGTTTACGTAGATCTAAGTTCTAGTGGACCGATGACCTCAGATATTAAGTGCCGTAGTGCTCAGAACCATTTTTAGCAAGATTGCATCATTAAATAATTAACTACTTTGTTTGTGGCTATAGGCTGTGTTATAATACTATATATATCTGAAATTTCAGTAGTGTGTTTGTAGAGACTCTGTTGTTGTTGTTGTGGTCTTCAGTCCTGAGACTGGTTTGATGCAGCTCTCCATGCTACTCTATCCTGTGCAAGATTCTCCATCACCCAGTACCTACTGCAGCCTACATCCTTCTGAATCTGCTTAGTGTATTCATCTCTAGTTCTCCCTCTACGATTTTTACCCTCCACGCTGCCCTCTAATGCTAAATTGGTGATCCCTTGATGCCTCAGAACATGTCCTACCAATTGATCCCTTCTTCTAGTCAAGTTGTGCCACAAACTCCTCTTCTCCCCAATGCTGTTTAATACCTCCTCATTAGTTATGTGATCTACCCATCTAATCTTCAGCATTCTTCTGCAGCACCACATTTCGAAAGCCTCTATTCTCATCTTGTCCAAACTATTTATCGTCCATGTTCCACTTCCCTGTAGAGACTTTATAAAACATTTATTAGTTGTTGTGGATGTCATCTTTTCCTCACAAGTCTCTTTCTATCAGAATTATCGAATGCCTTGGCATGAAAAAATGTAAAATGAATTTCCACATTATTCTCTCTCTATTTTTCGATTGTTGTGTTGTTGTGGTCTTCAGTTCGAAGACTGGTTTGGTGCAGCTCTCCATGCTACTCTATCCTGCACGAACCTCTTCATCTCCAAATAACTAACTAACTAAATAACTAAATCTGCTTACTGTATTCATCTCTAGGTCTCCCTCTACGATTTTTACCTCCAAAGCTTCCCTCCAGTACTAACTGGTGTTCCCTTAATGTCTCAGAATGTGCTTTATTAACCTATCCCTTCTTTTGATCAAGTTGTGCCACAAATCGCTTTTCTCCCAAACTCCTTCAGTACTTCCTCATTATTTGCGTGATAGAGCCATCAAACTACCGCTTTAAACGTCTAGTTTCATAATCTGATACTCTTAGCATCAATTGATTTAATTGGACTAAATTCCATTATCCTTCTTTTACTTTTATTGATGTCCATCTTATATCTCAGTTCAAGACACTGGAATTTTTCGATTACTTGATTAATTATGAATACTGTATCTGTTGTCGAACTCGGCCTCCGAAAAACAATTTGTTCTTGGCCTAGTAAACTCTCGGCTATAGTCTTCACTTTCTCGTTTACTGTTCTTGCATAAACTTTGTATGTGGTGTCCAGTAAGCTTATTCCTCTATGGTTCTCGCAGGTATTGTGATCTTCCTCTTTAAACAATGATATTACCTTTGCTTATGACCATGCTTCTGAAATTGCATCATTTCATCAATACATACTAAATGACTGTAGTAGTCTTTTACGAAGTAGAGTAGCAGTTCAGTGTTTATGTCGTCCATACTAGTAGCTCGTCTGTTCTTTGTGGAGCTGAAGGCTTCTCTTAATTCATCCACACGTAAATCATCTACATATCCTATTTAAATTTGATCCTCTTTATTCTCTGTGGACCATGTGTCTTCATATCGAAAATCCTAGTAATGTTCTAACAATTTTGCTTGTGGAATTTTATTTGTGTGAGCAACTTCTTCTTCTACTTGATTGGGCATTTTCATTCTTCTATAACCTAGCATTTTCCTTCTGTGGTTAACGTTTTCTACCACGCTTATAAACCTATCCTAAAATTCCTAACGAATACGTTTCACCACTCGATTTGATGCATTTCTCTCCTGTACGAAAATTTGATATTTATCCTGTGTTGGTTTATTGAGATACTTCAGATAACCTTCTTGTTTTTTCTTTACAGCTTAATCTAATTTTTGTGTCCAAATTTTTAACTCTTTTTCCCTTCTTATTTTTTTCTTTTTTCCTATGGTTTCTTTGGCTGCTTTCTAACTGGAATTTCTATACTTCTTCAATACTGCTCTATTTATTCCGATTGTGCTTTCTGCTCCAGTTCTTGATGAAGTCTCCTCTGGTAAAAAAAGTCGTATGTTCAGTTCGTAAGATCACTGTGTGATCAAAAATATCGGGACCCTCCCCCCCCCCCCCCCCCCCCAAAAACATACGTTTTTCATATTAGGCGCATTGTGCTGCTACCTACTGCCAGGCACTCCACATCAGCGACCTCAGTAGTCATTACACATGGTGAAAGAGCAGAATGGGGCGCTCCGCGGAACTTAAACGGACTTCGAACGTGGTCAGATGATTGGATGTCACTTGCGTCATACGTCTGTACGCGAGATTTCCACACTCCTAATCATCCCCAGGTCTACTGTTTCCGATGTGATAGTGAAGTGGAAACGTGAAGGGACACGTACAGCACAAAAGTGTACAGGCCGACCTGTGGTTGACAAGACAGTTGAAGAAGGTCGTAAGGTGTAACAGACAGACATCTAACCAAACCATCACACAGGAATTCCAAAGTGCATCAGGATCCACTGCAAGTAATACGACAGTTAGGCGGGAGGTGAGAAAACATGGATTTGCCAAACGACGCCGCGCTTGGTGTAAGGAGCGTAAACATTGGACTATTGAACAGTGGAAAAACGTTGTGTGGAGTGGCGAATCACGGTTCACAATGGGGCGACCCGATGGCAGGTTGTGGGTATGGCGAATGCCCGGCGAACGTCACCTGCAGCGTGTGTAGTGCCAACAGTAAAATTCGGAGGTGGTGGTGTTATGGTGTGGTCTTGTTTTTCATGGAGGGGGATTGCACCCCTAGCTGTTTTGCGTGGCACTGCCACAGCACAAGTGTACATTGATGTTTTCAGCACCTTCTTTCTTCCCACTGCTGAAGAGAAATTCAGGGATATCGATTGCATCTTTCAACACGATCGAGCACCTGTTCATAATGCACGGCCTGTGGCGGAGTGATAATGGACTGGCCTGCTCAGAGTTTCTGACCTGAATCCTATAGAACACCTCTGGGATGTTTTGGAACGCCGACTTCGTGCCAGGCCTCACCGATCTACATCGATACCTCTCCTCAGTGGAGCACTCCGTGAAGTATGGGCTACCATTCCCCAAGAAACCTTCCAGCACCTGATTGACCGTATGCCTGCGAGAGTGGAAGCTGTCATAAATGCCAACACCATACTGAACTCCAGCATTACCGATGAAGAGCGCCACGAACTTGTAAGTCATTTTCAGTCAGGTGTCCGGATACTTTTGATCACGTACTGTACATTTTGTAGATTCTACCTTCGGCTTTTCTTCTGTCAGCTCTTTGCTCTTTCTCCATGTGGTGTACACATCCATTTGAGATATCACCAAGAAATAGTCATCGTCCGTACACACGCGTCACTCACCTTATCTTCTAATTTTTCGTTGATGATAATATATTCGATAATAGACTTAAATCCTCTAACTGACCATTGTGTTTATGGATATATTTTTGCGGAAGAAAATAATAGTTATCTTTAATTTGCTAAAAGAAAGAACATCTCCAAACAATCTCCCAGTGTTGTTTATGATGTTTTCTCCCATCGTTCTTACAGTATTTGGAATAAGATTATCCCTACTCTTGCGTTAATATCTCCTGTCAATGTTATTTGATGTTTATTTTTATACTTGCACGAAACTGATTGCAGCAGTTTTCACAGAAAACTATAGACTCACCTTTTTCTCAGGCGTGTAAAACGCAAAGAAGTCATGTTCTGTTTCTCTTCTTTGACAAGTAAAACTATAATTCTTTCATTTGTATAGCTATAGCCTGCAACTGAATGGATCGACGGGAGAAAGAGTTAACCAACAATGTAATAAGGATTAATCTAGTCATGTTATCTATTGTGCTACCGAATATACCACATGCTGGTAATAAATAGTTCCACATGTACCTCTAGAAATCGTCTTCGACTATACAGAAGTTTCATCTTTTTGTATTAATATTCTTGTCTTTGAATTCAATCGAACATTTTATTTGCAATAAATCAAAATATCCCCTTTCACCGACCCCTTCAGTTCTCTTATCCCATCTCTTACGTATGTAAACAGCAAACCGTTTGCTTGCTCTCTCCTATTTTTGGCTCTGAGCACTATGGGACTCAACTGCTGAGGTCATTAGTCCCCGAGAACTCAGAACTAGTTAAACCTAAGGACATCACAAACATCCATGCCCGAGGCAGGATTCGAACCTGCGGCCGTAGCGGTCTTGCGGTTCCAGACTGCAGCGCCTTTAACCGCACGGCCACTTCGGCCGGCTCTCCTATTTTTCTGTTCCACTATGCAGCTTTGTGTATTCTCGTGGATACCGTTATCATGTAACTTTATTTCTTTTATGGAAATTATATCTACCTTGGCCTTGTTAAAAATTTAGCCCACGGTTCTTCTTCGTATGATAATCCTCTCATATTCTAAGTTGCTACCTTAACTGTATTATCAACTCATTTATTCTTAACCTTTCCCACCGCCGGGTTCGTCATCGGCATATCTGACCTCGATCACTGACTGTTTTTGGTGCTAGCGGCAACTCTAAAAATTCATCTGGGCCCCTCCCAAGGGCTGCACGAGTATAGCTGGGCAGTGGGGCTGCTACTTTGCTGCCTTCCGATTTGCCCGGTTTTCTTTCAACGGTTTATTCCTCTTGTAAGTTGCTTTTCCTATGCCGAAGAATACCCCAACCCTTTGCTTATAATGGAGATGGCGAGAAAATGATGTGATAAGGATAGGCTTAGGTTGCTAGAAGGTTATCAATAGGCCTTTGCAGGACACAGCTCTTCTGTGTCCGCCCCTCTGCCCCCCCCCCCTTTCCCTTTTGCCTGTCCGGTTTCCGTGAACCTTCTGGTAGCTGAGCTCCGAATCCAGAGCCATGTCACCCGAGGAGGATATTTTTAAATATAAAAATATATGCTGTATTAACAGCAAATTCTTTCAACTATGGGCACAATGTCATTGTCAACTTAACACCCAACAAGTGATCCCCTTACACATGCAGGCACACACATATGTCGTTATACGGGGCGCCACGAATAGATGCAGACGAGTTCCCAGCCTTAGTGGTACACGTGTCACAGTGATGGTGGTAGTAGCTCAGTGGCGATCTGTCAGACACGTCAGCCTTCCTGTACATCTCACTAGCAGAGGAAGGCGGTAAATTATTGTCGGCTCACGCTACTTGTAAATTAGATGCTCAAACTCAGGGCGCCAAACTGGTAAAAAAGGGAGACACTCTTCCCGTCGGAATACAATCTTGACTATACACTTCATTTCCGGCGTGCATCTTTTAAGAGTCGTACTGCACGAATGTCTAGGGATTTTACATTTAACAACCACGTTCAACACACTATAGACAGATTTAAGGCTATAATTAACTCTCTTTCAAGATCAGCTATTCGCAAATTCGACAAGCGACTGAGCAGTCCGGTCGAACTGTTTATGAAGGAGCGGTATTACCTGTTACCGTAGGCCTCGCCGGATGTAGAAGCTCTATAGCAGTGGTTCTCAGCTTAACGGTAACTACCTCCTGAGGGATACAATGAAATTTTCTGAGGGCTAAAAACTAAACGATTCTATTCTGTTTCAGGTACGGAACTAAATTATTTTCAAAAGATCATTACTACTATCACAATTTTGTAAGATTCTAACCTTGATCATATAAGAGTTATCAATAATTACTATTTCTCAATTTGTAGCATTAATATGAGCCGGTCGGGGTGGCCGAGCGGTTCTAGGCGCTACGGTCTGGAACCGCGAGACCGCTACGGTCGCAGGTTCGAATCCTGCCTCGGGCATGGATGTGTGTGATGTCCTCAGGTTAGTTAGGTTTAAGTAGTTCTAAGTTCTAGGGGACTGATGACCTCAGCAGTTAAGTCCCATAGTGCTCAGAACCATTTGAACCATTTGAACAAAGCTTTAACCTTTCGGTTTCTGCCATTTCAGAAGTAATGAGTGCAGCAATCAAGTGATTTACGAACAGTAAGTATAATGCACACATTTTAATTTAGTAGATTTTAAACGGGGTTCCAGTGCGCAGGTCAAGCAAGTGTCACAACGAAGAGGAGTAATGCAGGGTAAGTACGTTTTGTAACAAGTGTCTATCCTCACTGTGGATAGAGAAGGAGTTGTGTGCAGCACGTGCAATGCACCACGAATTCCTTCGTCATTCATTCTAAACACACACACACACACACACACACACACACACACACACACACACTAAATATCATTCATATACATCTTTCATCATTTTAAAAATAAAAGTTTTCAAAGAAAAGTCTTTCATTCTCAATGTAGTTGGGTGCTAAAAATGGTGATAATATGGGGGAGAGGGTCGGCAACAGACGGTGGGTGTGGCGGGGGAGGGGGGGTAGGGTGGGGGAAGGTCGAGGGTACTAGCTAATGTCTAATTGCACTCATGGGTACTGGTCTAAGAAATGTTGGGAATCACTGCTCTAGAGCGACAATAAACTCGTATCATAATTAATACAGCACAAAAATTAATCACTTTAAAGGTAGAGAAAGATTACTTAAAGACATGCAATGAAGCGCTACGTTTTTAGTAGATCTGACGCCCACAACTCTTAAGATATGAGGTATAACCAAGTACTCTATCCTAAAGACGGCAAGTAGACTGCTGACATCGCCTTAGCGTACAAAAGTTGCCCACACCTAGCAGACTCTTTGATAGTAACTGAAAAGGAAGCAACTAAGTGCTGCTCTGTTGAAACATACACGGATGAAAGTGAATAAGAAGATAAGAAGCTTACTCATCAATTACAGCTTAAAAAGGGATAATGAGTGCTAAGATAACCAAACAGAACAATTTACCATTCTAAATATGCTTGAGTCAACGACCAATCTAAGAAATATTGACAGAGTTGCTGTAATAAATACTGATAGCAGGATAACATTGGATTAATCAAGAAATTCAAAGAATCATAGTTGCTTCATTGAAGAAATACTGTCAAAAATCAGAAAATTACAGAAGCACAACTGACGTATAGATTTCAAGTGGATTAAAGCCAACACAGCGGTATGGGACAACGAACTAGCTGATAATCTAGCTAAGAGAGCAGCTAGAGCACAGAAAACAATCAGCTACAGCAAAATACCTGCAAGTGTAATAAAAACACTAAGACAAGAGTTTCAAAACAAATGGGAAACGGAATGCAACGAATTATAAACGGTACAAACATGAAACTGTGTTTTCAATGATCCGTCAGCTTTTAACGATTAAACTACAACTATCACGGAATTTTAAAACTATGTTAACAGGTCATGGAAAATGAAAGCCTACTGCAAACGATTCAAAATAACTGACGTCGCACGGGCCACGTGTAACGGAAAAGATCAAACTATTTATCAGCTATAGTAATTTCACGAAAGAAAGGGAAACTCTAAGGAAACAAATGACTGAAAAAGTAGGGCGATTGCGCATCAACAAATCAGAATTGATTCATATATCCACAACATATTTTTACGCCTTTTGCGGTTCAATAAGATTCTCACCTGTGTGAGAATCCCTTGGTGTCAACTATAAATTCATACATACCCAGAAAACCATGACGTATGCTATAAGCCTAACAAATGTGTACTCCTAACTCATACAGTCATTGACACAGTTATTTGATTGTTCACAACACAAAGTGAATATATTCATACTTCAAAGATCATTTAAATATTAAACATCTTGGAGACTCAGATCTGTCCACGTCGATATAACTGTGATGTTTAAGCTGACTTTTAAATTTTGAAAAAAATGTCCAAATGTGTGTGAAATGTTACGGGACTTAACTGCTAAGGTCATCAGCTCCTAAGCACTACTTAACCTAAATCATCCTAAGGCCAAACACACACACCCATGCCCGAGGGAGGACTCGAACCTCCGCCGGAACCAGTCGCACAGTCCATGACTGAAGCGCCTGAGACCGCTCGGCCAACCCCGCGCGGCTAAATTTTTACACATTCCAATTTCTTATTCAGAAATTAAGGTACTTGATGTAACCGTATTAGTTGCATTATTTTTGTTGATCTAAAATTCTATGGATAAGATTTAAAGTTCGCTTTCCGACATGCAATATTATAAGAAATGTACCCCCAGTTGCACAAGAGCTACCTTGTAGCAAAATGATGATGAGACAACATAACACCCAGTACTCCCCGAACGGAGAAAACCTCTAACCCGGCCCGAATCGAACCGGGACCGGCCGATCATTAATCTATCCGACTTATGGCCAGACCCAAACTTCCACATGTCGTCAACTGTGTGTCTACAACACACAGTTTTACATTCATTACCGTCATTTCGTCATGCAACTGATGGCTGTCCACGCTCGCAACTGCGAATACGTATCACGGCTGTAGTCGACGCAGTGCGTGTTCCTTCGGACATACATGCGTATCTGAAGGGACATTACCTCGTATATCTGAACGACATATGCAGTGCAGTATCATACGCAATATTACATTTAATTGAACAACTTCAGTAAATAAATAAATAGAATAGCGATGTTCCGGTGCTAGTTTCGATACAGTATTTGGTATCGATATCAACATCTACAAATGAATCGATATTTTGAGTCTACCGGAAGAAAAGTACCAACACTGGTAGTATCGCAACTTAAGCATTTATCAGTTTTTCTTGAAAAGAAAGGGACTTATCTACACTCATGCTCATAAATTAAGGATGCTGATACATGGTGAAATAACGCTCTGGTGGGCGGTTTGCGGGTTTAAATCACCTCGGGGTATGACCATGCGGTGCATTTGACCTGCGGTCGTCGCACGGTGGCGGTAGCAGCAGTCCACATATGCAGTGGTGTGTTGGTACATGTCAGAGTACGGTGCAGCGAGTGAGTGTGCAGACGTTTCCAGACGTGCCAATGGTGACTGTGTGTTGAAAACGGCTCAAAGAACACATATTGATGACGCTATGAGGGGTAGAATACTAGGGCGACTGGAGGCTACTCAAACACAGCAGGTCGTAGCACGGGCCCTCCGTATGCCACAAAGTGTGATCTCAAGATTATGGCAACGATTCCAGCAGACAGGAAACGTGGCCAGGCGCTACAGTACGGGACGTCCACAGTGTACAACACCACAAGAAGACCACTATCTCACCATCAGTGCCCGCAGACGGCCACGGAGTACTGCAGGTAGCCTTGCTCGGTACCTTACCGCAGCCACTGGCACAGCTGTCTCCAGACACACAGTCTACAGACGACTGAACAGACATGGTTTATTTTCCTGGAGACCTGCAAGGTACATTCCACTGATCCCTGGTCACAGGACAACCCGTAAAGCCTGGTGTCAAGAACACAGAACATGGTCATTGGAACAGTGGTCTCAGGTTATGTTCACGGGCGAGTCCAGGTATAGTCTGAGCAGTGATTCTCGCGGGGTTTTCATCTGGCGTGAACCACGAACCAAATACCAACCCCTTAATGTCCTTGAAAGGCACCTGTATGGAGGTCGTGGTTTGATGGTGTGGGGTGGGATTATGATTGGTGCACGTACACCCCTGCATGTCTTTGACAGACGAACTGTAACAGTCAGGTGTATCGGGACGTCATTTTGCACCAGTATGTCCATCTTTTCAGGTTTGCAGTGGGTCCCACGTTCCTCCTGATGGATGATAACGCACGGCCCCACCGAGCTGCCATCGTGGAGGAGTACCTTGAAGCAGAAGATATCAGGCCAATGGAGTGGCCTGCCTGTTCTCCAGACCTAAACCCCATCGAGAACGTCTGGGATGCTTTCGGTCAACGTATCGCTGCACGTCTTCAAACCCCTAGGACACTTCAGGAGCTCCGACAGGTTCTGGTGCAAGAATGGGAGGCTATACCCCAGAAGCTGCTCGACCACCTGATCCAGAGTATGCCAACCCGTTGTGCGGCCTGTGTTCGTGTGCATAGTGATCGTATCTCATATTGATGTCCGGGTACATGTCCAGGTAACAGTGGCGTTTTGTAGCACATGTGTTTCTGGACGGCTTTCTTAACTTATCACCGATACCGTGGAGTTACAGATCTGCGCCGTGTGTGATCCCTATGTGCCTAAGCTATTAGAGACAGTTTTGTGTAGTGCCACGTTGTGTGGCATCACATGCTGCAATTATACTTAATTTATGAGCATGAGTGTAGATTATCTCACTTTAATCCTTCTCGGTATATTGCCAATGTATTTTATAAAATACTTAAATATACCGACATTTCGGGCGAGTTACGGCGGCTTCACTCTGAACAAGCTTGTTTCATCGCATCAAGAACGATATTACCTTTAGTATTTTAAATATTTTACATTGCCCGAAAATAAAAGTGAAGCATCCATAAGAGAAGGAGGGAACGAAATGAAACCTCACGGGTTAAGACAGTATGTGATGTTATTTCAGTCATTACAACCTTCTCTCCATCCACATCTTCCTCATTTCCCAATATTCTTTGCTGGTGCAGTCTTCCTAAATTTTATTTCCCCAGAATTCGCTATATTAGGAAACATCTGCATCTACAATAACATCTCTATGCGTACTCCGCAAGCCACCGTATGGTGCGTGGCAGAGGGCACCCTGTACCACTGCTAATCATTTCATCTCCTGTTCCACTCGCAAACAGAGCGAGGGAAAACAACTATCTATATACCTCCGTACGAACCCTAATTTCTCTTGTCTCCGTTGTCCTTACGCGTAATGTACGTTGGCGGCAGTAGAATTATTTTGCAGTGACTTTCAGATTCCGGTTCTCTACATTTTCTCAGTGGTGTTCCTCGAAAAGAACATCGCCTTCCCTCCAGGGACTCCCGTTTGAGTTCCTGAAGCATCTCCGTGATACTTGTGTGTTGTTCGAACATACCGGTAACAACTCCAGCAGCCTGCCTCTGAATTGCTTCGGTCTTTTCCTTTAATTCGACCTCGTAAGGGTCACAAACACTCGAGCAGTGTTCAAATGTGGGTCGCACTAGTGTCGTATATGCCGTCTCCTTTACAGATGGACCAGACTTTCCCAAAATTCTCCCAAAAAACCGGAGTCGACCATTTGCCTTCCCTAGAATAATCCTTACATGCTCGTTCCATTTCATATCACTTTATTTCTTTTGATATGTGCCACTAGCTTTATTATCATTATCTTCATTATTATTATTATTATTATTATTACAGGGTGAGGCAAAAATCTAGATTCACCCCTATAATCTGTGTGAGGAATATACTGGCTTCCTGTATGAAGTGTCTGTAGGTGGGCGCGCAACTTATAGGAGATATGGCGACAGCGGCGGCCATCTTAAAAGATGCCATCGTGGATTTGGGTTACCTTTTCCATATGGAAAGAGCGTCCTGTGGCACATGATGTTCAACTGTCTCTTTCTCAGGAATACACATGTGGAATCTGTTTCTAGATATCTTTATTTGCGTAGGAGTTATGAACTGTTTAAGTTTAGGACACTTGTTGACATTTCGGCATATGCTCAATATGAGCTCCACTGCGCTGGACAGAAAATCTATGGCTTTTTTGCCAGTCCAGTTGCACACTTCACAGAGTCTGTGGGCCAACAGAGCCACACACCTCTTCAATACGCCGGAAAAGATGGGTTATATTGTTGATTTTTAACTCATATACAACTGATTTCAAATACCCGCACAGACAAAGCTCAAGAAACGCAAGATCAGGGGACCGTGGTCGCCGCTCTATAGGACCCCTTCTACCTATCCACTGACCTTCAACATATTCAGCCAGAAACTGTTTGACTTCGCAGCATAGCGGGGATGTGCATGGTCTTGTTGGAAGAAGGTTGGGATATCACCCTGCGGATTCAACCAGCGTTGGAAGCACATACTCGTGGGGCATGTTTAGATACACTACTGGCCATTAAAATTGCAACACGAAGAATAAAATCCAAATTATAAACGGGTATTCAATGGACAAATATATTATACTATAACTGACATGTGATTACATTTTCACGCAGTTTGGGTGCATACATCCTGAGAAATGAGTACCCAGAACAACCACCTCTGGCCGCAATTACGGCCTTGATACTCCTGAGCATCGAGTCAAACAGAGCTTGGATGGCGTGTACAGGTACAGCTGCCCATGCAGCTTCAACACGATACCACAGTTCAACAAGAGTAGTGACTGGCGTATTGTGGCGAGCCAGTTGCTCGGCCACCATTGAGTAGACGTTTTCAATTGATGAGAGATCTGTAGAGTGTGCTGACCAGGGCAGCAGTCGAACATTTTCTCTATCCAGAAAGGCCCGTACAGGACCTGCAACATGCGGTCGTGCATTATCCTGCTGAAATGTAGGGTTTCGCAGGGATCGAATGAAGGGTAGAGCCACGGGTCGTAACACATATGAAATGTAACGTCCACTGTTCAAAGTGCCGTCAATGCGAACGAGAGGTGACCGAGACGTGTAACCATTGGCACCACATACCATCACGCCGGGTGATACACCAGTATGGCGATGACGTATACACGCTTCCAATGTGCGTTCACCGCGATGTCGACAAATACGGATGCGACCATCACGATGCTGTAAACAGAACGTGGATTCATCCGAAAAAATGACGTTTTGCCATTCGTGCACCCAGATTCGTCGTTGAGTACACCATCGCAGGCGCTCCTGTCTGAGATGCAGCGTCAAGGATATCCGCAGCCATGGTCTCCGAGCTGACAGCCCATGCTGCTGCAAACGTCGTCGAACTGTTCGTGCAGATGGTTGTTGTTTTGCTAACGTCCCCATCTGTTGACTCAGAGATCGAGACGTGGCTGCACGATCCGTTACAGCCATGCGGATACGATGCCTGTCATCTTGACTTCTAGTGCTACGAGGCCGTTGGGATCCAACACGGCGTTCCGTATTGCCCTCCTGAACCCGATTCCATATTCTGCAAATAGTTATTGGATCTCGACCAACGCGAGCAGCAATGTCGCGATACGATAAACCGCAATCGCGGTAGGCTACAATCCGACCGTTATCAAAGTCGGAAACGTGATGATACGCATTTCTACTCCTTACACGAGGCATCACAACAACGTTTCACCAAGCAACGCCGGTCAACTGCTGTTTGTGTATGAAAAATCGGTTGGAAACTTTCCTCATGTCAGCAAGTTGTAGATGTCGCCACCGGTGCCAACCTTGTGTGAATGCTCTGAAAATCTAATCATTTGCATATCACAGCATCTTCTTCCTGTCGGTTAAATTTCGCGTCTGTAGCACGTCATATTCGTGGTGCAGCAATTTTAATGGCCAGTAGTGTACCTCTTCTCATTCAACGTCCCATCAATAAACACTGGACCCACGATTCTTATGTCTTAAACCGCACACAAAACCATCTCTTTTTCACGAACATCACTTTTACAGGGAAACACCCTCGAAGGGTTTGCATCTGACCAGTAACGATGATTCTGTTTGCTTACTTCTCCTTGCACATAAAAATTATCTTCGTCAGTGGAGTCACCGTCGTGTAAAGCTTGGATTCCCTTTTGACTGATCCAGAGCCCTTCCTGCAAACTGCACCCGCCGATCAGGGTCATCCTCCGAGAGATGATGCTGCAACCATAACTTGTGCGGGTGCCGTCGGTGTGTTTGAAACACATGCTGGTTTGAACGCTGGCTGATACCGGATATTGCTAATAATCGACGCGTACTGCGATGTGGTCTTCTCACAAACGATGTCATTATTGTTGCTGCAGTCTCCTCTTCGGTGGCTTTTCCTGGACGTCCACCACAGAACCTGTTGGACGAAATTTGTCCAATAACTTTAATACCGCCATGTGTGTAATGTCATTTCTATCAGGATTGCAGGGCACTGAAGGCAGCAGCAATCACTCTAGTACTTCGTCCACTACTCATTAACACAATTTCAATGCGTTCCTGCTGTGTGCGGTCGCAGGTTCCAATCCTGCCTTGGGCATGGATGTGTGTGATATCCTTAGGTTAGTTAGGTTTAAGTAGTTCTAAGTTCTAGGGGACTTATGACCACAGCAGTTGAGTCCCATAGTGCTCAGAGCCATTTGAACCATTTAGCCTGCTGTGTGAGTGAGATTTTGGATCACCTGTCTCAATAGACATAGGTTACTTCCAATTTCAGATTTAAAGAGGTCATAACTCTTACACAAATATAGACGTCTTAAAACAGATTTCACATGGGTATTCCTGAGAAAGAGGCAGTTCATAATGATGCGCCACATGACCCACTTCCTATTTGAAACACTTAGCCCAGAACCAAGATGGCGGATTTCAAGATGGCCGCCGCTGTCGCAATACCTCCTGCAAGTTGCGTCCCCACCTACAGACACTCCATAACAGAAGTCAATATGATACCTGTTAGACTTTTACAGTGTCGTGTACAGACTTTTGTCTCACGCTGTATTATTATTATTATTATTATTATCATCATCATCATCATCATCATCATTATAGCAGCAGCTGTAGTAGAAGTACTACCAGTATTAACTTTATTAGTTCACACTCAGCATTATTTACGCACATTGTCACTATAGACCTCGAATCATATTACAATTGTTCTTTCTCAGGTAACTGTGATATAAAAGAGGTACGGTATGTGTGAAAATCTGATCCGGCGCAAGAGAAGGTCTAACAGACCTATTCAGATCATGTTAGACAAATAAATACAAACTCATGTAAAATTTACAAAGAAATTAGCATATGTGCCCACTGATCAGGAAGACGTTGCATCACCCTCAGGTCTGGATCCATCCAGGATGTCATAAAGCCGTTGTATCCTCTCCTAGGGTAAACTGGCCCACAACGGTTGTAGCTTGATATCCTGGATGCTGGCACTAGGACGGAGTTGACGTCCAAGCCAGCCGCAGTTCATGATCTATCGAGGGCAGATCTGAGGATCTTGAGGGCTACGGGAGTGCCTCAAAATCGTCCAGACAGTTTGTAGAGAGACGCGCCAAGTTGGTCCGAACATTGTCCTACTGAAAAATAGTGCCACAATACTGTCGCATGATTCGTAACACGAGCACACTACAACGTACCTTAGTTCTGTCAGAGTCCTCTCAATCACGGCGAGGCTTGGCCTGCAGTCATAACCAATGGATCCCCGCACCAGGACGCTAGGAGTCAGCCTCTCCAAAACAACGGGAGAATGGGACCTCTCTCCAGCTAGCTGCCATATTCGCCGACGACGGCCATTCTGGGCAGTGCTGTATCACTATTCATTACTGAACATAAGGCGATATCATTTATCAGCAGTCCATGCTTCTTGGTCATGACGCAGCCGTTTATACTGCGGTGTTACTGCTAGCCTACGAATTGGATGGAAATTCCCTTGTCCGGCTGTTTATAGTCGGCGACCAATAGTGTGGATGGTAAGCGCAGATGTGAACGGCTTAATATGTGACTGATGTACTGTGCTGCTGTCTTGTGGTGCTCGGCCGTTTTCGACCAGTATCTTGACGACGAGCCTTAAGTGTCCTGCCAGTGTCACATCCGAGTGCCCCACAAATTCGGATATTGCACGATTCGACTAGCGTGCTTAATGGAGACTCAGAATGAGGCATCTTTCTGACAGGTGCAGATAACGCTCTCTCACATCAGTATGCAGTATCCCTATGTCCTTCACAGTCATCAATTAACATCACGCTCCTTATATGTCCAACGAGGCCTGGTAACAACACTAAATACGTACAACACTCTGGTCGTCGTTCTCTGAGAATTAGAATTCACCGATAATGTGTGCGTATACGAAATTACAATAACCTCCAGCTTTGTCCACTGAGTGCTTCTTTTTCTTTTGTGAGGATACGTATAAGGTGGCGCGGCAGTACACCCGGAAAAATTTTAATGAGACTGAGAGGTTTCAGTCTGGAACCGCGCGGCCGCTACGGTCGCAGGTTCGAATACTGCCTCGGGCATGGAAGTGTGTGATGTCCTTAGATTAGTTAGGTTTAAGTAGTTCTAAGTTCTAGGGCACTGATGACCTCAGATGTTAAGTCCCATAGTGCTCAGAGCCATTTTTAATGGTTTTGATATCGGTCGCGGAAGCCTACGTATTTACTTAGAACTGGAATCGTCTGCGGTTGAAATTCGACCAACTGCGTCAGTGGACCTCGTCTGTGATAGCAAATGTCATGTACCTTAAAGTGTTTGAAATTTTAGCTGCAGAACTGATCCGTGGCAAATGCTGCATTGTAGCTACATGTATTCTTGAATTAAGTTTTTGATTTCTCTTTAATTATTCGATCGTTTGAAGGTAATCTTTGATACACTGCGTTGAAAAATAAATTCTGTGTTAATAGCGGCAGATGAACTTTTCCCTTATGACAACACAATGTGAATGCCGTTGTATTGCGCAAAGTAAGCCAGATGCGAAATGATTCACTTTACAGGATGTGCACTCTAAATTCATCTCAACCTCGATTACCGTTCTAAAAATTATTTGTATGTATGTTCAGTACACATATATCTGTCTTTCAGAACGGCAATAGAATTATCGTTATCAGCATCTGCATTATTCCTGTTACTTGGCGGGAAGGAGCGCCTGGTCCCCGGCACGAATCCGCCCGGCGGATTTGTGTCGAGGTCCGGCGAACTGGCCAGTCTGTGGATGGTTTTTAGGCGGTTTTCCATCTGCCTCGGCGAATGCCTCCTGGTTCCCTGAATAGTGTAAATTCGCGTAGTCGTTTGTCTACTGTTTTTGTTTTGAACGGCCAGTGTCGGTTGGTCACAGTCAGTGTGCTCCCTGCCGCCGTTGGATAAGCAGCTGAGCAGCAAGTCGTATACTCCTAGCTCACTCATTTGTTACATAGTTTAATTCTTAATTTCTTTGCGTGTTTTTGGTACTTGCATTGTTTAATTCATAAATTTCGGGCGTATTATAATATTTGAGAGTGTAGCATCGCGTTTTAGTACCTGAATAGTGTAATTTCGCTTAATCTCCTTCCGCCGCCGAGCAGTGTCAGCAGTGCACAAGTAGCAGCATTACTGCATTTACTAGGCAATCTTGTATTTTAATAACCGTTTAAATTTTGTCGATTTGTTTGCGCTCTCTGTAGATTAGTTCAGACGTTCTTTGCAAAACAGTTTTTAGCATGGATAGGGACTGCAACTGCTGTGTTCGGATGCAGGCTGAGTTGGCATCCCTTCGCTCCCAGCTTCAGGCAGTGTTGGCTTCAGTCACACAGCTTGAGGCTGTTGCCTATGGGCATCACTGTGGGGGTCCGGATGGGGGTTTGTCGGGGACGGCCAGCTCGTCCCACGCATCCCCTGATCGGACTACGACTGTGGTTGCCCGGGATACTGCCCGCATTGAGGCTGATCCCTCACCTGCGGTAGAGTGGGAGGTCGTTTCAAGGTGTGGCAGGGGGCGAAAGACATTCCGGAGGGCTGAACGGAAAGCCTCTCCAGTTTGTCTGACGAACCAGTTTCAGGCTCTGTCTCAGGCTGATACTGATCTTCGGCCTGACACGGCTGCTTGTCCTGTTCCAGAGGTTGCCCCTCAGTCTGCAAGATCCGGGCAGTTGCAGAGGGTGGGCTTACTGGTAGTTGGGAGCTCCAACATCAGGCGCGTAATGGGGCCCCTTAGGGAAATGGCAGCAAGAGAGGGGAAGAAAACCAATGTGCACTCCGTGTACATACCGGGGGGAGTCATTTCAGATGTGGAAAGGGTCCTTCCGGATGCCATGAAGGGTACAGGGTGCACCCATCTGCAGGTGGTCGCTCATGTCGGCACCAATGATGTGTGTCGCTATGGATCGGAGGAAATCCTCTCTGGCTTCCGGCGGCTCTCTAATTTGGTGAAGACTGCCAGTCTCGCTAGCGGGATGAAAGCAGAGCTCACCATCTGCAGCATCGTCGACAGGACTGACTGCGGACCTTTGGTACAGAGCCGAGTTGAGGGTCTGAATCAGAGGCTGAGACGGTTCTGCGACCGTGTGGGCTGCAGATTCCTCGACTTGCGCCATAGGGTGGTGGGGTTTCGGGTTCCGCTGGATAGATCAGGAGTCCACTACACGCAACAAGCGGCTACACGGGTAGCAGGGGTTGTGTGGCGTGGGCTGGGCGGTTTTTTAGGTTAGATGGCCTTGGGCAAGTACAGAAAGGGCAACAGCCTCAACGGGTGCGGGGCACAGTCAGGACATGCGGGGACCAAGCAGCAATCGGTATTGTAATTGTCAACTGTCGAAGCTGCGTTGGTAAAGTACCGGAACTTCAAGCGCTGATAGAAAGCACCGAAGCTGAAATCGTTATAGGTACAGAAAGCTGGCTTAAGCCAGAGATAAATTCTGCCGAAATTTTTACAAAGGTACAGACGGTGTTTAGAAAGGATAGATTGCATGCAACCGGTGGTGGAGTGTTCGTCGCTGTTAGTAGTAGTTTATCCTGTAGTGAAGTAGAAGTGGATAGTTCCTGTGAATTATTATGGGTGGAGGTTACACTAAACAACCGAACTAGGTTAATAATTGGCTCCTTTTACCGACCTCCCGACTCAGCAGCATTAGTGGCAGAACAACTGAGAGAAAATTTGGAATACATTTCACACAAATTTTCTCAGCATGTTATAGTCTTAGGTGGAGATTTCAATTTACCAGATATAGACTGGGACATTCAGATGTTTAGGACGGGTGGTAGGGACAGAGCATCGAGTGACATTATACTGAGTGCACTATCCGAAAATTACCTCGAGCAATTAAACAGAGAACCGACTCGTGGAGATAACATCTTGGACCTACTGATAACAAACAGACCCGAACTTTTCGACTCTGTATGTACAGAACAGGGAATCAGTGATCATAAGGCCGTTGCAGCATCCCTGAATATGGAAGTTAATAGGAATATAAAAAAAGGGAGGAAGGTTTATCTGTTTAGCAAGAGTAATAGAAGGCAGATTTCAGACTACCTAACAGATCAAAACGAAAATTTCTGTTCCGACACTGACAATGTTGAGTGTTTATGGAAAAAGTTCAAGGCAATCGTAAAATGCGTTTTAGACAGGTACGTGCCGAGTAAAACTGTGAGGGACGGGAAAAACCCACCGTGGTACAACAACAAAGTTAGGAAACTACTGCGAAAGCAAAGAGAGCTCCACTCCAAGTTTAAACGCAACCAAAACCTCTCAGACAAACAGAAGCTAAACGATGTCAAAGTTAGCGTAAGGAGGGCTATGCGTGAAGCGTTCATTGAATTCGAAAGTAAAATTCTATGTACCGACTTGACAGAAAATCCTAGGAAATTCTGGTCTTACGTTAAATCAGTAAGTGGCTCGAAACAGCATATCCAGACACTACGGGATGATGATGGCATTGAAACAGAGGATGACACGCGTAAAGCTGAAATACTAAACACCTTTTTCCAAAGCTGTTTCACAGAGGAAGACAGCACTGCAGTTCCTTCTCTAAATCCTTGCACAAACGAAAAAATGGCTGACATCGAAATAAGTGTCCAAGGAATAGAAAAGCAACTGGAATCACTCAATAGAGGAAAGTCCACTGGACCTGACGGGATACCAATTCGATTCTACACAGAGTACGCAAAAGAACTTGCCCCCCTTCTAACAGCCGTGTACCGCAAGTCTCTAGAGGAACGGAGGGTTCCAAATGATTGGAAAAGAGCACAGATAGTCCCAGTCTTCAAGAAGGGTCGTCGAGCAGATGCGCAAAACTATAGACCTATATCTCTGACGTCGATCTCTTGTAGAATTTTAGAACATGTTTTTTGCTCGCGTATCATGTCATTTCTGGAAACCCAGAATCTACTATGTAGGAATCAACATGGATTCCGGAAACAGCGATCGTGTGAGACCCAACTCGCCTTATTTGTTCATGAGACCCAGAAAATATTAGATACAGGCTCCCAGGTAGATGCTATTTTTCTTGACTTCCGGAAGGCGTTCGATACAGTTCCGCACTGTCGCCTGATAAACAAAGTAAGAGCCTACGGAATATCAGGCCAGCTGTGTGGCTGGATTGAAGAGTTTTTAGCAAACAGAACACAGCATGTTGTTATCAATGGAGAGACGTCTACAGACGTTAAAGTAACCTCTGGCGTGCCACAGGGGAGTGTTGTGGGACCATTGCTTTTCACAATATATATAAATGACCTAGTAGATAGTGTCGGAAGTTCCATGCGGCTTTTCGCGGATGATGCTGTAGTATACAGAGAAGTTGCAGCATTAGAAAATTGTAGCGAAATGCAGGAAGATCTGCAGCGGATAGGCACTTGGTGCAGGGAGTGGCAACTGACCCTTAACATAGACAAATGTAATGTATTGCGAATACATAGAAAGAAGGATCCTTTATTGTATGATTATATGATAGCGGAACAAACACTGGTAGCAGTTACTTCTGTAAAATATCTGGGAGTATGCGTGCGGAACGATTTGAAGTGGAATGATCATATAAAATTAATTGTTGGTAAGGCGGGTACCAGGTTGAGATTCATTGGGAGAGTGCTTAGAAAATGTAGTCCATCAACAAAGGAGGTGGCTTACAAAACACTCGTTCGACCTATACTTGAGTATTGCTCATCAGTGTGGGATCCGTACCAGATCGGTCTGACGGAGGAGATAGAGAAGATCCAAAGAAGAGCGGCGCGTTTCGTCACAGGGTTATTTGGTAACCGTGATAGCGTTACGGAGATGTTTAATAAACTCAAGTGGCAGACTCTGCAAGAGAGGCGCTCTGCATCGCGGTGTAGCTTGCTCGCCAGGTTTCGAGAGGGTGCGTTTCTGGATGAGGTATCGAATATATTGCTTCCCCCTACTTATACCTCCCGAGGAGATCACGAATGTAAAATTAGAGAGATTAGAGCGCGCACGGAGGCTTTCAGACAGTCGTTCTTCCCGCGAACCATACGCGACTGGAACAGGAAAGGGAGGTAATGACAGTGGCACGTAAAGTGCCCTCCGCCACACACCGTTGGGTGGCTTGCGGAGTATCAATGTAGATGTAGATGTAGATTTCGTCTCAGTTACACTATGTCGGCGATCGCTGCGCAAACAAGTTCTCCACGCACGCGTACACCACCATTACTCTACCACGCAAACATAGGCGTTACACTCGTGTGGTGCAAGACGTTCCCTGGGGTGTCGACCGAGGGCCGAACCGCACAATAACCCTGGGTTCGGTGTGGGGCGGCGGAGTGGTGAAGTGGACTGCAGTAGTCGTCGTGGGGTTGTGGACCACTGCGGCTGCGGCGGGGACGGAGCCTCTCCGTCGTTTCTAGGTCCCCGGTTAACATACAATACAATACAATACAATTCCTGTTACTTTCTCTACGCAAGAATTGTATCGCTCTAGTTCTTCGTCTTTCAGTCCTCCTGCTTAGTTGGGTGGTAACGTGCTCGCCTCCCATGGAAGAGGGTCCGGGTTCGATACCCGGCCGGTTTGCAGATTTTTCCGCGCGGGGACCGAGTGTTGTGTTGTTCTCATCACCATTTCATCCTCATCACCGGCGCGCAAGTCGCCCAATGTGACTTCGACTGAAATAAGACTTGCACTTGGTGGCCGAACTTCCCTGGACGGGACCTACCGGCCTACGATGCCATACGCTCATTTCATTTCGTTTTCATCAATCAGTCCTACCCGTTAACGTTCTTCTTCGGAGCATAAACTGAAACAGTTATAGTTTCCTTATAATAAGGGACGTTGTAGCTAATGAAAATGAAGATACTAAAAATTAGGAACACTCTAAATTTATTGATGACGGAACCAGACGAACACAGACTAGGCCAAAACAAGTGAAAAAGCGACACTAAATGGTTCAAATGGCTCTGAGCACTATGGGACTTAACATCTGAGGTCATCAGTCCCCTATAACTTAGAACTACTTAAACCTAACTAACCTAAGGACATCACACACATCCATGCCCGAGGCAGGATTCGAACCTGCGACCGTAGCAGTCGCGCGGTTCCGGACTACAGCGCCTAGAACCACATGGCCACCGCGGCCCGCAAAGCGACACTAAAAAAAAAAAAAAAAAAAAAAAAAAACGTTTATATTCTCCGACGGCTTCGCTACTACGTTTCGTTTTCCACTGTTGATAACATCAACAACGTAGCAGTTGCGACATTGTAGCTGTCCGGTATGTGTGTGTTACTGCAAATGAACTATCTGTAACATTTCAACACTGAACGTCCCGAGAACGAAACTTCGCCAAACGTTGTTACTTTCGTGTGTCGTTTCTACCACAGCACCTGATCGGTGCACAGGCCAGAGGCTGGTAGATCTTCAGTTTTCGATGTTCAGATATTGAAGAGTTTGATGCGTGATAGAGAATGTAACATCAGTATTATTAATGAGAAAGCTTCTACTTCCTTTTAACCCTCTTAAGGGTCACATACACACATTAATTTTTGATTTGTGCACATCTACGGCAGAGTATCTTTCGGATTATGTAAGGATCGTTGACCCCCTTGTACAGTTAATATATAAAATCGGTTCTTCAATTTTCTTTTCAACGTATTAATTTTATGATACTTTGAAATCATCGAACACATACTAACAATACCGATGTCGTAGGTTCTAAGATATAAGGTCTCGATGTATGGTTACATCAGTAATATCGGAACGCATGTGTGAATGCCACCCGCTACATTACACTGATGGAAGCTGTCGCTCTCAGTGGTTGCCTCGTATTTTTAGAGTATGACTACTGTCAAAACTAGGCGTTGCGTCAGCAAAATTTAAAAAGCTGTGTCCACTGACTTTGTTCATTTAAGCGCGTCAACATCAGAGGGCACACTGCCTAAAACGTCCAAGTCTCCGTCGCTTTTTGGCTTCTGCTTAGTTTTGCTTTAGTTCTCTTGTTCCTATTCTTATTTCACTTTGGAATTCTGGTCACAAAATTTGGCTTGTAGTCGCGCATCTATTGATCGGTACAGGTTTCTTTCGTAACGAATCGTCAAAACGGTTTTCCAAGCATTCCGCACACATGTTACGACAGGTCCAGCAGTAGATGTATTTACCACCTATGAGTGAGTGAAAATACTCACAGGCTGCTACTGGAATCACCGACATGGAGGAACAAGAACAGAATGAATAGGTCTTCTTGCGTGGCGTAACATATGAGCGCTGTCAAGATGAGCCGTAGGAGACAAGCAGATAATTATAGCCCTGTGTCGCTGGTGTCAATCTGTTGTAGAATTATGGAACACATTAGAACTGAGTACTACGTTTTATTCTCGCGTCTTACGAAATTCATGAAAAACGAAAATCTCCTCCATAAAAATCAACTTAGATTCCGCAAAAAGAGATGTTGCCTAATTAAGCTCGTTCTGTTCATGCATAAGATCCAGAGCGCTGTAGACAAAGGCACCCAGGTTTGTGTCGTGTTCCTTGACTCGCGGAAGGTATTTGTTACCGTTACACACTATCGTTTAGTGATCAAAATACTAGCTTGCTGAGTATCTGACCACACTTGTAACTGGACTGAGGACTTCGTTGCAGGCAAAGCTCAGACTTGTCACTGGATTCAGGACTTCTTTCCAGGCAGAACTGACTTGTCGTTGAATTCAGGACTTTCTTGCACGCAGAATTCAAGTCACTCTTAACAGAACAAAATCGAAAGTGTAAAGCTAATTTCAGGAGTGCCCTGAGGAACTGTAAGAGGGTGTTATTATTTATTATATACATGGTGAGTCACCTGCAACTACCTATGGGTTTTATGCACACCTTAACACCTTCAAAAACCACACACAAGATTTTTCATATTCTCTCGCTCGCTATGCACAAACTATTAGTCCTACAGAAAAATGAATGGGACCGTTTTATAGGAAATTTAATATAGTTAAATTTTGTACTGGGACACGTTTTCGCCGGAATCCACGCTTCTCGACTTGTTCAAGAAAAACTCGTTTTAAGATAACTTTTGCAAGTTTTTCTTGAATAATTCGAGAACTACGACCTCTAGCGAAAAGATACCCCAGTGCAAAATTTAGCAATACTAAATTTTCTATAAGAAAGTTCTTTTCATTTTTCCCTGTAGGACTAATAGTTTGCGCGTAGCTAGTGAGAGAATATGAAAATTTCATTTCTGAAGGCATTGTGTAAAATCTGTAGGTAAGGGTGGCTGAATCACGTTGTGTATAAATCATCTAGCTGATAGCTTCAGATGCTTATAAGGGAGTTCATAGACGAAGCATTTGCCTTTAGGAAGGCTGCCATGTTAGAAGACCGTAGAGAATTACAGGAAGTTCTGTAGCGCATCGATGGTTGGTGCAGGGACTGGTCTGGCAGTCGACCCTCAAGGTAAATAAACGTAACGTACTCAGCATGAACAGACGGCGTGACCCACTAATGTTCGATACCGTTATTGGCGAAATTGTACTGGTAACTACCATAAAATACCCAGGGAAAACTATTCAGTGGAATGACCACATAAACCTAGTTGTAGAGAAAACATCTTCCCTGCTGAGATTCACTGGAATAAATAATAAATGAATGTAGTCAATCCACGGAAGAAGTAGCTTAGTAGTAGGACTTGTTCGAACGAGTCTTGGGTATTGCTTATCAGTGTGGGAACCTTACCAAGCAGGTGTTGTAGAATAAGGGTGTGGTTTATCGGACAAACTCTAGTGGCAAATGTTACAAGACGGGCGTTGGGCATCACGAAGGGGTTTACTATTGTAATTCGTAGACAGTACGTCTCTTGGAAGAACCACAACGATAAAAAAGCAGATCTCATGTGGAGGTTTACCGACAAACGTTCTTCCCACGCACCATTCGCGGATGGAAGAGGGTAGAACGGAACAAATAATCGTACCGGAAGTACTCTACGCCACATACGGTAGGGTGGCTTTGCGGAGTGTGAATCATATGTGGATGAAATCAAGCGCATTGCTCTGTAGAGGAAATATTGAACTGAAAAAGATATGTCGCCCAGAAACAAACTACTGACCCGATTATTACACGATTTTAGCTATCTGTTAAAATCCAACAGTTACCTTTCAACGGATTAGATACAAGTGAAGGAACATATCTGACTTGGAGCCACTCGCTTTTAAACTCTGGTCAGCCGAGTCCCTGATTTGTTAAGCGGTAGACAGACTAAGCTAACAGTCACGTTTGTTGACATCGTCAACTTTGGAGACAAGCGACTTTCGTAGTTCTTATGTTACGGAGTGAAAATCGTCGAAGTCAAGATCACAAACAAATTTTTATTTTGAGTACTTGTTGCAGTTACATACGAGCCTTCTCCAGATCTAAGATATAAAATTGCACTTAGGAATACAGCAACGTACAACGGCTTATAGGAATCAAAAGCATAGGAATCAAAATTATAGGTTCAGAATACAAACTGTACATAAAGTTATAGCGAAGTTCAAAAGCTTATAAAAAGAATTAACTGCAGGATACATACCATACAGACATTTTTGATTAGTGTAATTGCCATAGCGGTTCAAAACATCGTTAAAATCTTTTCAAAAATGGCAACATCCGGAAAGAAACCAGTAGTATCAGAAATTGAGTCCGCCTTGATGCAAAACACCTTGTTATTCGTTTATTTCTTTATTATCCCAAACTAGTTTTGGTGACAAATACCACCATCATAAGTCGGGTTTTTTAATCTTATTTACTGTATGTTGCAGCATGTTTAAAGCAATTATTGGTGCTGTTTGCGACATATTTTTTGCGCTCTTTTTTTCTGTTGCCGTCTTTTTACTTAGCGAACAGCAAGATGGCGTAATATTCTGGATCAGAAACAAAGTGCAAAAGTTTTGTTTTTCTGTGTATAAAAGTAGCCACATACCATCCAACGAACATGACACGATGTTAGCTAAGTAAAAAGACGGCAACAGAAAAAAAGAGCACAGAAAATATGTCGCAAACCGCACCAATAATTGCTTAACACATGCTGTAACATACAATAAATAAGATTAAAAAAAAAACACTGACGATAGTGATATTTGTCACCGAAACTAGTTTGGGGTAATAAAGAAATAAACGAACAACAAGGTGTTTTGTATCAAGGTGGACTCAATTTATGATATTACTGGTTTTTCTATACAAACGCGGACCAAATGGAAGACTTCCAAGATAATATCATTGTCATCCATAGAGAACGTACAGATAAAATAATTTTACATCGTTCGTAATCAGTAAAGTACAGCGAAGATCATAAAACTGAAAAATGTACGTTAAGATAACGAAGAGGCAGTGAAAATAAAAGAACATATCTACATAATCAAAACTATACACTAGAATGAACATATATGAAAAAGATATCGTCTTACGTAAGGCTTTTAAATTTTATTAGAATACTAAGATTGTTCGTCAGTTTAACAGTCGACTGCTAACGTCATCTAGCGATCATCGCCTCAAGCAGCTTCTCCATCGTAGTGGCCGTCAGCCCCTCTTCAATGCAGTACTGGCCACACATGTTTATACGATGTACACAGGGTGTGGCACTTAAATGCGGACAACTTTCAATTTGAATTTCCCGCCATATCGTAGTTACGCCGGAGGTCGCGACTGGCGTTCTTGAAAGCCATAGGCATCTAGTAAATAGTCAGAACCTCACAATGGCCGAGATGTTACGGACAAATGCGAAGCACAGCCGAAGTGCCGCTATTATCGAAAATCTTCGCACTGGGGGTTCGCCCAGTCACATACTTCGATTCTTCGGGTACCCGAGATCAACTGTTTACACTATCGTGGCCAAGTATAATGCTTCGGATAAGTCTGGGGAAGGTTCTGCTAGCTCTCGAGGAAACCACATTCGAGGAAATGCGTGTCACGAACTGCGGCAGTCTTCGAAAAGGTTCAGGATCTGATTTCAAAGGACCGGGGCCAATCAAATGGTTCAAATGGCTCTAAGCACTATGGGACTTACCATCCCCAGGTCATCAGTCCCCTAGACATAGAACTACTTAAACCTTACTAACCTAAGGACAGCACACACATTCATGCCCGAGGCAGGATTCGAACCTGCGGCCGTAGCAGCTGTGTGGTTCCTGACTGAAGCGCCTAGAACCGCTCGACGACAGCGGCTGGCTCCGGGGCAGTCGTTGGCTCAGTATTGAGTGTCTGCGAGCGAACAATGCGTTGGATGACAGAGGAGGACCTCATACGAGCCATGTAGTCCAAACTGGCTCCCGGATAACAGTGACATGTTCTGGTCTAAGGAGTTCTGGCCCCCGAATAGCCCGGATTTGTTCCCCTTCGACTACGAAGTTTGGAGCGTAGTCGAAAGAGTTACCAACAAGACGAGGCACACTAACGTCGCACCGCTATAGAAGCAGCATTCGCGAATATGAACAGCGCTATTTTAAAGGGTGCGTGCGACCGCTTCAGGACAAGATTGGAGGCGGTCACTGCGGCTGAAGGAAATTACATCGAGTAATGCTACTCTTGAAAGATACCACTACTTATATGTAAAAGGATTTTCAATTTAATTTGTATTTTGTTTTAATAAATTTGCTTTAAAAAAAAGTTTCATTTGTACAGATTTAAGCGCTACACCCTGTACTTAAAATGTTGTATTTCCTGATTGTTATAACGGTCACCAGCAATACTATTCTCATATACCAGGTCGTAATAACGTATTCATGGTCATCTCTGCTATGATATAATATAAATACTAATTAAACTGTGACAGTTACTAACCACCCAAGTTTTATCATTCTCTGCAGATCCTGGAACGCTCTTCAATCTGTCTTGCTTTCCGCATCCGTTTATTTTCCTCCACATGGATCCTATACCAACTCATCACATTCCCATCTCTCCTCACTCACAATGAACACCTCTGAACAATCTACACCATCCGCAAACTCGACTCCAATAATTCTGTTGTTTCCAATCTACTTTCCAATGTCGCGCCTTTAGCAACACATCTCACCAACCCTCCACCTATACATCCTCCACATACTCTCCCAAGGAAACTTCACTTCCAGATCATGAACTTCACACTGACATTTACCCATCCAACCAGCTATAATTCGAACCCACCCATTCCACCTCAAAAGGGCTTCCTCTCCTCACCCCCCCCCCCCTCTCATCACTTTTCCTTACCCCCTTTCTTTCCCCATCTGCCTTTCTTTTGCCACTCCCTTTTCCCAAGAGCTATTAGTTTCACCAATTACCCTCCCTACACCTCCTCTTCTGTCGCACCAGCCACCCCAACCCCACCGCTGCTATGCACCAGTCCTCAACCTTATACCACCACATTCCTACCTTTCTCACCGCCCAAGGGCGGCCGAAGTGGCCGTGCAGTTCTAGGCGCTGCAGTCTGGAATTGCGAGACCACTACGGTCGCAGGTTCGAATCCTGCTTCGGGCAAGGATGTGTGTGTTGTCCTTAGTTTAGTTAGGTTTAACCAGTTCTAAGTTCTAGGGGACTAATGACCTTAGAAGTTGAGTCCCATAGTGCTCAGAGCCATTTGAACCATTTTTCACTGCCCAAGGCTTTTCTCCTTCAACAACTGACTCCCCGTCCCATGGTAGGTCCTTCAAGTTTCTGGTGACAGCGAAGTGCTTCTTCCAAATACCTGTGTTCCGGAAAAATGTTTTAAATGTGCGCTGGCTGTGTTTTATTTTACCTTTCATTATTAATGCTTTTAACTACCATTGCAAGAAGTCATCTATCGCCTATCTCAAAAATTCATTTTTATTTTTCACCTTTGAAAAGTTACAAATTCAATGTAAATATCTCTGCTTTATGTTGCTTGTTTTTTCATTTAATTTACTTTCTGATTGTCCATTAGCTGAAGAGCGGGTTGCCTGTACCGCTGACAGTCCTCCGCCGCCATCGTTTGGGATGCGGGAGGATGAAATTAAGAAAAAAAAAACAGTTACTAAGTATTAACGGCATAATGCTTCATATAAGATTACATCTTTCACATGTGCAAGGTTTTTCACCTAAGAGTTGTCAGGCGCATATCCACTGGTATTTCGGCAGTTATTTGCTGTTTAGTTTTTGCACAGTGTGGCTGGAGTCAGTCCAAACAATTCCATCACGTCTTTCATTTCAAACATAATTATTTTTAAATCGGAATTTTAGGTGCCCTTTCGAAAGAAGTGTTCTAGTTTAGTCTGATATTCATTTTTATCGATATGTGTTAACAGGAACAGAAAACACTAAAACTGCTACTTCGTTGCTGGACTGCAGTTCGTTATTCAAATTCTACTGTCTCTCTTAACTCATATCGACAAACCGAATGTCGGAATGGACAAATTTAGGACAGCTCTATCGAATGGACATGTAATATTCCGATTTAAAAATCATTTTGTTTGAAATGGAAAACAAACCGACACTTTCCGTCGACACTGGGTATCACATGAGAGACGTGGTGAGCAGTAACTGTCTGAGCTGACTCCATCTACACAATGAAAAAACGAAACTGCAAGTATCTGCCGGAACACTAGTCAAAATGCGCCTGACGATCCTTAGGAGAGACACGCTGTATACTTATTCCGGTGGATAGTATTGACTAACATAAATATGTTCTCTCTTTTTTCGCTGTCTCTTCGTTATCTTAATGTACAATTTTGAGTTTTATGAACTTAATTCTACTTGGTTGGTTATGAACGATGTAAAGTTATATAACCTATACGTTCGTTCTGTACGGATGTTGCCACTTTAAAAAAGATTTTATCGACGTATCGAGACGTTGTAGCAATTACACTAACTGAAAATGTCTTTATGTTATGTATCGTGTAATTAAGTCTTCCTTTTGAACTTCGTTGCAATTTTATGTGCAACCTTTATTTTGAAACTATACTTCTGATTCCAAATATGCCAATGTTCGTTGCTGTATTTTATATGCAATTTTATATCTTAGATCTGAAGATGGGTGGGGTTTATCTGAAACTAGTAATCAAAATAAAAGTTATTAGTGATGTTGACTTGGAGGATTATCTGTCTTTACTATAAAAGATAATACGCTAGGAATGTAGATTTCTTGGAATAGTGTTTATCTGATGTCGAGATGGCTATCCGTCCCACCTTCCCAATTACAATTTGTAAGTGCGAACTTCTTTTCGACCAGTTCAAATCGAGTGTTCTGTGGCCTCAAGGTTCCTCGAAGTGCAACATTCTACTTCGTGCAAAAGACCACACCAAACGTAGGTCTTGCAACATGCCCGCTTGCACGCATTGTTTCTAGACAGGCGTGCCGCCAATTGAATATGTATTGTGTTGGCATCTAGCCATCAGCTACGTACAGTGGTCTACAACCAGCATCCAACTGTGGAAACTGACTGAGCATCAGTGTCGAACAGGTGACATTCTACAAACACGTGCAGTATTGAATAAGTATTGTAAGCCGATCTCTAAAGTTCAAGTTTCTATGGACTGCCTCGCGTGAGCCACCGCTGAGAGGCGCCTAAGATAAAAAATCCCCCGGAAACATTAATTTTCCAGTGTAAGAAACATGACTAGGATCTAGGATCTTGTCTCACTTATGTTAATAATGTTTTGCTGTTCAGAGCGCCGCTAAATGCCAAATATCTCGGGTTCATGTAACAATTAAAGGAAAAGTTGCACTTTCTGCAAAGTAATTGAAAATGAAATGATCTACTGTCCACTTCATTTCGTTTTGTGAATCTGGTAGTCAAGAGATGACAGAATTCGGTTACGATTGTGGACGGGGCCGTAATCAGTTAGTATTGCTTGGCTTTTACAGTTATACACAATTTATTCTAAACCAGTAATTCCAAACTCAACAATAAATAAAAATACCACACGTTATTAATGAAGGAAAAACAACTGTGTAATTAATACTGTTTTCAGTGAGTTACCGTTTAGAAAATCACCATTAAATACAGATGCAGAAGATAATGTTTTAAAAGCAAGCCACTGTGATCTGGGCAGAAGGCGTTACAGGCCAGGAATGGCAATAAATTATGAATTGTTAAAAACTCGCTGCAATGTACAACTTATACGTATTGAAATATTAAAGTTAAGTCACCAGAAACACGGTAGACGGCATAAGACGCCAGGAATGGTAGTAAATAAGGTTTTAAGGCTTACTGCTAATATACAAATACCAAATTAGAATTTTAAGGCAGATGACCACAATGACGGCTGAAGGCCTTACACGCCAGGAACGGCAATAATATAAAAAATTTAGAAACCTGCTGTAAAACAGCAGATACACTAGCAAAGGTTAACAAAAAAAAAAAAGCAACTGATCTTCAAACGGGTGAAATAAGATGATAGTGAACTTTTTAACACAACCCTTTAACATCCACTGAACACTACACTGAGAGATTTATTCCAGAAGGCGACCAGAACTATTAACTAGACATATATAACCTTTAATGCAGGCATTACAAGATATTGTAATAAATAATACAATAATAAAACACAAGAACCAGTACATAAGTTCTTTAAAGGGTACTGAGGCAGATAATACCCGCAGAAGGCGTGGGCTGATAGAGCGTTGCACTGAACTACTGGCCATCAGACTTCCTTTTAGAACACACGTGTCTTACAAGAACCAAGGGACCACAGACAGTGCCGCAGGAATCGACCTCTGAGAAGGTCCGCAACAAACACTTTTTGGGAACGATGAGATAGGCAGCCAAAAGTTGCATTCACTTCACAAGATGGTAACTCAGACTAGTGGCAGTCTAACGAATGACTAATGATAATCTTGCTGAAGCTACCTGACGTCCGATAAACCAAATGCAACGATGGAACAATACGCCAAAGCTGGAACCGGCGTTCTGCACTACGTCCCCAGAATACTGTGTTTGGAGAGCCCGGGAAGAGAAAGGAACCACTACCACCAGAGTAGAAGAATCACCCACCGTCCTACAATCAAGAAAGCTTACCGGACAGCAGCGGCATGGCGAGGAAACGTACACTGCCGTTACATACACTAATCCCCATGGCAGGTAACTGGGGCGTTAGAGGCCACCAGGCAAGAAAAATTACCGCTGATTGAACTTAACAAATTGTAAGTTGAACGCAGTAAAAAGTAATAAGAAGTCGACGAAAGCTAGTCAGATTCGCCTTCGGCAATCACTCCACTCCCTGCTCTTTGCCTCGGCGACACTACGAGCAGCAGCACGAACTCAAGTCACTGGAAAATCGCGAGATGTCACAGTGGTGGAGGTAGCTCTACTCGGATTGAAATGCACTCATCTTACAGCTTGCTGGATCCAGTTTACGACGAGGTCGTGCACCCTCGTGACCACAGCCCTTCCCTCCGGCAGTCCATGCGTGCTGCTAGCGGTCCCGGCGTGTTCCCTCACTGTGCGAACCTGGCTGCTTCTGAGTCCCCGATAGATCTGGCCCACTCACACGACCCGGAAAAACAACGACGTCCCCCCAAAGATAGGGCAACAGTTGCTACATATCGATAACCACCGCTGCTGCCACTAGCGGACAGGCAGCGCTTGCGAAACCGAATGGCGCCAGTCAACACGAGAAGAAGACAAACAACCGCAACCATGCCAACTAAACGATAACGTCTGGCCTCCAACTGAGGGCGTAAACCTACAAAAGGGATCAAAGCGAGCCGTAGCACGGCACAGTAAAAGGCAAACTACTGTGGACAAATACCAGGTTTTCAAAATGAATATGGGAGCTTCAAGGCTTTGTGGTGTTTGTTAATGATCAATGAAATGCATCAGTTGTTATTCATTGTGTTTCGACTGATTAGAGGAAGACTGCACTGTAGTTCCTTCCCTAGATTGTCGCACAGATGACAAAATGGTAGATATCGAAATAGACGACAGAGGGATAGAGAAACAATTAAAATCGCTCAAAAGAGGGAAGGCCGCTGGACCTGATGGGATACCAGTTCGATTTTACACAGAGTACGCGAAGGAACTTGCCCCCCTTCTTGCAGCGGTGTACCGTAGGTCTCTAGAAGAGCGTAGCGTTCCAAAGGATTGGAAAAGGGCACAGGTCATCCCCGTTTTCAAGAAGGGACGTCGAACAGATGTGCAGAACTATTGACCTATATCTCTAACGTCGATCAGTTGTAGAATTTTGGAACACGTATTATGTTCGAGTATAATGACTTTTCTGGAGACTAGAAATCTACTCTGTAGGAATCAGCATGGGTTTCGTAAAAGACGATCGTGTGAAACCCAGCTCGCGCTATTCGTCCACGAGAATCTGAAGGCCATAGACACGGGTTCCCAGGTAGATGCCGTGTTTCTTGACTTCCGCAAGGCGTTTGATACAGTTCCCCACAGTCGTTTAATGAACAAAGTAACAGCATATGGACTATCAGACCAACTGTGTGATTGGATTGAAGAGTTCCTAGATAACAGAACGCAGCATGTCATTCTCAACGGAGAGAAGTCTTCCGAAGTAAGAGTGATTTCAGGCGTGCCACAGGGGAGTGTCGTAAGACCGTTGCTACTCACAATATACATAAATGACCTTGTGGATGACATCGGAAGTTCACTGAGGCTTTTTGCGGATGATGCTGTGGTATATCGAGAGGTTGCAACAATGGAAAATTGTACTGAAATGCAGGAGGATCTGCAGCGAATTGACGCATGGTGTAGGGAATGGCAATTGAATCTCAATGTAGACAAGTGTAATGCGCTGCGAATACATACAAAGAAAGATCCCTTATCATTTAGCTACAATATAGCAGGTCAATAACTGGAAGCAGTTAATTCCATAAATTATCCTTGGGTACGCATTAGGAGTGATTTACAATGGAATGATCATATGAAGTTGATCGTCGGTAAAGCAGATGCCAGACTGAGATTCATTGCAAGAATCCTAAGGAAATGCAATCCGAAAACAAAGGAAGTAGGTTACAGTACGCTTGTTCGCTCACTACTTGAATACTGTTCAGCAGTGTGGGATCCATAACAGATAGGGTTGATAGAAGAGATAGAGAAGATCCAACGGAGAGCAGCGCGCTTCGTTACAGGATCATTTAGTAATCGCGAAAGCGTTACGCAGATGATAGATAAACTCCAGTGGAAGACTCTGCATGAGAGCGTTCATTGAATTCGAAAGTAAAATTCTATGTACCGACTTGACAGAAAATCCTAGGAAGTTCTGGTCTTACGTTAAATCAGTAAGTGGCTCGAAACAGCATATCCAGACACTACGGGATGATGATGGCATTGAAACAGAGGATGACACGCGTAAAGCTGAAATACTAAACACCTTTTTCCAAAGCTGTTTCACAGAGGAAGACAGCACTGCAGTTCCTTCTCTAAATCCTCGCACAAACGAAAAAATGGCTGACATCGAAATAAGTGTCCAAGGAATAGAAAAGCAACTGGAATCACTCAATAGAGGAAAGTCCACTGGACCTGACGGGATACCAATTCGATTCTACACAGAGTACGCGAAAGAACTTGCCCCCCTTCTAACAGCCGTGTACCGCAAGTCTCTAGAGGAACGGAGGGTTCCAAATGATTGGAAAAGAGCACAGATAGTCCCAGTCTTCAAGAAGGGTCGTCGAGCAGATGCGCAAAACTATAGACCTATATCTCTTACGTCGATCTCTTGTAGAATTTTAGAACATGTTTTTTGCTCGCGTATCATGTAATTTCTGGAAACCCAGAATCTACTATGTAGGAATCAACATGGATTCCGGAAACAGCGATCGTGTGAGACCCAACTCGCCTTATTTGTTCATGAGACCCAGAAAATATTAGATACAGGCTCCCAGGTAGATGCTATTTTTCTTGACTTCCGGAAGGCGTTCGATACAGTTCCGCACTGTCGCCTGATAAACAAAGTAAGAGCCTACGGAATATCAGACCAGCTGTGTGGCTGGATTGAAGAGTTTTTAGCAAACAGAACACAGCATGTTGTTATCAATGGAGAGACGTCTACAGACGTTAAAGTAACCTCTGGCGTGCCACAGGGGTGTGTTATGGGACCATTGCTTTTCACAATATATATAAATGACTTAGTAGATAGTGTCGGAAGTTCCATGCGGCTTTTCGCGGATGATGCTGTAGTATACAGAGAAGTTGCTGCATTAGAAAATTGTAGCGAAATACAGGAAGATCTGCAGCGGATAGGCACTTGGTGCAGGGAGTGGCAACTGACCCTTAACATAGACAAATGTAATGTGTTGCGAATACATAGAAAGAAGGATCCTTTATTGTATGATTATATGATAGCGGAACAAACACTGGTAGCAGTTACTTCTGTAAAATATCTGGGAGTATGCGTACGGAACGATTTGAAGTGGAATGATCATATAAAATTAATTGTTGGTAAGGCGGGTACCAGGTTGAGATTCATTGGGAGAGTGCTTAGAAAATGTAGTCCATCAACAAAGGAGGTGGCTTACAAAACACTCGTTCGACCTATACTTGAGTATTGCTCATCAGTGTGGGATCCGTACCAGGTCGGGTTGACGGAGGAGATAGAGAAGATCCAAAGAAGACCGGCGCGTTTCGTCACCGGGTTATTTGGTAACCGTGATAGCGTTACGGAGATGTTTAATAAACTCAAGTGGCAGACTCTGCAAGAGAGGCGCTCTGCATCGCGGTGTAGCTTGCTCGCCAGGTTTCGAGAGGGTGCGTTTCTGGATGAGGTTTCGAATATATTGCTTCCCCCTACTTATACTTCCCGAGGAGATCACGAATGTAAAATTAGAGAGATTAGAGCGCGCACGGAGGCTTTCAGACAGTCGTTCTTCCCGCGAACCATACGCGACTGGAACAGGAAAGGGAGGTAATGACAGTGGCACGTAAAGTGCCCTCCGCCACACACCGTTGGGTGGCTTGCGGAGTATCAATGTAGATGTAGATGTAGAGACGCTCAGTAGTTGTTAAAGTTTCGAGAACATACCTTCATCGAGGAGTCAAGCAGTATATTGCTCCCTCCTACGTATAACTTGCGAAGAGACCATGAGGATAAAATCAGAGAGATTAGAGCCCACACAGAGGCATACCGACAATCCTTCTTTCCACGAACAATACGAGACTGGAATAGAAGGGGGAATCGATAGAGGTACTCAAGGTACCCTCCGCCACACACCGTCGGGTGGCTTGCGGAGTATGGATGTAGATTTAGATGTAGATGTAGATTTCGTTTCTTTAAAATCTTCAGATTCCGAAGTTGCGCTGAAGTCAAGACATAGATGGTCTGTTATATGAATATTCATATAATTTATTCGCCTAGAGCAATGGATCCACCTTCTTTAATCTGGATGCACGATAACGTCATGTCTCCTTCGGGAATCTCAGAGCAGCGAACATGAAGGAAATGGGCAGCGATTGAGCGTAGTTGGCACTCGGTGGGAATGTGGGTCGTCCGTGAGGTGTACTGAGCAAGTCCGCGAAGTTGAGGTAAACACTGTGTCCCGGGTGGCGTAATAATTAACGCACCTGCCTTAGTAAGAGCACAACTCAGATCTTGGGCTCGAATCCTTATGCGGCACACATTTCCACTCGTCGCCGCTGATTCCATGTAATGTCCCGATGCAGTTGACATCTCCAATCGTTTTTCTTTCTCCCTCTTGTACCTTCAGTTAACATATAGACGGTCTGGCTGTCATATGTGATGTTAAAGACAACATCCAAGAATACTGATCGTAAACAGACTGTCGAGTGCTTGGCGGAAGTATGCGATGAGCAGAATGTTTATGATCACGTTTTTGTCTTCAACATTAGACACAAGCAGACCATCTACGTCTTGACACAGTACAACTCAGCAACCTGAATACATTAAAGAAACGAGACCGATCGTAGCTCAATAAATGTGTAAAAATACAACTGAGGTGGTTTTTACTAATCATTAAACATCAATGTCAGCTGTGGGCTCAGCATAATTAAGATTATGTAATGAGTATAAAGAACCCGCCTCGATTGCAAATAGAAACCGGATGTTGACCTAGGTTTCGGCGCGGATAACCACGCCTTCTTCGGAACACACTATATCTACAAACTGCCTAAAGAGGCATGGAGTTTACTTGACAGCCCGCAGCCCACCGAACGTTGGCTGGGGTGAGGAAGCACGCTTCTGAAGTTTGAGCTAAGTACAGCTATTGAAATGGTACACACGTACCGTTTATTTTACATTTTATGAGAGTCTTTTGCCTCTTTGGCCGTTCAGTATTGATGTTGGATCATGCCTCTTTAGGCAGTTTGTAGTTTTAGTGTGTTCCGAAGAAGGCGTGGGTTTCCGCGCCGAAACCTAGGTCAACATCCGGTTTCTATTCGCAGTCGAGGCGGATTCTTTATAATCATTAAATTATTCACGATTGCTGACGTGCTGCAATATTAAAAGTTCTCAATTAAGATTATAATTGTAGCATTTATTACGTTCAATTTATACTAAATTTACAACACAACTAGATAAAACATCAAACGAAAGAGCAACTCAAACAACTTTTCTTACAACTGTTCAGTGTGAGAACCATTCGTCACACAGCACACAAGAGTCGACAGGCGTGTTCTTCCCAAATTTTGATCAGCGCGTATGGAGTAATTGTTGCAACATCTGCTTCAATCTGTTTCTTAAGTCGCGTAGATCAGGTGATGGCGAAGGTACATAAAATGATCGTAATGATTTTGCAGGGACCTCCCCCCCCCCCCCCCCCCCCCAAATCACCTTTAAGGTAAAAATCGCATGGCGTCATATCGGGTAGTGTTGGAGGCTACGCAGTACAAGCACTTTCATCCAGCCCCTTATGGCCAATCCAGAGATCGGGCACAACGTCATTTAACAAAATACGTACTCAGTTAAGCCAGTGAATCCGAGCACCATCTTGCTGCCAAATAAAGTTCTGTGTGTTAGCTTCTTTCAGTTGAGGAAAGAGTCATAGTTCCAGCGCATCAAGATACGAAACACCAGTTACAGTTGTTTCACCGAATTAGAAGGGTCCATAAACTTCCGCGCCGGCCGGGCTGGCCGAGTGGTTCTAGGTGCTACAGTCTGGAACCTCGCGACCGCTACGGTCGCAGGTTCGAATCCTACCTCGGGCATGGATGTGTGTGATGTCCTTAGGTTAGTTAGATTTAAGTAGTTCTAAGTTCTAGGGGACTGATGACCTTAGAAGTTAAGTCCCATAGTGCTCAGAGCCTCTTTGAGCCATAAACTTCCGTCTTGCATGGCACGAAAAACATTCAGTTTAGGTGAGTCTCATTGTAACTGTACCATCTTGCGGGTATTTTCTAACACCCAGATGCGAACATTATACGTGTTCCCATTTCCGTTTAGGTGAAATGACGATTAGTCACGGTCTGGAAAAATCTTCATCGTCATGTAGCAACATTTCGTTTGCGAAGTAGGCGCGTAAATCGTTGTTTGTAGACTTTACAGCTTGTGACAGCTGGGAACGATACCAGCGTAGTTGTAAGTCCCCGTCTCCTTAAAAATCTCCACACGGACGTCGCTTGAATCGCAAATTCGCGACGAGCCTTCCGAACGGATTTCTTGGGGCTAGGCGTGAAAGACACTTACTCGTTCAACAAGTTCTTCAGTCACTCTTGGTCGTCCCGTTCTCTTCCCTTCGCAAAGAGATTCGGTGCCTTCAAATTGATGAAACCGTATACGGATGTTACTGTCACTTAAAGGATTACAACGCATCTTAATAGAGGACTATGTTGCACTGTAACAACAGATTCAGTTCTTGCAAGCTGTGAAAAGTAAAAAGCTTTCTGTTCAGTAATCACCATCTTTGCTATTAGCGCTTTCTAATGTAAGACACAGGAAACAGTGCGTGCGCATTGGTATGCAGTCAGAACTGTTTGATTTGCTCTTTTATTTCCTGTTTTATTTATCATTTTGAGCTGAATTTAATCAACGGTACATTTCCTTAAAACCCCGATATTAATTCTGATAGACCCGGTCGAATATATTCTTTCAACAATATCAAGGGCAGTGCGCCTCGTAGAATTAAATTTCCCAACCGTCTCTTCAATTATCAATGTTAACAGCTATAGCCTTAACATGGCGCAAATATAAAAATCATATCTATCGAAAATGGATTCAATGCTAAGACTGATTATGTAAGGTCCAACTTCAGCTTGCTCCTTGCAAAAAAATGCCGGTTGTGGCTTGTGTGCCTCTTGCAGACTGTTCACGTCTTCGCCACCTTCATGTAAGTCAGCAGTCTTCTGAATCTGAACCTGGGTGGCGGTTCGGAAGGTAGCGTGAAATAAATTTTTGCCAAAACTGTTGTGGTGAGCTGTGCAGTATGTAGCGTGGCGCAGCTGCATGGTCTGCTGCGTGTCGCCAATTCAAACCCGACCACCAGCAGCTATTTGTTAATTGGTATGTATTACTTCTAGAAAGTTGTCGATATTTCTTACGTTTCAATATACTGTGTTTGCACAAGTAGCAGCATTCTCTCTCTCTCTCCAGTAATTCAGTTCTTAATAAACGTGCTTATAGTGCTAAATGTTGCACTTTGTTGAAGACCCTGCTTTCTGGTTTGGACTTGATTCTGGTTACGATGTGACGTCGGGTGCTTCAAAACATGAAAAGCACCCTGGCTCCAAGTACGGAAGGTAAAATCCGTAGCCTTCACGTAAGGGTTGGAATGCAAACACCGCAGTGGCTAGCGTACTGGACTCACGTTTCGGAGGACGACGGGATAAAACCCTGCGCGGTCATTTTGATTTAATTTCTCCTTTATTTTCGGACATTGCGTAAGGAAGATGTAAGGATGGTTCTTTTGAAAGGGTACGCGTTACTTTCTTCCTCATCTTTTGTTACTGCGAGCTAATGACCTCACTGTCGATGGGGCGGTAAACACAGATCTTCCTTACTTCAGAATACGAGCTGTAAATTGTTTCCATGTTCCGTATAGTAAGCAGACTAATGGATTCTAAAACAGCTGTAAGTCAGCTGCACATCACTTATCCATTAGTATTTTCCGGAGACGCCGGTCAGAACCCGATTCATTGGCTGAAATGATTCGACTGAGTCGCCAAATACAACATGTAGAATGTCACGATGTCTTTGGCAAATGCATACCTTCACTTGGATGCTGCAGTCCAGCAGTGGTTCGACAACAACGAAGAGAAGCCCGCTAGCTGAGATAAATTCCAGGCCGAACCGGAGAAAACATTTGGCGTGAATCAGCAACGAATCTGCTTAGTGAAAGAACAATTGCAAAAAGGGTCCAGCGTCGTGGAGAAACGGTCCATTGCAACACAAGGAATATTTTGGTCTTACGCCACAGTTTGAATCCGAATATGAGGGAAGCTGACACAGTCTTTATGAAAGAGTCACAGAAGGCGTGCATCAAGCTCTTCTGGTAAAGATTGTTACAACCACAGATGAATTCACTAAGGGGCACCGAATGCCGGACATTTGCCACGCCGGACATTTGCCACGCCGGACATTTTCCACACTTGCCCCTTGCCAGGTAGCTTGAGTAGCGATCCCTCAGGTAAGGGACGCCCTTCCTCGTACCTCTTTTGTCCGCTTTCAAATCGCCGTTTCCACTTCTTACTCGATACAACCAGTACATAAGGGACCTTCTTCTTCGACATCTTGGCCAAATACAGAGCTTCTTGTCCGAAATCGAAATATTTATAACTTTTGGGAAACGAAAGCAATACCGACGATTATGTCAGTATGTAATTAGTTCTGCCAAGTATAAATATAGATCCCTCTGTCTGTACGGTAGCTTCCTTTCAGGCTTACTGATTGCGGTAAAAACAGCCCATCGCCACCCATCACCATGGGAGCAACAAGAAAGGAACGATGTAAAGAGAATGTGAATGTACGCTAATCATTTCTTTTTGATCACTACATTTGTGCGTACTTTAATTACTACAACTGCATGCCCAAAAGACAATAAGGAAAGAAGAAATGGGTATGTGAATATTTGAATAGAAGAATGACATACTTCATATTAATTTACTCTCTACAATGCGATATCCCTTGCGGCGAAACATTAGTTAATTAAGTGTAGCGGGACAATGTTCAAAACATGATGAAATACGTTCACTAAATAGAGATAAGAACATCTATGATTGACAAGTCATCTAAAGTCGACGTACAATTTTAAAATGTTAGAAATAAGGAAATGAAGTAATACAGAATGCTATGCTTGTAACGTACATTGTTGTTCTACATTGTTTAGCTCTGGTATTTACAGGGTCACAGAGAAAGCATCCTAGGTTTTGGAGTGAAAAGCCGTAATTGTAATGATCTGCACTACAACAGAAACAAGAAGAACAACTTAAGGAAAAATAATGCAATGTGTGTTCCAGCTCACAAGCGACGTTGAAGCAGATAGTTCCTGTGACTTAGTATGGGCAGTGGTTATATTCGACAACCGGAATAAATTAATAACTGGCTCCTTTTACCGACTCCTGGTCTCAGATGAATCAGTTGCTGAACAGTTCAAAGAAAACTTGAGTCTCATCACAAATAGGTACCCTACTCAAACAATTACAGTTGGTAGTGACTTCAATCTACCTACCGTATGTAGACAAAAATACATTTTCAGACCCTATTGTAGATAGAAAACAACTTCCGTAATTGTTCTAAATGCTTTTTTAAAAATTATTTTTAACAATTAGTTGACGAGGTCATTTAAATTGCAAATGGTTACGAAAACATACTTGACCTCTTAGCCACAAATAATCCTGAGCATCACGACGGACACAGGGATTACAGTCGTAGCGAAGCTCAATTCCGTAACAAAGAAATTCACCAAAACTAAACGCGAAATATATCTATTTATAAAAGCAACCAAAAATTCGGATGACGTCTTTATAAGAGACAGTCTCCATTCCTTCTAAACTATGTAAGTGAAGACTATATGTGGCTTAAGTTCAAAGAAATAGAATCAACAGCACTCGAGAGGTTCATACCAAATAAATTAATAAGGGACGGAACTGATCCCCCATGGTACACAAAACACGACAGAAAGCTGCTGCACGAGCGCCGAGAAAGGCAACTATAATTTAGACGAACGCAAAATCTCCAAGAATGGCGAAGTTTTACTGAGGCTCGGAATTTGGTGCGGATTTCAATGCGAGATGCATTTAATAGTTTCCTCAACGAAACTCTCTCTAGAAATGTGGCGGAAAATCCAAAGAGATTCTGTTTCTATGTTATGTAAACCAGCGGAAAGGCTCAGTAAGCGATGAGGAGGAGGAGGAGGAGGAGGGGGAGACAAGGGACCCAATCCTTCGGAGCAGGTAAAATCGTGGCAAATGTCCGGCGTGGCAAATGCCCAGCGTGGCAAATGTCCGCACACCGGGAGCACCAGCACCGAAAGAAAAAAAAAAGAATCGGATGAAAGAGGTATGAACGACTTCCGAATGTGCTCCCTATGGCAGTTGTGGAAGACCACCATGACCTAGCCTCTCGCATAGGACAGGTTGTAGGAGAAGAGATACAGCACTTAATGGCAGCGAGAACTGTCGGACCGTGTAAGCAAGAGACAGCAGACACAATGTGTCAAGAAGTAATAAACATTGTTGAAAAAGATATCGATCTTTATCGTCAATCCCTGCCACCAGTCGAAAGCGCTAGGAAGAACGGACTCGCCAAAATATTACTTATGGCCAGCCGTCTAACGATAGCCCAGCACACCACCAAATCAGGTACAAGCAACTGTTTCACCGTGTATAACGCCCCGCAAAAGAACAGACATTTGTAAGCGGACAGAGGACAATACGCCGGTGTTTTCCCACTGTGGACGGTGTGGACATTTTACACGCTACTGCAGAAAAAGAAGGCGAGTTTTCGACAACTTCTACGCCGGTACACGTCAACCATCACAACAATTCTCTTCACGCCAGTCGACTGCAGACGATAATAGTCGACCTGCCAAACGAAGCTCATCAACATACTCTGGACAAGGTCCCTCCTCAGCTTGCCTTAACCGTTCCCTTTCGCCATATAGATGCATCAGCAGCCCGCCTAGCCGCAGAATTCAGGAATACTAAGGGAGGCGGCTATCTATGGAGGAGAGACCACCACAGATGAAAATCATCCACGGACGACAACCACCAATACGTCACGAAATCTTACTGACATCATCATCGGCGTCCAACTTGCCTAGGCGTTTGTCAACTGAGGAGCTTCCTTTTCAGTAATGTCGAATGCTTATCGTCGCCCATTAAAGAAGGCTATGTTTCACAATACGAAAGCGATTATGGGCACAAATGCGAAATACATCTAGCTGATGGGATCATATAACTGTTACTAAAAGAACACAGTCCTTTGAATTCGTCGTTACTTCGGAATGTAGTCATAATGCCCTTGGGGCGTTACAAGCACAGACTGTGGAACGTCGGGAAACCTGATTAAAGAAGCTATTTCGCAAGCGTACATAACAAAGATTGTTCTGAGCGGTTGTTAGCTGCTGAAGACGACCCGCCGTCACCAACGAGTTCCAGTCGTTCATCCAAATGCTCAGTTAAATTGTGAATTTTGTTTGTTTGTGTGGCCATCTTCCGCAGCAAGCATATATACTTGTTTCGTAAATAAAACTGCCTTTTCCTGCTGCTACTTTTGTAATTCACATTGAACAGATAATTTTCACAAAAATAGTAGCAAAAGAATGCAACATATTATATTGGTTCAGGTATATGGATGACACCCTTTGCTTAATAGATGAACCACAAACAAAAATTGAAAAACTACATACTGACATCAACAGGATACATAAAAATATAAAATTTCCAATTGAAAGAGAACAGATCAACCAAATTAACTTTCTGGATATAACAATCAAAAAACAAAACAATAAGATATGTTTGAAATTCACCGTAAACACACAGCACCGGACATTATCATTCCCCAATTTTTGAGCCACCCACACTCACAAGAGCTTGCAGCACTTCGACACATGCTCCATACACTCAACACAGGACCACTCACCAAAGAAAGCTATCAAAAGGAAATGGACATAATAATGCAGATAGCACAAAATAATGGTTACAATAATAACACAGTCACGAAACTAAACAACAAAATTAAAAGTAAAATAAAAGCAGAAAGCACCAAACCACAGACAACAACACAACAGACCCAAACACAAACAAGCAGTCCCATGACAACTACACAGGATAATAAGAAAAAGATGAAAGAAAACACAAGATGGTACACAATGACATACAAACACAAACTCACCCATAAAATCACCAACATTTTCAAAAGACGTGGAGTAAACGTAGCACACACATCAGACAATTCTGTACAAAAATACACCCCAAAACTGACAAAAAACAGAGACATAAACCAGAAAGAAGGTATATATCAACAACAGTGTTAACATTTGTGAAGGCAGATACATAGGACAAACAGGTAGAACATTTGATGCCAGATACAAAGAACACTTGCAAGCCTGGAAATATGGTACAAACCACTCCACATTTGCAGAACACCTATGAGAACATGACCATAGCTCAACCACTAGAGAAGATGACACGAAAATAATTAGAGTAAACAATAAAACACACCTCCTAACCCTGCAAGAAAATTACCACATACAGAAAACCAAGGCAGAAAGGAAAACCCTGTTGAATGACCAAGTATACATACATGCCAAACAATTCATTATTTACACTAACAGATAAAATAATAGAACAATGCTCCCAAAGAGGATAAGTATAATAATACTGTCCAATATGATAATAATAATACCACCCAACATCTTTACACTCACCTATCCATGAATATTGAAACGAAAAGTCAGACCAGCTGGCAACAAAGTTTTCAACCACTCGCCAACAGCTAATACATCATACATTTCAAACCACCAATATAAAAGAACTCATCCTCTCTCTCTCTCTCTCTCTCTCTCTCTCTCTCTCTCTCTCACACACACACACACACTCACTCTCTCTCATACACACACACGAATAGAAATTAGTCTTGAACAAATGCTTCATACTTCGTTAGGTTGGCAACAAGTAGGTAAACATGCCAAAGAGGAGGAAACGCGTAATGGAGTCACAATATTTGCGTTCTGAAAAGCAGTGTCTGGCGAAATAGTTATATCAAGTGGCAAAAGAACAATAGTACATGACGAAAAAGAATGAGAAACATGGTGAACAGGGGGAAGAAGGTCAGAACGCAAAGTTGTGCGTATGGGACAGTAATAAAAGTGGTAGTGCTACCTTCAGACCAGATGTGAGGAAACACATATCAGCAAATGATAAGTAATTACTTTTTTACAAGAAAAATCGATACATGCAGTGTTTAATAATCTAAAACTAACAAAAATACGAGTATATTGTTGTAGATCCCACTGATGATGCCTTAGAACATGATAAGGCAAAAGGCGTATGGAATGAATAAAAGGCAGTTTTATTTACAAAACAAGTATGTGAATATTTTATTTGTATCAAAAAAAGTTACTCATGCTCACTTGCAGTTGGCTGCACCCTGCGTACTTCACGGTATCCAGAAACATTTGTTCCACATCTGTAATGACTCCTCCTGGTATGGACATAGAGTGCACGACTTAACTCATCCCTTCCTTGGCAGCCACATTCCTAAGTGGCCCCTTTACCCGCCTGTCATTTGAGTTTCCAGCTACCAGAAATCCCAGTCTCCGCGATTGCCCAAATCTTGTGGGCCGAGGGGCTTCGCATGGGACAGGGTGAGTGATTGCATCTGGCTGATGATCTATGGCAGCCACAGATAGCACCTGTTACCTGTCTGTCAGATGACCTGAGGAGGTCCCATCGAGCAATGCCCTGCAAAGTTTTTCACTGCCTGCTGCGTCTTGAAACAATCTCCCACTCGACCACTGGTGAAGGGCAGCCGTAACCATGGACCAATCTGGGGACACAAAGAATGTGCTGGACGTACCTTGCACCCTTACGTCCGCCCTCCCGCCTCCCACACACACTTTGATGCCCACTGGCAACAGCCTCAAGCTGCATGACCGAAGCCAGCACTGCCTGGAGCTGCGAGCGACGGTCACCAACTCAGCTCACATCTAAATGCAGCAGTCATAGTTCCTATCCAGACTAAATTTGGTGGAATTATAGACTAGATAGTAATTAAAATGCGATATTGTGGCTCCTAGATACACAAATATGTAAGATGTAATATTTTAAACAATAACTGAAAATAAAAATCGCTTCCAGTTGATAGACCCTCGTTACAACTCAAAAACGAAACGCTGGGGTCTGATGCGCTGCTGATGATACGGAAGCTGCTGCCCTGTATGTCCCTAAGTGTGTGAGATGCAGCACATTGTTACACTGCAACCTATTATAACAAATTGCCTCACATGTCACCGTTCATGTGACATGGGGCAAGTTGTCACGCCTTGCCACTGTTACAGATCAGCATCAACTTGCCCTCTCGTAAGACCCCTGAGAACTTTCTGACTAGGCAGACAAACATAGCACAAACGGCAACAGCGACACAACGTTATAACAGGATGAACAAATTAAGGGCAAGCAGTAGAATTTGCCATGATCGGCCTGTGTGCACTCGTTTTCCCAGAATGAAAATAATGAAGTCCACCCACAGATAGTGCCAAATCGGCTGTACAAGGTTTTCTTGTCGAAGTGCCTTGAACACAAATAAACAAGTACATTACTTTCCGCCAAGGGCGCATACAAAATTATATTTCTTCATACATTTCAAACCGTTAATTCGCTTTGAAAGTTCAGAATTGCGTGTATTGCCTTCAGCAGACAAAAATTACTCAGACTACGTTTCAACGTTTTGCAAGAGCTTTCGCATACCGAGCAGGTCCAGGTGCTTAACAAAATTTTTAATTCGCGGATGCGGATCAAGGACTTTGGGATGCCACTACTATTTCACTTGGTCACTCAGACCTTCAGTCATAATGGGAAAGTACTATATGAGTGCAATCATTACATACATCGGCTTTTTAATGCTATTTAGTTTTACACAGTTGGAATATTCTATTAAATCGCATTGTAGCTAAAAATATGCATTTTGAAAAACATAAAGTCAAATGTCACGTTAAAAGAAAAAAATATTATACTTTTTCAAAATAATTGAATATATAAGTACCTTTTTCGAATCTCGGCGGCTCTACAGTAATTTTACAGTGTAGGGACAGTATATGGTTTACTAGGCAGCAGAGAACTTTGACTATTCGCTAGAAGCGAACATTGGGCCAAATGTGTGGGAAGAACGGCCAACGGCCTTGCCGCAGTGGTAACATCGGTTCCCGTCAGATCGTCGAAGTTAAGCGCTGTCGGGCTGGGCTAGCACTTGGATGGGTGACCATCCGGTCTGCCGATCGCTGTTGGCAAGCGGGGAGCACTCAGCCCTTGTGAGGCAAACTGAAGAGCTACCTGATTGAGAAGTAGCGGCTCCGGTCTCGGAAACTGACATACGGCCGGGAGAGCAGTGTGCTGACCACATGCTACTCCATATCCGCATCCAGTGACACCTGTGGCCTGAGGATAACACGGAGGCCGGTCGGTGCCTTTGGCCCTTCATGGCCTGTTCGGGAGGAGTTTATGGGAAGAACACTATAACAATGTGCTAAATTTCTTTGAGCATAAAAGCAAACAACGACAATTATATCCCTCATTTTGTTTTATTTTAGAGTGTGAGGTACCAAACTAAATAACAGTTTTCGCTCGGCATCGACCACCCTCAGAATACGAAATATGTACATGCTGTAGTTCCGTCCCAGCACTGCCGAAATCATCCTGACAATGAAATCGTCTGAAGGTCGAGTGATTTTGTCGGGCATAAAATTATTAAAACATCAATCACTGTATTCTAAAACTTGATTAAAATGTCGTTCTGTCCAGAACCCTCAGAATGGTTTGTGGTCACGTCCTCCACGCCGTCTGCTCACACCACAGACTTTCACACTGTGGTCGCTGATTCTCTGGGAAATATCACCAACAGGACTCCTATCAACACTCAAAGAAAGAATGGTCGAATGCCATTGTCGTCGGCGGCGCAAAATGTAATTTCCCATGATATTTTCCATTATTTTCGAAGGTGAGTTCTATTTTCTGATCGCTAATTCTATTTTCGGACCCGTGATTGATAAATTATTTGTTTAGGAAGTGATGGTTCCACAGCTAATATTTATTGTTTCCATTTTATTTATTTAGTCGTATGTCATGTCTTTGCGATTTGTTTTGGAGTCACAGCCACTTCCTAAGTTCTCTTTCTTGTTATCAACGAACCGTGGAGCTGGAACCTGGTATTATCATTCCTGTACATGAAATGTATTCCCAGTTGCGCGTACGAAAACCATCAGCTGTATAAGGGAAGGAGGACAATGAAAATTTGTGGCAGACTGGGACTCGAACCCTGATTTCATGTTTTACGCGAACGGTCGCCTTAACCGCTTTGGCTATCCGTTCACGAACGACAGCCAGAACCAAACTTCCACATGTCGCCGTTCAAGCGCCACAGCCTGTACTTGTACACATATTATGTAATTCCTTTAAAGGAGAGGACATTGTAATTGGAAGTCCCTGTCTGGTATCGGGGGTTAAATACGGTATTGGAGTCCCTTTGTTGTTAAGAAGGAACAATGCATCGTTCTTCTTAAGAACACAGCCACTGCTGTGTCTTAACTATGATTGCTGACAGTTTTTGACTCATTACAAGAATGGTCGCTTGGACTGTTATTTCCAAAACAAAAATGCATACTTAATGCCGAAGTAGAGACGAAAATAAATAACACCAAAACGAAAGACGAAATATTTGTTTCTGTCTTCAAATTTTTCTTCAGATATGAAAATCATGGAATGTTGCCTCCATTCTGTTGCCGCATCGCTGCAGAAATGAGGTATACTAATCAGCAGTAGTGATATTGAATTAGGTTACTCACCAGAGCCCAATGGAGTCACTGCCAGTTACTGAACAGAATTTCTTCTTCTGTAGTGGTCAATCCAAGGATTGGTTTGCAACAGCTACAATGGCAGCTTGTCTCCATTCTGTGCGTCTTTCAGCTTTTCTCTTCATTTCTTTATAGGTGTTACATCCCACATCTTTCACGATTTGATCCATGTACCTCAGTCGTGGTCTTCTTCTTGGTCTTTTTCCCTCGACATATCCCTCTATGATTGTGTTCAGGAGTCCTTTACGTCTTAATAGATGGCCTGTAAATTGCACTCTTCTTTTAACAATGAAACTCCAGAAGCTTCTCTTCTCACCTGCTCTTTCCAGAACCACTTCGTTTGTGACCTTGTCGATCCATTTTATTTTGAGCATGCGTCTATAGCACCACATTTCAAAAGAATTTAGCTTTTGGTCTTCCTCTGTCCCGAGAGTCCATGTTTCAACCCATAGCATGCCACACTCCACACATATGATTTCAAAAATCTTTTCCTGATTTCAAGGCTGATGCTCTTAGATGTTAATATGTTTTTCTTCTTGTTAAAAGCAGCCTTTGCTTGAGCTACTCTACTTCTCCCTTCTGCCTTGCTCCTTCCATCCCTGGTAATATTACTGCCCAGATAAGTAAATTTATCAACTTGTTCAAGCAGTTCATTGCCTACGTGAACTTGGACTTTCACTTGATCTTCTTTGTCGCATGCCATTACTTTTGTTTTTGCTTTATTAATTCTCATATTATATTCTTCACCCATAACTTTACCCATTCTATTCAGTAGGACTACAAGATCTTCTTCACTTTCAGCCAGGACAGCTATATCACCGGCATATCTTATCATATCTATTCGTTGGCCATGAATTACTACACCTGTCTGTGAATTTTCCCTTACTTTTTTCAGCGCCTCTTCAATGTATACGTTAAAGATAACACGGGATAGTGCGCAACCTTGTCGGACACCTTTCCGTATCTGCATCTCTTCTTGTTTTGTCCGTTCACGGATAACTGCTGTCTCGTTTTTGTACAGGTTCCATATCATTTTTCTATCTTTATGGTCTATGAACAGAATTATGAGCTAATAAATTAACCCCATGCCTTATCACCATTTACGGCAGATCCATGCAACAGGGATCTGTTCCCGCGTTTGGAAAAGAAAATTGTGTCACTTCTCTCTACAAAGAGTATTATCAAACATATTCTGATCGGTACAGTCTGACACTCTGGATCGATACCGCAAGGATGAATTACACGAGAATGTCTCCTGATTTTTGCACATCATACCACAAAAATAATGAATACGGTAAATCAAGTGCGTCGGTGTTTATAAACTTGTGAAGAACTATTCGGCGGCAACTGCGTACTTTTATATGGACGGAAAATTTCTTGACAACCAAAGTTTAGCACGTTGGCTGGGAAGCAGAGTCTTCCAAAGGCACCAACTCTAGAAAATTGCCATTCATTGCTTACTTTAAAGACTCAGCGCGTAACGTCAGTGGCAACCTAATGCTTGTCGCAGATGACACGATTGTCAACAATGCCCTATAAAGACTGTAGTTGTGGTGTCACCGCCAGACACCACACTTGCTAGGTGGTAGCCTTTAAATCGGCCGCTGTCCGTTAGTATACGTCGGACCCGCGTGTCGCCACTATCAGTGATTGCAGACCGAGCGCCGCCACACGGCAGGTCTAGTCTAGAGAGACTCCCTAGCACTCGCCTCAGTTGTACAGCCGACTTTTCTAGCGATGGTTCACTGTCTACATACTCTCTCATTTGCAGAGACGACAGTTTAGCATAGCCTTCAGCTACGTCATTTGCTACGACCTAGCAAGGTGCCGTATTCAGTACTTACGTTTCGTGTCCGGTGATTTGCTTCAAAGCCTTCCAGCCGAATGTCGGGCCAAGTCCAATGTTTCTCTCTTCTCAAGCCATAGTTCGTCAACGGTGTACCTTGTGGGGTAGATGGAACACTGTAGAAGGTGTTCCATATCCTGAACTTCACCACAGTCGCATTTGTTGTCTCCTTCGTCCTTGAAGCCCCATTTGACTAGGTTTGCTTTAACTGGTGCTATGCCTGTTCTGATGCGGTTCAGTGTTCTCCAAATCTTCCAGCTCGATGTACTGCCGCTGGGTATTTCTCGTGAGGCAGGGTAGTCCTTCGGAGGCTCGTTCAATTCACTAAGTTTAGGCTTGCAATCGTCAGAGTTGGCTCTGAGAAGGGCCCATTCTTTTTGCTTTTCCGGTGTTGGAAGGATTGGCCGTTGCCTTTTATTGCAACGTTTCCGGGGGACGCCGGCATTATCTGACAGATGATTCTCGGTCTCTTATCTCAGATAGTGCACGCTTGGAGGCTTCTTCCTTGTCCCCCCAGCACAATGAATGTATCCTGAACAAATAATATTGTGAATCATGTACCGTCAAGAGCGACGTTCATAATTAATGGATTAAAGTTAAGCATCAAACGATTTACATCCGCTTTCTGAATTCTAATGCCTTCTCATGTTCCAGATCTCACGTCAGTATAGTCCTTCCCTCCTGACGCCAGCCTGCGTGAGCTAAAACGCGTGCATGTCGGCCTCCTCTACTAACACGGTGTTGGCTTTTCCGCCAACACAACAGTAGTAACATCAAGTTAATTCTTGGCCGCGTGCACAGACTAACAACCACCTCTTAAAAAGTAGAATTATCTAAAATTATGGTCAGTACTTCACGACTCGGCACTTAACTGAGTCACTTAAGGTGTACAAATATCTCAGGGTAACAACGTGTGAAAATATGAAGTAGAACGATCACAGAAGCTCAGTTATGGGTAAAACATGTGGCGTGGTTCTATTCACTGTCTAAGGAAGAGTTTACTTACTTCTACAGCCCAGACTACTATGCTGTTTCCGTCGAAAGGTTCTTTCTGACAGAATTAGTCCAAGACAAAAATAATTATCCCTAGCGGACGTTGGTGAACCTGTTCATGTTTTCAACGGAGTAAAGTCGGTTTACTTACTGCCAGTGCAGTATCTCTGGCACCTGAACCTTTTTCTCTCTCGATCTCTGCCTTCTTTAATATCACCTTCGCGGATTTGACTTGAACAGGTGATTGAGGATTTTTTTTAAATTTCTTTTCAGGTTAACTCAGGATCACATCAACATAACTATTTATTTCTCTTTTCCTTCATCCTTCTCGAAAACTCTTTCATTTTCTGAGAATGGGCTTTTTCCTCTTATCTGACCATGTGACTCCAGTTGTTTTTCTATTTGCTTTATCTCCGTGAATACGTTTCAAATTCATTGACTTGTCTCTGCTGAGTAGAGTGTCCTGTTCAATCTGCATTTCTTCTAAGTCCTTTTTTGTCTTGCCTCTGCGGGGTCAGGGATTTTCTCTGCCTCGTGATGATTGAGTGTTGTGTGCTGTTCTTAGGTTAGTTAGGTTTAAGTAGTTCTAAGTTCTAGGGGACTGATGACCATAGATGTTAAGTCCCATAGTGCTCAGAGCCATTTGAACCACTTTTTTTGTCTTGCCTCTCCACACACATTGGTCATTACTTGTGAAATAAACATTACAGTTCTGCATAAAGTTAGTTCGTTTTCTTTTTCTTTGCTTGTGTATGTGTGTACGTGTGTGTGTGTGCGCGCGTGTGTGTATGTGCGTTTGTGTGTGTGTGTGTGTGTGTGTGTGTGTGCGCGCGCGCGCGCGCGCGCGCTCATACTGGGAGCACGCACTGCGAGAAGAGAGTGTTGAGTAGGTGTGCCAGTAATGATAGATCAGAGCGTGTGAGAGGGTTCTTCTTCTTCTTCTTCTTCGTCTTCTCCTCCTTTTTGTCATGCTTTATTTAGTTTTTCAGGTTTAAAGATTCTTTGAAATTTTCAAAAACTGGGTCGTTTTCTAAGTCTCTAAGTCTGCTTGTATGATAAGTGTGATGTTCCGCATCCATAATGGATAAAAGTTTTGATGTATGGGTCTTCTTTGTTAATATGTTTTCATTCATTGTCTCTAGATGTCCATAGAGTGTATCACGTCTTTTCCTCATCTCATCTGTTATCTTAAGGCAGAATGAGTATGTTTCCTTATCTGGCCTCAAAAACCAAGTTCTCAGTCTCAGGTCGCACCTGATGAAGGTTACGAGCTACGTTGCCGAAATATCGTGCAAGTACGATGCTGATATCCGGCAGGCCACCAGACAACCCAAGATGTCATTAGCTTGCCAGGAAAGCCTGAAGAGTTACAAATAAGTAGTTGCTTGATTAAATAAGATTCATCTGTAGCCAACAACTACAGGCATGATTGATGACATGCTGATCTCATGTCCCGCGATCACAGATCGCTCCTCGCGCTGCGTTGTAGCCAGCAGTGGACCAGGCCGAAGACCTAATCCTTCTGTTTAAGATTCTTCTTTTTTTCTTTCCCAAGCCTTCCATTTTCGTTTTGCATCCAGATAAACGTAGTTCTTCCGACAAATAGAAAACTCATGTTTCTGCTGCTGTATCATTTTGCGTTAATTTAACGTCTTTAGAAAAACATTTTTTGTTGTGTTACTGTAGAGATTTCTGTCTCATGTCTGTGCTTTTCATTTTTTCACTTCCGATTTCAACTGCTTCATTTTTCACTTGTCTTTTTTATATTTTCACTCACTTGTCTATTTCCTTGATTTTGCAGCATTTGGTTTCTAAAATTCTTGATGAGTTACTTTTTAATGATTCTGTAGGGGAAACCAGCGCAGGTTGGTTCACATTTTTTCTTGATTTTTTTTTCGACTTGTATTTTAAATGTTTGTATTGATGAGGAAACTTTGGTACATTGTTTCAGCACCTTTAAAACTAAGTAATTACGGCATCTCCTTATTTGTCGATCCATAAAAAACGTTAATAGAATACAGCACATGGGCCAACCTACCCAGCAGCTGAAGCAAGTTCGCCTATGATTTTACCATTTAATTTAGTTACGACATTGGTTATTTATTTGAAAATATATTGACTTTAATACACACAGTTTATTTTAATACAAATTCATACGACTTTAGAACGAAAACTACTATCATAAATTGTGCTGTCATTGTTATAACAACATTTTGACAGAAAAGTGTGTCCAATATTTTTATCATTCTTTGGCTGAATGCCAGGTAGGATCCACACCGATCAAACATTCGTAAAAAACTTCTTTCACATTATTTTTTACACCTGGCAGATGTTCCCACCACTTATAACTTGTGCATTGAATCCATTCGTCATCTGTACAACTGTGAGAAAAATGTTTAAGACACCTAAGACAGCGGGCATTCTCACATTCTTCATCTTGAAGAACCTCCTGAGCAATGCTTAATTTCTTTCTGCGCTTTATTTGAGGAGTTATATCGTGTGATTTAGCTTGACCATGGTCACTTATTTCAGTAAATAGGCCTTTACACAAAACATCCAAATTTATCTTTAAAGAGGTTTCCTTTCAGTATGTGCAGGCTTTTTGTTCACATTTTATCAATGCTACTCGTTAGTTACTTCAGGAGCATTGTCTCTTTCAGTTTACGATTTATAATTTTGAACCCTCCTAAAAACATTAATTTCAAATTTGTATTACTGTCGTTTTAGTTGACTACTTGACAGCAGTTATGGGTTCTGGAAGGAAAAATTCAAGTATTGAATAGCTGTTACTGGTGTAAAATTGATGTAGTACACAATTTGCGTATGTTAAAGTGGCATTGGATATGATCTAGACTTTGACTACGTTGGACCTATGAATGTTAACAAGATTACTTATAAAAAGTCAGCATGGTAGATTCACCATGTTGATCGACGTGCCCCTATTTAAATGACCCATTGCGTCCCATCTCCATATTGGAATTATTTTAGTTTTTTTACGAAAACATATTATACATATTTTATCGCCATATGCAGTGTCAAAATAATCATTAAACTACGTACTTTAAACATTGTACTTACCTATTTAGCAAGAGCGTTGTGTTGGAGTACACAGCAAAATGTCTTGAGCAAGCAAAATTTGCTTTCCATAGCAACAAAATATAAAATGCTTGCCCTTCTTCGCTCAACAATGTAACTGCACTCCCCCGTTTGTGGAAAGATGACAGTATGGTTGCCACCAATCTCCACGGTAGGTGGCGTATTCTAACGGCAGTTTGGAAAAATGGTACCAATTGCCCATCAGCCCCTGTGTCCTATGTGCTCCGGTTTCCTGTATTCTGTCTTTTCAAAATATATTTGCAGACCTGCCACTTCAGCTGTCTCCTTCAGATGTTTTAGTCTTCTGTTTGTGTTCTCTAAGGTTGCATCTATTATAATGAGATCACCTGCAAAGGCCAAACAATTTATTGCTTCTTTTGATGAACCCAGCTTTATTTAGTTATAAACTCCTTGTTCCTTTCTCTACTTTTTTTATGTTTTCCAGCGCACAGGGAAGTAATAGTGGTGACAAAGTGTCTCATTTCTGACTCTTGAGCCGGCCGCGGTGGTCTAGCGGTTCTAGGCGTTCAGTCCGGAACCGCGCGACTGCTACGGTCGCAGGTTCGAATCCTGCCTCGGGCATGGATGTGTGTGATGTCCTTAGGTTAGTTAGGTTTAAGTAGTTCTAAGTTCTAGGGGACTGATGACCACAGATGTTAAGTCCCATAGTGGTCAGAGCCATTTGAACCATTTTTGATGCAGTTTCGAAGGGACTGGAAGCTGTTCCAAGAAAGTTAACTTTAAATACAGATACTTTTCTTGTAAGAATTTGTTTAGTTACTTACAGTGTTTCCCTATCTCCTGCAAATTCTTTCGTGGTTCTGAGAAAGAAGTCTCTGTCTGCTGGATCATAAGCCTTTTGAAAATCAATAACTGTTAACATTATCCTTATATTTCATAGTTTTATATACCTAATTATTTGTTTAATATTTAGAATTTCCTCTGCAAAGGATCTGCTACTCCTAAATCCCGCTTGACACACTCCAGCTTCTTTTTATCTAACTGACGACTTAATGCTTATTTAAATTCCTCTGTAATTACTGATAGCTGTTTCGTCCCTTTTATTAAAGAGATGGGTGAGTTAACCCAACCTTCTTGTTTTCTGAAATTGTTTGAGTCTCCCAGATATTACACAGCTTCCTTTTATAATTGTAACGCCTACCTCTTCATTGGCCTTTAGAATTTCTACTGTGAGGCTGTCTTCAACTGCGGTTTTGTTTGTTTTAATTGTTTGATGTAAGTTTTAATCATATCGATGCCTGGTGGATTTGAATTTTCATCTGGAATATTATCATGGAATTCCAGTTGTTTGGTCGTCTTTTCACAATTCAATAGCTTTTCAAAACATGCTGCCAGTAACTTGTAGCCTTCTTCATTATTCAGTGCAATTTTCCATTTTTTTCCTGAAGCATAGTGATTGCGGAATGTACCGAAACATATAGTTCTTGAATGCTCTGTAATAATGCCTTGTCTTCATAGCACTACTTCTTGGCCCTAATGATTTCATTTACTTGCTTCTTATCAGACTGATAGATATTCCAGTTAGTGGTTATTTTCTTGTTATACCTACCGCCTTTTACTGTCCAACTGCTTCTTTACAGTTGTTATTCCACAATCTGTGCTCTCTTTGCTTGTTCTCTGGAGCTATTTCATATTAAATATGTTTAATCATTTCTGTAAAGTTGTTGGCATCAGTATGATATCCTTTGGCATCTTTCGAAAATCACATACATTTTCCCTCAAAGTTTCATTGTTAATTCTCTTTATCGTACAGGTGTATCTCTTGATTTTATGTATCGGAAGACATCCCATGTGCATATCAGCTGAGTAGTGATTTGAATTCCTCTCTTGACTGTAATGTTTTTGTTATCTTAATTATTGTGCCTCACGAGATGATCAATTTGAAACTTTCTCAAGTTTTGGTTTGGTGAGATTCATGTCTTGGCGCTTTCTAGGTAGTTTTTTTTTAAGTGTGTTGTCATGCCTTTAAAATTGAAAGACATGGATATATCTACTAACCATGAGCCATTTGTGTCAGTTCTCTTGTGGGCTGGAGAGTTTCCAATAACTTTTCGGAATGATTTCCCCAATTGGGCGTTAAAGTCTCCCTGTCACGATTATTATGTTGTTCTTGTAAACTTTCGACAGCGTGTTTTCTAGATATTTCCAGACGTTTTCTACTTTGTCTCGTTTCTTCTTGTTACTTTCATCTGTTGGTCTTTTTAGTTCGTGTAGCTGGTCTAAGTTTGCTGTGGTGAATAGCGCCGATGATATATGAATGCCTAACTCTTGATGGCCGCTACACATGCGCGATTTAATCCAATAGGTATCGTGATAAGGCTTTATACAGATAGGGCAGACATGCTTTGTTCACCACACACAATGTGTGGCTTATACATTTTACAATGATGAATGCCTCTAGAGTCTTGGTTTTTATTTCCCTAAAAATTGGTTGTTACGTCACTTCATAATCGAGCATAATATCCATAATTTTTATCATCCCTTTGACAGTGAAGTTGGTGACCCTTCTCTGGAAACAAGTGAACCATAGCTGCGTATAGAATGGCTAAAATCAAAGCACAATTTTTGACGTAATAAATGAAAACTCTCTCCACTAGCCAGCCCTTCAAATAGTTAACTCTAACTGATTATTGGTAGTGTAAATGCAGGAGTAAAATATAGCGAAATCGTTTCCGTTGGTTTGGAGAGTATTGATGTAGATATAGATACCATAAGGACTGTGCTTTATTCCCAACAATGGCCATAGTAAGGATGCTGACTCCACGAAGAATAGTTTCTAGGTAGATAAACTCAGAGACACACACATATCGTACACACACACCCACACACAGAGAGAGAGAGAGATGATAAACATGTCATATATCAGTTCCTAAAAACATAGCTTGAAAATAAAAAGTTTAATGAAGCGAATTAATAAAACTTATACGGCTGGTGGATCATTAATTTAAAAGTAGTTCATCCAGACGCTCTCCAACACACCAAATCTCTAAAAATCTCTAACCTCAAAGGTTAGACTATAATCCGGAAAACATAACATTTTAAAACGAGAATCACAGTTGTGTCGATGTCAGCTAAGACAAAGGTCAGGTTCTCACTTAAATCTACTGCTGTTCACGCGACAGAAAATAAAACGCTTTCATTTAAAATATGGTTTACTGAGATGCACGCCCACACAGACATCGTAAACTAACAGTGTGTCCAGCATTGGCACTATGCTTTATAGACGTCACACTCAGTTGCCTGCAAACGGTGGTTGTAGACGTTTGAAGGAACCGTTTATACGTTTCTATTTCATACGCAGTGTCTCAGAAAATTAGGTTTATAATAATACAGTCGACTGAAGGCCTCGCACTGAGGACTTTTATCTGAAGGATTACTGATCAGAAATGCTCGTTCATGCGCCGTTAGTAATCGAGTACTCAAATGCTTGTATGTGGCCTGTTTCGAGGCTGGTAGTAGGTGATGCTGACTACAGATTAGAACTTGTTCCTGAGTGTTAATATAGATCATTACTCGTGACAGGATTTTGCAGATTAACATTTGATGTGAAGTATAGTGAGTCGCAATAGAGAGTTATCCGAAAAAATTTATTGCAACGACTGACCAGGATGCTGAATCGTTCGATATAATTTGAGAGTAAACACGCTGAGACTGAAATGCACGTTCTGAAGCGTTCTGGCGGACGAACACTCACGACACTAACAGAGACATCAAGAGCAACTGTCCACAACCATCTACTATGGCTTTATCTCTTGCGGTCCCGTTTGACAGGTCTGGTCTGCAGCATCAGGCGTTTATTTGAAAAGCTCCGACAGAGCTTGACGTTAACATCTATTATAAATTTAAGTATTAGAAAGTCTTTTATGAAATTACGTGATTGGAGTGCAGCCTCACACAGAACTGAAATATGGAATATAAACATTACGGGCAAGAAGAGAATAGAGTTTTTCAAAATTAGTGCTACCAAAGAATGCTGAAGAATGACTGGGTGGAGCGGACCATCTGCCGAAAAGATAATGAATCGCATCAGCGAGGAAAGAAATTTACGGCACAACGTAACTAAAAGAAAGAATTGGTCGGTTAGTCACATCCTGACACAAGTTTGGCAGTCGAGGGATGTGTAAGTGTCAAAAATTGTAGATGATGGTCAAGGCTCGACTACAGTAAGCAGATGTAAGGCAAAGTAGGTTGCAATAGTTATGCGAAAATGAGAAGACCTGCACAGAATAGATTAGCGTGGACAGTCGTATCAAACCAGTGTTTGTACGTAAGACCCCACCAACAAATGTAGTGATGGTGGACAACTGCAGCAGTCTGGTAACCCTTTATCTACCTAAATGTTTTAATGATATTTCTCGCCAGCCGGAGTGGCCGAGCGGTTCTAGGCGCTACAGCTGGAACCGCGCGACCGCTACGGTCGCAGGTTCGAATCCTACCTCGGGCGCGGATGTGTGTGATGTCCTTAGGTTAGTTAGGTTTAAGTAGTTCTAAGTTCTAGGGGACTGATGACCTCAGAAGTTAAGTCCCGTAGTGCTCAGAGCCATTTGAACCATTTGATATTTCTCACCGTTGATCTATATCTTGGAATAGATCCGTAGCGATGGTTTCTGTCCTCAATCCATAATCTGGCATTTGTCGAAAATGCTCTGAGATCTTAATGAAACTCCTGAGAGATCGGATCCTACTGCTGTGGGAAACAGAGCTGAAGAATGTACCAAATTTAACACTTTGATCCACCACATGTGGAGAGGTCAGCTTCGGCCATCCTTATAACATCAGTAGGCTCCAGGCAAGCGTGGAGGGAAGTGTGGTTGAGGTATCCTCGTAACACAAGCATGGGCGTCCGCAGAAATTTTTCCAAGAAGGTACAAAATTCTGAATCTGCCATTTTTGATATATCTCTTTGGCATAGTGTCCCAAGGACTAAATTTGATAAGGAGTACATAAAACTTAAATCCAGTTAGTATTTTTAAGATACGTTACTTTGCTATCCAACCAGAAAGCATTTCAACTGTACATTAAAGAAACATATTTTTTGTCATTAGCAAGAATATTAATTCTTTCTTTTTAATTCAACGAGCTAAAACTCCACCCTCATGATTAATTCCAGAGAATCCAACGTGTTATGAAATAAAGCTAGAAAAAATTAACAAATAAATTATTTATAGCCTCATAATGCGATATGAAACGAAAGTTAAGAATCTGAAACGGAAAAAAGTCAGAATTATTGAGGAAACCATGTCGGATAGCAACAGAAATGATCACAGTTAATACTTCTCAAAGTGGAAAAGGAAAATTAAGATTTTAAAAAAGGCTTCTTAGATTTTATGTCATCTCCATCAATTGCTTTGCGTACAAAACACATCTGATGACATTAATGTATTCATTTCATCATTCTCATGCTTTCTGTTTTTTGACTGGACGCACTAAAACCGAACTAAAAGTGTTCGGAGATCACATCTTTTGGCTTCCTCACGTAGTGTAGCTTAGGGCCTGTAACAGATTAAATACCTTCCAAAACCACCGAAAAACAGTCCACTAGAATCGACTTTTAACAGCATACGACTGAACCAAGTCTATCTTCATCTCCACAGTTTATCTCATTATTGTGCACCCGTACCAATTAAACTGCATTCATAGCTTTATGACTATAAAAATGGTTCAAATGGCTCTGAGCACTATGGGACTTAACATCTATGGTCATCAGTCCCCTAGAACTTAGAACTACTTAAACCTAACTAATCTAAGGACAGCACACAACACCCAGTCATCACGAGGCAGAGAAAATCCCTGACCCCGTCGGGAATCGAACCCGGGTTTATGACTATATGTGACGCTGTTGTACACCCCATAAAGCTGAGAATGTTGCAATTCCTGGAGAGGACATCGTTTCGACACTGAAATTTCACTCTTTTCTCTTTTTCTTTTTTGTAGAGCATAAAACGCGATTTTCTGTTTCTTCTGATGTATGTGGTCTCATAGTTTAAGTACGGATGGGTGTGTTCCTCATGGTCTACGGCAGCAGCTGTGCCGTGTAAATCTGAACGTGGAATTGCAATCCATCACGGATCTTCTTTATCCACAGACAGATGGTAAACTACTACTGGCATCCCGTTCTGAAGAGTGGCTGGAGGCGTCCTTGAGGAAGTTGCAGGCAGATGACAGACACGTACATTGCTGTCATGCTAACGTTGTACTAAAATCCGCGCTTCAGGATACTGGATAGGTTCCTTTCTGCAGCTTGGTAAGGGCTGTACGAGGAGAAGTCAGAAAAAAGATAAGTAAGGGTTCGCATCCATCTTGAATGCAGAACAACGCTGAAACTGCCATCGCACCACGGTATCAGAATAATTTCCCATAAACGGAATGAAAACCAAAAAAATTCCAAGCCAAATAGTCGTTGCTAAACATACAGTGTTTCCCGCCACGCCCGGCAGTGTTAAATCTGCACCCTAGTGTCGTCGCAGACAATCTTAGCTAGAAATTCGTTAGTGTAATGAATAAAAAGCCTGTACACTATATTCCAGGAGGCGGCAAGAGCCTCCCTCCTACCTCTTCCCCCCGCTTACTTGTTGCCCCACCACTACTTGCGGACGGTTATGAACAAAAGCCAACTGGTCCTGTTCATTGGTAACTGCTTACGAAATTCCGTTCTCTGGCGAGTTGCTGCTTCGCTCAAACTGAGTATAATCCCGTGGCTGACAATTTCCTCTAGCAGCACGCATCGCTTGACGTACATTTTTCTCTGTGAACCGGTCTCAATTTAGACGAGCTCCTCGCTTCTCGGTTTCTGCTGACGTCTGCTTGGTTTCAGAACGCGTCCTAAGGACGTCTTGCCCTCTGCCATTCTCCTCACTCGGCTCGGGTAGATTCCCGCGCGAGCCGATACCGATCCGTGACGACACTTGGCTGAGGTATTTGTATCCCAGGCGTAATTAGTGCCTGTTGGATTTTCTTTTTCCTGCTCCCATTCCATCTCGATGGGCGTTAACACATGTAGCGATTTAAGACGCTGCAGTGTTGTCGAGCAGTGTAAACACTTTTTATGCCGCAGCCTATATCTACATATATTACGTTACCCTCTCTGGGAATCTCGACAGAAAGGAGAGCACTAAAGGAAGTCCAAGGCCGAGGTTCTGAAAGCGACACAGCGTGCTGACCTTCAGCCGATACTGCAGAACCTAGGTACGGAGAAAGCTCCAGGAAAAGCCGCGTGGGCCCACACTCGAGCCTGCCTGTTGCTGTTCGCAGTAATTGACGGCAACAAAAAGACGACGGCGGCTGCGGGTGAACTGTGTCCTCTTGTTGCCAGGTGCCAGGTGCTTACTGTGCGGCCGAGGCGACGCGCTGTTCGCTGTTGTTTACGATACTGCCAGGAAGATAAGGTTAGCTACATTGCTGGATGTAGAATTTCTCACACCAACCGGAACAGGACCAGGAGACACTTCAAACCAATGAGGCAGTTATTGTAACCAAAGAGATTACATTTCGTACCGGCGTCGCTGCGACCATTACATCGTCCTTACTCCAACAATGTTGGAAGATTCAAAAATAAAGAACAGATTTCATTTGTTTATTACAGACAAAGTATAAAAGACTGAAACACGTTGCGCATATGACTGTGTAGGGGAAAATTTAAAGCTTTGACGCAATTGCACTGTTGTTTGTTCGTAGCAACTTGGCGACCACACCACAAGAGAAATCATTTCGTGGGTTGGAATTTGCGCGAATCAGTCCATCGTTCAAGCGCAACATGCATTCCGCCGTCGATTCAAAATGGTCAAACGTGTGTGAAATCTCATGGGACTTAACTGCTAAGGTCATCAGTCCCTAAGCTTACACACTACTTAACCTAAATTATCCTAAGGACAAACACACACACACACACACACACACACACACACACACACACACACACACACACACACACAAACTGGAATTACTCAACAGAGAAAAGTCCACTGGACCTGACGGGATACCAATTCGATTCTACACAGAGTACGCGAAAGAACTTGCCCCTCTTCTAACAGCCGTGTACCGCAAGCCTCTAGAGGAACGTAAGGTTCCAAATGATTGGAAAAGAGCACAGGTAGTCCCAGTCTTCAAGAAGGGTCGTCGAGCAGATGCACAAAACTATAGACCTATATCTCTGACGTCGATCTGTTGTAGAATTTTAGAACATGTTTTTTGCTCGAGTATCATGTCGTTTTTGGATACCCAGAATCTACTATGTAGGAATCAACATGGATTCAGGAAACAGCGATCGTGTGAGACCCAACTCGCTTTATTTGTTCATGAGACCCAGAAAATATTAGATACAGGCTCCCAGGTAGATGCTATTTTCCTTGACTTTCGGAAGGCGTTCGATACAGTTCCGCACTGTCGCCTGATAAACAAAGTAAGAGCCTACGGAATATCAGACCAGCTCTGTGGCTGGATTGAAGAGTTTTCAGCAAACAGAACACAGCATGTTGTTATCAACGGAGAGACGTCTACAGACGTTAAAGTAACCTCTGGCGTGCCACAGGGGAGTGTTATGGGACCATTGCTTTTCACAATATATATATAAATGACCTAGTAGATAGTGTCGGAAGTTCCATGCGGCTTTTCGCCGATGATGCTGTAGTATACAGAGAAGTTGCAGCATTAGAAAATTGTAGCGAAATGCAGGAAGATCTGCAGCGGATAGGCACTTGGTGCAGGGAGTGGCAACTGACCCGTAACATAGACAGATGTAATGTATTGCGAATGCATAGAAAGAAGGATCCTTTATTGTATGATTATATGATAGCGGAACAAACACTGGTAGCAGTTACTTCTGTAAAATATCTGGGAGTATGCGTGCAGAACGATTTGAAGTGGAATGATCATATAAAATTAATTGTTGGTAGGGCGGGTGCCAGGTTGAGATTCATTGGGAGAGTCCTTAGAAAGTGTAGTCCATCAACAAAGGAGGTGGCTTACAAAACACTCGTTCGACCTATACTTGAGTATTGCTCATCAGTGTGGGATCCGTACCAGATCGGGTTGACGGAGGAGATAGAGAAGATCCAAAGAAGAGCGGCGCGTTTCGTCACAGGGTTATTTGGTAACCGTGATAGCGTTACGTAAATGTTTAGCAAACTCAAGTGGCAGACTCTGCAAGAGAGGCGCTCTGCATCGCGGTGTAGCTTGCTCGCCAGGTTTCGAGAGGGTGCGTTTCTGGATGAGGTATCGAATATATTGCTTCCCCCTACTTATACCTCCCGAGGAGATCACGAATGTAAGATTAGAGAGATTAGAGCGCGCACGGAGGCGTTCAGACAGTCGTTCTTCCCGCGAACCATACGCGACTGGAACAGGAAAGGGAGGTAATGACAGTGGCACGTAAAGTGCCCTCCGCCACACACCGTTGGATGGCTTGCGGAGTATAAATGTAGATGTAGATGTAGATGTAGACACACACACACACACACACACACACACACACACACACACACACATGCCCGTGGGAGGACTCGAACCTCCGCCGGGACCAGCCGCACAGTCCATGACTGCAGTGCCGTCGATTCACTAGGAAACCGTTTCTGCACAAGCAGGTTTATGACTGGCATACAAAGTTCTTGCAAGCTGGTTGCATATGCAAAGGGAAGAGCACTGGTCTTTCACGCATGTCTGATGAAAATGTCGAGCGTATCCAAGGTGCGTTCACATGGAGCCCTCGGAAGACCGCAAGACGGGCAGGCCAAGGACTTCAACTTTATCGGACAACGGTGTGGCGTGTTCTGAAACGATGCCTGCGCGTGAAGCCTTCTAGTTGCAGTTACTGCAGCAGCTCGTCCCTGCGACCATAACAGAAGTTATGAATTTTGCATTTCAGTTCTCCACGATATAGCAGAGAACACTTGCTTCGAATGACTCATCTTTCCCGACGATTCGGCGTTTCAATTATTGGATAAATTAGACAGCCATAATGTAAGGATTGAAGGTCACAAATTCCTGGCGTCGTCGTCGAACATGAAAGAGACTCACCGAAACCGAATGCGATCTGTGGAGTTTCTCTTCACAAAGTTTATGGACCTTTATTATTTAAGTACTTTCAGCATTGCAGCGCGTCAGCAATCGTAAGTATCGAAATAATTATGAAAAATCCGCCTCAATTGCACAAACTACCTGGTTTGGTACATACGTACCAAGTCAATGTTACTTATCTCAACCCTGGCGTACGATGGCTGGGGCGAGGCAGCACACACGGGGTTGAGATAAGTAACATTGACTTGGTGCATATGTACCGTGTATTTGTAAACTTTTTATTATGGGGTCTTGCCGCTATAGGTGTTGATTTTAGCCTTTGACTATGCCTATTTAGGCAAGCTGTTTTATATTTGTTCTGAAGAAGGCGTGGTTATCCACACTGAAACCTAGGTAAACACCAGGTAATTTGTGCAATCGAGGCGGACTTTTTCATAATTGTTTTAATTACCTTTATTATTTTTGGAGGAAAATGCAGAAGGAATCCATAACTGGACATGCTGCACTTTGACCTTGAGGAGCGGCGTTATCTTAACAACAACGTCGCGTAACTTTGAATTGGAAGAAGTGGACAATAAGCTCTCGTTCATTGCTTTTGGCCTCACAGGTTACCAAACCTCACACCTTGCAATTTTTTTCTGTGCGGGTAAGTAAAAGACAGAGTCTCTAACCCTCCTGTGGCCGCTACTCTTCAAGAGCTGAGAAATCGAATTGTTGAAGCTGTCGATTCAGTAGACAGGAACTTGTTGCTTCGTGTGTGAAATGAAATGGACTACTTTTTTGATGTTTCTCGAGTAACGCATAGTGCACTTGTTGAGTGTATGGTATAGTGTCATTGCGCACATAAACCTTTCAACATGCCTCTGTCCAGGGATATGCACAATCTTTCATAGTTTGTCTGTAATAAGCAACTGAAATCTGTTCTTTCTTTTCAAATAATCCTGTATATTAACGTAAAACGAACGAGGAAAACGTGATATACTATGTCACATTTTTTTATGGTAACGAATGAAGAGCATTGGGTTGTTAACCGGATAAATTCCTTGTATCTGCGCCGAGAGCATTATAGGCGTATTCACGATTATGAATCACTGATCTCTTGTTTGATTAGTAGGCACTGTAGGACAACAAGTATAAGTCATGCTGTTAAATGCATTTCAGTGATCTCCTCAAGATAAACCCTTTCGTAGTCCAGGCAATAACTACAGGAGAAACCGCCTGCAGCTTCAGTCCCCATTATCTTTACCTAACCGTTTGTGGCTGCTTTATCCAGTTAACCACACTACTGGCCATTAAAATTGCTACACCACGAAGATGACGTGCTACAGGAACGAAATTTAACCGACAGGAAGAACATGCTGCGATACTGTGCTCAACGACGAATGGCAAAACGTCATTTTTTTCGGATGAATTCTGGTTCTGTTTATAGGATCATGATGGTCGCATCCGTATTTGGCGACATCGCGGTGAACGCACATTGGAAGCGTGTATTCGTCATCGCCATACTGGCGTATCACCCGGCGTGATGGTATGGGGTGGCATTGGTTACACGTCTCGGTCACCTCATGTTCGCATTGACGGCACTTTGAACAGTGGACGTTACATTTCAGATGTGTTACGACCCGTCGCTCTACCCTTCATTCGATCTCTGCGAAACCCTATATTTGAGCACAATAATGCACGACCGCATGTTGCAGGTCCTGTACGGGCCTTTCTGGATACAGAAAATATTCGACTGCTGCCCTGGCCAGCACATTCTCCATATCTCTCACCAACTGAAAACGTCTTGTCAATGGTGGCCGAGCAACTAGCTCGTCAAAATACGCCAGTCACTACTCTTGATGAACTGTGGTATCGTGTTGAAGCTGCATGGGCAGCTGTACCTGTACACGCCATCCAAGATCTGTTTGACTCAGTGCCCAGGCGCATCAAGGCCGTTATTACGGCCAGAGGTAGTTGTTCTGTGTACTGATTTCTCAGGATCTATGCACCCAAATTGCGTGAAAATGTAATCATATGTCAGTTCTAGTATAATATATTTGTGCAATGAATACCCGTTTATCATCTGCATTTCTTATTGGTGTAGCAATTTTAATGGCCAGTAGTGTAATGTGCTAAAAAAAGTCTAACTACCTTCGACTGTAAATCCAAATGCACACATTTACTCATCACGCAAGAGAAGGTCCGCAATAGACTAAAACTACTAACTGGCCGAACTTGCTTCTCTTCACCAAACTTCATATCTACAAATCTTTGATCTCGCCCGCCTCCTTGTTTGCCAATGTCTCCAGGATATCTGTTCCACTCAATTTGTCAATTTCTGTGACTCTCTTCGAATCACTGATCACCACGCACTCTGCCTTGCTTACAGCATCCATTTATCCTCCCCAATCCGAATTCTTTGCCAACTTATCAAGCCCGTCCCTCCTCATCCACAATGAACACCTCTGTGTAGCATACACATCCCACAAACTTCACCTTAACAACCGTGTGCAAAAAAATGGTTCGAATGGCTCTGAGCACTATGGGACAACATCTGAGGTCATCAGTCCCCTGGACTTAGAACTACTTAAACTTAACTAACCTAAGGACATTACACACATCCATGCCCGAGGCAAAATTCGAACCTGCGACCGTAGCAGCAGCGTGGTTCCGGACTGAAGCGCTTAGAACCGCTCGGCCACAACGGCCGGCAACAACCGTATTGCTTCCCTCTAGTTACCAATACTGAAATGCTACCAGGTCAGTACCAATGTACCCCACCAATCCTACACATCCTTCCACGACATCTCCAGACGCAACTCCCATAGCTCCCTGCCAGACAGCGAAATTCGCCTGATACTTATCCTTCGTATCACATCCAACCCATTCCTCTCTATCCAGTCCCACATCGGGCTTCCCTTTTTCTTTATCATCCTATTCCTTGCCTTTCCTCCACATAACCATCGTCTGGTTTTCATTCTACTTACCCTTATCCCAAATCCCATTCCTTCCGCCACCTAATCTCCGACACTACACATACCAACTAATTGCTTTCCTCACTCAGCGCTGAAACCACCACTTAACCGGTCTACTGCCAATTTACACTTACTCTATGGAGCCCCAATTTTACAGTTCCGCATAGTGGAGTACTTTACTCTTACGTCCAAAAAGGTCAAAATATTTGTTTTTAATTGATCAATTAATGACCAGATTAACGTCATCAGTGTAAGTACATTATTTTAAAAAATTGAACAAAAGTGTCCAAGGCCTTAGAATACGTAGTGTGATTCAGTTGCCCCTACCGATGTCGTTTTATGCAACCCGCGATTCTATTTCTGGGCTTCAAAAGCACATTTGAGGTATTTATATTCTCTCCGTCGCTACGCGCAAACTATTAGTCCTGAACGAAAATGAATAGGCCGTTTTTATAGGGAATTTAATAAAGTTAAATTTTGTACTGGAATAAGTTTTCCCTGGAGGCCGTAGTTTTCGAGTTATTCAAGGAAAACTTACAAAAATGAGTTACAACGCACCCTCATTCCCACACTCAGCCGCCACCGGTCAGGAGTTCTAGTATGCTGCTCGTGGCACTCCCTCCTACCTTTGTACAAAAATTTGAGACTGCATGAATAATTTCCCATATGATCGGCCTTATAACGCCAAGAGGTTAGTCGAGCAAATTGTAAAACTGGCGTTTGTGTAAATTTCACCTAGCGATTTTGTGAATTTTAGCAGCATAAAAGAAACAATTATATCGTTGTATTCGTCAGGCCTTCTGCCTACAAAACTACCATGCTTGTAAGGGTTAAGTTCAGATTTGATTATCAACGTAATTAGTTTTAGCAAAACTTTTACTAAAGTCATTTTTCTTTAATCATCCTCACGGGCACGTTTAAATTAATAATGTTAATGAAATAGACGACCATACTGCCAGTGTAGAAGCCCGCCAGAGATGAAAAAAAAGTACGGTGGTAGGAGGGAGTACAACGAACAACGCACTAGAAACCCTGACTGGTGATTGTGGAGGTGGAGGTGCGTTTTAAAGTCACTTTTGCACGTTTTTCTTGAATAACTCAAAAACAGTGGCTTCGTGCGAATAAATGTCTTACTAAAAGGTCCTTTTCATTTCTCTGTAGACCTGATAGTTTGCGCGTAGCGAGAGAGAGAATACGAAAGTCTCTTGTTTGGCTTTGGAATGCCAGATATAGAACTGCTGTTTGCATAAAACGACATCGGTAGGAGCAGCTCAGTCCCCCTGTATAGTCCACGGCCGGTTAATAAACTGCCTAACCACAACGTAAACATCGCAGCACATCTGCCTTACCTTAATAAAGATAACGAATGACTTGAAGCTTGCCACAGCTGCACAAGAGGCGACTGTCATGTGCTTCTTAGATTCCAGCAAAGGCTCTAACATTATCGACTTCTACATTTTACTTGGCAAACTTAGCAGCCTACATTTCCAGTGAAGTGCAGTGCAACGGTTTCGCTCATACCTGACGTCTCAACAGCAATGCGTCACGTCCGGGAACAATAGTCGCAATGGAGGCATGTAGCATCAAGCGTCCCCCAGAGTTCGGTACTGGGTACTATATTCTTTTCAATGTATGTCAATGACGTATTTCGTTCCACTGCAAATATCCCAAGTACGCTGATGACCTCCACTTGTATCTGAGTGCAAAACCAATAAACCCGAATACAGTTATCGAGAATATCAGTGCTATCAAAATGGGCGTAGGGTATTGGTTTAAAGCTCAACTCATCCAAAACCCAGGAGGTACTGGTTCGTCACTCTAGGCTCATTAGCGCGACATATCGGGAATCCCTACCATCTTTAACCCTAAATGGAACAAATTACAACTTCTCCCCCTCAGCGAAGAGTCTAGGAATAATAGTAGATGAAAGTCTAAATTGGACTAAGCACTTAACTGTCATGCGCAAGAAGGCATTAGCATATGTCCATGCCCCACAGAAATATAGAAAGCACGTCCCTCTTTACCTAAAAAAGGAAAAATCCATGCTCTCGTTCAAGGTCTATCTCAGGAAAGCTCACAGAGCTAATAAATTGTTATGAATGGCTGTTTCCTTATGCCTGTGATGTTCGACTCTATGATTGGATTTCACCATCATACGCTAAGCTGTTCTGGCGGCACACAGACAAGCGCAGAGATTTCCATACCCTCCGTCCTCTCTGAGCTCTCTCCTCGACCTAAACGCTCTCGTCTGAACATCACGGCAGAAACACTCGTTCCCATCAGAGAAAAATCCTTTATGTCCCACTCCATTGTTCCGCCATTTTCCAGAAGTCCTTCTCAGTAGGAGGAACCCGACCCTGATATAACCTGCGGCATTGTGTTAGAGAACTCAATAACACCTGCAGCTTTAGAAGACAGTTAATGTCATATCTACTAAAGCAACAATAATGCTTACAATTTTCCCTGTACACGTTAATTACCATTGTACGTCTTTTTCTTTCTGCTAGAGCTTCCTCATTTCCCACTACTCTTAGCTGGTGCAGTCTCCTTAACTGTCCTTTCCTCAGAGCCCACTGTATCAGAAAACATCTCTTTTGTACTCCTATAAATGCTTTTTATATCTGTCACTGTCATTACTGTTATTATTGTCATTATTATTATTATTATTATTATTATTATGATTATTATTATTACTGCTATCATTGTTAGTGGCAGCAGCGGCAGTAGTAGAAGTAGGCTACTGCCAGTATTAGCTTTGTTACTTCATGATCAGTATTGTTTACTCATATTGTCATTATAGACACTTTTAATAGACGTTTTAATACTATTTCACATATTAAAATTGTTATTTCTTAGGTATCTACGATGTAATGAACCTATTGTATGTGTGAAGCCATGGTCCGATGTAAGAGAGGGGTGAAGGCCCTAATCATGTCAGATTAAAAATATAAATAAAAATAGATAAATAAATATTTTCCTTGGTTCCTTGGTTTGGAGAGTAAAGTGACCAAACTACAGGATCCTCTGTCCCTTTTTCCTCATGCAAAAACATCCCATGTTAAAACCATTCCGAAAATATCATTTTATAATTCTGAAACCATCCTTGTGTGTTTTTTTAAATGGCTCTGAGCACTATGGGACTTAACTTCTGAGGTCGTCAGTCCCCTTGAACTTAGAACTACTTAAACCTAACTAACCTAAGGGCATCACACACATCCATGCCCGAGGCAGGACTCGAACCTGCGACCGTAGCGGTCGCGCAGTTCTAGACTGAAGCGCCTAGAACCATTCGCACACCCCGGCCGGTGTGTGTTTTTCAAATACTCTTTACTGAAAAGCGGCAGTTACAGCAACGAACAAATGTACCCCATTGTTTTCAAAAACTAAAAAAAATGTAAATATTTTATCATTTTATAATTTTGAAACTATCCTTGTATATTCTCCGCTGAAAGGAGCAATAAAGAAAATGGGACCTGTGAGAGTTTGCATGGTACTACAGAACAGTTTCCTAACACTTTCAAAGTTGGCAGTTAGACCTGACTGTCTAGCAGTCTTGATGCGAATCGTCCAAAGGAAGGTGCACATGCTGTTCGTCTTGGTTCTAGACTGCAAAAGTATTAAGATCCACGTAGATACTGCCGCAGCAGAAAGTCATTTCTGATGGTACAGCTGCCACAATAGAAATTCGGACAACGTTGCTCGCAGAATGACATCCGTAGCCGTCAGAAAGTACATGCATAACGACGTCTGTACTTTATAAAGCCCCATACTCTGTGTTGCGGAGGATATACACTGATGACCCAAGACATTATGACCACCTGCTTAATAGGTTATTTGTCCTTCTTCGGAACGAAATACATCACTGATTCTGCGTATCAGGATCCGACAGTTTTTTTGATAGGCTTGTGGAGGTATGTGGCATTGGATGTCTACGCATAGACCACGTAATTCGCTTAAATAACGGGCCGCTGATTTGTGTACTCGGTGATGGCGCCCGATAGCGACCCAGAAGGATTCCTCAGGATTTACATCCGTCGAATCTGGTCACCGAAACATCAAAGTGGGTTCACTATAATGCTCCTCAAGCCACTGCAGCTCGGTTCTGACTCCGACACATGGACAGCTGTACAGCTGAATGATGACACTGCCATCAGGAAAGACATCAAGTACGAAGGGATATAGGGGGTTCGCGATTGTCAGCGTGTCTTCGATTACTGTCATAGGACCTATGGGCAGAAGAATGTCTACCATAGCATAATGCTGCTCCCACCAGGATATGTCCGTGGTGCGCTGCACGTTTCGAGCCGCCGCTCACCTCGATGACGGCGTTTGTAGAGAGACCATCGACCAACTGTAGTAAAGCCCGCCCAACTAGCCGCACAGTCTAACGCGCTGCTTCCCGAGCGGGAAGCCGTGCCGGTCCCCGGCACGAATCCACCTGGCGGATTAGTGTCGAGGTCCGATGTGCCTGCCAGCCTGTGGATGGTTTTTAAGGCGGTTTTCCATCTACCTTGGCGAATTCGGGCTGGTTCCCCTTATTCTGCCTCAGTCACATTGTGTCGGCGTTTCCACGTACGCGTACACCATCATTATTCTACCGCACAAATATTTGGGGTTACACTCGTCTGGTATGAGACGTTCCCTGGGGGACCTCTGGGGGCCGAACCGCACAATAACCCTGGGTTCGGTGTGGGGCGGCGGTGGGGTGGGTGGACTGCTGTGGCCTGTTGTGGGGTTGTGAACCACTGAGGACTACGGCGGGACGAAGCCTCTCCGTCGTTTCTAGGTCGCCGGTTTAATACAGGGCTATTACAAATGATTGAAGCGATTTCATAAATTCACTGTAGCTCCATTCATTGACATATGGTCACGACACACTACAGATACGTAGAAAAACTCAAAGTTTTGTTCGCCTGCAGCCGCACTTCAGGTTTCTGCCGCTAGAGCGCTCGAGAGCGCAGTGAGACAAAATGGCGACAGGAGCCGAGAAAGCGTATGTCGTGTTTGAAATGCACTCACATCAGTCAGTCATAACAGTGCAACGACACTTCAGGACGAAGTTCAACAAAGATCCACCAACTGTTAACTCCATTCGGCGATGGTATGCGCAGTTTAAAACTTCTGGATGCCTCTGTAAGGGGAAATCAACGGGTCGGCCTGCAGTGAGCGAAGAAACGGTTGAACGCGTGCGGGCAAGTTTCACGCGTAGCCCGCGGAAGTCGACGAATAAAGCAAGCAGGGAGCTAAACGTACCACAGCCGACGGTTTGGAAAATCTTACGGAAAAGGCTAAAGCAGAAGCCTTACCGTTTACAATTGCTACAAGCCCTGACACCCGATGACAAAGTCCAACGCTTTGAATTTTCGGCGTGGTTGCAACAGCTCATGGAAGAGGATGCGTTCAGTGCGAAACTTGTTTTCAGTGATGAAGCAACATTTTTTCTTAATGGTGAAGTGAACAGGCACAATGTGCAAATCTGGGCGGTAGAGAATCCTCACGCATTCGTGCAGCAAATTCGCAATTCACCAAAAGTTAACGTGTTTTGTGCAATTCACGGTTTAAAGTTTACGGCCCCTTTTTCTTCTGCGAAAAAAACGTTACAGGAGACGTGTATCTGGACATGCTGGAAAATTAGCTCATGCCACAACTGGAGACCGACAGCGCCGACTACATCTTTCAACAGGATGGTGCTCCACCACACTTCCATCATGATGTTCGGCATTTCTTAAACAGGAGATTGGAAAACCGATGGATCGGTCGTGGTGGAGATCATGATCAGTAATTCATGTCATGGCCTCCACGCTCTCCCGACTTAACCCCATCCGATTTCTTTCTGTGGGGTTATGTGAAAGATTCAGTGTTTAAACCTCCTCTACCAAGAAACGTGCCAGAACTGCGAGCTCGCATCAACGATGCTTTCGAACTCATTGATGGGGACATGCTGCGCCGAGAGTGGGAGGAACTTGATTATCGGCTTAATGTCTGCCGAATCACTAAAGGGGCACATATCGAACATTTGAGAATGCCTAAAAAACCTTTTTGAGTTTCTGTATGTGTGTGCAAAGCATTGTGAAAATATCTCAAACAATAAAGTTATTGTAGAGCTGTGAAATCGCTTCAATCATTTGTAATAACCCTGTACATACATACATACAACTGTAGCATAAATGCAATTCACCCGAAGAGCCGACACGTTTCCATTTATATATGGTCGAACCCCGATGGTCCCGCGCTCACTGCAGTCGTTATTGGCGATGTGGTTGGCTTCACATTCGAACACGTAGGTGTGGTCTGCTGCGGAACTCCCTGTTCAACAATGTACGATGAACTGCGTGCTCCGAAACAGCTGTGCGTGCACCAGCATTGTGCTGTTTAGGCAGAGATGCAACAGTAGCAGACAAGTCTCCAAACCCCATGTCCTGTAAAGAATCATGGGCGTCCAACCATTTAGCGCCTAGTTGCAGCTTCACTGTCCTTCCACCTCTTTCCGTAGATGCACGTGAATATTCGACCAGCTTCGCCGTTTACAACATACTCGTTCACAGGCTCTGTTCAATATTAATCTGCCCTTTGTCAAAGTCGCTTATCTCCGTGAACTTCCACATTTGCAGCCCACATCTTTATTAGAGTGATACCCTGTTCGTGTCTGCTCCGCTTACATACAACGCCAGCGGTCTTATACAACGTCGCTGTGGGCAGCGGTTATAATGTTTTAGGTAATCAGCGTATAGTGTGGTCCAGAATCATTTGCCTTTTCTTCGTGCCACTCATAGTTGATACGGAGTAAGAAAGGTTGTCAGTATCCCTCTGTATACACTCGAATTACTCTAGTTTTTCCGTCGAGGTCGTTATGTGAAATGTATGTTGGTGGAAGTGAGATACCTCTTGAGCGTCTTCGAAAATCAACTCCCGATATATTGAGAGCCTCTGTAATGTATGCCATGTTTCTTCAACAGTCTCCCACTAAGTATGTTGAGTGTTTCTGTGGCTCTGACGCAGTCTAAACACAGCCCTGACGGCGTGAACAACTTTTATTTGTATTGTAGCTTTCATTCTTTCTTCATTTCTTTTAAAGAATCCAAATCGACCCAATGAGCTTGTGCAAACCAGGCCTTTATAAGCAACCTTCTTCGTAGATAAAATACACTTCGTGATTCTCCCAAGAAGGCTCAGTCTGGCATCTGCCTTCCTTAAAGCTAAATTTATGTACTCATTCTATTTTAAGTCGATACAGTCACATATTCTTAGATACTTCACGATGGCCAATGGTGTACTCATACATTATCGGGTCTGCAAGCAGTGAAGGCAGGATACAATAACCCAAGATAATGAAGGAATTTCGTACACCAAAGCTAAGAAAATATGGAAGTCAACTTTGCCACAAAAGTTTCCTGCTTCATTTGCTTCGGCTACTCCATTTCTTAACGTCGAGATCTCAACGCAAAAGCAAGTTGACGCTGCACAATTCATTAAGTCAGCTTCCCACGCTTCGTCTTAAAGAATCAGTAGCACGATCACCATTCAGTCAAGCTAAGTACAAGAGCTGTTGGGAAAATAAGGTCCAAAACCACAGTGAAAGTGAAAAATATTTTATTTGCAACAATTAGCTACACCTTCCAGCTACTTCTCTGCATAGTCGCCGCTCCGACTGACACATTTGTTGTAGCACTGTACTAACTTTCAATATCCTCGTCATAGAAGTCAGCCGCTTGTTCTTTCTGACAATTCTCTACGCTGATCTGCGGCATATTGTCTGTGCCAAAATGTTGTCTTTATATTCATCGGTTCAAGCGAACAGAGATGAAAATCAGAGGGAGCCATGTCCGGGATGTACGGTGTGTGACCAGATACTTCCCATCGAAAATACTGTAGGATCGTCCTCATTGCCCCTGCGGTGTGCGGCAAAAAATTGTCATGAACAAGGAAGTGCACGACAGATACGTCGTGTGTATATATATATATATATACTATAGACATTCTCCCCTTCACAAAACCTCCTAGAATTTCAGAACAACTTGATTGAGGCAACAGAAACAACCTTTCCAAAAAAGAGCAAACCGAGACACCCGTGGTGGGACAGCAACTGTAATGAAGTTCTGCATGAAAGATTTAAAGCCTGGAAAAAGTGGAACTCACATAAAACTAAAAAAAAAAGACTTTGATGAATTTAAGCAAGCCAGAAAGAATGCCTCGAAAACTATTCGCAACACCAAGAGACAATATGAAAAACAACAACTGGACTCAATCGAAGAGAATTTCAAGAAATGCAACACGGCAGCTTGGTACAAAACATTCAACCAGAAACTCCGAGGATACCAGTCCCCTTGCCTAAACCTTATGAGAAATAATAAGACTCTCGCCACCAACAATACTGAAAACTGTGAAATCCTGGCTGAATATTTTGGGACACTCCTAAACTGCCAAACACCCATCCAGACTCTCAGTTTTACGCAGCCAGAAACATTACCAACACATTCAACACCTCCGACACGAGAGGAAATTACAAACATAATCAAAAATCTCAAAAACAGGAAAGCATGTGGAGAAGACACAATTACAGTAGAAATGCTCAAGCTTGGGAGAGAAACATCAGTAGAAGCACTACACAAAGAACTTGAACAAGTATGGGAAACCAAGAAAATCCCAGGTCACTGGAAAACTGCCCTAATTCACCCTTTGTTCAAAAAAGGTGACGAAAGGGATGTTAACAACTATCGTGGAATATCGCTTCTCCCAGTCCCATACAAAATCCTATCAAAAGCCCTGCTCAATCGTGTATCACCAATTATAGAGGGAAAACTTGGAGAATATCAAGCTGGCTTCAGACCAGGAAGATCCTGCGCCGAACAAATTTTTAACCTCAAAACAACAATGAACTATTTATCTACAAGGAGCAAGAAATATTTCATAACATTCATTGATTTCAAAAAAGCTTATGACTCAATCGATAGGGACACACTCATCAAAACACTTCGAGAATATGAAATAGATGAAACAACAATCACCATAATCAAAGATACATTAACAAATACAACATCAAAAGTAAAATTCCAAGGAGAAATTTCACGGCATTTCGAGGTCAAAACCGGCGTCAGACAAGGAGATGCGCTGTCCCCGGTACTCTTCAACTGTGTTCTGGATAAAGTCATAGCAGAATGGAGGAAACTCACGCAAAAATATGGAGTTGAGAAAGTCCAAATTGGAGGGAAGCCATTGAAACCAACTGTTTGCCTTCGCTGACGATCTCGCCTGTTTAGCTTACACACAAAAAGACACAATAAAACAAATAGAATTACATAAAGAAACTGCTGAAAAAGCAGGCTTGCAAATTTCATTTGAAAAGACATAAATCATTACAAATATCAAAAATCCACCAAAGAAGATAACTACGAAATACGGGAAAATACAGGTATCTAGACATTTTAAATATCTTGGTGAACTAATTCAGCCTGTGGCAAAAGGTCATCCAGCATGCAGGGCTAGAATACAAAAACTAGAGACAGCAACTCACTACTGCAGACAAATGTATTCAAAAAAATGTATATCCAAAAACATTAAACTCAGACACTACCAGACTGTCATTAGACCGCAGATACTATATGCATCAGAAACACTGGCAAATTTTACATACGCAGAACAGATAGAAAATCGTGAAAGAAGAATTGTGAGGACAATTCTTGGACACAGGAAAATAACAGATGATCAAGGCAAGCCTGTATACAGACTAAAAAGCAACAAAGAAGTGTATACGAAGTGCAGCAAAATTACAGACGAAATTAGAAAAAGAAGATGCTCCTTTTATGCTCACATCACGAGGATGAACCCGAATAGGCTTACAAAACAAATATTTTCGTACATCGCAAATCTAAAAAATAAATATTTATGGTTTATCAACACAGAAAGAGATCTAAAAGAAATGGACATAGATCAGGAAACAATATTTAACAGAAAGATTTTTAGAAAAAAACTGAATTCATTCACGGGTTTCGGTGTGAAAATTAAGAAGACTTGTGGAACTAAATGGTCTGAAGAGAGAAAAGCCGCCTTCAGCGCAAGAATGAAAGAAGTGTGAACTGAGAGAAAGAAGACTTCCCAGAAGCGCAAGAAATAACTGTTTTCACGGTCTTTAACGGCCAAATTTGTATAATAATAATTATATATATATATATATATATATATATATATATATATATATATATATATATATATATACGGCTATTACAAATGATTGAAGCGATTTCATAAATTCACTGTAGCTCCATTCATTGACATATGGTCACGACACACTACAGATACGTAGAAAAACTCATAAAGTTTTGTTCGGCTGAAGTCGCACTTCAGGATTCTGCCGCCAGAGCGTTCGAGAGCGCAGTAAGACAAAATGGCGACAGGAGCCGAGAAAGTGTATGTAGTGCTTGAAATGCACTCACATCGGTCAGTCATAACAGTGCAACGACACTTCAGGACGAAGTTCAACAAAGATCCACCAACTGCTAACTCCATTCGGCGATGGTATGCGCAGTTTAAAACTTCTGGATGCCTCTGTAAGGGGAAAACAACGGGTCGGCCTGCAGTGAGCAAAGAAACGGTTGAACGCGTGCGGGCAAGTTTCACGCGTAGCCCGCGGAAGTCGACGAATAAAGCAAGCAGGGAGCTAAACGTACCACAGCCGACGGTTTGGAAAATCTTACGGAAAAGGCTAAAGCAGAAGCCTTACCGTTTACAATTGCTACAAGCCCTGACACCCGGTGACAAAGTCAAACGCTTTGAATTTTCGGCGCGGTTGCCAGCTCATGGAAGAGGATGCGTTCAGTGCGAAACTTGTTTTCAGTGATGAAGCAACATTTTTTCTTAATGGTGAAGTGAACAGACACAATGTGCGAATCTGCGCGGTAGAGAATCCTCACGCATTCGTGCAGCAAATTCGCAATTCACCAAAAGTTAACGTGTTTTGTGCAATTCACGTTTTAAAGTTTACGGCCACTTTTTCTTCTGCGAAAAAAACGTTACAGGAGACGTGTATCTGGACATGCTGGAAAATTGGCTCATGCCACAACTGGAGACCGACAGCGCCGACTTCATCTTTCAACAGGATGGTGCTCCACCGGACTTCCATCATCATGTTCAGCATTTCTTAAACAGGAGATTGGAAAACCGATGGATCGGTCGTGGTGGAGATCATGATCAGCAATTCACGCTCTCCCGACTTAACCCCTTGCGATTTCTTTCTGTGGGGTTATGTGAAAGATTCAGTGTTTAAACCTCCTCTACCAAGAGACGTGCCAGAACTGCCTTACAAATGATTGAAGCGATTTGACAGCTCTACAATAACTCTATTATTTGAGATATTCTCACAATGCTTTGCACACACATACAAAAACTCAAAAAGTTTTTTTAGGTATTCAAAAATGTTCGATATGTGCCCCTCTAGTGATTCGGCAGACATCAAGCCGATAATCAAGTTCCTCCCACACTCGGCGCAGCATGTCCTCATCAATGAGTTCGAAAGCATCGTTGATGCGAGCTCGCAGTTCTGGCACGTTTCTTGGTAGAGAAGATTTAAACACTGAATCTTTCACATAATATATATACAACATTATATATATACAGGGTGGTACATTCATAGTGACCGGCCAAATCTCTCACGAAATAAGCGTCAAACGAAAAAACTACAAAGAACGAAACTCGTCTAGCTCGAAGGGGGAAACCAGATGGCGCTATGGTTGGCCCGCTAGATGGCGCTGCCATAGGTCAGACGGGTATCAACTGCGTTTTTTTAAAAATAGGAACCCCCATTTTTATTACGTATTCGTGTAGTACGTAAATAAATATGAATGTTTTAGTTGGACCACTTTTTTCGCTTTGTGATAGATGGCCCTGTAAGTCACAAAAATATGAATCACAGTTTTAGACGAACAGTTGGTAACATTATATTTCGGTTGTTCTAATGTGATACATGTACCTTTGTGAACTTATCATTTCTGAGAACGCATGCTGTTACAATGTGATTACCTGTAAATACAACATTAATGCAATAAACGCTGAAAATGATGTCCGTCAAACTCAATGCATTTGGCAACACGTGTAACGACATTCTTCTCAACAGTGAGTAGTTAGCCTTCCGTAATGTTCGCACATGCATTGACAATGCGCTGACGCTTGTTGTCAGGCATTGTCGGTTGATCACGATAGCAAATATCCTTCAACTTTCCCAACAGAAAGAAATCCGGGGACGTCAGATGCGGTGACGTGCGGGTCATGGTATAGTGCTTCGACGACCAATCCACCTGTCATGAAATATGCTATTCAATACCGCTTCAAACGCACGCGAGCTATGTGCCGGACATCCATCATGTTCGAAGTACATCGCCATTCTGTCATGCAATGAAACATCTTGTAATAACATCGCTAGAATATTACGTAGGAAATCAGCATGCATTACACAATTTAGATTGCCATCGATAAAATGGGGGCCAATTATCCTTCTTTCCTTAATGCGGCACTATACATTAAACCGCCAAGGTCGCTAATGTACCACTTGTCGCAGCCATCGTGGATTTTCCATTGCCCAATAATGCATATTATGCCGGTTTACGTTACCGCTGTTGGTGAATGACGCTTCGTCGCTAAATAGAACGCGTGCAAAATATCTGTCATCGTCCCGTAATTTCTCTTGTGCCCAGTAGCAGAACTGTACACGACGTTCAAAGTCGTCGCCATGCAATTCCTGGTGCATAGGAATACGGTACGGGTGCAATCGATGTTGATGTAGCATTCTCAACAGCGACGTTTTTGAGATTCCCCATTTTCGCGCAATTTGTGTGCTACTGATGTGCGGATTAGCCGCGGCAGCAGCTAAAACACCTACGTGGGCATCATCATTTGTTGCAGGTCGTGGTTGACGTTTCACATGTGGCTGGACACTTCCTGTTTCTTTAAGTAACGTAACTATCCGGCGAACGGTCCGGACACTTGGATGATATCGTCCAGGATACCGAGCAGCATACATAGCACACGCCCGTTGGGCATTTTGATCACAATAGCCAAATATCAACACGATATCGACCTTTTCCGCAATTGGAAACGGTCCATTTTAACACGAGTAATGTATCACGAAGCAAATGCCGTCCGCACTGGCGGAATGTTACGTGATACCACGTACTTATACGTTTGTGACTATTACAGCGCCATCTATCACAAAGCGAAAAAAGTGGTCCAACTAAAACATTTATATTTCTTTATGTACTACACGAATATGTAATAAAAATTGGGGTTCCTATTTTTAAAAAACGCAGTTGATATCCGTTTGACCTATGGCAGCGCCATCTAGCGGGCCATCCATAGCGCTATCTGCTTTTCCCCTTCAAACTAGACGAGTTTCGTTCTTCGTAGATTTTTCGTTTGATGCTTATTTCGTGAGATACTTGGCCCGGTCACTATCAATTGACCACTATATATATATATATATATATATATATATATATATATATATATGTGTGTGTGTGTGTGTGTGTTTCACATAATGAGTATTTGACACATAAATTTTTTTATTATCATATACTTTCTTTAAACTTTTGGTCATTTTAGCCACACTTGTCTCATCAAATTGTAGTATGGATTCTAGAGACCTTGATGCTCTCTGTGCAAACACTATTATCATCGTTATCCAGAATACTGCCACTGAGTGCAATTTAGACCGGGGCCTGCGCAGTCTTTGCATCAGCCCTTAAGTCACGTGTGGAAGGTTGTGGAATCCGCATTTACCTTCACCTGCGATAGTTCTGTCTACACGTTTCTGCTCAAATAGTACTTCACTGTTTAAGCTATGGGCTCTGGGATACACTGGTGATTAACAGGGGATTAGTTAAATATTATTTCCTTGGTGCTGAAGTCATCTCTCGTCATGCGCTATCTACATCTACATCCTTACTCCGCAAGCCACCTGACGATGTGTGGCGGAGGGTACCTTGAGTACCTCTATCGGTTCTCCCTTCTATTCCAGTCTCGTATTGTTCGTGGAAAGAAGGATTGTCGGTATGCCTCGGTGTGGGCTCTAATCTCTCTGATTTTATCCTCATGGTCTCTTCGCGAGATATACGTAGGAGGGAGCAATATACTGCTTGACTCCTCGGTAAAGGTATGTTCTCGAAACTTCAACAAAAGCCCGTACCGAGCTACTGAGCGTCTCTCCTGCAGAGTCTTCCACTGGAGTTTATCTATCATCTCCGTAACGCTTTCGCGATTACTAAATGATCCTGTAACGAAGCGCGCTGCTCTCTGTTGAATCTTCTCTATCTCTTCTATCAACCCTATCTGGTACGGATCTCACACTGCTGAGCAGTATTGAAGTAGTGGGCGAACAAGCGTACTGTAACCTACTTCCTTTGTTTCCGGATTGCATTTCCTTAGGATTCTTCCAATGAATCTCAGTCTGGCATCTGCTTTACCGACGATCAACTTTATATGATCATTCCATTTTAAATCACTCCTAATGCGTACTCCCGGATAATTTATGGAATTAACTGCTTCCAGTTGCTGACCTGCTATATTGTAGCTAAATGATAAGGGATCTTTCTTTCTATGTATTCGCAGCACATTACACTTGTCTACATTGAGATTAAATTGCCATTCCCTGCACCATGCGTCAATTCATTGCAGATCCTCCTGCATTTCAGTACAATTTTCCATTGTTACAACCTCTCGATATACCACAGCATCATCCGCAAAAATCCTCAGTGAACTTCCGATGTCATCCACAAGGTCATTTATGTATATTGTGAATAGCAACGGTCCTACGACACTCCCCTTCGGAAGACTTCTCTCCGTTGAAAATGACGTGCTGCGTTCTGTTATCTAGGAACTCTTAAATCTAATCACACAATTGGTCTGATAGTCCATATGCTGTTACTTTGTTCATTAAACGACTGTGGGGAACTGTATCAAACGCCTTGCGGAAATCAAGTAACACGGCATCTACCTGGGAACCCGTGTCTATGGCCCTCTGAGTCTCGTGGACGAATAGCGCGAGCTGGGTTCCAAAATTCTACAACTGATCGACGTTAGAGATATAGGTCTATAGTTCTGCACGTCTGTTCGACTTCCCTTCTTGAAAACGGGGATGACCTGTGCCCTTTTCCAATCCTTCTAGAGACCTACGGTACACCGCTGCAAGAAGGGGGGCAAGTTCCTTCGCGTACTCTGTGTAAAATCGAACTGGTATCCTATCAGGTCCAGCGGCCTTTCCTCTTTTGACCGAATTTAATTGTTTCTCTATCCTTCTGTCGTCTGTTACGAAATCTACCATTTTGTTATCTGTGCGACACTCTAGAGAAGGAACTACAATGCAGCCTTCCTCTGTGAAATAGCTTTGGAAAAAGACAATTAGTATTTCAGCCTTTAGTCTGTCATCCTCTGTTTCAGTACCATTTTGGTCACAGAGTGTCTGGACATTTTGTTTTGATCCATCAACCGCTTTGACATAAGACCAAAATTTCTTAGGATTTTCTGCCAAGTCAGTACATAGAACTTTACTTTCGAATTCATTGAACGCCTCTCGCATAGCCCTCCTCACACTACATTTCACTTCGCGTAATTTTTGTTTGTCTGCAAAGCTTTGGCTATGTTTATGTCTGCTGTGAAGTTCCCTTTGCTTCCGCAGCAGTTTTCTAACTCAGTTGTTGTACCACGGTGGCTCTTTTCCATGTTTTACGATCTTGCTTGGCGCATACTCATCTAACGCATATTGTAAGATGGTTTTGAACTTTGTCCACTGATCCTCAACACTATCTGTACTTCAGGCAAAACTTTTGTGTTGAGCCGTCAGGTACTCTGTAATCTGCTTTTTGTCACTTTTGCTAAACAAAAAAATCTTCCTACCTTTTTTAATATTTCTGTTTACGGCTGAAATCATCGATGAAGTAACCGCTTTATGATCGCTGATTCCCTGTTCTGCGTTAACTTTTTCAAATATTTCGGGTCTGTTTGTCACCAGAAGGTCTAATACGTTATCGCCACGAATCGGTTCTCTGTTTAACTGCTCAAGGTAGTTTTCAGATAAAGCACTTAAAAAATATCACTGGATTCTTTGTCCCTGCCACCCGGGTTTGGAGAAACCTCGTCACGAATGTCATGGATTTGATGGGTCTGTGGTATATTATGGCCGTGTGATTTCTCCCTTTCTCTTAAGTAGTAACATCATCGATGAGGAGTAGACACGGAATAGATTAAAGTGTCCTTGTAATAGTTCTCATCTCTTAATGAATACTGACGTCAATGTTCTTAGTATGGGACTTGTATTAGAGTAGTGGGCACCTTTAGGTGCAATAAGATGAGAGCTATAGTACAGAGAGTAGGCGCATCTGCTACCCATGAGGTCATAGCGAGATCCTTCATGAAAGATCCTGCTTCTCGTAAGTAAAGGAGCAAGATAACGCCTAGGTGTTCAGTCCTCCCCGAATGGTTCCGTCCGAGTAAATAATACTGATGTACCGATCATTTATCAGGAAAAGGATGAATGGGATAAGGGACCGCAACAATGACGCGCAGTTCGAAAACAAAAGTCTCTAACTTCCATTACTAATTGAACCACCAAAGCCAGCTCGGGACTCACTACGAAAAGGGACAATTATCTGGGTATACGTTGGATGAAGTGTTTCGTGATCAACACCGAATTTGGTACCCCCTACTGGAATTAACGCGTTAAAAACAAACTTGAAAAAGAAAAACGAAACTGAAATCGTCTCTCATGAAAATTGCGCATTGTTTCTAATGATGGAGTTTCGTCGTTATAGAGAAACCTAATTCGAAATCGAAACTAACTCTCATCCGAGATCATTACTTACGTGATCACGGAGCAGCGACTGCTGTCGTCTACGTCCCGCTTAGTTCTCTTCAAAACTTAAACTATCTCGACTCTGCATACAGAGAGCGACCGAACTTTGTAAGGGCATATTGACCAGTCCCCAGACTGCTTCCCTAAGAACAGTGGTTCCCAATCTGGGGGTAATTACCCCCTAAGGGGTAAAATGAAATTTTCTGAGGGGTAAAAATTAAACGATTCGATTCTGTGTCAGTCCCAAAGCTAAATTATATTCAAAATATCACTACTACAACAATATTGTCGCGATAAAGTAAGACTCTAATACTGAATATACAAGTTACCAGTAATTACATTCTCTCAATAAGTAGCATTAATGCGGTGGAAGTTACACCTCACACATATGTTGTGCTTTGTCACGTACATAGCTGGAGATAAAAGTGAGACAAATACGTATCAAATGCTAAACATATCAAGAAAATTTGTTCTCGAAGTTGTAGATAGTACCTGCAGTATTCCAGAAATTGCTTCATGACCCGCTTCGAAACAGGTAAATGAATTAATTGACAGGACGACACAACAGTGATTACATAAGGGGTACTAAAATGCTGCGCTCAGTATTATTTTTATTGTTATTATTACTATTATTATTCTTATTCGAGTGGTTAGACACAAAGCATTAACAGCCTGAAGTCGTCAAATTTCTGCAAGTTCAGAAGTAAGGAGTGCAGCAATGAAGTAATTCACGGACAGTAAGTATAGAGCACACATCCCAACTTGTTTGCTTTAAATGAGGTCAATAAAGAGTCGCAGTGGAGAGGAGAAATGCAGGGGGAAGCATGTTTTGTAACGAGTGTGTACCCTCGCTGTGGATAGACGGCTCTCTTTTCTGAGGAGTTGTGGGTAGCACTTGCGACGCACCACGAATTCTAGCACACACTCACACACACACACACACAGACACACACACACAAAATATCATTCATCTTTCATCATTTAAGCAAAGTGTTCCAATAAAAGTCTTTCATTCTACTGTTTAATTAGGTGCTTAAGTTGGTGGTAATTTGGGGGACGGGGATGGGGTAAGAGGTGTCATGGGCAGGGGGAGGGCGGGGGTAGTAGCTAATGTCTGATTGCACTCAGGTGTAATGGCCGAAGAAAAGTTGGGGACGACTGTTTTAGGAAGAGCATGCGTTTCCTCCAGCCAGGAGACGGAGGAGAATCGGTGCCTGCGGACGCATGGCGGCGTCTGGCTACACATTATTTACTGTCCCGATTTGAGATCACCAGACCTGGCTGCGAAAATAACGTTCAGCTGCCTGCCCAGACTATTACTGCAAAGGTAAACCTTGAGCCTCCATCTGAAATGCCTATTTCACTGCAACTGTTTTCATGGCCACACTCATTCAAAGTGAACAAGCACCCTTGCTTGGGACATGTGATAAAAGATATATTTTGTATTTAGTGTCAATTGTAATTAAACTGGGAAGAAAGACAAAGACCGTTTGTGAGTTTGTCAGTAGTTTTATAATCCCCTGGCTGCGTTACGAGCTCTGCGCAGGTGAAGTCGCGTGATGGAACTGCCAACTCTAGGTATAGCGACCTACCAGATTTTCTGTCGGGGTTGTCTCCCTTAGGAAAGCTCACATCACCGCGTCTCTAGAGCCCTCCCTGTCCTATGGGGTGGGACACAATTCGTCTGGCTCCAGCTTAGGTGACCCTGCCAGTAATTCGCTACCGCCGGCACGGCTCTCGACTTCATCGAACCACGCAAAATCTAAATCTTTATGATGGTTATTGTTATTATTCCTTGTATTCATTCAATGAACTGAGCTAGCGGTTTGAAAAAGAGCCATATTATTTACTACAATCTTCATCACGGAAAAAATATATTGGCAAACAGTACTTAGTATCCCCAGTTCCTTGAACAGTTCACTGAAGGACGTTACTGAAAGCTCTTCACAAAGAACTCAAGTAACATGGTTTTGGTTTTGCGAAACTTTAGCCTGGATTGATTTGTTACCTTACAAAAAGGATGCCGTGGTGCTACATACTGTTTAAAAAACTGAAATTTTCAGCCTGTTTTCGCAAATGCGGAAAACGTGAAATTTCCAGTATCTGCAGGTACGTCATTTTTGTAACCTCTTTTCTGGAAAAAAATACCTAGCCGTAAACCTTTTCTCGATAAACGGTGAACATGAACGTAAATTATCTTCCCTCTTCAAGTCTAGAATGAAAAAACAAAACTACCTGTTGATGTTTATCACAATCAAGAAGGGCTTGTAACAGTTCAGTGCTGTGTGGTGTCAAACATAGGGTAAACGTCGCAAAACACGCCAGATAACAGTTAAGGAATGGTTAACTATCGACTGGCACGACGAGTAAAGTTCTGTGGCTTGCGTGCCAAAGTCTGTCGTATCACTCTACGTCTCGAACGAGCAGCTAGTCTTGAAGCTACTGGTGTTATCGGCGAAAGCTTGGAGCCGTAGAAGGCGCAGTGCCGTTCTCCGCATGAAAATCACGCGGAACAGTTGTAGCTGAATTATACCTGTTAACACGGAGAAGACGAAACGCCTTTTCTTGGTGTATTATCGTCAAATTTCTATCTTCATTTATTTGCAAGTTGTAGGAGAAGCTGAAACCAAACCCTCTGAAGACCGGAGTAGCAGCATTCCATCTGAGCAAACTACTGTTCACGGATAATATTCGGACACAATGTATTACAGTGCAGCAGATAACCCAAAGTATACTCATGTTCAGAAAAGAAAACACCTTGTTCGACTAGAGATAGGACATTATATTCTCAGACTTGTACATTAGTATGTCCTGCAGAAACGATTAGCATTTCAGTCATCTCGGTTCAGCATATGCCCTGTTGCCTAGAAGGCGCAGGGTCCACAATGGGCCCTGATGGCTTGTCCCACGTGTGATGGCATCGACGCGCGTAAGACGCGAATGGCGTTCTGTGGTATAGCCTTCCATGCTGTATTCACTTGGTTCTAAGGTTCATCTGTAATGGTTGGCATTGAGTACCGCAATGCACTCATCTTTTCACCACATCCCATTCATTTTCTTTTGGTGACAAGTCTGGTGATTTGACAGGCCAGGGCAAAAAGCTGACATCATGTCACACCAAGAAGGCACTTGATGGTGCAGCAACATGTTGTCGTGCATTGTCTTGCTGAAAAATGGCGTCTGGGGTGTTGTGCAGAAATTGTATGGCAACAGGTCGTAGGTTGTCATTCACGTAGATCACATTGGTCATAGAGCCTTGGACACGCATCAGCAGTCGTTTGTGGTTGTTTTCAACAGCACCCCCACTATATGGCCTTGAGCTGATGCTATATGTCTTGTGCGAATGCAGTCACTGTGATGTCACTCCCCCTGTCTACGCCGAACCAAAAAGCGTCCATCGTTTCCAGACCCTGCCAAAAAGCGGCCATCGTTTCCAGACCCTGGATTCGTCCGAAAATGTCCCCAGTGACGTCGTTCCATACAACATTTCAGTGTAGCATGTTTCTGCACATTCGACAAAGGTAGGCGGAGAAGAGGGCGATGCACACGTACCCCTTGCCGTAATAAACGGCGACGGACTGTCACCCCTGATAGTGTACGATGCGTTACACTGTTCCACAGCTGCGCCGAAGCTGAGGAAGATGCAGGTCTGTCCTGCAATGCCATTCGAATGAGGTGTCGATCTTCTCGGGGGTGGTCTCGATGGTGCGATCTGACCCATCTCATCACGTTCTATGGCCTTCCGTTAATCACTCGGCACACACCCGTTGCACTGCCGGAACACTTCGTCCAACGCGAGCAGCTGTTTCTCGGGTGGATACATCACATTCTCTCATGCCAATAATGCGCCCTTTTTCAGACTTACTGATTTCACGGTACCGCTCACGCACGCGTCTGCGAGGCATCCTGTGGGTCTGCTCAAGTCAGACTGATCCATTACCTTCGGTTCATAGCGACAACGGTTGAAATATTGTCAATGAGCATCGAGAACCACCAAGGGATTGTCAACTAGTGTTTTCAGTCCTGCGGCTTCCTGGAAATGCGCCATGTTCACTCCTTCTAACTATCAGACTCTCGGACTTCATCTTCCTGGCGAAAATTGAGCCGAATCAGACTTGGGACAGGTAGAAAGTCTGCTCTCTCTACAGTTGGGATTCTGGAAGTTCTCCAACCTGTGACTGCAGCGAGAAGGCGCCACGTACCACTCAGTACTTCACCTTGCGTGCTTTCTGCGGATTCCTAGTTAATCTGCATCAAGCTTGCTCTCGAGAAGTCGAGTTGTCGGAAAACCTGAATACTGACTTTGACTTTTGGACTTTTTAGGTTCTTGTTTATAATTTCTGTATTTGTAATTGTTAATGTTGTTGAGATTGTCTAAGAGCACCAGGCACTAAATAAATAAATAGTTATGATAATCTGGATGAATATTTTTGAAACAACCTGTATATTTTGTGAATCCAATTCAAAACAGAAAACGAAATAAGTACCTTACGAAGAAGTTCGGAGAGATTTGTGAACCATTTGACAAAAGATTACCGAAATTTACCGAAAAGGCAGAGGCAAATTGCAAACAACTAAGAGAACAATGTAATGATTCAAGGACCACGTTGGTGGAGAGTGTTAACCAGATGGCGGAGAAACGTAAACGTTACAATTAGACCATCAGGCAAAGGACTGAACAAAAAGCTTTGAGGAAGTCACCACATAAATACGCGAGACACGTAAGAATCTCGGCGAAAGGATTGAGGCCAATGCCATGCAACTAGAAAGGCTGGACACGGAATTGAATGCGCGTCAGAAAAAGATGGAAGCTATTGACATCAAGGTCGAAATAAAACGTCCCGCAAATAACCTTGAACCAAGGCTCGTGCACTCCTCGTGTGGACCAAGTGTGTAAAAGAGCAAGAAGTATCAAAGAGGAAGCGAAGGGCAAAGTAAACCACCAATAGGCGACGATGGTGACGCAATTTATCGAAAATGCCCACTATGATTTGCATCTTGAAAGAGTAAAAATGTTATTAGAAATATTTTACTGCATTGCATAATTTGTGGCAGTCATTTTAATTTTTTTTCAGGCACTTTAAGACTATTTTAGAACATTTTTGTCAATGTAGTACCATTTTGGGCATATTTGTATAGACGTTAAGTGTCCATTATACAGAGACAGCCCGTCATAGCATATAACTGGTGAAAAAATGCTGACTACAAACATAGTTGGGTTACCTCATAACCTCTGTGGCGTCCCTAAACCCTTGTGAAATGTTCACTACGTTAGTAAAAGCTATATGTACGCCTCATACCGGATATTACGTGCATATTTCACGTCCATTAGTACGATAGCTTTGATGCTCTGGATCTCGATAAGATACAGTAAACAATTTCGAGGTCGCCGAATAACATCAACTTAAGAACATATGAAAATTTCGACAATTTGCCGTGAATATATATTACAGGAGAGGTCATCCCCGCAAATGGTACATTTGATAACCAAAAATAATTTTTTTCTGGTGTATCTTGATAACGGATACAAATTTTCGAAAACGGAAAAATGGCGTTTCTAGATGAATGTCTAAAGAATATACACAAAAATTTACCCATTTGATAACGTTAGCTATTTAGATAATTGCGGCCCAAACTGCAAAAACGATTAAAAACCGGTTCTTTCGGTTTTCTGCCCAGGTTCGGTAATTTTGAACCTCTGGATCTTGGTAATGTATAATGATATCGAATAAAGCTTCTACGTTCCCCGAGAATATCGTCTTAAGAACATATGGCAAAAATTTCGATGATTTCCCGTGAATAGAAATTACGGAAGTGGCCATCCCTACAGTTGATACTTCTTGTACACAGAGATCGTGGTTTTTCGGGATCTTCTCAGGAAACGCCCACGACCAAATGATGCTTTCATAAGCCATCTAAGGTCCACCCTAGACCATATATAACGCAAAAGAACCAACCGATTTGCTCTGTTTGCCTGGGTTGGAGAAAGCGTTGACCTGCTGGACATAATTAACCAATTATGCTCCCGCACTACCAATTTTAACCGTTTTGCTAGTAGACTCCACTCAGGAAACTCCCGGATCCAAACAATGGAGCAGAAGATGAACGCTGCATTCTGTACCCTCTTATCTGCCTAATAGTTTCAGTCTATTTGCGGTTGAAAAGCAAATAAATTGCATTTTGTTCCATTAATATAATTTACCTTCCAACATTAAATATTAAATTGTTCCACCAGGAAGTTATTAAAGAATCCATTAATATGGTTTCAGTCTATATATGTGAATTTCGGAGGAAGTTTTGGGGACAGTAATTACAACATTTTTAAAGATTTTAAAATATAATTTATTGGTATGGCCTTATTGGCCGGAAGATGCCGTCTGCGGTTGTTCCGCCTCAAGGTGCAAAGCTTACTACTTGACTTCAGTGAGCATGCGATATAGTCAGCACCTTACCACAAAGTGTGTAAAAAAATACCATCATACTTCGAGGGGTCCAGGAACAAACTGAGGACAGGAACGTCCAGAAACATCAATCAAAGACGCTACACGTACCTTTCAGATACCTCAAGAGTACAAAATTTGTCAAATGACAATGTCTCCGTCTTTTACAGACGCTGCTGTTTATTGCTCACTGTTCACAAGTTTCGATTGTTCTGCAGTTTTCAGCCGGTAGTTTACGTGCGTAATTACGAGCCTCTAAACCATCCATCCATCAGCATGTGGCGGGCACACATAAAAATTAGAGGTAGTCATGAGCATTGTCGGTACAAAAACATTTAAAAATTTTCGTTAACATTTGATGTTGCTACAGATTAATTCGATGTTGTGATATAATCAAGCCTGAGAGACATTCGGCTGCCTTCGTTACCAATGGGCATCGATGATTTCACTAACAAGTAGAATAGTTTGTACAAAAGTATATTCACTAAAATTCATTATTTCATGCATAACAACTTCTAGTTCATGCGATTTCGATAATTTTTAAAACATTTTTACATGAAAATTTGTAAATCTATTTCATTAAGTTTTACTGAACCTGTATCAGTTAATCCAAACAATATCATTCACAATGATGCAAATATTTTAGACTTATTTGTCTCATTGGTAATCTTTGTCATTCTTTGTTGCGGACACCTGGCTAGAATGGAACCAAGTCGGTCTATGATGCTGTAGAAAAGATACGTATTTACTTAGAATTAATGGCTTAAGTGTGCAAATGGATGTTAAATGTTGTTACTCTGATACTTGAAGAGATGAAAATACATAAATTGAAGGTATAAACATTATACTTCATTTCGTAATTAGTGATTCATTCAAACATTGATAACCCGGAAATATATTCTTCGCACAGTCATACCCTGAGAAGAACACACTGAGACCAACTTCAAGACAAATAGATAAGTAAAAAGCTATATTTTAGTAGAGTGAACATGTCCTACAGTGACATTTTCTTCAGGATAGTGTCAGAAGTCCGTCCAGAAGACAGTTCCTCATGTAGACCATGTTCAACAGGTGCATTACAAGGTTAAATGTCTACTAGAAATCTTATTTTCGACAGTGTATTGCAAATTCTCAATATAATTTGCCACAATAAAGTTTTTATTACTTTTTTCTGTATTTTATTTAGTTTAGCTGCAAGTTCACAAAAAGCTAATCGAAGTAATGCTTTTCATTTTAAAAAATTAAGATACAGTGACTCATGGCTTCCTGATTTTATGGTTTGAAGTTTACGAGGCTTCATCATGATATTTTAATTATCACCTCAAAAAATTTAAATTATGTAACTAACATTTTGTTTGTCTGTAAGTACATGTTCGAAATCCTTGTACACACTGAAACCCCTGCATCATAGTACGAAGTTAGAGCAGCAAAAAGAAAACGGCATAGCTCTTTGGCAAGTGGCAGTTCGTTTTCCACATTTCAAGGGGAACAACACTTTAACAATCCACAGGAACTTCGTGGGAAAGTACGGGAGGAAGCACCATCATGTGATTCTGCATCTAGTTGGGGAAGACGCTTTCAGTGCGGTTAAACAACGCTCGTTGGCGGTAAACAAAGTGACGGACCATCTCCCAGTAAAGATCCAGGAATACACTCCTGGAAATTGAAATAAGAACACCGTGAATTCATTGTCCCAGGAAGGGGAAACTTTATTGACACATTCCTGGGGTCAGATACATCACATGATCACACTGACAGAACCACAGGCACATAGACACAGGCAACAGAGCATGCACAATGTCGGCACTAGTACAGTGTATATCCACCTTTCGCAGCAATGCAGGCTGCTATTCTCCCATGGAGACGATCGTAGAGATGCTGGATGCAGTCCTGTGGAACGGCTTGCCATGCCATTTCCACCTGGCGCCTCAGTTGGACCAGCGTTCGTGCTGGACGTGCAGACCGCGTGAGACGACGCTTCATCCAGTCCCAAACATGCTCAATGGGGGACAGATCCGGAGATCTTGCTGGCCAGGGTAGTTGACTTACACCTTCTAGAGCACGTTGGGTGGCAGGGGTTACATGCGGGCGTGCATTGTCCTGTTGGAACAGCAAGTTCCCTTGCCGGTCTAGGAATGGTAGAACGATGGGTTCGATGACGGTTTGGATGTACCGTGCACTATTCAGCGTCCCCTCGACGATCACCAGTGGTGTACGGCCAGTGTAGGAGATCGCTCCCCACACCATGATGCCGGATGTTGGCCCTGTGTGCCTCGGTCGTATGCAGTCCTGATTGTGGCGCTCACCTGCACGGCGCCAAACACGCATACGACCACCATTGGCACCAAGGCAGAAGCGACTCTCATCGCTGAAGACGACACGTCTCCATTCGTCCCTCCATTCACGCATGTCGCGACACCACTGGAGGCGGGCTGCACGATGTTGGGGCGTGAGCGGAAGACGGCCTAACGGTGTGCGGGACCGTAGCCCAGCTTCATGGAGACGGTTGCGAGTGGTCCTCGCCGATACCCCAGGAGCAACAGTGTCCCTAATTTGCTGGGAAGTGGCGGTGCGGTCCCCTACGGCACTGCGTAGGATCCTACGGTCTTGGCGTGCATCCGTGCGTCGCTGCGGTCAGGTCCCAAGTCGACGGGCACGTGCACCTTCCGCCGACCACTGGCGTCAACATCGATGTACTGTGGAGACCTCACGCCCCACGTGTTGAGCAATTCGGCGGTACGTCCACCCGGCCTCCCGCATGCCCACTATACGCCCTCGCTCAAAGTCCGTCAACTGCACATACGGTTCACGTCCACGCTGTCGTGGCATGCTACCAGTGTTAAAGACTGCGATGGAGCTCCGTATGCCACGGTAAACTGGCTGACACTGACGCGGCGGTGCACAAATGCTGCGCAGCTAGCGCCATTCGACGGCCAACACCGCGGTTCCTGGTGTGTCCGCTGTGCCGTGCGTGTGATCATTGCTTGTACAGCCCTCTCGCAGTGTCCGGAGCAAGTATGGTGGGTCTGACACACCGGTGTCAATGTGTTCTTTTTTCAATTTCCAGGAGTGTAGAAAGAGGCATGTTGGCCCTGGTTCTCGAAGAGCGGCGTATAATGTTCGTGTTGATACTGGAAAAAAGTAAAATAAGTCTAGGATAAGTTTCCGATATCTTGCATGACATTTTGAACACCGTAGAGAGCGCCACCGCGAGGTTCCTCGACTGCTCCCCGGCTGAACCGAGGCAGCAGCAGAATGTTGCAATTGTGTCAGGCCAACGCAGAAATTTCTTCAGCTGTCTAAGCACCACGAACAAGCGCTGGGTGTACCATTATGAGCCAGAGGCAAAGGGACAGAGCAAAGAGTCGAAGTACACGTTTTTACCAGCGCCGGAAATGTCTAAAGTCCAGCCTACGAGTTATTTGGGACTGTCATGATGTGTTGGCATCAGGTAATGCTAATAAGGCGAAAACTCGCGGGAACATACTACAGGGATCTCCTGATAAGTAACCGGAGACTGTCAAGACGAAGTGTCATGGGAAGCTGTCCAAGGACGTGTGATTGCTCCACAACACTCCAGCTCGTTCTGCACAGCATAACAAAACAGCCCCTTGGGTATCCTTTGCCATCCCCAGAAGAGAATACATTTATTTTATGCTTAATTAATTGTTTAATTACAATGCTACAACACACCTATGCCAGTAATTAGTCTGTTTAAGGTAACTTACGTAAAATCTGATTTTGATATTGTAGTCTGAGCTTAATAACAAGTTTGTGAACATGGTAGAAATACTTTGTTTTCAATAATTACTAAGTAATTGATCTAAACTTGCTACACCAACGAGTCTATTAATTAATATTTATCAAAAACCGTAATGACCTACAAGAACAAAGTGCATTTTGCAGTTTAAACATTTAATTTCGACAAATTGGCTAGATATCTTTCATAAACATATCATTTTAACTCATAGACATGGTAGGAATACTTTTCGTTCTTTCTTTCAACTCTAATTAATTAAAATGAATTATGCACTGTTATTTCCTGGAAATTTGTAAATTGCTTCGCAATTATTAAAGAAATTATATCCACATCCACACAAAATTGCAAAGAATGAGTTCAGTTATTTTTATAGCTATGTGCTTTAATTTTGTTACACACTTTTAATTACCATTTCTTAAAATTTTAAAATTCTGATTGTCAATGATTGTTGCAAAACGTATATATAAAACGTATATATACTAGCGGTTTGCGTGTAGCAGAGAGGCAGTTTGTTACCAACCATCAACAGCACAACATGTAGAACTTTGTTCACAAATATTTCGCCGCCAATCATCTTGCGTGTGAATAAAGCAGTTTTCTGGAAAATCTGTCCATGGAATTAATTTCGTTATACCACACACATCCCACGCCATGCTGACTTCTCGCTATTAGCTGTTCCATTTTAATGTGGTGGAGATGCTGGAATGTGTATAAGTCTGTATGGTGTGCTAATGCATGTTACGTTTCACATACAATAATTGACTGCAAAAAAGTGCTGTGCTTGACTTTGGAGATGGATGAGCCCATCTGGAAAAAAAGGTATGTGCGAAAGTGTGGACCATACCTGACAACAATGTAATCCGTTTTTCATTCTGCTGAGATACATTCATTGGTTTTCTTTTCTTTTCCTAGTTTCAGTGTTTATACAATTTGATAGTAGGAAGTGAGTTCATTGTTCGCACCATATAGTCAGTTAGAGAATACTGCATGGACAATTTTGAAAGAATTTGTGAGGAAAAATGTTTCACGGTGGTTCGTTTGATAAAGAGTTTCGCCAATATGAGAGAAAGTAATTTGTATCAAAAATGCGTGACAGATGTTGGCTACATGTGTCAACTCCAAACTTAAAATTTTTTAGATCAGATTCGCGGAAATACACCGTTTCAAAATTGTCAGCAGATAGGACAGCCAGTTAATTTAAAGGAGCAGTTTTCTCAGCAACTACATAGTAAATTATCTGAACAAAATAAGAAAATGAATGGTCGTTTTAAAAACGTTGGTATAAATCTGGACCAAAATTTCAAAAGAGTAGAAGTGAATTTCGAAAAACTAAATAATAGCCTAAAATAAATTGAAGAGGATATTATTCAATTAAGTACAAAATGAAATGCTACTAATGAATGAGAAGATAATGTAAAATTAGAGGTTGACTGTTTGAAGAAATTCACAGATGTTGAACTAAAATTTGTTAATGATCGAGTGCATGAAAAGGAGAACAAGTAAAAGAGACTGAAAGTACGATCATTGACGAGTCAAGTAGGAGAAAATCTAAGTTCAAAACAATACAAAACTACAGTCAGACTGAGAGTAATTATACCAAGGACAATTTAAAATTGTGCCTGTTACAGAACATATTTCTTCCATTAACAATAAAGTTGGTACTGTTGCTCAAAATCTTCAATCAACTCCAAAGTACACAATTTGGAAACAATTATGTTAAGTAATGCATATAGTAGTGGCAGTGTGTTTGTAAATAATTGTAATAATGTTATATTGAAATTTTTCCTGGGAGATTTCAAATTTCATCCCACAGATTTTACATACCAGTGTGCGGACAACTCCACATCTGGTATGCCAGAACCAATTAAAATTAAATTAGCGATGTGTCTTCTGGATGGAGAAGCTTTATCCTGGACTAACCAGCATGTTAACCCAGAAATGATTTTTGCTGATTTTGAAAGATTAGTTTTGCACAAATTTTAGTCTGAAAGTAAACAGGCCAGAATTAAGACAGATTTTCTAAATGGTAGCAGATGTCGCGAAGGCAATATGAGGAAAAGCGAATTTTGCCAGAGAGAGCTTACAACATTGGCGCACCTTGACAAGCCATTAAATGAGCTCACACAAACTGACACACTGAAACGGCGCTTGTTCAGTGGTGTCTGGTCTATGGACCAGACTATTAGGTTGAAGAAATCCTTTAACGTGTTGACAAACTGGATCGTGCCTGGGAAAATAATGACAGGTCAAATATGAGCCATTGTCATAGAGAGAACCAATTCCCAGGGGGAGAGGTCCTCTCAAACCAAAACAACAACAGAAATAGGCATAATAATAATAATAATAATAATAATAATAATAGATAAAATAACAGTTTTGGTAATAACCATCACAGTCAGAACAGGAATCATAATAATATTAATAAAAAGCACAGAAATGACAAAAGTAAAAATAGTGAAAAAAAATAATAAAAAATCAAATGCAAATAGGAATAATAGTCAGCAAAACATGTAACCACATCATTAGGAGCTTCTCAGTTTGAGGTGAGAAGAATTGCTAGAAACCAGGCTAACAGTAAAAGAGGTGGATGTAGTTCAGATTACACATACCATGTCAGACACAGTAATGATAACCAGGTGGGAGTGAATTTGGGGGTTTCACATTACAAGAGATGAGCAAAGATGATAGAAAGGTAGAAAATCAGTTTTAACTTTGTGATGATGAACTGACTAGTCTTTTTGATGATGAGTGTTGATTTAGTAATATTCTATGTGTAATGATTTTGATGAATATGGTTTAGACAGTTTGTTGTGTGATCATATAGTGTCAGTCTTATCTGAGGTAGATGCAGCAGAAGTTGATAATCTTGTACCTAAGGAGAATGATGATTAGATAAATCCTCCTGTTTGTGTGCCCGTTGGCAAAAACACAAGTGATATTGATGATTTCCAGAATGAGGAGAGCTTCTGTAAAGTTTGGAAGGTAGGAGACGAGATACTGGCAGAAGTAAAGCTGTGAGTACTGGCTGTGAGTCGTGCTTCGGTGGCTTAGTTGGTAGAGCACTTGCCCGCGAAAGGCAAAGGTCCCGAGTTCGAGTCTCAGTCGGGCACACAGTTTTAATCTGCCAGGTGGCTTGATATTGCTGATAATTTAGTTGAAGAAAGTTTTGAAGTAGAAGTGGATGTTTCTGTTGATGCTAGTGATACTACTGATTATTTTCATGATAATTTTAGTAGATGTGGTAATACTGTTGATATTAATGCTGGTGCATTGCTCTGTGATGTATTAGATGGTATGATTTTTGTAGAAGTGGTGTATGATGGAGTAAGTTGTAAGATTATAGGATTTTATGATGACGATTTGATGTTAGTGGAGAAGATGCATAAGAGTCAACAAATTTCCATTGATGTCAATGAGATCCTGGCCAGTTGTAGTAATAAGGATTAACGAACTAGGTAGATTAGTAACAAGATACATGAAGTTTTGAGAAGAACAAATGATGCTGAAGTTAACTGTAATACAGTTTGTGATAAAGGTTTTAATTGTGCTGATAATGTCAAGCACACACAAACACCTTGCAATACTTTGGATACAGATAGATTCTTTCACATAGTCAACACACACTCACATGTAAGAGTGATTTATCAGTTTTAGAAGACACACAATCTAGTTGTAAGTTGCCATTGAGTGCATTACAACCTACAGTGGCTAGTGAACTGTAGCTGGACATTGTTTTAAATCTTAAGGGAATTGAATATGATTTACTAACAGAAGATGAAACTTTTTTAAGTATGAAATACCTGTTAGCTCATACATTGAAATTTCTATTGGTGCTTGGAAACATAATTATTTAGTAGGTACTGTTAGTGTAGTTTGAGCCATTTCTAGTAAGTTAAGAGATAGATTGAAGAACACATAATGTTACACAGAATTTCCTATCGCTAGTGTTAGAATTAAAGGTACCAGAGGAAAATTTAGTAAATTGATTAGCAGACAGCTGATCTGAACAAAAACGCTTTGTCAGGAACTGACTGGATAGCCAAAGCCAATGACAGTGTTGACTGGGAAAATATCAAGTTACTGTTTGTAGAACTGAAATCTGCAATTTGTGGAGAAACTAAATTACATATGAGATTTATTGAAAATTGTAGCATCAGTTAAGAAATGTTGAAGATTTTGATGACAGGTATTATGTTGAGGAAGATGATGAGTTTTGTGATAACCGGTTGGTTAGGGACCGCATTTTACAGTTAGTTTCAGTTAAAAAAAACACAGCAGATAATTTCAGTAGCGCAGAAAGAGACAATTTATATAAATTTTTGTGGGATTATTGTGAAATCTTTAGTGAGAAGACAGGTAGAGTGAAATACTAAATGTATAGATCGAAACTGAAACAAGGTAATCCTTTTTTCATTAAACTCTATGATGTTCCCGTTTGGAAAAGAAAATAGTTGGAAGAGAATTACAGAAATTGCAGAAATAAAGGATGGTATAGAGAGGCAGCAGCCAGTTTAACAACCTGCAGGTTGTTGTTTCCAAGAAAGATGGAGATTTCCTTGGCTCTCAACACTTGAATAAATTCTTAGAAAGAGAGAGACAAATCATCCTGAGCTCATGGAAGAACTTTCGAACAAATTCTATGACACTAAATACTTTACTAGACTTGACTTAACATTAAGTTTTTACAAATTACTTTAGAACCCAATTCTACCCAATATACAGCATTTCTGTACAATGTGGAGAGTTTTCAGTGTGGTGTTGTAGCTTTTGGCTTAGATATAGTTGTTGCAGAATTTATGCATGCTTTGCACTTTGTGTTAAGTAGTGATTTACTTTCGAATTTGGTGTGAAAGAACTGAATTTTCTGGATCACACGATTAGTGAAGAAGAAATTCTGCCTGATAAAAACAAACTTTTGGCCATTGCAGCATTTCCAAAACCAAAGAGAAAGACAGAACTTAGATCTTTCTAATGTTTATGCAGTCTTTACAGGAAGTACATCAGAAGATGAGCACTTAATGCACCATGATTTCATGAGTCGTTAAAGTAAAATGGTATCTGGCAATGGATAAAAGAGTGTCAGGAAGCGTTTGACAAAATTAAGAAACAGCTACACGATAGTGAAACACCAGGTTTTTCATTGCCATTTTGCTTAATGACTGTTGGAAGTGATGATGGCTTAGGTGTACACATGTTACAAAAGAGAAATTAATGGAAACATACAACACCATCCAATTCGTTTTGCTAGTAGGGTTTTACAAAAACATGACGAGGACTACACTGTTACTGAAAGGGAACTGTTGACTATCGTTTGAGGTTTTAAGAAGTTCAAGATTTACTTAGCAGGACACTAAGTAATAGTTCACACCGATCACAAAGCATTATGTCATATACAAGGGTCCAAATTGTACCACAGCTGAATTAGCAGGTGGGTGGTTTACTTCCAAAGGTGAAAGGTCTGTTGGCCTGAGGAACACAGTGGCAGTTTAATTAAACACATACACTAAAGTTTTGGAGATTGTGGTACAATGAAATGTATTCAAAAGATTCAGGAGAATGTTTATTTCAACAACACTGCTAGGAAAGTTAGAAAATGTTTAGCGACATGCGAGAGATTCCAGAGAGTGTAGGTTACTAATCAGAAACATGAAGATTTTATGCAGAATATTATTCCAAAACGTAAGTCAGAAATGGTAGTCATAGATTTAGTTGAACAACTACCCCATACTAAAGAAGGATACAAATATTTGTTTGTTGGTGCAGATTTGTTTTCAAAACTTGCCATACTATATCCTCTGAAGAAAACTACAAGTAAAAAGATAATTCACTGTCTCACAACCTATTATTTTCAGGAAGTAGACAAACCACTCACTGTCTTATCTGAGAATGGATGTCAAGTAACATCAAAGATGTGGAAAGATTTTGTTAGTGATGAAAACATGAAACACATTCTTATAGCAGTTTATTTACCATCTGGTAATCAAACTGAACGATACATGAAGGATATTGGCAGGCTTTGTAGAACATATTTTGCAAATGATCATAGTAATTGGTAATGTTACATTAATCAGTTTGAAGATGTATTAAATAGCATATAGCAGGCCATATGTGGTACATTTGAACAGGAAGCCAGCAAATATGCTTCACGAATTAATTAGTTAGTCAACATGTACAGAATTATCTGCAGATGAAAGAGAAGAGATTGCTAAGAAAAACATGTAGTTATATCATAGTAAAAGAAAACAAAAACATGATAGGAAACTGAAAGTCACTCAATTCGAAGTAGAATATCTTGTCTTAACTAAAAGCTATGAAAGATGAAAAGCCATCACCAAAGAGATAAAGAAAGTTTTCGATATCTGTATTGGACCATTTGAAATCATTAAGATTCCACGTCCAAATACATAGAGTGATATGCCCTAAATCACACAAATTATGTTAACTAAGAAATATCACTCAATTGAAGCCTTTTTATCAGTAATGACAATCCCTCGCTTTGGGTACGATGAATGTGGCTCACACAAGGTCCCCTAGCTAAAGCAGGATTCGTTTCACAAAAACACTATCAATGCCACATTCTCGAACACCTTTCTTTACACACACTTCTATCTGACTGAAGTTTGCGAAGAAGTAGTCGAGAATATTCTACATTTTATCACTCTGATTACGAGGATTTCTCTAACTGAATAACAATTGCTACTTACTTTGATTTGATGACACTTTTATTCTAATACATGTAATTTTCTAATGAGCTGAGTGAGACACTCACTACATTTGAACATACTGCTTTTGCAAGCTAATGCTTTTTGACGATTCGAATTTCTACAATAACACATGCTATAATTGCACTATATTTACACAAAATTATATGCTTGTCTGCAAATCAGTGAAGAAGAATTCTGCTACAAGATGATGGGTCACAGTTCCAAGAAGATTCTTCTGCAACTGTGGTCCAGATATACTTATCTACACTGAATTCTGTGGTACATGCATTGCTTGCTTATGATGTTTACATATATCAAATACCTTTCTACAACACTACAATACAAATTTTTATTTGAGATTTTCTGATTTTACAATTATTTCGATGTAGCTGCCAGAAAAATATTGATGACTGAAAGTGAAGTAGAAAGAAATAGGAGGTGAGGTAGATTGATTCTGTGGAGTGTTGATAATGTCACCCAATGACATGTTTTTTCAGCTTATTGAATACAGGAGTCACCAGAAAGAAGTTTCCATTTTGCTTACACACATTGAGATGTTTGTGTGTCTGATGCCAAAGTATACTTATTTTTAGGAATGATTTGATGATGTGATGTATTTTCCCAGAGGAGGTTGGAAGTAATTGTACATCTGCACGGAATGTGGTGGGTTTATTGCCAGTCAAAGCGAATCAGACATATGAATGCGGTGGGGGGGGGGGGGGGGAGGGGGGGAGGGGGGGGGGTTCTGTTCTGCTGCGATCTTCAAGTAGTGAGCACAGAGGACAAGGACGAGGACTGCAGACATGTGGCGCTGGATGGGAATGTGGGTTGGCCGAGAGGCGTGCCGAAGTAGTCTGCGCATTTGCGATAAACACTGTGTCCGGGTGGTGCAGTTGTTAACGTAGCTGCCTAGTAAGCAGGAGGTCACAAGTTCAATTCCCAGTGAAGCACACATTTTCACTCGTCGCCGCTGGCGCCACACTAAGTCCTGGTGCAGCTGATACTAATAGTCGCTTACCTTACCTTTCCTTTCTCCCCTCCTGCTTCAATTTATAAAATATGTATCTCAGCTATGGACTTATCCATTTTTTTCTTTATTGTTATTTCATTCTCCCCTGTCAGTGTCAGTGGTACAATATACTCGCTCTTCAGCCAACGGACAAGTAAAGGCTGATACGAAGATAAACACTAAAGACTGATACGAAAATAAACACTAACATAAAGGTGAGTATTCACAATGAATTAATAAATTTGAAATGTGAAATAAAATGGATGTTTTTATATATAAGAGACATGACTTCCTCGGCTTTTGGTTGAAAACAGTAATAATAAAACGTAAAAACACAACAAATAAACAGGTTTACAGAGAAGGTAGGACTTTTCACAATCTTAAAGAACTTACAAACGGTATGTTGGTTTTCCCACAACACAATAAGAGTACAAACATAAAGCACAACAGGGATATTAAAAAGAAGAACTTCACTTTCACTAAAAATGAAAGGATCTGCCCTGGTATAGGTAGTCTGTTGTTGAAGAAGACATGGTTGGTCATTGAGGAGGGTAGAAGGGTGGGGCTTAAGGATGGAGAAGTGGTGCGTAGTATCTGTGGGGTAGCTGTTGGGATAGCAGAACGAGGGGGGAGGGTATGTAGTGGGGATATCGGCGAGGCTAAAATCTGAAGGGGAAAAAGGGGAAGGGAAAAAATGGGGAAAAGAGATCAAAGGGGTAGGAAACTATGGGGAGGGGATGGAGGCGGGTCCCTGATCAGGTGGAATGGAGAGGGTGGATTAAAAATTGGTAGGATGGGTAAATGTCAAGATGAAGGTCATGATCTGGGAGGGGGAGAGGACTCAAATTTTTGTGGGAGAGTATGTGAAGGGTCTGCAGGAGTACAGTTGGTGGGATGTGTCGGCAGAGGCTCAGCATCGTGTGTGGATTGGGAAGTAGAGAGAAAATTACAGAATTATTGGAGTCGAGATTGTGGATGGCGTAGGTTGGAGATGTTCAGTGTGAGTGAGGAGAGGTAGCAATTTGATGAGTTGGTGAAGGATTCTTGGAAGAGATGTAAACGGATGCTGAAAGCGAGGTGAAGTTTATGGCGGTCCAGTACCTGGCTGCACTTACAGAACATGGGTCAGGTAGATATCCGTGAAACATTTACATAGGAAAGGATGGGATGGGTCAAGATTTTACAGGTGTGGAGGACAGTGGAGGAATGAAATCCCGAAGTTCGACCAGTTACAGTTTCAATCTGTTGTGGGTTTTCTGTTGGGTGGTTAGTAGCAGCACTTGTGTGCCGGACTGTTCAGGCAAGGCCGCTCAAGGAAGGAAGTAAACATGTAAACACCGTGACCGACCATCTATCAAGTGCATATATCGATCGTAGGACGTGATAATAGTTTTAGATATGACTAGGGTTCGAAATTTTAGGAGCTAAAAGTAAGGAAGTTATTTACTTTTATGTTTTAGAATTATTTGAAAAATGTGACGAAAAAGTAAAAAATTTAAGTGTAGTTTAATGTATTTTTATGTGAATATGAACAACATGCAGTGCTTACGAATGCCATTTATGCTATGCCTCACTGATTGCGGAGGAATTACAACACGCAATGAGATTCATCCTCAAGTTGTGCATCACAAATGAGCGACGATCATCAAGAAATGCTGCCTCATACTGGGAAAATGAGTGCTTCACATCAAAAGATGTCAGTCTCGTTAATTTATAGGACATGTCGCTCACACTCGCATCGATGTCCTCTCCTTGGTCGCCGTCTAGTAAATTCGAAATTTTGCACGTAGTTGTAACCCACTACTGTTTTCAAACAGACGTCCAAATTTATTTTTTAACGTTTGTGCTGTACATCCACTAACACTGTTAAGTTTTCTTTCGACGTCATGGCACTGTTTACGACAGAAGGGTCCCTCTCTTTGCAACTTCGTCATCTGAGCTGCTCAGGAAAAGCAGTTTAGCAGATATATATGGCAAGTCATTTTTTCAACACTGTGTCACATAGCATTTCCTGAAGCATCATCTTTGCCCAGCTCACTAACTACTCAGACAAAATTATCAACATTTTCCGCATAATACCGGACTACAGGCAACCAAGTTCCCCACCGAGTTATTACTGTGGTGGGTGGCAGTGGTAAGTTGGGATTTTTCGTCTTGAATAAGTGAATCCTTCTCTGCGGCTTAGTGAATACCCTTTTCCCATTAGAAATCAATTTATCACTTTATGATGTACTGCTATAATTTATCCACATAATCTGTATAATCACGCACAATGCAAGTAACGTGGACTGTTTTACGATACGTAAAAAGATATGATGCTGCCTGCTTCATATACAGGGTGATTCTTATTAACGTTTAAAAGCCTCTGAGACGCCGTAGACGACGTTGAGACAATTAATTTAATGTAAGGCACATTGTGCCGCAAATGTCGGGAAATACCCAAAAGTGGATCACAAATGTTGGACATATTGCGTCACCAAGTGACGTATCTCACCACACGTGCCGCAGTTGGGCGGGGCCATTGAGAAACATGGGCCCTGCAACGAACTCGTGACGTCACACTTGTTGTCTTGTCCGCCACACTTCGTGAATGCTCGGCTCGTTGCAGTACCCATGGCAAATAAATACAGGGTGGCGCACGAAATGTGTTACCAATTGTTTCTTTCACAATTTACGACGCACATTAGATATCCCGCTGGGATCTCTACAGCAGTACCAGCAGAGCTTGGAAAAACAAATGAGTTACGAAATGACGTGTAATTCACGATACTGTCGCTAGGAGACTAGTAAGCAGCAATGGCTGACAATGGAACACTGACGACAGAGCAACGATCGGCAGTTGTGTTACTTTTTCATGAAACGAAAAGCCTTGTGACTCAGAGGCGTTTTCGACAACAGTTTAACACACGATGGGTCCCTTGCAAGAAGACCATCCACAGGTTGTACGATAAATTTGTACGGGAAGGAACAGTATTGGAAGCGAAGCGACCTCGACCTAAGCCTGTTTGTTCGCCGGAGAATATTGAAGCGGTACGAGTTGCTGTACGGAGAAGTCCCGGGAAATCGTGTAGAAAGGCGGCAGTGCAACTGGGAAAATCCAGACGCTTCGTTCAACGCATTCTTAAAAGTGACCTCCATATGTACCCATACAAGATGACCTGTGCACAGAAGCTCACTGAAGAACACAAGCAGCAGAGACTACTGTTTGCTCAAAGGGCGGAGGATAGGGAAGAAACTCTCAAGAACGTTTGGTTTTCAGACGAGGCGCGTTTTCATTTAGACGGTGTGGCTAACAAACAAAATGTACGCTTTTGGGGCACTGAAAACCCACAAGTGCCTCATGAACGACAACATTATGCTCCGAGGATTACAGCGTGGGCAGCAATTTCCAGTAACGGACTTGACTTATTGGACCCTCTTTCTTTGAAGAAACTGTGAACAGCGAGCGTTATTTAAGCATGCTTCGCAATAGCTTCATTCCACAGCTTCTTGCTACTGTCTTGCCCTTCAACACGCAGTAGTTCATACAGGATGCAGCAAGGCCACATACTGCAAACACTGTGTTGAAGTTTTTACACGAGCATTTCGACATGCGGATCATTTCACTCAGGTTTCCAGGTCGCTTCAATGACGGACAAAATTGGCCCACCAATACTCCAGACCTCAATCCATGTGACTTTTTTCTTTAGGGGCACCTATAGGAAAAAATTTGCCCGAAACGTCCACGTGATTTAATGGAGCTCAGAAGACTTATTCTTCAAGCTTGCAGTGAAATTACGGAAGACATGTGCCGTAGGGTAATCACTAACTTCAGTGTTCGTTTGAAGGAAGTTAGGAAACGAAATGGTGGACATACTGAGGATGTGCTGAGTTCGAACAAATCTCCATGGGCGGCTCTTCATTGTAGTACATGTTCCTTTCAGACTGTATTGACAATAAAGTTTATATTCAAAAACAAAATGGTAGCACATTTCGTGCGCCTTCCTGTATTTAATTGGAAAGGTACCCACTAAAGTTCTTAATTTCGTCGTGTGCTGTCGAGAACTTGTATGCATTTAAACACAAAGTCAAATATTACTAAACTCGTGTGCAATATTTACTGGCTCCCCGCCGAAGACGGCTGCTGGCATTCCTACGACTCGTAGTTTTCGCGTGTTGTGACGTACACACCGCGGCCTGTCTTTCTCGTGGGCCCCGGGCTGGGGGTGTCGATCCCTCCCTCACCTTAGTGGGCAGTGTTACACATCGCTCCACTAGGTTCCTCTGTTTCCGCTCGTGCTTTATACGATGCGATACGGTAATGCTTGCGGTAGTGGCAATACAGGACTAAGATGAATCTGCTCGCATCCAACGAGCTTGCAGACACGTGGCTCTATTACAGTGCTCCCAATGAGCTTGCAGCAAGACTTATTTACGCAGAACCTTTCCCACAGAGAGGTTGACCTCCTCATGTATCTTTTACTACTGTGAATCGTCGAATGTGTGAAACAGGGACTGAATGTACTGAAGGATGATAACACAGTGCTCAGACATGCTGTGTTCTGAGATCAAGGTTAATTAGACAAGGTCTAACGTATGAAATTATTTCTACTCTGTTTCTGTTTCTATTTTATAGTTTTTTGTGTGAGGGCTTAGAAAGTGTGTTTCGTACATATGTACAGTAGCTTAAAACCTTATTTTTGTTTTTTGACGGTATACACATAAATGTCACTGCAACTTTTCCACTCGTACAGTCTTTCAAGATATTCCCGTAGCATGTGGGTGTTTGTTGTTAATTTCAACCTTCTGTAGTCTCGGCCGTACCAGTAATGTTCGACCTCGCTCGCATGTAACAGATGAAATGGAAGAAGCTGCTTTGGCGCGAGTACAGCTGGACGCTAAAAAGTGTAAACAACAAGTCGCGGGCCAATTGAGTGCTTAGCAGTCAACGGTATGGCGTGTTAGGATTGGAGAAAGGCTGAGACAGTACCACAAGGCTAAAGTGCACAAGCAGCGAGGAAGGGATTACGCACCTCGTAGAGAAATTTCTGAATTTTTTCGTGCACGACAGCAACAGACCCTGATTTTGCTTCCGTGGTTATGTTTACCGACAAAGCGGAGTTTAATGAAGAAGAAATCTTCAAAAATAACGTTGGTCCGATGTTAACCCAGTTCAAATGCACCAACATGGCCGTCAATAAAAATTTAAGATTAATGTATGGCTGGGAACTTTAAGCACTCACTTAATAGGACCGTCAATTACCTGATAATTTAAATGGTCATAATCATTCACTGTTTTGTTCAGGGAAGTTCTGCCAGAGTTAACTGAAGGTGTTCCTCCGGAAGTGAGAGTAAACATATGCTGCAATAGGAGCTCCGTCACACTACATCATTCCAACAAGAAATCGGGGGTATCAAGATAGGAGCATTGAGCGACGCAGACCAGTTTGCTGGCCAGCGAGATCTACGAATTTACAGGGTTATTCTAAGTGATGGACTCATTTTCAAAACTTCGTATTTTTCAAGTGTTGTTTTTATGGTCTTCAGTCCAGAAACTGATTTGATGCAGCTCTCCATGCTACTCTATCCTGTGCAAGCTTCTTCATCTCCCAGTACCTACTGCAACCTACATCCTTCTCAATCTGCTTAGTGTATTCATCTCTTGGTCTTCCTCTACGATTTTTACCCTCCACGCTGCTATAAAATACTAAATTGGTGAGCCCTTGATACCTCAGAACATGTCCTACCAACCGATCCCTTCTTCTAGTCAAGTTGTGGCACAAACTCCTCTTCTCCCCAATTCTATTCAATACCTCCTCATTAGTTATGTGATCTACCCATCTAATCTTCAGCATTCTTCTGTAGCACCACATTTAGAAAGCTTCTACTCTCTTCTCGTCCAAACTATTTATCGTCCACGTTTTACTTCCATACATGGCTACACTCCATACAAATACATTCAAAAACGACTTCCTGACACTCAAATCAATACTCGATGTTAACAAATTTCTCTTCTTCAGAAACGCTTTCCTTGCCATTGCCAGTCCACATTTTATATCCTCTCTACTTCGACCATCATCAGTTATTTTGCTCTCCAAATAGCAAAACTCATTTGCTATTTTAAGTGTCTCATTTCCTAAACTAATTCCCTCAGCATCACCCGAGTTAACTCGACTACATTCCATTATCCTCGTTTTTCTTTTGTTGATGTTCATTTTATATCCTCCTTTCAAGACACTGTACATTCCGTTCAAATGCTCTTCCAAGTCCTTTGCTGTCTCTGACAGAATTACAATGTCATCGGCGAACCTCAACGTTTTTATTTCTTCTCCGTGGATTTTAATACCTACTCCTAATTTTTCTTTTGTTTCCTTCACTACTTGCTCAATATAAAGATTGAATAACATCGGGGAGAGGCTACAACCCTGTCTCACTCCCTTCCCAACCACTGCTTCCCTTTCATGTCCCTCGACTATTATAACTGCCATCTGGTTTCTGTACAAATTGTAAATAGCCTTTCGCTCCATGTATTTTACCCCTGCCACCTTCAGAATCTGAAAAAGAGTATTCCAGTCAACATTGTCAAAAGCTTTCTCTAAGTCTACAAATGCAGGAAACGTAGGTTTGCCTTTCCTTAATCTATCTTCTAAGATAAGTCGTAGGGTCATTATTGCCTCAAGTGTTCCAACATTTCTACAGAATCCAAACTGATCTTCCCCGAGGTCGGCTTCTACCAATTTTTCCATACGTCTGTAAACTGACAGTTCGGTAATTTTCACATCTGTCAACACCTGCTTTCTTTGGGATTGGAGTCGTGCGGGTTTAGCCGAGCGGTCTAAGGCGCTGCAGTCATGGACCTTGCGGCTGGTCCCGGCGGAGGTTCGAGTCCTCCCTCGGGCATGGGTGTGTGTGTTTGTCTTTAGGATAATTTAGGTTAAGTAGTGTGTAAGCTTAGGGACTGATGACTTAGCAGTTAAGTCCCATAAGATATCACATACATTTGAAGATTTTTTTGGGATTGGATTTTTTCAAGCAGATCTCCAAAATGATCACGCTTTATACCAATGAAAAGAGGAAGTTTCAAAGTTTTTTCATAATGTTTGATATCAATTTAATAAATTTAATAATTTGTAATTAATTAGTTTTTAATAATTATTTAATAATGAGAAGTGTGATAAATGTTATAAATGTTCAATGTGCCCACCGTTAGCTGCACGGCAAACATCGACGCCGTAGCCAAACTCGCGCCGCATACGCGAAAGCATATCTGTTGTTACTGACTGCACGGCAGCAGTGATCTGGTTCCGCAGATCGTTCAGAGTCGTTGGTAGAGGTGGGACGTAAACAGCTGCCTTCACGTAACCCCATAAGAAATAGTCGCAGGTCGTGAAATCAGAAGCGCAGAATCAGGTCCTCAAATCCCCTGCGACCGATTCAGCACTGCGGAAGGGAGTCATTCAAAAAGCCTCGTACATCACGGTGTCAATGGGACGCAGCTCTATCCTGTTGGAAAATAAAGTCTTGGGAATCTTCCATAACGTGAGGGTACAGCCATTGTTCCAACACGTCCAAGTACGTGGTTGCCGTTACAGTTCTTTCTGCAAAGAAAAAAGGCCCATATACTTTGTACGGGATACAGCACAAAACACGTTGATCTTCGGTTTGGATTTTCCAAACCCCATATGCGAACATTGTGTCTGTTGACTTTTTCTCTAAGGTGGAACGTCGCTCCATCGTTAACAATTACACGATATAGAAATGCATTATCATCCATCTTTGCTAGCTCTTAATCACAATATGCGAGACGCTTCTCTTTGTCATCGGGGCTGAAAGCCGGCACAAGTTGTAATCTGTAGAGCTTGGACAGCAAACGCCGTCTCAGAACTTTCCATACAGTTGGTTGGGGTATTCCAAGCTCTCGACCGGCACTATTGGTAGACTTACTGGGACTGCGCACAAAACTTTCTTCTATCCGTCGGACATCATCCTCTGACACGCGCGGTCGGCCTGTGCTTTTTCCTTTGCACACACTTCCAGTCTGTTGAAATTGCTTAAACTAACGGCTAGTGCTTTTGCGAGTTGGTGGTTGAATATCAAATTTGGGACGACATGCCCGCTGCACTGCAATTTGCGACTCACTTTTCGCGAACTCAAGAATGCAGAAAACCTTGTGTTCCTCAGTCGCCATCTCACTCACAACTGACAGTGAAACGGAATGACTGCTCTATTGCCGCGCGAACTCTACCAGCCGCTTCTGAAACCATCACCGCCAGCCCGCCGCCGCCCGCCAAAAACTTTGAAACTTCCTCTTGTTTATTTTGGATTTGTACTGGCACACGAATTTTCAATAACCCTGTCGTTATTGTTTTTGGGGTAGTATGAAGCAGCTAGCTCATAGCAAGTAGAGTCCAAAACGGACTTTATAGTCCTTATAGCCATTGCCGCTGCGGTTGTCAGAAATATGGAGGGTATTTTCAAGTGCATGCCTGAAGGGATGACTGAGCGATGCAATACTTGCATTCAAGTAAATGTGATCTGTTGTAAACGTACAAGTAACAAAATAATTGCCCTCGCTGTAGCCAAGCAAAAGCTGCCCTTATTTTATCTTTCTTCCTTTTATCCTTCCGTTTTTTGTTCACAGAGGTTATTTACTAAAGAAAAAGTAAAAGTCGTCTACGAGTATCGTCACAGTTAGGAAGATTATACTCATTTACTTGTGACGCAATATGGAAGGTTTTTGTTGCACTGTATTTTGCAGTAAGCCAGTAGAGACAGCGAGAGCGGTAAATAAAATAATAAAGCTTACCTCAATAATGTAAACACATAATTGTCTAACACAGTGCACCTGCCAGAAGCAACACCCGAACCCTAGGACCCTCACGCTAAAGACGCCACCGTAGGCGTTGAGTGGCACCGACGTGAATACTTGGTTTGAGTTGATCAAATGCGACAGACCGAGAGGCCCAGCAGTTGCACGTGCAGCGAGGTACGTCATCTGGTGACATAAAGTGTCTAACATGTGTCATCCGCCACTGGGGCACATCCCGACATTTGAAGCCCCATATGTCATATATTAATTACAAGCCTCAGGGTCATGTACGTTGCTTAGAAAGTTTCTGAACGTTAGAGCCTGCCGAAGTGGCCGAGCGGTTCTAGGCGCTACAGTCTGAAACCGCGCGACCACCACGGTCGCAGGTTCGAATCCTGCCTCGGGCATGGATGTGTGTGATGTACTTAGGTTAGTTAGGTTTAAGTAGTTCTAAGTTCTAGGCGACTGATGACCTCAGAAGTTAAGTCCCATAGTGCTCTGAGCCATTTCAACCATTTTTTTTTTAACGTTAGAAGGAATCATCCCGTAGAATGCAGCATTTGTCAATAACAGTAAAATATTGTCAAACGTCATACTATCTGGCCACAAAATTTGCATTGCTTCAATAAATAATGTTGCAACCGTCATACAGTTCGCATTTGTCATTTCTTGGCTTGTTAGCAGAAAACACTTCTTCGAAATCACTTCATTATTTTTAATGTCCCAACAATGACATTCCCAACTTTCCTGCCAGCAGATTGTGAAGTCTTCATTCGCGGAACGAATTTGTTGCAGAGTTTGTTGGTACCACTTCGGAAGATTTTTTCCTCAACATTGTGGCTCTGAGCACTATTGGACTTAACTTCTGAGGTCATCAGTCCCTCAACATTGTCTCTTCAGGATTGTCAAGATTTAAATTTTTGGAAAGAAGCTTTCTTAACGTTGGATTATTTACCTTAGAATGAGGTATGTCGGCTGACACAAATATTCTACACAAATCTTCACAACAGACTGAAAATGTATGATCTTTGTTGATCCATTATGGATCGTGGGACGACGGCTGGCAAGAGCTTCTTGATGCAGTAATTTACCAACAGCCGTATGTATTGTAGAAATTTATTTTATTTTATGAACTTCTATGTGCTACCAGTTTCGGCATTACATTGATGCTATCTTCAGGCCCCACTCGTCACACTCGTAAAATCGCTATACACGGATCAACTATGACGAGTGGGGCCTGAAGATAGCATCAATGTAATGCCGAAACTGGTAGCATATAGAAGTTCATAAAATAAAATAAATTTCTACAATACCTACATACCACCGAGCGAGCGAGGTGGCGCAGTGGTTAGACACTGGACTCGCATTCGGGAGGACGACGGTTCAATCCCGCGTCCGGGCATCCTGATTAAGGATTTCCGTGATTTCCCTAAATCGCTCCAGGCAAATGCCGGGATGGTTCCTTTGAAAGGGCACGGCCGACACCCTTCCCTTTCCTTCCCTCATCCGATGAGACCGATGACCTCGCTGTCTGGTCTCCTTCCCCATACAACCCAACCCCAATACCTACGGCTGTTGGTAAATTATTGCATCAAGAAGAAAATGTATGAGGTGTTGCGCGAGAGCCTGGAACTGCATCCCTAATTAGAGGTTGTTTTTTCTTCAGGCGCGAAACTGTATCGACATGTTTCTTGGCCTCTAGGTGGTTCGTATACTGCCGGAGAAAAAGTTAGTACTCTCTTCTCGAAGTTTCCAATTCACTCAAGCTTTATTGTTCCAGCAGTGCATATGAAGTACATGAAACGCTTACATTTACAGATCATTGGCACAAGCGGTTCTGAGCTACCAGGTATCGACCCATGCTGAGACACACCTATTACGACGTGGTTCAAATGGCTCTGAGCACTATGGGACATAATATCTGAGGTCATCAGTTCAAAATCGTTCAAATGGCTCTGGGCATTATGGGACTTAACTTCTGAGGTCATCAGTCCCCCAGAACTTAGAACTACTTAAACATAACTAACCTAAGAACATCACGCACATCCATGCCCAAGGCAGGATTCGACCCTGCGACCGTAGCAAACGCGCAGTTCCGGACTGAAGCGCGTAGAACCGCTCGGCCACCGCCGCCGGCCTCCGGCATCCAGTCGATCATACAGATGACGAGTACAGTCCTGGGATACGTTATGCCTATCACGCTCGACCTGTTCAAGTAGTACTGTAAGAGGTATTGGTTGACGAGTCGCACGCCTCACTTCTCGACCGATCATATCCCAAACGTGCTCGAATGGTGATAAATCCGGAGATCGGGCTGGACAGGGATGTTGCTGCACGTCTTGCAGAGAACGTTGAGTTTACGGGCAATGTGTGGGACAGCATTGTTTCTTGGAACAATGGATCAACTTCCTGTTAGAAGAATGACAAAAGAATGGTTCTGACAACATCCTGCATGCACCGAGCGCTGGTTAGTGTTTCCTCCAGAAACACTAAAGGTGAAGGAGAGTCGTAGGTTATCGCCTTGGACGAATGCACTCTGCGAGACAGCACTCACCAGATCTATGTCGTACGCGAAAGCGACTATCACTTGCGTCCAGGCAGAAGCTTCTTTCATCGCCGAAGACGACATCGAGCCGTTCCGTTTTCCAAGTGATCCTCTGACGGCGCCTGTCGAGCTGTGTACGTCAGTGCTGTGCCGTAAGTGGAAGACGGGACAGAGATGTACATGCCCGTAATCACACTGCTAATAAACGGTTCGCAACGGTTCATGATGACACATCTGGGCTCACAAGCCCTCTTATCTGTGCTGGTTGGCTCTGAGCACTATGGGACTTAACTTCTGAGGTCATCAGCCCCCTAGAACTCAGAACTACTTAAACCTAACTAACCTAAGGACATCAGACACATCCATGCGCGAGGCAGGATTCGAACCTGCGACCATAGCGGTCGCGCGGCTCCAGACTGTAGCGCCTAGAACCGCTCGGCCACCCCGGCCGGCTATCTGTGCTGTGGTGGCTGTACGATCCGCCACTGCTTCCCTTACAATCAGAAGGTCCGGGCGGGCGTCTGCGGTGCATGGATGTTGAGAACCTCGTCTACAGGTACGACAATGTTCACATGACAACTGATCCCAGCGTTGCTGCACAACTGACGCAGCACGTCCAACTTGTGTGGCATTTCTCCGAAAGAACCATGCTGTCACTCGGAAGGCCACAATTTGACCGCTTTCAAACTCGCTCAGTTGGCCCTAGGAAGCCCGAATGCGTCCCTGTGGCATGGTTTCCCACTTGCTTCACACATTTGTACCACACTGAGCTTTCTGGGCCGGCCGAAGTGGCCGTGCGGTTAAAGGCGCTGCAGTCTGGAACCGCAAGACCGCTACGGTCGCAGGTTCGAATCCTGCCTCGGGCATGGATGTTTGTGATGTCCTTAGGTTAGTTAGGTTTAACTAGTTCTAAGTTCTAGGGGACTAATAACCTCAGCAGTTGAATCCCATAGTGCTCAGAGCCATTTGAACCATTTTTTGCGTGTTCACGTGGTTGCCAGAACAGGATGTACCCATGTGAACTGAAATTATCCTAAAATTTGGAACATACCTGGAAACAATACATTGTTTTTGCTTTTATTTTAGACATCATAGTATTGCCTTTAACTTTACAGCACCATAAATGAACTGCATGTGAATGTGTTGGGAGTAAGGTAGGACACATGGTGCAGTATGGTTATGGTCAGCGAAATCCCAGCTTCTATGTTGAGTGCGACCGATAAGATGATAAATACACAGCTGTAAGCTGATATGTAGAAAAAAAATAACATACATTCTATTCAGTGCGTGCGCCCCGATAGCTGAGTGGCCGCCGGCACGGTAGCTCAGCGTGTTCGGTCAGAGAGCTGGTTGGCCTCTGGAACAAAACAAAAAAAAATGAGTGGTAGGATCAACAAACGAACTTTAACGGATGTCATGTGACGTCCGCAACGACCAAACACAACGATCAACAACGAACAAAAAGAAAAAAAAAGTGGTCAGCGCGGCGGTCTTTCACGCCAAGGGGCCCGGGTTCGATTCCCCGTGGGTCGGAGATTTTGTCTGCTCAGGGACTGGGTGTTGCGTAGTCCTGATTATCATTTCATCATCCTGAGTGGAAGACAACGGGACGGTGGACCTCTCTGACGAGGCTTCCCCAATGACAAGACCTGCCATAAGGCAGAAAACAATTTTTTTTTTTTGTATTCAGTGCAATGGATGTTTATATTAAAGCTATATAGCTCAGAGGTTCTTTCTCGTTTAAGTACCACAAAACAGAACTGAAATAAACTGAAAGTTCTAACAAATTGTCGAAAAATGTAAATATTATGCATTAACAAGTGGAAAACAGGAGTTACAGAAAAAAATGTTCAAAACATGTATTTTCATAAAAATACTTATTTACCTGAAACTCCGAGCCTTAGTAATGGCCGGCCGCTGGTGGCCGAGCGGTTCGGGCGCTACAGTCTGGAACCGCGCGACCGCTACGGTCGCAGGTTCGAATCCTGCCTCGGGCATGGATGTGTGTGTTGTCCTTAGGTTAGTTAGGTTTAAGTAGATCTGAGTTCTAGGGGACTTATGACCTCAGCAGTTGAGTCCCATAGTGCTCAGAGCCATTTCAACCTTAGTAATGACCTTATGACTTAAAAGTCATTACCTTCATTGTGCGCATGTTGTAGTGGCCTTTAGCCTAATCTTTGTCTGTTGAACTACAGGTCACCAGAAGATGTTCATTTAGAGCTAAACTGGTTGAAGCGTAAATCAAGCGAACATATAGCTGTGGCGGTTTTCATTAACATTTATATAGTTCATTTCTTGAATCTCTTTGAGCCACGCGCACTCAATGTCAAAATTTCATAAATCTTAATTCTAAAACCATAAAAGATATTTGCTCGAAAAAACTTTTGCTGGCAACCATAACCTCTTGTTTTATCAAAGAATACAAAAAGTGACGTTCGAGCTCTCTCTCTCTCTCTCTCTCTCTGTCTTTTTTATCCCGCAACGCTTGATGCGCGCCTCGCTCTGTTCAGGTTTCTTTGAGACTAAGGGCTACTGTGTGGACCGACCATACGCTTGCGCTGCACGTGTGCCCATCCCATATTAGCGCCTAGTCTGGTGGCGCCTAGAACATAGCGCACACGCAGAACTCTTTCCGCGAGCCACTAGCCGCGGACACGATCTGCTGAATGGCAGCCACGGAGTAAGCGCGCCGCATACTTCGAGTGCCCGCGCTAATGTGTCGGCCATCAAACGTGTCTAATCTATCAGCGAGCAGAATGGCTGGCGTCCTCCAAGGCTACGTGGCGCTCTGGCGCACCTGTAACTTCATTCACAGTCCACACACGTTACCCGAGGAGCAGCATCGGATCGAGGTACACTGTAAGCAGAGACGCAGCAAAGCAATGAACTCTCACCGATATATTCGAAGCTGAGAAACGTTTGAGTGGCTTATTACAAAAACCGGAACACTGCAAAAACGAACTTTTTGAGCTAATACCGTGTTACTCTTCTCTGCAGAACATCCATTTCATGGCGGAGATGGTTTTGGCAAAAGCCATACGGATCGCAAGAAATAGTCATCTGAAAATCTTGCTCTTCTACAAAAAGCAGACTAGCTTCTTGTTTTTTATACAAATCCAGACAAGTCCAGGATACGTAAGTTTTCTATTCTCATCTTGCTGGATTGATTACTATGCAGCACATTCAGAAGAAGCGTCCTAGGGTGGCAGAAGAAGAAGGATGTCGCAATTACGCTGCATTTTCCTATAAGTTGAGCATTGCAGCTAAGGATATTCCAATTTGTAAAGTAACATTCCTTATCTTTCATGTAATAATCAAGCACTGATTGGACAGAGTCCAGAACAGTATTATAATGCCTGGGCAGTCTCCAAAACATAAAAGAGGTTCCCATAAAAATAGAACAAAAAAGACACAAGAGTCGACTGTTTAGTTGACTGAATGTCATATAAGTCCTTTAAAGCAAAGAAATCACACTATTCTCCGCATGATGACTCAAATCGAAAATACCTGCCAGAACATTTGACCACAAGCAATATGCATCTTGAATTTTCACACAAGTAACTCGACAATCTTTGTTATAAAAGCTACTGGACAGTATACAAAACTTTTAACATACATTTTCGATAGTTCAGGTCTGATAGTGTACTATTCGTATATGATTCATTGAACAATCACATGAAAGCTGAAAAAGAGATTTTGAGAACAGTCAATTAGTAGGGCAAAAGACATTCCGCTTGAAAACGCAGAAACTTTTGTATGTATGAAGCAAAACTGTATTCTAAAACTAAAACAAGAGTTCATAAACTGTATTTCATTCGGTTACACGAGAAACGTGACCGAATCGCAGTCAAATGCCATTTGCCATGCAAGGCAACTACTGTACAATACTTTTGGGATTCATAGTCTGGCATGTGACTCGGTTTCAGTTTACCGCTATCTTGAACATCAAGGAAGGTAAGTTCCTTATAAAGTCACATCCATGATTTTGAAGTACATAAACAACATTCCATTAGTAAAATCGAAGAGATGAACTTGTTTTGCTTGGTTAGAACAAAAATAAAGGTTCAGTTCCTGTACCGTCAAGTGGACAGTTCGAAGTCTACAAAATGATCACATATTTGTTTCCAGTGCGTGGACATACCTGTTTACCAAATGATCAAGACTTCTCATTGATAAGGCATAAGAAGCGGAAAATAAAAATTCAGAAATGCCTGGAACTTGGATCAGGAAAATTGTTGAAGGCCGTATATTACCTCATCTATTGGAGCTGAAACTAATAAAACTGGTTATTTCGTAGGCACTAAGTGCGCTACTGAGCTCTTCTGTTTGAAAGCTCCTAAGCCACCGTTCAAACTGCAACTGATAAGGATGATTCGCAATGATGTGCAAGATTTTGTGTCTCGTTTGTAACTGTTACTGTGACCCAAGGTATAGGCATATCATTGCTAAGAGACGTCTCACTACAGAATATACTACTTTGCATCTACGTCAGCCGTACGGCAAGAATGCAGGTATCCAGTCAACTACAGCCAGAGCTCTTAGCAATTTGATGCAGTTCCTGGAAGAAAAAAAACAAAGTCTTCTACGAGGACCTCTTTTATGGCACCCAAGATGAAAATTGTAGTGAAGAGGTGGAAACGGATAACGATGATGACAGTTAATAACGGGAACAGTAGGAATAACTAAACGTCTGTTCTCACTTTGTTGTAAAGAAAATAATGTTACCTCGTGCTCATTGTTACATACTCCTAAGCAGCATTTCCAAAACACTATAAATAATTCCAGTGAACAATATTAGAACTTTTACTTTTGTTAATTTTCTACAAATATCGGGCAAGTGTAAAGAAAAAATACTCTTTAAGAACTAACAATAGACTATGCGCTTAGAAATGAACATTAGCGAAAAAGGCGTCCCTATTTAACACGCTATGAATATCGTTTGGACGCTTTTCATGTTTCAGTTTAAATGGTGGAAAGACTACTCAGACATGATTAACTGATTGGATTGCTTTTTATATTCACACTCATTGTTTAAAATCAATAATGATGATTTTTTTGGCTCAAAAAACTGAGGTCATAAGCGCCCATGCCATAACCTTAGAACACCAATAGGAAAAAGAAGTTAAAAGCAACTATACGTTAAGCTCAATCGACGGAAGGAAAGAGGGCTAAAACAACGAGAGAAGTCCACAAAATACCCCATAGAGACAGCGGAGGTCGTGAACCAAAGATTAAATATCCTTCGTCGTATTGCTACGATGGGCAAAAAGTAAAATGCGGCTGACAGCGCTAAAACGGCCGATAACGCAGACGGCAAACATACACTGGACGTAAGCGGTTCAAAAAAAGGGCATTAGGTCAGGAAATGGCGAACCGTCACAGGTTAATGACAAAGAACATAAAGTGGTGGGGGATCACCACGTAACAAACGGCGATGGCTAAAATGATAGTGCCCAATATGCAACCTAGCTAAAAATGATCTTGCGACAAGAGAGGCGAGAGGTCGGCCAAGTCGGTGGGATTGGTTTAATTCTCCGGAGCTTCTTCCCGTGAAGAGAATGCTAATGTTGATACCAAAAGTGACACCGTCTGCTGACAGACGGCAACACGGAGATCATCCGAAGGAATGGAAGAGCTAGCGGACCGTTGTTCTCAGGTATTATCCTCTTTACGGGTCTTTCGTGCTGGCAGCCCCAAGAATCTAACAATAATACAGATTTTTCTCCCTCACTAGGAAAAAAAAAAACATCTTTGAGATATCTTTTGACCTGACCAGTCGTTTGTTTACCGTATTTCGATGCTGTCACGAGGATATTCGAGGCTTCGAAAAGAGATTCTCGAGTTCTCAGTCCAAACTCAGTATTAGTTTCTTTTAAAACTATGGAATGGCGGGTGGTCAGTGTGAAAAAACCCGTTTTGATCTTCATACTTTATAATTTTTCACAATTAATTAATTAAGGTATCAGAATCGTATGTAGTATACTATAATGACCTGAAATAAGTCGGTTTACAGGCAGAGTACGCAAAGCAGAGCCACTGAGTGGGACACAATTTTTTTATTTTACCCCTTTCATGCTCCACTCCTAGAGATGGAGTGGGCTGTCGGAGACCCGGCCCATTAAAGAGTCGCGGTTCTGCTTAGCCAAATACGAGCTGATAATGAGGCAAATGGGGAATTCCAGTTGGGAGTAAATATTACCAGTTCCAGCATATGCTTTAAACAAAGAGAAACCACCAAAACTTTTGGCCGAAATCAGAGGTTTCGAACCACATTAGTTTATTTCTGGGATAACGTTTTCCGATGTTGTGCCAGCAAAAAAATAAAATGTTGTGTATGTGTGATGTGGGTTATGTTGTATGATTGTGTATATGGTTACTGAAAGGAGTGAAGGGTCGTTTATGTACTGACGACGTGGAACGCTTTGCCCGCACGGCCCTGATAACTGTGAGAAACTATAGACGCCGCTACGAGATAAAAGAAGGACCTTATGTCGTCCACAAACAGGCGCCTCTCACCTTACACATTTACACATGAACGAATTTCTTTGTATGTCGTTGCGAACAGAAGAAGCAGCCTCCAGCGTTAAATTAATAACTAACCGATTAAGATCACTTTTGAATGTATGCTGTTTGAACACTGTACTTCGGTTATGACTACTTTCATTACAGATTTAATTTTGGCTGTAAATTATTAATAAAAAGTTGTAAATTATTTATAAACTTCTGTTAATTCTCTCTAAACTTTCAGTATGTGTTTCAACAGCTCGATTATGTTTGTAGATTTCTTGTAAAGCTAAAACTTCAGTGTGACTAAACATAAATTTCGGCTTGCTTTAGTAAAGCTGATAATCAACGATTGCCATTCGAAACCTGTTGTGGTTGGCAGGAGAGCCAAAACCTGGTTACTAGAGGAAGCCGAAAGGCACGCGTTTTAGCTCACGCAGGCTGTCGTGAGGTCTGGAACAGGACAAGGAAATTAGAATTTAGAACAAACGGACGTAGCTGGTGGAATACCTAAATAGTAACTGGTAATGGCGCCTTGCTGGGTCGTAGCAAATGACGTAGCTGAAGGCTATGCTAACTATCGTCTCGGCAAATGAGAGCGTATTTTGTCAGTGAACCATCGCTAGCAAAGTCGGTTGTACAACTGGGGCGAGTGCTAGGAAGTCTCTCTAGACCTGCCGTGTGGCGGCGCTCGGTCTGCAATCACTAATAGTGCCGACACGCGGGTCCGACGTATACTAACGGACCGCGGCCGATTTAAAGGCTACCACCTAGCAAGTGTGGTGTCTGGCGGTGACACCACAAAACCAGTCGCCAATTATTTGTAACGCGCAATAGAAACTATTGTTTTGCACTCTGCCACTTATACACTCCTTTATTTTTATTTTTTTACTCCTTTTCCACAATGAGCCACGGGGATAGTCCGTAAATACGACTGTATTTCGTAAGCTGTAAGTTGTAAAGCCACAGACAAAACGTTATAGTCCTCATCTTTCATCGCCTGAGTAATTGCAGGTGAAGCACTGAAAAGTTTACGAGTACCATACATATTTTTTACAGTATTGTACGTTTTAGTGGTTTTAAGCAGAACTTACGTTTCTTGAACTTTCTAATTCCTATACTTGGTAAACTTTGCTGGATCCATTGTTGCCAAAACTGTCGCAAAAAATCATTTCAACAGGGCTGCTTTACTATTCGCTCAACTTTCACTGGACTCGCAGTGAGGACATGTGTTCAAATTCCAGTCCAGTCAACCACACTTACGTGTTCCCTAACCTTAATCAATCCCTTAAAGCGAATACTGGGATGGTAATTTGAAATTTGATTTTCTTTTTTATTCTTTTCCAAACCGAATTTGTTTTCCTGTTTTGTCACCAAATGTTCGTAACCATTGACTAATGACAGCAAATAGTAATCACCGAATACTGCAGCCGTCGATGAATCCAACAAACTGCTCCAAATAACTTATGAAAAACTATTTTTGTTGCGAAAAATAACATGGTACAAAGAAAAAAATTATAAACGAATATTTCATGACAACGTTATTTTGAGTCAATATACAATGAGGTAACAACGTCATGGGATAGCGATATGCACATATATAGGGGGCAGTAGTATCGTGTACACAAGATATAAAAGGGCAGGGCGTTGGGAGAGCTGTTATTTGACTCAGGTGGTGTGGTTCACGTGAAAAGGTTTCCGACGTGATTGCGGCCGCACGACGGGAACTAAGAGGCTCTCAACGCGGAATGGTAGTTGCAACTAGACGCATGGGGCATTCCAGTTTGGAAATCGTTAGAGAATTCAGCATTCCGAGACCTACGGTGTGAAGCTTGTGCCGAGAATACCAGATCTCAGGCTATACCTCTCACCACGAACAACATAGTGGCCGACGGCCTTACTTAGCGGCCGAGGGCAACGGCATTTGCGTAGAGTTGTCAGTGCTCACAGACGAGCAACACTGCGTAAAATATGGGACGTACGACGAACGTATCCGTTAGGACAGTGCGCCGAAATGTGACGTTAATGGGCTATGACAGCAGACGACCGAAGCGAGTGCCTTTGCTAAAAGCACGACATCACCTGCAGCGCCTCTCCTGTGCTTGTGACCGTATCGATTGGACCCTAGACAACTGGAAAACCGTAGACTGGTCAGATGAGTCACCATCTCAGGTGGTAAGAGCAGGTGGCAGGGTACGAGTGTGGCGCAGACCCTACGGAGCCATGGACCTAAGTTGTCAACAAAGCACTATGCAAGCTGACGGTGGCTCCACAATGGCTCAGGTCCTCTGGTCCAACTCAGCTGAACCGATCATTGACTCGAAATGGTTATGTTCGACTATTTGGAGACCATTTTCAGCCATTCAAGGACTTCATGTTCCCAAACAACGATCTCTTTTCACCTAGCCACAATTTTTCGCGACTGGTTTGACATTCTGAACATTTCGAGTGAATTATTTGGCCGCCCAGATCGACCGACCTAAATCTCGATCACTTATGGGACATAATCGAGAGGTCAGTTCTTGCGCAACAACCTGCACTGGCAACATTAGTGGACGTCCATTAGTGGACGGCTATATAGGCAGCATGATTCAGTACTTCTGTAGCTGATTTCCAACGACTTGTTGAGTCCATGCCACTTTGAGCTGCGACGCGATAATAGGAGGTATCCCTTGATTTTTGTCAACTAATTGAATTATATGATGACTGTTTACAACAGTACTGGAGAATACACTAAATTTTTATTTTGAGATACATAACAGAAGAAAATTTAATTTCATTTAAATGTAATTTCTTTTATGTAGATTTAACTATGTTGACATTTGATATGAAGTTGACACACAATGCATCATTGAGCTATGTCTACAATATAACAGTGGTAGAGACTCTTTGACATACATGAAAAGACAAATTTTGAATGTTATTCTAAACTGTAAACTTTCTGATGATTTATGCAAATTAAACTTACATTTTGAACTACAAACGAACCTGCAAATCTTATAGAAGTGAAAAGACAAGCAAAAAGCGGAAAAATGGGTTATCTGTATCGTAAAGCGCTTTATATGCCATCTGGGCAGCGAAAATGATCACGAAAAACTTTTCTGGCTAAATAATTTCCAAAGTCGTACTGATTCATTAAGAAATCGTGAGAGAGAAGACTATATTAAAACTGTTCAATACATACGCCTTACGACAAAATACATTTCTCTCGCTGTGTAAATTAGTAATTTCACATGAAGTATTACCTTTTAAATTAACAGGCTTAGTTAAACATTACTGAATGACCGTGGTATTCAAAATTATATGTGCATCAATTCTGTTCGCACTAGCCAATCAGACTTTGTCAATATGAAACAAGCGGGTTCTACAGGGTGTTTCAAAAATGACCGGTACATTTGAAACGGCAATAAAAACTAAACGAGCAGCGATAGAAATACACCGTTTGTTGCAATATGCTTGGGACAACAGTACATTTTCAGGCGGACAAACTTTCGAAATTACAGTAGTTACAATTTTCAACAACAGATGGCGCTACAAGTGATGTGAAAGATATAGAAGACAACGCAGTCTGTGGGTGCGCCATACTGTACGTCGTCTTTCTGCTGTAAGCGTGTGCTGTTCACAACGTGCAAGTGTGCTGCAGACAACATGGTTTATTCCTTAGAACAGAGGATTTTTCTGGTGTTGGAATTCCACCACCTAGAACACAGTGTTGTTGCAACAAGACGAAGTTTTCAACAGAGGTTTAATGTAACCAAAGGGCCGAAAAGCGATACAATAAAGGATCTGTTTGAAAAATTTCAACGGACTGGGAACGTGACGGATGAACGTGCTGGAAAGGTAGGGCGACCGCGTACGGCAACCACAGAGGGCAACGCACAGCTAGTGCAGCAGGTGATCCAACAGTGGCCTCGGGTTTCCGTTCGCCGTGTTGCAGCTGCGGTTCAAATGACGCCAACGTCCACATATCGTCTCATGCGCCAGAGTTTACACCTCTATCCATAGAAAATTCAAACGCGGCAACCCCTCAGCGCCGCTACCATTGCTGCACGAGAGACATTCGCTAACGATATGGTGCACGGGATTGATGACGGCGATATGCATGTGGGCAGCATTTGGTTTACTGACGAAGCTTATTTTTACCTGGACGGCTTCGTCAATAAACAGAACTGGCGCATATGGGGAACCGAAAAGCCCCATGTTGCAGTCCCATCGTCCCTGCATCCTCAAAAAGTACTGGTCTGGGCCGCCATTTCTTCCAAAGGAATCATTGGACCATTTTTCAGATCCGAAACGATTACTGCATCACGCTATCTGGACATTCTTCGTGAATTTGTGGCGGTACAAACTGCCTTAGACGACACTGCGAACACCTCGTGGTTTATGCAAGATGGTGCCCGGCCACATCGCACGGCCGACGTCTTTAATTTCCTGAATGAATATTTCGATGATTGCTTTGGGCTATCCGAAACATACAGGAGGCGGCGTGGATTGGCCTCCCTATTCGCCAGACATGAACCCCTGTGACTTCTTTCTGTGGGGACACTTGAAAGACCAGGTGTACCGCCAGAATCCAGAAACAATTGAACAGCTGAAGCAGTACATCTCATCTGCATGTGAAGCCATTCCGCCAGACACGTTGTCAAAGGTTTCGGGTAATTTCATTCAGAGACTACGCCATATTATTGCTACGCATGGTGGATATGTGGAAAATATCGTACTATAGAGTTTCCCAGACCGCAGCGCCATCTGTTGTTGAAAATTGTAACTACTGTAATTTCGAAAGTTTGTCTGCCTGAAAATGTACTGTTGTCCCAAGCAGATTGCAACAAACGGTGTATTTCTATCGCTGCTCGTTTAGTTTTTATTGCCGTTTCAAATATACCGGTCATTTTTGAAACACCCTGTATGTAATGTATGTAAGTAATAATCATTATCGCAATGAGATGGCCACAGTGGTGGCGGATCAGATGGCGGCTAAGCCGGTTAATTCTGATTACTAGCTCTCACCCCTAGTTGTATGATATGAGCCATTAAAATGTAATATTGTGATTGAAATGAAAGAGCACAATACAATAGATTCCTTTCCATAGTAACTTATTATTCAGTAAACAGACTTACATGGACCATATGTCTGTACGGGTACAATCAAGGAAAGCCTAAGAACAGATAACAAGAGAAGAGTAAAAACAAGTGACAAAAGAAGCAAAGAGTCTCCTTTCTTGCTCGTGGAGATGAGAATTAAATCAGTGTTATTCCGATTCAAGACCAAATAACATGCGAGTTGTTTTCTCGTGATAACCGCATTATTTTCCATTCAATAAAACATCACTTTCTTCTCAAATTAAGCTATGCAAGCTAAGAAAGAAACGAAAAAATATTGAATTCTTTCACTGTCCTCTGACTGAGGCACAGGAACGGTAGCATTCCAGTGCTGAAATCAAATATAAACACTTTGTACCACATTACAGTCTTCATACGTCACGAAGATTTAATTAGATAAGTGGATTATATATTCTCCCTTAGTCTATAAAACAGTTTTAGATGAAAATGATTGTTTCATTCATTACAATTTCAATGGAAAATTGCGACTAGGACGGACTGCAGATGGTTGCATAGCCGACGACGGACAGATTGCGAAGGACTGCAGACATGGCTACGTAACAGCCCAGGAACTATCACTGGAATTTAGGACCATCCAGGAAATCTGGAACCGCGTGACCGTGATAACCGCATTATTTTCCATTCAATAAAACATCACTTTCTTCTCAAATTAAGTTATGCAAGCTAACTTAATTCGAATCCTGCCTCGGGCATGGATGTGTGTGATGTCTTTAAGTTAGTTGGGTTTAAATAGTTCTAAGTTATAGGGGACTGATGACCTGAGAAGATAAGTCCCATAGTGCTCAGAGCCATTTGAATCATTTTTTGAACCATCCAGGAAAGGTTGTCGGCACCTCTCGACAAGATACCGCGAGGACTCTCAGGGTAGGACACAAGGAGGTCGTGAGGACATCAATGTTTGGCTGGATTACTGAAAAGATACATACATATAATCGAATTAGAACGGTTGCGCACACGAAATACAGATCTGTACAGAAAAAAAGTTCACGTTAGTGTGCAATTGATTTGTTTTTAGGATTGATAGTAATCAATATTATTTTACATTGATACTCAACCAGAATTCTCTTGAACTTAACATGAGAACGTAATTTTATCGCGAAACGTTGACAACTCTATTGTGAAATCATTTGCAGGAGACCGAAGGGTTACTTTTTTGATTGTCTTTATTAGTTTATGATCAGTGTGAAAATAGTTAGTCAAAGGCAGAGCAATAAGTGTCTCTGTGTGTGATTTTCCATACGGTAAACACCTTTTATAAGTTCTTTAAGTGGCAAGAATGCTGACGTTTGCATTTTGCACCACGACGCCGACAACAATTAAGTCAAAACCGCTGCACTGTGTCGTTGCCAAGTCTTTAGTTGCGCCCCGCTCTCACGCCGAGCGGCACTAAATAGTCATTGTAGATCTGCGTCACATTCCGGACGTGTTTGCGTGTCCAGCGATCACGCTACTTTGGGTGCAATTAACAGTAGAAAGCGAGCATCTGTAACATACCCTCTCGTTTACTGATATGGATGTAAGTGCACATGCGTTATCAGTATTTACGCCACATACGTGTGATAAGAACTAATATAAATTACAGGTTCGCTACTGGCCCAACAAGCCCTTCTTTACACTTGAAAGGTCTCTGTTGGATTCCTTTCATGTTAATTTCTTAAATCTGTTGTCATTTACGGCATAAATTCCTCTTCTAAATTTACTGTGGTGTTTCTATCTGGGAGGAGACTGAGTAGTGAAACGTGTTACTTTTACACAAAAACAAGAACGATATGTCACACTACTACACTTTAAAACACAGTTTATATGTAATTCATGTCACACAGTCTCATACGGAACCTACATCCGCTTTCTTTTATATACTGTATATGATAAGATACTCTTTTCCCCCTTCCCTTCTGTGTGAGAGGATGAATGAGCAAATGTATTTGTAGTTGCATGCTGGATGGTAGCAGACAAGCCTGTCTGCTAGAGTACAGTAGGACCAACGTCGGAACAGGTAGCTATGCTTTCTAAAAGCAGAGAGGTTTCTATGCTTAGTATGGTCCTGTCTGTCCCTTGTCATGTTGGTATAGGAAGCTGCCTCTCTGGTCTCTTCCGTTTGTATTTGGGAAGCACGCTCGGTAGGAGCGCAGGTCAGTCGGTCTGCGGCGAGCGTCTGAAGTGGTAAGATCTCCGGCTAAGCGCGTGTCTGCTAAGTCCGCAGGACAATGGATTTCTTAAGTTCAGCCTAACTGAAAATTTAATCACCTTTATTTCAGGTTTATCTCTGAAATATCTAATGTTATCTTAAATTGCAACGCAGTGTAATTCTCGTGTGAAGTTCAGAATATCTTCCGGTAGTTGCTTTGTAACTACTTTCTGAGTAAAGTGGAACCACGTGTTGGTCAGTAACTCTAACTAAGATCACCAATCTTACATGCGAATGTGCGTGAGATTATAATGTCTCCTCTTGACAATATTTTTCAATATAGCAACTTTTCTTTATGTTCAACCCACATGGGGTGTACGTTGGGAGACCAGTACCACGTGCTTATACAATTGTTTGACCCATCAGGTTAATAGTAAGACGTTGGTAACCAGTTCGTGATTTTTCTTTTGTAAATTGCTTTTCGATCTAATTTATTTTAATTATCAAAATTATTCTGGAGTTACACTCTTTGTGTAAACCAAGTTGACCACGTGAAGCATGTGGTATAATCATCAAAGTAGCCCTCAGCTATTCTTTTCGGGAAGATTTCACAGAGAGTTAGTATGAATTTAGTATACCAGTGTGTGGTAATTACATGACGGACAGGATTGCGCTACGAACGTAACTTCTTTGGGTGAAAATTGAATCGATTGGTTGTGGTTAATTTCCTCTTGCATATGTTTCAACGTTCTTTGTGTGTTATTTTATGAATGCAGTGTTGTATGTAGTCTCCCAATCTTGGCTCCCTATTTGATGTGTTCTGTAAGATTACAAACTCACATTTTCACAGTCCTAAATAAGGCACCAGCTTAGTTATGACTCACGTTTAATATGCTGAAAGTTCAATGATCAATGTTAAAATAAATTTCCAAATATAAACTGATTTATTTCTTTTTATTTAAATTCTCTTTTTTATACATATATCACCGGTTGTCGTATGACTATTAAAAGATTATAATTAATGTTAGTCTGGTTGGGAATTCGGTAAGCTAGACTGGATGCCTGGTGAAACAGTTGCTCAGTAATGCAAGGTTAACTTCCCCAGACAGCTCACAGCTTTAACCCGCTTTTATTGTCTATCAGTACCGCTTTCATAGCAAATTAAAGCAACAACGTTACACACTTATAGGATGAAACCGAACTGGAAAATTTTGTTTGACGGTGCAATCAAAATTAAAAGATGATTCTTCAGTTTCTCCCGGCGTATTACTTGCTCGTACAGTCCACAGGTGCACTGCCGGTCCATAGTGTCCAACGGGCTATCGAAATTCGTACCAGGGACGGACTCATCAATCGAGATTGTGGCTATAACCTCAGCAAGGCATGGGAACCAGCGTTGAGTCTAATTAAAAAGACGCTCAGCAAAGGAAACGAACGGGCGACGAGGGCGGACGTGGCAATTACACCGACGCCACCACAGACGCCGACGGCAGCGTCTCACCGACCTCTGACGCGCGGGCGTGGACCGCGGAGAGAACGCCCTGTGAGGGGAGGGGAGGGGATTTAAGACGGCCGCCCGCCCTCAGGAGCTCAGTTCGTCAGCGCACCTGGCGATCGCGGCATGTATGATCGCCGGAATATTGTGCCCGTTGGATACTATGGACCGGAAGTACATCCATGGGCTTTAAACTCAATTCACTCAAGTAATGTAACATGAAATCACGCAATCAGACGATAAACGGCGAGGGTTCCCTTTCAGATTATGTCTCATTACTATCACTGCCCCATTTGTGCAGCTTGTAAAAACAACAATCAAATACAGGATGTTTCAAAGCAATGGCCAGATTACAAAAACATAAAATTTATTGATAATAACATATTACAAATATAAAACAAACTGCAAAATACTCACAAAAATCTTAGAGTTTTAGATATGCTATTACGAATGTTCTACATGTCCACCAGCAGCACGCAAAACATCTAGACAATAGCTAAATTCGTTGTAAGCTACACTATCTGCTTCTACAGAAGTTGTGGCGGCTGTTATTCTGTTATTCTCTTCTACCTCACGACGTAAAGCGGGGATGAACACATTTTCCTTCACATATCCCCAAAAGAAAAAACCGTACTCGGTCACGACTGGCGATCTTGGAGGCTAAGAATGTAGAGCAGTGTTTCGGTGTTCCATACGCCCTATCTAGCGTTGAGGCAGAGTGTCATTGAGATACTGACGTACGTTGTTGTGGTGGAGCTCCATCTTGTTGGATAATGAAGTCATCGGAATCTTCCTGAAGTTGTGGAAAAAACCAGTTTTGCAGCATTTGAAGGTAGCTCAATGCTGGATAGGGCGGACTTTGGGTTGCCATCCGTTCCGATGTCTCGGAATGTCACCGTTATGGACCGTATTCTCCCGACATCCCGACTAGACAGAATTTTGTACCGATTTTGCAAAATATTGTTACCGGCTGCTGGCGCAACTTGTAAATGCAGCCTCAGTTGATTTTGTTTATGTCAACAAGCTTATGTTGACAATGTCGTCTCACAGAGGGCGTTGCATGTTGCGTGTCCTGTATCAACGATAGAACACCTTCTAGGTCTATCGCCATCATTCGAGAAAATCCCAAATTTCTCCAGTAGTACGGTGTGGATATATTTAAGCAGCTCCACACGGAAGAAACGGGCACTTCCCATTTGAATAGCGATCTGATAAGGTGATTCATTCTAAACGTAATACGAACAAGGAGTGGAAGTTAATAATGTTTGATGTGTTTATTGCGGGTTTATAGGGCGTGAAGTGTATAGTGACTGCACTTCAGTGGCTAAAGTGATATTGTCGACTGTTTGCAGTATAATAAACATATCTCATCACAGCCTACGAAAATGCCTAAGAATGAAAAGAGATAGTATTGTTTTTCGGGTGGTTACACAAAAGAGTGGTGTTTTGTCAAGAAAGGACCTAGAGGTGGTGGTGGTTAGTGTTTAACGTCCCGTCGACAACGAGGACATTAGAGACGGAGCGCAAGCTCGGGTGAGGGAAGGTTTGGGAAGGAAATCGGCCGTGCCCTTTCAAAGGAACCATCTCGGCATTCGCCTGAAACGATTTAGGGAAATCACGGAAAACCTAAATCAGGATGGCCGGAGACGGGATTGAACCGTAGTCCTCCCGAATGCGAGGCCAGTGTGCTAACCACTGCGCCACGTCGCTCGGTAGGACCTAGAGATCAGGAAGCGTTGTCTGAGATTTGTAACTTTTTCATCTCAGTAATCCACGGAAGTAAGGCAAATGTGAGGCATCATTTCTACGAAGAGTTATACAAATAGATTCGCTCCCAACATCAAAGACCTTTTCTACGCTCATGATTAAAGAACATAACCGGAAGAATTGTTTGCTGCTTCTGCAGAACTAACAACAGTTTATAAAGTTGTCAACCCTCATCAGGCCTTCAGTTATCTTGACTGTACCGTAAAACTGAATGCCGCAACGTATCCCGACTCCATTTGTTGTTGTGGTCTTCAGTCCTGAGACTGGATTGATGCAGCTCTCCATGCTACTCTATCCTGTGCAAGCTTCTTCATCTCCCAGTACCTACTGCAACCTACATCTTTCTGAATCTGCTTAGTGTATTCATCTCTTGGTCTCCTTCTACGATTTTTACCCTCCACGCTGCCTTCCAGTACTAAATTGGTGATCCCTCGATGCCTCAGAACATGTCCTACCACCCGATCACTTCTTCTGGTCAAGTTGTGCCACAAACTTCTCTTCTCCCCAATTCTATTCAATACCTCCTCATTAGTCATGTGATCTACCCATTTAATCTTCAGCATTCTTCTGTAGCACCACATTTCGAAAGCTTCTATTCTCTTCTTATCCAAACTATTTATCGTCCATGTTTCACTTCCATACATGGCTACACTCCATACAAATACTTTCAGAAATGACTTCCAGACACTTAAATCTATACTCGATGTTAACAAATTTCTCTTCTTCAGAATCGCTTTCCTTGCCATTGCCAGTCTACATTTTATATCCTCTCTACTTCGACCATCATCAGTTATTTTGCTTCCCAAATAGCAAAACTCCTTTACTATTTTAAGTGTCCCTAATCTAATTCCCTCAGCAACGCCCTTCTTCATTCGACTACATTCCATTATCCTCGTTTTGCTTTTGTTGATGTTCAACTTATATGCTCCTTTCAAGACACTGTCCATTCCGTTCAACTGCTCTTCCAAGTCCTTTGCTGTCTCTGACAGAATTACAATGTCATCGGCGAACCTCAAAGTTTTTATTTCTTCTCCCTGGATTTTAATACCTACTCCGAATTTTTCTTTTGTTTCCTTTACTACTTGCTCAATATACAGATTGAATAACATCGGGGATAGGCTACAACCCTATCTCACCCCCTTCCCAACCACTGCTTCCCTTTCATGTCTCTCGACTCTTATAACTGCCATCTGGTTTCTGTACAAATTGTAAATAGCCTTTCGCTCCCTGTATTTTACCCCCGCCACCATTAGAATTTGGAAGAGAGTATTCCAGTCAACATTGTGAAAAGCTTTCTCTAAGTCTACAAATGCTAGAAACGTAGGTTTGCCTTTCCTTAATCTTTCTTCAAAGATAAGTCGTAAGGTCCATATTGCCTCACGTGTTCCAGTATTTCTACGGAATCCAAACTGATCTTCCCCGAGGTCGGCTTCTACTAGTTTTTCCATTCGTCTGTAAAGAATTCGTGTTAGTATTTTGCAGCTGTGACTTATTAAACTGATAGTTCGGTAATTTTCACATCTGTCAACACCTGCTTTCTTTGGGATTGGAATTATTATATTCTTCTTGAAGTCTGAGGGTGTTTCGCCTGTTTCACACATCTTGCGACTCCATAGACGCCGCAAAGCAGTCTACAGCCAGGACCAAATATACAGCAAGTGTAACAAATGTTCTCGCACCATACTTCGTGTCTGAATGCATAAAACAATTGCAAGAAGTTTCATTTCACGGCACAGGCACAGACACATCGAACCACAAGGCTGAAAAGATATTTCCTTTAGTTGTTCAATGCTTTACTCAAACTTATGGAATCCACTAGAAGCTGTTAAAGTTTGATTAGCTGAATAACGAATCAGTTTAAGACAACGACACAGTTTAAGACAACTAATAGATAAAATAATCACTCTTGTGGAGACAATACTAATACCAACTTTGGAGGGCTTCATCGACACGGCCAGCGGAATGCGTTTCACCATATCAAAGAAGTATGAAAAAATGCAGAAGGTTCAAATGGCTCTGAGCACTATGGGACTTAACATCTGAGGTCATCAGTCCCCTAGACATAGAACTACTTTAACCTAACCATCCTAAGGACATCACACACATCCATGCCTGTGGCAGGATTCGAACTAGAGATGGGCAAAACTGTTCTTTTCAGAGATCGGATCCGAACTGTTCACTCCCTGAAATGAACTAGGTCTTTTTCATGACTCACCACTCATTCACAATAGAAAATAAATGGAAGGCACATTGCCCTTTAAACTTGGTTTATTCCAGTACTATACCTGTATTTTGATCTTATTTGATCCTATTTTGAAGTAACACAGATAATGAGTAAGAATTTTGTATTGTTTATTGAAATTTCCACGATATGACAAAGTTTTTGATTATCGATTTATTTTGCACTATCGTGGTTTTTTGGGTGATCAGAAAATGTTGTAACTTGAGATTTACATTAACAATGTATTTGGCTATAATGTATTAAAATTTCATTAACCTCGTACAAATACATCCCAAGCCATATATTTTTAAAGTGAACATTTCCTTCCGAAGACGCCCAGAATCGCAAAATCCGTACTACAATTAGAAAAAAAATATAAATTTGACTGTAAGACCAAAGTGCTGCATATAGCCTTATGTGGAATAAAACAAGGAAAATATTGGTGTATCACATTTTGTGATACGTTTATTAGTTCGCTCGTAATTAAAGTGTAAATTCGAGTGTCCATAATAAAAAATCCTATAGTAAGAGGAGTCGTCAGGAACCTCATCTGATTAGTTTAAACAAATAAAAATAAAATAAAAACAAATGATGTATACATAACATAATTATGTAATATACATATCGGTATTAGTACGAAGAACAATATCCAGAATAGACGAACTCCGATGCAGAGGCGCTGAGTCAAGCTGGTCGAGTGACGAGCTGAATTGCTGAGTGAGCTAAGACCGCAGAGACCAGAGTGACACCTGAGTTGCTTTGCTCAACGCTCTGGCTAGAGTCAAGAACGGTGGGGTGAGCGTTGAGCGGGCGAGTTCCGAGGGTGGGGGGAGCGGTGAACGGCCAACACTCACCCGCTCGGAGACAAATCGTCCGTTCTCTTGCGAGCAGGTTGTTGCAAGTAGTTCTTATGTTCTCCGCTAGGAGGCTCTCTGTCCTGTTGCTCGCATCAACTGCCCAGAGGGCAGGACGTGCGACTGAAACGATCGACGGAGTGCGATGCAAAGTTAAGCTGCGCCAGACACTGCACGGCGCACGCGGCAGAGGAAGCACAGAGACGGCACGGCATATGTGAAACACAAAATCCAATGGGCAATGCAGGCAGAAGCAGGGCAGAGGCCGGCGCCGGCTGTGTTGTGTGGCGTGCAGTGTGCTCTGACCAGCAGAGGCCCCGCTGACCTGCTCCGACTCTCTCTCTCTCTCTCTCTCTCTCTCTCTCTCTCTTTGCTGTGTGAAACGATTGAAGCTGCCGTTCTTTTTTTCTGAATCACTGATTGTTCACTCCTATGAAAGATTCAACACTATAAAACAGTTCAGGAGCTGATCCCCCATCTCTAATTCGAACCTGCGACTGTAACACAGGCCTGGTTCCGGACTGAAGCGCCTAGAACCGCTCCGTCAAGGCGGCGGGCTAATGCAGAAGGAATTGGATGCCATGCCGATATTCTCTACAATGCTACCTCAAGTACTGCCGGAGTCTTAACTGTCGACATTGAAATAACCTCATGAAACGATTTAATTGATTTTCAATATACACGGTAAGGACAGAGAAGCTGAAAGAGTTCTGCTTATACGTTAATGTCAATCATCAGACCATTCTATCTCAACCAAAAACAATATGGCTGTCGTTAATGCGCACAGTGAGAATTCTAAAGCCTGGATTGCATTAAAACAATTTTTTGAAGCTGAAGACAAGCCAGCTAAAATAATTTTAATATTTTTCAGTAGTCTGATCAGCGAAATTTACTTCATGTACCTGCAATTAAAGTTAGATTCTGCTTGAAAAAAATATATAAAAGATGTGAAGAAGAATGAAGTCTCAATAATTGAAATAAGAAACATATTAATAGACACTCAGAGACGTCTGAATGGAAGGAAGACTGCCAGTGTTATTGACATGCAAACCAAGATGAATTTGAACAAATTAAAGAATGAGAAACCTAACCAAGAAATAATCAATTTAATTTCGAAATTTAAGGAAGAGATAATGGCTTTCTATACTATAGCACTTGATTACTTAGGGAAATGGGTTATTTCTTTTAATAAATATCAAGTATTTGATTGGATGACGCTATCTGAAATCCCAGATTGGGTGGGGATTGAAAACACTTTTATATACCTGACTAAAAATGGTGTGAAGATTTTAGACGACAATTATTTTCAGGAATACATGTACCTAAAGAGCTTTTTAGAAACTACGTATGACTCGGAAGAATGGAAGTCTAAACACACTGCAGAAAAGATGTAGATTTACTTACTTAAGAAACCCGAAAATTCTGAGCGCAAATTCCGACTAGTAAAATTGCACTAGTATTTGTTCTCTATTCCCGTACCCAAGGCCGCTGTGAAAAGAGTATTTTCGCTGATGTCTGCACAGTGGCCTGATGAAAGAAATCGACTGTTGCTAGGGTCTGTGGAATCCATCTTACAGCGCCAGTTTAACTACAACTTGACTTGCATGGAGATTTGTAAGTACATAAAATGAAAAAAAGACTTACTGAAAAAGGCGAAATCTTCCGAAAATATGGTGGACCAACTGCTTCTGCCGCAAGAAGTTCCATGTAATTGTGTTCTTAACAAAAAGTTATTATATTAAATAATTTTTTACTTCGTTTCTGCATTCCCATCTCGGAGTGTCTCGTCGAGGCCCCATCCAGGTACACAGCAACCCTAGACGCTCGTGCCCACGAGACATTGCCCTTTATTCTTGGTGTCCAATATCGCCAGACATGGCCCCACGCGATTTTTTTTTTTTTTTTTTTTTGTGGGAATATGTGAAAGAGAATGTGTTCATTCCCCTTTACCTCGTGATATAGAAGAAGCAAAGAACAGGAAAGTACCCGCCACAACTTCTGTAAAAGCAGATACATTGTGTAAACTTATGATGAATTTATCCATCGTCTAGATATCGTTCGTGATGCTGCTGGTGGACACATAGAGAATTTCTAATAGAATAGATAAAACTTTAAGATTTTGTGAGTATTTTGCAACTCTCCCATGTTTGCAGTATATTTTTACCAACAAATATGGAGTTTTGAAATCGAGTCATTCATTTTGAAACACCACGTATTCTGAGAAAACAGTAGCATTCGGCCCACTAAATTTTGCAATGATGGTGGCTACATGGTAAGACAGAAAAAATACAACGGGAAATACGATATTAATTTTCAATGAGAATATTTACTCTTAAATTAACGTATGAGAAATAAGGTATACCATTCTAACTCAACAGCTGGCTGTTGCCTGAGCGTGAAACGAATTGTCAGGTGCCTTAAACTAAAGCAGCTCTGTAAAACCAGAATGAAATTTTCACTCTGGGGCGGAGTGTGCACTGATATGAAACTTCCTGGCAGATTAAAACTGTGCGCCGGACAGAGACTCGAACTCGGGAACTTTTTTTTCGCATTTTGTTCGTTGTTGTTCGTTTTATTTGTAGGTGGAAGACGTCACACGACATCCATTGAAGTTCGTTGTTGATCCTTCACTCAGTATTTTTTATTACACAGATCAGCCAGCTCTCTGACCGAATACGCTGAACTACCGTGCCGGCGCCGTCTGAGCTACCCAAGCACGACTCACGCCCTGTTTGGAAGGTGGGAGACGAGGTAAAGCGTGAGTCGTACTTGGTTAGCTCAGACGGTACAGTACTTGCCCGCGAAAGGCAGAGGTCCCGTGTTCAGGTCTCGGTCCGGCACACAGTTTTAATCTGCCAGGAAGTTTCAACTCCGTAAAAGTTGATTGAAGGTATGAGAGGTGAAAGGAGAGGAAAGTAACATACGGCTTAATGCACTCGTAATGGATTCACACAAGAAGATAAAGTTCGGAGAGAAATCAGTTGTCACCACAAGCATGTAATTACGAAAAAAAATGTATACTGACAGAAACAACTCTTCTGATGTCAGAACAATGTATGGGAATTCGCGCTGACAATATATATGACGAAAGGGAAAGAGGACGTGGGCGAATAAATCACTCATCGATTTATTCATTCCTTCGCATTCCAATAATCCCGACTAGCCTCAAGTACTTATCCCGGAACCTTAACACAGCAGTACAGCGGTCGTATTACTTTTCTTCACTCACTATAACAAGTGTATTTCAATTGATGTACAGTAACTAGTCCCTAAAGCGTCCTAGTTACGTACAGAATAATAACGTTCACAACGAAAGACTGAACTATAGCCCCTGAGATATAAGATAGGATTTCACTTAATGCATGAGAGCAGAACTTTTTGCTTTTGTTTTTATTTTACTTCCGTTCTGTCTTAAGATAGTTAAAGTTACCCAGTTGTATAATTAATCATCAGTATACACCGTAAAGTATTATGGTTAGTAAGCCTTGTGTCTTGCTTGTACTTCCAGTAATTATTTGTATATACTTGCGAAAGTATTTTTTAATATTCCTGTGGGAATGCAGTCCAATGATCTTCTTCCTTGTTGGATTCAAACTGCACTCCCCCCGCCCCATTTCATGGCCAACATCGGTGAGCTTTTGAGCCCAAGTCTAGTTTGACGCATAGACAGTCGTGGGTCCTGTCTCCTCTGTGACCTCAACAATATTGACCGTGGGATTTTCATTTCTCCAAGAGGGTTTAACATTACTATTACATTGCGAATTTAGTTGCTGGTCAGTATTCTTCACGTTATTGTGTGGCTCATTGCTTTGATTAGGGTGCCACTGATTACCGGAATTACCATGATGAACATTAAACTGTCGTTGATTCTGTGCACCGGAATACCACTGGTTATTACCGTTATTTCAGAGACCTGTCCCATCAATTTCGTAGCCGAGATTATATCTGCCACCGGTTCTCTCCTTTCTTTTATTGTTCGGAGAATTACCGTTTGATGTTCCACTACCTCATATCTGACGAGGTAGCGGCGGAGCAACTAAACCAGCGAGAAAAACCGATCGCTGGTGATGGTTATTGTACTGGTGGTGCGGCGGCTTTGCCTGGCTCGCACCATTGTCATTTCGATAATTATGATGGTTATTAACGTTAGCTCTCACGTTCTCGTTTTAAGGATTGCGTGCCTCAGTCTGTAGAAACGGAACCCTTGCAGAATCGCTTTATTGTCTGTCTGACTGTCTGTTAAGCACCCTTTATCTCGGTAAAGAAAATATGTATCACGTTCAGATTTATGTGACATAGTGTGGTCTATGGTCCCTTGGTCGTGTACAAATTTTAACCTTCTTAGTCAATTCAGTCAAAACATACGACAGTCAAAAGATACGACCGTTTATGTCACACATTTTGATACTATAAAACTCACTCATCAAAACCTGTAGGATACTTCCCGTTGACCTAAAATCATGCAATTTGACAAAAAGCAGGGTTTCACAGTACAATTAAAGAAAAAACATCCGAAAATTCTTAATTTGCAATTATATAACAAGAAAAAATATTTTGTCATTTTTTTTATCCATTCGTTTCTGTGTCAGTCCCTCCCCTTGGAACACGTTGACCTATCAAGTTCAAATTAATGTCAAATAGTAAAGTCTACAGTCGCTTGGCGGTATAAAAATTTTAAGCTTCTAAGTCGATCCAGTCAAAAGATACTGCCATTTAAGTCACATAATTTAAGACTCGAAAGCTCTCTCATCAAAATATATAGGGTGTTCCTGTTGATCTAGAATCATCAAATTTAGAAAAATAGAAGGTTTCACAGTACACCTAGAGGAAAAATTCCGAAAACTGTAAATTCGTAATTATATCACACGGAAAAAAGTGTTTTTGTCATTTTCTATTCGTATGTTTGTTTATTCGTCTGTTAAGACCTTTTCTCTCCGGAAAAGGATGGCGTATCAAGTTCAGATTTGTGTCACATGCTAACGTCTATAGTTATTTGTTGGCGTAAAAATTTTAAGGTTGTAAGTCACTTCAGTCGTAAGATATGGACATTTATGTCACATATTTTGATACTCGGGAACTCACTCATCAAAACCTATAGGCTGCTTGCCGTTGACCTACAATCATGAAATTTTGCAAGAAGCAACATTTCACAGCACAAGTAAAGAGGAAAATCCGAAAAAGTTAATAAGCAATTATAAAACATGTAAAAATAGTTCTTTTGTTGTTTGTTATCTGACTTCAAACTTGAAATTAATACGTTCTCGAATGTCTTGGAATCCCTGGGACCGATAGCTTTCTAGCGTAAATGTCGATAATAGGCAAAAATCGTCAACATCTTCGATTCCCGGAATGCATAAACTGTCAATATGCATAATGAAGTTTATACGGAACCCTCAGTGCGCACCTGGCCAATTTTTTCAAATCAGTCAAATCTATAAGGGATAGAAAATACTCCAGATTCGATTCACCGACCTGTAACAGTTTTTCTCTGATATTCACCGGCGGTTTCCCTTTAACGATGCGTAACACATCTCTGTTCATCCCAGAAACAAGTTTTGTTTAAATTGTCTCTAAGAACAAAAGAAAAAAAAGACGCACAACGAAGAAATTATCCAAATGGGACGGAAATTGGTAGATGTGATATAAATGTACAAACAAACAAACGATTACAGTTTCAGAAAAAATGGGGGTTTATTCAAGAGAAAGAGCTTCACAAATTGAGCAGGGCAGTAACTACGGAAGCAGTTATTCGCCTTTGCACTGATTGACAGAGTTGTTGGATACTCTCCTGAGGGGTACCGAGCCAAATTCTGTCCTATTGGCGTCTCAGATCCTCAAAATGCCGAGCTGGTTGGAGGGCCCTACTCATAATGCTACATACGTTCTCGATTGCGAAGAGATCTGCCGATCTTTCTCGCTAAGGTAGGGTTGACAAGCACAAGAACATGCAATAGTAACTCTATAGTCTTGTGCGGACGGGCATTATCTTGTTGAAATGTAACCCCAGGATGGCTCGCAATGACGAGCAACAAAACGGGACATGGAATACCGTCGACGTTCTTCTGTGCAGTAAGGGTGCCGCATATGACAACCAAAGGGGTCCTGCTACGAAAAGAAATGACATCCCAGACTATCACTCCCAGTAGCCGGGCCTTATGGAGGGTGACAGTCAGATTGGTTCCCTACCGTTATCCGGGACGGCTCCAGACAGATATTCGGCGTGGAATCTCATTTAGTGCATTAGAATTTTCTTCAGTGATGAGTCCCACTTAAGTAAGGATTGTATGTTACCTATATCTGACAACATTCGCACTGCAAATAGAAATTTGTTTAGGCACTTCAGCAGATCTGTGGTATGCTACTTCCAGAAGAATTTAGTAGCAATCTGTTTGAATGATATTAAAGCCTCTCTCTCACTCACACTTGTTACTGAATAAGAGTTGCACTCGAACATTATTTTTTGAACGTCCGGTCGAAGAAACGCGCCTTCTTTCGGTTTCTCTTTTGACTGATAGGAAAAAGTCTCACAGAGACACTTAAAACATCGATGAAGTCTTCTCGAATTATTGGCCGAATCGTGGCGTTGTGTCCGACTAGTTTGCTACTGGCCATCTTGATACTACGCCTTAAGATGAAACTTAGGAACTTCGAAACGTTGCGACAAGAAGGCGCCACTGGTCGGCTGATAACTGAAGAAGATTTCATCGATGAAATTTGCCTAGAAAGCCTGTGTTCCCATATAATACTTGAAACAATGTCTATTTTTGGGTAAGGCTTCCAATAAATTCTTTCTTTAGATCCTAAATAATGTGCAGACGAGGTAACAGAACCTTTTTTTCTGATCCGTAAGGTTTCTTCACGAAACAATCTTCTTTCCAGACTTCAAAGGTTTTTCTTCATACATTATTTTGTATTATAGTAATTACACATAAACATACATTAATTATGTATTGGTTAACTGAACTATATACAATGGGCGATCAAACAGTTTCCGTTTTAGGGTGTTGCTGCATCGTATATGCAGTGTAGCATGCTCCAATGTGGGTACATACAGGGCGACAATTATTGAACTACATGAAATAAGATCGTCATAACTTCTGACCAGTTTGCGTTAGCACGTTCAAACTGCACGGTTGGCCGCGGGGCATGATGGAAATTAGTAAGCGTATACTGTTTGAATTTTATCCATAGTGGATGCTGTCGAACACCGTGACTATTCCTTTATGGGGTGTAGAAATATGTCTGCTACCACTCACAATAAAAAGTTATTTATTTTCACACGACCGGTTTCGGGCTTGCGCCCATTTTCATGTGTTTATACATTCATGTACATGTTTGTACTTTTGGAGATCACTGTATAAATACAAAAAAAATTATTTGCTGGTGACTATACAGATACAAGTGGAGCAATTGTAAGTGGTAAGGCAGCATTTGACGAAAATATATCTGTACTTACTTAAAGTACCATTATTACAGCTATGCTGTGGTGATAGTTTTGTCACTTATTTACACAATTATGGTCATTTTCACGTCCATATTTCAGTTTTACCAAGTATAACTTCATATTACACTATTATGATGTGCACTCGTGAAATACACTATGTTTACATACAAACATGTGGGCTGTGGTCAAAGAACTTAGATGTAGCAGATGTAAAGATGTTGCTCATACACAAACTTGTAGGTTATTGTCAAAGAACTTAGCCACAGTAAGTGCAAGGATGTTGCATAAATAGAAATTTAAAAAGCTATTATAGACTGCGACATTTCTTGATACACATTATGATTTTTTTTGTCAGAGAGCTTAGCTCTAGGAAGTACAATGTTGTTATATATATGAAATTACTCACAGCTATTACAAATTAAAAAATGACAGCTAGAACTATTTTGAACCACACTGATGTCAGAGAAATTACATCTAGGAGGTACAATAATGTTACACACATGATATTTTGAAAGCTATTACACATTACACAATGCCAGTTACAGCTTGTGTTTAGAATATGACTTTTACAGTTTACGATAATGACACTTGGACTGTTGTATGACTGCTACATCGAATTTCTATAGAATATTACTTTGTTATTCTATCAGAGGATAAGTATTTTCTGTTTTTGAATATTTCATGAAATATGTGAAGATATGATTTGTTTGCAAGTTCCATTTGTTCGTTGAGAACAAGGTCTGGTGAGTTAGAGCTGTGGATATAAATTTCTAGCTCTTTGAGCAGATTCATTTTCTTTCCTTTGCTCACAGTGTGCAGTATTTGTAGGTTTTCTGTAATGGCTGTGTCTGAGTGACCATGGTCTTTTAGGTGCATTGCAAAGGTGGATTTGTCAAAATTATTTAGCCAGAAGGCATCCATGTGCTCATGGTATCTTATAGTGAAACTCCTTCCAGTTTGGCCTATGTAGAACTGTGGGCAATTGTCACATAAAAGTTTGTAACTACCTGATTTATTGTGGCATTGGTATTTTGTCTTACTGTTGTGAATGATGTGCTGTTGTAGCTTGTTGTTAGTGCTGAAAGAAATTTGAATAGCAGTTTTCCGAAAGAGGTTGGCAATTTGGTATGAAATTTTACCTATAAATGGCATGCGGGCGAATGTGTTTCTTCCTTGTTGTGAATCAGATTTAGTAGGTGTGCATTGTTTCTTTTTGATTTTGTTGTTAAGTTTATCAATTACATCTGGGTTGTATCCATTTCTCCGTGCAGTTTCTTTTGAAATGTTAATTTCTTTTTGTTCATCATGGGGGCTGAGTGGGATTTTATGTAGACGATGAAGTGTGGATCTGAAGAATGCCATTTTGTGTTGTGCTGGATGACATGAGGAGTTCTTAATGACAACGTCACTAGTGTTAAGTTTTCTGTAAATCTGGAAGGCATGTCTGTTGTTTACATTAGATAGTGTAAGGTCAAGAAAATTGATGCCTTTATCTACTTGATGTTCTACAGTGAATTTGATGTTGTTGTGCATGCTACTGAGGCCTTTAACAAGTTTCTCAATCTCCTCAGTTGTACCATTGTACAAGATAATAGTATCGTCCACATACCTTTTGTAGTATATTATTTTATTTTCAAGTGAACTGTCTGATCTGAAAAATATATTTTCTATGTGGTTATTGTAAATATCTGCAAGTATCCCTGCCAAACTACTGCCCATTGCAAGACCATCTTCCTGTTTATAAATTTTGTTATTAAAAGTAAAATAAAAAATTGTGTGATAGGACTAGTTCTAGCAGGTCAATGAGTTCACATACCTCAGCCTTGGACAGCTTTTTGTGTTTTAATAGGTTGTTTCTAATTATCTGAATAGTGTCATGTACAGAAATGTTGGTGTAAAGGTTGACTATATCCATTGAAGCAAATCTGGCACCCTCTGGTGATCTCCAAAAGTACAAACATGTACATGAATGTATAAACACCTGAAGATGAGCGCAAGCCCAAAACCGGTCGTGTGAAAATAAATAACCTTTTATTGTGACTGGTAGCAGATAATTTACAACACCCCGTATACTGTTTTTTTAGCGACGAAGCCCACTTTCATTTGGATGGGTTCGTCAATAAGCAAAATTGACACATTTGGGGGACAGAAAATCCGAATTTCGCGGTCGAGATGTCTCTTCATCCTCAACGGGTGACTGTGTGGTGTGCCATGTCTAGTCACGGGATAATCGGTGCGATGTTCCTTGATGACACGGTGACTACCGAACGGTAAGGTTTTGGAAGATGATTTCATCCACATTATCAGTTTATCCCCATTATCCAAAGTGACCCTGATTTCGACAAGATGTGGTTCATGCTAGACAGGAGAGTGTTTGGTGTCCTGGAGGAGCACTTCGGGGACCGCATTCCCGCTCTGGGGTACCCAGAAGCCACTGGCATGGGCCGTGATTGGACGTCATATTCTCCGGATCTGAACACGCGCGACTCCTTTTTGTTTGGCTATATTAAAGACAAGATGTACAGCAATAACCCCAAAACTACTGCTCAAATGAAAACAGCCATTCAGAAGGTCATCGACAGCATCAATGTTCCGACACTTCGGCGGGTCATGCAGAATTTCGCTTTTCGTCTGCGCCACATCACCGCCAGTGCTGGAAGGCATATCGAACAAGTCATAACCTAAATCTGAATATCTATAGTGACGTTTACATACTGACTAACGTGTGTGCACACCGTAAATTGTAAATATTTTACGTTTTTTTCATATAGTTAAATAATTGTCACCCTGTAAGAATCGACATACAGTATAAGCAAGGGATTAGTGCGGCACTCGTGTCCTTCCGACGTGCTTGTGGTAAATTCGGAACCGTGAACACTGGCGACGTTGTTACCAAATGCATCCAAACAGGACCAAAGTGCTGTTACTTCTTTCTTGGCTGTTGAAGGACAAACACCGGAACACATCCATCCGAGAATGAATAATGAGTATGGGGCACCAAGCCTGTTGGAAACCAACTTCGTGGAACGGTGCGCCAAGTTTCATGCTGATCACGATTAAACACAAGACGCCAGTCGATATGGGAGACTCATTTGGGAGACACTCGAGCACCCGTCCTATAGTCCTGATCTCTCCCCATGCGATTATCACGCCTTTGGTCCCTCAGAAAAGTCCTTGAAGGGTCGACGATTCCTGTCGGACGAGGATGTGTAGCAGGCAGCTAGGGACTTCTTCAAGCATTGGGACACGGCGTTTTACCAAACAGCTATTTCCAACATTGTCTGCCGGTGGGATGATGCCTTAATGCTCACGGCGCCTTTGCCTGATTGGCGTACTGATTCTGGAGAGTACAGTCTTCGAATATAAAATTTTTGGTCACCCCTTGTACGAAGGTCACTCCAAAAGAAATGCACACTATTAAAAAAAATCCGTCTTTTATTATACATATTTGAAAGTTTTACAGTGTGTAGATACATCCTTTAGGAACAATATTTTCATTTCTCCACATAATTTCCATCCCTCTCAACTGTCTTACGCCATCTTGGAACCAGCGCCTGTATACCCGCACGGTAAAATTCTGGACCAACCTGTTGGAGCCACTGTTTGGCAGCATGCACAAGGGAGTCATCATCTTCAAACCTTGTTCCACAAAGAGAGTCTTTCAGTTTCCCAAAGAGATGATAGTCACATGGAGCCAGGTCAGGACTGTAAGGCGGGTGTTTCAGTGTTGTCCATCCGAGTTTTGTGATCGCTTCCATGGTTTTTTGACTGACATGTGGCCGTGCATTGTTGTGCAACAGCAAAACATCCTGCTTTTGCCGATGTGGTCGAACACGACTCAGTCGAGCTTGAAGTTTCTTCAGTGTCGTCACATATGCATCAGAATTTATGGTGGTTCCACTTGGCATGATGTCCACAAGCAAGAGTCCTTCGGAATCGAAAAACACCATAGCCATAAGTTTTCCAGCAGAAGGTTTAGTTTTGAATTTTTTTTTTTTTTTTTTCCTTGGGTGAATTTGCATGATGCCACTCCATTGATTGCCTCTTCGACTCTGGTGAAAAATGATGGAGCCATGTTTCATCACCTGTCACAATTCTTCCATGAAATTCATCTCCACCATTCTTGTACTGTCCCAAAAGTTTGCTGCATACCGTTTTTCTTGTTTCTTTGTGAGCCACTGTCAACATCCTGGGAACCCACCTGGCAAAAACCTTTTTTAACACCAACACTTTCAGTATTCTGCAAACACTTCCTTCCCCTATCACAACGTAGTGTGACAATTCGTTCACTGCGATGCGTCTGTCAGCAGTCACCAATTCCTTAACTCTCTGCACATTGTGTGGAGTGTGTGCAGTACGAGGCCTGCCGCTGCGAGGACAATCCTCAATACTGTTGTGCCCGCTTTCATCACCTAACCTGCTTGCCCACCGACTAACTGTACTGCGTTCGACAGCAGCATCTCCATACACCTTTTTCAACCTCTTGTGGATGTTTCCCACTGTCTCGTTTTCACAGCACAGGAATTCTATGACAGCACGTTGCTTCCGACGAACGTCAAGTGTAGCAGTCATCTTGAAGACATGCTGTGACGGCGCCACTCACGGGAACAGGCTGAACTAAGTTAAGTTTGAAAACAAGCGGGAAGGATGTATCTACACACTGTAAGACTTTCACACATGCAGAATGAAAACTGTATTTTTACTAAAATAGTGTGCATTTCTTTTGGAGTGACCCTCGTATAATCAAAATCGCTAAAATGCATTTTTGGAAAATTGAGTGATAATTGTAAAAGAATTGTGGGTGGTACCGCATTATTGTTGTTTTATTAAGAAACAGTTCGTTAAAAAAATACAGGAATAAGCCAGTTACATCCAAACAAATTCATCGTTATCGTGTGTTACTAAGCACACAAATAAATCAGTCAACGTCAGGACGCAGAATTAAAACATGCACTTCTCAGATGTGCAGCCCTTTGCAAGCGACGAAAGATAGGGTAATTTTAATACAATGACTTATGGAATCTTATTTCTCTTCGCTGTCACTTGAAAGTATCTTCCATATCAAGTATCATGAGATGCCAACGCCAGTAACGACGTTAGTTAAACACAATGAATGTAAAAAAATTAAGAGCGTTCACATTAGACATTCCAGAAAAAAAGATGTTTTCTGGGTTTGTGGTATCACTGACAGATTGTATCCTTTCCTTTGTTTGAAAAAAACGTATGCAGTTTGTGAAACAACTCGAACACTATTTTCAGAGGTTGTAAATACTGAACATTAATCATAGAAAGAACAAGAGTGGTACTGTTGTATTCAACAAATATTCTTGGGGTCAAACTGGAGAGAACTCCAAAGCACCGAAGGCAGTTGGTGTTGGTAAGGAGGCTTGCTTGCATTTAGCAACTGCTCTGTTTCGTCACATGGCCCAATAGATTTAGGCAAACTGTGGCAGAAAAATGGTAACACAGATTTAAAACAGTTTATTAAATGGAACTATACACTACTTACCCTGAGTCTGAGTATGCAGTATGGCAATCTAGCTGAACGTTCACTTGCACTGATCTATCTGTGAACTTTGGTCTAGCCTTGAATCCATTGAACAATAACTCAAATAACTTGCAGAAAGTCCAGTTGGCAGTGACTGTAGACGTGTTCGTGCTGTTGTCCCTAAGTACTGTTGATACTGTGTGAATAGTCAGCATATACTAATCGAATACTGAATCCTGCGTCTGCTAATATCCACGGGAACTATATGACTATATGAGTGCCGTAGGCAGAAGCATAACATAGCCCCCCCCCCCCCCCCCCCCCTTTGCTCTTTGTACCCTCTATAGTGTCTGACGATAGATACACTGACCGAAAAGAAATTGAAGCACCAAAACGTAATTAACATAGAGTAATGAAATTTCGGGAATACGTTTGTCCAGGTGACATTGCAACATCACAGGTTAATTAAGCCCAACATAAGTCAATGTAAATGTGAAATGCTCGTACATTAATAGCTACTAAAACAATAAATGTCGTGTGACTAGGACCTCCCTTCGGGTAGACCGTTCGCCGGGTACAAGTCTTTCGATCTGCCGCCACTTCGGCGACTTGCGCGTCGATGGGGATGAAATGATGATCATTAGGACAACACAACACCCAGTCCCTGAGCGGGGAAAATCTCGGACCCAGCAGGGAATCGAACCCGGGATTGACATTCTGTCGCGCTGACCATTCATTAATAGCTACTGTAACTGCTAGAATGATCAATGCAACGATTAAAATGTGCACGCATTGTGTTGTACAGGTGCCGGATGTAAGTTTGTGGAACAGGGTTCCACGCCTGTCGCAACTGGTCCGTCAATACAGAGACGGTTAATGCTGCACGCTAGAGTTGTTGTCTGATGATTTCCCATATGTTCGTGACTGGAGACAGATCTACTGATCGAGTAGGCCAAGGCAACATATTGACATTCTCTAGAGCAGTGGTTCCCAACAGGTGGTCCACGGACCCCCAGGGGTCCGCGAGCTATGCCAGAGGGGTCCGCAAGATGCTATTAGAATAAAAAATATACCGTAAAATGGGGCCACTTTGTGACTGTAAGGGCTACTTTGTGACATACGTTAATTTTCGGTTATTTAGGATCTCCCACTGCGTCCAAGATGCCTAGAAACCAAAGATTAGCTCCAGCGACTTGCCTGTAGTGCTGCACCATCTTGCGACAGCCAGCTGAATCTGCCGCGCTTCTTTTGTTCGTCGGAAGTGCGTTCGTATTGAAACCTGCTTTGGAGCCATTGTTTGAATTGTAAACTTTGTGTGCTGGAGCCGTTCATGTGAAAGAACTGCAGAAAACGGGTATGTGCTGATTGTTAATATGTAGGCTACATTATGGCATGATTAGACGTTAATTGTAATGTTTATGTAATCAGTATAATTATACAACCATAAAATCACCATAAGAGTAGTAGAAGCGACCACTGGTAAGACGAAAGCGAAATCTTCGAGTCCTGGTACAGGCAATACTCAGCAGCCGAAGAAAAAGTGTTCTGAAGTCTCAAGAAGAGTCACTGATAACGTCGAGTCCTCAGATTAGAGCGAAATCATCAAGTGGACCGATGAAGATCCGTGTGACTCGGGAGCTCTCTGTGAAAGTTCATCACATGAGCCATCAGACAGAGACGCACCTTCGAATACTGGTAAGTTACATCAAGACACAAGAAACGTCCACCACTTGAAAAGGGCCATGAAGAAGACCCCTGAATGCACATTCAAACTTGATGACTTTGTGGTAGTGAACTTCGAAGGGGAAATGTTCCCCGAAGAGTGACTGATATCAGGCCAGGAGGCTACATGGTAAGCGACATGGAAAGGTCAAAAATATGCTGGAAGTGGACAGAACGAGATGATTCCATTTATTATTCAACGGAGGAAGTTCTGTATAAAATAGCGCTTCCAACACCAGTAAGAAAGCGAGATCTTTTTAATGTTAAAAATTTATTTTTAGATTAAGTAGCTACCTTTGTAAATTCTTTATGTTGTCAAATAATAAACCAATGTTTTGTGTATTGCTTTAAATAAACATCTTATGGAGTAACTTTGTGTCAATGTTTATTTTCATGCATTTCGAAGCAAAAACAAAGCTTGTCACGTAGTAGCCCCACCCAGTGGGGTAACTAAAAAACTGGCTCTGAGCACTATGGGACTTAACATTTCAGGTCATCAGTCCCCTAGACTTAGAACTAATCAAACCTAACTAACCTAAGGACATCACACACATCCATGCCCGAGGCAGGATTCGAACCGGTGACCGTAGCAGCCGCGCGGTTCCGGACTGCATCGCCTAGAACCGCACGGCCTTCGCGGCCGACTGGGGTAACTTTGTTACAAATTGTAACAATGATATAACGGTTATCTGTTGAACATATTTATTTGTACAACATACCGCCACGTAGTGGAAGGTTCCAGCAACTTCTTAGTATTACCTATTAATCTTCATAATTTACAGTGACTGGCCCGTGCGAGCAAAACCTTGAAAACTGTCACAAAGTAACCCCCTTTTAAGGTATTAAATATATTTCGTATGATAACAGATTTTTTGTTTTGGCCGCTTCCTGCATAAGCAGAGCTTTAGTGAACGCTACCTTCTGCGTCTAGCGTCTTCCTAGCGTGTAAAGAGATCGACAGTGAGCATGAGTAACTTCTTATTCATACGGAAGTAAGATGGCTTTCTAGAGGTAGGATCTTGACAAGATTTTTTGAACTTAGAGACGAGGTTTGTGTCTTCCATCTTGACACAAAGTATGCGGACTTTCTCACTAATTTCTCTTGGCTTTGCTCAATTGCGTACTTAGCTGATGTGTTTCAACACTTGAAGGTGTTAAACCTTGAGTTTACAAGGAAAAAATGTAGACATGTTCAAAGCTGAGGATAAGATTAGTGCTATGGTCAGAAAGTGTCAGATCTGGGCGTCAAGGATAGAAAACGAGTCACTAACTAATGGCTCTGAGCACTATGGGACTTAACATCTATGGTCATCAGTCCTCTAGAGCTTAGAACTACTTCAACCTAACTAACCTAAGGACATCACACAACACCCAGTCATCACGAGGCAGTCACTAACTAACTTTTCTACTTTAAAACAATTCTTGGGGTCATTAGAGGAGAGTTTGTCTGACCAGATCAAGAGCAATGTAGCCGAGCATCTACGCAGCCTACCCACCACTTTTAGAGAGTATTTTCGTGATCCTGACCCTGACGACAGACGGATTCGAAATCCCTTCAGCTGTGAAAGAATAGACAATATCCATGGCCTCACTGAAGAAGAGCAAGACAGCTTGTGGATCTGTCCAGCTGTGGTACGATGATAAACATTTTCATCGGTGATAAAATTACAGACTTCGGGGCATCAGCACGCAAGGACTACAAGAAATTTGGATATAAGGCAATTAAAAAGATCCTTCCAACAACATATCGGCGTGAGCAAGCATTTTCTTCCATGTGTTTCATGAAATATAGGAATCAGCTCGACATGCGGTCGGATTTCAGAGTGAAAGTTTCAAGTTTGGAACCTAATATTTAGAAATAATGGACTCAAAGGTCAGATTGAACTCATCTCATTAAAAACTGAAAAGTGAAACTAACTGTACACTGATGGAGTACTCTGTTGTAACTGTATTTTTTTCAGATAAATAATACTTTGTATGAGATTAGTGTTTTCTTACATTTCACACATGTTTACTGAATGCAATCTCAAGTGTAGTACACTTGAAAGACCAATACACTCAGTTTTAATTTTTTCCTGTCATTTTCAGTTAGTACTCAATTTTTTTAAGGAATTTGTTATACTAAACACCCAGATTTGAAAACAAAGATTTTAAGCAATAATAAAAAATTTACTGAACTGAAAAAGTTTGAAGCTCAATATTTTTTTAATAATGAATATGTCAATGTTTTTCTAAGTATACCAAAAATAGAAAACGTATAAAAAGACTCTTAATTTGGCTTTTTTAGGTACTTGATACTGTGATATGACAAGGTACCAATCATGCTCGATGAGGGGGTCCTCGAGAAAATTTTGTTGGGAACCCCTGCTGTAGAGCATGTTGAGTTAGAACAGCGATATATGATGTAGCGTTATCCTGTTAGAAAACAAGCCGGCCGTGGTGGCCGAGCGGTTCTAGGCGCTTCAGTGGGAACCGTGCGACTGCCGCCGTTGTAGGTTCGAATCCTGCCTCGGGCATTGATGCGTGTGATGTCCTTAGGTTAGTTAGGTTTAAGTAGTTCTAAGTTTTAGGGGACTGATGACCTCAGATGTTAAGTCCCATAGTGCTCAGAACCATTTTGTTAGAAAACACTCTCTGGAACGCTGTTCATGAATGACAGAACAGGCCGAATCACCAGATTGACGTACAAATTTGCAGTCAAGGTGTGTGAGACAACCACGAGAGTGCTCCTGCTGTCATACGATATCGCACCCCGGACTATAACTCCAGGTGTAAATCTAACACTCAGGCAGGTTGGTTGCAGGCCCTCAAATGGTTCAAATGGCTCTGAGCACTATGGGTCTTAATTTCTGAGGTCATCAGTCCCCTAGAACTTAGAACTACTTAAACCTAAGTAACCTAAGGACATCACACAAATCCATGCCCGAGGCAGGATTCGAATCTGCGACCGTAGTGGTCGCGCGGTTCCGGACGGAAGCGCCTAGAACCACTCGGCCACCCCGGCCGGCGCAGGCCCTCAACTGGCCTGCTTGTAACCAACACATGGCGTCACTGGCACCGAGTCAGAACCACCTTTCATCAGAAAACACGAGTCATCCACCCTGTCCTCCTATGAGCTTTCGCTTAACGCCATTGAAGTCGCAAATGGGTCTGTGGAACGCACGCTACTGAGCCTCTGGCATTTGGCGCTGTTTTTGAAGTAACCGATTTATAACAGTTTATTGCATCACTGCGGGACCAACTACTGCTCAGATTGCTGCTACAGACGCAGTACGATGCGCCAGAGCCATACGCCGAACACGATGGTCTTCCCTCTCGGCAGTCCCACGTGACCCAGTTTTCTTGCGACCATACATTCTCGTGACCACTGCTGCCAGCAGTCATGTACAATGGCTATATTACTGTCAAGTCTGTCAGTAATACCGCGGAATGAACATCCAGCTTCTCATAGCCCTGTTGAACGACTTCGTCCAAACTCAGTAAGGCGGGCGTCATTGTCGCCTCAAAGGCATTCTTGACTGACATCAACTCACCATGTCCAATCTCAAACGTAGGGCTCACGACCGTTACAGCGTATATTGCAGGTAAAGGTAGGTTTCATCATCGTAGTGGCGCTACCAGCCTCACTCTTATGCGGCTGGCGTGAAATTTGAATATACACTACTAGCCATTAAAATTGCTACACCACGAAGATAACATGATACAGACGCGAAATTTAAGAACATGCTGTGATATACAAATGATTAGCATTTCAGAGCCTCCACACAAGGTTGGCGCCGGTGGCGACACCTACAACGTGCTGACATGAGGAAATTTTCCAACCGATTTCTCATACACAAACAGCAGTTGACTGGCGTTGCCTGGTGGAACGTTGTTGTGATGCCTCGTGTAAGGAGGAGAAATGCGTACCATCATGTTTCTGACTTTGATAAAGGTCGGATTGTAGCCTATCGCGAATGCGGTTTGTCGTATCGCGACATTGCTGCTCGCGTTGGTCGAGATCCAATGACTGTTAGCAGAATATGGAATCGGTGGGTTCAGGAGCGTAATACGGAACACCATGCTGGATCCCAACGGCCTCGTATCACTAGCAGTAACGGATCGTGCAACCACGTCTCGATCCCTGAGTCAACACATGGCGACGTCTGCAAGGCGACCACCATCTGCACGAACAGTTCGACGACGTTTGCAGCAGCATGGACTATCAGCTCGGAGACCACGGCTGCGGTTACCCTTGACGCTGCATCACAGACAGTAGCGCCTGCGATGGTGTACTCAACGACGAACCTGGGTGCACGAATGGCAAAACGTCATTTTTTTCGGATGAATCCAGGTTCTGTTTACAGCATCGTGATGGTCGAATCCGTGTTTGGCGACATCGCGGTAAACGCACATTGGAAGCGTGTATTCGTCATCGCCACACTGGCGTATCGCCCGGTGTGATGGTATGGTGTGCCATTGGTTACACGTCTCGGTCACCTCTTGTTCGCACTGACGGCACTTTGAACAGTGGACGTTACATTTCAGATGTGTTACGACCCGTGGCTGTACCCTTCATTCGATGCCCGCGAAACCCTACATTTCAGCAGGATAATACACGACCGCATGTTGCAGGTCCTGTACGGGCCTTTCTGGATACAGAAAATGTTCGACTGATGCCCTGGTCAGCACATTCTCCAGTTCTCTAACCAATTGAAAACGTCTGGTCAATGGTGGCAGAGCAACTGCCTCGTCACAATACGCCAGTCACTACTCCTGATGAACTGTGGTATCGTGTTGAAGCTGCATCGGCAGCTGTACCTGTATACGCCGTCCAAGCTCTGTTGGACTCAATGCCCAGGCACATCAAGGCCGTTATTGCGGCCAGAGGTGGTTGTTCTGGGTACTGATTTCTTACGATCTATGCACCCACATTACGTGAAAATGTAATCACATGTCAGTTCTAGTATAATATATTTGTCCAATGAATACCCGTTTATCATCTGCATTTCTTCTTGGTGTAGCAACTTTAATGGCCAGTAGTGTACACATGAGCTTTGAAATGATTACTCGGTCGACTTTCCTGCTTCGCTAACGCACGTTGCAACCCTTTTACCACTACAGGGCTACGAATTGTAGGGTGTAACATGGTGGTGTATAACGTAAATATGCCTCTGCGTGAGAAACGTTATAAAACTGAAAGCACGAATTCGGGAATTTCGTCTACTCATGGAGCACCGTCTCCTTGAGAATGCCAGACCTCGCGTGAGCGGTGCTTCATCTCCAACAATCCGACGTTTTGGCTTCAGTGTCAGCGATCACTCTCAATACAGTCCCGACTTGGCCCCATCCGATTTTCATCTGTTTCCAAAACTTAGAGAACATCTTCAAGGACTTCGGTTTGAGAGTGACGAAGCGCTGCAAGCAAAGCTGATGTGGCTCCATCGATACTTTCTACACAGTGCTCGTCAAACTGCGGATCGTGGGCTGCTTCATGTGGCTCGCAGTTCTCAGGTGTACGAGGGCTTTCTGAAAGTGATGCCTCCGAATTTTTTGTGTGAAAACCCTAAAACAAACGGTATTAACATCCTCCATCTTTCTTCTTCATCTACACATATTTATTTCGCAAGATTCACCCTGGTCACGAACACATTTCTCCCAACGAGAGCGCGGTTTGTTCATACCGCCACTGAAGAACGTTTTACTTTTTGGACGGAGGTACAACCCTACCTCTGCTTACACCGCTTCATCACTATCAAAGTAAAGTCTTCGAAGGTGTTCTTTTAGGAACAGATGATAATCGGATGGGGCAAAACCGTGACTATGGAGGTTGATCGACGACAGCAAGCCTAAGGCGTCGTACTTGCAGAAGTCGCAGCGCTTTTGTGTGGTGTAGCATTGTCATGCTGAAAGATAGGGTGCTCCATGTGTGAACGAACTCTCTTACGGTTATAAACGCTATTACAGCAGCACGGACCGGCATAGTTACGTTACACACCGCCATGTTACTCTCAACAATTTGGAGGCAAGAAGCGTCAGAGCGCTGCGAGTTGCGTCATTGAAGCAGGAAAGTCGTGCGAATAACATGCGTGACACGTAAAACCTCAGCCGACATTGAGAACATAATAAAAAATTTGGAGGCATTACTTTTCATTACGCCCTCGTACACCTAGTGACCAACAGCCGATTCTGAAAAGGCATCTAACCTTACTGGCTTCCTAAGAGTGCTTAGTAACAGACAAAAATATTAACAGAGACAGTAATATTATAAGATGTGCTTAGTTGTAATTGACTTTTGTAGATTCGGCCGTGAGCTAAGTACAGTTGTCCGCTTACCTCAGGAGCAGAGGGGGTTAAGTAGCGCGGCCACTGCGGGGTTAGAAAAAGTGAGAGAGGAATGTCTCATCGTTTGTATCCCACTGCTGATAATTTATGGGCGTGTGTGTGTCTCGTACCGATCAGCTGGTATGGTACAAATTTCAATCAGGTGTAAAATGGATTCGTGAATACGCATTAGATAGTCATCTTCAAATGCGATACATATTTTTAGAAATGAATATGAAATATAATTAAGACTGTTGTAATACAAAGCAATGAGTAGAAGAAAGATGACATTCAAGACAGTTAGTAAACGTTTGTGATCGCGTCTCCTACTGGGTAACGCATTTAAATACAAGTACAATTACTGTTACAAATCAATTAATCTTCGCCTCATACATACAACACATCACTTCATCGGACTGTTGCAGAGTCACCACTCTGGGATCGCTAAGAGTGGCAGCAATTTGAAACAGAGAACAGCCGACACGAAATACTTCGGTGGTGCCGACATTTAACGATCAATACTTGGGGGCCGGTGGCCAACTTACCAAGCACTTACTGGAGGTGGTCTGCTGGGGGCTCATTACATACTAATTTATGTAGGTAACCAATTAATAACAAGATCACTACGTATACGGTCCGAGCTGCCGCCCCACAATGTCAGTATTGGCTTTAAAGGGTGGGGGGGGGGGGGGGGGGGGGAAGGGAGAAATTGACGAGCACTGTTCACTGTTCTACATTGACGGTATCCATAAAGTGGTCTCTCGTTGGGATCGTAGGGTGACCCTGTAGATAAATAAGTAGACACAAAGAATAATTATGTAGAATGTTAATAAAGTCGGTTATATACAGGGTGAAAAGTATTTAAACCGACAAACTCTGGGAGGTTGTAGGGGATGTCAAAACAAATATTTTTCCCTAGTGTCATTTCTTTCCTATGAGGATTATTTAATCCGGTAGAGGCCGTATTACGCTCTTCAGTTGTTAGAGGCCGTATTACGATCTTTAGTTGTTAGGGGCCGTATTACGCTCTTCAGTTGTAGGCAACTGCTGTCCACCAGTGTAGTAGTGCATTGTCTCTGTTTACTAGTGGAGCGACACACCTGGAGCGAGTACACTGATATGGTTGGTGCGTACTACGTAGCGCACCACAACGGACGAGCTGCACAGCGGGTTTACCAACAACAATATCCTAATCGCCGTATCCCGCATCATAAGACCTTTGCTGCTGTGAACCAACGTCTGCGTGAGATGGAGTCATTTAGCAGATTACCTGGACAGGGACGCCGTCGCACGGTAAGAACGCTGCAATTTGAGGAAGCTGTCTTGCAGCACGTGGAGCGGAACCCTTCAATCAGCACTCGTGCAATTGCACGTAACATCGGGACGAATCAGACGAATGTAAGAACAGTCCTTCGAGAGCAATTGTTACGTCCATTTTATTTACAGCGGGTCCACAACCTGGAACCAGTTGATTATCCACCCAGAGCACAGTTTTCGCAGTGGTACCTGGAACACATCCTACTTTTCCATCCTCTGTGTTGTTTACCGACGAAGCAACGTTCGGGCGTGATGGAGTCTTCAAAATGCACAATTCACATGTTTGGAGTGAGGATAGCCCACATGCCACAGTTACTAGCGCTCATCAAGTGCAGTTCTTCGTTAATGTGTGGGTCGGTGTTGTTGGGGATTGTTTAATTGGGCCGTATCTGCTACCTAGGCCATTAAAGGGCAGGCACTATACAATTTTCTCGCCAGAGTATTGCCAGAATTGCTGGAAGACGTCCCGCTCCCTACAAGACAACGCATGTAGTTCGAACATGACGGGGCGCCGGCACATTTCAGTCGTCGTGTGCGTCGATTCCTGGACCGACGGTTCCCAGAACCGTAGATTGGCAGAGGTGGTCCTGTACCATGGCTTGCTCGATCCCCAGATATGTCCCCTCTGGATTTTTTTGTGTGGGGAGAGATGCGCAACCTTGTCTACGCAACTCCTGTTGCATCAGAAGAGGATCAGGTTGCCCGGATAGTAGTAGCAGCAGCAGCAGGAACAATTCGGGATACTCCTGGGGTTTTTGCCCGTGTCAGACAGAACATGATCCGACAGTGTAACCTTTGTTTACGTATCAATGGAGGCATTTTTGAAAATCTGCTGTAATTGAAATTGGGTTGTGTTAATGTGTTGTCTCTTGGTCATAAAAAAACGGAAAAGTGTTTGTTGGTTTAATTTGCCGCCAGAGAAATCTACCAGTTTAAATACTCCTAAGTGACATTAGGGAAAAATATTTGTTTTGATGTCCCCTACAACCTCACAGAGTTTGTCTGTTTAAATACTTTTCACCCTGTATAAAAAGAGTTAAGAATTTCCACATAAAAAATTCGGACGCATTACTTTTGAGCACGCTCCCGTAGAAGTGAAATCCACTAATGGAGAATCCTGCCAGAGAAGGAACTTCCTGCAGTGCGCTTCCGACATGGAAGACCCTGTTTTTCTGGCATCTCATAATTTTGATTGGCTGAATGATAAATATTGTTAGTGCCAACTAGTAGGAAATAGTCTTACAAGAGGGTTACTCCCATTTCAAGTGGTTAACCAGTGAGTGTATGTGTGTTTGTGTATGTGTGTCTACGTTCATTTTCCGGCCAATAAGAGTGGGCCTCTCACATATACATCTACGTGATTACTCTGCTATTCACAATTAAGTGCCTGGCAGAGGGTTCGCCGAGCCGCCTTCAAGCTATCTCTCTACCGTTCCACTCTCGAAACGGCGCGCGGGAAAAAAGAGGACTTAAATTTTTCTGTGCGAGCCCTGATTTCTCTTATTCGTATTCCTTACTCCTACTCCTAAATTATTTACGTTAACCAGTGGTAGCCGTTTTCACATTCACTTAAGTATTCGGTCTTGGCAGGATCTGAGCGCCGTGTCGGCGTCTCATGGTCTTCAAAGGAGCCCGAAACTTCCTGTTACCGTCCCATTCTGTAAACATGTCATCCTAACAGCCTGTATATTTCGGCGGATTCTGACTTTCTGCAGTTCCTTTCCACAATAGCAGTTCTTCCGGGACTCAGTCGGAAACAGCACGCATCCCCCGACCACACACAGTCCCTGTTGTCCCTGCAGAACCTGGAGATGCCATCTGTATTGTGTGACTTCGGCCTTCCGGCGCCAAGGTGGCTTTCCTTCAAAGCAGTGTCTGGCCCGACAGTCTGGCGCGGCCCTTCACACCTGCGCGGGCTGCACTTCCGCGAATTCTGCTGGGGCCCTGCCAGGTTTATTGCCCTGCAGCGCGTCCCCTCCACCGCCGCCAAGGGAGACCTGCTTTCACAGAGTGACTTCTTATTAGGGGGAAATCCCGGAGAGATGGCGTACACTTTCAGAATCGCAAATTTGAAGACCCGCGGTGCACTTTTAGTAATTTTTTTTGTAGAACTTAACACACCAGTTGTCTATGACATACGATATTTTTGATTATTCAAACGTAATATTTGACCATGAAAACATCTTAACAGTACGGCGTCTATCCCGTATGCTATAGGTGACATGCCATATCGTAAACAACCGCAAAACTATCCTGTTTTTAAGCCAAAACCCTTATATATATATATATATATATATATATATATATATATATATATATATATAGTTTGTTTGTTCTAATAAAATCCCATGTCATTCCAAGCATGTGTGTCAATTTTTACCTTTCTATCTACATTATTCCATGGTTTATTAAGTTATCAAATTTATACTGACTTTTTGATCACCCAGTATATATATATTTATTTTGTCTATATACAGGGTGGTCCATTGGTAGTGACAGGGCCAAATATCTCACGAAATAAGCGTCAAACGAAAAAACTACAAAGAACGAAACTCGTCTAGCTCGAAGGGGGAAACAAGATGTCGCTATGGTTGGCCCGCTAGATGGCGCTGCCATAGGTCAAACGGATATCAACTGCGTTTTTTTAAACAGGATCCCCCATTTTTATTACATATTCGTGTAGTACGTAAAGAAATATGAATGTTTTAGTTGGGCCACTTTTTACACTTTGTGATAGATGGCGCTGTAATAGTCACAAACGTATAAGTACGAGGTATCACGTAACATTCCGCCAGTGCGGACGGCATTTGCTTCGTGATACATTACCCGTGTTAAAATGGACCGTTTACCAATTGCGGAGAAGGTCGATATCGTGTTGATGGCTATTGTGATCAAAATGCCCAACGGGCGTGTGCTATGTATGCTGCTCGGTATCCTGGACGATATCATCCAAGTGTCCGGACCATTCGCCGGATAGTTACTTTATTTAAGGAAACAGGAAGTGCTCAGCCACATGTGAAACGTCAACCACGACCTGCAACAAATGATGATGCCCAAGTAGGTGTTTTAGCTGCTGTCGCAGATAATCCGCACGTCAGTAGCAGACAAATTCCGCGAGAATTGGGAAACTCAAAAACGTCTGTGTTGTGAATGCTACATCAACATCGAATGCACCCGTACCATATTTCTATGCACCAGGAATTGCATGGCGACGACTTTCAATGTCGTGTACAGTTCTGCCACTGGGCACAAGAGAAATTACGGGACGATGACAGATTTTTTGCACGCTTTCTATTTAGCGACGAGGCGTCATTCACCAACAACAGTAACGTAAACCGGTATAATATGCACTACTGGGCAACGGAGAATCCACCAAGGCTGCGACAAGTGGAACGTCAGCGATCTTGGCGGGTTAATGTATGGTGCGGCGTTCTGGGAGGAAGGATAAGTGGCCCCCATTTTATCGATGGCAGTCTAAATGGTGCAATGTATGCTGATTTCCTATGTAATGTTCTATCGATGTTACTACAAGATGTTTCACTGCATGACAGGATGGCGATGTACTTCCAACATGAAGGATGTCCGGCACATAGCTCGCGTGCGGTTGAAGCGGTATTGAATAGTATATTTCATGACAGGTGGATTGGTCGTCGAAGCACCGTACCATGGCCCGCACATTCACCGGATCTGACGTCCCCGGATTTCTTTCTGTGGGGAACGTTGAAGGATATTTGCTATCGTGATCCACCGACAACGCCTGACAACATGCGTCAGCGCATTGTCAATGCATGTGCGAACATTACGGAAGACGAACTACTCACTGTTGAGAGGAATGTCGTTACACGTGATGCATTGAGGTTGACGGACATCATTTTGAGCATTTATTGCATTAATGTTGTATTTACAGGTAATCACGCTGTAACAGCATTCGTTCTCAGAAATGATAAGTTCACAAAGGTACATGTATCACATTGGAACAACCGAAATAAAATGTTCAAACGTACCTACGTTCTGTATTTTAATTTTAAAAAGCTACCTGTTACTATCTGTTCGTCTAAAATAGTGAGGCATATGTTTGTGACTATTACAGCGCCATCTATCACAAAGCGAAAAAAGTGGTCCAACTAAAACATTCATATTTCTTTACGTACTACACGAATATGTAATAAAAAATGGGGGTGCCTATTTAAAAAGACGCAGTTGATATCCGTTTGACCTATGGCAGCGCCAACCAGCGTGCCAACCATAGCGCCATCTGGTTTCCCCCTTCAAGCTAGACAAGTTTCGTTCTTTGTAGTTTATTTCGTTTCATGCTTATTTCGTAAGATATTTGGCCCGGTCACGATCAATGGACCACCATATATATATTGTAAAAGTGTGCGTGGGGAAAACTAAGGGGACGGGGGGGGGGGGGGAGGAGGAGGGGGGGATTGTGGGCTCCAAGGATCTCGAACCGGCCTCAGATACATTGGAACTGTTTTTGTAGTATTTGATATCATCGCCTATACATAACGCATTATGAAACAAAACGTGGTTAGCACATTTGCGAATTCACCAGCATCCAACCAGGCTGCAACTGTTTACTGTGCACACGGCAGAAGATCATACCTGGAAGTGTTAATTACAATGTTAAGCAAGGCCAGTTCCGAACAACGTAACACCAGTTCGTAAATACCCTCACGTATATTCTGAAAAAGTGTTCAGTGAAAATAACCAATTGCACTTTACGTTTAATAACTGTTTATCGTATGTATGTGGCCAGAGCTAATTCGTGATTTTTCATTATTGTATAAATAAGTTCAGAATACTTTCTTTTAGTAGCCTAGTGTTGTATTAGAGGTTGTGAACTGATGTTGAAATATCGGTAGATATCGATAAATTTGTTTGCACACAAGAAGTGAAATTCAGTTTCGTAATGTTTCTGAAGTATCTCAGTGATACACTGGTACACATCACATTTTTCACAGAAACCAAAGTAGACTGTCTTCGTAGATTTCGTGGTCCCGAACACAAATATCACGATTAAAATTGTCTCTTAGTAAAGGGTCGTAAGTTAGCTGGAACTTAAAACTTAACCAAGTCTATTCCTGTCGTTTTTTTGCTTCCTCTTGTGGGTGGCGTATGGAGCAGCTCTCTGTAGCATCCAGCAGGAATCAACTAACCTCGAAGTAGTCCACCGTCCAGTGTACTGCTGTTCCGTGAGAGAAACATCCTGGTGAAACTGCTCGCCGTTCTCATCAATGAATGCACCCCAATTATCAGGCGCCACAAGAGGTGAGAGTAAAGGAAGTGCACCTTCAGGGTCATGTTGCAGCCACTGACCTCATAAGCATGAGTGAATTCGACCACTAGGACTCTGTAATATTCGGCTGCCCTGTTTCCCGAGAACAGTATTCTCACGATATGAAAACAGTGCCACGTTTGTAGCTGATCAGTGGTTAGAGTGGTTTCAAAGCGTGTGTTCCACAACTACTGGCGTATATGTGGTCTAATGAACGTTCCCTTTGTTATCTTCTCTGTGTTGAGTCGTGAAACTTCTTATACAAACGCTGAAATGCTGTTACATTCCTGTGAACAGCCTTAACATATTCTCTCATGAACTCCATCGTAATGTTCAATGGTGGGATAAAAGGTTTGTTAGGATTCACTAGAGGTTCTTTGGTAACATTTTTTGACCCAAGCACCAGACCTGTTCGTGGAGGCCATTCCTTCTGTGTGTAGAATTCTCTTTCGCCACTATACCACTCAAACAATTAGCAGCAATACTTATCGTGACCTCCTTGCAAAGTCATCACCATCGCAGTGACTGTGAAATCTCCACATACCAACCATTCATGCTAATTTTAATTAGTACAGCTTACAAAGGATTCCAAGACGATATAACTTTCTTTAGCTAAGGCAGCATATGAAACAGGGATGGCTGGTCTTTCATTATTATTGTCTAACAGTACTGCCTTTAGGTTCGTTTTTGAACTATCTGTAAAGTGTCTCCATTCGTCTGGTTTGTAAGTAATGATCAGGTCTTCCGACAAATAGTCAATTTCACTCCAGAATGTAATGTCGTCTTCAGTAGGGAAATGACACTCAAGGTTTTTCTGACGCTCCCGAAACAAAGACACACATACTGTCAGCGAGGAGATTCCGCAGCTGCTGTCATGAGGCCAAGTGTGGGCTTTACGCTTTGGAAGATGTAAATCCCTAACCAGATCACATATTTCATATTGTATGTTTTTTTATGGTTCCCCTGATGACGACATTGATGAAATCGTAGGGTCAGTGCCACTGATGAATGACTGCGCTTTTTTGGCTGTATGTGTCGGTTCAGCATCATCGCTATCACTGCTAGATCGTGGGATAAGCAGGGGAACAGGAATGGTCAATCCTTCGCCGTAAGCCACAGGGTGAATGTTGACAAATAAGATGATGAAGTATTTAATATTCCTCTTCCTCTTTGTATTGACTCCTTTCCTCAAGGGAGGTACCACAGCAAAATAGCAATCTGCTGCATGATTTGGGGTTCTCGCCAAATAGCAGGCATAGAAAACTGCATGAAGACGTTTTTGTAATGCTTCCAAGCATTTAGTGTAAACGACCACGAAATGCAACACGCCCATGGCTTGTCTTGATCTCCACTCTGGCTCAACACCAGAAATACAAGGTTGTGAAACGTGAACACCTTATTTACTTGTAACCCTGAGCTACGAGACAATTTTAAGCTTCTTATTCGTGTTCAGCACAACTAAAACACGGCTATTTTCGCTTCCGTAAAAAATAAAAAGTGAAAATTTGTGGACCAGTGTAATTCATGGTTCGCAGTACATAAACCCTGCGAGAAACAACGCGTTATTAGTGAATATAGTGCATTTGTCTAAAAATACTTTCGTCCGCTTCTTCACGTTATCGAAACCACATTGCAACAAAGATTTTTCAGTTTACAAATAACTCGATTACAATACCATACGGGATTGTGTGGTTCTAGTTGCTAGCCCGGTTCTCGGCACACGTTTTCTCATGTCCGTGCTGGCGACAAATGACCAGATCAGGCGACAATGCCTCAAATCAAATTACAAGCGCCGGCCTGCTGCTTAACCCTTTAGTGACCAAATTATTTCCGGAAGTTGTAGACTTTTTATGAACACTTTATTGGGCTAAGAAACCGTTCATAAAATCATAGTTTAAATCTTTAAAATGAGAGTTTAGCCTACGAGTATAAAAAAAATTAGTGGGAGCTATTGTTCCCACCGAACTCTGGAGTAACTTCACTTGCTAATTTAAAAAAATGTATTTCATTTATTTTTAGTGCAAAAACATGTTAAACATTACATTTATATTTGTATTAGTTCATATTGTCCTTTGAGTTCACTAAGGTGATGTACTATGGAACTTAGAGAAGCATGGTGCAACACACAAAGGTACACGACAGTTGCTACACATTATCTTTGTTCTCTTTTCTTCCTTCTTGGTGCTACATTGGTGGCATCTTCTGTTTGTTGTACCTTTTGTAGGGAAGTTTAATTCCAACTTTCTCCAGAGGAACTTCATCTGGTACTCCAGACACACTTCTTTTTGGTGTTTGAAAATGAACGGGCCTTCCTCTTCTCTAACGACTTGAGAAGCCAGAGACAAGCTGCCTTGCCAAGTGCAATCTAAATGTTAGCTGGTCTGCTTCTGTCTTCTGTAGCTTCCACATAACGTAGGAATCGACAACTGCCAAATCTACAAGAAAGAAAAACAGTCTGCGCCACCACTTCCATGAACGACGGCCTACAGCATACTGTTCACGCAGCTGATCAAATCTATCCACTCCTCCCATTATTTTATTATACTCTGCCACAGCCAATGGGCAGAATACTTCGCTTCTGCTTCCATCTTTGTTTCTTCTCAAAACAGTTGTAACGTGTTTGGGATTGTGATAATTTGGTAATATACAAACAGGTTTACTATCCTGCCACTTCACTGCTGCAACACATGACCGGGCAGCAAATTTGAATTCTCCCCTGCTAAGCTTGGAATTTTTTATCAGCATATCAGGCAAATCCTTCCTGTTTGGACGAACAGTTCCGATGCCATAAAGTCCATGAGACTGTAACTCTTCCATTATTCGTACTGTTGTAAAATAATTGTCAAAAGCTACCAGCCTTTTGCTGCCATCCATTGCCTTTGTTAGAGTAAGCACAACTTCTTCACCCAAAGTAAATTCGGATGTATCATTTGTATCTCTTTTTCCAGTGTAGATGTCGAAATTTATGATGAACCCAGTACTAGCATCAGCTAAGTACCACACTTTATATCCACACTTCACTGGTTTCATTGGCATATATTGTTTGAGTGTTGACCGTCCTTTGAAGGCCACCATACATTCGCCAACTGCTAAAACAGAAGATGATTTGTAGACTTTACAAAGCTTATTTGATATTGCTCTGATGACAGGTCGAATTTTGTGTAACTTGTCATAACCTGGCTTCCCTTTTTTGACACACGTGCTGTTGTCATTGCAATGCAGGTTCTCAACAATTTTTTTGTATCGAAGCTTTTTCATGACCGATGAGATAGCAGTTACTCCAAGAATAGGATCACTGATCCAATAATTTCCGAGTTATGGAAGCTGATGAACACCCATCAAAATAAGCATTCCCAAAAAAGCTTTTAGCTCAGGAACAGTAATGTCCTGCCAGTTGGAAGATACTTTGGTTGTTTTCTTCCCTGACCTCACAACACACCACTCCTGCCTTGCATTTAAGTTTGTCTGATTGCAAATATGAAGCAACAGCTCCTCTGTAAATATAGACTCGAAATATTTTATTTATTGATCAGACTTTGAGAAATTTCCAATATTTCCTGCGCTTTCTTCTAATTTCAGTGGACGATTTTCAAAATAGGAAATATTCTCATTCCACATTTTTTCACTAGAAGAAAATGTTGCAGCAGCTGTTTCTGGGGTTGAATCGGATACACTTACTTGACAAGGAGACATGTTCCAAATTTCACTAGTGTCTATTGTCAGATTGAAACAGTTGTCTTCATTTGAAACAATATCGTTATCACTATTTTCGTCCAAAATCTGAGAAGAATTTGGTGATTCAGAATCATCATCAGAGTCAACATCGATATCTGAATCTTCTACATCTTCTGGTAAAGCATACAAAATTCTGAAAACCTCTTCTGGTGTCAGCCCAGGCATTCTAAACAATAAGAAACAAACAATAACTATGATGCCGATTGCGCAGCCATATGCATTGCACTTCACACAAGTTCAGTGGGAAAAATAGTTCCCACTAACTTACCTTGTAATATTTATGTAATTTTCAGTCAAATCCAACAAATATACATGAACACTATCTCCCTCATAAATATAAAAGTAGATAAATACAACACAAGTCACTTCACACGCAGAAGGAAAGCACACTATCCAAAAAATGCAGTAGCGGTCGAAACAGCGACTCTGCATTGATTGAGTAACAAGCTAGAAATACAACAGCTTTCGCCTAACCGTTGACAATCTACACGTAGTTAGCACACTCTAACAGAGATGGTAGCACAAGTTAGAAGTGGGAACACGGATTACCACTGAACTTACAGCGAAAACAAATAAGTGGGAACTATTGTTCCCACTGGTCACTAAAGGGTTAAATGTTCATATATTGTGTGAAGTGGGGTAACAGTACGCTCACAGAGTGGATTGAATTTTGTAGGTTTAGTAACTAGCAGTTAGCTGATAGAATGCCGGACATTGCCACGCCGGACATTTGCCACACTTGCCCCTTTGCCAGGTAGCTTGAGTAGCGATCCCTCAGGTAAGAGATGCCCTTCCTCGTACTTCCGCTCTCCGCTTTCAAACCGCCGTCCCCACATCTTACTCGATACAACTAGCACGTAAGGGACTTTCTTCGACATCTTGGCGAAATACAGAGCTTCTTTTCAGAACTCGAAATATTTGTAACTTTTGGGAAACGATAGCAATACCGACGATTGTATCAGTATGTAATTAGTTCTGCCAAGTATAAATATAGATCCCTTTGTCTGTAGGGTAGCTTCCTTTCACGCTTACTGATTGCGATAGAAACAGTCAATCGACATGGTAGCAACAAGGAAGGAACGATGTAAAGAGAATGCGAATGTACGCTAATCATTTCTTTTTGATCACTGCATTTGTGCCCACTTTAATTACTACAACTGCATGCCCAAAAGACAATAAGGAAAGAAGAAATGGGAATGGGAATGTTTGAAAAGAAGAACGACATACTCCATATTAATTTACTCTCTAAAATCCGATATCCCTTGCGGCGAAACATTAGTTAATAAAGTGTAGCGGGGCAATGATCGAAACATGACTGAAAAATACGTTCACTAAATAGAGATAAGAACATCTATGATTGACATGTCATCTAAAGTCGACGTACAATTTTAAAATGTTAGAAATAAGGAAATGAAGTAATACAGAATGCTATGCTTGTAACGTACGTTGTTGTTCTACGTTGTTTAGCTCTGTTATTTACAGGATCACAGAGAAAGCATCTTATATTTTGGAGGGAAAAGACGTAATTGCAATGATTTGCACTACAGCAGTAACAAGAAGCACAACTTAAGGAAAAATAATATAATGTGTGTTTCAGCTCACAAGCGACATTAAGCAGATAGTTCCTGTGACCTAGTATGGGCAGAGGTTATATTCGACAATCGGAATAAATTAATAACTGACTCCTTTTACCGACCCCCGGTCTCACATGAAACAGTTTCTGAACAGTTCAAAGAAAACTTGAGCCTCATCACAAATAGGTACGCTACTCATACAATTATAGTTGACAGTGACTTCAATCTACCTTCCGTATGTTGTCAAAAATACATTTTCAGACCCTACTGTAGATAGAAAACAACTTCCATAATTGTTCTAAATACTTTTTATAAAATTATTTTGAACAATTAGTTCACGAGGCCATTCAAATTGTAAATGGTTACGAAAACACACTTGACCTCTTAGCCACAAATAATCTTGAGCATCACGACGGATACAGGGATTAGTGAACACAAAGTCGACCGAGGCGCAATTCCGTAACAAAGAAATTCACCAAAACTAAACGCGAAAAAGCAGCTAAAATTTCGGTTGACATCTTTCTAAGAGACAGTCTCCAGTCCTTCCAAACTATGTAAGTGAAGACGATATGTGGCTTAAGTTCAGACAAATAGTATCAACAGCACTCGAGAGATTCATATCAAATAAATTAATAAGAGACGGAACTGATCCTCCATGGTACACAAAACACGACAGAAAGCTGCTGCAGGAGCACCGGAAAAGGCACGTATAATTTAGACGAACACAAAATCTCCAAGATTGGCGAAGTTTTAGCGAGGCTCGAAATTTGGTGCGGATTTCAATGCGAGATGCATTTAGTGGTTTCCACAACGAAAGTCTCTCTACGAATGTCGCGGAAATTCCAAAGAGATTGTAGTCCTATGTTAAGTAAACCAGCAGAAAGGCTCAGTAAGTACCTTTACTGCGCGACAGCGATGAGCAGGAGGAGGGAGAGACAAGGGACCCAACCCTTCTGAGCAGGTAAAATCGTGGCAAATGTCCGGCGTGGCAAATGTCCGCACACCAGCAAGTGACTGATCACCTCCAGAAATTTTCCAGGGAATTTCACTTCATAACTCCACGCTGCACTCAAATATCGAAGACTAATATTTTTGAATGAAGTCTAGAAGATATTCCTATATGATTATCTTCTTGTATAGTAGAAATTTGTTCTGGGGATTAGGAAAGGAAATTATCCTGCCGATTTCGTGTCACACAAGAGTCAACCGATATCTCAGCAACTGCTCAGCTTGTAATTGACATCTGGAATGTCTGGCCTGAGGGTGAACTTGTAAAAAGGTTTTGTAACTTACACACTTAACGTGCAAATATTAGTAGAATCCTTAGATAAACTTTACTGCATCTTGTGTCAAATCGAGACAAAGCTATTCCTCAAAATCACAATGATTTATCTGTGGTTGTTCAAGTTTACAAAAAATGGTTCAAATGGCTCTGAGCACTATGCGACTTAACTTCTGAGGTCATCAGTCGCCTAGAACTTAGAACTAATTAAACCTAACTAACCTAAGGACATTACTCACATCCATGCCCGAGGCAGGATTCGAACCTGCGACCGTAGCGGTCGCTCGGCTCCAGACTGTAGCGCCTAGAACCGCACGGCCATACAAGTTTACAGACTCCACTGAAAGAAGATTTTAATCATGCGCCTTATATTCATTTTTATGCCAGTGAGTTTAATCTGATTTTGGTCCAAACAACAAATCAAAATACGGATGTTCGAAAATATTTATTGTGTCTGTTATCGTAATTTCATCTACAGCATGCACAGCTGTTGGTTTGAGATGTCGGCTCTTTTTGTCTCTGCTCCTGAAAGTTGGATGGACTGTAGTAGAACAAACTTGTTCTTTTCAGTCTAATGTTCCAGCAGGCTTGGACTGGGGTAGAGATTACACCCAACTGGGAAAGTTTGGGAGGCGATTTCCAGTTCTGGCATTCGACCTCTTATCGAAAATTTGAGGGACTTCACTGGAATTAGGAGAGTTTGGTTCTTTCAGGTGAATCGTTGTGTTAGGTGGTATAGTAAATAGGGAAGTCCCTTACATTTCCGATAAGAAGTCGAATGCCAGAACTGGAAATCCCCTCCCAAACTTTCTCAATTGAGAGCTCCTCTACCCCTCTGCAAGCCTCCTAGATTAGCTGAAAAGAATGAAGTTTATTCTACTGCAGTCCACCCACTGTCAGGAGTAGGGAATAAAAGATGCTGAAAAAAGAGCTGAGAGTTCAAAATAACATCTGTGCATGCTTTAGATGAAATTACGCTAACTGACAGAATAAACAGAGAAAACTGGCGTTCGTGTCTGCAAACTGCTATGATTACATAAGCAAGAGAGTGCCCTCTGCAGTTGGAGCAACGAGTATTCCTATTTTTACGGCCTGTACTTCATTACATCACATCTTATGTCAACACATGGTGCAAATCAATTACAAACTTCCATATACAAAACGGTACTCCAACGTACCAAGGGTGTGACAAAATGCTCGCTCAGGTTCACGGACACTTTAGCATTTTACAGCACCTAATGGCTGCAAATTTTTCAATTCTGTATGTTTCTTCACTAAGCAAGTCAGTTCCCATACACATTGCTGCAGAGATCTTGTGATATGTATTCCTTCTTGAAATGCAGTCTGACGCTGATGGAATCCAAGAAAGACCTTAGTTACTTACTTGGTTTGGTGAGACACATATCGTTTTACAGTGATATTAGACGTATCAGCTGCCGCATTTCATCACTGCACAGCACTAGCGTATGTTTATGTTCAGTATTGCGATTTCACCTGCAGCTACTGAGTCTGTTGCGAAAACGTAAGGCTGTAGTCAAATGAAAACAAGGCAAATCAAAAATAAGTAAGTAAACTGTTCATTATTTATATATATCGAGAGGTTGCAACAATGGAAAATTGTACTGAAATGCAGGAGGATCTGCAACGAATTGACGCATAGTGTAGGGAATTGCAATTGAATCTCAATGTAGACAAGTGTAATGTGCTGCGAATACATAGAAAGAAAGATCCTTTATCATTTAGCTACAATGTAGCAAGTCCGCAACTGGAAGCAGTTAATTCCATAAATTATCTGGAATTAGGCATTAGGAGTTATTTAAAATGTAATGACCATATAGAATTAATCGTCGGTAAAGCAGATGCCAGACTAAGATTCATTGGAAGAATCCTAAGGAAATGCAGTCCGAAAACAAAGGAAGTAGGTTAGAGTACACTTGTTCGCCCACTGCTTGAATACTGCTCACCGGTGTGGGATCCGTACCAGATAGGGTCGATGGAAGAGATAGAGAAGATCTAACGGAGAGCAGCGCGCTTCGTTACAGGATCATTTAGTAATCGCGAAAGCGTTACGGAGATGACAGATAAACTCCAGTGGAAAACTCTGCAAGAGAGACGCTCAGTAGCTCGGTACGGGCTTTTGTTGAAGATTTGAGAACATACCTTCAACGAAGAGTCAAGCAGTGTATTGCTCCCTCCTACGTATATCTCGCGAAAAGACCATGAGGATAAAATCAGAGACATTAGAACCCACACAGAGGCATACCGACAATCTTTCTTTCCACGAACAATACGAGACTGGAATAGAAGGGAGAACCGATAGAGGTACTCAAGGTACCCTCCGCCACACACCGTCAGATAGCTTGTGGAGTATGGATGTAGATGTAGATTTCAAAAGTACTCGCCATAACTGTTAACACATTTATCCCATTGTGAGCCAACACGGTCAGTGGCTTCATGGAAAACTGTTTGTGTTTACTTACGGAAGCATGATTGTACCCAGCCGCGCCCTTCTTCGTCCGAAGCAAATTAATGGCCACGTTTCTTCATTCAGGCTCCAGAAATATAGAAATCTCATGGCGAGATGTCGAGACTGTATGGAGGATGAGAATAGTATTTTAGTTGATATTAATGCCTCTGTGATTCAGTACGAAACTAACAGGACCCCTATTCCGTCATTAACTATTGTAGTATTACTTAGGCTGTATTCGAGTGCTCGTATGTGCCGGATCCCAATACAGTAAATCGCAGTTTTAACCATCATGGCGTACTTTATATCAGCGCTCGTCACTTCCTTTTGCTTAAGAGTCAATATCGACCCTGGAGGGCGACACCGCGGACCGCATAGGAGGAAAGTTCTCGCTTCCCGAGCACGGGGTCCCGGGTTCGATTCACGGCGGGGTCAGGGATTTTCACGTGCCTCGAGATGACTGGGTGTTTATGATGACCTCATTATTTCATCCTCATTCGTGAAAGTGGAGAGATTGGGCTGAGCAAAGGTTGGGAATTTGTACGGGCGCTGATAACCGCGCAGTTGAGCGCACCACAAACCAGACATCATCATCATCATCATCATCGCATAGGAGGAAAGGGCGGGGGAAGAGCGGGGCTCTGGATGTGGGCGGGAGCGCACAGTTTGATGACCACTGGTTACGTTGCTGCAGATGATACTTATATTTATGCAACATTTATAGTTTATTCATGTTATAGCAACATGTGCATTTTTTAGAAGCCACTCAAAGGGAAATTCAATTTTCACGAAACTATGGTTATTTATAGGAGCTTACCACTACACACTGTATCACACCAAATATGTTTAGGTGAAAAATAAAATACTATATTTCCGGGTTCATTTTCTAGGCATCTTCACGCTATATTGCATTATCTGGAAGAACACCAAGCGGTCGCAGCAGACCGTTTTCAAACATACTTTTGTATTAGAGCAAATATAACACAACATACACGGTTTTAAAGAATAAACGTTCAGTTAATAATTATCACAAAGGGATAGAATGGTGGATGATAGCATTGAATATAAAGAGATGTAGAAGACAGTTTTGTCAGTTGTATCGTGCGTGTTTTTTGAGAGAAACTTTTATTGGGACGAACCTCTTGGTCACTTTTCTCGATGAGCAGTGGGTACTTTTCCCGGTCGGACGCCGTGGTGTCATTGGTCATCCAAAGAAGAGGCTATCAAGTCAAAATGAATAACAAGAAACTACATCTGTAGGCAAAAAGACATTGTTCAAGCACCGTTTGCTCTCCCCACAGGTGGTAACAAGAATAACATAAATACACTACTGGCCATTAAAATTGCTACACCACGAAGATGTGCTACAGACACGAAATTTAACCGACAGGAAGAAGATGCTGTGATATGCAAATGATTAGCTTTTCAGAGCATCCACACAAGGTTGGCGCCGATGGCGATACCTACAACGTGCTGAAATGAGGAAAGCTTTCAACCGATTTCTGATACACAAACAGCAGTTCTCCGGCGTTGCCTGGTGAAACGTTGTTATGTTGCCTCGTGTAAGGAGCAGAAATGCGCACCATCACGTTTCCAACTTTGATAAAGGTCGGATTGTAGCCTATCGCGATTACGGTTTATCATATCGCGACATTGCTGCTCGCGTTGGTCGAGATCCGATGACTGTTACCAGAATATGGAATCGGTGGGTTCCGGAGGGTAATACGGAACGCCGTGCTGGATCCCAACGGCCTCGTATCACTAGCAGTCGAGATGACAGGCATCTTATCCGCATGGCTGTAACGGATCGTGCAGCCACGTCTCGATCCCTGACTCAACAGATGCGGACGTTTGCAAAACAACAACCATCTGTACGGACAGTGACGACGTTTGCAGCAGCATGGATTATCATCCCGGAGACCATGGCTGCGGTTACCCTTGATGCTGCACCACAGACAGGAGCGCCTGCGATGGTGTACTCAACGACGAGCCTGGGTGCACGAATGGCAAAACGTCATTTTTATTCGGATGAATCCAGGTTCTGTTTACAGCATCATGATGGTTGCATCCGTGTTTGGCGATATCGCGGTGAACGCACATTGGAAGCATGTATTCGTCATCGCCATACTGGCGTATCATCCGGCGTGATGGTATGAGGTGCCATTGGTTACACGTCTCGGTCACCTCTTGTTCGCATTGACGGCACTTTGAACAGTGGACGTTACATTTCAGATGTGTTACGGCCCGTGGCTCTACCCTTCATTCGATCCCTGCGAAACCCTACATTTCAGCAGGATAATGCACGAACGCATGTTGCAGGTCCCGTACAGGCCTTTCTGGATACAGAAAATGTTCGACTGCTGCCCTGGCCAGCACATTCTCCAGATCTCTCACCATTTGAAAACGTCAGATTAATGGTGGCCGAGCAACTGGCTCGTCACAATACGCCAGCCACTACTCGTGATGAACTGTGGTATCGTGTTGAAGCTGCATGGGCAGCTGTACTTGTACACGCCGTCCAAGCTCTGTTTGATTCAATGCCCAGGCGTATCAAGACCGTTATTACGGCCAGGTTGTTCTGGGTACTGATTTCTCAGGATCTATGCACCCAAATTGCGTGAAAATGTAATCACGTGTCAGTTCTACTATAATATATTTGTCCAATGAATACCCGTTTATCATCTGCATTTCTTCTTGGCGTAGCAATTTCAATGGCCAGTAGTGTATTAATTGGTAACCTCCATAAATAGTATGTTATGTTAATTAATTACAGTAATTGCAACATGAGACACCATCACAAATCTTTCGAATTACGTTTCTGTTTTACTCATTGCATTGTATTACAAGAGCCATAATATGGTTGCATATTACTTGCTACAAACATGTACCGCTCCTGAAGATGACCGTCTCTGTAAAGCGCATGCTTGAATCCATGATACTTCCGTTTGACATTTGTACCACAACAGCTGACCAATGCTAGTTGGGGACGCTAGTGAGTTGTCAGTACTGGAAGACAGACAGTAAAATGTTCACCCCTCTCACTTCTGTTACCGCTGCAGTGACCGAGCAACGTACCACCCTGCCCCTGACATAAGCGACAAAGTTTACTTAGCTCACGGCCGAATTAGCAACGTCAGTTAAAATTAATCTTAAAATAGTATTGTGTCTGTAAATATTTTTATTTGGTACTAAGAAAACACACTCTTAAGAAACTCTTGACGTTTTTGCATTCGGCTGTTAGGCGCTTGATGCACATTATGATACAATACGGCCGAGAACCGACATATGCTCGCGGGCAGCAGTTTGACGACAACTGTCTTATTAGAATGAATTTTAACAATAGACAATTTAGGGAAAGTGATGCCAATATATGAAATCATGTTACATCACAATACAATCCAGGAGTTCGGTTTTAAACGATTGGCCCACAATAACATATGTTACGCAAAAATACAGCCTAATGTAACGAAAGTTCTAGTGAATCTCTTATTTTGACATAGCTTCAAAATACCCATTAAAATAAAATGTAATTGCATATCTTGTTACAGAGTTTTATAATTATGAAAACACATAATTCCTGTGGAAATAAATTTATGAGATAAACAGTAAGTAAACACATTTCTCCTTTTTCCCTAGTCCTTAGTTGCTTCAAAATTCATGGAGGTATGTTACGTCTATGCAAATAAATGAATGGCAGTTTGTTTATTGCCATACACGTTTCACTTCTTTTATTTGTGAAGCATCTTCAGTGACCCGTAATACGACAATTTCACCTCATGAAATTTGTGGTACAAAAGTTGATTCTAGTCTGGAAAATAAGAGAAAAACGTGGCAAAATGCAACATAGTAACATATTGTAACGACCGCGTAATGCATTTAACGCATTTAGACAAAGAAACATGTATTACAGGCCACTGAAGATGCTTCACAAATAAAAGAAGCTAGACATGTATGGCAACAAACAAAATGCCTTTCATTTAGTTGCATAGACAGAACGTATCTCCAAGAACATGTGAATTATATCTATAAATTGCTTTACATGTCTACAAACATATTTCTAAACTCAGATGCCCTAAAATAACCCATTAAAACAGTAGTCATTTCCTTACTAGTTTAGATAGAATAGGCCGTGTTAACATTGATCCCAAATGGAGGAAAACAAAATGTCGTTTAGCACAAATAACTTAATAGCCTGCTTCACTCATGCGGCCTATTTAAACTCTAAAACCCTTAAATTATTGTTAAAACTAAGAGTCCATGCATACCTTAAGTATTAAATGAAAAAAGGGGGTTACAGTCTTTACAAAAAGCATCTACACACCATGTATCTTTCACTGGGTTTTAGGCCCTAGAGTAATGCTTCAGGATGACAGTCCCTAAACAACACTCAGGTCAACACATTCTGGACAGAGCCCGAGAAGGACTGGAGAAGCGACTGTTAGGCAGGCGGACGGCACCCGAGTCTTGCTCGTACCATGTGTAAAAATTCGTGGCTAACATGCGCCTCCTGCCACTGTTGGTAGCCACGCACACTGAGTAAGGAAGGATTTCTGGATTGTGCTACAGCGTAGCTTTAGAGTTCTGAACTATCTATGGGCCAACTCCTCAAAGTCATGTTGTATGTTTCGTTCTGATTAATTTAATCCATATTTCGCTGCTTCAAACGTGACTGTATTCAATACACTGGAGGTATGAATTCAAAAACGCCTACAGTCACAACTTTGGTCGGCCCATCATCAGGTGAATTTGCCTTAATATATGCTTAATGTTTTCTCTTGAATGAGGTGAAATGCATATTCCACATAATGCAAGAAAAGCGTTTTTAACGTTTTAGCACCAGCAAACATTCTTTTCTCCATCGTTTTCGTTCATGTCACTTCACTCAAGAGGCACATCTTCGTGTGCTAAAACGTTAAAAACGCTTTTCTGTGATTGCGTGGAATACGCATTTCACCTCACTCAAGAGAAAAATTGAAGCATGTATTAAGACAAATTACACCTGATGACGAACCCACAGGGTCCGAAATGCTCAAATGACTCTAAGCACTACGGGACTTAACATCTGAGGTCATCAGTCCGCTAGACTTAGAACTAATTAAACCTAACTAACCTAAGGACATCAAAAATTGCTCTGATCACTATGGGACTTAACATCTATGGTCATCAGTCCCCTAGAACTTAGAACTACTTAAACCTAACTAACCTAAGGACAGCACACAACACCCAGCCATCACGAGGCAGAGAAAATCCCTGACGCCGCCGGGAATCGAACCCGGGAACCCGGGAACCCGGGCGTGGTAAGCGAGAACGCTACCGCACGACCACGAGAGGCGGGCCTAAGGACATTACACACATCCATGCCCAAGGCAGAATTCGAACCTGCGACCGTAGCAGCAGTGCGGTTCCGGACTGAAGCGCCTAGAACCTCTCGGCCACAACGGCCGGCGGGTCCGAAATGCATCGCGTACTTAATAAAACAATAAAACACGAAAAATTGTGATTGAAGGCGTTTTTTTTTTATTCATACCTCCAGATTCCGTTTTGTGTTGAGTTCCATATTGCTTTCGTCTGCCATCTGTATCTTTGTTCGCCGACAACTCGCACTCTATATTGTTTGGGTATTGGAAACTTCGATGATAGTGGCGTTTACAGTGCCTTGGTAGAAAAAGATTAGTGATTCCAGTTCAGAAGAGGAAGTTGATGATTCTGACATTGACCCAGACTTTGTGTGGCTGAATGCTCAGTTCAGTAGTGAAAACGTGAATATAATGAAGTGAAGGAATTGAGTATTCTATTGACTAAATAAACACTCGTATAACACCTTTGTGATGGTTCAGTTCCGTCATCTTTGCGAACCTTTCTGGATACCAGTCCAATGGCTTCGGCGCGGTCTCCGTGCGCCACCGGTAAAGTGTTGACGTCGACGGTAACTGGTAAGAGGGCTCTCCCTGGCCTGCTACGCCTGCGCTTCCCTTGAGTGCGAGGTCACAAAATCCCAGTGATGTTTACGGCATTCGATGCCCCACATATTGTCTACAATGCAACAACGAAATCGGCTGTTAATGGCAACAGGGGGCGGTACTGGAGGTATCCGAAGGTGAGCACAACGTGAAGCAACGGAACGTAGTTGAACTACTTAGTCGACGAGTAACTCACAGCAGTACTAGTGGTGTCGATACAAAGCATAGCAATGGCAACGATTAACAAAGCAAACATTGCCGTATGTTGTTGTTGTTGTGGTCTTCAGTCCTGAGACTGGATTGATGCAGCTCTCCATGCTACGCTACTCTGTGCAAGCTTCTTCATCTCCCAGTACCCACTGCAACCTATATCCTTCTGAATCTGTTTATTATATTCATCTCTTGGTCTCCCTCTACGATTTTTACCCTCCACCCTGCCCTCCAATACTAAATTGGTGATCCCTTGATGCCTCAGAATACGTCCTACCAACCGATCCCTTCTTCTAGTCGAGTTGTACCACAAACTTCTCTTCTCTCCAATCCTGTTCAATACCTCCTCACTAGTTATATAATCTACCCATCTAATCTTCAGCATTCTTCTGTAGCATCACATTTCGAAAGCTTCTATTCTCTTCTTGTCCAAACTATTTATCGCCCATGTTTCACTTCCATACATGGCTACACTCCATACAAATACTTTCAGAAATGACTTCCTGGCACTTAAATCTATACTCGATGTTAACAAATTCCTCTTCTTCAGAAAAACTCTCCTTGCAATTGCCAGTCTACATTTTATATCTTCTCTACTTCGCCCATCATCTGTTATTTTGCTCCCCAAATAGCAAAACTCCTTTACCACTTTAAGTGTCTCATTTCCTAATCTAATTCCCTCAGCATCACCCGACTTAATTCGACTACATTCCATTATCCTCGTTTTGCTTTTGTTGATGTCCATCTTATATCCTCCGTTCAAGACACTGTCCATTCCGTTCAACTGCTCTTCCAAGTCCTTTGCTGTCTCTGACAGAATTACAATGTCATCGGCGAACCTCAACGTTTTTATTTCTTCTCCGTGGATTTTAATACCTACTCCGAATTTTTCTTTTGTTTCCTTCACTACTTGCTCAATATAAAGATTGAATAACATCGGGGAGAGGCTACAACCCTGTCTCACTCCCTTCCCAACCACTGCTTCCCTTTCATGTCCCTCGACTATTATAACTGCCATCTGGTTTCTGTACAAATTATAAATAGCCTTTCGCTCCATGTATTTTACCCCTGCCACTTTCAGAATTTGAAAAAGAGTATTCAAGTGAACATTGTCAAAAGCTTTCTCTAAGTCAACAAATGCTAGAAACGTAGGTTTTCCTTTCCTTAATCTAGCTTCCAAGATAAGTCGTAGGGTCAGTATTACCTCACGTGTTCCAATATTTCTACGGAATCCAAACTGATCTTCCCCGAGGTCGGCTTCTACCAGTTTTTCCATTCGTCTGTAAAGAATTCGCGTTAGTATTTTGCATCCGTGACTTATTAAACTGATTGTTCGGCAATTTTCACATCTGTCAGCACCTGCTTTCTTTGGGATTGGAATTATTATATTCTTCTTGAAATCTGAGGGTATTTCGCCTGTGTCATACATCTTCCTCACCAGATGGTACACTTTTGTCAGGACTGGTTCTCCCAAGGCCGTCAGTAGTTCCAATGGAATGCTGTCTACTCCCGGGGCCATGTTTCGACTCAGGTCTTTCAGTGCTCTGTCAAACTCTTCACGCAGTATCGTAACTCCCATTTCATCTTCATCTACATCCTCTTCCATTTTCCATAATATTGTCCTCAAGTACATTGCCTTTGTATAGACCCTCTATATACTCATTCCACCTTTCTGCTTTCCCTTCTTTGCTTGGAACTGGGTATCCACCTAAGCTCTTGATGTTCATTCAAGTGGTTCTCTATTCTCCAAGGGTCTCTTTAATTTTTCTGTACGCAGTAACTATCTTACCCCTAGTGAGATAAGCCTCTACATCCTTACATTTGTCCTCTAGCCATCCCTGCTTAGCCATTTTGCACTTCCTGTCGATCTCATTTTTGAGACGTTTGTATTCCTTTTTGCCTGCTTCATTTACGGCATTTTTATATTTTCTCCCTTCATCAATTAAATTCAATATTTCTTCGGTTGCCCAAGCTTTTCTACTAGCCTTCGTCTTTTTACCTACTAGATCCTCTGCTGCCTTCACTACATCATCCCTCAGAACTACCCATTCTCTTCTACTGTATTTCTTTCCCCCATTCCTGTCAATTGTTCCCTTGTGCCCTCCCTCAAACTCTGTACAACTTCTAGTTTAGTCAGTTTATCCAGTTCCCATCTCCTTAAATTCCCACCTTTCTGCAGTGTCTTCAGTTTTAGTCTACAGTTCATAACCAATAGATTGTGGTCAGAGTCCACATCTGGCCCTGGAAATGTCTTACAATTTGAAGCCTATTTCCTAAATCTCTGTCTTACCATTATATAACCTATCTGATACCTTTTAGTATCTCCAGGATTCTTCCATGTATACAACCTTCTTTTATGATTCTTGAACCAAGTGTTAGCTATGATTAAGTTATGCTCTGTGCAAAATTCTACCAGACGGCTTCCTCTTTCATTTCTCTCCCCCAATACATATTCACCCACTATGTTTCCTTCTCTCCCTTTTCCTACTCTCGAATTCCAGTCACCCATGACTATTAAATTTTCGTCTCCCTTCACTACCTGAATAATTTCTTTTATTTCATCATACATTTCTTCAATTTCTTCCTCATCTGCAAAGCTAGTTGGCATATAAACTTGTACTACTGTAGTAGGCGTGGGATTCGTGTCTATCTTGGCCACAATAATGCGTTCACTATGCTGTTTGTAGTAGCTTACCCGCACTCCTATTTTTTTATTCATTATTAAACCGACTCTTGCATTACCCCTATTTGATTTTGTATTTATAACCCTGTATTCGCCTGACCAAAAGTCTTGTTCCTGTTGCCAGCGAACTTCACTAATTCCTACTATATCTAACTTTAACCTATCCATTTCCCTTTTTAAATTTTCTAACCTACCTGCTCTATTAAGAGATCCGACATTCCACGCTCCGATCCGTAGAACGACAGTTTTCTTTCTCCTGATAACGACGTCCTCCTGAGTAGTCCCCGCCCGGAGATCCGAATGGGGACTATTTTACCCAAGAGGACGCCATCATCATTTAACCATACAGTAAAGCTGCATGCCCTCGGGAAAAATTCAGCCGTTCGCAGTACCAGCACAGCAAGGCCATTTTGGTTAGTGTTACAAGGCCAGATCAGTCAATCGTCCAAACTGTTGCCCCTGCAACTACTGAATAGGCTGCTGCCCCTCTTCAGGAACCACACGTTTGTCTGGCCTCTCAACAGATACCCCTCCGTTGTGGTTGTACCTACGGAACGGCTATCTGTATCGCTGAGGCACGCAAGCCTCCCCACCAACGGCAAGGTCCATGGTTCTTGGGGTGGTGGGTGGGGGGTGGGGGGGGGGGACATTTCGGTATATCTGCAACAAAAGGTGCTAATGCTGACATTTCGTCAGAAAGGAACCCAAGGAAATTCGCAGAGGGAGAAGAAGCAACAGATGAAATATTAACTTCTCTGTAAGATGAGTCAGTGGAATGTGTTTTGTCGTATACGCTCGAGTGTGTGGACAATGTACATGAGGAGTACAATGATGACGATACGTGTTTGACAAGTGAAAGTGAAAGTGAAACAGGTGTCGAGCCATGTAGTTCATCATCGTCTGACAGGGTGCCACAAATCCCGCCTCCAGTGAAGCGTAGTAAAGGACAGTCGTTATCCAAGGAGTAGGTGCTTAACAGAATTATGTTCATGGAAGATCATCCGCAGCGTAATAAAAGAACAATTATGAATAAATTTCGAATAATTACGCAGCAATATGACCATGTAGCGCTTAAAAAACTACGGATTTTCGAGGAAGGAGAAAATGCACTTGCTACAAAAACTGGTGCTTGCACGTTTCAAGGATGCTCGATACAATTTACAGAATGTGAATGATAGTGACCTACCGTGTAATGCACATCAGATCGCATGCGATGTAGATTACACTGATTTCAAGGTAAGCAATGGGTGGTTGCATGGCATGAAACAGTGCCACAGAATTGGAAGACGTAAGATAATCAAATTTCAAACAAAGCGTCAACTTGACGATGCACAGCAAACTGCGGAATGGGCTCGAGAATTTGTAGATGAGATAAATAGGCTTTTCCCATAGTCTAGTAAGCAATTTGTTTTTAACTCTGACCAATCGGGATTTGAAGGGGAAATGCATATGAAAGGGATCCTGGAAATCAGAGGTACCAAGAGAGTCGCATCAAGATCAACTAACGTCAGTGCAGTAATGCATTCGTATACAATTATGCCGACTGTTCATCTTGATGGTAAATTGACTGGCCAAATACACTGCTGGCCACCGTAAATGCAACACCCTGAAGGAAGCATCCGAATCAAGTGAAATTTACACCGTGGGTTTGCAGCGATGAGATATGCAACTGATTAGAATTTCAGCGCAGACGCACATCACGCGCACCTGTGGTGCCACCTCATAACGCCATTTAAGGCTTGGCGATTTCGACGAGTGTACGTTCGACACGTGTGTTTACCTTGTGGTTGTTTCACAGGACGATCAGTTATGCCTCGTAGACAACAGCGAACATCGTTTGATCAAGTATCCGAGTTCGACAGAGGAAGGATAGTGGCTTACCGAGATTGTGGATTATCATACAGAGAAATCGCTAATCGTGTTGGACGAAACCAAACAACTGTAATGCGGATATGTGACCGTTGGATGCAGGAGGGTACGACGGACCGACGTGGTCGATCGCATTCACCTCGGTGCACCACTGCACGTGCTGATAGGCAAATTGTGCGCATGGCAGTGACGGATCGCTCAGTGACATCCCGAACCATAGCACAGCACATTGCGTCTGTAACGCATCATCCAGTGTCTGCGCGTACCATTCGACGCCGTTTACAGCAGAGTGGTCTGTCCGCAAGACGTCCATTGCTTCGTCTACCATTGACGCAGAACCACAGACGTCCCCGTCGCCAATGGTGCGATGACAGACGGATGTGGACGGCAGAATGGAATGACGTTGTCTTTACTGACGAGGCACGCTTCTGTCTGCAGCACCACGATGGTCGGATTCGAGTGTGGAGACACCGTGGAGAGAGGATGCTGGACAGCTGCATTATGCACCGCCACACTGGTCTTGCACCGGGTATTATGGTATGGTATTGGATATTACTCTCGCACGCCTCTAGTACGCATTGCCGGTACTTTAAATAGCCGGCGCTACATATCCGAGGTGCTGGAACCAGTTGTCCTTCCTTACCTTCAGGGCTCGGCCACAGTCATATTTCAACAGGATAATGCGCGACCACACGTGGCACGCATTGTCCAAAGGTTCTTCGTCAATAACCAGATTGACTTGCTTCCCTGGCCGGCTCGCTCTCCGGATCTTTCGCCGATAGAAAACATGTGCTCCATGGTTGCTCAACGAGTGACCCAGATTATATCCCCAGCTGCCACACCAGATGATCTTCGGCAACGTGTGGAAGCTGCTTGGGCTGCTGTACCCCAGGAACACATCCAACGTCTCTTTGACTCAATGCCGAGACGTGTGGCAGCGGTGATCTCCAACAATGGCGGCTACTCTGGCTACTGATTCTGGCAGGAACCACATGTCACAGACGTCTGTAAACGTAATCATTTGATACTTGGTCAACATGTTATCTACAAAATAAATTTTGTTGTGCTACCTCTTGTCTTTCTTGGTGTTGCATTTACGGTGGCCAGCAGTGTACTTATTGTGCTGCGAGATCCTGCAAGGACAGTGGGAATATTTACGTCACACCAAGCAAGAGTGGGAAAATGGGCGTAAGAGAACTATGACTATAATATGGGCAGTGCTTTTGGCCGATAGCTTTTGCTCGATTCCAGATCTGCGTATAAAAATCATACTCCTTTAGACCAAATTATCCCTTCTGAAAAGTGTGTGGCATTGCAATTCGTACCACCTGGAACCATTGGACTAATGCAGTCTCTGGATTTTTTTTTCGTGCTTATAATACATATTATAGCACTATCTGCAGCTACATCTTAAAAGATAGCCAATTTTACGGTAAGCTCCACGACAGACCGTTTCGCATTCGGTTTCATGCCATTACATTCCATCAGTTCTCATCACCCCGTTACACGAAAATGACTATATGCATTCTTTAAGAGTAGATACATAGCTGAGGGCCCTGCGCGGTTTGTAACTGCCCAGGGGGTTCCCCTTCGATGGTGCGAACCTTTGTGATCATTGTGGTATGTCATTTTTCAGTCGGTGTTCATGGCGCAATTAAATATTGTGTTTCGAACATTGCATGAATGTCGACGATGTCTATTTTGTGAAGTATAATACGTACGAGTACATACCATAGATACATACCATAGATACATACCATAGATGGCTGCTCTGCAACTTCCGTACACTTATTATCTGTCGCCTTCCTGTTCCACATGGTGAGGCATTAGCAGCTGATATTTTTCCAGTCGTAATTGTTAACACAACACTTTCAAATGAACCTTCAAAATATTGAACTTACGACTTCGCACTCAAGGCGTTCCTTGTCAGTTCCTGTCGAGCGGTTAACACGCCAACATTTGATGGACGACCTGCGCCCCGTGGACATAATACGCTACATGCCTCGCCTGATGACAAGGAGGATCCACCAATGGATTGTCCAGCCGGAACATGATTCTGAGGGATGGTTTGGCCTGTTTGGATTTCAAGTGTATCCGGTTTTTGCTCCACTAGAAACATATTGCGTGCCAAACTGCGCTGGGTTGCTGACGTTTGATGAACTTCATCTTCTCAAGTTAAAAGGTGTTTGTTATAAAACTTTCTTATTTATTATTAACTGACAGTGAGAGTTCTTGCGTCAGCTTGCATGGCCTATTCAATAGCCACTGCTGCGTATTCTTTCAAGAACGACTGTAATTATTGGTTACTGTTTTATGGCCCTTGTTTTGACTGTTGCGTATTTTGTGCGTCCCTACTCAAATTAAAGTGTTCCCTCACACCTTCGGTGGTTACCATTTGATTTTGTGTAAAAGCCAGCCTGAATTTGAAACCATATGTGACTGTTGATAATACTGATGTTGTTTTAAAAATAATGCACATTGTGTTATAAAACTACGATCTCAAGACTATTTCTTTTAATTCTGGGGTTTTTAGAGGAAGTAGTGGTAATATGGCCCCTGCAACAAATATGGCCCCCCTTAACATCTTAATAACATTTAACTGTAGTGGTGATAGCTGGAACTAGTGTAGTAGTATCCTCACTGGCCTGTGCGAGCGCTGGAAGCAGGTCAGTACAGTGAGTTGAGTGACACTGAGGTTATATTTTTCAAGCTCCTGTTCAAAACTTTGAGATGTATGTGAACTTCACTTTATTAACGTACCATTATTGGTTGATACTTAGATGTAAGCACCATGCATACAGCCTAGAAAGTATTGTCAACAGTTTCAAATAGATTGAAAGGTGTGGTACTATTTCGTTTTTAAGTTGATTACACGAGTTTACAAGGTGTAGGTGACTGAAGTATGGCCCCCATTGGTGCTTATAATGTGGACCCTGGGGTTCATATTATAAGCAGTACGTAAAATGTTTTTATTTTTTGTTTTCAGATGCCTAGGACTAATCTGGCACCTAAACCAACCCCCAAAAGCCAGGTGTGGGATAAAAATAAAATGCGAGAGGCAGTGTCTGCTGTCGTAGGCAAAACGATGGGACTTAAAAAAGCATCGAAACATTTTGCTGTCCCAAAAACAACTCTGCGCCGGCATGTGTGTAAAGCTAATACCTCACAATGGCAGATGTTGAAACTAAAAAGCTTGGAAGAAAACTAGCTCTACCAGCAGCCCTAGAAAGTGAACTAGTGGATTAATTACAGTATATGGAGGCCAAATTCTATGGTTTTACTTATATGGATGTTCGAAAAATGGCCTACCAACCTCCAGTTAGGAATGTAATTGCAACAAACTTCAGAAATGAAATTTCTGGAAGGGCTTAGCTTGACCATTTACTTCGACATCATCAAGATAGGCTTTCAATTAGAAAGCCAACCGGAACGTCGTGTGCTCGAGCAAAAGGCTTTACCCATGAGAGAATTAATTCATTCTACGACTTGCTACAAGATGAACACCAGAAACATAAAAATCCAGAAGATCGTGTATGGAACGTCGACGAAACAGTGTAGTTCAGGCTAAGATACCGCAAGTAATTTCAAGCAGAAGTAAACGCCAAATTTGTTCTCTGACTGCTGCAGAGTGGGGGTCTCCAGTAACGGTCATCTGTTCGATGAGTGCGGGAGGTTTTTATGTTTCCCCGATGTTCATATTCCCGAGAACGAATATGGCAGACATTCGTATGAAAGGTGCTCCTCCTGGGTCAATTGGGAGAGCCCACCCATCTGGTTGGGTTCATGCAAACCCATTCACGGACCGGTTGAAACATTTTGTTGAAAAAACAAAGCCAACAGAGACTTCACGTATTCTATTCATCCTTGATGGTCACTTCTCCCATGTAAGGAATATTGATGTGATTGTTGTAGCAAGAAAAAACTTCAAGAAAAAACTTCATCGCCATTTTGTCACTGCCTTCACACACAACACACAAACTGCAACTCCTAGATCGTACTTTTATGGGTGCACTTAAGACTCACTACAGCGAGAATATTCGTCAGTGGATGCACCATGAAAGCAAACATGTTGGACCCTATGATATACCGTCTCTCTTTGGCAAGGCCTACCTGTGATGTACAAACGGCAGTAAATGGGTTTAGGGTCACAGGAATTTATCCCTTAGAAAGAAATATATTTCATTGTGATGAATTCATCGCTGGGGAAGTAGTCCCGATTCATGCGCATGCCGACCAACCGAAACAACCCTTAAAGAGAGTTCAGACTGAAGAGGACCTTGATGCTATTGAAATCGATGTCCATGAGCCTATTAAAATTGCATTTAGTGTGTCTCCAAGGGATATCCATCCCATACCTCAGAAGCTGAAAACATCGTCTCGTGGGCGAAAACCGTGTGTACCTAGCCTTCTGACAGGATTTCCATATAAAAACGAATTAGAAGCTTACACAGAAGAGAAAAAAGCTGCAGGTAATCTTCGTGGTAGTGGACGCGGACGAGAGAAATTAACAACTATCAAAAGGAACTTGGTTTATCATATATCACAGCCATCTTGTTCTGGAACCCAAACGCAAACTCGTAGCAAAGGGCGTGGTGCATCTTGTAGTGGAACAGGCGTTACTAAGAATAGTCGAAAGTTAAAGAAAACTTTGATTAAGCAAGAAGAAATGGACGGTGATGACTCAGATTGCGTTGACGATGACGTCATGGGGCTCTCAACTGATTCTGATGTTTCTCCATTGACCTTCCGGTTGGTGAACTCCAGCCATATAAAGACCGGTCTTTGCCTATTCTGTGACAGGAAGTTTTTAAATGATGTTCGTGGCGAATTATGGGTGCATGCCTAATGTGCTCTTTATGGGCTCACAACGAATGAGCGGGGACGTGGAAAGAGGACTATGTTTGTGACTTCTATCGCTAGTACTCTGCTACTTCGTACTTTTATGGTTTTATATTTCATAATAAATACGTATTTTAATTAAAAATCAATTCTTCGTTTTTCTTGCAGCAAAATATCCTTAAAATATACTGGGGTCCGTATTACAAACACCATGGGGGCCATATTAACTGCACATCTTTTTCGTAGTCAAATTTATCATCTTTGGGGACAAAATAATAATAAATATATTCTGACATTTTAAGGAATTTAATGAATATAATGTCGTAGTTAACTGTCAGTAGAGTATAACTATATCAGTTAAGGTACTATTATTGTATTAGTGTACAATATTTTATTGAAAAACAAACTGGGGTCCATATTACCACCACCTCATCTACACATTGTGGTAATAAAATTGTAAGGCTGATTCGGAGATCCTCTCTTGATTGAGTCTGTTTTACATGCATGTTTTTGTGCTGACAATAAAAAATTGTTTTCTGGAATGCTGTTGCACACACATCTCAACTCGGTACCATCATCACAAACTCTGCTAGTAAAAAGTATTATACAAAACTCCACCCAACACATGTCTGCAAAGCATTTTCGTTTGTCACTAAGAGCCACAAAGGAAAGCGTACCAAGCAGAAACGCCATAGTGGTGTCCAAAATTGAGATGTAGCTCTTTCTTTGCCCGACTGTTTCAAAATATAACACACTCAGACAAATAATATGTAAGAACGGCGTACACAAGCCTTAAAACATTACTTATTTCTGCTAATTTTAATGTTTCATAATAAGATTTCTAAGATTAGATGAGCTCATTTTCATGATTTCAAATTATACGTCATACACATTTATTGCATTCACAGTTACAAATTAATTATTTTCGAAAAAAGTGTTAGAAATGCGTACGAGTCTTGAAAGAATTAATATAAAAATGGTCTACCAAATAAATATAAAACTTACACTCTAAATTTACACAAACAAAATCTAATATTACAAATTTCTGGTAAATTAACAAAAAAGATGAGGATGGCCTAATACCCATTATTAGACGGCGGAACCACAGTACAAAATCAAGAATGAGCCACTTCTAACAACAGATTCACACCACTAGTATGGCATTATAACAGAGAGAAGGGAAGTATAATGCTTCACTAATTAATGGTAGAAAGCTATGAAGAAAAATTTGTACTTCAAGACAGTATGAGCATCAGTTAACTTTCTTCAGTGGAAGAAAGCAAAACAGAATGGCATCATTCGTATAACAACACAGTAAAATAGACAGGGGGGAGCGAAAAATTAAATTGTATAGTGTCACACAGCAAACGCCTAACGCAGATCGAAACCACGGACAACTGAGTATGTAGTTCTTGCTTAAACCAGACTCGCTGTGGGAGGGAGGAAGGCAGGAATAAGCATATAAGAATCTGTAACTGATACTTAAGTGACATGGAGTAGATATAACTAAACTGGTTACATGTACAGTATCAATCAAACTGTTTTCCGTATTCCATGAAGTGGCAGATCTCAAGTACAACACAGTCTCAGATGCACCTGATACATCTCTTGCATGAGGAACAATCCAAAAGTTTTCCGCTTGAAACATTACTGTGGGGTTTAATTACAGGTTTTTCAAAATTCCACAAAGGCTAAAAGGCGTTCTTCATGCAGTTAAATGTTGGTTGCTCAACTAGCACAGAATCTTACTACTAAAAATCTAGACATCACGTTCCTACAAAATAACTTTAACTACAGGATTCGTATATTTTAGTATACTTTCATACAGCTTGTATGTGCTATATAACTCAAAAGAATTCCTTTCATGTGTACTTCTTCCTTACTATTCTACACATAAGTGTGTTTACCACAAAACTCCTGGTAAGACAAATGAAAATGGATGCATAAATATTAGCTGTTCTAAGAAAATTACCCAAGAGTGTGCAACAAATACACAGTTGCATCTTACATATAAGTCAAGACCAATAAACTCTATAATTACAACTATCGTACATCGTTGGAGAAATGGCATTACAGCCAAATCTTAGTAAATATCTCTGGGTAAAATTTCTTATTTTCATGTTATAAACTAGCAACAAATACCAAGAAAAGTGTTGGGATAACAAGTCAGACAATATGTTTGTTGTCCATCGTAAAAAAAAAAGATCATACAAAACCCAGCTACTGTAATTAATCCTTTGGTTACTACTTCATTCTACCAACATTATGATTCACTCAAAACAGACATGAAGTACTCAAATAGTGTAGCTTAGCATAATTGCGGTACACAAAAAGGAAACTTTTACTGCCACAGTCAACAAATACTACCACTGACAACAGCATATAAGCAAATAAACTGTTGAATTAAACGAATATAGTCAGAGGATTGCTCTCTCAATATATACACTCATGTTCAGGAAAAACAGAACACCTCGAACAACTAGAAATGGAATGTTCACCACTATGTTCTGAAGAAATAAGTAGCATTTCAGTCACCTCGTTTCAACAAGTGTCCTGTTGCCTATAGATGCAGGGTCTGCCATGCTCCCTGATAACGTGTCCCATATGTGATGGCATCGATGCGTATAAGGCGCGAATGGCGTCCTGTGTTATAGTCATCCATGCCGAATTCACCTGGTTCCAAAGCTGGCACTGGGTCACAGTGATGCACCCATGATTTCATCATATCCCACGCATTCTCGACTGGCGACAAGTCTGGTGATCTAACTGGGCAGGGCAAAAAATTTGACATCCTGTGACATCAAGAAGGTGTTTGTTCGTGCAGCAACATGTGATCGTCCATTGTCTTGCAGAGAAATATCGTCTGGGGGTTGAACAGAAAGTTTATGGCTACTGGTCCCAGGATGTCATTCACGTAGGTCACACTGGTCACAGTGTCCTGGACACGCACCAACTGTGATTTGTGGCAGTACCCAACAGTACCTCTCACCACAAGGCCTTGAGTTGGCGCTGTACGTTTTGTGCGAATGCAGTCACTGTGATGGCGCTCCCCCTGACTGCGGCGAATCAAAATGCGCCAATAGTTAAAAAAAAAAAAAAGCCAGAACCTCAATTCGTCAGAAAACACTACCTGATGTCGTTTCTGTTACCAGTAACGTCGTTCCATACACCGTTGCCACCTAGCACGTTTCTGCAAATTGGTCAGAGGCAGCAGAACGGCAACGGACAGTCACGCCTGATAGTGTACGGTGTGTTAAAATGTTCTAGTGTTGCGCCAGAGCCGAGGGGGATGCAGATCTGTCCTGCAATGCCATTTGGATGAGATGTCGATCTTCTCGGGAGGTGGTCTGTTGGTGCTAATTGATCTATCCGTCGTGTTCTACGGCCTTCCGTGAACCGTTCTGCACACACCCATTGCACTGCCGAAACACTTCGTCCCATACAACCAGTAATTTCATGGATATATGCATCAGATTCTCTCATGCCAATAATACACCCTCTTTCAGATTCACTGATTTGACAGTACAGCTCGCGCATACGTCTGCGAGGCATCCTGCATGCCTGATCAAGTCACGCTACTCCGTTACCCTCGGTTTGTAGCGACGAGAGCAGCAGGCACATTTTACCGGTAGGTGGTGGAAATGAAAATGAGCGTTTGGCGTCATGGGCCGGGAGGCCCCTTACGGGGCAGGTCCGGCAGCCCTGGTGCAGGTCTTATTACATTCGACGCCACACTGGGCGACCTGCGCGCCGGATGGTGATGAAATGATGATGAAGACAACACAACACCACGATATCGATGTTGACCTTGAAGCCGACATGTTTCAAATGCTAACCATTTATGCAGAACGTACTAATGCACATGTCCTGTGAAAATGAACGTCCTATCTCTAGTCGTTCAAGGTGTTCTGCTTTTTTCTGAACGTGAGTGCAAATTTACATGCACATGACCACTCTGCATTGCACAATTAGGTGCCTGGCAGAGGGTTCATCGAACCAACTTCAAGCCATTCCTCTACCATTCCACGTTCGGACAGTGTGTGGCCATAACAATACATAAATATTTTTGTGCAAGCTCTGATTTATTTTATTATGATGATCGCTCCTCCTCATGTAGGTGGGCGCCAACGAAATATTGTCACACTCTGTGGGGAAGGTTTGTGATTGAAATTTCATGAAAAATTCCTGATGCAACGAAAAATGTCTTTATTTTAATGATTATTGTATCTGTGGCGCTCCCCTCCCCCCTTCTTCTAGTTTAATTACAGTACAAAACGAGCTTCCCTTCTTTGAACTTTTTCACTGTCCTTCGTCGATCTCATCTGATGCGGATCCCACACCGCGCAGCAGTACTCCAGAAGAAAGTGGACAAGCGTAGTGTAGGCAGTCTCTTTAGTAGACCTCTTGCATTTTCTCAGCGTTCTGACAATAAATTGTAGTCTCTGGTTTGGTTTACCCACAACACTATCTATATGAGACTTCTAGCCTAAGTTATTCGTAACTGTAATCCCTAAGTATTTAGTTGATTTTACAGCCTTCAGATTTGTATGATATATCATGTAACCGAAATTTAGCGGATTTCTTTTAGTAATCATGTGGATGACTCCAACTTTCCATTATTTAGAGTGAATTGCCACTTTTTGCACCGTACAGATATCTCGTCTATATTATTTTTAATTCGTTTTGATGATCTGATGACTTTGTAAGACGGTAAATATCAGCATCATCTGCAAATAATCTAAGCGTGCTACTCAGATTGTCTCCTAAATCGTTTATGTAGACCAGGAAAATCACAGGGACTATAACACTTCCTTGAGTCAAACAGAGCTTGGATGGCGTGTACAGGTACAGCTGCCCATGCAGCTTCAACACGATACCACAGTTCATCAAGAGTACTGACTGGCGTATTGTGATAAGCCAGTTGCTCGGCCACCATTCACCAGACGTTTTCATTTGGTGAGAGATCTGGAGAATGTGCTGGCCAGGGGAGCAATCGAACATTTTCTGTATCCAGAAAGGCCCGTACAGGACCTGCAACATGCGGTCGTGCATTATCCTGCTGAAATGTGGGCTTTCGCAGGGATCGAATGAAGGGTAGAGCCAAGGGTCGTAACACATCGTAACACATCTGAAATGTAACGTCCACTGTTAAAAGTGCCGTCAATGGGTGACCGAGACGTGTAACCAATGGCACCCCATACCATCACGCTGGGTGATACGCCAGTATGGTGATGACGAATACAGGATTCCAATGTGCGTTCACCGCGATGTCGCCAAACACGGATGCGACCATCATGATGCTGTAAACAGAACCTAGATTCATCCGAAAAAACGAAGTTTTGCCATTCGTGCACCCAGGTTCGTTGTTGAGTACACCATCGCAGGCGCTCCTGCCTGTGATGCAACGTCAAGGGTAACTGCAGCCATGGTCTCCAAGCTGTTAGTCCATGCTGCTGCAAACGTCTTCGGACTGTTCGTGCAGATGGTTGTTGTCTTGCAAACGTCCCCATCTGTTGACTCAGGGATTGAGACGTGGCTGCACGATACGTTACAGCCATGCGGATAAGATGCCGCTCATTTCGACTGCTAGTGATACGAGGCCGTTGGGATCCAGCACGGCGTTCCGTATTACCCCCCTGAACCCACCGATTCCATATTCTGCTAACAGTCATTGGATCTCGACCAACGTGTGCAGCAATGTCGCGATACGATAAACCACAATCGCGACAGGCTACAATCCGATCTTTATCAAAGTCGGAAACGTGATGGTACGCATTTCTCCTCCTTACACGAGGCATCACAACGTTTCACCTTGCAACGCCGATCAACTGCTGTTTGTGTATGAGAAATCGGTTGGAAACCTTCCTCTTGTCAGCACGTTGTAGGTGTCGTCACCGGCGCCAACCTTGTGTGAATGGTCTGAAAAGCTAATCATTTGCATATCACAGCATCTTCTTCTTGCCGGTTAAATTTCGCGTCTGTAGCACGTCATCTTCGTGGTGTACCATTTTTAATGGCCAGTAGTGTAAAAATATGAAATCAATTTGACATCCCCTGTCAGTGGCACTCATTACTTCGTGAGAATAAAGGGCTAATTGTATTTCCATGAACGACATTTTATGAATCCGTGTTGGCTGTTTGTCAATAAATTGTTGTCTTCGAGATAATTCATAATGTTCGAACACAGTATATGTTCCAAAATCCTACTGTGAATAGATGTTAGCGATATGGCCTGTAATTCAGCGGATTACTTCCATTTCCTTTCGTGGGTATTGGTGTGACTTGAGCCACTTTCCATTTCTTAGGTAGAGATCTTTTAGCGAGCGATCGGTTCTATATGATTGCTAAATATGGATCTACTGTACCAGCATACTCTGAGAGAAACCTGCCTGGTATACAATCAGGACCAGAGGCCTTTCCCTTTTTAATAGAGATAGGCAAACTCGTTCATCCTTCGGAACCAGTTCACTGCTGATCGTTCTTTTTTGGGAACCGTTCATTTTTACTCGTTCACCGTTCATTTGTGCTTGGTATACGGTTCTTATGAAAAACTGAAAACTATTAATGTGGATGACTGAAGGATGGAGGGCACCAAGAAGGGGGACTTGCCTCCCCCCTGGAGTATAGAGATTTTATTCATTACAGAATTCTTACACACTTTTAGAAGTAATTTCTGTAATTCTGCAGAAACTCTCGTTTAGCCAACTGTAGCCTTGTGTGGCTGATCGCAGAGAAATAATACAGGGTGGCGCACGGAAAACCGGCCCCGAGTAAAGACTGCTCGCCAAATACGGACGAGCAGATACAACAAACAGACGAACATGTAATAATTAGGCAGTGAAGAAATAACAAGCTAATGCAAGCAACAGTTGCGAAACAATCGATGACGATGTGTAGACGATGTAGTCTTGTAAACCCGTTGGTGGCTGTTTTCCAACTTAATAGACCACAAGTGTCTTGTATAAAATTTTTCGTTTCGACTTCCACTACATAGCTATGCTACGCAGTAAACAATAATCGTTTACACCCTATATATACTTCACGTTGTCTCTGAGTTCTTAGGCGAAGTGACTTTATGGAAGCATAAACTCAAATGTGGTTTTCTCATACTTGCGTCACACGCTTAGTAAAAATTAGGTTTTTATGTTGCATTATTAGTGTTAATGCAGCAATAATAATAATAATTAAGTTCGCAGTAATACAGTTTTTGGTTTCAAAGCTCCTCCTGAACAAATGTTTTTGAGATAATAAGTAAATACGATTTTGTGGCAATCTATGTCTTTCCTACTGAGCCAAAATGACCCACAACCCACTTTTTTTTTTTCAAAGAAACCAAATTAGCAGGTAATGCAAATTGGAAATAACCAAACTTAAAAATAATTAGAGCCTTCCTAAATGTAATGTTTCGTATATGAAAGATACATGAAAATCGTTTTATATGAATTTTCGTACACTAAAAATTAAGCAAATTATTGAAAGTTAGCTACTAAATCAAGTCGATGAAACCAAAAAATATATTAATAACAAAAAAGCTTGCCTCGTTATAAGTATGTCTTCTGCTGTTCATCGATATAATTATGTGAGCTGATATGCCCTTTTGTTACCTGAAAAGGCGTACCTATTGCATACAACGTAATTTTTATGTAATTTACGTAACTATAAAATACTTTTTAATTAACGGTCGTGGACGCTGAATAGCCAGAACCAAATGCAAGAACAGTTTGGAACACATGTAAAATAGGCGAGCGCAGTGAACGAAACGAACAACTGGATACTGAACTAACTAGGAGCAGTCGGCAGTGGAACTGAGACAGGTAGTCATGCGAAGAACGACGGGTGCGGCCGAGGGAGACCGAGACTGAGACGAGCACGCGACCAAGGCTGGAACGAGAACTGCCGAAGTGACCACCGCGGCCGAAGTGAACTAGTGAACTATGAACCGATCGTTCCTCGTTCCCGGGATCTATAAGTAGACCGCCGCGACCGAAGTGAGCTATGAACCGATCTTTCCTTGGAATTCATTCCTCGATCCTTTCGTTCATTTTGGTGAATCGTTCCTTTGCACCAGTTCGTTTGCGAACTACCCATCTCTACTTTTTAAGTCATTTAATTACTTTGGTACACCGAAGATATCTATTTCTAAGCCACTCCTGTTGGCAGTTGTTATTGGTTTGAATTCTTCTTCGGCGAAGGAATTTCGGAAAACCGTAGTTAGTAACTCTGCTTTAGTGGCCCTGTCATCAGTGACATCACCATTGTTATCGCGCTGTGAACGTATTGATTGTGTCTTCCGCTGGTTTTCTTTGCACATGACCAGGATATTTTTGGATTTTCTGCTCGACTTTGAATAGAACGTCGTCAGTGTTGAGGGTTCTGCGCTGTTTTAAATTTAAAATGCTTTTTTTCGTTGTTTCTGCAATGGTGTACTGACGTGTTTCGTGCACCATCTAGGACCAGTACCATCTCTTATTAATTTATTTGGTGTATATCTCTCAATGGCCGCCGGTACTATTTCTTTGAATTTAAACCACATCCGGTCTGCGCTTACATATTCAGATTGGAAGGCGTGGAGACTGTCTCATAGGGAGGTTTCGAGCGAATTTTAATCCTTTCCTTTCCTTCTTTTTTAATAGATGTATTTTGCGTTTATTTTCGGAGGGTTTGGATTTTACGGATTCCAGTCTCCCTACAACAACTGTCACTAATCTCTGCATTTGCTCAGGATTATTTGTTGCTAAGAGGTCAAGTGTGTATTCGCCATCATGTACACTTCGAGTAGGCTCCTGAACTAATTGTTCAAAATAATTTCTGAGAACACATTCAGAACGATTCTGGATGACGTTTTATGCTTACCTTCAACTTTAAACTATAATTCTTCCGACAAACCGAGCGTAGGTTGAAGTCACCACCATCTATAACTGTATGAGTGGGGTTCCTATTTGAAATGAGACTCAAGTTTTCTCGGAACTGTTCAGCAACTGTATCACTTGAGTCGGGGATCGCAAAAGAAATAAATTATTAATTTATTCCGATTGTCAAGTATTACCGCTATCCATACTAACTCACAGGAACTGCACTATGTGATCAAAAGTATCCGGACACCCCCAAAAAAATTGTTTCTCATATTAGGTGCATTGTGCTGCCATCTACTGCAGGTACTCGATATCAGCAACCTAAGTAGTCATTAGACATCGTGAAAGAGCAGAATAGGCGCCCCACGGAACTCACGGACTTCGAACGTGGTCAGGTGATTGGTTGTCACTTGCGTCATACGTCTGTACGCGAGATTTCCACACTCCTAAACATCCCTACGTCCATTGATGTTATAGTGAAGTGGAAACGTGAAGGGACACGTACAGCAAAAAAGCGTACAGGCCGATCTCGTATGTTGACTGACAGAGACCGCCGACAGTTGAAGATGATCGTAATGTGTAGTAGTCAGACATCTGTCCAGATCATCACACAGAAATTCCAAACTGCATCAGGATCTACTGCAAGTACTATGACAGTAAGGCCGGAGGTGAGAAAACTTGGATTTCGTGGTCGAGCGGCTGCTCATAAGCCACACATCACGCCGGTAAATGCCAAACGACGTCCCGCTTGGTGTAAGGAGGGTAAACATTGGACGATTGAACAGCGGAAAAACGTTGTGTGGAGTGACGAATCACGGTACACAATGTGGCAATCCGATGGCAGGGTGTGGGGTGTGGGTATGGCGAATGCCCGGTGAACGTCATCTGCCAGCGTATGTAGTGCCAACAGCAAAATTCGGAGTCGGTGTTAAAGTGTGCTCGTGGTCTAAATGGAGGGGGCTTGCACCCCTTGTTGTTTTGCGTGGCACTATCACAGCACAGGCCTACAGTGATATTTTAAGCACCTTCTTGCTTCCCACTGTTCAAGAGCAATTCGGGGATGGCGATTGCATCTTTCTTCACTATCGAGCACATGTTCATAATGCACGGCCTGTGGCGGAGTGGTTACACGATCCCTGTAATGGGCTGGCCTGCACAGAGTCCTGACCTAAATATGTAGAATACCTATGGGATGTTTTGGAACGCCGACTTCATGCTAGGCCGCACCGACCGACATCGACACCTGCCCTCAGTGCAGCAGTCTGTGAAGAATGGGCTGCTATACTCCAAGAAACCTTCCAGCACCTGATTGAACGTATGCCTGCGAGAGTGGAAGCTGTTATCAAGGCTAAGAGTGGGCCAACACCATATTGAATTCCAGCATACCAATGGAGGGCGCCACGAACTTGTAAGTCATTTTCAGTCACGTGTCCGGATGCTTTTGGTCACATAGTGTATCTACTTTGATTTCACTACAAGGTAAACTGTTTCTGACAGTAATAAACACTCCACCACCAACTGTATTTAATCTATCACGTCTGAACACAGTAAGGTTCTTTGTAAAAATTTCTGTTGAATTTCTTTTCACCTTTAGACAGTTTTCCGTACCTGTAACGATTTTAGTTTCAGTGCTTCCTATTAGCTCTTGCCGCTCTGGTTCTTTTCCGACACAGCTACGACAGTTTACAACTACAATACCGAAATTTTCTACATCTACTTTCTTGTGTTTTCCCTGCACCCTATTTGACTGATGCCCTTTCTGTGTTTCCCAAGACCTTCTAAACTAAAAAACAGCCCAGTCCCCTCCACACAGCCCCTGCTACCCCTGTAGTCGCTTCCTGTGTCTAGTGGACGCTTGACCTATTTAGTGGAACTCGGAAACCCACCACCTTGTAGCGTAACTCGAGGAATCTGCAGCCTACACTTCGCAGAACCGTCTGAGCCTATGATTCAGATCCTCCATTCGGTTTTGTACAAAAGGACCACAGTAGGTCCTATCGACAACGCTGCAGGTGGCAAACTCTGCCTTCATCTCACAAGCAAGACTGGAGGTCTTTACTACTTCAGTCAACTGTCTGAAACCAGAAAGAATGTCTTCCAGTTCAAGGCGACACACATCGTTAGTTCTGACATGAGACTTAACCTGCAGATGGTTGCACAACGTGCTGTTCATGGTAGCTGGAAGCACCCTTTCCTCATCTGGACTTACTTTTCCCAGTATACAGAGTACACTTTGGATTCCTTCCCCTCCTTGGCAGCCATGTCCCTAAGGGATCCCATTATGTGCCCAATGTTGGAGCTCCCAGCTACCAGTAAACCCATCCTCTGCGTATGCCCAGACCTTGTGGGATGAGAGGCTTCCTCTGGAACATGGAGAGCGACTTCATCTGGCTCAGGGGTTTCGTCAGCCATAGATTGCGCCTGAAACCTGTTCGTCAAATGAAGCAGGATGGCCGATCGCTCCGCTAGAAAGTCTTGCACTGCCTGCCTGTCCTTAGAGTGACATCCAACTTGACCACAAATGAGGGGTCAAGTTCGGTGCAAGCAGTACCCAGGGCGCCACATGGTCCGATTGGGGGATATGTAGGACATGCTGGATGTCCCCTAGATCCCCACATCTGCCCCCTCCCACCATAGTGACACCCATTGACAACAGTTTCAAACTGTGTAGTTGAAGCCAACAACACCCTAAGCCGTCTGCTAAGGGTCACCAACACTGCTCACGTATGAATACACAGATATCACAGTCCCTATCTATACCAAAAATGGCAAAACCATACACTATACAGTTATTAGAAAGCTAGACTATGCCTGTTAAGTACACAAACACGCAATAAATTAAGAAAGTGAACTAGTATCCACAAGGATAATTGAAAATAAGACGCTTCTGTCTGAAGCACATAAATATAATTTGGAAACAAACGGTTTACTCGCCTTATCTGCGGCAGCAACTGAAGGCCAGCTCTCTTGCTGATGGTCCAACTGAAACAATTACAAAACGCTGTGTCTATATGTCCATTCAAATGATAATAAATGTGCATTACAAGGTACGCACACAGTGTGTATCTTTCACTACGACAACATTTATTACTTAAAAAAATCTGAACGTCATGGAGAGGAACAGAAGGGAAGTGTCGAACTTCCTCCAAAATATGAAAGTGCTATTTTCAGAACGTCGCACAGTGTGACAGGACAGTGTTCACAAATCGTCTGAAGGTAGATCCACTGGAATACTGCTCAAGGTGAATCCACCAGCATAATGTCTGGAGTGATGTTGGAAGGTGGATCCACTAGCATTACACCTGGCATATTTTTTGACATGGATACACCTGCATTATTTCTGGGATAGAGTCCAAAGATGGATCCAAATGAATTATGTCCAGAGTAGCATCTGAAAGTGGAGCCTTCCGTAGCAAGTCCAAGGTACCATTTGAAAGTGAATCCACCAGCACTAAGTCTGGGATAGTGTCCAGAAATGGATCCACCTGCAGTAGGTCTGCAGGGGTAGGAAGTGGGGTAGAAAGACGCTGCTTTCTAAGGACATGGTGACAAGATGAAATCATCCTCTTACCTTGAGTCATTTTGTTACTGTGGAGTGTGATTTATAAGATAACCTTTATCTGGATTTTGAATGCTGTGGTATACCCTCCCAATAGATATGAGCTGCAAGTCATATGTATTTGAAATCATAAAACATATATTTTGTTGCACTGTGAAGAGGAAGGATTCTATAAATGAAAAGTGACACTCACGGATCAGATATTTACATCAGTACTACAGATGAAATCACGAGAAGTCCACTGATAGTGGATGAAAGTACTTTCTGCACAACACACATTTTATTGACACAGCTTAGATTAACAACTAATATTATTCCTCATCATTCGCTTAATTTTAGAGCAGAATAGACACATGTTACAGAGACAGCCAGTTTGAATACCACTCATATTGCATCATCACTGTGCAGTAGTTTGTGAATATCAACACTGAATTGCCAGAGCTGCCTGGTACCTATGAGTGCTTTTCGTTTATCCTGTGCTTTTAAGTTTGAACCATTACATATTATTGTTTTTTCAATAAAGAAATACACACTTTCTACAAAGTGGAACTGCTCAAAATTAAAATGTATATTCTAACTGAAATTTTAACAGCCTCAGATATTTCATTGTACTGTCTTTCACCATCGATCATACAGTTTCTGAGAATGCCAACACCATAAAGAAACCTGAACTTTCAGTGTCTTCTGTACTACATTTCTTTAGTAGAGGCAGAATATTTGCTTGTTTCAGATGCTGTTACTTAAACTGAAGCACTCATTTATTTATTTACTTATTTAAATTGTTTAGTTCCATAGAGGATCACACAAAGTGAACTGTGATCTGTGATTGGTATTTTTCTTGTCCTTCCTGAATTGTTTCATACTCTTGCTATGTTTAGCTCGATATTCTTCCGTCCATTTTCCCATACATTTTTTGGGATTTTTCTTCTGGTGCAACTTTCCAGGAGTGGATCTTCTGTCTGAAACTTTTTCGATCTTTGATGTCTGTGGATGTGATGTTGGGATTTTTGAGATCAGTTTGAACTCATTTGACCCAGACTGTTCTCGTTTTTAGTTTCTGTGAGTACATTACAATTTTCTTTGTTAATCTTTTGCATCCAGTATGATGATGTGTCCATAGAACTACAGTCGTCGTTTGCTGAAGTCTGTTTCATTGTTGGGGTATTATTCTGTTGCCATGTTTGAATATTGCTGATATCCTTCGTCTGTGACCTTTGTACCTATGATTTTGCGAGTGATTTTCCTTTCCACTTTTTTGATGTTGTCAAGATCCCCTTTTTAATCGAGGTTTAGCGTCTCACATGCATACAGTGTTTCGGATTTGATGACAGTTGCACAGTGTCAAATTTTGTTTTGATATTCCTGTACCTGTTGTTATAGATGTCTGCAGTTTTCGCGTATGCTTTTCGCATTTTGACTTCACTTGCTTTTTTGGCTAATCTTTCTGTTCCTGTGGCTTCAATGATTTCATCCAAGTAATTAACTCTGTTTATTGTGCCATATTCTGTGATCAAATTTTCTAACTTGACTTGTTTTGTGGCCATAAATTCAGTTTTCATCAAAGAGATTTGGAACCCGACTTTTTCGGGATATTCTTTGAGTACTTCGATCTGACAAATTGTTGTTTGTTCATCTTCCAAGAGAATCGCGAGATGGTCAGTGCAGGCTATACATGTGGCATTAATGTTATCACGTTTTTTTCCTAGCATGATGGGTCACCAGCTGCTTTGTTTTTTCAGTTCTTTTCCCATTCTTTGACGACCTTATCGAGAACGATGTTGAAGAGTAGTGGGGAGAGTCCGTCACCCTGACAGACGCCAGTTTTGATGAGGAAAGGCTGGGAGATTTCTCAACTGAACTCGACTTTGAAAGTTGTGTCCATCTGGGTTTGTTGGATTAGTAGTCGTGTTTTCGGGTCAATGTTGCTTTCTTCAAGTATGTTAAAGAGGAACTGTCGATCGATGGAGTCGTAGGCATTCTTGAAGTCGACGAATATGCAGATGGTTGCGAGATTTCATGTAGCTCGAAGTTTTAATGTGGATTTCAGGTTGAAAATTTGTTAAGTGCATGATCTGTGTTGTCTAAACCCTGTCTGGTATTCACCATTAAGGGCTCGAGCTGTTCTTGTGCGTGTTGTAATAGGCAGATGGAGAGTATTTTGTAAGGGACAGGGAGGAGGGAGATTCCTCTGTAGTTATTTAGATTGAATTTCTTTCCTTTTTTGTGGAGTGGGTGGATGAGTGCAGTCGTTTGGCAGTTTTTCACTTTGCCAGATTTCTTGGATGTCTGTGTGATTTCCTAAAGTGATCATGGCCCAAGATTATTCAGTAATTCTGTGATGATCCCATCTTCTCCTGATGCTTTTTCATTCTTGAGTTTCTTGAAGTGGTGATGGATGTCTTCTTGAGTTGGTGGTTTTGCATCACATCAGGTTTTGTGTGCTCTGGGACTAGATGTTGGAAACGTTCGGGTAGTTTGGTCCGGTTGAGGAGGTCGGAAAGGTACCATGCCAGTTCTTCACAGTTTTCTTGGTTGGCGAGTGCAAGTTTTCCATCTCGTTTCCTGAAAGTCAGATTTTGCAGTGAGTAAACTTTAATTTAGCTCGCAAAAGTCTTGTAGAAATTTCTGCTGTTGAAGTTCCTGAAGTTATACTCTACTAATTTGGGTTGTTCAGTGATGTAGTCGCATTTTATTTTCCTGATGGTTCTGTTTGTCTGCTTGTGGATGTTGAGGAAGTGTTGTTGGGTTTTTGGTAATTTGTAGCTGTTGTATTTTTGGAAGGCGAGTCAGCAGTTAATGATGGCTTGATCACAGTCAGAACTCCAGCAGGTGTGTTTTACCTTCTTTTGCAGTGGAATCAGTTCTTTGGCTTTGCTGATTATTTTGTTGCAGAAGTCAGTCCAGTTATTCGCCGGTTCTTTCTCCCATTCTTCTGCGATTTTTGTTTCCTGAATTTTCGATACATCAAACTGTTGAAATACAAGTGAACGTGAACTGTTCATGCAATCACAACTTTACCCCGGGTGGTACAGAATCTACCTGTCAAGAGACAGAAACTGGACTTTGGGTTCTGGGTAGTCCAGGCAAGCACAGCAGAGGATGTCGGAAATCTCTAGTAAACTTCTGTACAGACAGCAAATATTCATCGGAACTCTGGACATCAACACACTCATCCAAATAGGAAAACTATACAATCTCACTGATGAAACAGACGAACAACGAGTCCTCGGCCTTGCTTTTCAAGAAACACAACTGACCGACGACGAAACCATGGCCTATGGAAATTACTCCATCTTCAAGAGCAAAACACGACAGAAAGTCACGAAAGATGTACCAATCTTCAGCATGGCTTTTCTTGAGCATAGATCTGTCCTCAACACTGTCAAGGAAATCTCACCTGTCAACAATCTACTTACGACAATGCACATCCAGAGCGCCAACAAGAAGTGTATCCTCATCAATGCATATGCCCCCATCAACATTGGCAATAAGAAGAACCCTGAAATTATCGAAAAATTCTGGAACCAGGTCGAAAATACCAAGAGAAAAATTCACCAAGATAATGTGGAAATACTAATGGGAGACTTCAATGCTCAAATTGGCAATGAAAATGTCAATTGGCAAGACTTCTGCACTCCAAAACACAAATACGTCGCCATATGGCTGGTTGATATCTGCGAACAATTTGACCTCAATATTATGTCTACCCAATTCAGAAAACCCGCATACAAACAGAAAACATGGCGATCACCAATCCAACAACTCGGTGAATACCAGCTCGATCACATAGCCATTTCCCACGCCCACTATATAACCATTCATGATGTCCAAGTCCAACAGGGTGCAAACAACGATTGGGACCACAACCTTAAATGAATCAAAGTAAAATTTTCCCAGGAGAGAGTTTACTACAAAAAAGCAGTCATTTATTATTAAAGTAACTTTTCACTATCGCACTTGATGCCTAATTTTTGCATAAGCTACATCTCTGTCTGGGAAATTTTTCAGTGATTTACCAGCAAAATTGAAAAAATGGCATTCCCACAATGTATTAGTTTCTATTGATCATTATTGAACTATCACTGCCCTTTAGCTGCAAACTATAGTGTTTGTTATAAGATCACAGAAATAGGGTTCTGCCTTAAGCAAACATAATTTTCGTCAATTAGGTCACATATATAACGAAATGTTAGCCCTAAAATGAAAACTTTTGTTTTTTACACTTTGTTAATGTTAGTTTATATTATTGTAGTAATTTATGTCACATTACATTGTCAATATTATTTTCCTGATTATCTTCTACTTATAATTTACTATGTCTATGCAATATGCTTGAAAATATTATGTATAGAAAGCAACTGAGTATGAATAATGAGGGAACTGCCAAAATGTATAGTGTTTTCAAAAGTGGCCTACAAGATATCTACCCTTGTTTTTTAAGACACTTAAATTACGTATCACTGCCTCCTTATTATGAATGATTTCCCGTCAACCCCCCCCCCCCCCCTTCTCACCGAAAGCCATTCCACAACAGTACGTAATATGGTATGAATAGCGTGACAATTGATATTGGAATAAATTTTGTGACAGCTACTTTCGTGACATTTGAGTTTCAGTACTTCGTAATTATTTTCGTAAGTTATATAATAATGGGTATGGATCAATGATTCGACGTTCAAATCTATATTTTTTCCTTCTTTTTCCACCTGAAATGTAGCTACTATGTAGGCCTTATTGTAGCTAAAGCTGATATGTGTATTATTCCGTCTTGTTTCACAAGGAGCTGTTAATTTTTATAAAACTGAAATACAGTTACAAGTTTTCTACTGTAATACATACTGTAACATTTATTTTTTAGTTAACAAACATTCAAGTAAGTTGCATAAACAAAAAGGTTACAATAATTCTAACATCCGTGGTCGTAAAGGCGGTGAACAATGTTAAGTTTATCTTTGGAGTTTCCTTGAAAACAGTGCGCTGTTTACATAACAAACCTGTGGAGTGTCATTTGGTGTCACGTGTGTTTTACATGAGTGGCTACAGTAATGGTGTTCGCTTTCTTTATTCAGACATTGAACCCAAAAAGTTGCGATATTTTGTACTATCGGTTTTACACGGCTTATAACAGTGCAACAAAGAGAGTGCTTGAAGAGCATTCGGATCGAACTAGTTCCACCCAAAGACAAGAGAGTGAACATCCTAGAGCCTGTGCAAAAGCAGTAAAGCTCTTCGACACAGCGACGGAGAAAAAAGACTTGCTTGAACGACTTGCAAATAAAATACAGATGCATTATTACATGAGGCGTCAGCATTCACTCGTCCCATCTCAGTATGATGACAAAGATTCTGTTATGAAGAGTTTCTTTACCGAGCGACACTGGAAAGAAGAAACTTCAAATGCACTCGAGATACTCGTTGTTTGGGCTGCAGTTCCAGGATTAGCGTTCTCTCTTGTTTGCAAAAGAAACGAAAATCATTTACAGGCACATAACGTTTTAAGTATCATTATGAATCAGCTCGAGAAACATTTACAGTTCATCACAAATCCAGTTATGCCGTTGACATTAGTGGAAACAGTGTCGCTAGTTGTCAGTAGATATCTCCCCGCAGGACAGCTGCTGTTCTCAAATAGTAAACTCCTGAAAGAATTTGAAAAACAACTCGAAAGTGAATTATTTTCTAAATAAATTTAATATTTGTGCATTTTTTGAAAATCTTGTAGTTGCATGCCCTATCATATTCCGTATATTATATCCCCTGTTTATTACAGTTTCAAGTATTGCAAAGTAGATCATAGGTCGTTTCATATACAGGAGAGTTTCAAGCATTCTTTTGATGTTGAAGTAAAACCATGCAAGACAAAAAGTTTTTTAAATTGCTGCTCGATCATCAGCTTTTCCATATGTAGCCTAGAACTGCAGCAAATAAACTTAATTCTCTTGTGTTTAAGTTTGAATTCAGTAACAATTTTACTGATATTTATCAGTTATTTGATGCCTAATCAAATATTTTTCTCTGTTACTTAGTACAGATATTTGTGTATAGCTCTTTACTATTCCCAAGTGATCATAGCCTGTGTCATTTAATATACTAAATCACTTATTTATTGTTCTCAGTTCGTAATGGATGTAAGGGTTAGTTTCATTGTGGATGTAGAGAATGATGGTAATGCTTATTTTTCACTTAAATTGAACTCCTCCTATAATAAAAAACAAAGCATAATATTTTATTAATTTATTCGTCTGGGTCTATGGTAATTTTTTCATTTATTCATAGCTGTTGTCATTTGGTACCTTTTTGCAATTCACTCAGTAAGTGCTGTATTTACAAGGAAAATAATTGTTCATGTTCAAATGTTGAACATTTCACGTAATTTTTACCAGATTATAGCTTTTGTTTGTACTTATATGCTGGTGCACTGCTTTCCTTACAGTGTTCTGATTTATTTGGTAGCGTAATTTTAAATTAGCTGTGTCTCGAGACCTACAACTACTTGTTCACATACTTCTCTGGATAAAACACAATACATGTAAATGTGTACTGCACATGTGCTGGTGACACCATTAGAAGTAAGTCGTGATGGGAAACCAATTAATGAAAAAGAATTTTCCATATTCATTTGAGTTTATAGTGTTAATAACTTGAAATGGAAATCACACATCACTAATCTTCAGCATCTAAGTTCTGCAGCTTTGAAATTACACATAATAGCACATTTTGGAGGTGAAAAGTTCAAGACATTAACTTGTGTTTCCTGTTTCCATTTGTTAAAGTCATATGGGGTACTGCAAGGCAACTCTTCATTAAGAAGGAAAGTGTTGCACAAAGTGTGGATAAGAATAATATATGGTGTCAATCAAATCTCTTGTAGACAGCTCTTTAACTTAAATTTAACCTGTTTACAGAGGAGTTCCTGTCCCCAAACGAAGCAGTATTTCACAAGAAAACTGTAAAAATTAAACCCCAGGCTTTCAAAATGAAACCCTGGATTACAAAGGGATAAAAATTTCATCTAAGACAGGAAAAGAGTTATATATGTCACAAAGAACATGTGATGAGCCAGCAATAAAAGAACACTATAGATTAAATTGTAAAATCCTAAAAACAATTGGTAGTTTATCCAGCATATAAATAAGACATTGCAGTAATTTTACTAAGGATGCAGTTGCTAGTGCACTTAATGAGCACTTTCTAACTGCTTCTGATATAACTCGCTGTAAGTGCTCAGTCAACAAGGCTATGGCTCTTCTGAAAAGATGTGCTGTGTGCAAAATAAGTCAAATGCATATAGCCCCTGTTTGGTCAATGAGCTGAAAAGGATAATCATTGAAATCCATGAGAAAAATTTGTCTTGCTTTGATAATATTTCCCCTAAGGTATTTAAACATTGTCATAATGCAATTTGTGTGATACTTTGCCATATATTTAATGAATCCCTTCAGTAAGGTGTCGTCCCACCGCTTATGACCTTCCACTTTGTACCAAAGCTACTAGAAAATTTACTGTTTTAGTTGGGAAAACATCTCTCTTAGTTGAAAAAACGCCGACAGTGACATTACAACATCTGCCAACTTTGTGTTCCATGATCTTCATAATGTGGGGGGGGGGGGGGGGGGAGAAAAAAAAAACTACCTTCATTTCCAAGGGTCTCAGAAACTTCAGGAGGATGCAAGTCTAAGCTGCAATGATCAAGATATACAGCAAGTTTATTCTTCAAAAATTTTAGGCCCCCACATCTTTCATTATTATGGACTTGAGAGATAGACAGTTCAGCAACTTTTATAGCAGCATCTGCTAATACTGACACTGTTAAGACTGCTTATTTTGGCTATTTTCATTCATTGTTGCCCTGTGGCATAATATTTTGGGATGACCAACCAATGGCAAATAAAGTATTTCTCACTCAGAAAAGAACAATCTGAATTCCAAGTGAAGCTAACAGAAATCATTTATGCAGAAATCTTTTTAAAATACATGAAATATTAACAATGACCTCACAATACATCCAAACTCATATGTGTTTTTTAACTAAGAAATTCCCCATGCACAAAACCAATAGTGCCTTTTGTGACTACATCGGGAAGTTTAAACATGACTTTCTTGTTGACAGAAAAAACTTGAGGGGGATACACTGCTCAAGAGTAAAGGTGCTTAGTGCACTCCCATTAACCATAGAAAATATTATCAGTATAAAGCCACACTTTAAAACTAAATTAAAGGATTGTCTTCTAGAAAAAATCTTTTTACACACTTGATGAATTCTTTAATGTAAACATTTCTAAATTGTAACTTACATATGACGCATTGTACTTGTAATATTTGCCATTACCGCTTTGGAACGGAACTGTACAACCTACGTTAGCTTGGAAATTTTCAATCATGCTGGTGATGTACTTCAGTTCTATCAAATTTGTAACTTGTAATGTGAAGTAACTGTAATTTATTTTTTGACTGTTTTATACCTTTGTTTACTTTTGAAAATGCCTAAGCTTGTAATTATTTGCAAATTTTGTTCCTATACACATTTTGCAGCTTGTATCCAACAGCATGTATAAGTAGGCCTACTGTCCTCACATACGAGGTGTGTTTTTTAAGTAAGGTCCGTTTTGTTGTAGACACTAGTAGTTCGTGCGCATACTGCAACGAGCGTATGCGTCATTTACCAGTCATGCGTCAGGAACAACTATGCTCAGTTTCAGCTCTGTAGCCAACCTGTACAGTTCTGTTCTGTGCTTTTAAAATGTTTAAGACAATCAACTCGCCCGCCGTGTGTGAGGTTCACTCAGTGATACAGTTTTTGTGTGCAAGGAACCTGTCTGCTGAACTAATTCCTTGACCGATTTGCAAAGTGTACGGTGATACTGTTATGAATGAAAGCAAAGTGCGTAAATGGGTATGAGAATTCAAAGATGGCCATGACAACGTCCTTGATGAGGACCGCTCTGTTTGCCCTTCTTTGATTACAGGCAATTCGGTGGCTTCATTTGAAGCGAGGATTCATGAGAACAGGCACTTCACAATAACAGGTCTCTCAAACGAATTTCCTGACGTGTCAAGATCAGTGCTTTACAACATTGTTTCTGAACACGTAAAGTGTGGGAAACTGTGCTCCCGTTAGGTCCCCAAACTCCTGACAGAGGACCACAAAAACAAAGATTTGAGTGTGCGATGAAGTTCTTGACTCGTTATCACAAAGAAGGTGATGGCTTCTTGAGTCAGATTGTAACTGGCGATGAAACATGGGTTTCGCATATCACACCCGAATCGAAGCGGCAGAGAATGGAATGGAGACACACACCCACTCGCCTGTAAAGGTGAAAGCCAAACAGACTCTGTGGCATGCTGCAAAGGGATTTGTCCTTCTCCATAACAATGCAAGACCTCACACTGCAGGTCAGACCCGTGATTTATTGGACAGTTTTGGCTGGGAAGTTTTAGACCATCCACCTTACATTCCTGATCTTGCACCGAGCAATTACCATGTGTTCCTCCACCTCAAACAACACCTCAGTGACAGTTGTTACAATGATGACAACATGAAAACGGCAGTGAAATCTTGGTTTTCAGAGCAGGTGGCAAGTTTTTATGAAGAGGGTATTTTAAAATTGGTTGAGAGGTATGACATGTGTTTGAACAAACTTGGAAACTATGCTGGAAAAATAGAGTGAAGTATGTACTTTCTGAAAGTAAATTTACTTTTTTTGAAATAACCTTCCTTTGTGTACTTATGTTCAAATGGACCTTACTTAAAAAAACATGCCTCGTATAATTATGACTCATTCCATATCCATGCAGTTCTCTTGTATACTGGATCAATGGAACATGAATTAATAAATAAAACAAATAAATGAAATATTTGTGAATACTGTCAAAAGATGTTAGAGCATGTGTACACCATTATGATGTTCATTATCAACACTCCCTTGGAGTGTGATAGCAATAACATTCATAAGTATTAATGTGTCACAAAGGAGTGTGATATTCATCCATAATAACAACTTTTGACTGTTTATCAAGTAATGTCAAGAATCTAATAGATTCATTTTTGGATTAGTATCCACCTGACTATCTACAATTTGAGTGATATTTGGTACAGATGTTCACCACAGAAGAAAACTACATTGTGAAAGATTCGAGCTTGAGTTACAAGTAGTAGTTTTATATGGCTTGTAGCATGAGGACTGCAACATATTTTGTGAGCTTTAGGACAGTTTTTGGTCAAATTGAAGATGGCTTAATATTGAAGGTAGGAACAATGTAAGATTTTTTGGCTTAGATATATATTTTTTGGTTTTCTTCAGTGTTAAAATTTCAGTGCTGAGTTATTCACCACTTTTATGTTACATTAGGTCAGTGTTGGGGGAAAAAATCAGTTATGATGATTTTCAATTGTGTTATGAGTGTAATAATTTTTGCACAAACAAAGTGTACTGAGTGCACTTGAGTAATTTCACAGAGAAGTGCTTGTTAATAATTGGGCCAAACTACAGCAGTTGTCAGTATTCTAGAAGTAATTTATATTTAAATACACCTTCAAATTTGTGAAAACATTGTTTCCATATTTCTAAATATCAATCATCTCATATTTTCATTATTTCTGTTTCATCAGAAAGAATGTGTTCCTCTGCTAGAATAGTTTTGTTTAGTTTGGAGACACTGTGAATAAGGTTAAAAAAATTACATTGAAAATACTTCCATGTAACATCAACAAACTATTGTTGTATTTAATTTTTGATATGTTGTTTTCCTTTTTATGTATTATATTTTTGTATATTTGGAAATATTTTTAATTTTTCTTAATGTGTAATCATATCCAATAAATTTTGGCAATGGAAATAATTCAAAAAATAAAACATACTTCTACTCAATTGACTGTACAAATGTACTGAAAGTATTAGGCATACCAGGTAGCTGTTTCCATCCGTGCATTGGCTAATGTGGCTGTGTTTTAATTGTCGATTGCAGCCACCAAGAATTTTGATCCTAATGGCCAGGCTGCTGCCAAATAAAATACAAGAATTGTTAGCTAATGTGCATCTGTAAATAACTATTTGTTTTGTTTATTTGATTGTGAGTTCCATTGATCACAGTAACATTAGGGTTGCTACAGTATGGAATGACTCGGATTTTTTTTTTTTTTTTACTTCATTATAGTACATTTGTCAACTAATAGCACATCATAATCAATGAAAATAAATACAAAGTATAATCCAACAACACATCAGAATTAATATTTATGCATACATATGAAACATTCATGTTACTGATATTTTAATTCTTAAAAATCTTTTCGGTGTCTTCTATGACACAAAGTGATTTATATTTACACGTGCTCTAATAGGAATATCAAGCTATACCATGAAACTACACACATGCATGCTCATTAAGATAAAAAGTCACTGAATAGGATGAATTTTGCAACTGGTACTCTTCAGATTTGCTATAGAATTTTAGTCTTTCAAGAGCAAGACCTTTTATGCCTTATGCAGAGCATTAGCCACTTTCATGTCTGAACAATTTACTCCTTTCTGCACAAGGGTGAAATTTGTCTGGGTACTCTGTAAGCCGAAATTTGTCTGGGTACTCTGTAAGCCGAAATTTGTCTGGGTACTCTGTAAGCCCTGTTCTTACTATGTAAGCCCTGTTCTAACCTCGTGTTGTGGCCATGATGTATACTATTGGTTTTAAAAAGAGAACTGTTTTATTAATAAAACATACAAGGGAGAAGGTATATTAAGAAGCCATTGTAAAAACCTCTAATTTTTGTAACAGACTGCTGTAAAAGTGTCTCGGATGAACACCTGTCATAATGCTTGTAATAATCTTTTGAACAACACAAAAAGTTTTTCTTTTTCCAATGGCCAGTTACCCCAAAATATGATGCCATTAGATGACAATACCCTGAAATAGACAAAGCAAGCAGCTCTGGCAGTGTCCTTTTGAGCAGATGATGCACTTATGTGTAAGGCACAAGTTGTGGAATGAAGTCATTTTGGCAGATCTAGGATATGGAAGGACAAATTTAATTTGCTATCAATGTACACACTCAAGAATTTAGCAGAGTGCACTCATATATTTGTTGTGTATTACATTTTGTATTTATTATCCTATTTTTTCTGTGTCATGTGAAACTGTATACAATGAGTTTTTGTGAGTCAGAGTGAGATCATTACAGCTAAACAAGTTGAGGACATCATTAAATACACTGTTTGGAGAGGTTACCAGGATTTTGGTGGCCTAGGTGGACAGCAGTCTGCGGTAGTTTGCCGCTGGTGCTGCAGTGTACAGTAAGGTGTCGACAAAATTTCTGGTTAGTGTGATGAATGGCAGCTAGCTCTAAATGTGGAAAAGTGTAAGTTAATGAGGATAAATAGGAAGAACAAACGTGTAATGTTTAGATAGATTTGTTCTTGACACAGTCAACTCATTTAAATATCTGGGTGTAACGTTATAAAGCGATATGAAATGGAACGAGCATATGCAAACTGTGGTAGGCAAGGTAAATAGCCAACTGGTTTATTGGCAGAATTTTTGGAAAGAGTGGTTCACCTGTAAAGGAGACTGCGTATATAGTAGGAAGCTGGTGCAACCTATTCTTGAGTGCTGCTTGAGAGTTTGGGATCTGTACCAGGTCAGACTGAAGGAAGACAGCAAGCAATGCAGAGGTGAGCTGCCAAATTTGTTACCGATAGTTTTGAATGATGTGTAAGTGTTACGTAGATGCCTCGGGAATTCAAATGGGAATTCCTGAGGGAAGACGACATTCTTTTCCAGACACACTATTGAGGAAATTTAGAGAATTAACATTTGAAGTTGGCTGCTGAACGATTCTACTGCTGTCACATACTTTGTGCATAAGGACCACGAAAACAAGATATCAGAAATTAGGGCTCATATGGAGACATGCAGATAGTTGTTTTTCCCTTGCTCCATTTGTGAGTGAAATAGGAAAGAAAATGACTAGTTGTGGTACAGGGTACCCTCTGTTTGCAGAGTATCTTCATAGATGTAAATGCAGATGTAGATTTTCCCTACTGTTTTATTCACTAGGAGAGTAGTACCATTTGCAAGGAGGGTGAACTTTTGTTGAACTGAGTTAAATTGTTAAGGCACAGCAAAGGGCGCAGCTCCAAGCCTTGTGTGTTGAAGTGTGTAGTACTTGGGGAAGTACCTTTGTGTAATCGTCTGTAGCTGAATAGTAGCCAGCTCACCATTTTGAATCATGAGTACAACACACAGTGTTCAATTTATTGCATACATAATTGTCAAACCTGCAATACAAATAGAATTGATTTGCTTCCTAGGTAGCCTTAAGGTGGTGTATCATGAAAGCGTGTAGTGTGTAATTAAAAATTATTTTCTATTGGACAGGCCTCTGTATGTTCACCCTGACATATTACCTTGTACAATTGGCTGTTTGCACAGTTCAATGTGTGATAAAGCCTTTTTAGGGTTCTGTTCATGAATCAGTAAAACAGGAACCTTTAGAGGGTCATTCTATTGCCCGGCTGTTAGGACTGGTTTTGCTAAGGAACGGGTGAAGGCAGCAAGTTGAAATTTATGTCACATACTAAGGTCTATGGTCCCTTGGTGGTGTAATAAATTTAAGCTTCTAAGTCAATTCAGACAAAAGATACAGCCATTTATGTCTCATATTTTGATACTCAAAAGCTCACTCATCAAAACCTACAGATGGAATGTCAATATACTTAATTTTGTGCAGAACCCGTAGAGTGTGAGCCCTACTCGCACTTGTCTGAGTTTTTTTTTTTTTTTTTTTGGTAATTGTAAAAAATTACTTGAGTCACAGAACACAGAAGAAATTATATCCTGTTCAACAAAGATTGCTGAAATGATGCTTTGGTCATCACATCCAAACAGATTTGGTGAACTGCTTTCGTCATGAAGCCTTGTTCTTATTGTGTTTTAGTTCTTAAAAGAGCACTTGTAAATTCTTTTATAGAATCAAATTGTGTTATTAAAAATGACTTCCATGCTCTTAATAAAGCAAGAGCAAGTCACAAGAATTGTGCATGATATGTTAAAATACTGTCTGTCAAATTCTGAAGGTGGCAGAGGTAAAATACAAGGAGTGAAAGGCTATTTACAATTTGTACAGAAATGAGATGGCAGTTGTAAGAGCCGAGGGGCATGAAAGGGAAGCAGTGATTGAGAAGGGAGTAAGACAGGGTTGTCGTCTATCTCCATTGTTATTCTATCTGCATACTGAGCAAGCAGTAAAGGAAGCAAAAGGAAAAAAATGGAGTAGGAATTAAAATCCATAGAGAAGAAATAAAAACTTTCAGGTTTGCCGATGACATTGTAATTCTGTTAGAGATAGCAAAGGACCTGGAAGAGCAGTTGAATGGAGTGGACAGTGTCTTGAAAGGAGGATATAAGATGAACATCAACAAAAGCAATACACGGATAATGGAATGTAGTCTAATTAAATCAGGTGATGCTGAGGGAATTAGATTAGGAAATGAGACATTTGAAGTGGTAGATCAGTTTTGCTATTTGGGGAGAAAAATGTTTGATGATGGTCAAAGTAGAGAGGATATAAAATGTAGATTGGCTGTAGCAAGTAAAGCATTTCTGAAAAAGAGAAATTTGTAAACACCAAGTATAGATTTAAGTGTTGGGAAGTCTTTTTCTGAAAATATTTGTATGTAGTGTAGCTATGTATGGCAGTGAAACATGGATGATAAATTGTTTAGCCAAGAAGAGAATAGAATCATTTGAAATGTGGTGTTACAGAAGAATGCTGAAGATTACACGGATAGATCATGTAACTAATGAGGGGGTACTGAATAGAATTGTGGAGAAGAGGAATTTGTGGCATGACCTGACTAAAAGAAGGGATCAGTTGGTAGGACATATTCTCAGGCATCAAGTGATCACCAATTTAGTAGTGGAGGTAAAAATTGTAGAGGGAAGAGATGAATACACTAAGCAGATTCAGAAGGATGTACCCGCATTAGTTACTTGGAGATGAAGAAGCTTGCATAGGATAGAGTAACATGGAGAACTGCATCAAAACAGTCTCTGGACTGAAGTTGACAACAACAACATGCACAATTATGTTCACAAGAAACATGTTGCTATTCCCCCCCCCCAACTCAAAAAAAAGTTTGGGGTGTTCATGGGGTAATGAATGAATGGAGAATGCAGAAAGGGTCAAGTAAGTGAAGTCTTGCCCATTATCCTCTAAAATATCTCATTATCATAATTTGACTCACAAGGCTACATTAATTAGATTGCATTTTCTGATGAGTTTAATCCAAATAATTTTATAGCAAACTTATAAAGACCAGCAAAGCACATTTTGTTTTGGTATTGAGCCGAAGGCAAAGAAAAAGAAAAGTGAGTTTCTTGAAATGCTGACATTTGCAAATGTTGACAATTCGTCCAGATACTTTGTTTATGCTGTGAGTGGCTTTTGAATTTAACTTTGAACCAGATCTGTCAAAAAAAGCTAGATACTCAAAACAATAGGTTACAAAGCAATACCTGACAGGAAGAAGGGAAAAGTCCTTTCAGAACTAGAAATCAGATTCCCTGGCAGATGTTGAATTTATCTGCAATGGGAATGCTTTAAGATGACTGTTACATGTAAAAACAATAAAACTTTTTTGAAAAGTACTATTTCATAATCAGATTAAAAACTGCACCTACGATACAAATAGTTTTAGGTTTCTTGTACAAAACACTTTTAATGATGATTTGGGAATATTTGACATTAATATTGTTTGCTCTTTTTACTAAACATTATTGTTTTAGGGACAGAACAATCAAAATCTTTTCTAGCCCAAGAAACAGTATCAATAACAAAATGAAAATAAAGAAAATACAGAGGTGTCCTGATAATGTTGACACTCTTTGATAGTTAATATCTTTGGAAGAAAATGACATATCGTTGTAATTTTGCACTGTCCGTTGTTTTCTCAACAGACCTTGGTGCGCATTTTCCAGCAGATGACTGTGCAGCAGTGGGTGAAGTAAGATTGTCATTTGACCAATGCGAGGCCATATTGAAGTGATACTGGAAGTACGAAAACATGACGGAGGTACAACAGCAATAGCATAATGTGTATGGTGTGTGTGTGTGTGTGTGTGTGTGTGTGTGTGTGTGTGTGTGGTTTGAGGTTTTCAGCCACCAACATGTATAACAATTTATTGTATTCAGGATGAAATTGAAGCCAACAATATTGTTTAGGATGTTCATCAGGAAAGGTCTGGCTGACCAAAAACATCAAGAAGGCCAGCTTCCAGTGTTGCAACATTTTACTAGGTCCCTCAAAAATCTGTGAAGCAGGGTGTACATGAAAGTGGGGTAAACTGATCAAGAGTATGATGAGTTTTGAAAACTGAGAAGTGGAAAGTGTACATTCCAAAATTGCTGTACTCTCTGAACATGGACGACACAAATCTAAGGATGCAGTACTGCAATTGGTTTAAAGGCATGCTTTGCGGGAATGAACAGTGTGCATGGATAGTCATATGATCTTGATGAGGCACACTTCAAACTCAATGGTACTGTAAACTGCCACAACTGCATGTACTGGGCTTCTGAAAATCCTCATGTTCACGCGGACAAACATATTAATCTAATGGGTGTTAGTGTATGGCTGTCGTTGCGCCGTTTGATTGGCCAATGCTTCTTTGAAGGTACCATAGCTCGTGAGGGGTATTTCATATGCTGCAAACATTGGTTTTACCTGCCATTTGAGAGGTGTTTAGGAATAAAAAGATTTTATCTACAACAAGATGGTGCTCCACCTCTACCACAGAGATGTCAGAGTGTACTTGGATGAAAATCTATCTGGATGATGGATAGCTCGAAGAGGAGCTATTAAGTACCCACCATGGTCTCCAGACCTTACATCTCTTGACTTCTACCTAGGGGGGCCTTCAAAAAGGGAGTTTATCAACAGAAGTTGGCTACTCTGAACAAACTACAAGAACTCATCGAGGCATCCTGTGCAGTTATCACACCAGTGACACAACCTTAGTTCAGTCAACAATTCAGTGGCATCAACATTGTTTGACTGCTGATGGCGGTCATTTTGAACACATAAAATAACCTTCCTCCTGTGCAAGAATTGTAACAGTGTGTCATTTTGCTCCATCAATATTGACTGTCAAATAGTATATATTTTTCTGGACCCCTGTAGAATAGCTGACAGAGATTCATCCATTGCATAATACCATTTTTTTTCATTCAGTTTTAATTTGTATCGCAAAGTGTACTTTAAATATTGCACAAACTATCAAATCTAGTCCGTGGTTATGCTAAAGATCAATCTCTTACCATGGCCTGTATTTCACATTCCATTTGTTAGCTTTTCCAACTCAAATTAATTGTCACCATCAACTACACTGAAGACCATAATAAATATTTCAGGAAGAGGGAGTGGGGTGGGGGGGGGGGGGCAGCACTGTCATACTAGCTGAAATCATATGTGTTTGACAACTCATTCTTGTCCATTGAGTTTGTGAATGTACAATAATATAAAGCATACGTCTGACACTAGCCAAAATCATATGCGCTTGACAACTCATCCTTATCCATTGAGTTTGTGAATGTACAATAATATGAAGTATACATATGGAAAAGAATTTAAAGTTTGACGTTAAATGTCAGTGTGTTGCCTTATTTTTCTCTAAGAAATTGTTTTATATCGCAAACACACAGTCTACATCAAAGTGAGAGAGCACAGTTATAATACATGGACATGAAAGAGCCTAACCAACCAGTTTGAAATTACTTGTTTGTAAGATGTGTGTTTGTGTTCTTCATTAGCTTTGTAACAGTCATCTGCTTCTATGGTATCACAAGATTCCTATGCTTGGAGAGCCAAGTTTTATAGTTTCCATAGTGTTTCTTCTTCGTTTATTTGTGCAGTTAGAAGATTTTGTTTATAAAAGTGGATTAATGTGAAATAGTGTATCTTTTTTTTTTATTAGTTTTACACACATTGCAGTACTTATTTCTTCCTCAGAAACAATTAATGGAGTTATGTTTTTAAGCACTTCCCTGTTATTTCTTGAGTTAGTATTCATCCTTATGCAAAGAGAGCACAGTGTGTTCTTGATCCACATTTGGGAGTAGTGGGGCTCAAATCCTCACTTGAGCTGTAACTTACTGACTTCGTTTTTAAGCATCTGCCTTATATAAGTCTCTGGCACTTTCTCCTTCACCCTTCTTGCTGTTATTATTAATGGTGGTTAACTGTTATTAAATGATGTACACAACACTGTATAATTTGATTTTCATTTCTCTTCATATTTATTAACACATGGTTTATTTTGATGATCAGCTTTGTAAACTGTGGAGACATCTGTATTTTGCACAAATCAGTAACATACACAGTCTATGAGAAAGTTCAAAATTTTCACAAGTGGCAATAATCAACAGAATAGGCTAAGTGTACATGATGGATGTTTCACTTGGATTTCACATAGATGTTCGCGTTGTAACTGGTGGATACAAACTCACTCCACATCTGTGAGCAGTGCCTTTTGTAGGTGTGCATATTACAGAAATTACAAATTGGTAAAATAGTAGGTTGTTCCATTTTAGGTATTAATATAAAAGACAGGAAAATTAAAAGGGACATAGATACAATAGCCAGTGAAATAAGTTTGTTTAACTAACACCTGCATAATTACAGTATGAGTAAAGTACACTACTGGCCATTAAAATTGCTACAGCACGAAGGTGATGTGCTACAGAAGCGAAATTTAACTGACAGGAAGAAAATGCTGTGATATGCAAATGATTAGCTTTTCAGAGCATTCACACAAGGTTGGTGCCAGTGGCGACACCTACAACATGCTGACATGGGGAAGGTTTACAACCCATTTCTCATACGCAAACAGCAGCTGACCTGCGTTGCCTGGTGAAACGTTGTTGTGATGCCTGGTGTAAGGAGGAGAAATGCGTACCATCATGTTTCGGACTTTGATAAAGGCCGGATTGTTGCCTATCGCAATTGTGGTTAATGGTATTGCAACATTGCTGCTCATGTTGGTCAAGATCCAATGACTGTTAGCAGAATATGGAATCAGTGGGTTCAGGAGGGTAATACGGAACGCCGTACTGGATCCCAATGGCCTCGTATCACTAGCAGTCAAGGTGACAGGCATCTTATCTGCATGGCTGTAACAGATCGTGCAGCCACATCTAGATCCCTGAGTCAACAGATGGGGATGTTTGCAAGACAACAACCATCTGCATGAACAGTTCGACGGCATTTGCAGCAGCATGGACTATCAGCTCGGAGACCATGGCTGTGGTTACCCTTGACACTGCATCACAGACAGGAGTGCTTGCGATGGTGTACTCAACGACGAACGTGGGTGCACGAGTGGAAAGACGTCATTTTTTCGGAGGAATCCAGGTTCTGTTTACAGCATCATGATGGTTGTGTCCATATTTGGCAACATCGCAGTGAACGCACATTGGAAGCATGTACTCGTCATCGCCATACTGGTGTATCACCCGGCGTGATGGTATGGGGTGCCATAGGTTACACGTCTCGGTCACCTCTTGTTCGCATTGAGGGGACTTTGAACAGTGGACGTTACATTTCAGATGTCTTACGACGCCTGGCTCTACCTTTCATTCGATCTCTGCGAAACCCTACATTTCAGCAGGATAATGCATGACTGCATGTTGCAAGTCCTGTATGGGCCTTTCTGGATACAGAAAATGTTCAACTGCTGCCCTGGCCAGCACATTCTCCAGATCTCTCACCAATTGAAAACGTCTGGTCAATGGTGGCCGAGCAACTGGCTCGTCACAATATGCCAGTCACTGCTCTTGATGAACTGTGGTATCATGTTGAAGCTGCGTGGGCAGCTGTACCTGTACACACCATCCAAGCTCTGTTTGACTAAATGCCCAGGCATATCAAGGCCATCATTACAGCCAGAGGTGGTTGTTCTGGGTACTGGTTTCTCAGAATCTATGCACCCAAATTTTGTGAAAATGTAATCACATGTCAGTTCGAATATAATATATTTGTCCAATGAATACCCGTTTATCATCTGCATTTCTTCTTGGTGTAGCAATTTTAATGGCTAATAGCATATAAGTACTATTTTATGACAGAGCAGTTTTAAAGTGCATTTTATTATTGGGCTGGGAAGCAAATTGTGTGTAAATCAAAGAAAATTGTATGATAGGTACCAACCAAATGAGCCAGAAGACACTAACTCATATTCATGAGGATGAGGTTTGCCACATGTGGCCATCTTGATCTTTGTTTCCCATGGTTTTCTTAAAGCATGTCAGTCAAATTCCAGGACAGTTCCTTCATCTTGACCATGGCCAACCAACAGCCCTCTTGTGGCCCCCCACCATGGAGCTAATCACCCCCTGTTTGGTAAAATGAAATTTTCTGAGGAGCAGAAATAAAATATTATTTTTAAAATATCATTATTTATTTCACTGTTTTATAAGTTACTAATAATTACATGTTTTCAAGTACTAGCATTAACACATGAAGGAATGTGGTGGAGGTTGCAGCTTGTGATACGTGTGTATTAATATCATTTTCCTCACATAGTTCACCAAATATGCACGTACTTTGTACCATGCATCCATGACAGCAAAATGAGACATTCAGTATGGTTAAATATCTCACAAACGTGCCTATTCCAAGTTTTAGGGAATTCCTGAAATAGACCAGAAGCTGCTTCATTATTCACTTTGCAATTGATAAACAAGCTAATTGATAGCACACACAACAGAAACTGTGCAATGGCTATTAAAATGTCCTACACAGTATTATTATTATTCTTCTTTCCTGTCTCACATGTTATGTCTGGTTAAAAATGGAAAGTGAAGCAGACCTTGAGCAAGCGTTACTTCCTTTTAACTGTACAGTATATGTTACATTGCATTTAGGAACTTTCAGGTAATTGAACATGTATCAATAATTACAGATTTCTGTAGTTGTATATATACATTTGGATGTAGCTGTATTGTGTTGATGTACTGGTGGATATTGTGTGGTATGACTTCTGTAGTTGATAGTATAATTGGTATGATGTCAACTTTATCCTGATGCCACATGTCTTTGACTTCCTCAGCTTGTTGGATGTATTTTTCAATTTTTTCTCCTGTTTTCTGCTGTATATTTGTTGTATTGGGTATGGTTATTTCGATTAGTTGTGTTAATTTCTTCTTTTTATTGGTGAGTATGATGTCAGGTTTGTTATGTGGCGTTGTTTTATCTGTTATAATGGTTCTGTTCCAGTATAATTTGTATTCATCTTTCTCCAGTACATTTTGTGGTGCATACTTGTATGTGGGAACATGTTGTTTTATTAGTTTATGTTGTATGGCAAGTTGTTGATGTATTATTTTTGCTACATTGTCATGTCTTCTGGGGTATTCTGTATTTGCTAGTATTGTACATCCGCTTTTTATGTGATCTACTGTTTCTATTTGTTGTTTGTAAAGTCTGCATTTATCTGTTGTGGTATTGGGATCTTTAATAATATGCTTGCTGTAATATCTGGTGTTTATTTTTTGATCCTGTATTGCAATCATGAATCCTTCCGTCTCACTGTATATATTTCCTTTTCTTAGCCGTGTGTTGGATGCGTCTTGATCGATGTGTGGCTGTGTTAGATGATACGGGTGCTTGCCATGTAGTGTTTTCTTTTTCCAATTTACTTTCTTTGTATCTGTTGATGTTATGTGATCTAAAGGGCTGTAGAAGTGGTTATGAAATTGCAGTGGTGTAGCTGATGTATTTATATGAGTGATTGCTTTGTGTATTTTGCTAGTTTCTGCTCGTTCTAGAAAGAATTTTCTTAATTTGTCTACCTGTCCACAATGTAGGTTTTTTATATCGATAAATCCCCTTCCTCCTTTCTTTCTGCTTAATGTGAATCTTTCTGTTGCTGAATGTATGTGATGTATTCTATATTTGTGGCATTGTGATCGTGTAAGTGTATTGAGTGCTTCTAGGTCTGTGTTGCCCCCATTTCACTATTCCAAATGAGTAGGTCAATTTTGGTATAGCATAAGTATTTATAGCTTTTGTCTTGTTTCTTGCTGTCAATTCTGTTTTCAGTATTTTTGTTAGTCTTTGTCTATATTTTTCTTTTAGTTCTTCTTTAATATTTGTATTATCTATTCCTATTTTTTGTCTGTATCCTAGATATTTATAGGCATCTGTTTTTTCCATCGCTTCTATGCAGTCGCTGTGGTTATCCAATATGTAATCTTCCTGTTTAGTGTGTTTTCCCTTGACTATGCTATTTTTCTTACATTTGTCTGTTCCAAAAGCCATATTTATATAATTGCTGAATACTTCTGTTATCTTTAGTAATTGGTTGAGTTGATGATTTGTTGCTGCCAGTAGTTTTAGATCATCCATGTATAGCAAATGTGTGATTTTGTGTTGGTATGTTCCAGTAATATTGTATCCATAATTTGTATTGTTTAGCATGTTGGATAGTGGGTTCAGAGCAAGGTAGAACCAGAAAGGACTTAATGAGTCCCCTTGGTATATTCCACGCTTAATCTATATTGGCTGTGATGTGATATTATTTGAATTTGTTTGGATATTAAGTGTGGTTTTCCAATTTATCATTACTATGTTTAGGAACTGTATCAATTTAGGATCTACTTTGTATGTTTCCAATATTTATATTAACCATGAATGGGGTACACTATCAAAAGCTTTTTGGTAATCAATGTATGCGTAGTGTAGCGACCTTTGTTTAGTTTTCGCTTGATATGTCACTTCTGCATCTATTATCAGTTGCTCTTTACATCCTCGTGCTCCTTTGCAGCAGCCTTTTTGTTCTTCATTTATAATTTTGTTCTGTGTTGTATGTGTCATTAATTTCTGTGTAATGACTGAAGTTAATATTTTGTATATTGTTGGTAGGCATGTTATGGGGCAATATTTTGCTGGGTTTGCTGTGTCTGCTTGATCTTTAGGTTTCAGATAGGTTATTCCATGTGTAAGTGCATTAGGGAATGTGTATGGGTCTGCAATGTAACTGTTAAATAGTTAGATGTGAATTTCTGTAGCCAGAAATTTGCTATTTCCAATTGTGCATAGAATTAATTGCTCGGGTGACTTCATGTTGCCACTTCAGGCATTTGTGGTATCATTTTGTATGTGTCTGTTTCTGCTTGTATCCACCGTGCATGTCTGTTATGTTGTACCGGGTTTGACCATATGTTGCTCCAAAAGTGTTCCATGTCTGTTATGTTTGGTGGATTGTCTATTTTAATGTGTGTGTTATCTATTGTCTGGTAAAATCTCTTTTGGTTTGTGTTGAATGTTTGGTTTTGTTTCCTTGTATTTTCACTTTTTTTGTATCTTCTAAGTCGTTTGGCCAATGCTTGTAATTTTTGCGTCTTTTCATCTAATTGCTCTATCACTTCTTGTTGTGAGATTTTACCTAACCTTTCTCGTTTTTTGTCTGATATTTCATTTCTTATAAATTGTTTTAGCTGTCCGATGTCTTTTCTAAGTTTTTCTATTCTGATCTGTAGCCTGTGTTGCCACGCTGGTTTTGTGGATTTCTTCTGTGTGTTGGTTGGTTCTGATCTCTGCCTAATGTGTGTATTTAGTGTAGTGAGTGCTCCTATATAAACCAGTAATTGTAACTCTTCCATAATTGTATTTTCATTTATTTTGTTGTGTATGATTGTGTTGATAGTTGTTATTGTTGTTTCGACTTGTGGGTTATTTGGTGGTCTATGCAAGAGTGGTCTAATGTCTGTATTTGTGTCTTTGTATTCTATATATGTCAGCTGAAATTTTTCTTCTATATCTAACATGTGTGTCACTTCGTGTTCTATTTGTGCTTGTTCTGGTGGCAGCCTTAAGATTTCGTTTTCCTCTGATTGTTTAATTGATGCGTGTTGTTCTTGGTTTGTTTGCTCTGGGATGTTTGAGTCCATTACTGTATTTTCTTCTTCTTCTGACTGTACATTATTTTGTTCCAGTATTTGTTGTACTTGTTGTTTGATGTTTTCTAATTCTGGCTGGGGTATCCTGTTATTTTTTATTATTAAACGGATCTGATCAGCTAGTCTTTGTTCTGTTAAAAATTTTAATTCTGGGTATCTGGTAATAAATGTTGTGTATACTTGTGATCTGTATCCAGTTGTGTTGGTTCCTAAGTTTGTTGCTTGCTAATAACAGAACATGAGGTGTCGGTTAACTTCATCAGACCATCTCATCCTCTGTCTTTGTTTTCCTTCTAGGGTGGTTGCAGGAAGCATGTCCTGCAAAACACCTCTATTTGGATTTAAATCATTTTCCGTGTGGCTAGCAGTGTCGTTACCATTGTGGACGGGCATGGGGTTCAAGCGTCGTCCCCGACCATGACAGCACTTGTCCGAGGCTTCATTAGTTCTGTCCTGAACCAACTAATCACACTAAAAGGGGGGTTAGCCCTATTAGTGGTTTGTTCTTTTCGTCGCCTTTTACGACTGGCAGAACATACTGGAGGCCTATTCTTTTCCCGGGCCTCCACGGGGTTTATTATTATTATTTATTATTATTAGGGGCAATGGAGGAGCTGGACATGGGTGAAGCAAGCTCCAGTAGAGAGAGGAGTGGTGCAGACAAAACAAAGCATGTTTTGTAACAAGTGCGTGCCATCAAAATGGATAGCTAGCTTTCTTTTTTGAGAAGAAAACTATAAAAAATAAATATCATATCTGTCTCATCATTTTAAAAATAAAGGTTTTCTAGGAGAGTTCATTTTTATTCTAAAGGCACTGATGTCGATCATGAAGGCATGAGGAGTGGGAGGGGAGGGGGGCGCAGGGTACTGGCTAATATCTGATTACACTCAGGGGTACTGCTCTCAGAAAGGTTGGGAACCACTGTTGTAGAACATATTTAAGTATTCTGTGTATATCTACAGTGGACTACTGATTTTAGTTGTATTACCATGACAATTCCTATATCATTGTGAGAGGATCCTTGCATGAAAGAAAAGTAAATAAATGAAACTATTATGTATGCTTGTACAGGTTAAATGGAACACAGCAATGTTGGTCAGAGAACCAGAAACTTACTGATTATGAAAAGGTTTCTGCTTCATCAGAAATGGCATAGGTACTGCGTATCTACTACTATTATTTTAATATTTAGATGGGTATATTTATATCCCCCAAAGAATAACAGTTATGCCCATTTGTAACGGTAGAGAAATATTTGAATGAATCATTCTACTTCTTGTGCAGCTGACAATAATGTTCATTCTTTGAATCTTGATAATCACATATGGTAATTTGTGAAAAATGTATGTAGTAAGTTTTTCTGCCTTATTTTGCATGAATAGAACATGCCAATTGTTTCATTATCTGATGGGATCTTCTGAAAAAGCAGGAATCTATTTTAAAGTAATGGCTTTTCTGTTAATGTACTAGGTTATATTAGGTAGTGTAAAAGCATATGATCTGAGTTGTTGCACAATCCTGCAGGTTTTCCTTCTTCACAATATATATGGAGCACAGTGAGTGAAGTTGAAGACATTTTCAACAAATTATAGAAACCCTGTCTGAAACCCCAGACAAGGAGGCAATGCCTACATATAATTTTTTTTTATGTTGTTTGTTATAGTTGTGTAACAAGCAAATTTTCTGAAATTGATGTATGTTGGTAACAACAAACAGCATTAAGGAATGTATGTACATCTTCAGGATTTGGGATTTCAGCCAGATAATGCTTATACTAGACTAATGACATTCCTGAGTCAACACAATTTAATATTTGAAAATCAGAATGGCTTTATGAAAAACAAGTCAACATCAGTAGCAGCAGCACAATTAATAGACAAAATAATAACGGCCATAGAGAACAAGGAGTATGTAACTGGAGTGTTCCTTGATCTAGAAAAAGCTTTTGATTGTGTCAACATCACCATATTACTTGACAAGCTGTGGAACCTGGGTATCAGAGGAACTGGCTATGAGCTAATAAAATCATATATGAGCAATAGAAAACAATTTGTCTTGCTTAAAACAAACAGTGGGTCTTACAAATCTAAAATTACTAATATCAAATATGGAGTGCCTCAAGGTTCTGTCTTGGGGCCCCTTCTTTTCTTGATTTATGTTAGTGATATACAGTATTGTTCTCCTAACTGTACAAAAATATTGTATGCAGATGACACATCAATAGTGTGTAAACACAAAGACTATGAGAGTCTGGAGGTACAGTGCAACAGTGTTACTAATGAAATAGTCAAGTATTTTAATGAAAGCCATCTAAATGTAAGTGCTCCAAAGACTGCAATGATGGAATTTAACACAAGGAAACAAATAGAATTTGACATGAAATTATCCATAGGAAATGACATTGTAAAAAAGGAAAAATGGACAAAGTTCTTGGGAATTACAATCCAGGACAGCCTCAAATGGGACATGCATATTGATTCCTTAGCATGTAAGCTGTCGAAGAATGTGTTTGCTATAAATATGATTAGCAAATATTGTAAGGACATGTGTGTACTAAAAACTGCTTATCATGCCCTATTCTCATCAAACTTAAACTATGCTGTAGAAATATGGAGTGCAACAACTCAAGCCAACCTAAGTACATTATTAATACTACAGAAAAAAGTTATCAGAATTATTCGTGGTGCCAAACCTCGAGAATCATGTCGGAATCTGTTCCCAAAATTAGGTGTACTTGCCGTTATAGGTGTATACATATTGAAAGTTATATTGCTTGTGAAAACAATAAATCCAAATTTCAACTGTGACCTGCACCAGTATGATACAAGGCAAAAGTTCAGATACCATGTAAATAGCCACAGAACAGCTTTATATGAAAAAAAATGCACTTCATGCTGGGCTGAAGCTAGCCAATGCCCTACCAAAAAGTCTCACAGCCCTTCCTACTAACAAATTAAAAGATCAGCTAAAAAAAATTCTAATTGAAAACCCTTTTTATTCCCTAGACGAGTATTATATCCGTATGAAAAGTGCTTCATAAGTATGTCAAGCTCATAGTTTTAAGTAACCTACAACTAATATAATGTTGATAAAAACAATATTTGTAATATCGTGATTGTATACTACCAAATGTAAAATCCATCAAAATGTAAAATTTATTAATACAAACAAATCTTTAGTTTGTAATTTATAAACTGACATATTCAGAAGAATTATCTGTATGATGTCCTGAAACTGTATTATTTCTAGGGATTGTACTTGATTATTCAATGTTGAATAAATATTATCATTATTATTATTATTATTATTATTATTATTATTATTATTACATGTTGCCATGATATTTTGGCTACCGACCAGGCTACCATCTTCAGACTGAAGTTGGCTTCCTGGTTGTCAGCTAAAATATGGCAAGATGTTGACATCATCCAACTGAAATCCTGAAGCCTTCTGGAATATTCTGTATCCTGGGAAAACTGCAAGAATTACAAGGAACAAATGTACTGGGTATTAGACTTCCTAGACCTGTGAAAATGTGCATATAATGTAATTGGACAGATAAAAAATTTATTCACCACGAGGCTGCAGGAGAGGACATATATAAAGGTATTGAAATTTTCAACCTTTCAGAGATAGTACTCCTTCTTCTGGCAGAAGGGTTGAAGGGGATGGAAGAGGTGCGAATCAAAATGACTATTGAGGTTTAAGAAATGTGGAGAATTTGGAAAAGTTGCCCAGAACCCCAGGCCAAGGAGACTTACTGAAAATGATGAGAAGAAAAACTGATTGTTGGGGACCATACTAAATTTGAAAACCTGAGAACTTGAAAAACTTAAAAGTAGAAGACAGAGAAATATGACAAAACACGGTGTGTGAGTTACTCGGACCAGAAAGCCAAGTGCATTGTATGTGGTAGAGGTGTGGGGGAGGGGAGGGTTGGCAGGTAAAAATAGACAGGTCAGAAAATAAAAAAAAAAAACAAACAACTGTAGAAAACTAAAAGGGAGTGAAGAAATATATAGTTACTGAGAAGGAATGCTGAGACCAAAGAAATTAACATAAATTAAGGCCAGGTGGGTAAGGAGGATGAAGGACATGTTGTAACGCCAGTTTTCACCAGCAGAATTCTGAGAAACTGGTGCCTGGGGGTAAAATCCAGATGGCATGTGTGCTGAAATGGGCACAAAGGTCATCACTGTGATGCTGTAGAACATGCTTTGCAGCCAGATGATCCTGGTATCATGCCACGACATTCATCCTCTCTCTATGCCCATTTATCCTAACTGATAACTTGGTGATAGACAGGCCAATGTAAAACATTGAACAGTGTTCACTTAACAGGTAGTATATGAAATACCTCTTTTTTGTCCTCTTGGATTCGTGTTGAGAATGACCTGTTAAAATTCTTGGAATTCCTAAATACATTCTCCCACTTAAATTTCACATGGGCCTATACCGAACCCTCATACTTCTGTTCACATTAATCCCTTCCAACCCAGTTTTTGTGCCCACTCCATTTTCTGCAGCTCTTGTTTATTTTATCCCAATGGAAATGTGTCGAACATTGTCCAACATAGGAGCTACAGCAGAAAATCATGATATGTCAGACATTGTTCTACCCAGTGCGGGTCCGGGGGTTAGAATAGGCCCAAGGTATTCCTGCCTGTCGTAAGAGGCGACTAAAAGGAGTCCCTCCCCCTCAAGGGGGTAGTTAGCTCCTGCGTCCGGAGACGGACGGTTCCACGACCTATATTTATGGTCACTTTGATTTTTCATTACTTCTGATTTCTTCCTTCCTTTGGTTGGTTCCTTTCTTTGTTCTTCTCCATCTCACTGTCTTACTCCTTCCCTTGCCTTCTTCTCCTTACCTTCTTCTCCTTGCCTTCTTCTCCTTGCCTTCTCTGGTCTCTGCCTCGGCGTTTGAGACAGTCTGTCCTTTCTCTCCCTCTCTCCCTTCTTTTTCCTCTTCTTCCTTCGTCCCTGTGCGTGCCTGAAGGCCAACCCACGTGTTCGCACTCGTAGCCAGTGATCGGGTAATGCGTAATTCCCCGCCCTGGGTAGGCAAGTAAGGCACTCACGTACCCCCTGGTAAAGGCCAGGCCCAGGGAGGGGTGATTGCCTGAGCTGACACCTAAGGCGGGAGTGCCCTCTGAGAGGGTCCCCACAAGGAAGGAGCGCACCATCGGAGACGCTGGCAATCATGGGGGATTCCTCCGCAATGGATTTCTCTTCTTCTTCTCTCTCGACTTCTGCCCAGAAACGGAAACTTGACCAGCCACCAGTGACAAAAGTACTACTGCCTGCCCCACAGTTCCTCGTAGTTTCTCGATCTGAGGACAGAAAGGATTTTTCCTCTGTCAACCCTTTCGTTATCCAGAAGGGCGTAGATGCCATAGCCGGATCTGTCAAGTCTTGTAGCAGGTTGTGTAATGGTACCTTGTTACTAGAAACTGAGAGCACCTTTCAGGCACAAAAACTGCTTCGGGCCACACTCCTGTACACGTTCCCTGTCCAGGTGGAGGCTCACCACACTTTGAATTCGTCTCATGGTGTGGTATATACTAGATCACTCGACGGATTGACTGACGAGGAGATTCAGTCTCTCCTCGCTGAGCAGGGCGTGACGGCTGTCCATATGGTAATGAAAAAGGTCAACAATGACCTTGTACCAACCTGGACAATTTTCTTGACATTTGATAGTGTTCAGCTGGCGTCACGCATCAAAGCGGGCTACGAGGTTATTTCTGTTCACCCCTATGTCCTGACACCTACGCGCTGCTACCAGTGTCAGCGTTTTAATCACACTCGCCAGTCTTGTTCCAATGCGGCTAAATGTGTCACAGGCATGCCCATGACGGTGACTGTCCACCTCCGTCTCCTCATTGCATAAACTGTCAGGGTGACCATGCAGCGTCCTCCCGCAACTGTCCCATCTACAAGGAAGAACGCTGTATACAGGAAATTCGGGTCAAAGAGAAAGTGTCCACCTCGGCTGCTCACAAGTTATTTGCTAGTAGGAATCCCAGACTGCTCCCAGCGAGGAAATACAGTACTGTCCTTGCCTCTCCTCGGACTACCAGGGAGGTGGCGACGCAGACATGCGATCTGACATTCAGCACTACGGTCGTCCGTTCGGCCAGTGCTAAGATCGCCCAGTTGACGTCTCCTCTTCCTCCCGTCACCCCTCAGACACAAGCACCTTCATCAGCTTCTGCCAAGACAAAGACCCAGAAGTCAGATGCATGGGCCTTCAAGAAGGAACCATCCCATGCAGACTTCCTATGTACATCGAACTCCCAGCCATCAACCAGTACTTCCACTAAACGACCTTCCAAGAAGGCTCATAGGAAGCACAGTTCTCCTTCTCTGCCACGGCGCATTTCTTCTCCTGCGCCACCCAGCGGTTGCCGCCCCAGGCCGTCATCCGTTTCGCCTGGCTGCACTGCTGGTAGTCGAACATCTGGCCGTTCACCGGCGGAGGAAGCTCCCACTCCCGGCCATCTTAACAAGATGGCCAATGAACCTATAGAACCAATGGATGATGACTGTCCGCCTACTGATAGTGACAGCAATGCTCGCTCGAAGCCAGGCCCTCAGCGGCCTTCGAGGTGACCCCTTCTTGCATCTTGTTTTCCTTTTTCTTCTCACGATGGCACTTATTCACTGGAATATTCGCAGCATTCGCTCCAACCGAGAGGACTTGAAGTTGCTGCTCCACTTGCACTGTTTGCTTGTTGTAGCCCTCCAGGAAACAAAGCTACGCCCATGCGATCAAATTGTCTTGGCCCACTACACCTATGTGCATTTTGACCTACCCCCTGTGGCAGGTATTCCGGCTCATGGAGGGGTTATGTTGCTGGTCTGGGATGATATTTACTACGCTCCCATCACATTGCACACTGGCCTGCAGGCGGTTGCCATCTGAATTACTCTCCCCACTTTTACATTTTCCATTTGTACCATTTACACTCCATCGTCATCTGCCGTTACCAGGGCAGACATGATGCAAATTATTGCTCAGCTACCTGCACCATTTTTTTTAACTGGAGACTTCAATGCACACCATCCCCTTTGGGGCTCTCCAGCATCCTGCCCAAGGGGCTCCCTGTTAGCAGACCTTTTCAACCAGCTCAATCTTGTCTGCCTCAATACAGGCACCCCTACTTTTCTTTCGAACACATCTCACACCTATTCCCATTTAGACCTCTCTATATGTACTACCCAACTTGCACGCCGGTTTGAGTGGTATGCACTTTCTGATACATATTCGAGCGACCACTTCCCGTGTGTTATCCATCTCCTGCATCATACCCCCTCTCTGTGCTCAACTAGTTGGAACATCTCCAAAGCAGACTGGGGGCTCTTCTCTTCCAGGGCGACCTTTCAGTATCAAACCTTCACAAGCTGCCATAGTCAGGTCGCACACCTCATGGAAGTCATTCTCACTGCTGCTGAATATTCCATCCCTCACACTACTTCTTCTCCACGTCGCGTACTGGTCCCCTGGTGGACCTCAGCATGTAGAGACGCTTTACGTGCTCGTCGACGTGCTTTATGCACCTTTAAACGCCACCCTACAGTGGAAAATTGTATCAATTATAAACAATTATGTGCGCAGTGTTGTCTTATTATTAAAGAAAGCAAGAAAGCCAGCTGGGCTGCTTTCACAAGCACCTTCAACAATTTTACTCCTTCTTCTGTTGTCTGGGGTATCCTGCACCGGCTATCTGGCACTAAAGTCTACTCACCAGTTTCTCGCTTGACGGTCATGAATGACATCCTTGTGGCCCCTGAGGATGTCTCCAATGCCTTCGGCCGCTTTTTTGCGGAGGTTTCGAGCTCCACTCATTACCACCCTGCCTTCCTCCCCCGAAAACAGGCAGAGGAGGCTAGGCCACCGAACTTCTGCTCCTCAGATCGTGAAATTTATAATGCCCCATTCACCATGCGGGAACTCGAAAATGCACTTGCCCGGTCACGGTTCTCTGCTCCAGGGCCTGATTCTATTCATATTCAGATGCTGAAGAACCTTTCTCCTGCGGGTAAAGGTTGCCTTCTTCGTACTTATAATCGCATCTGGATTGAGGGACATGTTCCCGCATGCTGGCGCGAGTCTATTGTTGTACCGATTCCTAAGCCGGGGAAGGACAAGCACTTGCCTTCCAGTTATCGACCCATCTTGCTTACCAGCTGTGTCTGTAAGGTGATGGAGTGACTGGTTAACTCTTGTTTGGTTTGGCTGCTCAAATCTCGACGCCTACTTACCAATGTACAATGTGGATTTTGTTCGCGCCGTTCTGCTGTTGACCATCTGGTTACCTTGTTGACCTTCATTATGAATAACTTATTGCGGGAGCGCCTGACCGCGGCTGTGTTCTTTGATTTGGAGAAGGCTTACAACACCTGTTGGAGGGTGAGCATTCTCCGCACCATGCATACATGGGGCCTTCGCTGTCGCCTCCCTCTTTTTATTCGTTCCTTTTTCATGGATCGACAGTTCAGGGTACGTGTGGGTTCTGTCCTGTCAGACACCTTTCGCCAGGAGAATGGGGTGCCACAGGGCTCAGTTTTGAGTGTCGCTCTCTTCACCATAGCGATCAATCCAATAATGGATTGCCTCCCAGCTGACGTATCAGGCTCCCTTTTCGTGGACGATTTTACCATCTATTGCAGCGCGCAGTGTACATGTTTCCTGGAGCGCTGTCTTCAGTGTTCTCTTGACTGTCTTTACTCCTTGAGTGTCGCCAATGGCTCCGTTTTTCTGCCGAGAAGACGGTCTGTATTAACTTCTGGCGCTACAAAGAGTTTCTCCCACCGTCCCTATGACTCGGTCCCGTTGCTCTCCCATTCGTGGAGACGACATAATTTTTAGGTCTTACATTTGAAGGGAAACTTAGCTGGTCTCCACATGTGTCATATTTGGCTGCCCGTTGTACCCGTTCTCTAAATGTCCTCCATGTTCTCAGCGGTATGTCGTGGGGAGCAGATCGAACCGTCCTACTTCGCCTATATCGCTCAATCGTCCGCTCCAAGCTGGATTATGGAAGCTTCATATACTCCTCTGCAAGGCCGTCCATCTTATGCCGCCTCAACTCCATACAACATCAGGGTTTACGTCTTGCGATCGGGGCGTTTTATACTCGTCCCATCGAGAGTCTTCATGCTGAAGCCGGTGAATTGCCACTCACCTACCGGCGTGATATACTGCTTTGTCGGTATGCCTGTCGGCTACTGTCAATGCCCGACCACCCATCTTATCGTTCCTTTTTTGACGACTCTCTCGACCATCAATACGGTCTGCCCTGCTACCCCCTGGAGTTCGCTTTCGTCGCCTCCTTCAACACCTTGATTTTTCACTCCCTGCAACCTTTAGAGGGGGCGAGAGCCACACACCACCTTGTCTCCAGCCTCAGGTTCACATTCACCTTGACCTCAGCTTGCTCCCAAAGGAGGTTACCCCCAGTTCGGTATACCACTCCAGTTTTGTCGAACTTCGTTCGAAGTTCATTAATATGACCTTCATTTATACAGATGGCTCTAAGACCAATGACGGGGTTGGGTGTTCTTTTATTGTCGGGGCACAAAGTTTCAAATACTGGCTCCATGGCCATTGTTCGGTCTTCACAGCTGAGCTCTTTGCCCTCTACCGGGTTGTTCTTTACATCTGCCGCCACCGACATTCTGCTTATGTCATCTGCTCTGATTCCGTGAGTGCCATCCAGAGCCTTAGTGATCCATATCCGGTTCACCCTTTCGTGCACCTGATCCAATGCTCTCTTCAGCAGCTGGTGGACGACGGTTCTCCGGTTAGCTTTATGTGGGTTCCTGGCCATGTCGGTATCCCTGGCAACGAAGCTGCAGATGTCACGGCCAAGGCTGCGGTCCTCCAGCCTCGGACAGCTTCTTGTTGTGTCCCTTCATCAGATTGTAGCAGGGTCATTTGTCGGCGCATTTTATCACTGTGGCATGCCGACTGGGCTGCACTTACGGACAACAAGCTTCGGACCTTGAAACCTCTTCCCGCGGCTTGGACGTCCTCCTCACGCCCTTCTCGGTGGGAGGAGGTTGTTTTGGCCCGGTTACGAAATGGACACTGCCAGTTCAGCAATCGCCATCTGCTGACGGCTGCGCCGGCGCCATTCTGCCCATGTGGGCAATTGCTGATGGTCCGCCACATTTTAACGTCCTGTCCGGATTTTAATACACTGCGTCTTGATCTTGGCCTGCCATGTACTCTGGATGCCATTTTAGCGGATTACCCAGGAGCAGCTGCTTGCATTCTTTGTTTTATCAACTTGACAAACCTGTCTAAGAACATTTGACTATGCTGTTTTTTTAATCCTATGCCTGTCAATCTGTCTTTTATCATGTTTTCCCTTTTAGTTGCTGTTTTAAACTTGTGCCTCGTGGTGCATTCCTAATGTAGTCTGGGCGCTAATGACCATTGTAGTTGTATGCCCAAAAAAAAAAAAAAAAAAAAAAAAAAGGGGGGGGTCCAACATCAGATCTGAAATGGTTAAACCTACCAACAAACAGATAGTACTTGTATATTTGAGGTAATTGTATTTTGTTCAGATTCAGACTCAGTTCGACAATATATGACAATTCTCACCTCAGGCCTCACTGGACATGATTAACCCACCAGTCTAGTTCAAAAGCAGATTTCCCTGCCCATCACATCCCGTCCTGGTACTGTTGATTCCTCCAAGAAACAACTTAGGAGTACACCTCTCGTCACTCAGTATTATTCTGGTAATGAATGTATTAACTAGCTACTTCGACAAGTTTGTGACTTCCTAAAATCATGCCCCGAGATGAAATCCATTATATTCAACATTTTGCACACCACACATAGAATAATTTTTCATCTTCCTCCCTATCTCTGCAGTATTCTTGTCAGATGCTATCCTCTTCTTCCCATTTATGTACCCTATGGCCCCTACCCGTATGACTGTGTCTGCTATAAGACTTGACATATGGCCCCTCCTACCACCACCTATACCAGACCTGTAATTAGCAAAACATATACTGACTAAGGGAGAGCCACCTGTGAAATGACACATCGTGAAGGAGCTGTAATGTAAATACTTTCAGCCTTTTACATTGGTATGACTACTACCAAGTTATGTGTTAGTATGACTGGAAATAGGCAGAGGGTTTAAACTGGCAACACACAATATCCTGATACAAAGCATGCTCTGCAACATTACAGTCATTACATCAGTGCCTGTTTCACCACACATGCCATTTGGACACTAGTTCCTCAGAACTCTGCAGGTGGGAACTGTCGTTACAATATGTCCTCAGTTCTCATCACCCACCTGGTCTTAATTTATGTTAGTTTCTTCTCAGTAACGTTTGCTTTCTTCACTACCTTTAGTTTTCTGCATCTTTTATTTTCTGACTCGTTTGTCCCTTCCACCTCTAGCACATACAATGCACTTAGCTTTCTTCTCTGCTGGCCGGAGTGGCCGAGCGGTTCTAGGCACTTCGGTCTGGAACCACGCGACACAGGTTTGAATCCTGCCTCGGGCATAGATGTGTGTGTTGTCCTTAGGTTAGTTAGGTTTAAGTGGTTCTAAGTTCTAGGGGACTGATGACCTCAGATGTTAAGTCCCATAGTGCTCAGAGCCATTTGAACCTTTCTGCTCTTTGCAACTTGTGCACGATGTTTTGTCAGTAATCTCTGACTTGCATATTACCCTGTCTTCCACCTCTAATCTCTCAGGTTTTCAAATCTCCTATGCTGCAGTCCCCAACAATCATTCTTTCCTTCTCATCCTCTCTGGAACGTGTTCCCTGATATGGGATTCTGGACAAGATTTCCAAACTCTCCCAATGTCCTGAGCCTCATCACTCCCTTTCCTTCACTCCTCTTTCTTCCTCTTCAACCCTTCCACCAGAAGAAGAATACTCTGTCTCTGAAAGCTTGCATATTTCAGTATCTTGTTGTGTGTTCTCTTCTGCCACCACTTGGTGAGCAGATTTTTTATCTATTCAAACAATTATATTTTCAAAAATTGATTGTCTTCATTGATATATCAGCTCATCTACATTGTGCAGTGTTCTTAGTGTCTTTGTTTGTAAACAGATGCTGTATTTACCTTAACCACATCTTTTTTAAGAAGATTCCTATAGACAACATTTAATGAAAGTATCTAAAATAATTTTGCATGTTTGTCTGTTGAGTGTGAGATATTCCTGAGTACAGTACAGGCTGAACTGAACTGTTTGATTGGATTATCTGAATCTGAGTCAATTGTTCTTGTTCTATTGAAACATAGAGTTGGAAATACTTAACGAAAATGAGAATCTACCACCATTCGCCTCATTTTGTCCAGGCACAAACATATCAGCACAGAAAATTTCACTATATTTTGAGCAGCCAGTCATTTCCACTTTAAGCACCTGCACACATACATTTCTTCCACTTAGGAGACTACGGTGACTATGAGTGGTTGTCCAGATTGTCATGTGGGGGAATTAGGGAGGGATGGTAACTGGCAGCAGGAAGCAAAGGGTTTTACAAATAGCATTTGATTTACGATATGATCCACAATGTGAATTTTTTTTTAATACAGTCGGTCAATTTTGCTTATTATAAGTTGTGTAAAAAGAGGTTAAGAGGTTTTTATGAGATCAAAACCAGTCTCTTTGCGGCAATTCGGTTGTGGGACTGTTCAACTATTGATGAGATTGTCTGATGTGGTTGTCCTTGGACCTTTGATTTGTATGCAATAGACATGATATTTTATGACCAGCCCTTTAAAGTTTGAATAGGCTAACAGCTGAAGCCAAACTAGTTCCATGTGCTGCAAATGTTCACACATTATGAGTAATTATTCTATTATAAACTACTCCCTCAAAATTTGGAAGTGTTTTGCTTATTTCTTTGTCACTGTTACATATTTGTTCTTGATTAATGACTTAATGACTTGACATTTTAATGACAACACCACATGATGTCTCCAGAAATTTAAGTGTAAGAGAAGGCTACAGTGTTGCCATTTTTATGTAGCTGACTTGGAGAGTGTGGAGACAGATCATGGCACAAGAAATAAATTTACTGGAGACACAGGAACCTGTTATGTTCTGGAGAACTGACAATTGTCCCCTTATTATTTTGTGAGTAGATGCCTTTGATACTTATAAGGTAAAAAAGACTTAATGATGATGATATTCAAAATATACTTTTATGCATTACTAAAATACTCATAATCTGAAATTATATGATTAAAACTGGTTTGTTGTACTAAAGTAAAGATCAGTCAAGGGAACTAATAGATATAAGACAGAGTTGTTCTACAGTACTTACTTTCAAGAGACAATATAATTTTTATTGCAGAGAGACACACATGAAAATAATGACATCAGTCCATTTTTTGGAACTATTAATTCCTTTAAGATTTTTTCGATATTGGTTGCAACAGACACAAATTAATGAAAAGACAATTCCATTTTCCAGCTTGGCCATGATCACAGCCAAGGCAGAAAACTGAGTTATCTATTATTACTTCCTTCCTCAAAAAGTAAGGGGAAATAATAAGTTCCATAAGGTTTCACACACATTTGAACATTTTTGAAGGGGAAATAAAGTGAGTAAGGCTAGGAAAGAAATGCAGGTCACTCCAACTCCAGGATGAGAAGTGTAGCACCAACACTTTACATCATTCGTAATTTTCATTCATTTATAGACAAAATTTTTCCTGTGTTTTGCATATATTCTGTCATTATTAATGTCTATGTCTGTTAAACCAAATATGAACCATTTCAATGGGTGTAAAATAATCAGTGAAAAGTTGTATTAGTGTGCCAGATGTCTTATTACTCTGGTCTTTTGAATTCACACATCTGCTTGGCAGGTACCACAATGGAGGTGCTGATTGGCAATTAGCTTCTAGGCTGTCAAGTGAGTGTCATCTGTGGTGGCCATGTTGTGCATGGCTGAAGCAAGGAAATGTCTGTTGGCTCTATGACTTGGTTCGAGTGAAACCTTACTGTTCATGGTGGAAATAGCATTTTGTGGCTCAGGTATAATTGAGCAAAGTATTAAAGGTTGGTGTCTGTGGCTACATTTTTGATTTGTAGTTTTAGCACTATGAATTCCACATAATTTGTTTTGAGTTACCTATTTGGTAGCATGTGAATGGAGGGTCATTTATGTTGAGTTTTATTGGTTTGTGTTGTACCTTAGGTGTGCTATTCAATGTTTGAATTAATGTTATCACCATAGTAGATGGTCTTCTTGTGTAGCCAGTTGTGACTGGTGTGCAGTTAGATTTTTCTCCACTGTTGTTACTGTGAGTGCCTTGGCTTTGCTATTTTGGTGATGATTCACCTTTGGTTTGCAGATAATCTCTTGTAGTGGAAAGAGGTGCTATTGCATGTGCATCCATCAGGACTGGAATTCTATGGAAGCACCTGGACAGCAGCTGCTAAACATTGACTGCCGACTTTGTGTGGTGGGTCATTTGCACCATCAATGGGTACGGAACAAGGTCAGTGTTGTCTGAGTCTGATGCCACATTGTTCCAGCGTTGAAGCGTGGTACTGCTGTTATTCTGTTTGTCTGACTTGAGGCTAATAGCAAGGCATGAGTTGTTCATTCTCTCCTTCTGTGTTTATTACTATAAGTATCCTACAGCAAAGCCTTACACTATTGTGACATAAAGTATTTCCGAGGTCCACATGTGTGCTGGTCATGCAAGATTATATTTATGATTCTTGTTCAGACTTGTTTTTCCAGCATGAGGCACATGATAAAACTGGAGGGTTGTGCCATTAGGATCAGTGCCTGTGAAACTATTACACACCTTATGTATTCTGGTAAAATATACCAGGAATTGTATTTGTAGTTTCCCACATCCATTGTGACCATAGAACTGATGATTTTGTAATTTGTGATAAATCACAACCAGCATGACCTTTTCATACTGGTTGCCAGTGTTGTGCTTAATTAAATTACAAGTATTATTATAAGCAATTTTCTTGCATTCAATAGGGCTACCCTCCTACCTCTTAAGTTGGATGTAATTCACCACACACTTTTAGGCTATTATAGTGATTAGTTATTAGTAAGTGGCATCTAGAGATATCTAGTGTCATTATGCAAGCCTGCTTTAGAATAAGGCTATCTTAAGGTGCACTGACGTATCTAAATTCTGCTGCCCATGAAGTAACTGGTTTGGTTTGCTGATACTTTGGTGTTTAGAGAGCACAGCACATAGCAGTGAACCATTAAGTGTTGCATTGGGCACTGGTAGTCCTATGTTGTGTCCTGTGGTAAAGGGTGACCAGAGTTCCTTAGTTCTACATGTGGTGTATACCTAAATGGTATTGTGGGGTGATTCTTGTCAGTGAGGATAAACTGTAAACATGATGAATTTAGTTGCATTATTTAAATCTGGAAGTTTATTAAAAGGAAAATTCAAGTATTGTTATTAATCATTTTGTGTCTGTTTTATCACATGAGTAATATTTACCTTTTTAAGTAACAATAGCATTTGCAGGCAGTCTTAAAATTTTTAGTATTAAATAAGAATCTGTGAATTTTAAAGTTTATTATTATTATTATTATTATTATCATTCAGAGGATGTATAGTTTCTTAATATTGTGTTTAAGAAATTAAAAAAAAAATCCTCACAAAAACCTTATGATAGACATCAAATCCCATGTTGTTTGTCAGATTTAAAGGGTGTTAATGTCATAAGTGGGCCATGGTTCTAACACCAACCTTATGTACAGGAAGGCATCCATGGCCATTACTGGGGGCTCGGTTACTTTGTTAGTTACATGTTCCATTGATCAACCTCATGGAAATTGTTATGATGTGGAATGTATCAAGTCCATAAGAAATGCACACATGAATCAAGGGTTTTTTTTCTTTTTTCCATCAGTAACTTCTATAGACTCAATCCTATATTTGGTTTCTGGATAAACACTTGTAGCTCTGCATCAATGTCTTGTATCACAGCCAGTTGTGTGAAATCAATTCCTGCAGAAACTGCATTTCTTCCATGGTGCACCCCAGGTGTTACATGCTTCACCCAAGGTCCCTGCTGTCGAGACATCTTCGCGGGTACCGGGCACAGTTGGGCCACCCTCTCCCCAAGGGGAGTGGCGGGGTTCAACGGAATTCGCATCGCACAAGGCGGAGGGTCAATGTGGAGGCTGGCCATGTTGCGTCGCCCGCTCTGCCTGTGAGTGGACCTGTGGTCTCTCCTTCAGCAAGGTCCAAGCAGGCACACCGGGGAGGAGTTTATTAGTGATTGGGAGCTCCAATGTTAGGCAGGTGATGGAGCTGCTTAGGGAAATAGCTGAAAGGTCAGGGAAGAAGCCCAGTGTTCACTCTGTCTGCTTGCTGGGGGGTCTCATCTGAGATGTGGAGGAAGCCTTGCTGGCGGCGATAGAGAGCAGTGGGTGCACCCGACTGCAAATTGTTGCTCATGTCAGCACCAATGACTCCTGCCGTCTGGGTTCAGAGGTCATCCTCAGTTCATACAGGCAATTGGCGGAGTTGGTGAAGCCAGAAAGCCTCGCTCGGGGAGTGCAATTTGAGATAACTATTTTTAGTGTCATTCCCACAACTGATCGCGATCCTCTGGTTTGGAGCTGAGTGAAAGGCTTAAAACAGAGGCTCATAAGATTCTGCAGAGATCTGGGCTGCAAATTTCTTGACCTACGCTATCGGGTGGAGAAATGTAGGGTCCCCCTGGATAGGTCAGGCGTGCACTACACGCAGGAGTGGCTACAAGGTTAGCGGAGTATGTGTGGAGGACACACGTGGATCTTTTAGGTTAGAGAATTCCCTCCCTAGGCCCGACAAGATGCCTCCTGAGCTGTGACAAGGTAGCAGTAGGCAAAACGCAACAGGGAATGACAATATTAATGTGGTAATAGTAAATTGCAGGAGCATCTATAGAAAGGTCTCAGAACTGCTCTCATTAATAAACGGTCACAATGCCCACATAGTACTAGGGACGGAAAGTTGGCTGAAGCCAGATGTAAACAGTAATGAAATTCTAAATTCAGAATGGAATGTATACCACAGAAACAGGCTGGACAGTGAGGGGGGAGGCGTGTTTATAGCGATAAAAAAAGCAATATTATCGAAGGAAATTGACAGAGATCCGAAGTGTGAAATAATTTGGGTGAAGGTCATAGTTAAATCAGGCTCAATCATGGTAATTGGATGTCTCTATAGGCCCCCTAGTTCAGCAGCTGTTGTGACAGAACACCGGAAGGGAAATTTGGAAAACATTTCGAGTAGATTTCCCGACCATGTTATAGTTCTGAGTGGAGATTTTAATTTTCCAGATATGGACTGGGAGACTCAAATGTTTGTAACAGGTAACAGGGACAAAGAATCCAGTGAAATTTTTTTAAGTGCATTATCTGAAAACTACCTTGAGCAGTTAAACAGAGAACCAACTTGTGGCAATAGCATATTAGACCTTCTGGTGACAAACAGACCCAAACTGTTTGAAACAGTTAACACAGAACAGGGAATCAGCAATCATAAAGCAGTTACAGCTTCGATGGTCTCAGCCATAAATAGAAATATTAAAAAAGGTAGGAAGATTTTTCTGTTTAGCAAAAGTGACAAAAAGTGGATTTCAGAGTACTTGACTGCTCAACACAAAAGTTTTATCTCAAGTACAGATAGTGTTGAGGATCACTGGACAAAGTTCAAAACCATCATACAATATGCATTAGATGAGTATGCGCCAAGCAAGATCGTAAAAGATGGAAAAGAGCCACTGTGGTACAACAACCAAGTTAGAGAACTGCTACGCAAGCAAAGGGAACTTCACAGCAAACATAAACATAGCCAAAGCCTTGCAGACAAACAAAAATTACATGAAGTGAAATGTCGTGTGAGGAGGGCTATGTGAGAGGGATTCAATGAATTCGAAAGTAAAGTTCTATGTACTGACTTGGCAGAAAATCCTAAGAAATTTTGGTCTTATATCAAAGTGGTAGGTGGATCAAAACAAAATGTCCAGACACTCTGTGACCAAAATGGTACTGAAACAGGATGACAGACTAAAGGCCGAAATATTAAATGTCTTTTTCCAAAGCTGTTTCACAGAGGATGACTGCACTGTTGTTCCTTCTCTAGATTGTCGCGCAGATGACAAAGTGGTAGATTATCAAATAGATGACAGAGGGATAGAAAAACAATTAAAATCACTCAAAAGAGGAAAGGCCACTGGACCTGATGGGATACCAGTTTGATTTTACACAGAGTACACGAAGGAACTTTCTCCGCTTGCAGTGGTGTATCGTAGGTCTCTAGAAGAGCGTAGCATTCCAAGAGATTGAAAAAGGGCACAGGTCATCCCCATTTTCAAGAAGGGGCATCGAACAGATGTGCAGAGCTATAGACCTATATCTCTAACGTCAATCAGTTGTAGAATTTTGGAACACGTATTATGTTCGAGTAAAATGACTTTTATGGAGACTAGAAATCTACTTTGTAGGAATCAGCACAGGTTTCAAAAAAGACGATCATGTGATACCCAGCTTGCGCTATTTGTCCACAAGACTCAGAGGGCCATAGACATGGGTTCCCAGGCAGATGCCATGTTTCTTGACTTCCGCAAGGCATTTGATACAGTTCTCCACAGTCGTTTAATGAACAAAGTAAGAGCATATGGACTAGCAGACCAATTGTGCGATTGGATTGAAGAGTTCCTAAATAACAGAATGCAGCATGTCATTCTCAATGGAGAGAAGTCTTCCGAAGTAAGAGTGATTTTAGGTGTGCCACAGGGGAGTGTTGTAGGACCGTTGTTATTCACAATATATATAAATGACCTTGTGGATAACATCGGAAGTTCACTGAAGCTTTTTGCGGATGATGCTGTAGTATATCAAGAGGTTGTAACAATGGAAAATTGTACTGAAATGCAGGAGGATCTACAATGAATTGATGCATGGTGCAGGGAATGGCAATTGAATTTCAATGTAGACAAGTTTAATGTGCTGCGAATACATGGAAAGAAAGATCCTTTATCATTTAGCTACAATATAGCAGGTCAGCAACTGGAGCAGTTAATTCCATACATTATGTGGGAGTAGGCATTAAAAGTGATTTAAAATGGAATGACCATATAAAATTAATCATCAGTAAAGCAGATGCCAGACTGAGATTCATTGGAAGAATCCTAAGGAAATGCAGTCCGAAAACAAAGGAAGTAGGTTACAGTACACTTGTTCGCCCACTGCTTGAATACTGCTCACCAGTGTGGGATCCGTACCAGATAGGACTGATAGAAAAGATAGAGAAGATCCAATGGAGAGCAGTGCGCTTCATTACAGGATCATTTAGTAATCACATTAAGCATTACGGAGATGATAAATATACTCCAGTGGAAGACTCTGCAAGAGAGACACTCAGTAGCTCAGTACGGGCTTTTGTTGAAGTTTCGAGAACATACCTTCACCGAGGAGTCAAGCAGTATATTGCTCCCTCCTACATATATCTTGCGAAGAGACCATGAGGATAAAATCAGAGAGATTAGAGCCCACACAGAGGCATACCAACAATCTTTCTTTCCAGGAACAATACAATACTGGAATAGAAGGGAGAACTGATAGAGGTACTCAAGGCACCCTCCACCACACACCTTCAGATGGCTTGTGTAGTATGGAGGTAGATGTAGATGTAGAAATAATCAGCCGCAACATTATTTGTACCATGAAACCAGTTTGTGATTGGTAAAAACTGTGAAGTGGCATGTTTTCATGTTTAATCTAAAATGCTTGATGAATTCATAGACCACCAAAAGCCTTTTAGCAGTGGTTAAAATTGCTAACTTTCTTGAAGGACCTGTCTGTAAAATAGAATAATTATACTAATGAATAAGCTATTGTGATTTAAATACTCTGTCATAGGCATCCCCACAATTTCTCAAAAAGAACCCACGCAGCTGCACGTGCCACTTACTTGTTTTTCTAGGGCCGCTCTTATCACTGTCTAACTAGCATGAACTATAATAGCTAGAGGCACAGAGGGAATAGGATGAGTGAAAAATACTGTGCTCCTTGAGCTGGACTTGACATTGTTGAATGCTGATAACATCTCTGGGGTCCATAGTCCACCTGCTTAGTTGAATGGTAACATGCTTTCCTCCCATGCAGCAGGCCCAGAGTCAATTCCCGGCCAGATTGGAAATTTTCTCCACTCATGGACTGGGCATTCTCGTGGACTGTGGCGTTGTGTTTCCTCATCATAATTTCATTCTCATCACCAGCATGCGAGACGCCCAATGTGGCTTCAACTGCAATAAGACTCACATTCAGCACCTGAACTTCTCCAGATAGTGCTTCCCAGCCAGCAATGCCATAAATGTGATAAAGTTGAAGTTGAGCCTGACAGCACAGCAGTGAAGGATGCTAGTAAGGTTACAGAGTGGTGGAGATGACACCTATAGAAGTTCATCATAATGGCATAAATGTTGGAATTTCTCTGAAAGATGGGCAGACTGAATCAAATCAACCTTATTAACTAAGACCAAATTCTGGAAGAGTAAGCATGTGTTTGTCTTTTTTTGACTTGCAGCCCGTAATGTGAAAGTCTATCAAAAAATAACCTGTAGATGTTGTCATGTTCAGCAGCACCATATCAGAAAACTGACATCATCCAGATACATGACACAATAGGGTAGGTACAGTGTTGTAGCCCTTGCTCCAACATAGGAGCATAGCTCAAGTTCAACTTTCAGTTAATCAACCTTGCAGTTGGCTTAAAATTGACTTTTGGTTTTCCTGAACATGTTCAGATTTCTGTTTACCAGGGTGTAACCTCAAATAAATTTTGAGGTCAAATATTTTTTCTGTAAATGTTGAGAGACACTATCTTCAGCAAAAATACTTTCAACTGTCCCGGTAGAAATGTTAACTTTGCCAACAAATTGTCAATGATAAAGGCTATGTTTGGAATGTGCAGCACTGTAAATAAACTCTGGCTGAGGTGTCATATTTGCATAAACCATTAATATCAAATGATTTTCAATTCTCTGTAGTAATCATCAGTCAACAAAGGTAGAATTACTTTTTTTTAGATCTTGAAAAATATTTAATCACTGTAGGCTTTTTGAATGAAAACTCAAACAAATAACTTTTACTTCTTGCAGACTTTATAACATCATTAATAATTACACTAAAGTTCACTACAGATCTTGACAGTAAGATGCCAATAAGCATAATGAATTATAATATTATTATATGCTAATTAAATTGAAGTGATGACATCCAGTTTTCATCAATTACATTATTTTCGTTAGGTAACTCAATTGAGGGCATAAGTGGGCAACAGTCACCAGCAGGATCTTCTTCTATGCACTGGCCATCACTTTTTGTGTGGCATTGTGTATGGCAGTGGTTGGCTTATCAACTGTGTGGTGGCAGTGATAAAGATGTTTGTGTCAGCATATTGCTCCTCATGACATGAAACAAAGCACTTTAACAACAAAACACTGCCATGTTTGGGCTGTGGTCTTAAGACCAAATGGAATTCTGATGCATTCAAAGAGGCCAAAAAGTATACAACTACTGTCTTCAGTACATCTGTCAATGCCAGTGGAATCTGGTGATAGGCTATTTGGGAATCAATGACCCTGAATAGGCAAGCATCTGCTAATGCAACTGTAAAATCCTGGAGATGTGCTACAGGCTAACAGTCAGAAGCGACCTGTGCATTCAAAGTGCAGTAGTCCCCATAAGGATGCAAAGAATCATCATTCTTCTTTACTAAATGGAGGGGTAACACCCACAGTCTGTCTGAATGTGAAATAATCCCTGCAGCCAATAAGTCTTTGAATCCTTCCTTCACTGCGGCATACTTTTCAAATGTCAGCCTGTAGGCTTTGGAAGCGGCTGCTGGTCCCTGTGTAATAGGTATGTGATGAGTAGCGTTGTGCAGTAGTGCAGTATCTCGGGGGGGGGGGGGGGGGGGGGGGACAGAGGTAGGTGTTTCATGTTGTCCAGGGAGCTCAGGCAATGAGGCCACATTGTAATATTTGTCATTTAGTCTTAATCATCACAAAGGCAGTATGTGTTCATTAATTTGAGCATGTGATGCACCATTGTCCACAATAATGCATGTTTCCTCTTCCTTCAACATATCTGCTTTCCCAAGTAATTCACCAACAGTGTTTGCTATGGTAAGAAGTTTTCTCCTAGTAACAACTGTGCATTGGCAGGTGCACACAAAGGATTTCCCTTGAACACTGCTCTACATGAAACCACAATGTTTTTCAGTTCATGAGCAATGCATGAACAGCTAGTATGTCCATAAACTGTCTCACCTTTCACATGGAGTAGGGCCTTCCTTTGACATGTGGTTGTGAAAGTGGCAGAGAAAATCTGTCCTAAAAATAGGTGCAGTGACATTGCCAATCAGGATTGTCTACTGAAAGCTCTTCATGAAACCCATACTCAGTACTTTGCTGTATTGTCCAAAAGTTTTATTTAGTTATTTGTGCCAGTGAATCAGGGGTGAATGGAAATTCAGTCTTCAAGATTGCTGACATCCAACCCAAGTCGATTAAGTAATTTTGTGGACTGCAGTTTTCGTGAACATACAAGCAATGAGGTGTAAGAAAAGTGTTAACAGTGGAATGCTGGCTATACATGTCTGGTAGTCACATTTCTGGTACAAGGGTTAAATTTGCATTCTTGCAACTGAGTGCTCACAGCTGACATCAGCCCATCTGAAATGTACATTCCAGAGCAGTCGGTCTTACCTATACCCAATCATTGTCCTCATTTGAGACAGTTGTTTGGAAGAGAGTAATTTCTAGCCAGCTGTCCAATGCAGAAATGATGGATGCTGACACTGTCATAAGTGCTTGCTGATGCCATGGCAAACATTATTTGTCTGGCAGGTTGAGCTCTGCTGGAATCACTGGAACTTACCATGAATGCCATTGGAGAGTGCAGAACTGGGTTAGCTATTGTCCAAGTGGAAGCTGCTCCTCTCTAATGGCATCCCCTATAACTACACTTGTGATGCCATTTCCAATTTGTGAGGCCCCACTTGTGTTATCATGTAACAACAGTACATATTAAACAACAGCTTTTTTTACTACAAAATCCACACGATTAACCCATACTTGTTTGAGCATTGCCTTTGACACTTCAAATTAGGATACTATTGAGCAGAGATGATGCCAGAACTCAGAATATGATTTGTCATCAGTACCTTCACTTGTCAAGACTTACGAAGCTCATTGCCTTTACAAAGAGTGAATTTACACATCTGTCATGTGTTACACATGAGTAAGACAATAATAACAAGGTTTGAAAATGGAGATCGAGTTGTTGTGGGGCGATGAATTTTCCTTGCAGCACAGAAGATGCAGTGCAGCTTATTGGAAAATTCTCCATGAGCTGCAAGCAGTGCGAAGTGTCCGACACATGCCCAAAATTTATCACTGGTGGTGAAATGGTAGTTACTTCCTGTGAGGTACACAACAACTGTCTTAATGAGGCTGTGTCCACAGTAGCCAGCTGTGTACCCTCACTTTTCATGTGGTTGTTGCCTGCTGCGACATCATGTTGCGGTCGCCATTAGTGGAAATAATGATCCAAAATTAAATGTGAACAATATAAGCAACACAAAATTTGATTAATTTACCAAAAGAATATATGTGACACACAGTAGTGGATACATGTCTCAGAACAAAGCACAAAGTTCATAGTGGGAAAAACAGAATACACCAAAGATCTCATCAGTAAGGAAAATATATTCCACACATTGATCTTGGTATTAATGTTAAAATAATTTAAAAAAGAGAAAACTGTTTTGTTTTCTTTACAAAGATTATTAGAAATTTGTATTGTCTTGGAAAACTGTAATGTTATTTAAGAAAACTGTTCCATGGTACCCAGTATAATGAACTCATATAACAAGTTGAGCTCCTAAAGTTGTGCATAAAATATGAGGGTTGAAACTTTAATAGTGGCAACTTTTTATTTACAAATTAACAAAATAGGGGCATGTTTCAGTGTGCCCTTGTGACTTCCGCTTGATTCCTAAATTGGACAAAGCACTTCATGGCATTTTCTGCAGAACACAAAAAAATGTGTATTTATTTGATACTGGAAGTTAAGAATCTGAAATAGGCTAAAATCAGAAGAATTGAAAATCTGTTCAATCTCAACAAAAATAACTTCAAAAGCTGGTAGAAAACAAATATTAAAGAAATTATTATTCATTTTTGCTGTAATCAGTATCACTGCATACAGAAATGTGTGTGTTCATATTAACAGATACATTTAATTATTTCAAAATGTTATACTTTTTAGGATTGGCGTAATAAATTCGAACACATGTGTTGGAAGTTATTTTTTTGCTTGTCTTAATCGAGGCCCAGTGTATAGCAACATGGATGCTAGAAATCTCTGAAGACCACACACAATTTGACCAATAGAACTGCTCCATAACACTACAGGATCAAAATAAGACAGTTTTTTGTCTTCCCAGCTGGGTGCATTATTGTGCTTACTTACCAGTAGGTTGTATAGTTTTCTGTAGTAACACGGTTCACGTTTCCGTCGCGTTTCACATAGCATGGACCGGGAACTGTCTCCTAGGCATGCCCGATGTGAACTGACTGGGCACGGCCCGTGCTGCCTGAGTTATTTTTGTTGTTGTTGTTCCACCAGCAGAGGTCGCGGACAAATTCTCATGTGCCCTCTGGTGGATGGGACTCTACTTGCGGCAACTACTGTCCATGACGCGCCGTGCCGATGTGCGCCTCCCACAATCTTTCTGGTGGCTACTGCAATCCTCCTCCTTCGGGGGGTGAAGCGACTGTGATCCACCACGTCGGAAGGTGGTGCGTCGTGCAAGAGCGATGACCTCCACATCCATCAGAAGGCTGAAGTCGAGGGGATCTGCCAACCCTCGAGCCAGAACCTTTGAATATGGCTGGAAGTGACCCACACAAAGAGGCCCCCATCATCCCACCACCGGAGCCCGGGACAGAACAGGAGACAAGCCGTCGAACTCCGGAGCCTGGTCCACCTCGGGAGGGGCAAGACCCCATGGCGGGGACGATGGGGAAGGGACGACCACAGGTGAACCAGCCTCCTGAGAAACCGGGTCTGTGAGGGGGGCCGGCTCTCGCTGGTGCATCTCTAATGATGGCGATGCCAGTGCTGGAGCTACTGGAGGCTGCCAAGGCTGAGAACCATCGCAGTGCGGTGGAGACACAGTGGGGAGGGGCGGTAGCATCCCCTCAGAAACCAACATGGGCGCCGGCAATGGGGAAGCCGGTGCCCGAGGGTGGGTGCCCAAACGTGGACGTAGCTGATTTTGGTGACGACGTACCTCACGGTCCCCTGCCTGCAAGGTATAGAGCCGGTGGCCATTTCAGCGCAGGACCACTGCTGGTCTCCAACATGGATTGCAACCAAACCCACGTGCCCAGACCGACATACCCGGTGGAAAGCCGGGTACTCCGGTTTGCGAAGACTGGTGAGGACCAGGCCGGGGGAGATGCAGCAGAGTCCTAGGTTGGCGCCCGTGGAGGAGGTCTGCAGGGCTGGGTTCTCCCATTGGTGTGGTCCAGTATGTCGTTATGAAAAATGTCAACACCTCCTCTGCAGGAAATTCGTGCACATACTTTTTCATCTGCGTCTTAAATGTGCGCACCATGTGCTCGGCTTCCCCATTCGATTGTGGATGGAAGGGGGGAGAGCAAATGTGCCGAATACCGAAGTGCCTACAAAAATCCTGGAAGGTCTGCGAAATAAACTGAGGTCCATTGTCTGAGACCCGGGTGACTGGCAGACCTTCCACAGAAAAGATTTTTGCTAGTGCCTGGATTGCAACTTCTGAAGTGGTTGAGGAGCAGTGAACCACGTATGGGAATCGGGAATATGCATCAATTACAATAGGCCAAAAGTCATTGAGAAACGGGCCCGCAAAATCGATGTGAACACATTCCCATGCCTAGGTTGCAGGCGGCCATGCAGAGAATGCTGACCTTGGAGATGCCTGTTGGCTCGCACACTGGGAACAGGCGGCCACCAAGTGCTCAATTTCTCTGTCAACACCGGGCCAGTACACATGTCTGCGAGCCAAGGTTTTAGTACGGGAAACACCCCAGTGCCCTTCATATAATAACATGAGGACTTCCCTTCGCAAACTTGCAGGAACAACCACGCGAGGAGCTGTATCATAGGTAGCCAGAAGGAGAACTCTTTCCAAGATGGAGAGGTGGTCTCGGAGAAGAAAATAATTACGAAGAGGGTCCGAGGCCCGGCCTGGAGGTCGGGATGACCAACCCTGCTGAAGGAGGCAAACTACTTGCCGGAGAACCGGGTCAGCTGCTGTTTCCCTGGTGACCCTAGAACTAGTGATCGAGAAGCCATCAACCGCTTGGTGGGACGCCACATCCAAATGAAAACACATAATCTCCTCCCAATCGAACTTAGGATCTGGGCCCACCGGAAGAAGGGAAAGAGCGTCTGCATTGGCATGCTGTCCAGTAGGGCAAAAATGAATGTCATAATGGTACTTAGAGAGGAACAAGGCCCAGCACTGTAGTCTGTGGGCCACCCTATCTGGAATCTGAGAGGGGGGCCAAATAACGATATTAACGGCTTATGGTCAGTGATTAACTGAAATTTCATGCCATACAAGAAAGGGTGAAACTTGGTAACAGCGTAGACAATGGCAAAAGCCTCTTTTTCCACCTGGGAGTAATGGGCCTGTGTGGGACTAAGAGCTTTAGATGCAAACGCCAGTGGCTGCTCGGAACCATCCGCATTGCGATGGGCCAGGACTGCCCCCACCCCATACTGCAAAGCATCTGTAGCCAGGACCAATGGCTTATGGGGGTCAAAAGTAGCCAAACAAGGCGCTGACGTGAGGAGGCCCTTCAACGAGATGAACGCTCACTCGCATTCAGGCGACCAATCAAAAGGAACACCCTTGCGCAGAAGGCAGTACAGGGGGCGGACTGTGGTGGAAGCCCTGGGAATGAACCAGTGGTAATAGGCAATCTTGCCTTAAAAAGCTTGTAACTTCTTCAGCGAAGCAGGCCACAGAAGGTCGACAATACCTTGGACCAAACTGCCTAGTGGCTGGATACCGTGCCGAGAGATGGTGTAGCCCACATACTCAATGGATGGTTGGAAGAAGTTTGACTTACGCAGGTTGCAACGCAAGCCCACGGACCTGAATTTGAGAAAGAGGGTGCGAAGGTTGGGTAAGTGTTCCTTCGTGCTGCGGCCTGTGACATTTATGTCGTCCAGGTAATTAATACAATGAGGGTTCGTCGACGTGATGTGCTCAAGATAACGCTGGAATATCGCCAGGGCACTGGATATTCCGAAAGCCAACCAGTGGTATTGGTAAAGGCCAAATGGGGTGTTGACACTGCCAGCCGTTTGGAGTCCTCATCAATTGGTATCTGATGATAAGCCTCCGAAAGATCGATTTTCAAAAAATATTGGCATCCCACCACGGCGGAGAACAATTCATCAGCACGAGGCAAAGGATAGGTGTCCACCACCAATTGGGAATTAATGGTGGCCTTGAAATCGCCACAAAGACGTAATTTTCCCAAGGGTTTCCTGACAATAATGAGGGACGAAGCCCACTTACTAGAAGAAATGGGAAGAATGACCCCTAGGGCTGTCAGCTGGTCTAGCTCTTCTTTTACCTGATGGCAGAGAGCCAAGGGGATCTGCCTCGTGCGTAGAAAACGCAGGCGAGCTGACGCCTTCAATGTTAAGTGAGCTTCAAAGTCTGAAACACGTCCCAGGCCCTCCTCAAAGATATCAGGAAAGTCAGAGATAAAAGATTCCAATGATTGATAGGGAACATCTTCGGAGACCAACTGTATGGTGTCAGCGATAGAAAAACCGAAAGCTTGAAAGGCATCCAAGCCAAAAAGGTTAGTGGAGCTCGCATCACTGACAACAATAAAAGTAATAGGCCGAGTGACTGATTTGTAAGTCACGTCGGTAGTGAATTGACCCAGTAGGGGAATGAACTGTTTACCATAACTGCTTAGACGCCGGTAAACTGGTGCCAACGGGGGCGACCAAAGGTCAGAGTAAGTTTGTGCATTCAACAACGAAACTGCCGCGCCCGTATCGACTTGCAGTTGTAATCGGCGCGACCGAACCAACATCTCGATAAAGAGTTTGTGTGCCAATGTGTCGGGAGACTAGCCCGATCAAACTTCCTGAATGTCAACATCCATGTCCTCCATACCTGCTTCCTTTGATTCTTTTGAGGCTGAGCGGCAAACTTTAGCAATGTGTCCTTTTTTATTACATTTGCGACAAATGGCCCAATGTTGGGGGCACTCTGACTGATCATGATGTATATAGCACGACGCACAGGATGGTAACAGGGGCTGGCGGCCGGAGCTCTGTTTACGCGCCGTGCGGGAGTGGCCGTAACGGCCGGATTGTATGGCTCGCACGTCGTCCACCCCGGACGCAGTGGACGTGGCCGTGGCGCCCTGAACTGCCGCAACGTCGCACCATGGTTCCAACTCTTGACCTGCTGCGTGAGAGACTTCATACGATTGAGCAATGGACAGGACTTCCTCGAGGGAAGGGTCTTCCAACTGCAGGGCCCGTTGCCGGACCTCCCTATCAGGGGCCGAACGAACAATGACGTCGCGCACCACAACGTGGGCATACGACTCTCGCGACTGCTCCGTGACAAAATGACACTTGCGACTAAGACCGTGCAGGGTAGCTGCCCACGCCCGGTAAGACTGATGGGGCTGTTTCTTGCATTGACAGAACTCGACCCTAGCAGCCACAACATGTGTGTGGTGGCGATAATATGAAGACAGCAATGAACACAATGTGTCAAAAGACAAGGACGAGGGTTCCTGCAACGGTGCTAGCTGCCACAAAACTTGATGCAGCGAGAGAGATATCCAAGACAAGAAAAGAGCATGACATACCTCCGCATTGGCAACATGAAACGCCTCGAAATGCTGCCGAAGGTGATGTTCATGTGCGTCCCAATCCTCTGCCGTCTCGTCTTACAGGGGAAAGGGTGGAGGGAACGGCGCTGGAGCAGACTGCATGGAGAGCAACGCCGGAAGCACTTCTTTCATGGTGGCCGTGAGCTCTGTCTGCTGCTCAACCAAAACCCGCACTAAATCCTCCATGCTGTGGAGAAGCTGCGAAACTGGAACAATGATGCAACATGCGAAAGAACGACCCTACTTGTTGCCAATTGTGTAGTAACACGGTTCACGTTTCTGTCGCACTTCACATAGCGTGGACCGGGAACTGTCTCCTAGGCATGCCCAATGTGAACTGACTGGGCACGGCCCATGCTGCCTGAGTTGTTGTTGTTGTTGTTCCGCCGGCAGAGGTCGCGGCCGAATTCTTGCGTGCCCTCTGGTGGACGGGACTCTACTTGCGGCAACTACTGTCCGTGACGCGCCGTGCTGGCTACTGCATTTTCCACCTGTAGTGGAGAAATTGATAAGTTACCAGTCAATGCAATTGGACCCAAAAATGGGAAATCTATATGAAAAATAAAAAAAATTGAGATGAAAAATATTTGGGCTTTGTGATTCAACTGAAAGTAAAACATTGTTTAAAGTCTCAAAGTATAATTATGAATGCAAGGATGCAGGGAATACAAAAGCATATGAATGCAATAATGAACTCCATTTCTATAAAAGACTGAAAGCAATACATAAGTCAAAGTAAATATTTGTCCAGTAATAACCTTAAAGCTATGAAGAAATGATGTAGTATAAAATACACATTTATAGAGCAAAAATGAAATCCGAATTATACAATTTATACAAAAATGAAGTGTGTGGTGTACAAAATTGAAGTTTATTCATTATAGTTTGTAATAATAAAGTAATTAATTATTTTCTTGTTAAGAGTTGATGAAAAAAGAAAACACATTTAAAACGTAACTATACAATATCTAATCATACACCTGGTTTTCTTTAAATGTAAATAATAGTTATTGAAGCTGTTACCCAAATTTGTTAGTGAATAGGTTAGTAAAATCTCATTTTTCAGTGACCTTTTGCTCTGTGAACACTTAGCATTGTGAAAAAAAAACTCATTTTTACTTGTTGTAGAGTCCCAAACTATCATTCAGCAGTGCATGTAATTATGAGCAAAACAAGCACATTTAAATGAGACTTTTTTATGGCAGGGGAAAAAAGATTGGGGCCTTTCTACATTTTTCAGCAAAAGTGCGTTCCTGCCTTGAGTTTAGATTAGTGCAAAACTGCAGCTATACCAGCTATACTGAAGTAAATAGTGTGATATTTTGTAAAATAGATGACTAGCCAAACCTGGTTAATGCGGTGATTTCTGAAGATATAGTATTTCCCATTGGGATCAGCCACATAATGCTAGAAATGCCTTAACCTCAGGTTTAGCAGAATCACAGGTAACAGCTTTAGAAGTTTACCTGAATTTTATAATGAATAATAAGCCTGGAGAACAGATCTGAGAGGGACAAGAGCAAACATTCCTTTGTTGATTTTAATTTATGTTTAAAGTGGATTAGGGTCAGAGTGAATGCATTAAAAATGAAAATGAAATTTTATTTTCATAGAATCATGGATTGTTTATTGTATAAAATATTTTAAAACGTGATAGTTCATGAAGAGGAACTTCACATTGTGCCCACCTATAATATGCTCATTTTCAAAGTTCTTTTTTCGTGTACATTCTACATCTCCTTGATGGCCTTTTTTCATTGCGCTTGGCAAAAGTTTTAGAAAATACCCAGCTATAAGAGAAGTCACTTTTGTTGTTTGAGGTGGGTGTCATCATTCCTATTAGCCACAGGCCACTGAATACTGTGGATGGATATTCCCTTAAAACTCACAGAGAACAAGCAGACCACAGGTGAATAGGTATGTCATGTCCACTTAAAGTGTTAAGATACTCCCATTTGTATGTATATGAATGCATGACTGACTCAGTTATAGTCCTTCTGCATATTGCTTCTGTTCCAACCCAAGAACACTTAATATATTATGCTCCAACAGTACACACACATGGAAGACAATTTATGAAACAACAAGCAACACTAATGACTGGCAGAGCCTATATATTCATTAGTCCCAACAGAGGGCACAGCTGGTAGACTGCACATGCAACTGCTCTCATATTAGGAGGCTGAGTGGCCTCTAGTGGCTGGATCAAGCACAAACTTTATGTGTGAAATATGAAGTGGTGTACACACAAAATTGGTAGTTACAACTTTCTTCTTCCTTTGTGAAAAAGGGAGCACTGTGCTCACATCCATTTCATCCGTGTTTGACCTACATTGTTGAGCCCTGTGATGGGCTGCCAGTGGTGAGTCAGGTCGAAAATGACGTGAGCGCATACTGGTGCAGCGTCCACCCCCCCTATGAGAGGCCATATGGTAGGGCAGGTGATGGCGGTGCAGCATCCATTTACATGCCCAAGACCAACAGTAGGGAAGGAGGTTGCGGCAAAGGCAGTGGAACACACGGTGCCAGCTGCGATGGAGGCAGCAGTGGTGGAGGCACTGGCTGTGACAGCGCAGAAGCCAGGGTCCTGCTGTAGCCCATGACAGCTGAATGGGGCACTAAGCTGGGCAAACGGAGGAGGCAGGGTTGGTGGAGGTGCACTCAGGGTGCAGCTGCCCACATGAGGTCAAAGATGGTCAATGTGTCACAACACCAGCCCCCTCAGCCTCGTGGAAGACACAGAGGTGTTGGCCATGGGTAATCTTGATTACTGCCAGCACCCATTTTGGCCAGTGGCCAAACCTGTGAGCCCATATAGCTGTGCCAGGCCAGAAGCATTGCAGCACCAGCCTGGCTCAACTAAAGCAGATGTAGCAGAGTTCAGGGCTGATTACCATGTAACAACTCTGCTGAACTCTTATCGCCAATAGGGGTGAACCTATAAGAACTGAGGAACTGATCAGAGCTACTTCCAGTGACACACAAAAAACATATTTTTTCATCTGAGTCTTAAGTGTTTGTTCTAGTCATTCTGCTTCCCCATTCAACTGGGGGAGGGGGGGGGGGCGGGAGGAGGAGCTGTGATATGGCAGAAACAATGTTTTTTACAAAAATATTCAAATCCCTTATGTAGAAACTGAAGGGCCTTTGTCGGCAACTGGAAGACCTTCAATTTCAAAAATTTTCAACAAAGTGGAAATTGTTTCTGCTGCGGAAGCAGCACCATATAAGGAAACTTTGAATGATCACCAATTACAGTAAGCCAATAGAAATTCAAAAAGGGCCGTGCAAATTCTCCATGAATTTGTTCCCAAGGCTGCTGTGGATCCGCCACAGTGACAAAGAAGCACAGGGAGCCTCCGTATGGGTGGCACATATGGATAGAATGCAACAACTCATGCTATTTCTCCATCAATGCCTGGCCCAAAAGCATGTCTGCATGCTAACACTTTTGTATGTGACACACCCCAGTGGTCCACATGTAATAAAAGCACAACCTCACACCAAAGTACAGACGATATGACAACCCAAGGAGGGGTGTCCTCTGTAGCTAAGAGCAGCACTCCTTCTGAAATGGAAAGATGATTTTATAATGCAAAATAATTTCTTAAAGGGTCAGAAAAACAGCTTGGAGGTTTGTCTGGCCATCCATGTTGCACAAAAGAAACAACTTTGCTTTAAACAGGATTTGCGGCTACTGCAGCTGCAATTTTAGCATTAGTAAAAGGGAAACCATCAACAACATTTTGAGCTTCCACGTCTAAATCAAAGCAAAGTAATTCTTCTATATCGAACTCTGGATCCAGACCAGTCAGCAAATGCAATAGGGTGTCAGCATTTGTATGTTGTGCCATAGTTCGAAAATGTACCTCATAATTGTACCATGACAGGAAAGGGCCCACCACTGTAAGGAATGTGCAAGGATTCCAAAGGGTTAAAAATAGACACCAGTGGTTTGTGGTCCGTGATCAGGAGAAAATTAGATCCACATGGAAAAACATGAAATTTTTTAGAGCATACACAATTTCCAAAGCCTCTTTCTCTATTTGATAATACTGTTGTTGCCCTGAATTTAAGGATTCAGAGGCATATGCAATAGGGCTTTCAGAAGTGTCCACATACTTATGAGCAAGGACAACACCAAGGCTATACTGAAACTTCTTCATTGTAGTACAATGTGCTGGCTTGGGTGAAAAGTGATCAAACAAGTGGCCAACTACATCTTAGATTTCACAAACTTGAATGCCCAATCACAATCCAAGGACCAGTGAAAAGGAACATATTTATGTAATAATGCATGGAGTGGTTGTACCACAGTAGCAGTATATGGTATAAATTTGTGGTAGTACTCAATTTTGCCTAAAAATGCCTGTAACTCCTTGATGCAGGGGGGGGGGGGGGGGGGGATTAGTAACACAGCCCTGCAGAACTGGCGTGTTGAGTAGGTAGTATTAGAATGATTCCAGGTTTCTGTTCTCTGATTACTCATTTAAACTTTTATCTTCCACTGTTGCATCTCTGTTGCCCACTTTCCTCCTGTTGTTATCCTCCTGTTCACACTTTGATAACTGCTGTTGACATCTCCTGGCTGGTCAGCCAGTCTGTTGGTTCTTTGAGTCATTCCTGATCCTTGTCAGATTCTGGTCACTGTGGTTTGGTGGTCGAGGAGAAAGCCGCACTATGTAACTGACACCTAGAGAAGCATCAACATGAACTGGAAACAAGTAACTGTGGCTGATGAACCAAATGGCATAAGTGAGCTAAAGTATTTACTGAAAAGCAGCACAATGACAAATGCACAAATGCTAAGGATAGGATGGCTCAAGAAGGATTGATTGAAATGGTGGTCACAAATTCCTCTTGACTTGCCAGTTACACACAGTGACATGCTTAGGCAAGAGCAAATGGAACAGCAGAAGAGCGTATCTTTCACCTTGCTAGTGAAGCACTGTGTCATGCTCAAGCAAGAGTGACTGAGACCACTGAGGTGCATATATCTTGACTGGGATAAGATGAATTGAGAGGCTCTGAATTAAGAGCCAAAGAAACAAGTTAGGAATGTAAAGCAAGACTATGGCCTCAACGTGAGGCCTATGCTCAATGGATAGCTATTTCTGTGACAAATGTATGATATCTGCGAGAAAAGATGCTACCTTGATCTGGAAGTAAAGTGTTGATTGACTGTGCCAAAGTTATACTTACCACCTGAACTCACTGTTAAAATTGATTTTATTGTTTACCATCAATGTAAGATGCAATTGAAGGGCTTAAACATTTATACTCCATGAAATGGGCGTTGGAATAACTTGCTATGAGTGATATTCCCAGTGAAATTGCAAAATTAACTGAACCAGAATGATGTTTGCTTCAGTGCATCCTTCTGTGTGTCAGAGTGATCAAATTTCCAGGCAGGTTTGGTTAATATGGTTTCAAAGTGCATACATAATTTTTTGCTCTTGATACAAAAGGAACAGGATATGAATATCAATATATGGAATAAACTTTCCCCACTAATATCTGTACATACATATATTTCGACAATTATCATACAGATGCACACAGTACAAGGTATAAGAACAGACTGAATTAAAATGGCGGCTCGGATGAGAGACCTGACTCCCAAAGATTAATGTTGTCTGTGGTTGATATGACCTATCAACACTACACAGCCCCCCCCCCCCCCCCCCCCCCCCTCCCCCACAGTACAGAGTACCGCACGTGAGTCTTGTTATGGGAGGACCATGTGGGCATCAACGCTGTTGGTGGTTGTACGAGCTGATAGACTCACGACAGGGACCTCCACCCCGACTGGGGCAGGGTGCAGAGGCAGAGCAAAGGGAGGCAGGTCCACCTCAAAGTGCTGGCCGGAGTGGCCGAGCGGTTCTAGGCACTACAGTCTGGAACCGCGCGACCGCTACGGTCACAGATTTGAATCCTGCCTCGGGCATGGATGTGTGTGATGTCCTTAGGTTAGTTAGGTTTAAGTGGCTCTAAGTTCTAGGGGACTGATGACCTCAGAAGTTAAATCCCATAGTTCTCAGATCCATTTGAACCACCTCAAAGTCGTTGAGCCAGTGAGGACGGACGATGCGGCGGCCACCCCCAAGAGCAGGCAGGTTGAACGGCAGATGGCGAGGTATAGATGAGTCAAGCCCAGATGCTAATTGAACCGTCTGGTGAGAAGAAGGCGCTAATTGTCATCGGGTCACACTCACAAGGGAGGGTGAGGCTATGCACAACACTGACATTTAACTGGTCATTGGGTGGTGCAACCACTGTGTCTGTGAGTAGAATGAGAACTCAGTCGTCAAGAGTGACGACTGAAATGTCATCCATGTGGTGTGGGGGTACGTTGCAGAGCAGGGTGACTATGGGAGAGGGTGTCTCCGTAGTCAATGAGGTAGCAGTGAAACCCACACATGGGATGGAGGGTGACATGTCTGAGAAACCCGCGAAAGGCAACGGGGAGGCGTCAGGTGAACAAAACGGAGCGATGGCCCGAAGAGAAACACTGTCAGACTTGATGACGGGAGAGGCATTAGGAGAATCAGACTGAGCCAGCAGAGGAATGTCGGGTTCCACAAATGCTAGTTTGAGTCAGTATAATGAAACAGTTTGCGGACTGTGTTTGACGATGATGTCAAAAGTTGCATTGCCTCACTGGAGGACTTTAAAGGGGCTGAGATAAGGTGGTTGCAGAGGTTGTCGGACCAAATTGTCTCTCAGCATTACATGGGAGAAAGTGTTGAGAGTGGTTGCCACATAAGTGTCGGGCAGGAAGTGGCTGATAGGTGGGTGTAGGCGTGCATGTTTGAAATGGCTGTGCATGCGAATCATGAAATCCGGGGAGGGGGAGGAAGTCTTCAGGTACTTGAGGCAGAAGGAGGTCCGCTGGTAGGACAGGGTTCTCCCCAAAAACGAATTCTGAGATAGTTCCCCATAAGTTGGGCTTGAAAATTGAACGGAGGCCGAGCAGTACCCATGGAAGTGCTTCAGACCAGAGGCAGTCGTGGCATCTAAGTGCCGTTTTTGGAGTGCAGTGACACCGTTCTGCTAACCCGTTGCTTTCTGGATGGTAGGCTGTGGCGTGAATTTTCTTTATGCCACAGATGTTACATAAAATGGTGAACGGGGAAGACTCAGACTGCCAACCCTTGTTGGTGGTGATGGTGGTGGGACAACTGAACCTAGCAATCCATGAGGAGATAAGACCCTTGGCCACGGTCTCGACAGTGATGTTAGGTAAGGGGACTGCCTGTATCCAGTGGGACGTGCAGTCAGTTGTGGATAGAATGTATCTGTGGCCCTCCAACAGTGGAAGAGGGGCGATAAGATTGATATATACAAGATGAAATTGTCCTGGAGAGATGTTGAACTTGCCCAGTGGTGGGATGGTGTGGCAGCTGATTTTGTTGTGTTGGCAGGGAACACAGCTGCATGCCCAGGTCTGACAGTCCAGTTTTATATTTTTCCTAACAAAATGCTTGGAGACAAGCCATGTAGTGGTGCAGACGCCAGGGTGAGCAAGTTTATGCAGAGCGTCAAAGGCCTGCCGGTGCAGGGGGTAGGGAGTAACATGCCGGGGAATTTAGATTTAGTAAACACAAGGGATGTTTGAGGGTCCGTGAGGAGAGCTTGAGATTCCTCATTGGAGGCTTGTAGGGTGGCCAGGTTGGATAAGTCAATTATGCGTGAAATAGTACTGATCTGCCAAAAAAAAATACTGATCTGCCAAAAAAAAATCTATGATGATGTTGTCCATGCCTTTGATGTAGCAAATGTCAGTTGTGAATTGGGAGACTAGATCAAAGGAAATGCTGAGGGGGTGGGTCCTCAGTGTGGGGGGGGGGGGGGGTGCAGAAAGCAAGTGGTTTGTGCGACCCTCCACGTCGGGGCAGAAGTATTTGATGGCCTCGTAGACCGCAAGGAGTTCTCTATCGAAAGCAGAGTATTTCTTCTGAGCTGTTGATAGGTATTTAGAGAAGAAATGAAGAGGAAAGAACATGTCTGCCTTGCGTTGCTGTAGTACTGCTCCCACTGTGATGTCACTGGCATCCGTATGACGAGCAACTAAGCCGAGTGGTCGGGGTGGGTGAGTATCACGGTGTGATCTAAAGAAGTCTCTAATGCACTGAAAGCCTCCAGCACAGGTGCAGTCCAGCGAATGGGTCCTGAAGTCTGTTTATCCAACAGTGAACCTGTCAGCGGGACCTGCACAGTGGCGGCAGAAGGCAGGTAGTAATTTATTGTGCCCAGGAAATGCTGGAGTTTTTTGTATGTAGCCAGGGGCAGCAATGAAGTGATGGCATGCACGCAAGATTTGGGAGGCTGTATTCTGTTGGTGGAGATGGTGTAACCCAAGAACCATGTATTTGTCCATGACAGTACGAGTGTTTAAACATCTGTAGTTGCCGCACATTCAGAAAGAACCGTCATGTTTGAGGATGAGGTGGATCAGTGAAGACCAGTTGCTGTCTGATGGTTGCAGGATACCTGTCTCCAAAAGTTCATTGATTTGATGCCAGGCTGTGCGCAACTTAATATGGTTGAGGCATCTAACCTCATGTGTAATAGGAGGGCCGGCAGTGGTAACAATCTTGTGTGTCATTCCATCAGTGACGGAAGAAACTGAGAACTGCACTCGAGACTGACGAGTAGTTTTTGGATGGGTCAGGCACAATGAAGCATAGCCGTTAGTGTGAGTGGGAAAAGGCAGCACAAAACTCACAGGTCTAGAATGTGACCATGGCGTGCACTTGTTTGGAGAGGGTGGCTGCACACGCAACATGGAGCAGGTCGGAATGCGCGGCGACTGTCTGCTGTCAACCTTGTACTTTGTACCCGGTGTGGGCAAGAGTGGCATTGGCATCACATGTGGAACAGTGGTGGCCGCCAAGTCATGTGGCTGGCAAGTGAGAGAGGGGGAATGTTTATCAACACACAGGGTGGCTGCCCACACAGTGGGCATGGTCGTATCACACACACGACTGTTATTAGAAGCACTGTGTGACACATATTGCAGTGAACCTGGCAAGTGCATCGGGGATGAGGAGTCTACCAGATATGAATCATCACACGCAATTAATGTTTTTTGACTAACCTGATGAGCGTCCAAGCTGGTGATTGCTGGAGAAACACAATTGGGTGGCGGGACTGTGGATTGCAGTTTCAGCAGCGAGGTAAGATCTGCGATGAGCTTGTTATAAGTGTGTGCTATTCATTGTTTCAGTTCATCGTTTTCCCAGCAGAGTTGTACCACCAAGTTGTATTCTGACAGTAGGTTAGTGACGCAGGTCAAAATGTCACCGGCGAGGGTGGAGCACTCACGTAGCAACTCACATGTCGCGAGAGAAACAGAACGTGGAACATAAGTGCGGGAGTACAGTATCTGAGTGTTAGTGGGATGGTGTAGCACTGAGCCCTGAACTACGTTTGGAGAGAGTTTTTAATGGGTCAAAAAATCCATACTGAGAATTGGTTCATCGATGTCAGCAATATACAAAGTCCACAGAAAACACAGAGGAGGAGATAGGTGCACTGTAATTTTGACAGAGCCTGAGGTTTGTAACCTTGATGTGTTGACAGCTCATAGAAGTGTCTTCATCAGTAAAAAGATGGGGGAGCCATCAATGTAGGTATGATAGACAGGTCAGCACCAGTGTCCAATGTCGACTAGGAACACAAGCCATGATGAAATGTCAGTCACGTACTAATGACTGCTCGGCCGGGCAGACGAGTGGACAGAGTGCAATGTATGAGGACGCTTGTGAGGTTCCCCGCAGGACTCAGCATTTTCTAGGTCCTGCGGTTGGCGTTTGGGTGCTGGCAAGGTAATCAGCATTTCTTGGCATTATCGCCGAAAATTTTGTGGTACCAGCAGTATGGATGAGCCGGATGTGGTGGTAGTAGTGACTGAGGCAGCAGAGGAGGCTTGTCCTCATTGATTTGTTTTGGCATTTATACCAGCACATATGGTGCATGAGCGATCCTGGAGTGCTCAGATGGTGGAGAGAATGAGTGGATAGTGCCAGGTGATGTAAAAGGCGTGGAGGTGGAGCAAGCCCTGTCTCTGCCAGCAGATGGCCAGCAAGCAGGGGCAGTTGTGCCAACAAGCAGTGAGTGGTGAGCTGGTTGTTGTTGTCGTAGCAATGAATACAGTTGGTCTGCAATGTACAGACGAGAGCCAATTGACTTAAAGGAGTGCAGTAGCAGGTGGATCTGTAGGTCGGTAGGCAATTTGGGAGACCACACTACCCACAGAGTGATGTCCAGCATGGTACGCACACTCACAAGTAACTGAAGGCAGCGACAGAGTTTTGATGGAATTCGGTCCCCCAGGTGTTCCTTGTACGAGATCTTAATGGTTAATTCTTGTGGTGAGCAGGCAATTTGTTTCATGGTCGTTTTCTATGGGAACTCATACTTCGGTGGAGGTGGTGGTGAGAGGAGTAGAATTAAGTCCAAGTGATCATGGAGGTGCGTGACGAGACACAGGAATTTAGAGTTGTTGTCAGACACATGATGCAACTCGAAAAGATGCTCGACAAGTGCAAACCATAATACGGGGTTGTCTTTGTATGAAGCTGGCAGCTTCGGCAGAATACCTGGGGGAGGGGACGAAGGAGGCTTTGGTGTCCCTTGGTAAACGGGCTGGTCCATGGTAGGAGAGGCCATACAGCAGGCCGGCACAGTAGGCATGGGTGTGTTACTGGCAAGAACGTTCGTAGCAATGGCAGGTTCCATTGTCCTTGACATGTATCGAAAACACGATGCAGCTGGCACGATCGGTACCATGGGAACAAGCGGTTGTGCGATATGTGTAGGGGTTCTGAAAACTGGACTTTAGGTTACAGGTATTGATTTGAATTTGCCCACCTTTGAAATAATGCAGAAGGACAGTGCGGCAGACACAGGCGGAGCTATGGGAGAGGCGAGCAGCTGAGCAGTCGGAACTGGGACCATTGTGAGTGTGTGTGTGTGTGGGGGGGGGGGGGGGTTGGCAGGGGGGGGGGGTTGGTAACTTGTGTGACAAAAGTGTGAGTTCTCCGTGCACTTTGAAAACATGCCCCATGGGGTCAGACTACTTATTACGGGTGGAACTTGCAGAAGATCACTGCGGTGTGGTAAGACACCCCTGGAAGGCAAAACACTGAAAGATGTACTTCAACCCACGTGGTCGAAAAGTTGAGCAACAGGTCTGGGGGGTGAGCAAGGAGAATTTTGCACATGAAAATGTCCATCATTAGTCTGCAAATAAGGCAAAACTGGAACAGGTCACAATTGATAGTGGCCGGGTGCATTTTGCACAAATGGCGGCATTGCACATGGCACGGCAGTAACTATTGTTGTGGCCCTTTGAAAGTCAAACTACGTGTGTGAATGTAGATTGCTTTGAACATTATATGATCGATTGGTACATACACAGTTCTGATTATTATCCACTTCACACTTCACATGTTGGCGAGCACAGTCTGGCGACACCAAACCTGGCTCCATTGTTTGACTTAATGGTGTAGCCCTCAACTGTTGTAAACAACAAAGTTTGAGGTTAACGTGGTTGGAAATCGTGAATCACTATGGAGTAATGGAGCGCCAACTGTTGGCGAAGGATTGAAGGGGCCCGGCGATCATAGTTGGGCTTCCAAATCTTCTAACAAAGCATTGGATTAAGTGGCCATGGTGGCGTGCGCACAACCTGTTGATATACAACATCTGGTGCAGAAGTCGCAGAAGGCGTAGAAACTTCGGGGTTACCAATATGGGAACAGGATACGAATAGCGGTACATGGAATAAACTGTCCCCACTAATATCTGCACATACATATATTTTGACAATTATCATACATGTGCACACAGTAAAAGGTATAAGAACTGAGTGAATTAACATGGCAGCTCGGATGAGTGACCTGAGTCCCAAAGATTAATGTTGTCTATGGTTGATATGACCTATCGATGCCACAATATCTTTGAAGTCAGCAAAAAGATGCCTGATATGTGTTTTGATTCAGCACAGACGTAGAAATTATTTTGGTAATTGAAACTTGAGAGAACTTAAATATATGAAGAGATTATAACATTTCACTGAATCATGTGTACATTGTGCTTGACTGGCGTACTGCAAATACTCCACTCTACAAAGATGTAAGGGTAAATTAATTTATGTGATTAAATACACTGGATGTTGTCCATGTTAGTCCAATTCATCCAGAACAACAAAATGAAAGTAATGACCAAGTTAGTGATGCTCCAACTTGCAGTATTTATATGTAATTTAATGACTCATCATGAATCACATGTACTTCCTGGAACCAAGGAAATGAAATATTTTTATATGTACATGCTGTACACCAAGGTTTGCCATGGGCATGGCAGACTTAATTGCCGGCCGCGGTGGTCTAGCGGTTCTAGGCGCGCAGTCCGGAACCGCGCGACTGCTACGGTCGCAGGTTCGAATCCTGCCTCGGGCATGGGTGTGTGTGATGTCCTTAGGTTAGTTAGGTTTAAGTAGTTCTAAGTTCTAGGGGACTGATGACCACAGATGTTAAGTCCCATAGTGCTCAGAGCCATTTGAACCATTTTTTTAGACTTAATTCATACTGCCATTCTGCCACAAAGCCTATGTAATATCAATGCTTCAAATTGAAACATGATTGAAGGTGATGGACTTTGCAAAACTGGGAAACTAGAAATTAGCCAGTTGCTGTTCCAACAATTGACAGTCACAGCTATTTAGAGATTAGGAATCTTCATGCTGAAAAACACAAAATCCTGATGTTTGGCAATGGATTTCTTGTTGAATATGATTATTTAAATGGCACCTTCAACGGCAGTTTATGTGACAGGGACAATAATGGAACTAGTTTCCTAAATCATTGTTCTTTGATAAATTTATTGCTTGCAAAACATGATATTGTAATTTTGTTGCTGGCAGTGCATAGGCCTTATGTGTTATGATACCAGGTTTTATTTCACTGATTGCCATTCATTCATATTATAGGAAAAAAGCAGAGAACAAAACGGAAAAGCCTGCAACATCGAGTGTGGTACTATTGACAAAGATCTTCATATTATCTGCCAAAATGTGGATTCTAGTGCCAGTTAACTATTTTCAATTAATGTCATTAATGTTATCATCATAGAAATACCTGTACTAATGCAGAAATGTTTACAGGCACATCCACTGATACAGGTAGATGAAGAACTTCCTAGTGAAAATGACCCAGAATGAGAGGCAGTACATGCATTGCAAGTCATTCCTGTACAAACAACTATACTGACACCATTTGATCATAAACAGCCTGATTTAATGATGAATTTCTTGAAAGTAGAAGCAATCTAAATTATTCACAAAACTAAGGGAAATCATGTAAATGTGAATAGAGAGTTAACAGCAGTCAACTTTTCATGGTTCCATAAATGGCTTGAACAAAGAGTGCCCAGTAAAAATTATGTCATTGGATTATTTTCAGTAGCGAATTCTGAGATCAGGTATTCATTTTCCAAGAACAAGCTATTAGTTGTATGCACTCTCAGTGTTTGAATATCTTTGAGTACAGCTGATGGTTAATGCATGTGGTAGAGCTTTATTGAGGATAAGAAGGTGTTTCCAAGGACCTCCATTTACATTTAAAGAAACTAAGAGACCACCACTTAAATTCTGAATAAAAATGATCAGCATTGTTGGCCGAAGACTTATGGTATAAGAAGTTACCCTCATTCTGCCAACGGCCTTGTCAAAGAGGGTGGAGAACTGAACAGATATTCAGGGCACTCTCTTGGCATTGGGTGGGAAACTGCCCCTAAAGGCAGAAGAATCAGCAATGATCAACAGCGTTAGGATGCAGAAGGCAATGAAAACCACTGCAATAAAGATACATAAAGTGTATCCACAGGACATGTGACCTGTAATTAAAAAAGATTCATGATGATCTCTCCATTGACAAAAGATTTCTGAATAGTCTCCTATTCAGATCTCTGAGAGGGGACTGCCAAGGGGGACATGACCATGACAAAAATATTGAATAATAAGTAAAAGGATAATGGGAGGTGAAAATCTAATAGTCATGTGGGACTGGGAAGTAGTTGTAGGGAAACACATAGAAGAAAGAGTTATGGGGGAATGTGGGCTTGGTACCAAGAATGAGAGAGGAGAAAGACAGATTGAGTTCTGCAACAAATTTTAGATTGTAATAGTGAAAACTCTTATCACAAGAGGAGGAGATAAACTTGGGAAAGACCAGAAATATTGGAAGATTTCTGTTAGATCATAGGCAGAGATTCCAAAATCAGATAGTGAATAGTAAGGGATACCCAGGAGCAGATGTAGAATCAGGTCACAATTTAGTAGCGATGAAGAGGAGGCTGGAGTTTAAGAGACTAGTCAGACAGGATCAATAAGCAAAGGAGTGGGATATGGAGGCACTAAGGAACAAAGAGATATGCTTGAATTTCTCTGAGGCTATAGATACTGTGGTAAGGAATAGGTCAGTAGGCAGTTTAGTTGAAGAGGAATTGATGTCTGTAAAAAGGGAATTCACACTAGTTGGAAAGAAAAACATAGGAGCAAACAAGATGACTGCAAATAAACATGGGTAACAGAAAAAATACTTCAGCTGATTGCTGAAAGAAGGAAGTACTAAAATATTCAGGAAACTGAGGAATACAGAAATATAAGTTGCTTAGGAATGATGTAAACACAAAGCAAAATAGCTGCATGAGAAATCTGACAAAACTGAAAAAGAAATGATTATGAGAAAGACTGACTCAGCATACAGGTAAGTCAAAACAGGTTTCAGTGGTGGTAACATTAAGAATGCAATGGGAATTCCACTGTTAGTGCAGAGAAGAGGGCAGATAGTGTATAAAGTACATTGAAGGCCTCTATGAGGGGGGAAAATAATTTCTGATCTGATAGAAGAAGAAACAGGAGTTTGTGGCATCGACATGTGTGGACAACATATCTCTTCCATCACAAGATCTTTGACCCTTTAACCTAATGGCCCATGCCATCTTGCTTATACGGTGTGCTGCATGACTTGCTGAAATGTGAATGTTTGTAATTAGTGATGCAAAATATATCGAGTCTTACAGTATTAAGTGTGTTTTTCATGGGCTGCAACCCAACAGAATTCCCACAGTGGTGATCCTGAGTAAGAATTTGCACACCATTTCCTCATAGTACTGGCTTTGTTTACGCCTTCATTCATACTGCTTGGCCATGTGTCCTACCACGCAGCATGTGGTTATCAAAGCTCATGTATATACAATGGGACATTCATCGGTTCACCACCACCTGTGTTCTACAAAATGTTTCCTGTAGTTTCATCGCCTCAACACTTTCACCACTCAACAGTGCAACATGTGACTGCAGATTTAGGCTTTGCCTCTCCAGTCAGTGTGCATCAACATGTGCATTTCTAAAATGATAATGAAGTGAGCAAAGTTCCTGTATTTCATCATGCTAATGTGGATCCTGCATTTCATGCACAAAGTATGTATCAGATGACAGCCGCCCAGGTGACTGTTACAACAGCGTTGTGTGCAACCTCACCTTTGTTAGGACAGACCATGTATACCGATCTGCTCCCACAATGCACGAGTGCTTTACCACTTCATTGGTTTACAAAGTGGATGATGCCCAATGTATATCACGAACATTTCCAGGTATGTTTCCGGCTCCAGTGACTGTTCAGCCACTCAGCATACTTCATGGGCCCCCACCGGATGTGAACAATTTTCCACATAGTGATACTAACTGTGGTTTCTGCCAGCTTCCACCTCTCTGAACATGCCCTGGCTCGTCATGTCAACAGCCCGGTGGGAACATTTTACTGTCCTCCGCCGCACGCGACCACCCCTTCCGCCACAGCAAATAAACTTTCAGGGGGTTCACCCAATCACTTTTCACATGGCACCGGCCATGCCTTCCACTTTGAACTTCCACACTGTGAACATTGCATCAGACAGTTCTACAGCATCTCTCTCGTAACCCCTGCCCCTGCTATCTGAGGACAACCCAGCAACATGTTTTGCACTGGTGGAGCACTTGTTTGAACTGTACCTCATCACAAATGACAATTCAAAATTCCTGTGGCTCATGATTCATCAGCATGGGCACACATACCTGATTTGTGAACTATGTCTGACACTGACACTAACTTTGAAACATGATTTCGGAAAACAGACTATCATCGAGCGCCTCTTGCATTCTCCACAAGAGGTTATTTAGCAAATACTGTACGAGGAACATCTCAGCAACTGCACCCTGTCCCAGCTTTGGTGCCAGCTACACCTCCTGGTCAGCAAGCAGATGATGTCAGACAAAACCCTGTGGTCGGTGTGGTTATCAAAACTGCCTACAGATCTCTAGGTTCATCTCCTCCCACATACCCTGGAATCCATCAGTTTGCATTTGTGGATGGCTGACCAGGTCTATTCACTCACACACCAGCGACATCAGCAGGAGCTAACGCAACAGGTTGGCACTTCTGCACCAATAGTTTGCCCAGCTGCTGGCAGGGGCAGGCCATGTTCAGCTCCTCAGACTGCTGCGCCACCTGGCACCCAGCATTCGCACTCTCCACCCACCAAGGCCCTGCGTCATAAACCCCAGCGCACAAACCTGAATACATTGAGGACGGCTGGCTGCCTCCTCTTCCAATGTGCCCTCACTGTTGGTACCACATTGTATTTGGTGATGATGCTAAAAAGTGCCACCCTCCATGCCGGTATCTAAAAAGCCAATTGTCCGATAAGCACCAACCCACACTACATTCCATCCACACCTCTGACCCACTGAACGGCTGCCTTTATGTCAAAGATTATTCTTTGAGTCACAAGTTCCTTGTTGATACCAGCACTGACATCTCAATCATACCTAAATCAATGGTCACACACACCCTCACACGCACATGCTCTCTCCTGTGAGCCGCATACTCATCTATACTCCAGACCTGTGGCTCTGTCGAGCTTCAACTCTGCCTCTCTAACGGCCTCTCCCTCTCCTGGATATTCCATGTTGTGGACATTGCAGAACTGATCCTGGGAATCGACTTCTTATCACACCACCAATTGTCTCCAAACGTCGTTTGAGGTTCTCTGTTTCACCACACCTCTAACTTTCACATGCGCTCCACCACCTTCTTCAAGTGCAAACACCATTAACCGTTTAGTGCATCAGTGTGGAGATCTTGCAAGTAAGACTCATGCAACCATGAATTGCATCCTGGTGGAAAGTGTCAAAACATGTGCCCTCCACCTTGAGAAAGCCATTTTGAAATATCACATTGCACGCACCGAGGACGAGCTTGCCATGATCACTGCACGCATCAATTCACACCGCTCAGCAGCGCCGATACCCGAGCCTTCATCTGCCTCACCTAACAGCTTCGCCAACAGCACACAGGTTATAAAGACCACACCTATATCGTGTGACTCCAGCCTCAACCACACTGTGTTACCCCCACTTGCCCCAACCCCATCAAGTATGTTCCACTCAGTGTCTCTCTCACCTGTTTTGCAAACTGACACATGCATGCCTCATGATAATCCAGCCACCCAGCCTCCAACCACGCCCCTCACCGCCAAGTGTGCGTCCACCCAGTGTGTTGATGGACATTCCCTCACATCTCATGTCTCCTCACACGGCTCGCTCCAGAGCTCCACTCACGCCAGCAGTGCCACACACTCGGCACTCGCAAACTGCCATCCACACCTGTGGAAAAATAACAAACTTGTGACTTTTTCGCTGACATTTCCCACTTGAGCAGACAACTATGCGGCTTCCATGCCATGTGCCCCTAAAAATCAACTATCACCATGCCCCGCCCGTATGCAGTCATCGAACATTCTGTTTCCACTGTCATGAACAGTTCACCGCATCATCACATCTGAGGGCCTACCTATTCGCCACAAGGCTTGCTGCCTTAACCCACTCAAGCTACCCTCAACTTGCCAGTAAATACAGAAACTTTCTGAGGCAGGAATTTTGCAGCTCTCTGATCATAACTGGTCATCATGTGTGCACCTCAACCCTAAACAGGTCAATGTGGTGACTACAGATCCTGTACCAAATATTTTTGACTTCACTCACCTTCTTGCGGGTGCTACAATTTTCGGTGTACTGGATTGCTTTGGCACTTTTCACCAAATCCCAGTCGCACCCAAGGACATTCCCAAAATGGCAATTATCACCCCCGCAGGTTGTATGAGTACCATTTCATGCCATTCAGATTAAAACATGCTGCCCAAACATGGCAACACTTTATTGACTCTTTCTTGCTGCAGTTCGACTTCTGTTTTGTATATCTCGATGATATCCTGATCTTCAGCAGATCTGCGCAAGATCACGAACACCACATCACAATAGTGAAGGACACACTCTCATCTGACAGACACAGGATTAACACCAACAAAGTGCAACTAAGCCAACAGGCTGTCCAATTCTTGGGGTACACAGTCTTGGCCATGAGTGTACACCCCCTTGAATTGAAGGTGCAATCTATCATATCCATGCCACTCCCTACCACATACAAAGAGATCTGTCGGATCCTGGTAATGATAAACTGCTACCATCGTCATTTGCCTGCAGCAGCTGACACCCAGGTCGCCCTCACTAATGCCCTTGCTAGCAAGCAAACTTCAGGGATGCACCCCATTTTGTGGACGGAACCAATGTGCACAGCCTTCCAGGCCCTGAAAGACACTCTCGCATGAGCCTTCACCCTCACTCATCCAATCTCAGATGCTGTACTCTTCATCACCACAGATGCCAGTGTCTCCGGTGTAGGCGCGGTCCTACAACAACGACACAATGATGTGGTCACGCCATTTCAGTTCTTTTCGAAGAAGCTTTCATGCGCCCAAGAAAAATTCTCACCCTTCAACTGAGAACTTTTAGCAGTTTATGAGTCAGTGAAACACTACTGTCCCAACATCGAGGACCAACCTTTCCACATCCTGACCAACCATAAACCAGAAGCAGTTACCAATACGCAAACCCTCTCTTGACCTTCCCCCTCGCCCCCTTCGCTTTCGACATTTCAATTTCATCTCTCTGTTCTTTATTGACGCCCAACATATCAAAGGCACTGACAACATCATTGCAGATTTCCTTTCCTGCACTAGCATCTCAACATTTGTCGACCTTTCTGACCTTGCATCCCCACAGAACCAGAACAAGGATACACAGCAACTCCTCAGCAGCACCTCCACTTTGCTGCCTTTCACCAAAGCAAAATTCAACGGTATCCGAGAGGAAATGTGGTGCAACTCCTCCACCGGCACCCTCCACTCCCTCATCTCCACTCCCCTCCACCATTCAGTGTCTGACACACTACATTCTCTAGCAGACACTGGAATTAAGTCATCAACATGCCTTATGTCCAAACGATTTGTGTGGCGAGACATGAAATGCATATGTCGGACCTGGACCCACAACATTATCTCCTGCCAGTGCAACCAAGCCACCAGGCACACAGTTCCACCTCTCCGCAAACTTGACATTCCATCTGGCTGCTTTTGTCATGTTCACCTGGACCTCATTGGCCCCCTTACCTCCTCAGTGGACTTCTGTTATGTTCGTTCTTGCATCAATCATTTATCTCAATGGGCAGAGGATGTACCTCTCACCAACATAACTGCTGAATCTGTGGCTAAGACTTTTGTTTCTTCCTGGATCACTGATCAGGACTGGCAGTTTGAATCAGCACTCTTCGACCAACTCTGCCAGCTGTGTGATATCAACAAATGTCGTGCGACTGCCTGCCATCCCCAAGGAAATGGATTGATAGAATGATGACATTGCACTTTCAAGACATCACTGTGGTGTCACTACAGTCTTTGGACCAAGGCCTTCCTGTGGGTACTCTGCAGCCTACAATTGTCGTACAAAACAGATATCAAGGGCACCACCAATGAGTTTGTCTAGGGTGAAACCCCTGTCCTCTCTGGGGAGCTGTTACATCCTACTGCCCCTGGCAATCCCACCCCTCTTACCGACTTTGTAAGCCAGATCTGAACGCATTTTGATAACATTTTCCTGATCCCCCCCACCCGCCTTGCCCATACGTGCCCTCCAATCTCCTTTCATACAAGCTCATTTTTCTCTGCAACAACACCATCTGGGCCCCACTCCCCCTGCCATATTCATGCCCATACAATGTCATAAATTGCACTGGTAACATGATGGACATCCAGTTTAAAGGTTCGCCACTCACTGTTTCTCTCCACCACATGAAACTGGCACACCTCAACACAGCGTCTTTCATGCCCGAAGCCTTTATGCAGCCTCCCAGCCCTGACAACTCGCGTGCAAGCTATAACTCTCAGAGCTGCCACTGCAGGCCTCACCTGAACATGCACCTGTGTCACCATCAACATCATTCTCGGGTTCTCACCCTCTCTCTCTCAACCTCCTCCCCGCTATCCCCTCTAGTGGTTCTGCAAACCAGTGTCCTGCCCGAACATATGGAGGATGTAACCATCCTTATTGATGATGACCACATCTTCATCCTGGTGCAAGACAACTCACCCCTTTCGTCTGATGACTTGGTTCATCAGTCGATCGCCAGCTCCTGCAGACTCCCACGAGGTGTCGACCACACACTCCTCTGAGCTGCTGTAACCCCCTAGGGAGTGTTAAAGTTCAGATGCTGCCAGACGATCACACAGGGGACACAGTCCCTCCCCACATTGCTCCACCCACACCACCTACAGGAGTTCAATGTTGACCGTCCCGGGCATGGACGCAATAACCTCACCGCACTGCCACTGCCTTCATCGCCCGACATGCTCCCCTTCCACTGCACTCAAACTGTGCTCCACACTGTGGGTGGGTGGGGGGTGGGGGGGTTGTCATCAACAAGTACAAATGACATATCTCTGCCATTGCAAGATCTTTGACCCTTTAACCAAACAGCCCTCACCATCTTGCTTATGCAGTTCGCTGTGGACATTTGTAATTACTGACATGAAATATATCAACCCAATGCATTTCCCACAAGTTTATATAGAAAAGATAGAGGATCCAGTATTAGAATCAGAATTTGAAAGAGTTTTGGAAGACTTATGATCAAATTAGGTGGAAGGGAGAGATAACATTCTGTCAAAATTCTAAAATCATTGGCTGAAGTGGCAACAAAATGACTATTGGTGTTGGTGTATTGAGTGAATGAGTCAGGTGATATATTATCTCATTTGCAGAAAAATATCATCACACAATTCTGAAGACAGCAAGACTGACAAATGCAAAAATTATTGCACAATCAGCTTAACAGCTCATGCATCCAAGTTCCTGACAAGAATAATATACAGGAGAATCAAAAATAAAACTGAGAGTGTGTTAGATGATAATTAGTTTGGCTTTACAAAAGGTAAAGGCACCAGAGGGGCAGTTCTGATATTCTGGTTGATAATGGAATCAAGACTAAAGAAAAACTGAGACGTATTCATAGGACCTGGAAAAAGTATCTGACATTTTCAAATGGTGTAAGATGTTCAAAATTCCAAGGAAAATAGGGGAAAGCTATGGGGACAGATGGAGAATATTCAAATGTACAAGGTCCAAGAGGGAATAATAAGGGTGGAAGACCAAGAATAAAGTACTCGGATTAAAAAGAGTGTAAGACCGGCATGTAGTCTTTCAACCCTAACGTTCAAGCTGCACATTGAAGAGGCAATAATGGAAATAAAAGAAAGATTTAAGACTACAATTAAAATTCAAGATGAAAGGATATTGATGATAAGATTCACTGATGACATTGCTATTCTCAGTGAAAGTGAAGAATAATTACAGGATTTGATGAATGGAATGAACAGTGTAATGAGTACAGAATATGGATTGAGAGTAAACTGAAGAAAGACAAAAGTAATGAAAAGTAGAGAAATGAGAACAGTGAGAAACTTAATATCTGTATTGATGGTCATGAAGTAGATGAAGTTAAGGAACTCTGCTTCCTAGGCAGCAAAATAACCCATCAAGGACAGAGGAAGGAGGACATCAAAAGCAGACTAGTGCTGGAAAAAACGGCATTAATGGCTAAGAGGAACTTACAAGTATGTTTGGAGTACATCATTATATGGTAGTGAAACATGGACTGTGGGAAAACCAAAACAGAAGAGAATCAAAGCATTTGAGATGTTGTGCTACTAGTGAAAGTTAAAAATTAGATGGACTGATAAGGTAAGGAATGAGGAGGCTCTGTGCAGAATCAGAAAGGACAGGAATATGTGGAAAACACTGACAGGAAGGAGGGACAGGATTATAGGACATCTGTTAAGACATGAGGGAATGACTTCCATGGTACTAGAGGGAGCTGTAGAGGCAAAAACTATATATGGAGACAGAGATTGGAATACATCCAGCAAATAATTGAGGACCTAATTTGCAAGTGCTACTCTGAGATAAAAAGGTAGACACAGGAGAAGAATCTGTGGCAAGCTGCATCAAACCAGTCAGAAGACTGATGGAAAAAAAGGAGGAGGATCCAGATCATACTTATGAACAGGTCACAACAAACCAATTGCATTTATTTGTCATCTCAGTTCTCCAACGTGGTTTATTACTTTGGACTGTAATGATGTGAACTTGCTTTCCATGCATAAAGCATTATTGACCACATACAGTAGACCAGATGATCCTAGCCAGTTACATCCTGATGACATTCAGCATTTGGTTGAATCAATCCTGTTGTGCAGAGTTGACATTTTATTTGCTGTGTTCAGTGCTTTCATGAAGCAGATAAAAGAAATGAAAATTTTCTTGGTAGAGAAGTCATCAACTTTTAGACAGAAATTGTGTTTCAGAACCACAGAAGTCTGTGTGTTGACTTTGTACTATGGATTGAAAACAATTCATCTTTTGAAACTCCAGAAGAACTTGCATACATTAGCCAAGTGATCTCATTCCTCTTGCCAAGTGAAGAACAGATCCAGTTGCAAGATCACTCATCAAACACAATCAACTGAGTGAGGTGGTTGCAGTGGTTAGCACACTGGTCTCACATTTGTGTCCAGCCATCCTTATTTAGGTTTCCCATGATTTCCCTAAATCACCTCAAGCAAATGCTGGGATGGTTCCTTTAAAAGGGCATGAATGACTTCCTCTCCACCCTTCTCTCTTCCTCTTCACCCTTCTCTAATCTGATGGGACTGATGACCTGACTATTTGGTCCCCTCTGCCAAATCAACCAACCAGACACAATAAAATTTACCATTACAGTTTTACATGACACAAAACCAACTCTAATACAGGTTGATTTGATTTTCCTCATGAGCCATGCCAACAAACATGTATTGTGCCACCTACTATAGACAAGTTCATTCAAAATGGAGAAAGAGTGTACATTTTAAAATGAAGAACAAATGAAAAATAGCTCAATAATTATAATCAGCACATTCTCAAGTTTCGGAATGCCATTATGGGCATATAACCATGCTGATGAAATGAGTCTATTGTGCACTACACCACCAAGTACATTTCAAGTGAAGGTCCAGCAAGTGTAAACAAAGGATAGTTGAAAAGTATTTTTTAAATTAATTGCAGCAAAACTAACATCACAAGAGAGTTCTTCATATTATGCATGCGAATTTTGAAAGACCATCAGATTTCTGCATTTGAATGTGACTATTGACTCTGTAATATAGCACTTCATTCACTTTCAAGAAAGTGTGTGTTCTTGAATACAAGAATGGCCAATCAACAATGTCAGATGCTGATATTTGAGGATAATGAAGCAGCAACAATGCTCTCAAACATATGAGCCATGTGCAAATCGTCCAAGGCAACTCAAGTAGAGTTATTATGTTGAAAACATAAGCCTACTTGAATTTGTTATGAATTTTGAGCCATTTTACGGGATGAAGACTCATCAAGTTGGCAAATAACACTAAACTGGCAATTAGAAGTGTTCCAGCTGTTGTACAACTGTCATCGTTTTAAATGGTGATGGATTCAGAAAATTATTTCTGTAGTCTACTTATAAAACATGTTTCATTTTACTGAGAGGAAGAAATAATTTATGAACATAACTGTGCAAGAGAGGATTTTCTTGCTTGAGAAGAGCAATTGAGGCAAACATTTCCATACCTTGAACTACATCATGCGATAGACAGCAGTTTAAAAATGCATTCAGTCAGACACATGCTTAGAAACAGACAAGGCATTGTTGAGGCACAACTGAAAGATGAGTTACCCAAACAGGCGATGACAATTAAGTAGTTCCAGTATGTATGTGCTGCAGTGAAATGATGACAGTTACCTGAAGTATGCAGTGCCAAATGAATGGAAGTCTGAGTCATATCAGAATGTTTGTCAATTGACGTGCCGGATTTGGCAAACTAGCCACATTCAGTGCACTAAAAGAACAGGTCAGTCACTGCTATGCTAAGACAATAGTTAGAGCTCATACATTGGCCAGTATTGCGTCATGACTTGTGAGTGGGACAATACTGCACACATTATTTAAATTAACAGTCGAGAAAAAGGGACTTGTGAAATCAGTGGAAGGACTTTGAATTTCGGTTCATTGGTGAGATTTCAATGGTTTCATATGAAATGTTGTGCATGATCTATTCTCAGTTGCAATAACTGAACAATATGGAAAATGAACCATTCAGTGACATTAACATAATGGTTTTTGAAGATTTGCTTCAGCTGCCACCTTTCTAAGGAGCACGTGCATTCCACCAGCCTGTAAGATTTAGTCTGGCATCTCATTTTGGAGACTATTCAGTCTTGTGGAACTGAAAGAGAAAGTATGATAGCTAGATGACACAACATTTGCTGATCATTTGAATGCTTAAGGTGTCAGTCCTGCCCCCATGAACCATGGACCTTGCTGTTGGCAGGTAGGCTTGCATGCCTCAATGATACAGATGGCCGTACAGTAGGTGCAACCACAATGGAGGGGTATCTGTTGAGAGGCCAAACAAACGTGTGGTTCCTGAAGAGGGGCAGCAGCCTTTTCAGTAGTTGCAGGGGCAACAGTTTGGACAATTGACTGATCTGGCCTTGTAACACTAACCTTGTTGTGCTGGTACTGCGAACGGCTGAATTTTTCCCGAGGGCATGCAGCTTTACTGTATGGTTAAATGATGATGGCGTCCTCTTGGGTAAAATAGTCCCCATTCGGATCTCCGGGCGGGGACTAATCAGGAGGACGTCGTTATCAGGAGAAAGAAAACTGGCGTTCTACAGATCGGAGTGTGGAATGTCAGATCCCTTAATCGGGCAGGTAGGTTAGAAAATTTAAAAAGGGAAATGGATAGGTTAAAGTCAGATATAGTGGGAATTAGTGAAGTTCGGTGGCAGGAGGAACAAGACTTTTGGTCATGTGAATACAGGGTTATAAATACAAAATCAAATAGGGGTAATGCAGGAGTAGGTTTAATAATGAATACAAAAATAGGAGTGCAGGTAAGCTACTACAAACAGCATAGTGAACGCATTATTGTGGCCAAGATAGACACGAAGCCCTAGCCTACTACGGTAGTTCAAGTTTATATGCCAACTGGCTCGCAGATGATGAAGAAATTGATGAAATGTATGATGAAATAAAAGAAATTATTCAGGTAGAGAAGGGAGATGAAAATTTAATAGTCATGGGCGACTGGAATTCAAGAGTAGGAAAAGGGTGAGAAGGAAACATAGTGGGTGAATATGGACTGGGGGAGAGAAATGAAAGAGGAAACCATCTGGTAGAATTTTGCACAGAGCATAACTTAAACATAGCTAACACTTGATTCAAGAATCATAAAAGAAGGTTGTATACATGGAAGAATCCTGGAGATACTAGAAGGTATCAGATATATTATATAATGTTAAGGCAGAGATTTAGGAACCAGGTTTTAAATTGTAAGACATTTCCATGGGCAGATGTGGACTCTGACTACAATCTATTGGTTATGAACTGTAGATTAAAACTGAAGAAACTGCAAAAAGGTGAGAATTTAAGATGGGACCTGGATAAACTGACTATACCAGAGGTTTTACAGAGTAAGGGAACAATTGGCAGGAATGGGGGAAAGAAATACAGTAGAAGAAGAATGGGTAGCTCTGAGGGATGAAGTAGTGAAGGTAGCAGGAGATCAAGTAGGTAAAAAGACAAGGGCTAGTAGAAATCCTTGGGTAACAGAAGAAATGTTGAATTTAATTGATGAAAGGAGAAAATATAAAAATGCAGTAAATGAAGCAGGCAATAAGGAATACAAACATCTCAAAAATGAGATCGATAGGAAGTGCAAAATGGCTAAGCAGGGATGGCTAGAGGACAAATGTTAGGATGTAGAGGCTTATCTCACTAGGGGTAAGATGGATACTGCCTACAGGAAAATTAAAGAGATCTTTGGAGAAAAGAAAACCACTTGTATGAATATCAAGAGCTCAGATGGAAACCCAGTTCTAAGCAAAGAAGGGAAAGCAGAAAGGTGGAAGGAGTATATAGAGGGTCTATACAAGGGCGATGTACTTGAGGACAATATTATGGAAATGGAAGAGGATGTAGATAAAGATGAAATGGGAGATATGATACTGCGTGAAGAGTTTGACAGAGCACTGAAAGACCTGAGTCGAAACAAGGCCCCGGGAGTAGACAACATTCCATTGGAACTACTGACGGCCTTGGGAGAGCCAGTCCTGACAAAACTCTACCATCTGGTGAGCAAGATGTATGAGACAGGCGAAATACCCTCAGACTTCAAGAAGAATATAATAATTCCAATCCCAAAGAAAGCAGGTGTTAACAGATGTGATAATTACTGAACTATCAGTTTAATAAGTCACAGCTGCAAAATACTAATGCGAATTCTTTACAGACGAATGGAAAAACTGGTAGAAGCCAACCTCGGGAAAGATCAGTTTGGATTCCGCAGAAATGTTGGAACATGTGAGGCAATACTGACCTTACGACTTATCTTAGAAAATAGATTAAGGAAAGGCAAATCCACATTTCTAGCATTTGTAGACTTAGAGAAAGCCTTCGACAATGTTGACTGGAATACTCTCTTTCAAATTCTAAAGATGGCAGGGGTAAAATACAGGGAGTGAAAGGCTATTTACAATATGTACAGAAACCAGATGACAGTTATAAGAGTCGAGGGGCATGAAAGGGAAGCAGTGGTTGGGAAGGGAGTGAGACAAGGTTGTAGCCTGTCCCCGATGTTATTCAGGCAGTAAAGGAAACAAAAGAAAAGTTCGGAGCAGGTATTAAAATCCATGGAGAAGAAATAAAAACGTTGAGGTTCGCCGATGACATTGTAATTCTTTCAGAGACAGCAAAGGACTTGGAAGACCAGTTGAACGGAATGGACAGTGTCTTGAAAGGAGGATATAAGATAAACATCAACAAAAGCAAAACAAGGGTAATGGAATGTAGTGGAATTAAGTCGGGTGATGCTGAGGGAATTAGATTAGGAAATGAGACACTTAAAGTGGTCTAGGAGTTTTGCTATTTGGGGAGCAAAATAACTGATGATGGTTGAAGTAGAGAGGATATAAAATGTAGACTGGCAATGGCAAAGAAAGCGTTTCTGAAGAAGAGTAACTTGTTAACATCGAGTATAGATTTAAGTGTCAGGAAGTCATTTCTGAAAGTATTTGTATGGAGTGTAGCCATGTATGGATGTGAGACATGGACGATAAATAGTTTGGACAGGAAGAGACTAGGAGCTTTTGAAATGTGGTGCTACAGAAGAATGCTGAAGATTAGATGGGTGCTGAAGATTAGATGGGTAGATCACATAACTAATGAGGAGGTTTTGAATAGAATTGGAGAGAAGAGGAGTTTGTGGTACAACCTGACAAGAAGAAGGGACTGGATGGTAGGACATGTTCTGAGGCATGAAGGGATCACAAATTTAGCATTGGAGGGCAGCGTGGGGGGTAAAAATTGTAGAGGGAGACCAAGAGATGAATACACTAAGCAGATTCAGAAGGATGTAGGTTGCAGTAAGTACTGGGAGATGAAGAAGCTTGCACAGGATAGAGTAGCAGGGAGAGCTGCATCAAACCAGCCTCAGGACTGAAGACAACAACAACAACAACAAGGTGTCAGTGAGCCAAAGAGCCAATAGTTTGATCTATTGATGGCAAAAGTCATACAAAGGCCTCTGAGGATTTTGATTTGAATGGAACAAATTGCTTGTATTCAACTTGTGCTCAAGTTGATGCACACAACAAAGCTAACCTCAAGCAATATTGAGTCCAAGGAGTACAATTTTTTGGAATTTGGGTTCAGGAAGTGTTAGTGAATGTGACAAGTAAAGCCAGCAATGTAGACATGGACAACATTGCAGCATACTGTATGAACTAGACTGGAAGATTACAAAATAAGTTGGAAATTTTCAATGGAGCTTCACCAAAATATTGTCATAAGAAAAGTACTTGTAAATGGTGAAATGGCCACTATCACCGAAAGTGTTAGGTCTTTATTCTGTCATGATCAGATCTACAACACTGACATTACATCAGTTTTTCTCAACTTTGACAGAGATGGAATTCATTTAATGAAGTCAAAATCAACACAGTTTCTGCCACTCCAAAACTATGGAACAATTTAATCAATGCATATTACTCTGATGATGTGCTGGGCTTGCACAGTGCATAAAATGCAAAGTTGTACAGTGAACCATGGTACATTATACTTTGGTTCTTCACTGTTTGCTTAAAGGACAGGCATATGCAGCATTAATTCACATCATTTCATTGGATGGACTACAAATGGAGGACTGCACCTGCACAAAAATTACTTGGCTTGACACTGAGCAAAGAAGGTGCAATGAAGGATAGTGAAGAATGCATCACTTAAAACTTCTACCACTGTAAGTGACTAATATATTTGGAATTGGTAACTACCAAGGATATGGCTTTAATTTGTGTTTAATATTGAAATAAAAATCTTACAAAAACCATACAAAGATAATTTTGGTCGCTACTTTGTTATACAAGGGCTATCCAGAAAGTATCAGATGTTTTCGTCTATTGTGGAGGTGGGCAGGACTACTGCCATTATGTTGGTACAGTAACATTCCTATACTCAGTATGCATCCAGTGGTTGTAGTGCGTGGTCTGTGTCTGTGCTACTTTGCTTTCTGTGATGAGCTAAAATGTGTCCTGCAATAGAAAATCATGTCGCTTGTGAGGTGCATTCTGTGATTAAGTTTCTGTTGGCAAAAAACTGCAAAACCAATTCTTAAACTCCGGCAAAGTTAAGGCGGGCAATACAAAACAAGCATCAGGGAAACTTGGTGCAAAAGTTTTGGTTTTTTCATGACAACATGCATCCACACATGGCCAATTATAACCCTGAGCAGGGGCTTTGAATGGGAGGTGTCTGATCATCCACTATACAGCCTGAATTTGGAGCTGAGTGACTACCACCTCTTCTCAGCAATGAAGACATAGCTCACTACACAATGCTTTGATACACCAACCTACATACCGGTATAAACCTGTGGTTGCAATCGCAGGTGGCAGATTTCTACAGAGATGGTATTGAAATACTTGTGCCACAGTATGATAAGTGCTTCTATTTGAAAAAGTGACTATGTAGAAAGATAGCTTAAGAGAGTACTTTTAAAATCTATGTAATAAAATTTGGTTTTTTTGTATTAATTTTTTATTTCAAAATGTCTGTTGCTTTCTGGATACTTTTTATAAAATAATATCTAAACAAATCAATATGTTGCTAGTAGCTAGATATAACATTATTCTATTTAACACATGATCAATTAAAAAATGACTGAAATAAATCTGAAATTTAACATACGTCTCCCTTATAATCTCATCAAAATGTTTAGGATCCATTAAGAAGTTTCAAACATACAAGACATAAATGCAGAAAAATTATTTAAATAAATATAAATTTTTTATGTAATGTGTTTTTAAATTGGACTAAAAAGTATAAAATAATTTTTAACAATGGAAACCCCAAGTTGGAATATCAACAATATTAGAAAAAGGATAGATTGCTACTCACTGTAAAAATGACACGTTGTGTTGTGGAGAGGCACAATGTAAAGACTGATACATATCATAGCGTTCAGCCAAAGTGTTCTTCAGAAAAAGAAAAGATACACACCTCCACATAGTCAAACACCTCTCATGCACACATGCACACAAGACCACTACTACTGGCAGCTCTGACCAGAATGCGACCTTCGTATAAATAACAATCTGGAATGGGATGGGGAAGGGGGAAGAAAAGCAGGGTATTGCTGCAGGGGGGGGGGGGGGGGGGTAGAAGAATGGCTGTCTGGCAGGGTGAGCAAGGATTAGATGGCAATCTGACAAGACTGTAAGGTGCAGCATAAGGAGAGGGGGTGTTGGGGAAAATGGGAAGGGGAATGGACAGTTGTGTACATTGGCAAAGGGCAGTACACAATGACAGTGAGGGGCATGAGTAGAGACGAGCTGACAGGACAGAAGAGGCACAAAAGGTTGGGCAGAGGGTGGGGGGCTGGGATAATTTGGGAGCGGAGAATGTTGTGAGTGTCACTCCAATACACGCAGTCCAAAAAGGCTGGTGGTGCAAGGGAGTATCCAGATGGCCCAGATTGTGAAGCAGTCACTGAAATGAAGCATGTTATGTGCAGCTATATGTTGCACCACAGGATGGTCTACTTTGCTCTTGGCCAAGTTTTGGCAGTGGCCATTTATCCCAGTGGGCAGTTGGTTGGTAGTCATACCAATATAAAAAGCAGTGTAATGGTTAGTATACAGCATGACTGCTTTCACACATGCCCTGGCCTTTGATGGGGTAAGATAAGCCGTGACAGGACTGTAACAGAAAGTGCTGGGTGGGTGGATTGGGCAGGTCTAGCACCTGGATATTTCACAAGAATATGATGCCACTCCAAATCCAAACTCTTTGGCACAAGGATCATATACCTGTGGAATACCCAGGTGCAAGATCTGCCCAAACCACTCACCCAACATTTCTTTTTCCAGTCCTTCCACAGGCTTACCTTATCCCATCAAAGGCCAGGCCAAATGTGAAGGCAGTCATGTCATATGCCAGCTCTGCTACAACCATCCCACAGCTTTTATATTGGTATGACTATGAACCAGCTGTTCACCAGGATAGGTAGCCACCACCAAACTTTGGCCTAGAGCAAAGTAGACCAGATGAACAAAATATGCTTGATTGCAATAGCTGCTTCACTACCCAGACCGTTTGGATCATCCCCTCCAGCACCAGTTTTTCTGAACTGTGCATAAGGCAGTTATCCTTAAAACACATTCTCCAATCCTGAAATTATCCAAGTCGTAACCTGAGGTAACCTACTGTCTCCACACCATCAACCCAATTGCTTCTGCCCCCTCTGACCTATCACCTTGTCACCACCTTCTTTCTCATGTTGCCTCCCTCCACTCTCACAGTGTACTGCCCTCCGCCAATGCACTCACCTGTCCTTTCCCCTGCCCAGCTCCTCTCCTTTTATGCTCCCCATTTAACCCCCCACACCGTATCTTTTGATGCTGCAGCTGGCAGCCTCATGAGGCTGCCACTTAGTTCCTGCATGCCCTGCCCGACAGTATTCTTCTCAGCCTGCACTCATACACTATTAGCCCTCTCCCTTTGCTCTCCCACTCCAGATTGCTATTCACTTGACAGCCACATTCCAGATGGAAATGCCAGTGGTAGTGGTCATATGTGCATGGGGTGTGCTTGCTTGCCTCAATTTGTGTGTGTTTTCTTTGACGAAGAAGGCTTTGGCCAAAAGCTGTAATGTGTGACAGTCCTTTTGTTGTGCCTTCTGCAACTCAACATATCATCTTTACAGTGAGTAGCAATCATTCCTTTTCCTAATGCTGCTGATAAAATAATATCTCATAGTCCCATACAGGTTTGTAACCTCATACAGATAGTTCTTAAAATTTGTGGTTTTGTCTTTTTAAGAGCTATGAAAATACTTGTAAGATTTTCTCTTTCCTGTCACTGTTCAAATGGCTCTGAGCACTGTGGGACTTAACATCTGAGGTCGCACGGTTCCAGACTGTAGTGCCTAGAACGGCTCGGCTACTGTTCAAATGGCATAATGCTAAAACTGTAAAATGGAATGTTACTTTTGCTGGCCTTCTGGCATCTAATACTGAGTTCAGGCACTATTGTATAATATAATGGTGTCCATTCATTTGTCACACAAAACACTATACAAATACATAGCAACACTGAATAAGAAATCTTTCTTGTTCACTTCCAACGGTCTGCTTTATTTTAGTTTTTTGTCCACTAGAGAAAATTTAGTTAATGTCTAAAAATCTCAATATGTGATTCATAAATCTACAATATTGGTCCTTGACTTCATTTGTCATAGGATGCTGTCAGCAAAAGTATGATACAAATAGTCACTATAATCTGAGTGGGCAGAAAGCATGCTAAAATGATGTTACCACATCAGTTAGCACCTCTTAGGTAGGAACTTTTAGATAGTTAACACAATTTCAAACCCCACTCAGTGTGATGTGAATTTGCAGTTAGTTAATTTCTCTAGTTATAAAAAAATACTGCAGGTTATGAGAAATTATGAGAATGTAAGCACAAGCAAACGACTGTTACATAATACTATGCAATTCAAGCCATAAGACCACTACTTACTAAAGTATGTGTGTGTAAGGTCTATCTTGTTTCTAATTGGAAACTGCCTTTGGTGCCTCTAAACTCTTTGTGAATTGTCTTGAATGAAAAAGTTTCACTATGGTCCATCCATTCCATGTGCATAAGAAATGAGAGATGGAAAAATGTTACACAAGGAAGCAGTGACAAGATACATCTTGGACAATGGCACTTCATACACAATCAATCAGAGGAATTTTTACTAGACAGCTCATTAAATACCATGATCATGGTTTACCATATACATGTATTAAAAAAAAAAAAAAAAAAAAAATTGTGACTAAATCACAGTTGTTAGTCTTGATCAGGCTGTCACCATGTAACAAATCATTGTACTATTTCTGCTGCCAATATCCCAGAGCTTATTTTAATATAGTTGACTTAAAAAGATAACTGATACTGTGCAATAGAACTTTGCTAGCAGTAGTAATATGCAACATGACTGAATGCTAATAATGATTCATTATTGGAAATGTAATTAGAGAATTGGAGATACATGAAATAAAAAAATACTTAAGAGGTGTAAGACATGGAGTGTCTTTGAGGTGGAGTTCTTATTGTGGCTACCAGTATGCTTTGATGTTGGTGATGGCACATTATCACTGCACCTCCGCAGGTTACAGTCTGCTGGCTGTTATCTATCATCGGTGGATGATTTTTGACAGTTTTTGGCTGGTGCAACAGAGATCATCCAAGTGGTAATCTTATTCATTCTCTCCAGTACTGTTATCTGTCAGGTGCATGGGACATTTTCAGATGTTGCCTGTCTCAGGTATGTTTTCTGGTCTGACAAGGGGAGGCCACGACATTTGGAACACAGATTTACTGCAAACTTCGTACACTCATAGTACTCCATTAGGACAACAGAATGTGCAAGCAGTAGCGCGTACTTCCCAAGCGTTATTGAGAAAATCGCAAGATAATTTCGGTCATCAAATATATATACCAGTGTGTAGCCATGCTTACCATGAAGCACCGGCAGCGGAGTGGTTAGCGTTCAAGCCCCGTAATTGCTGGGTTGCTGGATCGAGGCCCACTCATCATTTTTTTTTTTTTAATTTCTAACACAGTCATTTTCTTCACTATTTATGCTACAATTGATGTAATGGGAAAAATATGTGTAATTGGATGAACTTTTATTAAATTAACAATGTTATTTGGCAGTCTACAAATTTTTGTTATCACAAATAATATAATATTCATAACTACTGACTAGTAAATGACCAAATGCATCAAGTGATACTGGAAATGTATGCCTGTCCGTGTGTTCAAAATTGTTCATATTTAATCAAAAGAGAATGAGAAATTGCTTCTTATGAAGAGGCTATTAAAATACACTCGATATTGCATGACCAATGATCAGCGCCGATATTTAAGGAAATGCTGCCTTATGCATGGTTTGCTTCCAAATTATCAGCTGAAAGAGAGGTTTTTGAAAATGTTAACGAGTTTGTTTTTCCATGGAAAACCTCAAAAGACGTTGCGTGTGTGGAAATATAGAATTTATTCAATGCAGCTGGTGCCATTTAACTTAGTTTTTCATGTTTTTATGAAAAATACCATCCCGCAACTTGTACTCGTAATGTCAAAGGCAACGATTAATTGTACATGTTTCGAAAGCCATCTGTGCCGATCAAATCTTGGAGGTAACAAGTCATTTCGGGCTCCTTCCAGGTATAAAGGATTTCTCAAATCACGGACAAGCATACATTTTCAGTATCACTTGATGCATTTGGCCATTTAAAAGTTGGTAGTTATGAATATTACATTATTTGTGATAATTAAAATTTGTAGACTGCCAAATAACATTGTAAATTTAATGAAAGTTCATCCGATTACACGTATTTTTCCCATTACATCAATTGTAGTATAAATACTAAAGAAAATGACTGTTGAAAATTAAAAAAAATGTGACGAACGGGCCTCAATCCAGTGACCCAGAAATTACGGGGCTTGAACACTAACCACTCTGCTGCTTCATGGTAAAAATGGCCACGCACAGGTATATATATTTGACGACTGAAATTATCTTGCGATTTTCTCAATGACACTTGAGAAGTATGTGCTACTGCTTACACATTTTGTTGTCCTCATGGAGTACTATGAGTGTATGAAGTTTGCAGTAAATCTGCGTTCCAAACATTGTGGCCTCCCCTTGTGAGAAAGAAGCCATTCTCAGCGTCTCTCCCTCTCCAGTAGCGTCATCTGTGAGGTGTGTGAGATGCTTCTGCCTATCGTACAGAGAGAGCAGCCATTCTCCACCTCATTGACTCTCCAGTGGCATAACTAGTATTAAACAGGAGAACTGTGCCCCAGCAGTAAGGTGCACATGGACAGTACAGAGGCCACATGCACTTAAGGAGTGGATAATGGAAGATATTTTTTGTTTGTTTTAAATGACATGCTTTCCTCAAGGTTCCTATCAAATACCAGTGGTGACAGTAATAGCATAAGTGAGGGAAACTGTTTACACAGAAATTTAGTGATGGCTTATGCATGTTTCTTTAACATAAAATACTTGTCTGTAGAAAAGCACTGACTCAGATTTTCCCATTATTTATAATTTTACTATAATCTTGCAGTACCTGTCTCCTTTAATGCAAACTGTTAGTGGTATCTTTATTTTTAACCCACTATGGAGTCTTCTTTATGCCAGTGGTGGTGTTTAGCAATGGAGCTGGATTGACAGTCATTGTTCACAGTGTAAATTAAATTTACTGGCACCATTCGTGTGTGTGTGTGTGTGTGTGTGTGTGTGTGTGTGTGTGTGTGTGTGTCTGCGCGCGCGCTTGTGCACATGTGCACGCATGTACATACGTGTGCCTCCATGTATTCTCCACCATTATTTACATGTCTGATAAAATCCTATAGTTCAGGCACCTCTAAGACAGCCTTACATCTACATCTACATTTATACTCCGCAAGCCACCCAACGATGTGTGGCGGAGGGCACTTTATGTGCCACTGTCATTACCTCCCTTTTCTGTTCCAGTCGCGTATGGTTCACGGGAAGAACGACTGTCTGAAAGCCTCTGTGCACACTCGAATCTCTCTAATTTTACATTCGTGATCTCCTCGGGAGGTATAAGTAGGGGGAAGCAATATATTCAATACCTCATCCAGAAATGCACCCTCTTGAAACCTGGCAAGCACGCTACACCGCGATGCAGAGTGCCTCTCTTGCAGAGTCTGCCACTTGAGTTTGCTAAACATCTCCGTAACGCTATCACAGTTACCAAATAACCCTGTGACGAAACGCGGCGCTCTTCTTAGGATCTTCTCTATCTCCTCCATCAACCTGATCTTATAGTGATGTCATTGTTCTTAACACACCAATAATTCAGGGGTAAGTTCCTTACAGTGAAATGTAGATTTGGTATGTAGCAAGAACACTTTTTTACTGTGTGCTAATTGTTTAACATGGGATATTGGTGTATTTGTTAAAATATCACACTGTGATAATTGTTTGAAATGGGGGTATCAGTGTATTTGTTCAAAGGTCACACTATGGAAATTGTTTACCATTGAAAGTCTCATGTTTATGTGTATCTTAGGATGATGATCTTAGAAAGTGGGAGAAGACTGGTGACCTTGCAATAAATTACCTGAAAGTTGTAAATAGTGATTGGAAGGGGATGTATGTTGAAGTGCTTACAGAAAAGTAATTGTTCTTAACACACCATGACATCACACATTAATAATTCTGGGATAGGTTCCTTACAGTATGGCGAAGAGTTAGTATATAGCAATAGATTATTTATTTAATTAATATACTGTTGTAATTTTCAAACATTATAAAGCTCACACTTATTTGGGTCTTTGGATTGCTGGTGCTTCATTTTGATCCTTTCACTATAGTGTACAGGCCTCCTGTAACAAAACTCACACAGTTGGCCTAATAAGAGTAGGAGGGAGGGGGGACTTGATTTTCCTGCTAATTTTAAGTCATTAAATTGGCCTAGATTAGTGTGTGAAGGGTGACCTTGTTATTAGTACTTGAAATGGGACAATGGGTGGGCGACGTTCAGTTTCCCTCCATATTATGTCATACAATTGACTAGAGGCCTGGGTGGTAGAAGGGAGGGGTAATCTTGCTGCATGATAGGTATCATTACACAGCAACCTTGAATGCAGTTACCATAGAAGTGTGGGCGGGGTATCAGTTTACATCATAACCTTGAGATTACATCATTATCTGTCTTACAACTGGTCCATAGTCACTATTGTAGCAAAGGCGACTTAAGTGTATATCAGTAGTACAGGGAGCAATCAGAATCAAAAACCTAATGAAGGCAAATTTAAACTCATCTGGTCAGTGGCATGTACTTAATGCTTCAGTGAACTGTGAGACTGACTAGTAAGTGTCGGGCTGCAGTATTCATGGGCAGTGTTGTGTGAGTAGAGATCTCTGTGAGACATCCTTGCTGCCGCAGCACCTCACGCAGGAGCAAACTGTGTTAGAATATATTTTCTGTGTATAACTGACGTTTTCTCCATATTGATACTTGGTCTGGATGAGGAATCCAAATCACTTTAGGATTCTAAAATAAGTATACATCTAAGAAAAGAAACACCCACCCACCCACGCACACACACACACACACACACACACACACACACACACACACACACACACACACACACACAAATGACACACCACAAAGGAATTATGCAAATGGGACAGAAATCAGTAGATGTGATGATATGATGGACATGTAAGGACAAACAAATGATTATAATTTCAGAAAAATTGGAAGAATTATTCAAGACAATGAGCTTCACAAATTGTGCACATTAGTAATGTGTTGGTCCACCTATGGCTCTTATGCAAGCACCTATTCCACTTGGCACTGATTGACAGATTTGTTGGATGTCCTCCTGAGGGATATCATGCCAAATTCTGTCCAGACACATCTTTGGCCTGGACTCTCATCGACTGGAGTAAGGTTGTCTTCAGTGACAAGTCCCAATACTAATTGAAGCCTGATGACCAGTGAAGACATGTCTGGAGATGCCCCAGACAGCCATAGGATACCAACCTAACTGTCGTCCTTCCTATGGCCTGAAAACTAGGAGTGATGGTACGGGGGTGCCATTTATTTTCATAGTAAAACTCTTTTGATTGTCATCTGCGCACTCTTACAGTACAGTGGTATGTTGACGTTATTCTACAGCAGGTAGGCAGATTGCGGAGGTGGAGAAAAAGACATTCCAGTCAGGAGGTGTCCACTGGGGTACAGATGCTTTGGATGGCGTCTAGCTGTGAGTATGGGGGAAAGTCGTCTCTTAGGGCAAATGGTAGGACTCACGAAATTTATAAATGAGGGTGGTGCCACAATGCCATGTTACTTCTTACAAAAGTATAAAAAGACAGTTTGTAATGACATATAGGCTATTTTGTCACAACATTTAAAATCAGAGCAGATTCACTGTTTGCTAAAACTTGAGCACAGTTTTCTACCTTTGTTAAAACGTCAATTGAAGCAGAGATACATACATAGCTGCAATTTGTCTTCAGGACCATGACACAGTCAGACAAAGGAGTAGTGTTTGTATTTCCGGTCAGTGTTATATGGTGCATTTTTTCATACTTTGATACCTGTGGACTGGACCAAGGCAATAACTCAATTTGAGAATGTGAAACCTCTTTCCTAAAATGCATGAGGAATCACTTCTAATAGTCTTACCCAGACGGACCCATAGAAACCTTTATAAAATATTCTCCTGGTTTTTAAGGTTGAGGCCATATCCACTTTTTAGGAGACTCATCCTATCTTTGGGGTATCTCGAGCCTAATACGTATCGTTTATTAGTTTAATACAGCAACCTTCACATTTCCTTCAGCACATATTTCTCAGCTTTTGCAGCATCACCTGAAAGCTACTGAGGCTATCTTCTCACTTTGGCATGTACTTCCAGTGGGGTGTAGCGAGAGAGGGGGTTTTGGGGGTTCAAATTCCTCCCGAAATTTTCCCAAAGCTAAAAAAGTGAGAAATGATGTTAAAATCGACTGCAATGTGATATTTACTTCAAAGTTACCGCGTTTGGAGCATAGTGTAGAGGCTGAGTAGAATATAGCAGCGGTGAACCAGCTTCTCACGACAATATTGCCACCAGTGTGTAGACTGAGCGTCAACGGAATGTGTTTTGTGCTGAGTCCTGGAATGACCAGGTAGTGCTGCGCTCCATGAGGGCTACCCTGATTGTCGTAGTTGCTGAAGTTGGGTGCAGTGAGTAGGTATTGGTCACACAGCGGCAGCTTAGAATTTCCGTCATCGTCACAGTTCTTGGAAACTCTGAAAATTGTTGCTGTTATCGTGGGTAGAATTTTTTAAATGTTTATTTTAAGTAATGTTATATGCACGTGAAGAGAATGGCTAGTATGCATATTATGATACTCTCTGCTTTTTTACGTTTATTTTTCTACATTTACATGATACATGCAGCACCTGAGAATTGACCAGTTTGACGCAAAATTTTATCGAGAAAACTTGTAGAACATCGAAGTGGGTTTCAGAAAGGCTGAGAAAGTGACAAAAAAAAAACGTAGTTGGTAAGGAAATTTTACTCTGCAGCAGAGTGTGTGCTGGTATGAAACTTCCTGGCAGATTAAAACTGTGTGCCAGACCAAGACTCGAACTCAGGACCTTTGCCTTTTGCGGGCAAGTGCTCTACCAAGTGATCTACCCAAACACAGTTCAGAACTTCTCCTCAGAGCTTTATTTCCAGCATTAAATCGTCTCCTACCTTCCAGAGTTCATAGAAGCTCTCCTGTGAAACCTGCAGGATTAGCATTCCTGGAAGCTGTTGAAGCAAAGCAAGCGCTGTATCATGTGAGATACAGAGCCGTCAAGTGGCCGTGCGGTTCTAGGCGCTGCAGTCTGGAACCGCGAGACGCTACGGTCGCAGGTTCGAATCCTGCCTCGCGCATGGATGTGTCTGGTGTCCTTAGGTTAGTTAGGTTTAAGTAGTTCTAAGTTCTAGGGGACTGATGACCTCAGATGCTAAGTCCCATAGTGCTCAGAGCCATTTTGAGGTACAGAGGCGAGCGAGTGTGCCGGGACTTACCCCTGTTCACTTTTAGTAGCGCCACGTCATCTTAACGCACCTGCGCCTAGCGCGCAAGTATTGTACCACAAGTAAGTATGAAATTAAAAATCAAAATTTACGTTTAAAACTTTGTTAAAATATAGTTTAGTATAATAATGTTCCAAATATCAAGTGCTATGTACCTTGAATTGATGGTTTAAGTAAAAATGCCGTTTTAAGAGAAAAATAAGTGACGCTAAATAATAGAGCTAGAAAGCCAGAATTTGGTCGGAAGGTGCCTATAGAGCTTAGAAAAAAGTGTTGCAAGTTTCAAAACAAAAGAGCGATAATTAAACCCGGAATTCACCTTTTAGGAAAATTAGAAGGCTCAAAATACTGCACTTAAAAACATAAAAATTTGGTTTATGCTTCAGTTCACCTTAAAAATCATAACTGAGAGACCACCTTAAGCTACCTCTCATAGTTTTTGAGTAATTAAGTAAAAACTAATTTTGTAACTTAAATATACCCAATTACAGTAGTTTAAGTACCTGTAGTTTTGAGACTAGAGAATTTTTGTTAAGACAGATGATAAAACCTACCACATAACAGAGCTGTACCATATTTGAGTGTTGTAGTATTAATAACATTCAATACAAGTTTTAGTAAAGGTATGGTTCAGAGTAACGATCTACCGTTAGTTCCAGTATAAAAATTCTAGAAGGCGAAGTTTTCATTCAAGCGAACTGAAATTTTTTCTGTGCTTTCAAACAACTTATCTGAATACACGTAAAAATTAAGAAGTTTCTGAATTAATTCCGAACTATGTTATTAAAGATTAGGTGCCCAAGAAAACGGTCGCTCTGAGGCTGCTGCAGTGTGCAGGTGGCAGGTAACAACAGATGTTCCCTCGGCCTTCCGCTGCGGCACCTACATAAATACAGCCCGAGAGGCAGTAGAAAAGGGGCACTACCCCTCCCCCCCCTCCCCGCCGCCGCTTGGGAAACGTGCGGAGACGGTGGTGATCCCTAATGCTGGCAAAGACAACAGGATGGCGCAAAATTACCTCTCGGCTTGCTACCTACAGTCTCAAAGGTATTTGAGCGAATATATGTCAGGAGACTGCACCGTCACGTCGGAGAGGAAGGCCAGCTGGCCGACGGGCAGTTCGGCTTCCAGAGGGGTTCGGCTTCCAAAGGGGGGGAGGGGGGGCATGGGCCAACACACTAACTGCTGCGACTAGCGGAGCAGGCGATGGGGGCGCTGGAGAGGAAGGAGTACCTTGCGGTTGTACTCCTAGACGTCTCCCGCGCCTTCGACGGCGTGTGGCATGACGGACTAGTCTAAAAGTTACTAGTACAGGGAGTTCCGGTGTCACACGCCCACCTGATCCGTTCCTACCTGGCGGGACGTACCTTCCACGCGAAGATAGAAGACGGGACCTCAACAGCACGGGGAATAGCCGCCAGAGTCCCACAGGGCTCAGTATTGGGACCCCTCTTGTATACCCTGTTCACGGTAGACATGCCGCGAACGCAACGAGTGCAGACGGAGCTGTATGCCAATGATACAACCCTGTACACCAAGAGCATCAACCCACATCTGATGCGAGGAAGATTACAAATAGCCTGCAACGAGTTGGGAGCTTGGGCCACCAAGTGGCAGCTCAAGTTCAATGCGGCGAAGATCCAGGCTGTGATCTTCATGAAGAAACGTATACCTGAAGCTCTGCCACCAATCTGTATCATGGGAGGCCCCATCCCATGGTCGAACACTGGCCGCTACCTGGGCACCACACTGGATCGGCGCCTTACGTGGAAGACTCACATCGCCGAAATACGAGGTGAAGCGCGAGGCAGAATCCCACGACCACACTGTCTCCACACTGCGGAAAGACGTTGTATCTGGCACTTATCAGGCCCGTGGTGGAATACGCCGCCGTGGTGTGGGGGAATTCCGCCGAGACGCACATCAGCAGTCCCCAGCAGATCCAGAACAGGTGCACGAGAGTGGCACTACATCTTCCGTATGATTTCAGCACGGCCGAACTACATCGGCTAAAGGGCGTGCCGATGCTGAAGGGCCGCTTCAAACAGTCGGCGAGACACATCTATGCCGACACGAGAAGATCCCCGAATCCTCTCAATCAGGAATCCCCGAATCCTCTCATCAGGAATCTGGGTAACCAGATTCGCTGGCGAGAGACAACAAGATGGCCGGACTTGCTACGAGAGTAGCAACGCTGCTTAGGCAGCAAGAGGAAGGAAAAAGAAGAGTGTCAAACCAGAAGAAACAAACCAAGACGCGATTAACCGAAAATCAAACCAGAGGAAGAAGAAGGAAAAGCAGGAAAACCCGTCAACCCAACAAAGCTGCAGCTTCGAGATGACACAAAGCAAGCAAGCAGTAGAAAGGTTCACTTCGTATTCAGCCACTGTAAAATCCACGTCGGTTAAAACGTCGGATTGCGCTCTGCCTCGGATGACGTCAGAGTTGGACTGTGACTGATCGCGTATTTGCAGTAAAAACGTATAGTGAAATCGCGAGGACTGGACACCATCCTGGATCGCTTAGAATTCGCCAAACTAACTGTTAATGTTCCGTCCGTGAGAAATATATATCTGCGTGGCAAGTGGCGACTATTATCTCCACTTTTATGGCGAGCATTAATTTTGAATATTTATGTTGAACATTCAGTGGAGTGAAACTTCCTGGCAGATTAAAACTGTGTGCCCGACTGAGACTCGAACTCGGGACCTTTGCCTTTCGCGGGCAAGTGCTCTACCATCTGAGCTACCGAAGCACGACTCACGCCCGGTACTCACAGCTTTACTTCTGGCAGTATCTCGTCTCCCACCTTCCAAACATTCTGGAAATTCAGTGGAGTATTATCAGTCAGGGCGATAGACAATCTGGTAGGAACTTACCGTAGAGGTCGCCTCTGAACTGCTAAATGTGCTGTTAGAATATAAAGATTTACTTTCAATTGAACAGTGTGAATTTCCAAGTGTTGTTCGTGTGAGAAATCTTACTCAGTACAAGTATTAACTTGAACTCTGTACTTTTATTTAAAATCACAGTCCTGATCCCGCTAAGTAGAAGGAGAATAGAAACTTTTCCTTCAGTGGGCTGGACCAGAATGTGGCCGTGCACACTGGAAACTAATGTCATTATGCTTCCCTTCGCTTTCCAGCTGACCACAAAATTAGTTGCCAGGCTCGCGTGAGGAAGACGGCGTAATACAACAACTTAAACATAAGCTTTACCCGCCGCCCCACACTGTAAAGTCTGGAAGGTAGGAGACAAGGTTCTGGAGAAAGTGAAGCTGCGAGGACGGGATGTGGGTTGTGCTTGGGTAGCTCACTCAGTACAGCACTTGCCCTCAAAAGGCAAAGGTCCAAAATTTGAGTCTCGGCCCGGCACACAGTTTCAAACTGACAGTAAGTTTCATATCAGTGCACACTCTACTGCATATGAAAATTTCATCCTGGAAACATCCCCTCAAGCTGTGGCTAAACCATGTCTTCACAATATCGTTTCTGCCAGGAGTTCTAGTCTTGTAAGTTTCGCAGGAGAGCTTCTGGGAGGTATAGAAGGTAGGAGACGAGTAATGCTGGAAATGAAGCTGCGAGGATAGGTCATGAATCGTTCTTTGGTAGTTCACTTGGCAGAGCACTTTCCCGCAAAAGGCAAAGGTCCCGAGTTCGAGTCTCGGACTGGCACACAGTTTCAATTCGCCAGGAAGTTTAATATCACCATTTATCAGCTTAAAAGAAATCGCGGGCGTCAAGACATTACAATGATGTGCAAAGCTTAAGGACGAAAGTAACTTTCGCATGATTAGTTACCGCCAAGTAACACAGCTGAATGAAACTTGGACCAGACATAGCTAGAACTGCTGCAGCGCAGTAGAGATGGTAACTGAAATGCATAGGCCATGAAATGAACAGAAATTACACTTTCATTGAAAGACAAATAATTACACTTAATCCACCGCGATTTTAATAGTCCCCTGAACATTACAAAAGACATGGTTCTTAACAGGGTGAGTGATCATCATCATGGCATATGCTACGTGCTTCCATGCTGCCCACAATATTAGTAGAGCGTTGTTGTCATAAGGCGTTCCAAACTTCCACCAGCGCGGTTGTATGGTCGTTGGTGCACGTTGATTTGCTGTAATACGTCTCCCCAACACGTGCCACACATTCTCAATGAGGTGTAAGTCGGAGGAATAGCGAGGTCAGGCCGTTCGCTAAATATTTTCCCTACATCTACATGTGTAGTAGTAACGAGGGATTTCGTCTTGCAGATGAAACAGAAGAATGTGAAGGACAGATGTTTATCGTTTTTAGATATGATTGGTCTCCTTTCTTTTTCGGACAAATAGTCATTCTAAGAAGCAATTTTACTGACTCTGGATGTCATTTTCAACTCTCTCCAAGAACATAAATGCGGAGATACGTCTCCACTTCATAGACTGGTGATTTAATGTTCTTTCGGGCTACAGTAACAGTTTCATCGAATGAGGTATGTTCGTCTTGTTGGTCTTTGTTTCGGGCCCCTTTCCACATATCAGATAAAATGGAACAGCTTGTGTTTTGAAAGATTATCATGGTTTTCTTGTACTGATTTATTTTCCCGACGAATAAAAAATCTTCATATAACTTTTAAAACACCCGGTTTTTTGTCTTAGTCTTTACGACGTACTCAATATAATTCTTCAGTCTCTTAGAGCGTGAACTGTCATTCGTCTTTATTTGCTTCCAAATGATCACCAATGATATTCACCCAGGCAGATACCACATCACCATTTGTCGTTTCCGGCCACTGTGGCCGGGTGGTTCTAGGTGCTTCAGTCCGGAACCACGCTGCTTCTACCGTTGCAGGTTCGAATCCTGCCTCTGGCATGGATGTGTGTGATGTCCTTAGGTTAGTTACGTTTAAGTAGTTCTAAGTCTAGGGGTCTGGTGACCTCAGATGTTAAGTCCCATAGTGGTTTGAGCCATTTGAACCATTTGGTCGTTCAACGCTCCTGCAACATCAGTTTTGAAAAACATTTTCGCTCAGTTACCATGGTTCCTACCTTCAGCAATAAAATGATCTTCGATGTGCCCTACTCGAAACTCTGCTTGAGTACGCCAGTTATTATTCCATTTTGTCACCATTTCAATTACAGATTTTGAAAATGTCTTTGTTGTGGCATGGCCAACACAAAATAAAATCGGTTTCTTCACTTCGTTTTGCTTGTAATCCGGTGATGCGTCTTTCCCACAAAATAAAGTTTATTTTATGGTATAATTTTTGAATTGAAGATCGATAAATGTGGGACTCATTTTCCATTGTGCCCGTTCTAGCAAAATGTTCGTTCTAATACTTCCTGCACTTCTCATGAACAACACCTTCGCCACAAATAAAACATTCAGACATCGCGTTGACTTTCACTGACGAAGTAACCAAACAATGATCTATTGATGCCTGACACCTACTCCACAGCCAGATTTAGCAGTGGTCAATAAACAACCCGGAAGATAACGCACGTTCTCGACAGCCGAGCAATAAAATGCAGAGAATGATTATACTGATAAGTAAATAATACAACAAGAGTGAATACTGGAAAAAAACATTGAATAGAAGGTAAAAAGTTGACGATCATTATCCACGAGATTTTCAAGAAACTAATAAATCGTGATATTTACTAACCAACAAGGTTTTTCGAAACTTTCTTTGACTTTTAATGTTCTCGTCAAATTGGCCAGTTCCCAGATATAGGTCGTTTTATGGTAACGAAACAAATGTTGATCGAAAGGTGAAGAACTAGCCTTTTCCGATGCACTGTAGCGTGGAAGTAACGTTTCGTGAAGGTGTGTTACAGATACGTTCACATTCAAATGTGATCCTTATTCAAAGTAATGAGGACGACATTAAATTAATCTTGTTCTGACACTAACAATTATTTATTGATTGCTAAGGTTGACAGGTACGTCAACAGAAAACAAAAGGCCCAGCGATTTAATATTTACCGACAAATGCCGATCAGAAAGAGGGGGCGAAACTGCGAAGGAAACTTTTATAAGCTATCGTTGAAATCAGCAGGCCTGCATGTCGGTGAAAGTCGATAAATACCTTACAAGCCGCTTCTTTCGTGGATGAGTTACATTTCCTTAAGAGTCTTCCGATTAATCTGAGTCTGGTATCTGCTTTTCCCACTATCTGTTTTATGTGGTCATTCCACTTACGGTCGCTCTGGATAGTTACGCCTAGATATTTAACGGCAGACGCTATCTCCAGCTGTTTGTCATCAGTAGTGTAGCTGTACAGTAGTGGATTTCTTTTCCTATGTATGCGCAATACGTTACATTTATTAATGTCGGGGTCAACTGCAAGAGCCTGCACCATTCATCAATTCTTTGCAGGTCGTTCTGCAAATTCTTATTATCTTCTGGCTTTGCTTCTTTGGTATAGACATCTGCATCTTCTGCAAATAGCCTTAAAGATCATCCGACGCTTTCTACTAGTTTATTTATATATATTGTATCCCATCACACTTCCCTGCGGTATTCCGGATATTACCTTTACATTTGTCGATTTTGTTCCATTAAGAGCGACGTGTTGAGTTCTGTCTGCAAGATAGTCTTGAATCCAATCGCAAGTCTGCTCCGATACTCCTTAAGCTAGTATTTTTTTCATTAAACGGCAATGCGGGACGGTGTCAAATGCCTTATTGAAATCAAGGAACACGGCATCAGCCTGAGCGCCGTTGTCCACTGCGCTGTGGATCTCATGGAGGAACAGAGCGAGATATGTTTCGCAGGATCTCTTTTTGTGGAATCCATGTTGATTTTTATAGAAGAGATGTTCATTTTCCAAAAATGTCATAATTATTGATCATAATACATGTTCCATAATTCTACAACATATTGATGTCAACGATATAGGTCTATAATTGTGTGGATTTGTCTTACGGCCTTTCTTAAGAACACGAGTGATATGCACTTTTTTCCAGCCGTTAGGTATCTTTCGTTGCTCAAGCAATCTACGATAAATTGTTGCTGGAAGGGGAGCAAGTTCTTTCGCATAATCTTTGTAGAATCTTATCATTCCTCATCTGGTCCTGATGCCTTTCCACTACTCAGCGATTGTAGCTGCTTTTCAATTCCGCGATCGGTTATCTCAACATCTGCCATTTGAAAGGAGACACAGTATTACGATCTTCCGCAGTGAAACAACTTCGGAAGACCAAATTCAGTATTTTGCCCTTCTCTCTGTTATCTTCCATTTCGGTGCCAGTGTGGTCACTGAGGGGATGAATAGATGATTTTGATCCACTTACTGATTTTACATACGACCAAAATCTCTTAGGGTTTTTACTCAGGCCGGCTGACAACGTCTTACTTTCAAAATCATTGAACGCTTATCTCATTTCTCTCCTTACGCTCATTTTCGCTTCGTTCAGCTTTTGTTTGTCAGCTAAGTTTTTACGTCTCTTGAATCTGATATGAAGTGCTCCTTTTTATGTAGCACTTTTATAACACGGCTATTAGACCACGGTGGATCTTTCCCATCCCTTAAAACCTTACTCGGTACATGCTTGTCTAGGGCATATTGAACAAAGCCTTTGAATTTTTTTCCATTTGTTCACTATATCTTCGTCCTCACCACCGAATATTTGATACTGACTGCTGAGATATTCTGAAATTCGTATCCTGTCACCCTTGCTGAGCAAATAAATATGTCTTCCTACCTTTCTTAACATTCTTTGTGGGACCTGTCGTCATTGGTGCTGTCACAGCCTTATGATTACTGATACTTTCCTCTACGTTAACTGATTCGATAAGTTCAGGTCTGTTTGTTGCCAGGAGGCCTAAGGTGTTACCCTCACGAGTTGGTTCTCTAACTATCTGCTCAAGGTAATATTCGGACAAGACATCCAGAACAACGCCACAAGAATCCCTGTCTCTGGCACCAGTTTTGATGGCATAACACTCCCAATCTATACCTGGCAAGTTGAAGCCACCCCCTATTACAACGGCATGATCATGAAAATTACTAATGACATTCTGCAAGTTCTGTCGATAGCGCTCTACAACAACAGATGCTGACCCAGGTGGTCTATAAAAGCATCTGATCACCATTTTTGGCCATTCTTTGATACTCAATTTCATCCAGATCGATCCACATCCGGAATCCGTGATAACCTCACTAGATTTTACCGATTTTTTGCTGCAATAAACACGCCGCCCCTATTGGCGACTTCGCTATCCTTACGAGCCGGCCAGGGTGACCGAGCGATTCTAGGCGCTACAGTCTGGCACTACGGTCGCAGGTTCGAATCCTGCCTCGGGCATGGATGAGTGTGATGTCCTTAGGTTAGTTAGGTTTAAGTAGTTCTAAGTTCTAGGGAACTGATGACCTTAGAAGTTAAGTCCCATAGTGCTCAGAGACACTTGAACAATTTTTTGTCCTTACGATAAACATTCCAATCTGAACTTAGGATTTCGTTATCATTGACGTCTGGTTTCAACTAGCTTTCTGTTCCCAGTTCTATCTGTGCATTATAACCTTCAGTAAGCGACACTAATTCTGGGACCTTTCTTTGTATGCTCCTGCAGTCTACTAAAATCATATTAATTTTTTCTCTGATCTGCGAGGACCAAGATTCTCTGAGGTCACCGTGGCTGATTTAACAGGTAAATCGTCTTTGATCCCAAGGGAGGGATTCTCTAACTTAGAAAAGCCCCATGAGCATGTCACACGTACTACGCTACCCTAGTAGCCACTTCTTGCATATAGTGCACGCCTGGCTTATTACGGGGAACCCTACAATTTTGCAGCTGATAGCAGAGGTCGATAAATTCGCATCTGATACCATCACAGAGTCGTCTGAGCCTCTGGTTAGATCTTCCACTCTGCTCCAAACCAGAGGACCGCGATCAACCCTGGGTACGATGCTACAAATAGACAGCTTGGCCTGCACACCGCGTGTGCTGCTAGTTGCCTTCATCAAATCAGCCAGCCGCTGAAAGCAGCCGAGGATGGCCTCAGAACCCAAGCGGCAGGTGTCATTCGTGTCGACATGCGCCAGTACATGCAGCCGGTTGCACCCAGACTGCTCGATAGCCGTCGGCAGGAACTCCTCCACATCACGGATGAGACCTCCCGGTAAACACACCAAATGCAGACTGGAATTCTTTCCCGCCTTGCCTGTCATCTCGCTGCGGGCAGGGGGGGGGGGGGGAGGGGGGCTCCATCACCCACCTAACATTGGAGCTCCCAATGACAAGCATACCCACCCTCTGTGCTCGTCCGCACTGGGCAGGAAAATCGACCGCTGGTCCATCAGCAACACTGGGTAGCAACTCGTACTTGTTGCTAAGATGTAGGGAGTCATCCGGACGGCCTGCTGCCTCTTTCACCTTGCGGCCAGTAACACGCGAACCCACCACTGTCTGACACCCACTCTGGATGGAGGACGGACCGGTCAGATGTTGCGTATCAGAAGCCTCAGCGACGTCCGGGTCACCAGGGCATTCCAGTGGCACCAAAGGTGTCGCAGGTCTCGTCACTATCGCCCCGACGTCACCACAACTGTGAGCATTAGCTAGAAGCTTGTCGACGTTAGCCAATGCAGCTTCCAGCTGTTTACAGACAGCAGCCAACTCTCCTTGTGTCCCCTCACAACAAGCACAGTCCCTAGCCATGTCGTGTTGTTGTTGTTGTGGTCTTCAGTCCTGAGACTGGTTTGATGCAGAGCCATGTCGTACTGTGTGTAAAATAGATATAAGGCCTCAAATGGAGCTACTGAGTTTGAAATGTATACAAAATATATCAAAGGTGAATGAAGTAACACTAAAAGTTGCTGTGAGATATCTCACTGTACTATAGCCAGAAATAAATTTCTCTACTGAAGTTGATGTATTTACAGTTAGATGCATTTATAGTTAGAAATCCTGTTTACCGAAAAGTTACTGCACGAGATAAATATTCAAACTAGAATGCTCTGATCTAAACTGTATAGTGTCTACTAGCAAAAAACGTAGTGGCGTGACGGACTTTCTGACGATGGGAAAATTTCCACTAGGAAGCCGCCGTACACAAGGATGTTCATAAGACTTATTCAAAAGCAAAAACTACGATTAATTTTGTAACCAATAGTCTACGCAGTAAAATACACACGTATCGTTCAGTTCTTTGCAGAAGCACGTGAAAAAAAAGACTAAAGTAATTTACTGTTTATCAGACAAGTGCTGCTGCTGCTGCTGCGCGTCCTCTCGGCTCGGCGGCTGCCGCCACGCTGATAGTATGTAGCCTGTTGTTAACGGTCACTGTCGACAAGACAGCCAATGGCTTTGCTGCAGTGGTAACAGCGATTCCTGTCAGATCACCGAAGTTAAGCGCTGTCGGGATGGGCTGGCAATTTGGATGGGTGACCATCCGCTCTGCCGAGCGCTGTTGGCAAGCACGGTGCACTCAGCCTTTGTGAGGCAAACTGAGGAATTACTTGATGGAGAAGTAGCGGCTCCGATCTCGTAAACTGACATACGGCCGGGAGAGCGGTTTGCTGGCCACATGCTCCTCCACATCAGCATCCAGTGACTACTGTGGGCTGAGGATGACATGGCGGCCGGTCGGTGCCGTTCGGCCTTCATGACCTGTTAGGGCGGAGTTTAGTTTTAGCTTAGTTGACACATAAAGCACTTAACTTACTTCCTTATTTCAAACATAGCAGACGATCGATGGGCCTACTAAATGGAAACCGTTCGTGTGTTGTCAGCACTGGAGAAGATGGAAATTCTTTCCCACGTGGTTCTCGCTTCGTGGCGGTCATTGTGTGTTGCTACCTGCTCTCACTAACTCGCTAGTGTTTGAAACTGTACCGCTTCGTGGAAAGATGTGGATTGCCGAAATATGTACAGATGGTCAATGCCTTCTCTAAATAACATTTAATGCCACACAGAAACACATTCCCGTGGAGATACCACAGACAAAATAATTTTACTGACTGATTGCTGCTAGATGATAAATATTATAATTTACTATCTAAATCAACCACATTAACTTAAATTTTATATATAAATACAGTGCTGTTTACTGCTCTATTTCATGTCCACTTTACAACGACGGGAATTTGTTGAAAACCCTCCCCTTCTCTCAAATCAAATCCTGTCTACACCTATGACATTTAGTAATATTCAAGTGCGCCTCTGAAATCTGAAACGCAATTGAAAGGTCATACTTCTGATAGTTCAGCACATCTTCTATACAATTCTTTGTCACAGTCATAAGATATGACAAAACAAGTCCTTAATCGAACAAGTGCTTTCTTGCCAGTTTCAACAACGGGTACATGAGTGTTACAGAATATTCATACTATCCACTCAGGATCCTCATGGACTGAGAAAAACGTTGTATTTACAGATAGCCGGCCGAAGTGGCCGTGCGGTTAAAGGCGCTGCAGTCTGGAACCGCAAGACCGCTACGGTCGCAGGTTCGAATCCTGCCTCGGGCATGGATGTGTGTGATGTCCTTAGGTTAGTTAGGTTTAATTAGTTCTAAGTTCTAGGGGACTGATGACCAAGGCAGTTAAGTCCCATAGTGCTCAGAACCATTTGAACCATTTACAGATAGCCCAAGTTGCTTCCATATTTCTAATTTTTTTTTACTCTCATATCGCAAGCCATAGCTACGATGCGCGGTCTAGCTCCTTCCGGGACTTTCTTCTGTTCAAAGAGCTCACTATAGTCCGACCCATGAACGATGGCGGTTCGCACAACTCGAGACGCGGCGGGAATTGCATTTTTTGCTGGTTCCAAGTGACGGTTGCGGTAAGTGTATACACTTGGTATGCGGTTAAAGATGATGATGTTTGGTTTGTGGGTTACTCAACTGCACGCTCATCAGTGCGCGTACAAAGTTCCAATTTTTACAGAGTCCAACTTTTTTTTGCACAATCCAATCGCGTCACTGTCACGAATGATGATGATGATGAAGCGACGAGGACAACGCGAACACCCAGTCCCCGGGCAGAGAAAATCGCCAACCCGGCCGGGAATCGAATGCAGGACCCTGTGATTCAGAGGCAGCACAAGCTGCGGACTATGCGGTTGAAGTGTGTTTACTGCAAATTATGTCTCTCGTCTGCTTGTGCAGAATTTATCGCTTACCAACACCAACAGCTGTGACAACTACCAACAAATGGAATAAAGATTCACTACATAACTCGCTACGATTGCGTTTAATATTGGCATTGGGAGAGTGCTGAGAAAACTACTGAACGCTCATTGGTTGTTGGAGAATGGGTGTTGTAGATGCGCACAAGGCTAAACTCGACTGCCATCATTCGTGACCCCAACTATTGTCGATGTAAAGTCGAGGTCTGCTGCATCCATGCCACATATAAGCTGGGTGCCACCATCAAATCAAATATGACATCAGTAAATGTAACTTATTCGACTATAGATGTTCATCTTATCGAAAGTGAGGGCTGATGCCTCTTCAGAAGTTTTGAATATTTCTGCTTCAGCTCTAATTAAGCTCCCACGTCCAGGTCTAGAGCGCTGAACCACACGGCAGCAGATACGTCTGTTCCCTCAAATAATTGAGTACTTTGGGAAAAGTGAACACAGATAATGAATTCCCAGTTATGCACGAAACCAGGCGCCAATTTAACCAGTAATTCATGTTGTAATAATGACGAGGAGAGAAATGAAGACAGCTTACTTCTAAATATTTTGTTCAGTTATTCAGCATGACTCAAGAAGATGTGGCACTCAGTGCGTTAAATTACCTGGTGGGATAGGTTGCATTCAAATGCAAGAACTTGAACAGTTCACTGGCAAGTCAAACAACAAGTCATTAGGCTGCCAAAAAAGATAACACGGGACGTTACTGAATTACTGAGATATCTAAAGATCTCATATCAGCGTCACCTCAATGGCTGAGACAGCGCATATTTTTGCAAATGTCCTTTAATGTAGCATCGCCTTTGTTCACTAACTTGCGCAACATACGTGATGTGCAACAACAACACCTTTTTTTAAATTTTTGTTGTATCTATTACTTCCAACTCCTGAGAACAGGGAGGACTGTTGTAGGACTCCAACTGGTTGGAAGTGGGGCAGAGGGAATCCCAAGTGGGAATATCTGGAAGGGAATTTCTGCTTCCGACCTAAAATACTCAGCCTGACAAAAGAAAAGTGACGCACCCAGAAGTGGAGAGGGAGACGAAATGAAACTTCACTATTTCATTACGACAAAATCGGGTCAAATTTACTATGAGCTTGTCAACATAAGCCCATTTATCAGTGTGACGTTGCACCAATTCTAGATTGGATGCATTCGCTGATTCGGTTGGGAAGTGTCATAAAGCCGATGTATTTTCACCTAAGGCAAACTGTTCAACAACTTTTGTAACTAATCCCTGGTATCCTGCCTGGGTACTGACACAGATATCGCTGACGTCCGAGATGATCTCACACATGTTCTATCAGGGGTGGATATGGGGATCTTACTGGCCTCTTGAGTACTTCACCATCAAGCAGACAGTTCATAAACACATGTGCTATGTGTGGAGGAGCATTATTCTGTTGAAAAATAGGACCATGGTAGTGTCCCATGAGAGGTAACACATTTATTTATTTATTTCATTTTACGCGTCCATGACTTAGATAATAATGAAAATATAGTATAATAAATAAAAATGTAATACAATAAAACAAAATAATAAAAATAAAAACAAAATTCTGCAAGACACAACCGATTTTCTGGTAGATGAACCGTAAGCTGCAGAATTCCGCTGTTCTGATCGCCTTATCACTCGTTGCATATAGATCTTCTGTGGTGCAAGGCTCAAGTAGGTTTCTGCAGACCAGAAGATGTGGGTCCTACAGGTCACCACACTCACAGGAGTCGTCTTCATTCATGAAGCTCCATTTCCTAAGGTTCGTCTTGCACCACGACTCTCCTATTCTCAACAGTTTGGTACCATCCACGTCACATAGGGCAGATGAAATCCAACGTCAGGTTTCTCTTTGTTGTTCTACCAAACTCTTTTGGTTAACGAATTTCCCCATAGCTCTGCACAAGAAGTTCCAGGCATTTATGGAATGCCTGATGTTGTGCACAGGAGACTCCTCTGTGACCTCAGCCTACGTTTTTGTGGTTCATTTCCAAACAGGATGAACTGGGATCGTTTTCCAGCTTCATTTCCTCCATTTCTGCGACTGTTCTTCTGCGGATGTCAGGTGGCACTATACTCGTAATTTAATAAATTCTGGTGAAAGGATTTGGGCTTAGACAGCCAGTCACAATCCGTCCAGTCTCAGTGAACGCCGAATCAAACTGTTTGGCATACGTGGAGCTTCGTCATACTGGTGTTGCGTGTTCAGCTGCAAAGAAGGACAATACCAGGGTCACAGGTAACACATGAGGATCCAGGGCGTCCATGACGTACGAATGTGTGGTCAGACTTCCATCTACCGCAACCAGCCATGGCCCATAGTGCTATACTGTGTCGTCCATACCATTCCGTTCCATACGTTAGGCATGATAGTGACGTCATTTTCCGCTCGGTAGCTGAGACTGCCATCTGCAGGTTACCGAGGCCCGTTAACGATTGTTGTGTCTGGTGATTATTCGTTTACTGTACCAAGAGGTGGTGAGGTGTCAGTAAGGGTTTTCATTCGATTCGTTGATTGTGTGGATAATTAGTTATTTTAGAAATATTTGGATTTAGTGATTAGCTTTTATTGAAGAATCACTGGGATGGATTCGAGTAATCGTCGTGTGAGCATGTCTGCAGCTGTGGTCACTTGTATTTGATTAGCTGGCTGTAGGAAAGACACCAACATGGCACAGACCCACCTCAGTTCCTCATTACTGAAAGGCTTATGGAATTGTGCAGAGGTCCGGTTGTGGTAGCCCTTTCACTCAGTGTTTTCACCTTTTGAACCAATCAGCAGAGCGACCGAACTATACAGGATAGGGCTACTGAAGTCGTATTTGATGTTTTCCCATACCGTTGATGGAAGGAGTAATACAGATGTGCCTCACCACAACATTGCAAGAATGGGGCCTATCCCCAGGGTGTCGCCATATACGGCAATGATAGTCTCCTGGATAGTGCAAAACCATGGTTCATCACTGAACACAGTGCGATGCCATTCTTCAGTAGTCAGTGCTTTCTGTCACTGGACCGCCTCAGACGTAGCTGCTTATGTTGTGGAGATAATGGCAGCTTGTGAATGGACTGGTAACTACTGAGTCGAGCAGGTGCTAGTCTCTGACCTATAGAGCAGAATGACGCAGAATGTGGCAGAGAGTGGCTTACTTGTTCACGGATGACAGACGCGATATAAAGGGGTTATTGTGTGCTTCGTGCACAAAACAGCAGTCCTCCATTGTGGTGGTCAGACGTGGTCGTCAAGAACCTTGATGATGGCTTGCCTTCAGATTCCCATGTAGTTCAACATCGGGCCACTGAGACATCTGAATGCGCCACAAATCTGGACTTTGCTTGAGTCAACCAGCCGGCCAAATGGAGACCCACAATGAGGCCTCTTACAAATTCTGTCAGGTGCTGATAACACTGTCTCACTAGAGTTTGTGCAGCATCTCCGTGTCCTTCACAGTGACCACTCAACACCTGGCGCTGTTTACGCCCGTTATGTACATACTCTGATAATATGTCTCTACAAAGTTACACTGACGTCAGACCATGTCCTCTAGGTGCTTCATTTTACGCGCGCGCGCGCGCGCGCGTCTGTCTGTGTGTGTGTGTGTGTGTGTGTGTGTGTGTGTGTGTGTGTGTGTGTGTCAAGTGTTCAGGTTGATCAATTGATTACTATAAACGGTAAAGTTACGCAACTGATGTGTAATGCACTGCTACTTTGTCCAGAAACGTTTTATTTTTAATCCTGTTATTATACTGCTCTTTTAGCTTGACTAATTAGAACAGTTGTTGTTTTAAAATGTTCTGGAAATAAAAGGTGTAATTATTTATTATCAGTATAAAAAATACAGCGAAGAACAATGTCTCATTTACCACTTATCGCAACAGAAAACTTGAAGTCTGCGGCTCAGCTGATTTCCAGGCAATGCAAGGGGGCTCTGACCAATGGCAGTGTACTAGCTGGGATGTCGTACCTCTTGAATTTCCACCTACCTTATACTGTGACGTCTTTTTTATTAACACTGCGATTCTTCCTGAGTTTTAGTTTCTTAACTGTGGATTGATGTTAATATAACTATATTTATGTAATTGGCTGTTCACAGGTTGCTGTAACGGCACCGTTATGATGACTGCATACTTCTCTCGGCAAACTTTCCCATATGGACCTCCTGTCGCTACAGCTACCTTTAAAGACATCGGCATCAGCAACTCATGACTTTTAAATTACTCATTTGGTTGTGCTGAAGGCAACTTGACCCACTGGATAAACATTTAATAAAATATTATCAGACAGAAAAATGTTGTTTCTGCTGATAAAGTCACAATCTCTCCTTGAAAGCAAGAGATGCAAGTGAGAGAATATGCCATCACAATTCGAAATCTGTCTACCCATATACTCCAAAGGCTGAACACTGACTGCATTGTGTCAGCTGCTGGCTGTTATTAGCCGTATTACCACTAAAACGTGTTATGGCGCGAAGTCAGTGCCAGCACACCAGTCGGGAATGAAAGAGAAGAGAGGGCTATGAGAAGAGACCAGCCAATCGCAGGCTGACCGATCTCCCTCCAGGAAGACAACGTGACAGCAGCGGCCCCTAGGTGAAGACGATGTAAGCGCCGCACTCCACTGGTGACAACCCACTTCGATAGCAGCTTCACCGTTAGTCACTTCGTTAGCAATCTCTACGTAGCACAGTTAGAGATTATCAGTCACTGCAGTTGAGTTGAGAGACTTTTGTTAGTAACGGTGGCTATGACCAGATGTGTTACTTATGTTTGTCTGTTCTGAAGAAGACTGATTATTTTGTATGTTGCCCTTTGCTTGCGACACATCTGTGTAATTGTTGCACTTCTGGATGATCATGTAGAAACGATTACAAAAGTTCCCAGATAAAAGTTAAGTATTTGTATTTGTTGTAATAAAAGTCATTAATACGAGTTCTCTGATTGTTTGCCTAGCGAGCCGAATATGCATGATTCCTAGTTACAACACTACGTTCCCCTCAGAACAAGGCATAACACTCAAAAGGGCAAGTGGGAGCGATTTTCCACTTACTTGATGCTCAGATGAACTCAGTCAATCTTTTCCAAAGGTGTCTGAGATACGTCTTCTCTCCTAACTGATTACAACAACGACTCATGCAGTGGCAAAGCTATTACTAGAGGCCAAAGAATGATATAGTGAGATGAACTGACAGTGGGTACAACATATGAGAGAAACTGGTATGGGCAACAACCATAAGTTAATACCAGTCACATGAAAAAAGCTGGGGCATTACAAACCTATGGAGACAGTGGAAGGTCTTTTGGCTAGCACTTCAGCAATTTTTGAATTTATTTACCAAATACCGAGAATCTTTGGTCAAGTCTGTTGCTCCTTTCTGTTTGAATGCTGATGGTGGAAACGTTATACCATTAATGTTCTAACCAAGTGCCAGTAAAATAAAGCACTGGAAATGTAGCACCTACTGATTTTAATTCAATTTTACCCTACCTTATTCACATTTCACTCATTAGAGAAGAACTACATAGATTTTCTGTCTAAAGTACACTCCTGGAAATTGAAATAAGAACACCGTGAATTCATTGTCCCAGGAAGGGGAAACTTTATTGACACATTCCTGGGGTCAGATACATCACATGATCACACTGACAGAACCACAGGCACATAGACACAGGCAACAGAGCATACACAATGTCGGCACTAGTACAGTGTATATCCACCTTTCGCAGCAATGCAGGCTGCTATTCTCCCATGGAGACGATCGTAGAGATGCTGGATGTAGTCCTGTGGAACAGCTTGCCATGCCATTTCCACCTGGCGCCTCAGTTGGACCAGCGTTCGTGCTGGACGTGCAGACCGCGTGAGACGACGCTTCATCCAGTCCCAAACATGCTCAATGGGGGACAGATCCGGAGATCTTGCTGGCCAGGGTAGTTGACTTACACCTTCTAGAGCACGTTGGGTGGCACGGGATACATGCGGACGTGCATTGTCCTGTTGGAACAGCAAGTTCCCTTGCCGGTCTAGGAATCGTAGAACGATGGGTTCGATGACGGTTTGGATGTACCGTGCACTATTCAGTGTCCCCTCGACGATCACCAGTGGTGTACGGCCAGTGTAGGAGATCGCTCCCCACACCATGATGCCGGGTGTTGGCCCTGTGTGCCTCGGTCGTATGCAGTCCTGATTGTGGCGCTCACCTGCACGGCGCCAAACACGCATACGACCATCATTGGCACCAAGGCAGAAGCGACTCTCATCGCTGAAGACGACACGTCTCCATTCGTCCCTCCATTCACGCCTGTCGCGACACCACTGGAGGCGGGCTGCACGATGTTGGGGCGTGAGCGGAAGACGGCCTAACGGTGTGCGGGACCGTAGCCCAGCTTCATGGAGACGGTTGCGAATGGTCCTCGCCGATACCCCAGGAGCAACAGTGTCCCTAATTTGCTGGGAAGTGGCGGTGCGGTCCCCTACGGCACTGCGTAGGATCCTACGGTCTTGGCGTGCGTCCGTGCGTCGCTGCGGTCCGGTCCCAGGTCGACGGGCATGTGCACCTTCCGCCGACCACTGGCGACAACATCGATGTACTGTGGAGACCTCACGCCCCACGTGTTGAGCAATTCGGCGGTACGTCCACCCGGCCTCCCGCATGCCCACTATATGCCCTCGCTCAAAGTCCGTCAACTGCACATACGGTTCACGTCCACGCTGTTGCGGCATGCTACCAGTGTTAAAGACTGCGATGGAGCTCCGTATGCCACGGCAAACTGGCTGACACTGACGGCGGCGGTGCACAAATGCTGCGCAGCTAGCGCCATTCGACGGCCAACACCGCGGTTCCTGGTGTGTCCGCTGTGCCGTGCGTGTGATCATTGCTTGTACAGCCCTCTCGCAGTGTCCGGAGCAAGTATGGTGGGTCTGACACACCGGTGTCAATGTGTTCTTTTTTCCATTTCCAGGAGTGTATTTTGTTTCTACGTATTACTCCACAGGACTTCTGAGAAGCAGCACCTTCATCTTTAAGATAGACGGAGAGGGGGCATGAAGAAAGCAACGACGTGCACCCCTTTATTCTTACAATCGTCACAAGCTAAAATTCTAGCACCAGTTACTGTTAATCTGTATTTTTCGTATCATATTGTCACTCTTTCAGCACTTTGTCATTGTGGTACATGTCATCAACGATACACTTGTTGCGAGCACTTTGGTTCTTCATTTTGACGGTAGATGTAGCCTCTCGGAGGCGTAATATTCTTATGTAATTTTCACATTCTCCTTCTTAACTTCAGCACCTTGGAAACACGTTCTGTCATCTTCTCCGTTTGTACTGTCGCCCTTTTCTCCATATTATTGTCGTTAAACTTCACCACGTTTTCTCCAAGCTATGGTGCATCAGGAAGGACATTCTCAGCAGTCGTGTTTAGACAGGAATGAATACGGACGATTTTAAACCAGAATGTCTACTGCTACGGTAAGAACCTCAATGGAATTCATCAAGTAGTAGTTTATCATGCACCAAAGATGTAAAGGTAGGTTTATTTTTTTTATTTTATTTTTTTAGGTGATGCATTTCGCCATCCAGAGGATACAAGAAAAGATAACATTTTACAATATGATATAGTTTTCCTTTATTTTTGGACGTGTAATTCAGGTGTCCACTACAGTCAGCAGCCCGCCGGGGTAGCTGCGAATGATCAGCACTCGCCATCGTGCTCCAGGGCGCAGTCTGAAACAGAAAAACACCAAGACGTGGGGTCATCGTACGTCCATAACGCGGCGCCCTAAACTCCCTCACAGCTAGCAGTGTCATTGCCAGCTGATTCACCTGCGAATCGCAAGCGGCAGTAGGCAGAAACAACAGCCATACATAGAGCTGCGACAACACCAACGCGTTGCCATAGAGACATGCACAAAATTGCATTCCGTTACTAGTTGAGGCAGGAATCCTATAACCTGAGCTACACAGTCCGCCAAGTTTTCCCTGAAGTGTAGGATATTCATACTGTTTACATGTGAGTCACAATGCGAGTGGAGATTTTTAATCAAATGAATTGAAGAATTCGTCGCAAACATGGGTGGCTGCTTAGCTGTGAACCGCACTACCACTGCAAAAATACTTTTTGTATATTTAGATTTCCAGGTGCCTCCGCACGAAAAAAAAGATGGGCCATAAATTTCCCCAGAGTGAGAACCAAGACCAGACGCTCAGCTGTGTATTGTAAGTATATATTAATAAAAAGAAATCATAAACATGATACCAACTGTATACATTTGCGTTTCTTCCCCTAGCCGAAAACTATACTGAAGAAGCTTGTCTCAAAATTTTTCAATTCCTGAGATATTTTCGCAGCTGGCAAGATGGAGAGGAATATTTATTGTGATGTATTTATACGTCATTATCATAAACATACGTACAAGAACTGAATAATACTTAACACCATCTCTTCTATAGGTACGGTAGGATGAGTGCTAATGAAGATATTTTTATAATGGATTGCTCATTTTCAGGGAATCCGTCAAAGAATAAAGTTGTACTAACCTATCACGAAGTACACAAAATGTATACTTGTTAAATGATAGATGAAACTACTAATAAAAATTCCTTTCACTGTAACATGAAACTATACTTTCCTTCCATCCGTACAACAAAAATGCCGCATTTTTTAAAAGTAGTTATTTGTGATTGAAAAATAAACACCACTTTTTTGAGGACCGTACATGGGCAAAAACTAACAAATAGGCACAAGCTGTTACTGCATAACATCCATATTTGAAGATATTGGTACAGAGTTCTTAACCCATTTCATTTAATAATTACAAACTACCACGCAAGTTCCCAGCATACATTTCAATAGCCGTGTAATATCACATTTACATTTTTCTGTTATATTAAAAGGGCATTCTAAATATCTCTATACACATTAATCACTGTTCGCTGCATTTCATTTATGCAATATCAAATATTTTATAAGAGATATCATAAATAGTTGCGTGAATAGCATTGCTGTATTCTCAGAGTTGGGAAAAACATGGCGGACGATCCAACCTATTCTATAGGAGCTCAATGTCGAGACAGACGCGCCAACAGGGCTGTTTCTACCGTTAGGCAAGACTAGGCGGCCGCCAAGGATGACAAAATTTTAGGGACGGAAAATGATAATTTCAAATCAAACAGCCAAAAAACTGAACAAATTAGGAGAAAAAAGGAGAAGGGTAGAAAATTAAAACATCGAGTTGTTTTCAAAGGCATGCGAAACAGTTACATAATAAGTCTCTACTTACTTTGATGAAAGTGTGCCTCTACTGTATCATGATTATCCAGTAAATGTACGATGAGTGTAAGTGATACTATTCATGTGAAATGAGCATAAAAGAAGAATAAAGTACCGTTCTTCAAAGTATTACTTCTGATAAATTTTAAATTGTACTCGTAGGGGGCAGCAGATAAAAACAAAGCTACATTTTGATTTTGTACTGAAATTTCTTTGTGATTTGTACAAGAAAAAAATCTGAAGCCAAAAATTTACTGTACAGAAGAAAGAATATTCCAAGTCCAGTAACTCTGATTTAAGAAACAGTTCACTGAAAAAAAAAAAAAAAATGTGCCGGCCGAAGTGGCCGTGCGGTTAAAGGCGCTGCAGTCTGGAACCGCGAGACCGCTACGGTCGCAGGTTCGAATCCTGCCTCGGGCATGGATGTTTGTGATGTCCTTCGGTTGGTTAGGTTTAACTAGTTCTAAGTTCTAGGGAACTAATGACCTCAGCAGTTGAGCCCCATAGTGCGCAGAGCCATTTTTTTGAAAAAAATGTACTTAACGAAAGCTTTTATTTCATTCTTTTTTTTTTTTTTTTTTTTTTACTTAAGGTTTAACTACCACCGTGAGCAACTCAATGGGCTATAAGTATTGATCCATCTTAATTTAAGGTCACTTACCCCAGGGAGGGGAAAGAACCCGTGTGTTCAGATAAATGCATCATCCATGCCTCACTGGGATTCGAACCCGGACACATCTCGGACGAATGATCAGAAACCAGTTGCTTATACCACTGCGCCACCGGGGCGGCTGATAAAAGTTTTAGAACTCTCAATAGAAAATAGAAACAAGGCGTCTTTTATTTATTTAATCGCAAGAAAGTTGATGCCGAACACTGCTGTATTACACTTCTGGCCATTAAAATTGCTACACCAAGAAGAAATGCAGATGATAAACGGGTATTCATTGGACAAATATATTATACTAGAACTGACATGTGATTACATTTTCACGCAATTTGGGTGCATAGATCCCGAAAAATCAGTACCCAGAACAACCACCTCTGGCCTTAATAACGGCCTTGATACGCCTAGGCATTGAGTCAAATAGAGCTTGGATGGCGTGTGCAGGTACAGCTGCCCCTGCAGCTTCAACACGATACCACAGTTTATCAACAATAGTGACTGGCGTATTGTGACGAGCCAGTTGGACGGCCACCATTAACCAGACGTTTTCAATTGGTGAGACATCTGGAGAATGTGCTGGCCAGGGCAGCAGTCGAATATTTTCCGTATCCAGAAGGGCCCGTACAGGACCTGCAACATTCCGTTGTGCATTATCCTGCTGAAATGTAGGGTTTCGCAGGGATCGAATGAAGGATAGAGCCACGGGTCGTAACACATCTGAAATGTAACGTCCACTATTCAAAGTGCCGTCAATGCGAACAAGAGGTGACCGAGACGTGTAACCAATGGCACCCCATACCATCACGCCGGGTGATACGCCAGTATGGCGATGACGAATACAGGCTTCCAATGTGCGTTCACCGCGATGTCGCCAAACAAGGATGCAACCATCATGATGCTGTAAACAGAACCTGGATTCATCCGAAAAAATGACGTTTTACCATTCGTGCACCCAGGTTCGTCGTCGAGTGCACCATCGCAGGCGCTCCTGTCTGTGATGCAGCGTCAAGGGTAACTGCAGCCATGGTCCCCGAGCTGATAGTCCATGCTGCTGCAAACGTTGTCGAACTGTTCGCGCAGACAGTTATTGTCTTGCAAACTGACTCAGGGATTGAGACCTGGCTGCACGATCTGCTACAGCCATGCGGATAAGATGCCTGTCACCTCGACTGCTAGTGATACGAGGCTGTTGGGATCCAGCACAGTGTTCCGTATTACCCTCCTGAACCCACCGATTCCATATTCTGCTAACAGTCATTGGATCTCGACCAACGGGAGCAGCAATGTCGCGATACGATAAACTGCAATCGCGATAGGCTACAATCCGACCTTGATCAAAGTCGGAAACGTGATGGTACGCATTTATCCTCCTTACACGAGGCATCACAACAACGTTTCACCAAGCAACGCTGGTCAACAGCTGTTTGTGTTGAGAAATCGGTTGGAAACTTTCCTCATGTCAGCACGTTGTAGGTGTCGCCATCGGCGCCAATCTTGTGTGAATGCTCTGAAAACCTAATCATTTGCATATCACAGCATCTTCTTCCTATCGGTTAAATTTCGCGTCTGTAGCACGTGATCTTCGTGGTGTAGCACTTTTAATGGCCAGTAGTGCATATTGTGCACATTGCTGTAGCAGCTGGTGTAGAGCTGTACTGACCCGCTTGCAGCGCGCATACCGCTGCGTGCCAGGCACAGCAGTTGGGGAAGGTGTGTTGCTGGCCATCCTGGCAGCGCGTGCACACCGGCAGGTAGACGTCGGCGCACACCTCTGGGCAGGGACACTGCAGCCGGCGCTGCGAGCACATGGCGGCGGACGCCGCAGCGCAGTCCTGCACACGGGTAAACAGCCACTCCTGTACCTGTGACATCTGCTATACAGCGGTTGGACACAAACGTGAGAACACCTCAAGAAATGCATGTTTGAACGTAAATGCAATGCTAACTAAGCCTGCAGGTTGAGCTGTTGTATCTGACGACGAGCGGCACCTGTCCAGTCTCCTCAGCAAGTTATCAATGCATTATGTGGTAGCTAACTGAATTCGAACCTGGCCGAATTGTCGGTGCTCATATGGTGGGTGCTTTCATAAACAAGGTAGCCGAACAGTTTGGTGTTTCAACAGGGACGGTATCGAAGATTTATACCGCATACAAGGGAAGCGGAAAAAACATCATCTGCTAAGTCACAATGCGGATGGAAGTGTGCAGTGAGTGATCGTGAAAGATGGTCATCAAAGAGGAGTGTGATGAAAAATAAGGAGACGACAGCTGCAAAAGTCACTGCAGAATTGAATGTCACACTCGTGAACCCTGTCAGTATCAAAACATTACGAAACAAGCTGCGTAAGATGGGAATTGGAGGACGAACTGGAATTCCAAAACCACACATAAGTGATGCAAGTGCCTGTAACAGGAAAATGTGGTGACAAAGCCATAAAACCTGCATTGCGGGACCGCGAGGGGTAGTCGCGCAGTTTAAGGCGCCTTGACACGGACCGCGCGGCTCCCTCCGTCGGAGGTTCGAATCCTCCCTCGGCCATGGGTGTGTGTGTTGTTCTTAGCGTAAGTTAGTTTAAGTTAGACTAATTACACTAATTACTGTGTAAGCTTAGGGAACGATGACCTCAGCAGTTTGGTCCCATAAGTTCGTACCACAAATTTTCAATTTTTTTTCTGGGCTGTGGAGCAATGAAAGTCATTTTGTCAGATGAATATTGATGCACACTGTTTCCAACTTCTGGCCAAATTTAAGCTCGGTCACGATTTGGGCAGCGATATCACGGTATTCCCATGAGCTCCATGCGTACTCTGCAAGATCGCATTACTGCGTGACTTTAATTGGCTGATAAGGTCCATCCCACGGTAAAAAGTTCATTCCCCAGTGGTGGTGCTATGTTCCAAGGCGGCAGGGCCCCTGTTCACAGCTCGCATCGTCCAGGAGTGGTTTGTGAGCAAGACGATGTATATTCGCGTCTCCTCTGGCAGCCACCGTATCCAGATCTCAATATTATTGAGCCTTTGTAGTACACTTTGGATAGAAGAATTTATACCCATCATCACTGCCTGAGCCTGCTACAATCTTGCAGTAAGATTATTATAAGATACCCTTAAAAACCATACAGGACCTGTAATTATCCATTCCGAGAAGACTGGAGACGTTTTTAAATTCCAACGGTTTTCCTACATCTTATTAAGCATGCTGAAGAGCTGTGTGTTTGGTGTTTCCATATTTCTGTCTCTCTCTTATATACCCAGCATCAGCGTACAGGAAACTGGAAAGGAGCCTAACACTCCTCCCCCCCCCCCCACCTCCCCCCGGCCTCCCCCCCCCTCCGCTCTCCCGCCCCCCCCCCCCCCACTTCCAATAGTCTGTGCTAGCACAAAACTTGGTGGTGCCCTGTCACTAATTTATCCCGATATTGTATCTGAGAGGAAAGGTACGAAAACTATTTGTTGTGACTGACAATTCGCAATTTTTCACAACACAACTTTTATTGATGTAAGTTCACAATGTTGGTGACTGAAGATACAAACGAAAGGTAATAATAACGAAGAAAAAGTCTCCTAATGGAGGCAAACAAAAGTTCACCTCTTATTTTCCACAAAGGTTCGTTGTAACACACTATCAACAGTCCAATTCCGAGACGAAGACGTAATCTTCCACAGTTGCGGTACACGAGGTCGGCATCAGGCGTGAACTGAACTTCGGGCCTGCTTCTAGCCCCTAAGTAGCTGTCTCCAGCCATTCAGATTTCGGTGTAGTGATACTGCAGGCCGCTGCTCGAGCTCCCCCTGCAGGAAGTAGTGGTCGAAATGTCTGTTTCCATTATCTTGTGTGTAAATAGCCAGTGTTTACCATGGTGCTTTTGGGTACGCCTTGGGCATAGACAGCCTCGTCCTGTGTGGTGTTATATGGGTTGCCGACCCTCAGGGGCTACCTTGGCTCCGGTATAACACTATCTATAACGTGAAAGCCAATTTATATGTCTGAAAGACATTAACAGCTAGGAGTTCCAGGTACCATGCCTGCTAATAAACTGATCAGATACTTATAACTAAAGTTTTCGGTTTTATAATAGACACCTATAACACAGCTATTGTTCCATATCTGAAATAACGACTGTATTTGGCAATATGTTATTGCTTGATTATTTATACGTTAATTACGTTAATACACATCTATTCAAGGTTCGTCCATGTGACAGATACAATGTATCTTAACGTAATTCTACCATGGAATGCTTCTATAGATTTTGTTTGGTTTTATATAAGGCAGATGATTAACAGTTTTGACAATCTAAATATTTTTTTTATATTTTATGGTGTACAGTTTTATAAGGTACTCAATTTACATAACCTAATTAATAATTGATAATTTTATAACGATCTCTTTCCCATTCTGAGATAATGCAAATGTAAGTTCTAATATAATATGAGAGAAAGTATGTAATTTATAGTATACTGATCAGTATGTGATTCCCTGTTTGGTCTATAAATAGAATGAGTACAGAGCCCTAATGTAGTTACAGACTCAACGTTGTCATATAATGTGCAAAGTATATTATGGCTGAATGTAAATGTAGTTGTTGTGATACGTAACACATTTTATTTTGTTATCCTGGTTGTGCTTATAGAGCTAGATATTCACACAGTGATTACTTTTCAACATTATGATCATGTCATAATCACCACAAAAAAATTTTGAAAGTAATTGTTTAATGATTTTAATGATTGTCATACTGAATTATCCCTTTTCTATACTCTCTAAGTATAAATTTGTATGTTACTGCCTGTCTCTTGTATCTATGTTCTGCCAAGAGATGATCAGTTAGATCAGAACTAGTTTCAAAGTAGTAAAACAAAAACTTTTAACAGTTTCACGTTATTCTGCAAGAAACGTCAAACTTGAATTATTTTACCCTTTCATGGTTAAAAATTAATTTGCATATATCTGAAAAATAAAAGGTCGAAAATTTTCTTCCTTTCTGATAAATAATACACATTTACTATTAAAAATTTTTGAGCTAACCGATTTTGAAAGTCGGTGAAGTGGGACACATGTGTCCCACAAATGTAGCTAAAGTCATGTTTTCATGGGAACCTAGGATTTTCGGAATTAAAATTTTAATTTCAGAACGATTTTTTCAGGGTGGCTACCACGGAAAAAACTATAATAAATCAGTACCAAAACAAATTTATTGTCACGACAATAAAAAATATGAAATATCGTATACAGTTTTCAACATAATATTAAAAAATGGCTTTGACATATCAAACACCAATTTTTACCACATTCTTTGTAATTTTCTGGGGCATATACCATTGGATACAAATTATGTACAAACCAGCAGAACAGCTGAGGTGTGTAGTAATGTTTCAAAACAATGTCTGTGATTGATAAGAAAATACAACCAGTTCCTTCAGACATTCTTGGAATGAAGAAGATGGTGGCTGGATCTGATTTTCGTGAAACATGTGCACTGTGCCCCGTATAAACATATGCCGCCCCATTTGATCACTCACAACATTCTACATACCCATCCCATGGCCGTAGCATTTTCCTGCAATGTGCGAAAGCACCTCGCCACATGCTAGTACTGGAGAAATATGAGATCTCCCAATGCTTAAAACTGCTTATTAGTGTAGGCCTACTCTTATTGTTCATATCCAGTATAGCAGGAAGAATACAGGATTAAAGTGGTTAGTGATTTGGAGGTATGTCAGTGCGGAACGACCTGGAAGGGGTTCGAGTCGAATTGGGCTTGCATGACAGATATGAGAACGTCATTCCATGTTGCTTCAGCTCTGTACCTTAAGTCATCAAAAATACTGACTGATCAGGTCTGACGTTTAAGTTTCTCAGCAACATGCGACCAGATGTTTTCAGTGGGTGAGAGATGCAGAGAACATGCTACCATAGTTCGTCAATCATAGAGACTGGCGAGGTCAGGTGCGCCAGTTTGTCGGTAACAGGTGACACTCAAAGACACACCACGAAAAAAGTATCTGAAACGATCAGAAATCGGTAGATGTGATGCACCCATACGGACAACAAATAATTATGCAGAAAAAATGGATGATTATTCAAGAGAAAGAGCTTCACGAATTGAGCAAGTCAGTAACGTACTGGTTCACCTCTGACCATTCTGCAAACAGTTATTCGGCTCGGCGTTGATTGATAGAGTTGTTGAACGTCCTCCTGAGGGATATCAGACCAGATTCTGTCCAACTCGCGCGTTAGATCGTCAAAATCCCGAGATGGTTTAAGGACCATGCCCATAATGCTCAAAACGTTCTCAGCTGGTGAGAGATACGGCGACCTTGCTGCCCAAAGTAGTGTTTAGCAACCATGAAGGCAAGCAGTAAAAACTCTCGCCGTGTGTTGGAGGGCATTATCTTACTGAAAAATGTAGGTCCAATATGGCTTCCATGAAGGGCTACCAAACGTTGACATACCACTGTGCTGTAAGGCTCCACAGATGATCATAAAAAGGGTATTGCTACGTAAAGAAACTGCACCCGAGACAATCAATCCTGGTTGTTGCGTCGCATGGTGTGTAACAGTCAGGTTGGTATCCCATCACTGACCAAGGCGTTTCCAGACACGTGTTCGACCTGGAATTTCATTGACTGGGTAGTATTGTCCCACTTCGAACTGTACCCCGATGATCAGTGAAGATATGTTTGGAGAAGCCCCAGAAAATGGTGGGATACCAACCTGACTCTCACCCGACATACGGCCCCACAACCAGTAGTGATGATCTCCAGTGCCTTTCTTTTCATTGTGGGACCTCTTTGGATGTCATCCTCGACACATTTATACAGCAAAAGATATTCTACGCCCCATTTTGTTGACCTTCAGGGCAAGTCATCTTGGGCTTACATTTCAGCAAGCTAATGCCCACCCGCACATGGTGATAGATTTTACTGCTTGCTGCGTTCGCGCCAAACCCTACCTTGATCGGATCTTTCCACAGTTAAGAAAGTTTGAAGAATTGAGGATCTGGCATTATAACCGTCACGTGGACAACCAACAACTCTATCAATAAATGCCAAGTCGAATAATAGCAGGGGTTGTGTGGCGTGGGCTGGGCGGTTTTTTAGGTTAGATGGCCTTGGGCAAGTACAGAAAGGGCAACAGCCTCAACGGGTGCGGGGCAAAGTCAGGACATGCGGGGACCAAGCAGCAATCGGTATTGTAATTGTCAACTGTCGAAGCTGCATTGGTAAAGTACCGGAACTTCAAGCGCTGATAGAAAGCACCGAAGCTGAAATCGTTATAGGTACAGAAAGCTGGCTTAAGCCAGAGATAAATTCTGCCGAAATTTTTACAAAGGTACAGACGGTGTTTAGAAAGGATAGATTGCATGCAACCGGTGGTGGAGTGTTCGTCGCTGTTAGTAGTAGTTTATCCTGTAGTGAAGTAGAAGTGGATAGTTCCTGTGAATTATTATGGGTGGAGGTTACTCTCAACAACCGAACTAGGTTAATAATTGGCTCCTTTTACCGACCTCCCGACTCAGCAGCATTAGTGGCAGAACAACTGAGAGAAAATTTGGAATACATTTCACGTAAATTTTCTCAGCATGTTATAGTCTTAGGTGGAGATTTCAATTTACCAGATATAGACTGGGACACTCAGATGTTTAGGACGGGTGGTAGGGACAGAGCATCGAGTGACATTATACTGGGTGCACTATCCGAAAATTACCTCGAGCAATTAAACAGAGAACCGACTCGTGGAGATAACATCTTGGACCTACTGATAACAAACAGACCCAAACTTTTCGACTCTGTATGTACAGAACAGGGAATCAGTGATCATAAGGCCGTTGCAGCATCCCTGAATATGGAAGTTAATAGGAATATAAAAAAAGGGAGGAAGGTTTATCTGTTTAGCAAGAGTAATAGAAGGCAGATTTCAGACTACCTAACAGATCAAAACGAAAATTTCTGTTCCGACACTGACAATGTTGAGTGTTTATGGAAAAAGTTCAAGGCAATCGTAAAATGCGTTTTAGACAGGTACGTGCCGAGTAAAACTGTGAGGGGCGGGAAAAACCCACCGTGGTACAACAACAAAGTTAGGAAACTACTGCGAAAGCAAAGAGAGCTCCACTCCAAGTTTAAACGCAGCCAAAACCTCTCAGACAAACAGAAGCTAAACGATGTCAAAGTTAGCTTAAGGAGGGCTATGCGTGAAGCGTTCATTGAATTCGAAAGTGAAATTCTATGTACCGACTTGACAGAAAATCCTAGGAAGTTCTGGTCTTACGTTAAATCAGTAAGTGGCTCGAAGCAGCATATCCAGACACTACGGGATGATGATGGCATTGAAACAGAGGATGACACGCGTAAAGCTGAAATACTAAACACCTTTTTCCAAAGCTGTTTCACAGAGGAAGACCGCACTGCAGTTCCTTCTCTAAATCCTCGCACAAACGAAAAAATGGCTGACATCGAAATAAGTGTCCAAGGAATAGAAAAGCAACTGGAATCACTCAACAGAGGAAAGTCCACTGGACCTGACGGGATACCAATTCGATTCTACACAGAGTACGCGAAAGAACTTGCCCCCCTTCTAACAGCCGTGTACCGCAAGTCTCTAGAGGAACGGAGGGTTCCAAATGATTGGAAAAGAGCACAGATAGTCCCAGTCTTCAAGAAGGGTCGTCGAGCAGATGCGCAAAACTATAGACCTATATCTCTTACGTCGATCTCTTGTAGAATTTTAGAACATGTTTTTTGCTCGCGTATCATGTCATTTCTGGAAATCCAGAATCTACTATGTAGGAATCAACATGGATTCCGGAAACAGCGATCGTGTGAGACCCAACTCGCCTTATTTGTTCATGAGACCCAGAAAATATTAGATACAGGCTCCCAGGTAGATGCTATTTTTCTTGACTTCCGGAAGGCGTTCGATACAGTTCCGCACTGTCGCCTGATAAACAAAGTAAGAGCCTACGGAATATCAGACCAGCTGTGTGGCTGGATTGAAGAGTTTTTAGCAAACAGAACACAGCATGTTGTTATCAATGGAGAGACGTCTACAGACGTTAAAGTAACCTCTGGCGTGCCACAGGGGAGTGTTATGGGACCATTGCTTTTCACAATATATATAAATGACTTAGTAGATAGTGTCGGAAGTTCCATGCGGCTTTTCGCGGATGATGCTGTAGTATACAGAGAAGTTGCAGCATTAGAAAATTGTAGCGAAATGCAGGAAGATCTGCAGCGGATAGGCACTTGGTGCAGGGAGTGGCAACTGACCCTTAACATAGACAAATGTAATGTATTGCGAATACATAGAAAGAAGGATCCTTTATTGTATGATTATATGATAGCGGAACAAACACTGGTAGCAGTTACTTCCGTAAAATATCTGGGAGTATGCGTGCGGAACGATTTGAAGTGGAATGATCATACAAAATTAATTGTTGGTAAGGCGGGTACCAGGTTGAGATTCATTGGGAGAGTGCTTAGAAAATGTAGTCCATCAACAAAGGAGGTGGCTTACAAAACACTCGTTCGACCTATACTTGAGTATTGCTCATCAGTGTGGGATCCGTACCAGATCGGTCTGACGGAGGAGATAGAGAAGATCCAAAGAAGAGCGGCGCGTTTCGTCACTGGGTTATTTGGTAACCGTGATAGCGTTACGGAGATGTTTAATAAACTCAAGTGGCAGACTCTGCAAGAGAGGCGCTCTGCATCGCGGTGTAGCTTGCTCGCCAGGTTTCGAGAGGGTGCGTTTCTGGATGAGGTATCGACTATATTGCTTCCCCCTACTTATACCTCCCAAGGAGATCACGAATGTAAAATTAGAGAGATTAGAGCGCGCACGGAGGCTTTCAGACAGTCGTTCTTCCCGCGAACCATACGCGACTGGAACAGGAAAGGGAGGTAATGACAGTGGCACGTAAAGTGCCCTCCGCCACACACCGTTGGGTGGCTTGCGGAGTATCAATGTAGATGTAGATGTAGAATTACTTCCAATGGATCATTGATTTGCTCCATATTGGAAGCTCTTTGTCTTGAATAATTAATCCAATTTTTCTGGAACTGTAATCATTTGTTTGCCTGTATAAGTGCATCACATCTACCGATATCCGTCTCATTCAGACAACTTGTTCCTGGTGTATGTCTTTTTTTGGGGGAGTGTACTTCCTGACTCAAGATACGTTACTAAAGGAAACCTTCAAATGCATGTTGGTTGAATAATTTAATCAGATTCCGACTAAAGCGGGTAGGAACGTCGCAGAACGGTAGACAGCAAACTCAGTACATCACTATCGTGCCAGTGTCGAATTTCATACATGATAGTAGACATATATTCTGCTTGTACGACCTATTCGCATGTAACTTACATTCAAATGCGAGTTATGAATCAGAGACCCGCTGTGTAATCGTTTCTTATACACAGAATAAATGCAGGTTGCAGTGAAATACCATACATTTGCAAATTAAACCATGTAGTACATGCGATGCTAATTTGACGCTTCTTATGTGGTAGCTTGATGATGTTGCAGTTTTAATCGTCCGGAATGCTGCATGAATGCAGTGAAGAATTATAAAGTAACATGTTGCTTTTCGATTATTTTTACACGTCATTTTCTATCTACTACTCTTCATAATTGCTCCAGCATTGTTTTCTAGCCATATGAGCACTAAATTTGGCTGCATTACTCCAGTAATTGTGCTTACCAAAAAAAGAAAAAAACACCTTTCGAAAAGGCCTTGAAGGTCCAACAGTACCGACCGTGCGTCGTGTCATCCTCAGCCCTAAGGCGTCACCAGATGCGGATACGGAGGAGCATGTGGTCACCACACCCGTCTCCTGGCTGTTGTCGGTTTTCGTGATTGGTGTCGCTACTTCTCAACCAAGTAGCTCTTCAATTGGCCTCACGAGGGCTGAGTGCATCCCACTTGCCAATAGCACTCGCCAGAACTGGATGGTGACCCATCCAAGTGCTAGCCAAGCCCGATAGTGCTTAACTCCGGTGAACTGGCGGAACCGGTGCTACTACGGCGGCGAAGCCGTTGGCTTTATGCCTACCACATCACCCCTTTCTATCAATCTCACGCCTGGTGGAAAAGTGTCATCAGGGCTGTCACCAGTCAGTAGAACAGCCCCAAAAACTGAGTATTCGAAACTAATGATGTTAGTCTTGCGCTATTTTTACATGCGGCACCCTCTCACCCAAACACATCTATAAGCTACCAGGAGTGGCTTGGCCTCAGCAATATTTTCTTCCATTGGTGAGTCATAATGTACTGAGTTTGACTGAGATTGCTCAAGGAATTACAAAGTTGCGCCAGAAAGTCGCCAATTTTTCACTGCCATCCACATAAACGCGGGTATTACTGTTCTGTTGTTTATCTCCTGGTACTAAGTCATGTTGTTGTTGTGGTCTTCAGTCCTGAGACTGGTTTGATGCAGCTCTCCGTGCTACTCTATCCTGTGCAAGCTTTTTCATCTCCCAGTACCTACTGCAACCTACATCCTTCTGAATCTGCTTAGTGTATTCATCTCTTGGTCTCCCTCTACGATTTTTACCCTCCAAGCTGCCCCCCAATACTAAATTGATGATCCCTTGATGCCTCAGAACATGTCCTACCAACAGATCCCTTCTTCTGGTCAAGTTGTGCCACAAACTTCTCTTCTCCCCAATCCTATTCAATACTTCCTCATTAGTTACGTGATCTACCCATCTAATCTTCAGCATTCTTCTGTAGCACCACATTTCGAAAGCTTCTATTCTCTTCTTGTCTAAACTATTTATCGTCCATGTTTCACTTCCATACATGGCTACACTCCATACGAATACTTTCAGAAATGACTTCCTGACACTTAAATCAATACTGGATGTTAACAAATTTCTCTTCTTCAGTAACGCTTTCCTTGCCATTGCCAGCCTACATTTTATATCCTCTCTACTTCGACCATCATCAGTTATTTTGCTCCCCAAATAGCAAAACTCCTTTACTACTTTAAGTGCCTCATTTCCTAATCTAATTCCCTCAGCATCACCCGACTTAATTAGACTACATTCCATTATCCTTGTTTTGCTTTTGTTGATGTTCATCTTATATCCTCCTTTCAAGACACTGTCCATTCCATTCAACTGCTCTTCCAAGTCCTTTGCTGTCTTTGACAGAATTACAATGTCATCGGCGAACCTCAAAGTTTTTATTTCTTCTCCATGAATTTTAATACCTACTCCGAATTTTTCTTTTGTTTCCTTTACTGCTTGCTCAATATACGGATTGAACAACATCGGGGAGAGGCTGCTTCCCTTTCATGTCCCTCGACTCTTATAACTGCCATCTGGTTTCTGTACAAATTGTAAATAGCCTTTCGCTCCCTGTATTTTACCCCTGCCACCTTTAGAATTTGAAAGAGAGTATTCCAGTCAACATTGTCAAAAGCTTTCTCTAAGTCTACAAATGCTAGAAACGTAGGTTTGCCTTTCCTTAATCTTTCTTCTAAGATAAGTCGTAAGGTCAGTATTGCCTCACGTGTTCCAGTGTTTCTACGGAATCCACACTGATCTTCCCCGAGGTTGGCTTCTACTAGTTTTTCCATTCGTCTGTAAAGAATTCGTGTTAGTATTTTGCAGCTGTGACTTATTAAACTGATAGTTCGGTAATTTTCACATCTGTCAACACCTGCTTTCTTTGGGATTGGAATTATTATATTCTTCTTGAAGTCTGAGGGTATTTCGCCTGTTTCATACATCTTGCTCACCAGATGGTAGAGTTTTGTCAGAACTGGCTCTCCCACGGCCGTCAGTAGTTCCAATGGAATATTCTCTACTCCGGGGGCCTTGTTTCGACTTAGGTCTTTCAGTGCTCTGTCAAACTCTTCACGCAGTATCATATCTCCCATTTCATCTTCATCTACATCCTCTTCCATTTCCATAATATTGTCCTCAAGTACATCGCCCTTGTATAGACCCTCTATATACTCCTTCCACCTTTCTGCTTTCCCTTCTTTGCTTAGAACTGTGTTTCCATCTGAGCTCTTGATATTCATACAAGTCGTTCTCTTATCTCCAAAGGTATCTAAGTCATATGCATATCATATTTGGTTCCTGTTGCTCCACAACTGCGCGGGTAAACATTAGGTGGTCATGTCCAGTCTGAGCTTATTTATCACTCTTACTGCCAAAAGTCTATTTTGCTAATTCTGCATTCATGTTCAGAAAAACCCAATCAGTATTTCTCTTAAATGCGGTTCAAATAACTTGCATGGTCGTCTTTGGGTCAAGCAACGCATCTGCACCATACTCAGAGTCGATTCGAAAAGATTTTTCCACATAAATGACTTATGATTTGGCTCCCTCCCATTTCCGTGTTGCACATTCATCTATGTGACTTCTCATTACTAATTGTGATGCACACTATTTACAAATTTATGCTACTCTGGCGCCCTCTCAGCTTGGCACCCAAAGTGGCGGCTTGTGTCGCTTGGTCCTGAAACTGGATCTCACCATTGTGTGTGTGCCTGTGTGTGTGTGTGTGTGTGTGTGTGTGTGTGTGTGTGTGTGTATTAAACCGGGGTCCTTGTGTGTGTGTGTGTGTGTGTGTGTGTGTGTATTGAACCGGGGACCTAGAAACAACAGAGAAGCTTCGTCCCGCTGTAGCCCTCAGTGGCTCACAACCCCAAAACGGGCCACAGCAGTCCATCTGCCCCACTGCCGCCCCACATCGAACCCAGGGTTATTGTGCGGTTCAACCCCCAGTGGATACCCCCCGGGAACTTCTCATACCAGACGAGTGTAACCCCAAATGTTTGCCTGGTAGAGAAATTATGGTGTACACGTACGTGGAGAAAGTTTTTGCGCAGCAATCGCTGACATAGTGTATCTGAGGTGGAATAACGGGAACCAGCCTGTCTTGGCCGAGGCAGATGGAAACCGCCTTAGAAACCATTCACAGGGTGGCCGGCACACCGGATCTCGGGGAGCAGATGTTTCTTCGTAATATGAACCTGACAGATTTTGGCACAATACTTTTCATAATAATATGATGTGTGTGAATTTTTAAAATAATTTTACTTTGAATCAGTACATGAAGGGAAAAGTGTTGTGCCGTGCTTCTACTTTATATAAATACCAGGCTAATTAAAGGACAATGTATAGATTTTTCAGGTTGGACAAATCTCATCTGATGACGGCGTGCATTTGTATGGTGCTTTAGTGGACTTCACCCTGGCAGTATTATCACTTCTGCAATTCACAACAGAATGCGAGCGATTATTCTGGTAAGATAAAAAATCATAGCTGTCAGATGATTGTAACCTGGCTGGTTGTTACTTTTTGCCATCCTTATCGGCAACTAGTGAGATTATTTAACGAACGAGGAAGGGTGAGGGAGGAGACGTTCCATTTTCAAAATTTTCTATATTATTTTTGAAACTAATTTCCTCTTTAAATTTTTGTTTTCAGCAAAGTATATAGAATGGAAAGCAAGTTGACAAACCGGAAGTCTACGTCTACAATGAATGGAATTCTCCTGGCATCACAGCGCATCAAAAGTCCGGCAGCTGCTGCACTAGATTCCAGCCGACCAACACTATGATTGAAAGTATGTCCACTGGCTCTTCTTCACCCACAGGAGGATGAAGCTGATAAGTTTCCAACTATATCGTACGATTTTACTGAAGCCAATGACAGTGAATAGATTCATCCAGACAAGTGCAAACGGTACTAGCAGTGACATCGTTTATCTTTATTTTATTTTGTTAAATAATTTTAAATTTTTAGGCCCGGTTAATACAATACCAGCATAGGCCGAGAAGGCAGTATGTCGGCAGAGATTGAAAAACGAAAAAAAATTTGCAGTGACCGCCTAACAACAAAAAAATGGTTCAAATGGCTCTGAGCACTATGGGACTTAACTACTGAGGTCATCAGTCCCCTAGAACTTAGAACTACTTAAACCTAACTAACCTAAGGACATCACACACATCCATGCCCGAGGTGGGATTCGAACCTGCGACCGTAGCGGTCACGCGGTTCCAAACTGAAGCTCTTAGAACCGCACGGCCACACCGGCCGGCCGCCTAACAACAACCTAAGGTAGTTAACAGTATTGTGTGAGACAGCCACTGTTAAAAATCTTGCTGCTTCATTCACTGCAGCTTGTAAATATTTGTTGAAGGACGTCTTCTAAGCACCCTGAGTACTCCGTCTTCAGGCCACAAGTGGCCCATAGGGACCATCCGACCGCCGTGTCATCCTCCGTTGAGGATGCGGATAGGAGAGGCGCGTGGTCTGCACACCGCTCTCCCGGTCGTTATGATGGTTTTCTGTGACTGGAGCCGCTACTATTCGGTCGAGTAGTTCCTCAGTTGGCATCACAAGGCTGAGTGTACCCCGAAAAATGGCAACAGCGCATGGCGGCCCGGATGGTCACCCATCCAAGTGCCGGCCACGCCCAACAGCGCTTAACTTCGGTGATCGCACGGAAACCGGTGTATCCACTGTGGCAAAGCCGTTGCCTAAGGACCCTGAGCTGCAGTTAAAATGTTTTTAGCTGAACCAGTATTCGGGTGTAGGCCGTAATCCATTGTCAGTGGTATCTGATACGGAGGACAACAAGACACTTGTATCTACATTGATACCTGCAATATGACAATTATATACGTAACAGCAGAAACGTTAGTCTACTTACATTATATATCTCTGTATCAACGACATTCATAGCAGTTATAAATTTATTGTGATGTTCAACATGACGATCATCTAGAAAGCAAGCAAGTATGTTGATACCTAGAACCCAATTACAACCATGTTAATATGTTAGGCTATGAAATCAGCCCCATCTCACAGTGCAACGTTGTCGTGTGTTTTGCTACTGGCATTTCTCTGCAGTGAATTGTCGTGGTTGCGTGCTCTCATTATTAAATACTGGATGAGTGTAGGCCGGGTAATTTGCATTTCGTTTTGGGAAACGCTAGTTTTTCACGCGTCTCAATGTTTATGACGTCTTCTCTCCTGAAATTACGTGGCGTACATTGATATAATTTTGAAGCTACATTCAGTTGTGTATCCGGGCACTGCCTGCAAAATATGTTGCGAATAGCCTTAGTAGTAACTCCTCTAACTCTTCGTCCAAACAGGCCTTGGATGGCCCAATGGTTCCGATCGGCCGCCGTATCTTCCTCAGCCCACAGGCGTCACTGGATGTGGATATGGAGGGGCATGTGGTCAGCATACTGCTCTCCCGGCCGTATATCAGTTTACGAGATCGGAGCTGCTACTTCTCAATCAAGTAGCTCCTCAGTTTGCCTCGCAAGGGCTGAGTGCACTCCGCTTGCCAACAGTGCCCGGCGGACCGGGTGGTCACCCATCCAAGTTCTAGCCCATCCCAATCTGACGGGAACAGGTGTGACCACCGCGGAAAGGCCGCTGGCCTTATTAGTAAAGAAGTAATAAATTAAAACGTCATGCCTGATGCTGAAGTTCAACTTCATGAAGAGCTAAAGACTTTTTTCTCTTCATTATTTTGTGGTGGGCGCCGAAAAGGTTCGATATTATGTGTTACATTTGTTCGAAGTCGCTAAGTGATCTCATTCTCAGATACCGGATAAACGTAGTCCTGGTATTTGAGCGCTGTGAACTAAGCTGTGTCAAGACATACATACTGTTTCTAACTGTAATATTTGTCTATGGGTCCTAAACCTTGAAGTTAAGAGTATACCTTTTAACGAACAGATTATAACAGCATTTAAAAGTTTCAGATTTATGAAATACTGAAAACCAAACTTTTTCGCCACTGAAAGCCACTAGACAGGCAACATGCAGATGGGGTTGTTTACTATGAACCAAGGCGGGGCGCAGTAGCCAGTTCTGACTGCTCATATGTCCAGGGGCAGCTCCTGCAAAACTGTGTCTTATAATGCTACGCAACACAAGTATTCACGCCAATGAAGTGCACAGCATCCAGCGCTACGTGTTTGATGGTTCTTACGTCCTATTTTTTTGTTATTTGACAAGCCTGGAAACAACAATGTGTTACATCCTAGATTATTGTGTAATCAGCTTTCCTTCTCCTGTGAATGAAATCATAATCGAATTTACGTACGTAACACGTTTTCGAAAGTATAACATATGCTAAGAGAAAGCTTGTGCTGTGAGTGTAGTGAATATGAGAGAGGTAACCATGCAAAATCTGACACATACCTCATCTGCTGCAGAAGCAAAGCACATTTGTGCAGTTACTAACAACATTAACGTCACTTGTAACTTCATTCTTGTCTGTAACGAATCCAAGCAGCAGCTAGACAACTGTGACTGTTGCTGTGCCAGCCAGGCGTGGTAGCCACTATTTATACTGACATCCGGTGTCGTGACTTGCCATGAAAGCAGATCACTTGTTCTCGAGTGCATCGCAAGTGTTCTTTTCACTTACTGCTCCCATGCTCCCTGCTCTTTCTATACCCCTATCTATTTACTTCTCTCTGTCTCCTACCTCTCACATAAACAACAAGCATTTCGCTGTTTACGTACTGAGGAAAAATGCGTTCCTCAAACGTGTTAAAGATCTGAACCAACAGCTGGCGAATTTCAAGACAAACTTTTAAAATGAGGGCACATGTACTGGAAGTTTTTGATCAGATTCTTGCTTCGCAGTTAACTTTTTTGATACACTTCTCGAAAGAAAGCACTACGAAGAATTTGTGTTAGTTATTACGTGTGTGTCAGATTCGTTAAAATTATTCTCAAGGAAACCATTTAATGACTGAATGTTTAAGAAACAACTGTGAAAGAAAATCATATTTCTAGTCAGGGAGATTTCGTGGCCATTCTCACTCTAAATTAAATCTTCGAAGTCCGCGGCATTTTTTGTCTTTACCAATCAACGCCTCAACCGCACAGTCTGGACCATCCTCAAAAGCCGCTGTTCTACGGATGGCTGGATTATCTCTTTTGGACACTAATGCATGCAGAGGTTTTGAAACGTTAGCTGACTTAGACGAACATAGAAACGTCGTAATAATTTAGAAGTTTTTATCCTACATGTGTTTCAATGAAACTGGAGGCGAGATGAGGAAAAGTGATTTATTTCTGTCAATCTCGCGTCCTTATGCAACTATCATGTAGCTCAGTAGTTCAATTCCAATGTTAAAAAAGGGGAATAGTAAAAACTCGTTATTCAAAGATAACATTTAAAAATATGGTAACAAACTAATAGGTGTAGATATCAAAATGATATTACAATTAGATTAATTACCTGCATACGGTAAAATGGGATAAGCCTGGGTGGTGGAGTGAAACCGAGTACCTTGTTTCTGACGTCACTATTTATGTCCTCTGGTGGAGAGATATAGAATTTCCACTAGTTAAGAAGAAAGAGAGACCATAATTATGTGTTCCTACTGTTCAGATCTCCGTTGTCTGTGAAGGTAAGTTTATTTTACGTATCAACTGACTAATGTTCTTTCGTTTTTCAACTGCGGTCATTACAGATATAAAAAATCTATTTAATCATTAATATGCAGTGACTAGTAAGTGTGTGGTTCTTACGTCCTTACACTAGCAAACAGTTGGGATTTGGTTCAGCAATATCATGCTCTTGTTTCGTTTTTATAGCCTCTGCACTCGGGGTGAGACCGGGTTCATTGCCCTACAATGTAATATTGCACTACGAATTTTTTTCTTTCAAATATGCCGATAACTTTAAAAAATGGTTCAAATGGCTCTGAGCACTATGGGACTTAACTTCTGTGGTCATCAGTCCCCTAGAACTTAGAACTAATTAAACCTAACTAACCTAAGAACATCACACACATCCATGCCCGAGGCAGGATTCGAACCTGCGACCGTAGAGGTCTCGCAGTTCCAGACTGTCGCGCCTAGAACCGCTCGGCCACCCCGGCCGGCGCCGATAACTTACCAAAGGAACGAAAATACACGATCATGAAGGCAAGAGAGTATGGAAGGGGAAATGAACGAACTGTTATCTGGTAGGGTGGGCTATTTGAAAGCTGCAAAAATCTTGAAAGTTACACAAAGTAACTTAAAAGATAAAAAAGTTTAGAAAAAATTTACAATTTCTAAGGAAGTGGCACGATCGGAGCCATCACCACTTGTGTTTTCAGAACAAGAGGAAAAAGAATTAGTCGATCATATAGTAATGTTATCTGGTTTAACTTTAAAAGATGTCCGAAGATGAGCATATAAACTCACAATCAAAACCAATCTGTAGCATAAATTCAACGATGGAACGAAGATGGCTGGAAGGACCTGGTTTTATTCAACAGCGGAAAACGTCTCTGCACGGCCGACGAAAACTGTAGTGGTGCTGATAATGAGGATTGTAACTTTACATGTGAATTTTGTGAGTAACGTTGCTAATTAAATATTTCAATAAACGTTTCTGTGCTTTTATATTGAAAATCTTTTTTGTCTACATTCCCATAAAGTCACTGTGTGTACCCACTCCTACCCCACTGATCTGACTTTTTCTGTAAAAGAACCTGCCATTAAAAGAGTACTGAAGCTATGGATTTTCAGGAATATTATATTCTATCCAATTAAACAGTGATTATTTTTACTCAATCTGACAATCTCTAAATGAAATGGTTTAACTCCTAAGGGCATTTGAGTATTAGTTGGCCGCTCTTACCCCACTTTTCCCTACACGAGTATACAGGGTGAGTCACCTAACGTTACCGCTGGATATATTTCGTAAACCACATCAAATACTGACGAACCGATTCCACAGACCGAACGTGAGGAGAGGGGCTTGTGTAATTGTTTAATACAAACCATACAAAAATGCACGGAAGTATGTTTTTTAATTCAAACCTACGTTTTTTTATTAAATGGAACCACGTTAGTTTTGTTAGCACATCTGAACATATAAACAAATACGTAATCAGTGCCGTTTGTTGCATTGTAAAATGTTAATTACATCCGGAGATATTGTAACCTAAAGTTGACGCTTGAGTACCACTCCTCCGCTGTTCGATCGTGTGTATCGGAGAGCACTGCAACATACATCGCGTTTCTACAGAATGATCTGCCAACGTTGCTCGCAAATGTACCACTGGAAACGTGCCGACGTATGTGGTATCAGCATGATGGTGCACCTGCGCATTCCGCAATTAACACTAGGCTGACCCTTGACAGGATGTTCGACGGGCGTTTCACAGGACGTGGAGGACGCATAAATTGGCCAGCCCGTTCTCCTGATCTTACACCTCTGGACTTCTTTCTGTGGGGTACGTTAAAGGAGAATGTGTACCGTGATGTGCCTACATCCCCAGAGGATATGAAACAACGTATTGTGGCACCCTGCGGCGACATTACATCAGATGTACTGCGGCGTGTACGACATTCATTACGCCAGAGATTGCAATTGTGTGCAGCAAATGATGGCCAACACATTGAACATCTATCGGCCTGACATGTCGGGACACACTGTATTCCACTCCGTAATTGAAAACGGAAACCACGTGTGTACGTGTACCTCACCCCTAATGGTAATGCACATGTGCGTCAGTGAAAAAGACCAATAAAAAGGTGTTAGCATGTGGACGTAATGTGCTGTTCCAGTCTCTTCCGTACCTAAGGTCCATCACAGTTCCCTTTGGATCCCTACGTAATTCGATGCTCTCCGATACACACGATCGAACAGCGGAGGAGTGGTACTCAAGCGTCAACTTTAGGTTACAATATCTCCAGATGTAATTAACATTTTACAATGCAACAAACGGCACGGATTACGTATTTGTTTATATGTTCAGATGTGCTAACAAAACTAACGTGGTTCCATTTTTAAGAAAACGTAGGTTTGTGTTAAAAAACATACTTCCGTGCATTTTTGTATGGTATGTATTAAACAATTACACTAGCCCCTCTCCTCACGTTCGGTCTGTGGAATCGGTTCGTCAGTTTTTGATGTGGTTTACGAAATATATCCAGCGGTAACGTTAGGTGACTCACCCTGTATAAAGTACGCGCTAAAGAAAATGAGATACAAAATGATACCAGTAAACGAGACAAATGATCATAAAAATAATGAAATTCTAAAAAAAATGAAAAGTACAATAAGGAGTAGTATGACAATGCAAAATAATCGTCACCATCATCCATTGACCACAAATGCTGACGACCAAGCATAACTGAAGGTGTTGGAACAAAAAAATTTATTTCGGTGCCTTTTGAGAGAATATTATAGTGGTATAACTTTAACTTTGTTTCGTATGACACAATTTTGAATGTGATAAACCAAGCTCACGAGTACATGAATTGAAACTAAACTCACCTGCAGACAGAGGGGCCTGATAGTGCTCCTTTCTTTCGATTTGTAGACCCACTATCTACTGCACGATGCTAAGTGCTACATCATGCAAGATACATTGCCTGTTCGCGCGCCGAAGGAGAGACCCATAAAGTGGTGCTCGGCTTCGAGTCGGGAACGACCAAAAGCTGATAGATTAGGCGTAGAACGTTCGCTGCCTAGGCTTGAAGGCGAGCATATTCATAGAAGCTGCGAACCAACTATCCCGTAAACACATCAAAATCTGTCACTAGCAGAGTACTTGCGGTCCAAAGAGAAATCCAAGTATGCAGCGAGATCGTCAACAATGGTCTCGTGTGGCGTTACCTGACTAGATCTGGCGTATACGTTGCAGTGGATGTAGTAGGCCGCATTGTCACCAGTGAGTTTGCCCGATGCAGTCGGCGTCTGCAGAGGCCTGTAGAACCGAGCGCTGCTGACTGCCAGTGACATCCCCTACGCTGGTCATATCTCTATACTTCCTGGAGGCAAACAAACTTCACTGCGTATCTGGCGCCGCCCGATGACGATATAATTGCTCTCAGCTCTTCCACAATTTGATTCGTCATTACTGGACAGTCTTTGCAAAAGTAAGTAACTGTCAAATCAGATCCAGAGGACCACGCGATGCTGATTGGCCACCGCATCATCCACTGCCAACTGCTTTCATTCGGAAGGAAGATTAGTGTTTAACGTCCCGTCGACATCTAAGTCATTAGAGACGGAGCACAAGCTCGCAATGTTCTAAGGATGGGGAAGGCAATCGGCCGTGCCTTTTCAAAAAACCATCCTGGAATTTGCTGGGATCGATCTAGGGAAGTCACGTAAAACCTAAATGTGGATGACTGGATGCCGATTTGAACCGTCGTCCTCGCGAATGTGTGGTGTGGCGTTACCTCAAGTCTCTACCAGCTCTTATCAGCTATCAGTACCTTCAAACCCTTACTTCTCATACAAATAGCTCTCTAATGTACATAACGAAGCTAAGTGTTCTTAGTTCCAAACTCATTACCAACGAAAACTCCATGGTATTTGCATGTTCAATTACTCATTTCAGTATCATCTTTCACGTCCATACTTATAATAAAACTGTAAAATCACCATGTATGTCTGTTTGAACACGCTAATATCGAAAGCTACTAGACGAATTTCCGCGGGGTTTTCATGAGTAATTTGATGGCAGCTTGGGGCAACATAACAGCTATATTTCATTACGAAAAAGGAAAAAAGTAAAGTGTGATTAGATGTTTTATCTAAAACCATCTGGTCTATCTGTTTGCATGTTTGAACACACTAAGCTCCAAAGCCACTTGACGAATTTTCATGGGGTTTCTACAAATAACTGGGGCGTAGCTTTCGACAATAGATAGGCTTTATGTCATCATTATCGAATCACGAAAGAAACGATATCGTGATTTTAAGTGTTACCTAAAACTATCATGTTCGTTTGACTGTCTAATTGAACGCTCTAATCTCTGAAACCACTACACGAATTTTCAAGGGTTTACCAGAGGTAAGATGACGTAGTTTAGGGAAACATATAAGCTTTATTTCATCAAAACATCAAAATCGGATCACGAAAAAAAAATTAAGGAAATCGTGATTTGACGTTTTGTCTAAACCATCTTGTTTTATCACGCTAATCCAGAGGCAGCGTATTTATCTTTACGAGGACGATCATTGTAAATATATTGCTACTGTGTTACTGGATTTCATTAGAGGTGGTATACACTATTGTTATATTTTGACCACGAAAGACTTTGGCAGTCATAGAACACATTATGTAGAAATGAAAGCTTAGAAAACCTGTAATTTTGAGGTGCAGGGCTAAGAGTGGTTTCTCGGTCGAGTTGCGGTATTTTTGCATGTATAGTTTTTCAGTGATTTTGGGGGGGGGGGGGTGGAGGCGAGACCTCTTTCCGCGTTGGTAGACGGTGGCAGGGAACGGAGCAGCCGTTGCGAACTCCACGAAAATCAACTGTGTCCGCCTAACACGTTAGGAGGTCTCAAGATTGTCAATAAGTGACTGAAACAGGTTACAACAAAAATAAAGGTTTCTTGTGGTCGATACTGTTATGTTCATTTTAAAGTACTAAGCAAAACCGCTGTTTTCTACGAGAAATGTTCTAAAAAATTACTAATCTAGGTAGCTGTTATATCTACTACAAACACTGTCAGATGGTATATTTCTGGCTACAGAGGAGGTAGTACATCTAGACATAATCAAACTTTGCTGAAAACGTAGTCACTAGATAGCGTTAAGTTATATGTGCAGAGCTCTTGGCGCGGACAAGTGTCTCGGCTACAAAGTTTGTCTACACTTGTTGACAACAAGAAGAAATGTTCGTTGTGATATAAATCTGTGTTTATAAATCAGGATGCCGTTAAAATCTCCTCCATTTAGAATGGAAAATTACTGACTCTTTACTCTTACTTTACTGTTGCGTGCGTGTTGCACAAAATTCTTTCATAGTCAACTTGTAAGTGCCGTTATAACTGTCGTGAATTTATGCTGAAATTTTGAAACAGACGGTTGGTGTACAAGGCACATATCTGCTGGGTCTCATTCATGTCGTGATTATTCAGAGAAGGCGTGAATGAAAAATACGATTTTCCAGCATTAAGTAGGAAGCAAATTTCTGTCACATACCTCTTACCCTTCGACAATGGCTATCTACAAGTTCGCAGCAGATGTTTTAAAAATATGTTGGGGTTTACAGACAAACGTGTGTGTACTTGTTGTTATACTTAACACGACCATTCGCCCCGCTTTGGGCGGGACAGTCACGCGTTCAAGCTGTCTGTCCCGTTGTCCCCAGCCGGAGCAAAAATGCCCCATCTTTGCAAACAGACCAAACGATAACTGATTAGACGTATTCCAACCTGCCTATACTCGTAAAATTCGAAAAGCGCGAGTGACGGCGGCAGCGCGGACGGCGAGAAGAGAGAGCGAGTAACATGCGAGAGCAAGATAGACCTTTTTTTTTTTGCCATAGTTACTAACCGTGCACTGTCAGGGTGAGGACTACAGCGAGCGACCAAATGGTGTAAATTGCCCTGAAGAAGACCACATCGCGGGTTGAAACCGTTTGGCGGCAAAATAAATAATGCGATTGTGGCTGACATTTTGAATAATTGAGCGAGACAGACGCTGCCGCGGCAAGTCAGCCAACAGTCAAATCACATGAGTACGAACTTCACCTGCTGCAACGTTGTTCAGGATTAGTTTGTATTGGAATATTCGGGCGCACGTGCACAATCAATTAACTTATCCAACATTTTACTGATTGTGTGTTTGCAACATTAGAAAAGTGCCTCAACGCAAGTGTACCTTTAATATTACTTTAATATTAAGTATCCACTTATAAAATAATGGAGTGGTGCATCAGATGTTAAATTTGGAAAGTGTCGTACTGGTTTTAGTGTTAGTCATGGTCCTGCCACTGATATTGAGAAACATTTAAAATAAAAAAAGCAAAGGCTTTCTGACCGAGCTGCTGCTTCCAGCTCGTCAATGCTTGCTTTTTTCAGAAGAACCTATTTGCCGACTTCGAAGGATTTAGACGTAACTACAGCGAAAGGTGCCTGAGCATATCACACGGTTCCACAAAACCGGAGCTTTCGCTCAGATGACTGTGTCTCTGACTTAATTTAAACATGTTTTGAGGAAAAAGTTTATATGTTCTCGCACAAAATCCGAGGCCTTTGTTGTAAATGTGCTGGCGCCTCTGGTGATGGATGAATTGAAACAGCATCTTTGTGAAGCCCACTGCACATCTTTATTAACGGATGCTTCAGAACGTGGCTCAGTAAAATTATTCCCTGTTTTGATTCGATATTTTTTATCCTGTGAAGGTGTGTTTCGACAGCAGCCCGGTGAAACATCCGATATTGTCCATTATGTGAAGGATGTATTATCGTACAACGATTTAAATAAGAAAATAATTGTGCCATTTTGTGGAGATAATACCAACTGCAATTTAGAAAGAAAAATAGAAAAGGGAGTAATAACGTTTATGCAAAATTGGAGCCCATATAATTCACAACACGTTCAAAACAGCTTCACATTGTCTCCTCGTGGACGTCGAATGAAGTATTGTGAAAATTTACTTTTTTTTTTTTTCATCGCCAGCGTTCTGTGATTCCAAAGACACAGAGTATCAGAAACTGCTGGGCTACAGCAAGAACAGCAGCTCGCGCTAATGCCGGTGCTTGAAAGAATTTTAAAAATATTTCAACCCTTAAAAAGCTATTTTCTGAGCATCGAGAAATGCCCAAATATTTTAAAACGTTTTTTTTAATCTCACCTCTGAATTATAGTTATACTTCTCGAATGCACAAGCAGCGACTTTCCATCAAACGATGTTAAAAATTGAAGCACAATGAGTGTCTGCTGTAGAATCTACAAAGGAAATTAAGCGTCTCCGAGGTAACTTGGCAAGTAAAGAGAATTCGGTTTTTTTCCTCATACCGTCCGTAGTATAATACAAAAATTACCAGAAACTGATGGGCGTAGAAACTGCAGCGGCTGAATTTTATGAGACTAGTATACCTGTATCAGTAGTGTCGGTTCCATGCAGACTTAGAAGTGTTTAAATGGGCAACTTTGCCAAAAGTTCCTAAGAGAAAAGAAATACAGAATGTGACGGATTTGCTGATTAAGAAAGCATTTCTTAGCAGCGACCAAGATACGGACGTATTCGATGAGTTTTCACTTATTTCCAGCTACTTCGACGATGAAAGATGTGAGACGAACGCTAAAATTGTTGCTACTGAAGACCGATCGCGAAGTTGTTCACACATTTCTGTGACAACAATCTGAACTGCATGAAGTTTCGAATAGTTATTGAATAAGTTTCGTGTTTGCCTGGAATAATGCACCTATAGAAAGAATTTTTTCTCTAAGATATGGACAAGTGACAAAACACAGTTAAGTGCCGTAGTATTAAAAGCCGTTTTGATTACCAAGGCTAACATCAACAAATCATACGATAAGTTCCATACCTACTTGAAAACTAGACCCGACATTTTGAAACTGATTTTCTCCACCCACAAATATGAAACAAACTGGAATCTAATGTTTATTCATTCAAATTATATGTAATTAATATATTGTTATCATGTCTTTGTTTTTGAATTAGTTATAAGGAGTAAAACAAGTTTTTCCCCTAAATTCTGCAAGAGTCCCGCTCTGACAAAAAAAGGGTCAGGTTGTGTGTACTATACAGAGAAGATGAAAAAGGGAGCGGAAATATTTGAAGATCACCGGCGTAAACAACTTAATTCACACGATCACAAGAAAAAATATACCAAAGTTGATAAAGAACTGACCAAGTCGCATATAATGTCGTTTCCAACAGAGAAAAGTCGTTACACGCAACATAAATCAACGAAATGTTATCTCTCCCGAGATCTGAATGTTCATATATCATCGATTCTACAGGAGGTTGTTTAAGAGAGAGTTTCCTAAATTGTCATTCCACTGAGCTCGTGCTGGCACATGTACAATATGTGACCGATTCACAAATCAGATAAACTGCATAGTTGGCATCAACAAATTGGGCATTATTGCTAAAATAAAGAGTTTAATCCGCGAAAGGTAGAAAAAGCAACAACCATTATGAACAATGATTACAGGATGTCACGTATTCCCTTAAATACAACTCGTTTACATTGACTTGTAAATAGTAATTTTTACCCCCACATTAACTTATGCAAATTTGTTTTATACCACCCAGCTACAAATTACAATGTGTGTCTATACGTTTAGTCCCATATCAGAAGGTTTTATATGCTGTTAGCACGAAATCATTGCTGATCATGGTGGAAATGAGGTCCCGTGTTGTGTTGTGGAAGTGCTGTCATCTTTCATTACTGCCAAACTATATTTACAAATAAGGAGCGACAGCTGTGCAGGGCAGAATAAGTATCGTATGATTGGATCTGTCCTGAGCTACCTTACTGCAAAGAAGTATTTTGATTCTGTGGATTTGAAATTTCTAGTTTTAAGACATTCCTACCTGCCTTGTTATTGGAAATTCGGTATTATTAAGAAAAGAGATGCAAGGCTGTGATTTCGGAAGAGGTAGCACGAGAAATAATTATAAGTGCTAAGAATGTAAGGCGTAATAATGTAATAATGATGAAAGGTGAGGACTTCTTGACTTTTCTGCAGAATGTGAAAAGTTTTTGAACACAACTCCTTTAAAACTCAGCTCCCTCAGATGAATTAGACTGTCAAGAAACGGTTCTGCTGTAATGAAAACAAGACTGTCATTAAATGACTGGAAATGTGGATGGTGCACAGAATTTTTAAGGAAGGGCAGTCATTCGATCAATCTCTTTTTTACAGTGCTTGCAACATCTTGAAAGACGACCAGTCATCCCTGACGTAAAAAAGAAAAAAAAGTGCTTATTATCTGTTGAACTTTCTTGTTGAGAAGTATCATGCACTTTACCACAAAATTCGTGTATAAATACAAATAACAGTAATTTTGATTTTGGATAAGTAGTGAGGAAGAGGAGATTATAGTTCCGTCCCCTACTGTCGGCAACGAAGTCATTAGAGATGAAGCACAACCTGGGATTAGGGAAAGATGGGAAAGGCAATCTGTTGCGTTCCTTCAAAGGAATTATCCCGGCATTTGCCTTAAGAGAGTTAGGGAAATCACGGAAAACACAAATCAGGATGTCCGGACGCGGGTTTTAACCGTTGTCCTCCCGAATGCGAATCTAATGTGCTAACCACTGCGCCACATCGCTCGGTGGATGAGAGTGATTTTGTACGTTTAATATACGGAAAGTGGAATTTCATATCAAAACATGCTATATTTTTCAAATGTCGTATGTAACACAAAGCATGGGTGTCAGCCTTCTATTCCAAACAGTTTCTGTAATAATGTTAGTGAAAACAAATTCATAAATTTGTTTCCTGGTTGCCCTGCGAAGTTTTATTTTTGTCAGTTACCACCTTTCCCATGTCAATACTTCGATTATCGTCTTTAATGTCTTCACAAAGCTGTGGCAGCTGCTCTTGCCTTCCGATATAAACGGACTACAGCTGTGGAGCAGCTGACGCAGCGTCGTCAGCATGCGAAACAAGATTTTCTCATTTTCTCTTTGATCGAAATAGGTTTCAGAATATATTGTTCTGCTCATAGATGTGAACGTATAATACAATGTATCGTAGGCAAATGAACTTGACTGTTGTCTCGAGCAATGCGGTTGGGCAACGTGGGTATTAAGAATGAAATTTTCACTCTACAGCGGAGTGTGCGCTGTATGAAACTTCCTGGCAGATTAAAACTGCGTGCCGGACCGAGACTCGAACTCGAGAGTTCGAGTCTCGGTCCGGCACACAGTTTTAATCTGCCAGGGAGTTTCATACGGCGCACACTTCGCTGTAGAGTGAAAACTTCATTCTAGAAACAACCCCCAGGCTGTGGCTAAGCCATGTCTCCGCAATATCCTTTCTTCCAGGAGTGCTAGTTCTGCAAGGTTCGCAGGAGAGCTTCTGTAAAGTTTGGAAGGTAGGAGACGAGGTACTGGCGAAATTCGAACCGTGAGGACGGGCCGTGAGTCGTGCTTGGGTAACCCAGTTGGTAGAGCACTTGCCCGCGAAGGGCAAAGGTCTCGAGTTCGAGTCTCGGTCCGGCACACAGTTTTAATCTGCCAGGAAGTTTCAACGTGGGTATTGTTTTGCCCGCTGTCTGCTGCAATGCTTAAGCAAATCTCATCCCCTCTAAGCTTCCCTATCGCTCTCGCTCCATGCACAGAGCCCCCTGCCTACATTACGCGGACAATAGTTGTTATACGTGATAACACCGTTAGTGACTGTCAAATGAATCGTAATGAATCTATCCATTCGAATTTTGAGGTAGCGTTAAAATCTTCTTTTAATAAAAAGCTGAATTATAAAAGTTTCGATTCGCTACTGCTCTACCATAATGTAATGATGTATCACAGCGCCGTCTTCTCAGTCCGGAACCGCGCTGCTGCTACGGTCGCAGGTTCGAACCCTGCCTCGGGCATGGATGTGTGTGATGTCCTTAGGTTAGTTAGGTTTAAGTAGTTCTAAGTTCTAGGGGACAGATGACCTCAGATGTTAAGTCCCATAGTGCTCAGAGCCATTTGAACCATTTTGAACAGCGCCGTCTTCCTTGCCAGGAAGCACTCTCCAACTCGCTCGAAAAAGCGAGGGTAGCCGATGCTGTTTACAAAACTTTTTATCTGTGTGTGAGCTCAGACTCAGTTTGTTCAATCCGTTGTCAATATTTTTACTCAAATACTACGATGGGCATTCAATAAGTAATGCAACACAAGTTTTTCTCAGCCAGTTTCAGTTGAAAAATTCGGAAGTTGTTGTGTGACTTAGCGGAACATTTCCGCTTCAGCCGTTATAGTTTCATGAAGTTCGGATAGATGGCGACGCTATACGTCGTCTTGAACATGGCGTCTATTAACGGAAGTGCGTTCCAAGCAGAGAGCTGTCACAGAATTTCTTTTGGCGGGGAACCAGAACATCGTAGATACTCATAGGCCCTTGCAGAATATCGACGGAGATCTGGCAGTGAACAGAAACACAGTAAGTCATTGGGCGAGGAGTCTGTCATCACAGCAAGCTGTTCGATCTCTCGCCAGCCTGCCGCAAACAACTGTGACTCCTGCAATGTCGGAACACAAGGACACTCCCATTAGAGGTGATCGACGGATTACACTCAAACATCTCGCTGCTCACCTGGAAGTCTCTGCTGGGGTACCCAAAAGTGTCTGCCGGCTGGGTTCCTCGCCGCCTAACAGAAAACTATAAAGAGCAACGAAGACCCATCTGCGCGGCATTGCTTGCGCATTGCACTTTTTGTCAAACATGGTTTCATCTCTTTGAACCGGAAACAAAACGATAGTACATGGAGTGGCGCTACATCAACTCTCCTCCGAAGAAAAAGTTGAAAGCCTATAAAGTCATGGCGAAGGTCTCCTGGGACTCAGAAGGGGTTATTGTGTGTGATGTTCTCCCTAATGACGCAACGATCGAATCTGGAGTGCATTGTGCTACCTTCAGGAAATTGAAGAAACGTCACCACAAAAATGCAAACTAACTTATTCTCCATGAGAACACAATGCCTCATATAACTGTGCACATTCGAGAGAAGGTTTCAAAACTTCACTGGACTGGTCTTTCTCACCCACCCTACACCCTGGATCTCGCTCCTTCTGACTTCCAACTGTCTGACGAAATGAAGGATGCACTCCGTGGGAAGCAATACATGGATGGTGGGGAGGTTATTGGTGCACCAAGACGTTGGCACCAGTAGAGTGGTATCTTAAAAGCATAAGGTGGTGTAAGGCTGTCGTACTGAACGGAGATTATGTTGAAAAACAGGGTTTTGTAGCCAAGAGAATGGGGAGTAATATGGTGGGCAATAATACGGTGTATGTAACAAGATGAACTGTGATCTTAGCTTATGAAATACTTCTAAGTATAACATTATTGCAAGCACATTATGTGCATCGGAAACTAATACTGGTTTCTTAGGAGAAGCTCAAAGCACAGAGTATTAGAAGAGTCACTCCTCTTGTACTTAAGTGGGCATTGTGCCTTTCATTTTCAATCCCGACGCAATATCTGTGTATCATGGTCAATGTGGAGGTCAAAGGGATACAGGAAACCTGCAGTGGGAGTCAATGTGAAGGTCCAAGGGATACAGAAAACATGCAGTGGTGCATCGGAAACTAATACTGGTTTCTTTGGAGAAGCTCAAAGCGCAGACTATTAGAAGAGTCACTCCTCTTGTACTTAAGTGGGCATTGTGCCTTTCGTATTCAATCCCCATGCAATATCTGTGTATCATGGTCAATGTGCAGGTCCAAGGGGTACAGAAAACCTGCAGTGGTGCATCAGAATCTAATACTGGTTTCTGAGGAGAATTTCAAAGCACAGAGTGTTAGAAGAGTCACTCCTCTTGTACGTAAGTCGTCATTGTGCCTTTCGTATGCAATCCCGATGCTATATCTGTGTTTCATGGTCAATGTGAAGGTCGAAGGGATACAGAAAACCTGCAGTGGTGCATCAGAATCTAATACTGGTCTTCCAGGAGAAGATCAATGCACAGCTGTTAGAGAATCCACTCCTCTTGTATTTAAGTGGGCATCGTGCATTTATATTCAATCCCGATGCAATATCTATGTTTCATGGTCAATGTGAAGGTCCAAGGGATACAGAAAACTTGCAGTGGTGCATCGGAAACTAATACAGGATTCTAAGGATAAGCTCAAAGCACATACTATTAGAAGAGTCACTCCTCTTGTACTCAAGTGGGCATTGTGCCTTTCGTTTTCAATCCCGATGCATTATCTGTTTTTCATGATCAATGTGAAGGTCGAAGGGATACAGAAAACCCGCAGTGGTGCATCAGAATCTAATACTGGTCTTCCAGGAGAAGCTCAATGCAAAGGCTGTTAGAGAATTCACTCCTCTTGTACTTAGGTGGGCATTGTGCCTTTCGTATTCAATCCCGATGCAATATCTGTGTTTCATGGTCAATGTGAAGGTCGAAGGGATAGAGAAAACCTGCAATGGTGCATCAGAATCTAATACTGATCTTGCAGGAGAAGCTCAATGCACAGGATGTTTGGGAATTCACTCCTCTTGTACTTAAGTCGGTATTGTGCCTCTCATATTCAATCCCAATGCAATTTCTATGTTTCGTAATCAATGTGAAGGTCCAAGGGATACAGAAAACTTGCAGTGGTGCATCGCAAACTAATACTGGTTTCTTAGGAGAAGCTCAAAGCACATACTATTAGAAGAGTCACTCCTCTTGTACTTAAGTGGGCATTGTGCCTTTTGTTATCAATCCCGATGCATTATCTGTGTTTCATGGTCAATGTGAAGGTCCAAGAGATACAGAAAACCTGCAGTGGTTCATCGGAATCGAATACTGGTCTTCCAGGAGGAGCTCAATGCACAGGCTGTTAGAGAATTCACTCGTGTTGTACTTAAGTGGGCATTGTGCATTTCATATTCAATCCTGATGGAATATCTATGTTTCATGGTCAATGTGAAGGTCCAAGGGATACAGAAAACCTGCAGTGGTGCATCAGAATCTAATACTGGTCTTCCAGGAGATGCTCAATGTAGTGTTGACAGATTGCCAACACTACGCACATTATTTAAGGGAGGCGGCCATTAAGCAAGCAGGCGGACTTGATGGTCTGAAACAGGATACTTATGAATGCTATAAAGGAAAGTACGTAGCTGCTAGAATACTTAACTTTAATCCACCATTTGTATACAGCGTTCTTGATGAGACATTTCATACGATAACTATCAAACTATCAATTGGTATGGCGCTTTGCTAGGTCGTAGACTTTGACCTAGCTGAAGGCTATTCTAACTGTCAGCTCGGCTAATGAGCGATGCTTCGTCCGTGTAGTCGCTAGCAAAGTCGTCCGTACAACTGGGGCGAATGCTAGTCCGTATCTCGCGACCTGCCTTGTGGTGGCGCTCGGTCTGTGATCTCACAGTGGCGACACGCGGGTCCGACATGTACTAATGGACCGCGGCCGATTTAAAGCTACCACCTAGCAAGTCTGGTGTCTGGCGGTGACACCACATTCCTCCCCCGCAAATCGGCGAACGGTCGTGTTATAAGGCTTCCGCCCGCCGTGGGGAGGACTCCATGTTGACGTATGCGATGAGGTGGGGAGCCTAACAACAGGCGAGGCTGTGCCACCCGCACCCGGCCATTCGGTCCGAGGGGATCTAGGAAACGCCTGAAAACCTAGTCCAGGGTGCACGTCAACATGCGGTGTATGCGCCCGTAAAGAGACAGGAGGGGCCGAAGGGTTGACCTCCATTGCGTCGGGGTATCCGACGCGCGATGACGTCATGTGGTCCGGAGCGGGCAAGAGTTCCATGGCGGAGGACAGCTGGTCACGGGAAGCGATCGGCGGCACGTGACCCAGGGAGGCGCTTGGCGGCTGCAGCGAAGCGTCCACTGCGGGCGGCGCCGGCGGGAGAACAGGCGGCGGCGGCTGCGGCGGCGCGTCGCCATGGGGCAAAATGGAAGGCATCGTCGGTAACACCTGGGGATGAGGCGAGCCAGTAGATGGGTCCCCAGGGCGCTGACCGGACGGCACCGTCGCTGAAAGCAGACGGGGAGCGGCAGAACCCGTGCGACGACAGAGGCGCAGCTGATTGAGATGCCGACGCACCTCACCAGAGGCCCCCAAAACCAAATACATCGCGCGGCCGAGGCAGCGAAGAATGCGCCCTGCGATCCAACGCCGTGAACCGCGAAAGTTGCGATAGAATACAACGTCGCCTGGAGCAAAAGCAGGAGTCTGCCGCTGCACAGGAACCTGATGCGGCGGATGCAGCAAAGACGTCAAAGTTCGATGAGGACGACCGTGGAGCAACTCAGCCGGCGAGCGACCATCTCGGGGCTGAGAGCGATACGATGACAAAAAGAGCAACAACGCGTCCTCCCGAGAATGCGACTCTTTCAACCTCAACATCTGTGACTTGAAAGTCCGGACCAATCGTTCAGCGGCACCGTTTGACTGAGGCGAAAACGGCGAGGATGTCAGATGTTGAATACCATTGGCCTGGCAGAATGATTGAAATTCTGCGGACATGAATTGTGGGCCATTGTCGGAAACAATAGTCTGCGGAAGACCTTCAATGCAAAAGATAGCAGACAACGCTTGGATGGTGGCAGTTGACGTCGTGGAAGACATCCGGACAACAAAAGGAAAATTACTGAAGGCATCTACCAGAACCAACCATCGAGCATTCCAGAATGGACCAGCAAAATCGATGTGCAAGCGGTGCCAAGGGGAAGTGGCGTTTGGCCATGCAAAGACTTTCCGCGGCAGCGCGGATTGTTGTTCGGCACACGCCATGCAAGAAGAACACATTTTCGTAATCGCAGCATCGATTCCGAACCAAGTACAGTGCTGACGAGCAAGTTGTTTCGTTCGCACTATACCCCAATGTCCTTGGTGAAGAAGCCGTAAAACAGAGGACTGTAACGAACGTGGGACCACGACTCTGGACTGATCATTATCAGAACGCAACAACAAAGCACCATGTCGTACAAAAAGTCTCTCCTTATGAGCAAAAAATCAGCGAACCAACGGATCCTCGATCCGTGACTTTGACAAAGGCCATTGCGTAGCAACAAAACGCAAAACGGTAGCAAGGACCGGGTCAGCAGCTGTGGCTGTAGCTACACGACGAAAATCAATCGGAAACGATTCGGCCATCAGTTTCCGCATCAATGAACATGCAAGCAAGTTCGGATGAATCGAATGCTCTATCCTCAGCAACAGGCAAACGGGACAACGCATCGGCGTTTCCGTGCTTAGCAGTGGACCGATACAAGATATCGTAGCGGTACTGCGAGAGGAAAATAGACCAGCGAATGAATTTCTGCGCTGTACGCGGAGGTACAGGCTTGTTCGGATGAAAAAGCGACGTCAAAGGTTTGTGGTCTGTGATGATGGTAAAGTGACGACCATACAAGAAATCATGGAACTTTGTAACACCAAATACGAGAGCCAAAGCTTCTTTCTCTATCTGCGAGTAATTTCGTTGCGCAGACGAGAGCAATTTTGACGCAAAGTCATTAGGGCGATCATGCGAGCCAACTTTGTGCGCAAGCACAGCACCGATCCCGAAATCCGATGCGTCTACCATCAACAAAAGGGGTGTCTGGGGATCGAATGGCGTAAGGCAAGTATTAGAAAGCAACGCCGATTTCAACTGGCGAAAGGCGCGTTCGCATTCCGTCGTCCAGACGAACGGAACACCTGTATGGCGTAAGCGATGAAGCGGAGCTGAAATGGAAGTGGCATTGCGCACATTCACTCACACCTTGTGATTCTAAATCGTGTAATGTTCTTGCGACCTCATCACGCAATGCGTGAGGAACATTACGCGCTCTGAAAAATTTCGGTTGCGCGTTGACTTTCAGTTCCAAATGTGCTTCATAGTTCTGAGCGCAATCAAGGCCCGGTGCAAAAAGGTCAGCAAATTCTTCACATAGTCGAGAAACACTGGCGGAAGGCACAGTCTAATTCACAGATAGGACCTGATTTACTATAGACATGTTAAACAATTGAAATAAATCTAAACCAAACAAGTTCACTGCAGAAGAAGAACGAAGAACGTAAAACGACACAAGTTTTGTTTGTCCCTTGTATGTTGCAAGAAGGCTGCACTGTCCTAACACAGGGATCAGCTGTCCTGAATATGTAGTTAGCTTAACATTTGCGGAACGCAACGGAGGTTTGCCCAGTTGTTTGTACGTGTCGCGATTGAGCAATGAAACTGCAGCTCCGGTATCGAGCTGGAATGGTATGACCTTGCCATTAAAGTCCAAATCTACAAAAAGTTTATTCTCCTGCCGACGACAAGAGCGACTGTCTCGTGCAATTTGAACAGACACTGGTACAGAATCACTTGTTAATTGACGTGATTTCCGGCGACGTCGACGCACACTTTTTGTGGGACGAACACAGTCACTGTTTGAGAAAGTGGCGCTGGATGGGGTGGAATTAACTACATGAATGTCCATGGGTGAAGGTCCACGAGCCTGAGTGTCCTTGGTTCGATTCTGGCGCGAAGCAAAGGGCCTGGAATGGTTGTGAGCGTCCGATCTGAGCTTTTTCTGGCAAACACTTTGAACATGTCCTTTCTTATTACAGTAAAAAGAAATAGCTTGGCGTGACGGGCAATTGTCACGCGAATGTCTAGTAGCACACTGCGGGCATGATTTCACTGCATTTGTATGCTGTCGCGTCACACCTGATTTAGAGCGGGGCGGCAGCTGCGTGGACAAGTGCGAGGGCAGTTTAGCGGGCCGTGCAGCGCGCCCGGCGGGCCGGTTAATGTTCCACACGGCTGGCGAAGTGGCAAATGATTCCTGAGCAAAGTCAAGCGTGTCTTGTCTATCTAACATGTCTATCACTTGCTGAAGGGAGGGATTAACGAGTTTCAAAATCTGTTCCCGTATGCGAACATCAGAAACGTTCTGTGCAATTGCATCACGTACCATTGTATCTGAATAAGGGAGTCCACATTCACACTCAAAAGCACAATCCCTTGTAAGGCCTTGCAATGTTGCAACCCACTCCCTATTAGTCTGACCGGCCGTACGTTTTGTACGAAAGAAAGTATACCTTTTTGCAACGACATTAACTGTTTCCATGAAATAGGCATCTAAAGCAGACAAAATTTCTTCGTAGGACAGAATTGCTACGTCGCGTCGGGGAAATAATTGCACTATCACACGGTACGTTTGCACCCCTACACACGCCAATAAATGAGGCTGCCGCTCGTTACCTTGAATTCTGTAGGCGGCGAGATGAAATCCAAACTGGCGTGACCACTCCGTCCATGTTTCCTGAGCTGGGTCGTAGGGCCTAAAAGGCGGTGCAACTGCGAGTTGTGGCTGCGGTAGCCGTGAAGCGTCGGCTGCATCGTTTTGCAGCGCACGGTGACCCTGGACGAGCTGTCCAAGGGCATCCAATAACGCCTGCGTCTGCTGATTCTGCAAGCGATAAAATTCGGACAGTACATCTGGCGAAGCCATGACACAAGTAAATGTAAGCAATTAGAAAGAACAAAACCCTTTTTTAACTCGTCGCCATGTGAATTCCTCTTTTAATCCCATCCTTGTCGCCATCTGTAGTGTTGACAGATTGCCAACACTATGCACATTATTTAAGAGAGGCGGCCATTAAGCAAACAGGCGGACTTGATGGTCCGAAACAGGATACTTAAGAATGCTATAAAGAAAAGTATGTAGCTGCTGGAATACTTAACTTTAATCCACCATTTGTATACAGCGTTCTTGATGAGACATTTCATACGATAACTATCAAACTATCAATTGCTATGGCGCCTTGCTAGATCGTAGACTTTGACTTAGCTGAAGGCTATTCCAACTATCAGCTCGGCTAATGAGCGATGCTTCGTCCGTGTAGTCGCTAGCAAAGTCGTCCGTACAACTGGGGCGAATGCTAGTCCGTATCTCGCGACCTGCCTTGTGGCGGCGCTCGGTCTGTGATCTCACAGTGGCGACACGCGGGTCCGACATGTACTAATGGACAGCGGCCGATTTAAAGCTACCACCTAGCAAGTCTGGTGTCTGGCGGTGACACCACACTCAATGCAGAGGCTGTCAGAGAATTCACTCCTCTTGTACTTAAGTGGGCATTGTGCCTTTCATATTTAATATCGAAGCAATATCTATGTTTCATGGTCAATGTGAAGGTCCAAGGGATACAGAAAACTTGCAGTGGTGCATCGGAAACTAATACTCATTTCTTAGGAGAAGCTCAAAGCACAGACTATTAGAAGAGTCACTCCTCTTGTAATTAAGTGGGCATTGTGCCTTTCGTTATCAATCCCGATGCATTATCTGTGTTTCATGGTCAATGTGGAGGTCAAAGGGATACAGAAAACCTGCAGTGGTGCATCGGAATCTAATACTGCTTTCTTAGGAGAGACTCAAAGCACAGAGTATTAGAAGAGTCGCTCCTCTTGTACGTAAGTCGGCATTGTGTCTTCCGTATGCAATCCCGATGCAATATCTGTGATTCATGGTGAATGTGAAGGTCGAAGGGATACAGAAAACCTGCAGTCGTGCATCAGAATCTAATAGTGGTCTTGCAGGAGAATCTCAATGCACAGGCTGTTAGAAGAGTCACTCCTCTTGTACTTAAGTGGGCATTGTGCATTTCATATTCAATCCCGATGCAATATCTATGTTTCATGGTCAATGTGAAGGTCCAAGGGATACAGAAAACTTGCAATGATGCATCGGAAACTAATACTGGTTTCCTAGGAGAATCTCAAAGCACATGCTGCTAGAAGAGACAATGTCTTGTACTTAAGTTGGCATTGTGCCTTTAGTTTTCAATCCCGTTGCATGACCTGTGTTTCATGGTCAATGTGAAGGTCCAAGGGACACAGAAAACCTGCAGTGGTGCATCGGAATCTAATACTGGTCTTACAGGAGATACTCAATGAACAGGCTGTTAGAGAATTCACTCCTCTCGTACTTGAGTGGGCATTGTGCCTTTCATATTCAATCCCGATGCATTATCTGTGTTTCATGGTCAATGTGGAGGTCAAAGGGATACACAAAACTTTCAATGGTGCATCGGAATCTAATACTGGTTTCATAGGAGAACTTCAAAGCACGGACTACTAGAAGAGTCACTCATCTTGTACTTAAGTGGGCAATGTGCCTTTCGTTTTCAAACCCGACGCATTATCAGTGTATCATGGTCAATGTGGAGGTCAAAGGGATACAGAAAATCTGCAGTGGTGCATCGGAATCTTATACTGGTTTCTTAGGAGAAGCTCAAAGCACAGAGCACTAGAAGAGTCACTCCTGTACGTAAGTCGGCATTGCGAATTTCGTATGGGATTCCGATGCTATATCTGTGATTCATGGTCAATGTGAAGGTCGAAGGGATACAAAAAGCTGCAGTGGTGCATCAGAATCTAATACTGGTCTTCCAGGAGATGGTCAATGCACAGGCTGTTAGAGAATTCACTCCTCTTGTACTTAAGTGAGCATTGTGCCATTCATAATCAATCCCGATGCATTATCTGTGTTTCATGGTCAATGTGGAGGTCAAAGGGATACAGAAAACCTGCAGTGGTGCATCGGAATATAATACTGGTTTCTGAGGAGAAGCTCAAAGCACAGACTATTAGAAGAGTCAATCCTCCTGTACTTAAGTGGGCATTGTCTCTTTCGTTTTCAATCCCGATGCATTATCTGTGTTTCATGGCCAATGTGGAGGTCAAAGGGATACAGAGAACCTGCAGTGGTGCATCGGAATCTAATATTGGTTTCTTAGGAGAAGCCCAAAGCACAGAGTATTAGGAGAGTTATTTCTCTTGTACGAATGTCGGCATTGCGCCTTTCGTATGCAATCCCGATGCAATATCTGTGATACATGGTCAATGGCGTTCTCGCTTCCCACGCCCGGGTTCCCGGGTTCGATTCCCGGCGGGGTCAGGGATTTTCTCTGCCTCGTGACGGCTGGGTGTTGTGTGCTGTCCTTAGGTTAGTTAGGTTTAAGTAGTTCTAAGTTCTAGGGGACTTATGACCACAGCAGTTGAGTCCCATGGTGCTCAGAGCCATTTGAACCATGGTCAATGTGAAGGTCGAAGGGATACAGAGAACCTGCAGTGGTGCATCAGAATCTAATACAGCTCTTGCAGGAGAAGCTCAATGCACAGGCTGTTAGAAGAGTTACTCCTCTTGTACTTAAGTGTGCATTGTGCCTTTCATATTCAATCCCGAAGCAATATCTATGTTTCATGGTCAATGTGAAGGTCCAAGATATACAGAAAACTTGCAGTGGTGCATCGGAAACTAATACTCATTTCTTAGGAGAAGCTCAAAGCACAGACTATTAGAAGAGTCACTCCTCTTGTAATTAAGTGGGCATTGTGTCTTTCGTTATCAATCCCGATGCATTATCTGTGTTTCATGGTCAATGTGGAGGTCAAAGGGATACAGAAAACCTGCAGTGGTGCATCGGAATCTAATACTGCTTTCTTAGGAGATGCTCAAAGCACAGAGTATTAGAAGAGTCGCTCCTCTTGTACGTAAGTCGGCATTGTGCCTTTCGTATGCAATCCCAATGCAATATCTGTGATTCATGGTTAAGGTGAAGGTCGAAGGGATACAGGAAACCTGCAGTCGAGCATCAGAATCTAATAGTGGTCTTGCAGGAGAATCTCAATGCACAGGCTGTTAGAAGAGTCACTCCTCTTGTACTTAAGTGGGCATTGTGCCTTTCGTATTCAGTCCCGATGCAATATCTGTGTTTCTTGGTCAATGTGATGGTCGAAGGGATAAAGAAAACCTGCAGGGGTGCATCAGAATCTAATACTAGTCATCCAGGAGAAGCTTAATCCACAAGCGGTTAGAGAATTCACTCCTCTTGTACTTAAGTGGGCATTGTGATTTTCAAATTCAATCCCGATGCAATTTCTATGTTTCATGGTCAACGAGAAGGTCCAAGGGATACTGAAAACTTGCAGTGGTGCATCGGAAGCTAATACTGGTTTCTTAGGAAAAGCTGAAACCACAGAGTATTAGAAGAGTCACTCCCCTTGTACGTAACTCGGCATTGTGCCTTTCGTATGCAATTCCAATGCTATATCTGTGATTCATGGTCAATTTGAAGGTCGAAGGGATACAGAAAACGTACGGTGGTGCATCGGAATCTAATACTGGTCTTCCAGGAGAACCTCAATGCACAGGCTGTCACAGAATTCACTCCTCTTGTACTTAAGTGGGCATTGTGCATTTCATATTCAATCCCGATGCAATATCTATGTTTCATGGTCAATGTGAAGGTCCAAGGGATACAGAAAACTTGCAATGGTGCATCGGAAACTAATACTGGTTTCTTAGGAGAATCTCAAAGCACATTCTGTTAGAAGAGACAATGTCTTGTACTTAAGTTTGCATTGTGCCTTTAGTTTTCAATCCCGTTGCATGATCTGTGTTTCATGGTCAATGTGAAGGTCCAAGGGACACAGAAAACCTGCAGTGGTGCATCGGAATCTAATACTGGTCTTACAGGAGATGCTCAATAAACAGGCTGCTAGAGAATTCACTCCTCTTGTACTTGAGTGGGCATTGTGCCTTTCATAATCAATCCCGATGCATTATCTGTGTTTCATGGTCAATGTGGAGGTCAAAGGGATACACAAAACTTTCAATGGTGCATCGGAATCTAATACTGGCTTCATAGGAGAACTTCAAAGCACGGACTACTAGAAGAGTCACTCATCTTGTACTTAAGTGGGCATTGTGCCTTTCGTTTTCAAACCCGACGCATTATCAGTGTATCATGGTCAATGTGGAGGTCAAAGGGATACAGAAAACATGCAGTGGTGCATCGGAATCTTATACTGGTTTCTTAGGAGAAGCTCAAAGCACAGAGTACTAGAAGAGTCACTCCTGTACGTAAGTCGGCATTGCGAATTTCGTATGGGATCCCGATGCTATATCTGTGATTCATGGTCAATGTGAAGGCCGAAGGGATACAGAAAACCTGCAGTGTTGCATCAGAATCTAATACTGGTCTTCCGGGAGAAGCTCAAAGCACAGAGTATTACAAGGGTCTCTCCTCTTCTACGTAAATCGGCATTGCGCCTTTCGTATGCAATCCCGATGCCATATCTGTGATTCATAGTCAATCTGAAGGTCGAAGGGTTACAGAAAACCTGCAGTGGTGCATCGGAATCTAATACTGATTACATAGGAGAACCTCAAAGCACAGACTACTAGAAGAGTCACTCCTCTTGTACTTAAGTGAGCATTGTAAATTTCATAATCCATCCCGATGCATTATTTGTGTTTCATGGTCAATGTGGAGGAGTTAGGGATACAGAAAACCTGCAGTGGTGCATCGGAATCTAATACTGGTTTCTTAGGAGAAGCTCAAAGCACAGACTATTAGAAGAGTTACTCCTCCTGTACTTATGTGGGCATTCTTTCTTTCGTTTTCAATCCCGATGCATTATCTGTGTTTCATGGCCACTGCGGAGGTCAAAGGGATACAGAAAACTTGCAGTGGTGCATCGGAAACCAATACTGGTTTCTTAGGAGAAGCCCAAAGCACAGAGTATTAGAAGAGTCACTCCTCTTGTACGTATATCGGCATTGCGCCTTTCGTATGCAATACCGATGGAATATCTGTAATTGATGGTCAGTGTGAAGGTCGAAGGGATACAGAAAATCTGCAGTGGTGCAACAGAATCTAATACTGCTCTTGCAGGAGAAGCTCTATGCACAGGCTGTTAGAAGAGTCACTCCTCTTTTTTTTTTAGGTGGGCATTGTGCTTTTCATATTCAATCCCGATGCAATATCTATGTTTCATGGTCAATGTGAAGGACCAAGGGATACAGAAAACTTGCAGTGGTGTATTGGAAACTACTACAGGATTCCTGGGAGAAGCTCAAAGGACATACTACAAGAGGCGTCACTCCTCTTGTACTTAAGTGGGCATTGGGCCTATCGTTTTCAAACCCGATGCATTATCTGTGTTTCGTGGTCAATGTGGAGGTCAAACAGATACAGAAAACCAGCAGTGGTGCATCGGAATCTAATACTGGTTCTTGGGAGAGGCTCGAGGCACATACGATTAGAAGAGTCTCTCCTCTTGTACGTAAATTGGTATTACGCCTTTCGTATACAATCCTGATGCTATATCTGCGATTCATGGTCAATGTGAACGACGAAGGAATACAGAAAACCTGCAGCGGTGCATCAGAATTTAATACTGCTCTTGCAGGAGAAGCACAATGCACAGGCTGCTAGAAGAGTCGCTCCTCTTGTACTTAAGTGGGCATTGTGCCTTTCGTATTCCAGCCCGATGCAATATCTGTGTTTCATGGTCAATGTGAGGGTCCAAGGGATACTGAAAACTTGCAGTGGTGCATCGGACACTAATACTGGTTTCTTAGGAGAAGCTCAAAGCACATGCTATCAGAAGAGACTATCTCTTGTACTTAAGTTGACATTGTGCCTTTCGTTTGCAATCCCGATGCATTATCTGTGTTTCATGGTCAATGTGGAGGTCCAAGGGATACAGAAACCTTGCAGTGGTGCATCGGAAACTAATACCGGTTTCTTAGGAGAGGCTCAAAAGACAGAGTATTACAAGAGTCACTCCCCTAGTACGTAAGTCGGCATTGTGCCTTTCGTACGCAATCCCGATGCTATATCTGTGATTCATGGTCAATGTGAAGGTCGAAGGGATACAGAAAACCTGCAGTCGTGCATCAGAATCTAATAGTGGTCTTGCAGGAGAATCTCAATGCACAGGCTGTTACAAGAGTCACTCCTCTTGTACTTAAGTGGGCATTGTGCCTTTCGTATTCAGTCCCGATGCAATATCTGTGATTCATGCTCAATGTGATGGTCGAACGGATAAAGAAAACCTGCAGGGGTGCATCAGAATCTAATACTAGTCATCCAGGAGAAGCTTAATCCACAAGCGGTTAGAGAATTCACTCCTCTTGTGCTTAAGTGGGCATTGTGCATTTCATATTCAATCCCGATGCAATATCTATGTTTCATGGTCAATGTGAAGGTCCAAGGGATACAGATAACATGCAATGGTGCATCGGAAACTAATACTGGTTTCTTAGGAGAATCTCAAAGCACATGCTGTTAGAAGAGACAATGTCTTGTACTTAAGTTGGCATTGTGCCTTTAGTTTTCAATCCCGTTGCATGACCTGTGTTTCATGGTCAATGTGAAGGTCCAAGGGACACAGAAAACCTCCAGTGGTGCATCGGAATCTAATACTGGTCTTACAGGAGATGCTCAATAAACAGGCTGTTAGAGAATTCACTCCTCTCGTACTTGAGTGGGCATTGTACCTTTCATAATCAATCCCGATGCATTATCTGTGTTTCATGGTCAATGTGGAGGTCAAAGGGATACACAAAACTTTCAATGGTGCATCGGAATCTAATACTGGTTTCATAGGAGAACTTCAAAGCACGGACTACTAGAAGAGTCACTCATCTTGTACTTAAGTGGGCATTGTGCCTTTCGTTTTCAAACCCGACGCATTATCAGTGTATCATGGTCAATGTGGAGGTCAAAGGGATACAGAAAACCTGCAGTGGTGCATCGGAATCTTATACTGGTTTCTTAGGAGAAGCTCAAAGCACAGAGTACTAGAAGAGTCACTCCTGTATGTAAGTCGGCATTGCGAATTTCGTATGGGATCCCGATGCTATATCTGTGATTCATGGTCAATGTGAAGGTCGAAGGGATACAGAAAACCTGCAGTGGTGCATCAGAATCTAATACTGGTCTTCCGGGAGAAGCTCAAAGCACAGAGTATTACAAGGGTCTCTCCTCTTCTACGTAAATCGGCATTGCGCCTTTCGTATGCAATCGCGATGCCATATCTGTGATTCATGGTCAATCTGAAGGTCGAAGGGTTACAGAAAACCTGCAGTGGTGCATCGGAATCTAATACTGGTTAGATAGGAGAACCTCAAAGCACAAACTACTAGAAGAGTCTCTCCTCTTGTACTTAAGTGAGCATTGTAAATTTCACAATCCATCCCGATGCATTATCTGTGTTTCATGGTCAATGTGGAGGTGTTAGGGATACAGAAAACCTGCAGTGGTGCATCGGAAACCAATACTGGTTTCTTAGGAGAAGCCCAAAGCACAGAGTATTAGAAGAGTCACTCCTCTTGTACGTATGTCGGCACTGCGCCTTTCGTATGCAATACCGATGGAATATCTGTAATTGATGGTCAATGTGAAGGTCGAAGGGATACAGAAAATCTGCAGTGGTGCAACAGAATCTAATACTGCTCTTGCAGGAGAAGCTCTATGCACAGGCTGTTAGAAGAGTCACTCCTCTTTTTTTTTTAAGTGGGCATTGTGCTTTTCATATTCAATCCCGATGCAATATCTATGTTTCATGGTCAATGTGAAGGTCGAAGGGATACAGAAAATCTGCAGTGGTGCAACAGAATCTAATACTGCTCTTGCAGGAGAAGCTCTATGCACAGGCTGTTAGAAGAGTCACTCCTCTTTTTTTTTAAGTGGGCATTGTGCTTTTCATATTCAATCTCGATGCAATATCTATGTTTCATGGTCAATGTGAAGGACCAAGGGATACAGAAATCTTGCAGTGGTGTATTGGAAACTACTGCAGGTTTCCTAGGAGAAGCTCAAAGGACATACTACAAGAAGTGTCACACCTCTTGTACTTAAGTGGGCATTGGGCCTATCGTTTTCAAACCCGATGCATTATCTGTGTTTCGTGGTCAATGTGGAGGTCAAACAGATACAGAAAACCTGCAGTGGTGCATCGGAATCTAATACTGGTTCTTGGGAGAGGCTCGAGGCACATACGACTAGAAGAGTCTCTCCTCTTGTACGTAAATCGGTATTACGCCTTTCGTGTACCATCCTGATGCTATATCTGCGATTCATGGTCAATGTGAACGACGAAGGGATACAGAAAACCTGCAGCGGTGCATCAGAATTTAATACTGCTCTTGCAGGAGAAGCACAATGCACAGGCTGCTAGAAGAGTCGCTCCTCTTGTACTTAAGTGGGCATTGTGCCTTTCGTATTCCAGCCCGATGCAATATCTGTGTTTCATGGTCAATGTGAGGGTCCAAGGGATACTGAAAACAAGCAGTGGTGCATCGGAAACTAATACTGGTTTCTTAGGAGAAGCTCAAAGGACATACTACAACAAGTGTCACTCCTCTTGTACTTAAGTGGTCATTGGGCCTTTTGTTTTCAATCCCGATGCATTATCTGTGATTCATGGTCAATGTGGAGGTCAAAGGGATACAGAAAACCAGCAGTGGTGCATCGGACACTAATACTGGTTTCTTAGGAGAAGCTCAAAGCACATGCTATCAGAAGAGACTATCTCTTGTACTTAAGTTGACATTGTGCCTTTCGTTTGCAATCCCGATGCATTATCTGTGTTTCATGGTCAATGTGGAGGTCCAAGGGATACAGAAACCTTGCAGTGGTGCATCGGAAACTAATACTGGTTTCTAAGGAGAAGCTCAAAAGACAGAGTATTACAAGAGTCACTCCCCTAGTACGTAAGTCGGCATTGTGCCTTTCGTACGCAATCCCGATGCTATATCTGTGATTCATGGTCAATGTGAAGGTCGAAGGAATACAGAAAACCTGCAGTCGTGCATCAGAATCTAATAGTGGTCTTGCAGGAGAATCTCAATGCACAGGCTGTTACAAGAGTCACTCCTCTTGTACTTAAGTGGGCATTGTGCCTTTCGTATTCAGTCCCGATGCAATATCTGTGATTCATGCTCAATGTGATGGTCGAACGGATAAAGAAAACCTGCAGGGGTGCATCAGAATCTAATACTAGTCATCCAGGAGAAGCTTAATCCACAAGCGGTTAGAGAATTCACTCCTCTTGTGCTTAAGTGGGCATTGTGATTTTCAAATTCAATCCCGATGCAATTGCTATGTTTCATGGTCAATGAGATGGTCCTAGGGATACTGAAAACTTGCAGTGGTGCATCGGAAGCTAATACTGGTTTCTTAGGAGAAGCTGAAACCACAGAGTATTAGAAGAGTCACTCCCCTTGTACGTAAGTCGGCATTGTGCCTTTCGTATGCAATTCCGATGCTATATCTGTGATTCATGGTCAATTTGAAGGTCGAAGGGATACAGAAAACCTGCGGTGGTGCATCGGAATCTAATACTGGTCTTCCAGGAGAACCTCAATGCACAGGCTGTTAGAGAATTCACTCCTCTTGTACTTAAGTGGGCATTGTGCATTTCATATTCAATCCCGATGCAATATCTATGTTTCATGGTCAATGTGAAGGTCCAAGGGATACAGAAAACTTGCAATGGTGCATCGGAAACTAATACTGGTTTCCTAGGAGAATCTCAAAGCACATGCTGTTAGAAGAGACAATGTCTTGTACTTTAGTTGGCATTGTGCCTTTAGTTTTCAATCCCGTTGCATGACCTGTCTTTCATGGTCAATGTGAAGGTCCAAGGGATACAGAAAACTTGCAGTGGTGCATCGGAAATTAATACTCATTTCTTAGGAGAAGCTCAAAGCACAGACTATTAGAAGAGTCACTCCTCTTGTAATTAAGTGGGCATTGTGCCTTTCGTTATCAATCCCGATGCATTATCTGTGTTTCATGGTCAATGTGGAGGTCAAAGGGATACAGAAAACCTGCAGTGGTGCATCGGAATCTAATACTGCTTTCTTAGGAGATGCTCAAAGCCCAGAGTATTAGAAGAGTCGCTCCTCTTGTACGTAAGTCGGCATTGTGCCTTTCGTATGCAATTCCAATGCTATATCTGTGATTCATGGTCAATTTGAAGGTCGAAGGGATACAGAAAACGTACGGTGGTGCATCGGAATCTAATACTGGTCTTCCAGGAGAACCTCAATGCACAGGCTGTTAGAGAATTCACTCCTCTTGTACTTAAGTGGGCATTGTGCATTTCATATTCAATCCCGATGCAATATCTATGTTTCATGGTCAATGTGAAGGTCCAAGGGATACAGAAAACATGCAATGGTGCATCGGAAACTAATACTGGTTTCTTAGGAGAATCTCAAAGCACATGCTGTTAGAAGAGACAATGTCTTGTACTTAAGTTGGCATTGTGCCTTTAGTTTTCAATCCCGTTGCATGACCTGTGTTTCATGGTCAATGTGAAGGTCCAAGGGACACAGAAAACCTCCAGTGGTGCATCGGAATCTAATACTGGTCTTACAGGAGATGCTCAATAAACAGGCTGTTAGAGAATTCACTCCTCTCGTACTTGAGTGGGCATTGTACCTTTCATAATCAATCCCGATGCATTATCTGTGTTTCATGGTCAATGTGGAGGTCAAAGGGATACACAAAACTTTCAATGGTGCATCGGAATCTAATACTGGTTTCATAGGAGAACTTCAAAGCACGGACTACTAGAAGAGTCACTCATCTTGTACTTAAGTGGGCATTGTGCCTTTCGTTTTCAAACCCGACGCATTATCAGTGTATCATGGTCAATGTGGAGGTCAAAGGGATACAGAAAACCTGCAGTGGTGCATCGGAATCTTATACTGGTTTCTTAGGAGAAGCTCAAAGCACAGAGTACTAGAAGAGTCACTCCTGTATGTAAGTCGGCATTGCGAATTTCGTATGGGATCCCGATGCTATATCTGTGATTCATGGTCAATGTGAAGGTCGAAGGGATACAGAAAACCTGCAGTGGTGCATCAGAATCTAATACTGGTCTTCCGGGAGAAACTCAAAGCACAGAGTATTACAAGGGTCTCTCCTCTTCTACGTAAATCGGCATTGCGCCTTTCGTATGCAATCGCGATGCCATATCTGTGATTCATGGTCAATCTGAAGGTCGAAGGGTTACAGAAAACCTGCAGTGGTGCATCGGAATCTAATACTGGTTAGATAGCAGAACCTCAAAGCACAAACTACTAGAAGAGTCTCTCCTCTTGTACTTAAGTGAGCATTGTAAATTTCACAATCCATCCCGATGCATTATCTGTGTTTCATGGTCAATGTGGAGGTGTTAGGGATACAGAAAACCTGCAGTGGTGCATCGGAAACCAATACTGGTTTCTTAGGAGAAGCCCAAAGCACAGAGTATTAGAAGAGTCACTCCTCTTGTACGTATGTCGGCACTGCGCCTTTCGTATGCAATACCGATGGAATATCTGTAATTGATGGTCAATGTGAAGGTCGAAGGGATACAGAAAATCTGCAGTGGTGCAACAGAATCTAATACTGCTCTTGCAGGAGAAGCTCTATGCACAGGCTGTTAGAAGAGTCACTCCTCTTTTTTTTTTAAGTGGGCATTGTGCTTTTCATATTCAATCCCGATGCAATATCTATGTTTCATGGTCAATGTGAAGGTCGAAGGGATACAGAAAATCTGCAGTGGTGCAACAGAATCTAATACTGCTCTTGCAGGAGAAGCTCTATGCACAGGCTGTTAGAAGAGTCACTCCTCTTTTTTTTTAAGTGGGCATTGTGCTTTTCATATTCAATCCCGATGCAATATCTATGTTTCATGGTCAATGTGAAGGACCAAGGGATACAGAAATCTTGCAGTGGTGTATTGGAAACTACTGCAGGTTTCCTAGGAGAAGCTCAAAGGACATACTACAAGAAGTGTCACACCTCTTGTACTTAAGTGGGCATTGGGCCTATCGTTTTCAAACCCGATGCATTATCTGTGTTTCGTGGTCAATGTGGAGGTCAAACAGATACAGAAAACCTGCAGTGGTGCATCGGAATCTAATACTGGTTCTTGGGAGAGGCTCGAGGCACATACGACTAGAAGAGTCTCTCCTCTTGTACGTAAATCGGTATTACGTCTTTCGTATACCATCCTGATGCTATATCTGCGATTCATGGTCAATGTGAACGACGAAGGGATACAGAAAACCTGCAGCGGTGCATCAGAATTTAATACTGCTCTTGCAGGAGAAGCACAATGCACAGGCTGCTAGAAGAGTCGCTCCTCTTGTACTTAAGTGGGCATTGTGCCTTTCGTATTCCAGCCCGATGCAATATCTGTGTTTCATGGTCAATGTGAGGGTCCAAGGGATACTGAAAACAAGCAGTGGTGCATCGGAAACTAATACTGGTTTCTTAGGAGAAGCTCAAAGGACATACTACAACAAGTGTCACTCCTCTTGTACTTAAGTGGTCATTGGGCCTTTTGTTTTCAATCCCGATGCATTATCTGTGATTCATGGTCAATGTGGAGGTCAAAGGGATACAGAAAACCAGCAGTGGTGCATCGGACACTAATACTGGTTTCTTAGGAGAAGCTCAAAGCACATGCTATCAGAAGAGACTATCTCTTGTACTTAAGTTGACATTGTGCCTTTCGTTTGCAATCCCGATGCATTATCTGTGTTTCATGGTCAATGTGGAGGTCCAAGGGATACAGAAACCTTGCAGTGGTGCATCGGAAACTAATACTGGTTTCTAAGGAGAAGCTCAAAAGACAGAGTATTACAAGAGTCACTCCCCTAGTACGTAAGTCGGCATTGTGCCTTTCGTACGCAATCCCGATGCTATATCTGTGATTCATGGTCAATGTGAAGGTCGAAGGAATACAGAAAACCTGCAGTCGTGCATCAGAATCTAATAGTGGTCTTGCAGGAGAATCTCAATGCACAGGCTGTTACAAGAGTCACTCCTCTTGTACTTAAGTGGGCATTGTGCCTTTCGTATTCAGTCCCGATGCAATATCTGTGATTCATGCTCAATGTGATGGTCGAACGGATAAAGAAAACCTGCAGGGGTGCATCAGAATCTAATACTAGTCATCCAGGAGAAGCTTAATCCACAAGCGGTTAGAGAATTCACTCCTCTTGTGCTTAAGTGGGCATTGTGATTTTCAAATTCAATCCCGATGCAATTGCTATGTTTCATGGTCAATGAGATGGTCCTAGGGATACTGAAAACTTGCAGTGGTGCATCGGAAGCTAATACTGGTTTCTTAGGAGAAGCTGAAACCACAGAGTATTAGAAGAGTCACTCCCCTTGTACGTAAGTCGGCATTGTGCCTTTCGTATGCAATTCCGATGCTATATCTGTGATTCATGGTCAATTTGAAGGTCGAAGGGATACAGAAAACCTGCGGTGGTGCATCGGAATCTAATACTGGTCTTCCAGGAGAACCTCAATGCACAGGCTGTTAGAGAATTCACTCCTCTTGTACTTAACTGGGCATTGTGCATTTCATATTCAATCCCGATGCAATATCTATGTTTCATGGTCAATGTGAAGGTCCAAGGGATACAGAAAACTTGCAATGGTGCATCGGAAACTAATACTGGTTTCCTAGGAGAATCTCAAAGCACATGCTGTTAGAAGAGACAATGTCTTGTACTTTAGTTGGCATTGTGCCTTTAGTTTTCAATCCCGTTGCATGACCTGTCTTTCATGGTCAATGTGAAGGTCCAAGGGATACAGAAAACTTGCAGTGGTGCATCGGAAATTAATACTCATTTCTTAGGAGAAGCTCAAAGCACAGACTATTAGAAGAGTCACTCCTCTTGTAATTAAGTGGGCATTGTGCCTTTCGTTATCAATCCCGATGCATTATCTGTGTTTCATGGTCAATGTGGAGGTCAAAGGGATACAGAAAACCTGCAGTGGTGCATCGGAATCTAATACTGCTTTGTTAGGAGATGCTCAAAGCCCAGAGTATTAGAAGAGTCGCTCCTCTTGTACGTAAGTCGGCATTGTGCCTTTCGTATGCAATTCCAATGCTATATCTGTGATTCATGGTCAATTTGAAGGTCGAAGGGATACAGAAAACGTACGGTGGTGCATCGGAATCTAATACTGGTCTTCCAGGAGAACCTCAATGCACAGGCTGTTAGAGAATTCACTCCTCTTGTACTTAAGTGGGCATTGTGCATTTCATATTCAATCCCGATGCAATATCTATGTTTCATGGTCAATGTGAAGGTCCAAGGGATACAGAAAACATGCAATGGTGCATCGGAAACTAATACTGGTTTCTTAGGAGAATCTCAAAGCACATGCTGTTAGAAGAGACAATGTCTTGTACTTAAGTTGGCATTGTGCCTTTAGTTTTCAATCCCGTTGCATGACCTGTGTTTCATGGTCAATGTGAAGGTCCAAGGGACACAGAAAACCTCCAGTGGTGCATCGGAATCTAATACTGGTCTTACAGGAGATGCTCAATAAACAGGCTGTTAGAGAATTCACTCCTCTCGTACTTGAGTGGGCATTGTACCTTTCATAATCAATCCCGATGCATTATCTGTGTTTCATGGTCAATGTGGAGGTCAATTGGATACACAAAACTTTCAATGGTGCATCGGAATCTAATACTGGTTTCATAGGAGAACTTCAAAGCACGGACTACTAGAAGAGTCACTCATCTTGTACTTAAGTGGGCATTGTGCCTTTCGTTTTCAAACCCGACGCATTATCAGTGTATCATGGTCAATGTGGAGGTCAAAGGGATACAGAAAACCTGCAGTGGTGCATCGGAATCTTATACTGGTTTCTTAGGAGAAGCTCAAAGCAGAGAGTACTAGAAGAGTCACTCCTGTATGTAAGTCGGCATTGCGAATTTCGTATGGGATCCCGATGCTATATCTGTGATTCATGGTCAATGTGAAGGTCGAAGGGATACAGAAAACCTGCAGTGGTGCATCAGAATCTAATACTGGTCTTCCGGGAGAAGCTCAAAGCACAGAGTATTACAAGGGTCTCTCCTCTTCTACGTAAATCGGCATTGCGCCTTTCGTATGCAATCGCGATGCCATGTCTGTGATTCATGGTCAATCTGAAGGTCGAAGGGTTACAGAAAACCTGCAGTGGTGCATCGGAATCTAATACTGGTTAGATAGGAGAACCTCAAAGCACAAACTACTAGAAGAGTCACTCCTCTTGTACTTAAGTGAGCATTGTAAATTTCACAATCCATCCCGATGCATTATCTGTGTTTCATGGTCAATGTGGAGGTGTTAGGGATACAGAAAACCTGCAGTGGTGCATCGGAAACCAATACTGGTTTCTTAGGAGAAGCCCAAAGCACAGAGTATTAGAAGAGTCACTCCTCTTGTACGTATGTCGGCACTGCGCCTTTCGTATGCAATACCGTTGGAATATCTGTAATTGATGGTCAATGTGAAGGTCGAAGGGATACAGAAAATCTGCAGTGGTGCAACAGAATCTAATACTGCTCTTGCAGGAGAAGCTCTATGCACAGGCTGTTAGAAGAGTCACTCCTCTTTTTTTTTTAAGTGGGCATTGTGCTTTTCATATTCAATCCCGATGCAATATCTATATTTCATGGTCAATGTGTAGGTCGAAGGGATACAGAAAATCTGCAGTGGTGCAACAGAATCTAATACTGCTCTTGCAGGAGAAGCTCTATGCACAGGCTGTTAGAAGAGTCACTCCTCTTTTTTTTTTAAGTGGGCATTGTGCTTTTCATATTCAATCCCGATGCAATATCTATGTTTCATGGTCAATGTGAAGGACCAAGGGATACAGAAATCTTGCAGTGGTGTATTGGAAACTACTGCAGGTTTCCTAGGAGGAGCTCAAAGGACATACTACAAGAAGTGTCACACCTCTTGTACTTAAGTGGGCATTGGGCCTATCGTTTTCAAACCCGATGCATTATCTGTGTTTCGTGGTCAATGTGGAGGTCAAACAGATACAGAAAACCTGCAGTGGTGCATCGGAATCTAATACTGGTTCTTGGGAGAGGCTCGAGGCACATACGACTAGAAGAGTCTCTCCTCTTGTACGTAAATCGGTATTACGCCTTTCGTATACCATCCTGATGCTATATCTGCGATTCATGGTCAATGTGAAGGTTGAAGGGATACAGAAAACCTGCAGTGGTGCATCGGAATATAATACTGGTCTTCCAGGAGAACCTCAATGCACAGGCTGTTAGAGAATTCACACCTCTTGTACTTAAGTGGGCATTGTGCCTTTCATATTCAATCCCGATGCAATATCTACGTTTCATGGTCAATGTGAAGGTCCAAGGGATACAGAAAACTTGCAGTGGTGCATCGGAAACTAATACTGGTGTCTTAGGAGAATCTCAAAGCACATGCTGTTAGAAGAGACAATGTCTTGTACTTAAGTTGGCACTGTGCCTTTAGTTTTCAATCCCGTTGCATTATCTGTGTTTCATGGTCAATGTGAACGTCCAAGGGACACAGAAACCCTGCAGTGATGCATCGGAATCTAATACTGGTCTTACAGAAGATGCTCAATACACGGGCTGTTAGAGAATTCACTCCTCTTGTACTTAAGTGGGCATTGTGCCTTTCATATTCAATCACGATGCATTATTTGTGTTTCATGGTCAATGTGGAGGTCAAGGGGATGTACAAAACTTACAATGGTGCATCGGAATCTAATACTGGTTTCTTAGGAGAAGCTCAAAGAACAGAGTATTAGAAGAGTCACTCCTCTTCTACGTAAGTCGGCATTTCGCTTTTCGTATGCAATCATGATGATATATCTGTGATTCATGGTCAATGTGAAGGTTGGAGGGATACAGAAAACCTGCAGTGGTGTATCATAATCTAATACTGGTCTTTCAGGAGAAGCTCAATGCACAGGCTGTTAGAGAATTAACTCCTCTTGTACTTAAGTAAGCATTGTGCCTTGCATATTCAATCCCGATGCAATATCTATGTTTCATGGTCAATGTGAAGGTCCAAGGGATACAGAAAACCTGCAGTGGTGAATCGGAAACTAATACGGGTTTCATAGGAGAACTTCAAAGCACGGACTACTAGAAGAGTCACTCATCTTGTACTTATGTGGGCATTGTGCCTTTCGTTTTCAAACCCGACACATTATCAGTGTTTCATGGTCAATGTGGAGGTCAAGGGGACACAGAAAACCTGCAGTGGTGCATCGGAATCTAATACTGCTTTTTTAGGAGAAGTTCAAAGCACAGTGTATTAGAATAATCACTCCTGTACATAAGTCGGCATTGCGCCTTTCGTATGCGATCCCGATGCTATATCTGTGATTCATGGTCAATGTGTAGGTCGAAGGAATACAGAAAACCTGCAGTGGTGCTTCAGAATCTAATACTGGTATTCCAGGAGATGGTCAATGCACAGGCTGCTAGAGATTTCACTCCTCTTGTACTTAAGTGCGCATTGTGCCTTTCATAATCAATCCCAATGCATTATCTGTGTTTCATGGTCAATGTGGAGGTCAAAGAGATACAGAAAGCCTGCAGTAGTGCATCGGAATCTAATACTGGTATCCTAGGAGAAGCCCAAAGCACAGAGTATTAGAAGAGTCACTCCTCTTGTACGTCAATCGGCATTGCGCCTTTCGTATGCAATCCCGATGCCATATCTGTGATTCATGGTCAGTGTGAAGGCTGAAGGGATACAGAAAACCTGCAGTGGTGCATCAGAATCTAATACTGGCCTTCCAGGAGAAGCTCAGTGCACAGTCTTTTAGAGAATTTACTCCTCTTGTACATAAGTGGGCATTGTGCTTTTCATATTCAATCCCGATACAATATCTATGTTTCATGGTCAATGTGAAGGTCCAAGGGATACAGATAGCATGCAGTGGTGCATCGGAAACTACTACAGGTTTCCTAGGAGAAGCTCAAAGCACGTACAACTAGAAGAGTCACTCCTCTTGTACTTAAGTGGGACTGTGCCTTTCGTTTTCAAACCCGATGCATTATCACTGCTTCTTGGTCAATGTGGAGCTCAAAGGGATACAGAAAACCTGCAGTGGTGCATCGGAATCTAACACTGGGTTCTTGGGAGAAGCTCGAGGCACATACTATTAGAAGAGTCTCTCCTCTTCTACGTAAATCGGTATTACGCCTTTCGTATGCAATCCCGATGCTATACCTGCGATTCATGGTCAACGTGAAGGACGAAGGGATACAGAAAACCTGCAGTGGTGCATCAGAATCTAATACTGCTCTTGCAGGAGAATCTCAATGCACAGGCTGTTAGAAAAGTCACTCCTCTTGTACTTAAGTGCGCATTGTGCCTTTCATATTCCATCCCGATGCAATATCTGTGTTCCATGGTCAATGTGAAGGTCCAAGGGATACTGAAAACATGCAGTGGTGCATCGGAAACTAATACTGTTTCCTTAGGAGAAGCTCAAAGCACATAGTATTGGAAGAGTCATTCCTCTTGTACTTAAGTGTGCATTGTGCCTTTCGTTTTCAACCCCTATATATTATCTGTGTTTCATGGTCAATGTGGAGGTCAATGGGATACAGAAAACCAGCAGGGTGCATCGGAAACTAATACTGGTTTTTAGGAGAAGCTCAAAGCACAGAGTATTAGAAGAGTCACTCCTGTACGTTAGTCGGCATTGTGCCATTCGTATGCAATTCCGGTGCAGTATCAGTGATTGATGGTCAATGTGAAGGTCCAAGGGATACAGAGAACCTGCAGTGGTGCATCAGAATCTAATACTGGCCTTCCAGGAGAAGCTCAACGCAGAGGATGTTAGAAGAGTCACTTCTGTTGTACCTAAGTGGGTATTGTGCCTTTCGTTTCAATCCCGATGCAATATCTGTGTTTCTCGGTCAATGCGGAAGTCAGAGGGATACAGAAAACCTGCAGTGGTGCATCAGAATCTAATACTGGTGTCTTAGGAGAAGCCCAAAGCACAGAGCATTAGAAGAGTCACTCCTCCTGTACGTATGTCGGCATTGCGCCTTTCGTATGCAATCCCGATGCAATATCTGTGATTCATGGTCAATGTGAAGGTCGAAGGGATACAGAAAACCTGCAGTGGTGCATAAGAATCTAATACTGCTCTAGCAGGAGAAGCTCAATGCACAGGCTGATAGAAGAGTCATTTCTCTTGTACTTAAGTGGGCGTTGTGCCTTTCGTATTCAATCCCAATGCTATATCTGCGTCTCATGGGCAATGTGGATGTCAAAGGGATACAGAAAACCTGCAGTGATGCATCGGAATCTAATACTGGTCTCCCAGGAGGTGCTGAATATACAGGCTGTTAGAGAATTCACTTCCATTGTGCTTAAGTGAGTATTGTGCCTTTCATATTCAATCCCGATGCAATATCTATGTTTCAAGGTCAACGTGGAGGTCCAAGGGATACAGAAAACCTGTAGTGATGCATCGGAATCTAATACTGGTCTTCCAGGAGAACCTCAATGCACAGGCTGTTAGAGAATTCACTCCTCTTGTACTTAAGTGGTCATTGTGCATTTCATATTCAATCCCGACGCAATATCTATGTTTCATGGTCAATGTGAAGGTCCAAGGGATACAGAAAACTTGCAGTGGTGCATCGGAAACTATTACTGGTGTCTTAGGAGAATCTCAAAGCACATGCTGTTAGAAGAGGCAATGTCTTGTACTTAAGTTGGCATTGTGCCTTTAGTTTTCAATCCCGTTGCATTATCTGTGTTTCTTGGTCAATGTGAAGGTCCAAGCGACACATAAAACCGCAGTGGTGCATCGGAATCTAATACTGGTCTTACAGGAGATGCTCAATACACGGGCTGTTAGAGAATTCACTCCTCTTGTACTTAAGTGGTCATTGTGCATTTCATATTCAATCCCGATGCAATATCTATGTTTCATGGTCAATGTGATGGTCCAAGGGATACAGAAAACCTGCAGTGGTGAATCGGAAACTAATACGGGTTTCATAGGAGAACTTCAAATCACGGACTACTAGAAGAGACACTCATCTTGTACTTAAGTGGGCATTGTGCCTTTCGTTTTCAAACCCGACGCATTATTAGTGTTTCATGGTCAATGTGGAGGTCAAAGGGATACAGAAAACCTGCAGTGGTGCATCGGAATCTAGTACTGCTTTCTTAGGAGAAGGTCAAAGCACAGAGTATTAGAAGAGTCACTCCTGTACGTAAGTCGGCCTTGCGCCTTTCGTATGCGATCCCGATGCTATATCTGTGATTCATGGTCAATGTGAAGGTCGAAGGGATACAGAAAACCTGCAGTGGTGCTTCAGAATCTAATACTTGTCTTCCAGGAGATGGTCAATGCACAAGCTGTTAGAGAATTCACTCCTCTTGTACTTAAGTGGGCATTGTGCTTTTCATATTCAATCCCGATACAATATCTATGTTTCATGGTCAATGTGAAGGTCCAAGGGATACAAAAAACATGCAGTGGTGCATCGGAAACCACTACAGGTTTCCTAGGAGAAGCTCAAAGCACGTACTACTAGAAGAGTCACTCCTCTTGTACTTAAGTGGGCATTGTGCCTTTCGTTATCAAACCCGATGCATTATCAGTGCTTCATGGTCAATGTGGAGGTCAAAGGGATACAGAAAACCTGCAGTGGTGCATCGGAATCTAATACTGGTTTCTTAGGAGAAGCTCAAAGCACAGAGTATTAGAAGAGCCACTCGTGTACATAAGTCGGCCTTGCGCATTTCGTATGCATTCCCGATGCTATATCTGCGATTCATGGTCAATGTGAAGGTCGAAGGGATACAGAAAACCTGCAGTGGTGAATCAGAATCTAATACTGGTCTTCCGGGAGAAGCTCAAAGCACAGAGTATTACAAGAGTCACTCCTCTTCTACGTAAGTCGGCATTACGTCTTTCGTATGCAATCCCGATGCTATATCTGCGACTCATTGGTCAATGTGAAGGTCGTAGGGATACAGAAAATCTGCAGTGGTGCATCGGAATTTAATACTGGTTTCATAGGAGAACCTCAAAGCACAGACTACTAGAAGAGTCACTCCTCTTGTACTTAAGTGAGCATTGTGCATTTTATAATCAATCCCGATGCATTATCTGTGTTACATGGTCAATGTGGAGGTGAAAGGGATACAGAAAACCTGCAGTGGTGCATCGGAATCTAATACTGGTTTCTTAGGAGAAGCTCAAAGCACAGACTATTAGAAGTGTTACTCCTTCTGTACTTAAGTGGGCATTGTTTCTTTCGTTTTCAATCCCGATGGATTATCTGTGTTTCATGGCCACTGCGGAGGTCAAATGGATACAGAAAACCTGCAGTGGTGCATCGGAATCTAATACTGGTTTCTTAGGAGAAGCTCAAAGCACAGACTATTAGTAGTGTTACTCCTCCTGTACTTAAGTGGGCATTGTTTCTTTCGTTTTCAATCCGGATGCAATATCTATGTTTCATGGTCAACGTGAAGGTCCAAGGGATACTGAAAACATGCAGTGGTGCATCGGAAATTAATACTGGTTTCTTAGGAGAAGCTCAAAGCACATAGTATTAGAAGAGTCACTCCTCTTGTACTTAAGTGTGCATTGTGCCTTTCGTTTTCAACCCCGATGCATTATCTGTGCTTCATGGTCAATGTGGAGGTCAAAGGGATACAGAAAACCAGCAAAAAAATGGTTCAAATGGCTCTGAGCACTATGGGACTTAACATCTATGGTCATCAGTCCCCTAGAACTTAGAACTACTTAAACCTAACTAACCTAAGGACAGCACACAACACCCAGCCATCACGAGGCAGAGAAAATCCCTGACCCCGCCGGGAATCGAACCCGGGAACCCGGGCGTGGGAAGCGAGAACGCTACCGCACGACCACGAGATGCGGGCAGAAAACCAGCAAGGTGCATCGGAAACTATTACTGGTTTTTAGGAGTAGCTCAAAGCACAGAGTATTAGAAGAGTCACTCCTGTACGTAAGTCGGCATTGTGCCTTTCGTGTGCAATCCTGATACTATATCTGTGATTCATGGTCAATGTGAATTTCGAAGGCATACAGAAAACCTGCAGTGGTGCATCAGCATCTAATTCTGGTCTTGCAGGAGAAGATCAATGCACAGGCTGAAAGAGAATTCACTCCTCTTGTACTTAAGTGGGCATTGTGCATTTCATATTCAATTCCGATGCAATATGTATGTTTCATGGCCAATGTGAAGGTCCAAGGGTACAGAAAACTTGCAGTGGCGGAACGGAAACTTACACTGGTTTCTTAGGAGAAGCTCAATGCACATGCTATTGGAAGAGACAATCTCTTGTACCTAAGTTGGCATTGTGTCTTTAGTTTTCAATCCCGATGCATTATCTGTGTCTCATGGTTAATAAGAAGGTCCAAGGGACACAGAAAACTTGCAGTGGTGCATCGGAATCTAATACTGGTATCTTAGGAGAAGCCTAAAGCACAAAGTATTAGAAGATTCACTCCTCTTGTACGTATGTCGGCATTGCGCCTTTCGTATGCAATCCCGATGCAATATCTGTGATTCATGGTCAATGTGAAGTTCGAAGGGATACAGAAAACTTGCAGTGGTGCATCGGAATCTAATACTGGTTTCTTAGGAGAAGCTCAAAGCACATAGTATTAGAACAGTCACTCCTCTTGTACGTAAGTCGGCATTGCGCCTTCCGTATGCAATCATGATGCTATATCTCTGATTCATGGTCAATGTGAAGGTCAAAGGGATACAGAAAACCTCCAGTGGTGCATCATATTCTAATACTGGTCTTCCAGGAGAAGCTCAATGCACAGGCTGTTAGACAATTCACTCCTCTTGTACTTAAGTGGGCATTGTGCTTTTCGTATTAAATCCCGATGCAATATCTACGTCTCATGGTAAATGTGAAGGTCGAAGGGTTACAGAAGACTTGCAGTGGTGTATCGGAAACTAATACTGGTTTCTTAGGAAAAGCTCAGAGCACATGCTATTAGAAGAGTCTGTCTCTTGTACTTAAGTTGGCATTGTGCCATTCGCTTTCAATCCCGATGCATTATCTGTGTTTCATGGTCAATGTGCAGGTCGAAGGGATACAGAAAACTTGCAGTGTTGCATTTGAAACTAATACTGGTTTTTTAGGAGAAGCTCAAAACACAGACTATTAGAAGAGTCACTCCTCTTGTACTTAGGTCGGCATTGTACCGTTCAATTTCAATCCCGATCCAAAAACTGTGTATCATGGTCAATGTGAAAGTCGAAGGGACACAGAAAACCTGCATTGGTGCGTCAGAATCTAATACTGGTCTTCCTCTAGTAGCTCAAAGCACAGGCTGTTAGAAGAGTCACTCCACTTTTACTTAAGTGGGCATTGTGCCTTTCGTTTTCAATCTCGATGCATTATCTGTGTTTCATGGTCAATGTGAAGGTCCAAAGGACACATAAAACCTGCAGTGGTGCATCGGAATCTAATACTGGTCTTCCAAGAGAAGCTCAATACACAGGCTGTTAGGGAATTCATTCCTCTTGTACTTAAGTGGACATTGTGCCTTTCGTATTCTATCACGATTCAGTATCTAAGTTTCATGGTCAATATGAACGTCCAAGGGATACAGAAATCTTGCAATGGTGCATCGGAATTTAATACTGGTCTCCCAGAGGAAGCTAAAATCACAGAGTTCTAGAAGAGTCACTCCTCTTTTACTTAAGTGGACATTGTTCCTTTCGTATTCATCCCAATGCTATATCTGTGTTTCATGGTCATTGTGAAGGTCCAAGGGATACAGAAAACTTGCAGTGGTTCATCGGAAACTAATACTGGTTTCTTAGGAGAAGCTCAAAGCAGAGTCTATTAGAAGAAACACTCCTCTTTTACTTAGGTGGGCATTGTGCCTTTCGTTTTCAATCCCGATGCAATATCTCTGTTTCATGGTCAATGTGGAGGTCAAAGTGATACAGTAAACCTGCAGTGGTGCGTCGGAATCTAATTCTGGTTTCTAAGGAGAAGCCCAAAGCACAGCGTATTAGAAGTCACTCATCTTGTACGTAAGTCGGCATTGTGCCTTTCGTTTTCAATCCCGATGCAATATCTCTGTTTCATGGTCAATGTGGAGGTCGAAGGGATACAGAAAATCTGCTGTGGTGCATCAGAATCTAGTACTGGTCTTCCAGGAGAAGCTCAATGCACAGGCTGTTAGAAGAGTCACTCTTTTGTACTTAAGTGGGCATTGTGCCTTTCGTATTCAATCCCGATGCAATACCTGTGTTTCATGGTCAATGTGAAGGTCCAAGGGATACATAAAACTTGCAGTGGTGCATCAGAATCTTGTACTGGTTTCTTAGGAGAAGCTCAAAGCACAGACTATTTGAAGAGTCACTCCTCTTGTACTTAAGTGGGCATTGTGCCTTTCGTTTTCAATCCCGTTGCAATATCTGTGTTTCATGGTCTTTGTGAAGGTGTGAGGTGTACACAAAACCTGCAGTGGTGCATGAGAATCTAATACTGGTTTTCCAGGAGAAGCTCAATGCACAGGCTGTTAGAACAGTTACTCCTCCGGTACTTAAGTGGGCATTGTGCCTTTCGTTTTCAATTCCGATGCAATATCTGTGTTTCATGGTCTTTGTAATGGGCCAAGGGATATAGAAAAAATGCAGCGGTGCCTCAGAATCTAATACTGGTCTTCCAGGAGAAGCTCAATGCAGAGGCTGTTGGATGAGTCACTCCTCTTCTATTTAAGTGGGCATTGTGCCTTTCGTATGGAATCCTGATGCAATTTCTTTATTTCATGGACAATGTGGGGGTCAAAGTGATACAGAAAACCTGCCGTGGGGCATCAGAATCTAATACTGATCTTCCAGGAGAAGCTGAATGCACAGGTTGTTAGAAGAGTCACCAATAATGTACCTCTGTGGGCATTGTGCCTTTTGTTACCAATCCCGATGCAATATCTGTGTTTCATGGTCAATGAGAAGGTCCGAGGGATACAGAAAACCTGCAGTGGTGCATCAGAATCTAATACTGGTCTTCCAGGACAAGCTCAATGCACAGGCTCTTAGAACAGTCACTCCTCCCGTACTTAAGTGGGCATTGTGCCTCTCGTTTTTAATCCCGATGCAATTTCCGCGTTTCATGGTCAATGTGAAGGTCTACGGTATACAGAAAACTTGCAGTGGTATATTGAAAACTAATACTGGTTTCTTAGGAGAAGCTCAAAGCACGGACTATTAGAAGAGGCACCCCTCTTGTACTTAAGTGGGCATTGTGCCTTTCGTTTTCAATCCCGATGCATGATCTGTGGTTTATGGTCAATGTGAAACTCCAAGGGATACAGAAAACCTGCAGTGGTGCATAAGAATGTAATACTAGGCTCCCAGGAGACGCTCAATGCTCAGGCTGTTAGAAGAGTAGCTCCACTTGGACTGAAGTGGGCATTGTGCCTTTCGTTTTCAATCCCGATGCAATATCTGTGTTTCATGGTCAATGTGAAGGTCCAAGGGATACAGAAAACTTGCAGTGGTGCATCGGATGCTAATACTGGTATCTTAGGAGAAGCTAAAAGTACAGACAATTAGAAGAGTCACTCATCTTGTACTGAAGTCGGCATTATGCCTTTCGTTTTAAATTCCGATGCAATATCTGTGTTAAATGGTCAATGTGAAAGTCGAAGGGATACAGAAAACCTGCAGCAGTGCATCAGAATCTAACCCTGGTCTTCCAGGAGAAGCTCAATGCACAGGCTGTTAGAAGAGTCACTGCTCTTGTACTTAAGTGGACATTGTGAATTTCGTTTTCAATCGCGATGCTATATCTGTGTTTCATGGTCAATGTGGCGGTCAAAGGGATACAGAAATACTACAGTGGTGCACCGGAATGTAATACTGGTCTCCCAGAAGAAGCTCAAAGCACAGAGTATGAGAAGAGTCACGCCTCTTGTACATAAGTCAGCATTGTGCCAATCGTATGATATCCCGATTCAATTTCTGTGATTCATGGTCAATGTGATGGTCTAAGGGATACAGAAAATCTGCAGTGGTGCATCAGAATCTAATACTGGTCTTCCAGGAGAAGCTCAATGCACAGGCTGTATGAAGAGTCACTCCTTTTGGACGTAAGTCGGCATTGTGCCTTTCGTTTTCAATCCCGACTCAATATCTATGCTTCATGGTCAATGTGAAGGTCCATGGGATACAGTAACTCTGCAGTGGTGCATCAGAATCTAATATTGGTCTTCCAGGAGAAGCTCAATCCACAGTCTGTTAGAAGAGTCACTCCTCTTGTACTTAAGTGGGCATTGTGCCTTTCGTTTTCAATCCAGATGCAATATCTGTGTTTCATGGCCAATGTGAAGGTCCAAGGCATACAGAAAACCATTAATGGTGCATTAGAATCTAACACTGGTCTTCCAGGAGAAGCTCAATGCAGAGGCTGTTAGAAGAGTCACTCCTCTTTTACTTAAGTTGACATTGTTCCTTTCGTATTCATCCCAATGCAATGTCTTTGTTTCATGGTCAATGTGAAGGTCCAAATGATACAGAATCCCGGCAGTGGTGCATCGGAAACTAATACTGGTTTCTTAGGAGAAGCTAAAACAGAGTCTATTAGAAGAGTCACTCCTCTTTTACTTAAGTGGACACTGTGCCTTTCGTTTTCAATCCCGATGCAATATCTGTGTATCATGGGCAATGTGGAGGTCAAAGGGAACCTGAAAACCTGCAGTGGTGCATCGTAATCTAATTCTGGTTTCTAAGGAAAAGCTCAAAGCACAGACTATTAGAAAAGTCCCTCCTCTTGTACGTAAGTCGGCATTGTGCCTTTCGTATGCAATCCCGATGCAATATCTGTCATTCATGGTCAATGTGAATGTCCAAGGTATACAGAAAACCTGCAGTGGTGCATCAGAATCTAATACTTGTCTTCCAGGAGAAGCTCAATCCACAGTCTGTTAGAAGAGTCACTCCTCTTGTACTTAAGTGGGCATTATGCCTTTCGATTTCAATCCCGATGCAATATCTGTGATTCATGGTCATTGTGAAGGTCGAAGGGATTTTGAAAACCTGCAGTGGTGCATCACAATCGAATACTGGTCTTCAAGGAGATGCTCAATGCACAGGTTGATAGTAGAGTCACTCCTCTTGTACTTAAGTAGGCATTGTGCCTTTCGTTATCAATCCCGATGCAATATCTGTGTTTCATGGTCAATGTGAAGGTCCAAGGGTTACAGGAAACTTGCAGTGGTGCATCGGTAACTAATTATGGTTTCTTAGTCGAAGCTTAGACAACATACTATTAGAAGAGTCACACCTCTTGTACTTAAGTGGTCATTGTGCCTTTCCTTTTCAATTCCGATGCTATATCTGTGTTTCATGGTCAATGTGGAGGTCAAAGGGATACAGAAATCGTGCAGTGGTGCATCAGAATCTAATTCTGGTTTCTTAGGAGAAGCTCAAAGCTCAGCGCATTAGAAGAGTCACTCCTCTTGTACGTAAGTCGGCATTGTGCCTTTCGTATGCAATCCCGATGCAATATCAGTGATTCATGGTCAATGTGAAGGTCCAAGGGATACAGAAATCCTGCAGTGGTGCATCAGAATCTAATACTGGTCTTCCAGGAGAAGCTCAATGCACAGTCTGTTACAAGAGTCAATCCTCTTGTACTTAAGTGGGCAATGGTGCCTTTCGTTTTCAATCCTGATGCAATATCTGTGTTTCATGGTCAATGTGAAGGTCGATGGGATACAAAACACCTGCAGTGGTGCATCAGTATCTAATACTGGTCTTCCAGGAGAAGCTCAATGCACAGGCTGTTAGAACAGTCACTCCTATTGTACTTAAGTGGGCATTGTGCCTTTCGTATGCAATCCCGATGCATTATCTGTGTTTCAGGGTCAATGTGAAGGTCAAAGGGATACAGAAAACCTCCAGTGGTGCATCGGAATCTAATTCTGGATTTTAGGGAGAAGCTCAAAGCACAGCGTATTAGAAGAGTGACTCCTCTTGTACATATGTCGGCATCATGCCTTTCGTATGCAATCCCGATGCAATATCTGTGATTTCTGGTCAATGTGAAGGTCGAAGGGATACAGAAAACTTGCAGTGGTTCATCGGAAACTAATACTGGTTTCTTAGGAGAAGTTCAAATCACAGCCTATTAGAAGGGCAACTCCACTTGTGCTTCAGTGGGCATAGTGCCTTTTGTTTTCAATCCCCATGCAATATCTGTGTTTCATGGGCAATGTAGAGGTCAAAGGGATACAGAAAACCTGCAGTGGTGCATCGGAACCTAATACTCGTCTCCCAGGAGAAACTCAATGCACAGGCTGTAGAAGAGTCACCCCTCTTGTACTTAAGTGGGCATTGTGACTTTTGTATTCAATCCCGATGCAATATCTATGTTTCATGGTCGATGTGGAGGTCCAAGGGATACAGAAAACTCGCATTGGTGCATAGGAAACTAATACTGGTTTCTTAGGAGAAGCTCAAAACACAGACTATTAAAAGAGTCATTCCTCTTGTACTTCAGTCGGCATTGTGCCTTTCGATTTCAATTCCGATGCATTATCTGTGTTTCATGGTCAATATGAAAGTCGACGGGATACAGAAAACCTGCAGTGGTGCATGAGAATCTAACCCTGGCCTTCCAGGAGAAGCTCAATGCACAGGCTGTTGGTAGAGTCACTGCTCTTCTACTTAAGAGGGCGTTGTGCCTTTCGTATGCATTCCCGATGCAATATCTGTGTTTCATGGTCAATGTGGAGGTCAAAGGGATACAGAAAGCCGGCCGTGGTGCATCAGAATCTAGTACTGGTCTTCCAGGAGAAGCTCAATATACAGGCTGTTAGAGGAGTCACTCCTCTTGCAATTAAGTGGGCATTGTGCATTTCGTTTTCAATCCCGATGATATATCTGTGTTTCGTGGCCAATGTGAAGGTCCGAGGGATACAGAAAACCTGCAGTGGTGCACCAGATTCTAATACTGGTGTTGCACGAGGAGATCAATGCACAGACTGTTAGAACTGTCACTCCTCTTCCACCTAAGTGGGCATTGTGCATTTCGTATGCAATCCCGATGCAATATGTGTGTTTCATGGTCAATGTGCTGGTCAAAGGGATACAGAAAACCTGCAGTGGTGCTTCGGAATCTAATACTGGTGTCCCATGAGAAGCTGATAGCTCAGAGTATTAGAAGAGTCACTCCTCTTGTACGTAAGTCGGCATTGTGCCTTTCGTTTTCAATCACGATGCAATATCTGTGTTTCATGGGCTATGTGAAGGTCGAAGGGATACAGAAAACTTGCGGTGGTGCATCAGAATCTAATACTGGTCTCCCAGGAGGAGCTCAAAGCACAGAGTATCAGAAGAGTCACTCCTCTAGTACACAAGTTGGCATTGTGCCTTTCGTATTTAATCCCGATGCAATACCTGTGATCCATTGTCAATGTGAAGGTCCAAGGGATACAGAAAACTTGCGGTGGTGCATGGGAAACTAATTACGGTTTCTTAGGAGAAGCTCAAAACACAGACCATTAGAAGAGTTCATCCTTTTGTACTTAAGTGGGCATTGTGCCTTTCGTTTTCAATCCCGATGCAATACCTGTGATCCATTGTCAATGTGATGGTCGAAGGGATACAGACAACCTGCAGTGGTGCATCAGAATCTAATACTGGTCTTCCAAGAGAAGCTCAATTCACAGGCTTGTAGAAGAGTTACTCCTCTTGAACTTAAGTGGGCATTGTGCCTTTCGTATGCCATCCTGATGCAATATCTGTGTCTAATTGCCAATGTGAAGGTCCAAGGGATACAGAAAACTTGCAGTGGTGCATTGGAAACCAATACTGGTTTCTTAGGAGAAGCCCAAAGCAGTGACTATTAGAGGAGTCACTCCTCTTTTGCATAAGTGGCCATTGTGCCTGTCGCATTCAATCCATATGCAATATCTATGTTTCATGGTCAATGTGAAGGTTGAAGGGATACAGAAAACTTGCAGTGGTGCATCGGAAACTAATACTGGTTTCTTTGGAGAAGCTCAAAGCACAGACTATTGGAAGAGTCACTCCTCTTTTATGTAAGTCGGCATTGTGCCTTTCGTATGGAACCCCGATGCAATATTTGTGATTCATGGTCAATGTGAAGGTCGAAGGGATACTGAAAACCTGCAGTGGTGCATCAGAATCTAATACTGGTCTTCGAGGAGAGGCTCAATGCACAGCCTGTTAGAAGAGTCCCTCCTCTTGTTCTTTAGTGGGCATTGTGCCTCTTGCTTTCAATCCCGATGCAATATCTGTGTTTCATGGTCAATGTGAAGGTCGAAGGGATAGAGAAAACCTGCAGTGGTGCATCAGAATCTAATACTGGTCTTCCAGGAGAAGCTCAATGCACAGGCTGTTAGAAGAGTCACTCCACTTGTACGTAAGTCGGCATTGTGCCTTTCGTATGCAATCCCAATGCAATATCTGTGTTTCATTGTCAATGTGTGGGTCTAGTGATATAGAAAATTTTCAGTGGTGCATCAGAATCTAATACTTATCTTCCAGGAGAATCTCAATGCACAGGATGTTAGAAGAGTCACTCCTCTTGTACTTAAGCGCGCATTGTGCCTTTCGTTTTCAATCCCGATGCAATATCTGTGTTTCATGGTCAATGTGGGGGTCAAAGGGATACAGAAAACCTGCAGTGGTGCATCAGAATCTATTACTGTTCTTCCAGGAGAAGCTCAATGCACAGGCTGTTAGAAGAGTCACTCCTCTTGTACTTATGTGGGCATTGTGCCTTTCGTTTTCAATCCCGATGCAATATCTGTGTTTCATGTTCAATGTGAAGTTCGAAGAGATGCAGAAAACTTGCAGTGGTGCATCCGAATCTAATACTGGTCTTCCAGGAGAAGCTCAATGCCTAGGCTGTTAGAAGAGTTACTCCTCTTGTACTTAAGTGGGCATTGTGCCTTTCGTTTTCAATCCCGATGCAATATCTGTGATTCATGGTCAGCGTGAAGGTCGAAGGGATGGATAAAAGCAGCAGTGATGCATCAGAATCTAATACTGGTCTTCCAGGAGAAGCTCAATGCACAAGCTGTTAGAAGAGTCACTCCTCTTGTATGTAAGTTGGTATTGTGCCTTTCGTATGCAATCCCGATGCAATATCTGTGATTCATGGTCAATCTGGAGGTCAAACGGATAATGAAAATTGGCAGTGGTGCATCATAGCCTAATACTGGTTTCTGAGGAGAGGCTCAAAGCACAGACTATTAGAAGAGTCACTCCTCTTGTACGTAAGTCGGCATTGTGCCTTTCATATGCAATCCCAATGCAATATCTGTGATTCATGGTCAATGTGAGGGTCCAAGGGATACAGAAAATTTGCAGTGGTGCATCAGAATCTAATACTGGTCTTCCAGGAGAATCTCAATGCACAGGCTGTTAGAAGCGTCACTCTTCTTGTACTGAAGTGCGCATTGTGCCTTTCGTTTTCATTCCGATGCAATATTTGTGTTTCAAGGTCCATGTGGGGTTCAAAGGGATACAGAAAACCTGCAGTGGTGCATCGAAATCTAATACTGGTTTCTAAATAGAAGCTCAAAGTACAGCGTATTAGAAGAGTCACTCCTCTTGTACTTATGTGGGCATTGTGCCTTTCATATTCAATCCCGATGCAATACCTGTGTTTCATGGTCAATGTGATGGTCTAAGGGATGCAGAAAACCTGCAGTGGTGCATCAGAATCTAATACTGGTCTTCCAGGAGAAGCCCACTGCACAGGCTGTTAGAAGAGTCACTCCTCTTGTACTTAAGTGGGCAATGGTGGCTTTCGTTTTCAATCCCGATGCAATATCTGTAATTCATGGTCAGTGTGAAGTTCGAAAGGGATGCAGAAAGCTTGCAGTGGTGCATCAGAATCTAATACTGGTCTTCCAGGAGAAGCTCAATGCACAGGCTATTAGAAGAGTCACTCTACTTGTACTTAAGTGGGCATTGTGCCCTTCATATTCAATCCCGATACAATACCTGTGTTTCATGGTCAATGTGATGGTCCAAGGGATACAGAAAACTTGCAGTGGTGCATCAGAATCTTATACTGGTTTCTTAGGAGAAGCTCAAAGCACAGACTATTTGAAGAGTCACTCCTCTTGTACTTAAGTGGGCATTGTGCCTTTCGTTTTCAATCCCGATGCAATATCTGTGCTTCATGGTCAATGTAGAGTTCAAAGGGATACAGAAAACCTGCAGTGTTGCATCGGAATCTAGTACTGGTCTCCCAGGAGGAGCTCAATGCACAGGCTGTTAGAAGAGTCACTCGTCCATTACTTTAGTGGGCATTGTGCCTTTCGTATTCAATCCCGATGCAATATCTATGTTTCATGGTCAATGTGGAGGTCCAAGGGATACAGAAAACTTGCAGTGGTGCATCGGAAACTAATACCGGTTTCTTAGGAGAAGCTCAAAGCACGGACTATTAGAAGAGTCACTCCTCTTGTACTTATGTGGGCATTGTGCCTTTCGTTTTCTGTCCGGATGCGATATCTGTGTTTCGTGGTCAATGTGGAGGTCAAAGGGATACAGAAAATCTGCAGTGGTGCGTCAGAATCTAATACCGGTCTCGTAGGAGAACCTCAAAAAAATCCTATCTAATCTTTATAACAGGCTGATATCGGCGAGGAGAAGTTGTCCAAAAATTTCTTCTGGTATGCTTTATGAAGCTGAGGCAGCTTGTTGTTGATTAGATCTGTAGAGCCACCAAATCGGAGAGGTCTTAATTGTTACATTTTACTCACTTGTCTATATAGTATCAGGCTTTTTATTCTCATTCCTTTCCCTTAACGTCGATTGGCTAACAATATGATCCCATGAACTACCAGTCCATTCTGTGGAATCCACACGTCAATATCACTTTCCATATATGCAGTATTTGCGGTGCAAGATTTAGGTGATTCACCCTATAGTAGCCACATATGTTTAAATGAAGTGGAACTACTCAAACTAAGTAATAGGTTTTTTTAAAGTAAAAAGATCATGAAAGAGTTTTATATGCTTGGCAATTTCTGGTTTCTTCACTAGCTATATAATAATTGTTATAGAAATTCAAAAATGGTTCAAATGGCTCTGAGCACTACGGGACTCAACTGCTGAGGTCATTAGTCCCCTAGAACTTAGAACTAGTCAAACCTAACTAACCTAAGGACATCACAAACATCCATGCCCGAGGCAGGATTCGAACCTGCGACCGTAGCGGTCTTGCAGTTCCAGACTGCAGCGCCTTTAACCGCACAGCCACTTCGGCCGGCTATGTTATAGAAATTACAGATATTCTATTTACATTAGTAGACGTTTAATCACCAGATACTGCTGACTAGAAAAAAATATTACAGATATTCATTTCATATGTTTTAATGACTAGAAACTCTTAGCACATCATTACTTCACCCCTCATGGATGTCTAACATAAATGTCATGTTTTGTGATGTAATATTTGAAAGAATCTTCTTTGGTATAGTTGGTACAACATTAAATAGTCTTCTTGATCTTTGTTTTAATGCTGTTATCATTCTTTTACTTCTTTGACTTTAGGCTTCATATTGTTAAAATGGGAGATAAACAAAAGAAATAAGTACACATATACACTAACAATACTGGGACTGCTAGAAGAATGCGAAGAAAGAAAACTATACACAACACACATTCACACACATACACACTTCCTCAAACATGTACATAGACACACATATTATGTAGTTCACATAAATGTGAGGTGTGCTGCCACCCCCCTCACACACACACACACACACACACACACACACTCACACACACACATACAATAAACACTAATTACTTCATACAGATCACAACATTTGAAGCAGTAGATCGTAGTAAAATCGGTACATGTGGAGTTTTGAGAGGTACATTGTACACGTACCAACATAAACAAATTCCTTGGAAATCTTAGCCATCTGTAGAGGGAGTAATCCTTGATTGAAAATTATGGCCTGTTTAGAATTTGGCCTGGCTACGTTATCCTATGGGCCAGATTTCCCCTCCCAGCAGCCAACCAAAACAGTTTCCGCGGCACTCTCTTCAATTCTCCATGATTTTCCCGAAAATAGCATTATTCATTAATTTCAAAAACATCGCGAGAGTTTTATGTTCAGCATTAACATGAATACACTCCAGCATGGCTGATTGACGGTGATACTGCAGGTGATTCTGATTAATTGCATTCCCAAACTTGCTCTCTGGGCGTAGCGACATATCACTGTCCTCGTCATGCAAACTAGCAGGATACGCCAAATCTGTCTCTACGACATATCCTGCACCAGAATCTGTTGTGACGCTCGTAAAATCATCCAATCTGCGGATGCCCTCATTGGATAGTCTTTAGAACTCTCTAACAGACAGATATTGTTGCACTGTGTATCTGTATAATTTGGTAACATCAAGGTATGTGATGTAACTCTCATCCTCTGATGCTTTGAACTGTCCATCCATTCATGGTTTTGTTTTCCTTGGCATGCCCCCACAAATTCTGCAATCGAAAAAGAGCAGCATGTCGACATCGATCAAAAGTTCAAAGACAACATTTGTCCTTTTCATCATTGTGTCCTACGAATGCCCTTGTATGGTGTAATTGAATGCTAGCTGTAGAGTGCATGTGGCCATGCATACACTCTGGAATTTCTCGAAAATATTCACAAATAGTCGTAAATTCATGTCAATTTATAGCTTTGCATACTGCCCTTGTTGAAAGACGTTGAATTCCTGCCAAATATTCATGCTCATTCTCTGCATCTGCTATGGCACCGCCTGCAAGATTAGTGGTGAGGTCGGCTGTACTGGGCGATGTGGTGTAGCTGAGCCTCTCCAGGTATTCGTAAGGAAAGACCTCATCTTCGCCACACTCTGAAATTTTGCAGCTTTGAGAAATTCACCTCTAGTGACATGCATGTTCTCCTGGTGCACTGTCTCAGCAAGTTTCTGAGTGGCGCTTGCATAAATGGAAGTGAGTCCAGCAACCGTAAGATAATGTTTGGGATTATCCACTAAGAGAATGAAATGTATCTCTTAACACTCTCAGGCACGACACTATCCTGACCGTTGCCCAAATTGAAGTCACTCAAGTGTTCAATGGTGAATTGAGCGTCATACCTGCTCAAATTTTGGAGGAAGACAGGAGTGTGTCATGGCACTTGGTAGTTTGAGTTGCATGCTTTGTGTGCTGCACCGCACAACTTTCTCGTTGGATAGCAGTGGTTTCTATGTGGCGTTTCCACTTTTCTAACAGCAGTTCACAATTCTCGTATAAAGTGTCAGTCTCTCATGAATTGGTCATGGGAATGTTGGTGCCATAATTCGTAATTTATTCGAGCTCAGTAAGCAACCATCTTACAGGATTTCCCCAGTGTTTGATTTGAAACGATTGCGGCGTTAGTCTTACAACTTGATGCGCCGTTACATATGGTGTGTGTTCCTTTGTGAGGGTTGTATGAGAGGCAGTGAGTAGGCACTCAGAGTCAGCATATACTACAAAGGGCAACACTATTGCTGATGGAAATTCTTAAACTTAAGAAACATGTTTTTCTCAGTTGCCATTTCCCTACCTACCGGTTCCTAGGTGGAACAATAAATCACATGGTTTTCTACACCCTCTCTCTTAGTAATAGAGTTGAGGCGTCTGAAGCAATAATGGCATTTATGACTGTCTCTACTCTTTCAGGCGGAAAACAAATGGGACATGTCCTTGATCCAAATGTAGTGCTGTTTCTCACCCTTGGAGAATAACAGCAAAGCTACATGTTTTGCACTCTGACCAGCTACTTTGGAAAGGTAGTAAGGTCTGACAACTTTATGATTCAATTCTTTCTTTTCCTGCACAGTGTCCTCTGGAGGCGTATTTTCCTCTTTCCTCAGGCTACAAACATGAACTGAACAACGTGGAGTCTGCCTATCAAATTAAGATGTATCCTGCATTTTCGTGGAGATTGAGATGCCATCAAAGTTAAAAAGTGCACAAATACTGTCCATTCCATATACAGTTGGACACTCATGACGATCGTGATGTCCATAATTCCTTTCACAAGCCAAATTTCACCAGGGAAAGCAGTCTTTGAGATTTTGGGTATTAATACATGCCCATTTAGCAGCTATATCCGTTGGAAGTTTGATATAGCTGGACTCCCTTTTAATGGATCAAAAACACAGATGTGTGCCTTACCAGCTTCGTTACCTGCATTTCAGAAAAGTGGCCTAGAATAACACTCGAGGTGAAATCACTAAACTACTCAATGATTGTGTTGTCTCATAGTATCACACCAGTTTTCTCCCCCATAGAGAGAAATGTCTTCATCTACGACGCCGGAATATTGCGAGGAAACTCCGAAACGTGCCAGAGAATGGCGCACATTCAGAAGAATGTCTGAACTGTATGAATTAGTAAAGAACTAATAAAGAGTTGTATCTTCACCAGGACCCATCTCTACTGCTGTCGACATCCCCCATCTTCGACAGACAGCCCAGCCCACACTCAGACAACTCCCCCCCCCCCTCGCCTCCCCCCCCCCCCCCTGCACGTTTACAGAATGAAATACTACTATATACGAACGTGTTCATCTATTATGGGTGCTTGTCTCTGTGAGGCAATGAACGAAAATAGTGTAATAGCGTTGGGATGGCTATTTCGAGTATCAGTAGCATCTAGAACGAAGATGAACTCAATGAATGTAGAAGTAATAATAACCTTGGTAGAAATATGTATCACTACATATGTATGTGCTCATTGACAATATGAGTCCAGCCCTGGGAACTCAGAGACAAAAATGGTGAACTCCACAACATAATCTACAAGAGGTACTTCTACAAAAAAGAAAACAGATGGTATCATGTAAGTACCGAGAAATAGTCCAGTGTCTCAATTTCTGAACAAATATCAACTGGTCCACTCCTGAATAGTTCGTTCCGCTTTGAACAGCTCATAACAAGGACAGACGTTAATTCTCTGAACCTCTATGGATTAAATATGCATCTATCGTTCCTCTCATAGTAGGAGCGGCAAAGCTTTGAGTACGTCATATAATAGACTGTACACTGTATTACTTCAGTTCATTTAAAAACTCTACCGTCTGTTAGTTTACAGTTGGCGAATACGCTCAAATCTGCCTTCAAGTTTCCTTTCTTCTAGGATACAGCGCCAATTTAATAAACCAAGATGTTTCCATTTGAACAGCCGTTTACACTAACCAACTTTGGCTCGATGTAATCAGGAGAGGTGGATATTCACATGAATGGAAAGGTAATGGCGGCAGAGCAGAGGAATTCAGTACCTCCAGGAATCATAGTCGCTCATCCTCTGATACTGAAACGTGCTGTATTTTCCAGATGACCTTCTCCAGCATTATTTTATTCTCTTCAGGGTTAGATCCTCTGTGAACATATAAGTTATCATCTGTCGCACTTCTCACTAAAATCTGTTCTGGTTTCGGGTTCATAATTATTTGTCACATATCTTTAAAGAATCCCATAACCATCTTAATTGGTAAACGTACACTGAAGTTGTCATGATCACTTATAGATCCATCTATGAACCATCCTACGTTCTACAGACGGTTCATGTCAGAAGTGGATGTGGAAACTTATGTTTTATGGGTTGGTGTGATTCTCACTTTGCTAGAGCAGTCGATTTTGACTCCATTCAGTTCATACCTTATTTCCTGAAACAGAAAGGCGAACTTGTTAAGTGTGAGTCACGAATTCAATCTAGGATCTCCATGCTTCTTTAAAAACTGCCCTTCTTCTATTCATTTCGTAATGATTGACCCCTGACTTTGAACTCGTATTCTGGTTACATTGCATGACACTGATCTATTATACCTTGCCGAAATTGTAGATATTTTATTGACAAACAAAAAAATTGAAATGATTTTATGGCATCGTTGGCTGGGAGGCACAGTTTAAAGATAAAACCAATCGCTACTTAAATGAGGATTTTACTTGGTTTTGTTGTAATAGTGGAGGATGTAGTGTGCGGCACCTGAAGCTGGTGTATATGAAAAACACGAAAAGTGTAAATGCTAACTTTGTTGTTGCCTTTCACAGCTTTTATGTTTTTTACGCATATCTCTATGTAAAGCACTAATATCGCGTGTTGAATTTATTTGCGTCCTTATTCCCTGTGTACTCGCATATGTGATGTTGCCTGACCTCTGAACAGTATTTCAATTTCAGTATTTATTATTGTTGCAATGTTTACATCAGGGATTCCTGCCAGATCAACAGTCGTGCTGTTATTAATTGTTTTGTACTCATATGAGACAGTCTTTGTGATATAATTATAGTCCGATCTACGAACAATGGCGATTCGTGTAGCTCGAGACACGGACGGGGTGCATCGTTGCCGATTCCTAGCGACGTCTGAGGTAAGAGCATTTTTTTTTCTTAATTTTTTCTTTTTTAGCACGCACTCTGTGGTTGAACAAAGTGTGTATACTACAAATTTCGACTCTCGCTTGCTTGTTCAGAATTTGTTGCTTATAATGCCTTATGCTTCAGAAAATGTGCACGATTATCGCAGAGGAGGTGTTCAGGAGTGCAATGGCTGGAAAGCAAATGTTTGAACGATTATAATGTATCACATTGGGAATTAAGATGAGTTCATTCAGCAGAGGAGCACCTCTGATGATATCCAGCGCAGTCCAAGATGAAACGTCAGGAACAGAAGAGTTTCTTGAACCACGACATCACATCCCAAAAGGTTTCAAAAATGGTTCAAATGGCTCTAAGCACTATGGGACTTAACATGTGAGGTCATCAGTCTTCTAGACTCAGAACTACTTAAACCTAACTAACCTAAGGACATCACACACATCCATGCCCGAGGCAGGATTCAAACCTACGACCGTAGCAGCTGTGCGGTTCCGGGTCGCGCCTAGAACCACGCGGCCACAACAGCCGGCCCGACAGGTTTACCAGCAACATTCTGTTTACTTTTGGTAACTACTGTAGGAATGTTCCTTGGAGAGGTAGATGCAGTAGGTGGACTCAAGCAATTTTAGAGCACATTCCTTTAGCAATCACCAAACACATGATAAGATTTGATCCCACAGTGCAAAATGTGCCAAATGGCAATATAAAGAAAAATATATTAAAACAATATCAAACTTCACTTTTGCAGTCACTTGTTATTTGTCAATCGCTACCCGCTACACCAGCACTCTACCCCCCCCCCCCCCCCCACTTTTTATTAAAAATAAAATAAAAACTAGAACCGCTGGAATGTTTGGGAACTGGTGTTTGATCATGTTTGTGACTCTCATCCTTGTCAGTGAAGTTTCGTGTATGCCTGGCCGGCGAGTTCTGAGCCTAATATGTTAGCTATTGTCAGCCACATTCACTGTCAGCAGTATGCAGATTACTTGAAGAATCCAACCCAGAAGTATGGGAGTGGCAGCTGCATTGTCCCCTGTCTGTATACCCAGATGAATAAGTTTAAACCATCCCACAGACACCATCTCCTCACATCCATTCCAGCGAATCTTGAAGGTATGTGCCCTCCATTGCACCACTTTGAATGTTCTCATGTAAGGAAGCGATAGTGGAGACTGAACAGAGTTTTCATGAAGCCACATGTGTGATGAGCTATGGACAAAAATGAGTTTGTTTTAGTGAGGCTTGGGAATGGTCAGATGAAGGAGGCCCACAGTCTTGCAGAACTATCTGCCAAACTCAAAAATTGACTGAATGTAAGGGATATTTACCTGGTTTTCTGAAATCAAGCCGATTGGTAGACGTAATGCTTTGCCATAAACCACCTGTGGTACCGTATGTTCCAAGTCTTCTTTGAAGGCTGACTACAATCCTAACAACACAACAGTAAAGCTTCCATCCATGTAACCTGATTACACATGCCTTCAGGATGTGGTAGAATCTTCCCATCGTTCTATCGCTGGATGAGTGGAACTGGTTGTATGAATATGGGTGCAGCCACACAGACAATGCAACTCCTGGAATAATGTGGCCTCAAATTGTTTGTCCCTGTCACTTGGTATTGTTTGAGGTGTGCCAAACCTTGAAATCCGTCCACTGAATAGTGTTCTCACCACAGTTGCATTGGTGATGTAGGCAATGGGGAAAGCCTCAGGCAACTGTGTGATGGAGTGGAACCCAGGGCCACCTGACTTGCATCAACCATTAGAGGCCATGGGGCTTGAAACTGAAGGTGTGCTATCAGGATCACCTACACAGCATATTCCTTCACTTTCTTGAACACTGTTTTCCCATATTCCAAGGAACCTTCTTTGATCCCGCTGTATGCATTTCTCTGAGCAGCTCTGTTAATGTTGCCAGCAATATTGCAGTCTGGGGTAAGTGCTGCTGATAGTGATTTATCATCCTGAGGAACCTCCTTAGATCTTTGAATGATTTTGGCCTGGGAACATTCTGAATGGCCATTACTCATTCCACTAGCTATGTGAGCCCTTCAAACAACACCATTATTCATAAGAATTTCGCTTTGGCCTGGCCAAAGTCACAGTTGTCTTTGTTTATCATTGCACCAATATCCTGTAGGCACATAAAAACTTGGTGTAGACGTTTTTTATGCTGGTTTAATGACTGTGAAGAGACTAAAATGTTGTCCATATAACAAAATAAGCAGTTGAGTCCACAGAGTACCTGGTGAATGAAATGCTGCCACATTAGTGCACTACATACATTGTAGAAGTTATGTCCACAAAATTAATTTACACATTATATACTCTGATCTTCTGTACCTTGCACATAGAGTCTTGAATATTTGAGGTTGTTTTATAGGGTGTGCACCTCAAGTATTAATCATGTTGCCCATAACATGAAACATGAACTGTCCCATCCCACCCACCAATATCTGACTCTACTACCAGTCTCAGTTTGCTGTATGAGACAGAGGTAGTCAGCATGAATTTCTTCAGTCAGCACACTTATTTTGGTGGTAGCTAAAGATGCGCAAGTGCTCTGTCTGAATATTGTTACTCTAATCTTAATGAAATTTGTTATTAAAATGACATCTGAAGTGACTGGATGGTATCTTATTACTGAGAGAGTATTTAGCTTGATAGACAATTAGATCTGAGTTGTGCTTCATAAAATATTAGTAAATGAAAATTACAGATTTTTTTGAGCTGGCTCCCATGCTGATAGCCAGTCTGATTATCCTCCTCCTAAACTGGTAGAATTTCTCACAGAATTGGTACCCTCCGTACCATTTGTCATTTGCCTCTCACTCCACTCCTTACATTACCCATCAACTAAAACAGTCTCAACCAATCTAGAAATGAAGCCTGAGTTGGAATATCATGGTTTCTAAAGCCATCACAAGGATCAGTTCAAACAGGGATGGCCTCAGCTGACAACACCTGGAAAGAAGACCATATTTTGCTAGGTATAAGTATGTGTGAAAATTTGGAGCAATGACTTGGTGGATGCAACAGTAAACTGGGCTGGCTCTAAGGTTGGTGAATTTTGCCACTGCCCAAGGTGACAGGTTTTTGGGAACGCAAAATCTTAAATTTTAATATGGCTCCAAAAGAATGAATTAAACAGAACAATAAAAGTTTTGCATAGAAATAGAATTGTGAGAATAACTTGTAAATACAAATAATTCATAAGATCTAGTGTCTCACTGAACATTATCTACAGTATTGTGAAACAGATGACTGATGAAGTGCTGAAGTTGGTCACTTTGGCAAGATAGCAAAGGTCACTAGGGGCAGTGTTGCCAACTCATTTTGTACCAAGTGCCTAAACAATACTTCAGGTGTACCTAATGACAGCCTTAAAGCCCTTACAGCACAAGGAACTTAATAATAAAGAAATAAAGGTAAATACCAGTGTATCATGGAGTAACAGTTCCTATATGGCAATCTCAAACACTTATAGCAATATTGCTAAGAACAACATTCTGTAACAAATAAATAAATAATAAATTAAATATGAAGTGCACATCACATGCCATAGAGTTTTGAACTCAGACATTGTGAACAAATACTGTTTACACACAAAAGATCCATGGTACCTTTTCTCCACCATCCCGTCGTCTTTGTATCTGGCTTTAATACAGTTCATACTCTTCTTCTTATCGTTGCACTCTTCTAAATTAATTTTTTCTGCTTTGTCTGTAAATTCTTTTAAGTTTTTCCTCATTGCCTTTTTCTTTCTTGGTGTTGAAGCCATAACAAACATATATTAATATTAAGATCATATGGAAAAAACCTATCAAACCTTATTTTGTGGCTGAAGCAACTAAACTGCACTGCTCAAGGTGTTTACCCAGTTTTGTCACGTGTCAAACTGTTTTCATTCCAGCAACTTTGTTTAGGATGTAACTGCTATCTTTTGCATCAAAAATGAAAGGGCTTTCAAAGCTACTTGTTTTGAGGCATAAGTGATGGTCATGGCATGTTGGAAAGCATACCTTTTCAATATCTGACCATAGCCAATTTTCTTTTATGCGCTACAGACACACTAAATATGCTCTGTCAATTTATACACTTTTTTCAGCAAATAAAGCAATTACGTGTAAGTCACTCACTTTCCATTTCATGCAGAAGGAGTGCCAACAATACCACTGGCAATGCAATGCTGTGCTGGTTGCTACAGGTCTCAAGCACAACTGCTGTCTTGGTACTCCCACTCTGTCCACACTGAGGCATTACAAACTCTCCTCGGCTGATTGAAGTAGCCAATGGTTGGCAGTTTCAAAGAAGAGAAACAGTTTTTGAATGCTATGTTTCTTAATCCTCCCCCCATGAACCATGGACCTTGCCGTTGGTGGGGAGGCTTGTGTGCCTCAGCGATACAGATGGCCGTACCGTAGGTGCAACCACAACGGAGGGGTATCTGTTGAGAGCCCAGACAAACATGTGGTTCCTGAAGAGGGGCAGAAGCCTTTTCAGTAGTTGCAGGGGCAACAGTCTGGATGATTGCCTGATCTGACCTTGTAGCACTAACCAAAATGGCCTTGCTGTGCTGGTACTGCGAACGGCTGAAAGCAAAGGGAAACTACGGCCGTAATTTTTCTCGAGGGCATGCAGCTTTACTGTATGGTTAAATGATGATTGCATCCTCTTGGGTAAAATATTCCGGAGGTAAAATTGTCCCCCATTTGGATCTCCGGGCGGGGACTACTCAAGAGGATGTCATTATCAGGAAAAAGAAAACTGGCGTTCAACGGATTGGAGCATGGAATGTCAGATCCCTTAATCAGGCAGGTAGGTTAGAAAATTTAAAAAGGAAAATGGATAGGTTAAAGTTGGATAGAGTGGGAATTAGTGAAGTTAGGTGTCAGGAGGAACAAGACTTTTGTTCAGGTGAATACAGGGTTATAAATACAAAATCAAATAGGGGTAATGCAGGAGTAGGTTTAATAATGAATAAAAAAAAAAATAGATGTGTGGGTAAGCTACTACAAACAGCACAGTGAACACATTATTGTGGCCAAGATAGACATAAAGCCCACGGCTACTACAGTAGTACAAATTTATATCCCAACTAGCTCTGCAGATGATGAAGAAACTGATGAAATGTATGATGAGATAAAAGAAATTATTGAGGTAGTGAAGGGAGATGAAAATTTAATAGTCATGGGTGACTGAAATACGAGAGTAGGAAAAGGGAGAGAAGGAAACATGGTAGGTGAATATGGATTGGGGCTAAGAAATGAAAGGGAAAGCCACCTGGTAGAGTTTTGCACAGAGCATAACTTAATCATAGCTAACACTTGGTTCAAGAATCATGAAAGAAGGTTGTATACATGGAAAAATCCTGGAGATACTAGAAGGTATCAGATAGATTATATAATGGTAAGACAGAGATTTAGGAACCAGGTTTTAAATTGTAAGACATTTCCAGGGGCAGATGTGGACTCTGACCACAATCTATTGGTTATGAACTGTAGATTAAAACTGAAGAAACTGCAAAAAGGTGGGAATTTAAGGAGATGGGACCTGGATAAATTGACTAAACCAGAGGTTGTACAGAGTTTCAGGGAGAGCATAAGGGAACAATTGACAGGAATTGGGGATAGAAGTGCAGTAGAAGAAGAATGGGTAGCTTTGAGGGACGAAGTAGTGAAGGCAGCAGAGGATCAAGTAGGTAAAAAGACGAGGGCTAGTAGAAATCCTTGGGTAACAGAAGAAATATTGAATTTAACTGATGAAAGGAGAAAATATAAAAATGCAGTAAATTAAGTAGGCAAAAAGGAATACAAACGCCTCAAAAAAGAGATCGAAAGAAAGTGCAAAATGGCTATGCAGGGATGGCTAGAGGACAAATGTAAGGATGTAGAGGCTTATCTCACTAGGGATAAGATAGATACTGTCTACAGGAAAATTAAAGAGACCTTTCGAGAAAAGAGAAGCACTTGTACGAATATCAAGAGCTCAGATGGAAACCCATTTCTAAGCAAAGAAGGGAAAGCAGAAAGGTGGAAGGAGTATATAGAGGGTCTATACAAGGGCAATGTACTTGAGGACAATATTATGGAAATGGAAGAGAATGTAGATGAAGATGAAATGGGAGTTACGATACTGCGTGAAGAGTTTGACAGAGCACTGAAAAACCTGAGCCGAAACAAGGCCCCAGGAGTAGACAACATTCCATTAGAACTACTAACGGCCTTGGGAGTGCCAGTCCTAACAAACCTCTACCATCTGGTGAGCAAGATGTATGGGACAGGCGAAATACCCTCAGACTTCAAGAAGAATATAATAATGCCAATCCCAAAGAAAGCAGGTGTTGACAGATGTGAAAATTACTGAACTATCAGTTTAATAAGTCACAGCTGCAAAATACTAACATGAATTCCTTACAGATGAATGTAAAAACTGGTAGAAGCTGACCTTGGGAATATCAGTTTGGATTCCGTAGAAATATTGGAACACGTGAGGCAATACTGACCTTACGAATTATCTTAGAAGAAAGATTAAGGAAAGGCAAACCTACATTTCTAGCATTTGTAGACTTAGAAAAAGGTTTTGACAATCTTGACTGAAATACTCCCTTTCAAATTCTAAAGGTGACAGGGGTAAAATACAGGGATCGAAAGGCTATTTACAATTTGTACAGAAACCAGATGTCAGTTATAAGAGTCGAGGGGTATGAAAGGGAAGCAGTGGTTGGGAAGGGAGTGAGACAGGGTTGTAGTCTCTCCCTGATGTTATTCAATCTGTATATTGAGCAAGCAGTAAAGGAAACAAAAGAAAAATTTGGAGTAGGTATTAAAATCCATGGAGAAGAAATAAAAACTTTG